>NC_090354.1:36415492-37747992 GCF_035084215.1 Heptranchias perlo | reverse complement strand
TGCCTAAAGCTAAAGCACAAGGTGCATTCATTTGGACAACAGCAACAGTCTGAGGTGCGGGCCAGAACCAAGAGGCAGACAACATAGGGAGGGCGTTTCCCCCCTCTGCCCACCATTTTAAAACCTAACCTTTGCAAGTGACGCACTAAGGACTTGGTCTGTTTGTTTATAGCTCCCTGATGAGCCGCAAGATGGCGAAACCGGTCGGAGTGTTCCAAGAAGGAACGATGGATGGTACTTAAGGCTGGAGGACGGGACACATTCAGTAGTAGCCAAGCAGGAACTCTGGATGGTGCCTAAAGCTAAAGCACAAGGTGCATTCATTTGGACAACAGCAACAGTCTGAGGTGCGGGCCAGAACCAAGAGGCAGACAACATAGGGAGGGCGTTTCCCCCCTCTGCCCACCATTTTAAAACCTAACCCTAACCCTAACCCTAACCCTAACCCTAACCCTAACCCTAACCCTAACCCTAACCCTAACCCTAACCCTAACCCTAACCCTAACCCTAACCCTAACCCTAACCCTAACCCTAACCCTAACCCTAACCCTAACCCTAACCCTAACCCTAACCCTAACCCTAACCCTAACCCTAACCCTAACCCTAACCCTAACCCTAACCCTAACCCTAACCCTAACCCTAACCCTAACCCTAACCCTAACCCTAACCCTAACCCTAACCCTAACCCTAACCCTAACCCTAACCCTAACCCTAACCCTAACCCTAACCCTAACCCTAACCCTAACCCTAACCCTAACCCTAACCCTAACCCTAACCCTAACCCTAACCCTAACCCTAACCCTAACCCTAACCCTAACCCTAACCCTAACCCTAACCCTAACCCTAACCCTAACCCTAACCCTAACCCTAACCCTAACCCTAACCCTAACCCTAACCCTAACCCTAACCCTAACCCTAACCCTAACCCTAACCCTAACCCTAACCCTAACCCTAACCCTAACCCTAACCCTAACCCTAACCCTAACCCTAACCCTAACCCTAACCCTAACCCTAACCCTAACCCTAACCCTAACCCTAACCCTAACCCTAACCCTAACCCTAACCCTAACCCTAACCCTAACCCTAACCCTAACCCTAACCCTAACCCTAACCCTAACCCTAACCCTAACCCTAACCCTAACCCTAACCCTAACCCTAACCCTAACCCTAACCCTAACCCTAACCCTAACCCTAACCCTAACCCTAACCCTAACCCTAACCCTAACCCTAACCCTAACCCTAACCCTAACCCTAACCCTAACCCTAACCCTAACCCTAACCCTAACCCTAACCCTAACCCTAACCCTAACCCTAATGCAACCCTAACCCTAACCCTAACCCTAACCCTAATGCAACGATGGATGGTACTTAAGGCTGGAGGACGGGACACATTCAGTAGTAGCCAAGTAGGAACTCTGGATGGTGCCTAAAGCTAAAGCACAAGGTGCATTCATTTGGACAACAGCAACAGTCTGAGGTGCGGGCCAGAACCAAGAGGCAGACAACATAGGGAGGGCGTTTCCCCCCTCTGCCCACCATTTTAAAACCTAACTTTTGCAAGTGACGCACTAAGGACTTGGTCTGTTTGTTTATAGCTCCCTGATGAGCCGCAAGATGGCGAAACCGGTCGGAGTGTTCCAAGAAGGAACGATGGATGGTACTTAAGGCTGGAGGACGGGACACATTCAGTAGTAGCCAAGTAGGAACTCTGGATGGTGCCTAAAGCTAAAGCACAAGGTGCATTCATTTGGACAACAGCAACAGTCTGAGGTGCGGGCCAGAACCAAGAGGCAGACAACATAGGGAGGGCGTTTCCCCCCTCTGCCCACCATTTTAAAACCTAACTTTTGCAAGTGACGCACTAAGGACTTGGTCTGTTTGTTTATAGCTCCCTGATGAGCCGCAAGATGGCGAAACCGGTCGGAGTGTTCCAAGAAGGAACGATGGATGGTACTTAAGGCTGGAGGACGGGACACATTCAGTAGTAGCCAAGTAGGAACTCTGGATGGTGCCTAAAGCTAAAGCACAAGGTGCATTCATTTGGACAACAGCAACAGTCTGAGGTGCGGGCCAGAACCAAGAGGCAGACAACATAGGGAGGGCGTTTCCCCCCTCTGCCCACCATTTTAAAACCTAACTTTTGCAAGTGACGCACTAAGGACTTGGTCTGTTTGTTTATAGCTCCCTGATGAGCCGCAAGATGGCGAAACCGGTCGGAGTGTTCCAAGAAGGAACGATGGATGGTACTTAAGGCTGCAGGACAGGACACATTCAGTAGTAGCCAAGCAGGAACTCTGGATGGTGCCTAAAGCTAAAGCACAAGGTGCATTCATTTGGACAACAGCAACAGTCTGAGGTGCGGGCCAGAACCAAGAGGCAGACAACATAGGGAGGGCGTTTCCCCCCTCTGCCCACCATTTTAAAACCTAACTTTTGCAAGTGACGCACTAAGGACTTGGTCTGTTTGTTTATAGCTCCCTGATGAGCCGCAAGATGGCGAAACCGGTCGGAGTGTTCCAAGAAGGAACGATGGATGGTACTTAAGGCTGCAGGACAGGACACATTCAGTAGTAGCCAAGCAGGAACTCTGGATGGTGCCTAAAGCTAAAGCACAAGGTGCATTCATTTGGACAACAGCAACAGTCTGAGGTGCGGGCCAGAACCAAGAGGCAGACAACATAGGGAGGGCGTTTCCCCCCTCTGCCCACCATTTTAAAACCTAACTTTTGCAAGTGACGCACTAAGGACTTGGTCTGTTTGTTTATAGCTCCCTGATGAGCCGCAAGATGGCGAAACCGGTCGGAGTGTTCCAAGAAGGAACGATGGATGGTACTTAAGGCTGCAGGACAGGACACATTCAGTAGTAGCCAAGCAGGAACTCTGGATGGTGCCTAAAGCTAAAGCACAAGGTGCATTCATTTGGACAACAGCAACAGTCTGAGGTGCGGGCCAGAACCAAGAGGCAGACAACATAGGGAGGGCGTTTCCCCCCTCTGCCCACCATTTTAAAACCTAACTTTTGCAAGTGACGCACTAAGGACTTGGTCTGTTTGTTTATAGCTCCCTGATGAGCCGCAAGATGGCGAAACCGGTCGGAGTGTTCCAAGAAGGAACGATGGATGGTACTTAAGGCTGCAGGACAGGACACATTCAGTAGTAGCCAAGCAGGAACTCTGGATGGTGCCTAAAGCTAAAGCACAAGGTGCATTCATTTGGACAACAGCAACAGTCTGAGGTGCGGGCCAGAACCAAGAGGCAGACAACATAGGGAGGGCGTTTCCCCCCTCTGCCCACCATTTTAAAACCTAACTTTTGCAAGTGACGCACTAAGGACTTGGTCTGTTTGTTTATAGCTCCCTGATGAGCCGCAAGATGGCGAAACCGGTCGGAGTGTTCCAAGAAGGAACGATGGATGGTACTTAAGGCTGCAGGACAGGACACATTCAGTAGTAGCCAAGCAGGAACTCTGGATGGTGCCTAAAGCTAAAGCACAAGGTGCATTCATTTGGACAACAGCAACAGTCTGAGGTGCGGGCCAGAACCAAGAGGCAGACAACATAGGGAGGGCGTTTCCCCCCTCTGCCCACCATTTTAAAACCTAACTTTTGCAAGTGACGCACTAAGGACTTGGTCTGTTTGTTTATAGCTCCCTGATGAGCCGCAAGATGGCGAAACCGGTCGGAGTGTTCCAAGAAGGAACGATGGATGGTACTTAAGGCTGCAGGACAGGACACATTCAGTAGTAGCCAAGCAGGAACTCTGGATGGTGCCTAAAGCTAAAGCACAAGGTGCATTCATTTGGACAACAGCAACAGTCTGAGGTGCGGGCCAGAACCAAGAGGCAGACAACATAGGGAGGGCGTTTCCCCCCTCTGCCCACCATTTTAAAACCTAACTTTTGCAAGTGACGCACTAAGGACTTGGTCTGTTTGTTTATAGCTCCCTGATGAGCCGCAAGATGGCGAAACCGGTCGGAGTGTTCCAAGAAGGAACGATGGATGGTACTTAAGGCTGCAGGACAGGACACATTCAGTAGTAGCCAAGCAGGAACTCTGGATGGTGCCTAAAGCTAAAGCACAAGGTGCATTCATTTGGACAACAGCAACAGTCTGAGGTGCGGGCCAGAACCAAGAGGCAGACAACATAGGGAGGGCGTTTCCCCCCTCTGCCCACCATTTTAAAACCTAACTTTTGCAAGTGACGCACTAAGGACTTGGTCTGTTTGTTTATAGCTCCCTGATGAGCCGCAAGATGGCGAAACCGGTCGGAGTGTTCCAAGAAGGAACGATGGATGGTACTTAAGGCTGCAGGACAGGACACATTCAGTAGTAGCCAAGCAGGAACTCTGGATGGTGCCTAAAGCTAAAGCACAAGGTGCATTCATTTGGACAACAGCAACAGTCTGAGGTGCGGGCCAGAACCAAGAGGCAGACAACATAGGGAGGGCGTTTCCCCCCTCTGCCCACCATTTTAAAACCTAACCCTAACCCTAACCCTAACCCTAACCCTAACCCTAACCCTAACCCTAACCCTAACCCTAACCCTAACCCTAACCCTAACCCTAACCCTAACCCTAACCCTAACCCTAACCCTAACCCTAACCCTAACCCTAACCCTAACCCTAACCCTAACCCTAACCCTAACCCTAACCCTAACCCTAACCCTAACCCTAACCCTAACCCTAACCCTAACCCTAACCCTAACCCTAACCCTAACCCTAACCCTAACCCTAACCCTAACCCTAACCCTAACCCTAACCCTAACCCTAATGCAACCCTAACCCTAACCCTAACCCTAACCCTAATGCAACGATGGATGGTACTTAAGGCTGGAGGACGGGACACATTCAGTAGTAGCCAAGTAGGAACTCTGGATGGTGCCTAAAGCTAAAGCACAAGGTGCATTCATTTGGACAACAGCAACAGTCTGAGGTGCGGGCCAGAACCAAGAGGCAGACAACATAGGGAGGGCGTTTCCCCCCTCTGCCCACCATTTTAAAACCTAACTTTTGCAAGTGACGCACTAAGGACTTGGTCTGTTTGTTTATAGCTCCCTGATGAGCCGCAAGATGGCGAAACCGGTCGGAGTGTTCCAAGAAGGAACGATGGATGGTACTTAAGGCTGGAGGACGGGACACATTCAGTAGTAGCCAAGTAGGAACTCTGGATGGTGCCTAAAGCTAAAGCACAAGGTGCATTCATTTGGACAACAGCAACAGTCTGAGGTGCGGGCCAGAACCAAGAGGCAGACAACATAGGGAGGGCGTTTTCCCCCCTCTGCCCACCATTTTAAAACCTAACTTTTGCAAGTGACGCACTAAGGACTTGGTCTGTTTGTTTGTAGCTCCCTGATGAGCCGTAAGATGGCGAAACCGGTCGGAGTGTTCCAAGAAGGAACGATGGATGGTACTTAAGGCTGGAGGACGGGACACATTCAGTAGTAGCCAAGCAGGAACTCTGGATGGTGCCTAAAGCTAAAGCACAAGGTGCATTCATTTGGACAACAGCAACAGTCTGAGGTGCGGGCCAGAACCAAGAGGCAGACAACATAGGGAGGGCGTTTCCCCCCTCTGCCCACCATTTTAAAACCTAACTTTTGCAAGTGACGCACTAAGGACTTGGTCTGTTTGTTTGTAGCTCCCTGATGAGCCGTAAGATGGCGAAACCGGTCGGAGTGTTCCAAGAAGGAACGATGGATGGTACTTAAGGCTGGAGGACGGGACACATTCAGTAGTAGCCAAGCAGGAACTCTGGATGGTGCCTAAAGCTAAAGCACAAGGTGCATTCATTTGGACAACAGCAACAGTCTGAGGTGCGGGCCAGAACCAAGAGGCAGACAACATAGGGAGGGCGTTTCCCCCCTCTGCCCACCATTTTAAAACCTAACTTTTGCAAGTGACGCACTAAGGACTTGGTCTGTTTGTTTGTAGCTCCCTGATGAGCCGTAAGATGGCGAAACCGGTCGGAGTGTTCCAAGAAGGAACGATGGATGGTACTTAAGGCTGGAGGACGGGACACATTCAGTAGTAGCCAAGCAGGAACTCTGGATGGTGCCTAAAGCTAAAGCACAAGGTGCATTCATTTGGACAACAGCAACAGTCTGAGGTGCGGGCCAGAACCAAGAGGCAGACAACATAGGGAGGGCGTTTCCCCCCTCTGCCCACCATTTTAAAACCTAACTTTTGCAAGTGACGCACTAAGGACTTGGTCTGTTTGTTTGTAGCTCCCTGATGAGCCGTAAGATGGCGAAACCGGTCGGAGTGTTCCAAGAAGGAACGATGGATGGTACTTAAGGCTGGAGGACGGGACACATTCAGTAGTAGCCAAGCAGGAACTCTGGATGGTGCCTAAAGCTAAAGCACAAGGTGCATTCATTTGGACAACAGCAACAGTCTGAGGTGCGGGCCAGAACCAAGAGGCAGACAACATAGGGAGGGCGTTTCCCCCCTCGGCCCACCATTTTAAAACCTAACTTTTGCAAGTGACGCACTAAGGACTTGGTCTGTTTGTTTGTAGCTCCCTGATGAGCCGTAAGATGGCGAAACCGGTCGGAGTGTTCCAAGAAGGAACGATGGATGGTACTTAAGGCTGGAGGACGGGACACATTCAGTAGTAGCCAAGCAGGAACTCTGGATGGTGCCTAAAGCTAAAGCACAAGGTGCATTCATTTGGACAACAGCAACAGTCTGAGGTGCGGGCCAGAACCAAGAGGCAGACAACATAGGGAGGGCGTTTCCCCCCTCTGCCCACCATTTTAAAACCTAACCCTAACCCTAACCCTAACCCTAACCCTAACCCTAACCCTAACCCTAACCCTAACCCTAACCCTAACCCTAACCCTAACCCTAACCCTAACCCTAACCCTAACCCTAACCCTAACCCTAACCCTAACCCTAACCCTAACCCTAACCCTAACCCTAACCCTAACCCTAACCCTAACCCTAACCCTAACCCTAACCCTAACCCTAACCCTAACCCTAACCCTAACCCTAACCCTAACCCTAACCCTAACCCTAACCCTAACCCTAACCCTAACCCTAACCCTAACCCTAACCCTAACCCTAACCCTAACCCTAACCCTAACCCTAACCCTAACCCTAACCCTAACCCTAACCCTAACCCTAACCCTAACCCTAACCCTAACCCTAACCCTAACCCTAACCCTAACCCTAACCCTAACCCTAACCCTAACCCTAACCCTAACCCTAACCCTAACCCTAACCCTAACCCTAACCCTAACCCTAACCCTAACCCTAACCCTAACCCTAACCCTAACCCTAACCCTAACCCTAACCCTAACCCTAACCCTAACCCTAACCCTAACCCTAACCCTAACCCTAACCCTAACCCTAACCCTAACCCTAACCCTAACCCTAACCCTAACCCTAACCCTAACCCTAACCCTAACCCTAACCCTAACCCTAACCCTAATGCAACCCTAACCCTAACCCTAACCCTAACCCTAATGCAACGATGGATGGTACTTAAGGCTGGAGGACGGGACACATTCAGTAGTAGCCAAGTAGGAACTCTGGATGGTGCCTAAAGCTAAAGCACAAGGTGCATTCATTTGGACAACAGCAACAGTCTGAGGTGCGGGCCAGAACCAAGAGGCAGACAACATAGGGAGGGCGTTTCCCCCCTCTGCCCACCATTTTAAAACCTAACTTTTGCAAGTGACGCACTAAGGACTTGGTCTGTTTGTTTATAGCTCCCTGATGAGCCGCAAGATGGCGAAACCGGTCGGAGTGTTCCAAGAAGGAACGATGGATGGTACTTAAGGCTGGAGGACGGGACACATTCAGTAGTAGCCAAGTAGGAACTCTGGATGGTGCCTAAAGCTAAAGCACAAGGTGCATTCATTTGGACAACAGCAACAGTCTGAGGTGCGGGCCAGAACCAAGAGGCAGACAACATAGGGAGGGCGTTTCCCCCCTCTGCCCACCATTTTAAAACCTAACTTTTGCAAGTGACGCACTAAGGACTTGGTCTGTTTGTTTATAGCTCCCTGATGAGCCGCAAGATGGCGAAACCGGTCGGAGTGTTCCAAGAAGGAACGATGGATGGTACTTAAGGCTGGAGGACGGGACACATTCAGTAGTAGCCAAGTAGGAACTCTGGATGGTGCCTAAAGCTAAAGCACAAGGTGCATTCATTTGGACAACAGCAACAGTCTGAGGTGCGGGCCAGAACCAAGAGGCAGACAACATAGGGAGGGCGTTTCCCCCCTCTGCCCACCATTTTAAAACCTAACTTTTGCAAGTGACGCACTAAGGACTTGGTCTGTTTGTTTATAGCTCCCTGATGAGCCGCAAGATGGCGAAACCGGTCGGAGTGTTCCAAGAAGGAACGATGGATGGTACTTAAGGCTGCAGGACAGGACACATTCAGTAGTAGCCAAGCAGGAACTCTGGATGGTGCCTAAAGCTAAAGCACAAGGTGCATTCATTTGGACAACAGCAACAGTCTGAGGTGCGGGCCAGAACCAAGAGGCAGACAACATAGGGAGGGCGTTTCCCCCCTCTGCCCACCATTTTAAAACCTAACTTTTGCAAGTGACGCACTAAGGACTTGGTCTGTTTGTTTATAGCTCCCTGATGAGCCGCAAGATGGCGAAACCGGTCGGAGTGTTCCAAGAAGGAACGATGGATGGTACTTAAGGCTGCAGGACAGGACACATTCAGTAGTAGCCAAGCAGGAACTCTGGATGGTGCCTAAAGCTAAAGCACAAGGTGCATTCATTTGGACAACAGCAACAGTCTGAGGTGCGGGCCAGAACCAAGAGGCAGACAACATAGGGAGGGCGTTTCCCCCCTCTGCCCACCATTTTAAAACCTAACTTTTGCAAGTGACGCACTAAGGACTTGGTCTGTTTGTTTATAGCTCCCTGATGAGCCGCAAGATGGCGAAACCGGTCGGAGTGTTCCAAGAAGGAACGATGGATGGTACTTAAGGCTGCAGGACAGGACACATTCAGTAGTAGCCAAGCAGGAACTCTGGATGGTGCCTAAAGCTAAAGCACAAGGTGCATTCATTTGGACAACAGCAACAGTCTGAGGTGCGGGCCAGAACCAAGAGGCAGACAACATAGGGAGGGCGTTTCCCCCCTCTGCCCACCATTTTAAAACCTAACTTTTGCAAGTGACGCACTAAGGACTTGGTCTGTTTGTTTATAGCTCCCTGATGAGCCGCAAGATGGCGAAACCGGTCGGAGTGTTCCAAGAAGGAACGATGGATGGTACTTAAGGCTGCAGGACAGGACACATTCAGTAGTAGCCAAGCAGGAACTCTGGATGGTGCCTAAAGCTAAAGCACAAGGTGCATTCATTTGGACAACAGCAACAGTCTGAGGTGCGGGCCAGAACCAAGAGGCAGACAACATAGGGAGGGCGTTTCCCCCCTCTGCCCACCATTTTAAAACCTAACTTTTGCAAGTGACGCACTAAGGACTTGGTCTGTTTGTTTATAGCTCCCTGATGAGCCGCAAGATGGCGAAACCGGTCGGAGTGTTCCAAGAAGGAACGATGGATGGTACTTAAGGCTGCAGGACAGGACACATTCAGTAGTAGCCAAGCAGGAACTCTGGATGGTGCCTAAAGCTAAAGCACAAGGTGCATTCATTTGGACAACAGCAACAGTCTGAGGTGCGGGCCAGAACCAAGAGGCAGACAACATAGGGAGGGCGTTTCCCCCCTCTGCCCACCATTTTAAAACCTAACTTTTGCAAGTGACGCACTAAGGACTTGGTCTGTTTGTTTATAGCTCCCTGATGAGCCGCAAGATGGCGAAACCGGTCGGAGTGTTCCAAGAAGGAACGATGGATGGTACTTAAGGCTGCAGGACAGGACACATTCAGTAGTAGCCAAGCAGGAACTCTGGATGGTGCCTAAAGCTAAAGCACAAGGTGCATTCATTTGGACAACAGCAACAGTCTGAGGTGCGGGCCAGAACCAAGAGGCAGACAACATAGGGAGGGCGTTTCCCCCCTCTGCCCACCATTTTAAAACCTAACTTTTGCAAGTGACGCACTAAGGACTTGGTCTGTTTGTTTATAGCTCCCTGATGAGCCGCAAGATGGCGAAACCGGTCGGAGTGTTCCAAGAAGGAACGATGGATGGTACTTAAGGCTGCAGGACAGGACACATTCAGTAGTAGCCAAGCAGGAACTCTGGATGGTGCCTAAAGCTAAAGCACAAGGTGCATTCATTTGGACAACAGCAACAGTCTGAGGTGCGGGCCAGAACCAAGAGGCAGACAACATAGGGAGGGCGTTTCCCCCCTCTGCCCACCATTTTAAAACCTAACTTTTGCAAGTGACGCACTAAGGACTTGGTCTGTTTGTTTATAGCTCCCTGATGAGCCGCAAGATGGCGAAACCGGTCGGAGTGTTCCAAGAAGGAACGATGGATGGTACTTAAGGCTGCAGGACAGGACACATTCAGTAGTAGCCAAGCAGGAACTCTGGATGGTGCCTAAAGCTAAAGCACAAGGTGCATTCATTTGGACAACAGCAACAGTCTGAGGTGCGGGCCAGAACCAAGAGGCAGACAACATAGGGAGGGCGTTTCCCCCCTCTGCCCACCATTTTAAAACCTAACCCTAACCCTAACCCTAACCCTAACCCTAACCCTAACCCTAACCCTAACCCTAACCCTAACCCTAACCCTAACCCTAACCCTAACCCTAACCCTAACCCTAACCCTAACCCTAACCCTAACCCTAACCCTAACCCTAACCCTAACCCTAACCCTAACCCTAACCCTAACCCTAACCCTAACCCTAACCCTAACCCTAACCCTAACCCTAACCCTAACCCTAACCCTAACCCTAACCCTAACCCTAACCCTAACCCTAACCCTAACCCTAACCCTAACCCTAACCCTAACCCTAATGCAACCCTAACCCTAACCCTAACCCTAACCCTAATGCAACGATGGATGGTACTTAAGGCTGGAGGACGGGACACATTCAGTAGTAGCCAAGTAGGAACTCTGGATGGTGCCTAAAGCTAAAGCACAAGGTGCATTCATTTGGACAACAGCAACAGTCTGAGGTGCGGGCCAGAACCAAGAGGCAGACAACATAGGGAGGGCGTTTCCCCCCTCTGCCCACCATTTTAAAACCTAACTTTTGCAAGTGACGCACTAAGGACTTGGTCTGTTTGTTTATAGCTCCCTGATGAGCCGCAAGATGGCGAAACCGGTCGGAGTGTTCCAAGAAGGAACGATGGATGGTACTTAAGGCTGGAGGACGGGACACATTCAGTAGTAGCCAAGTAGGAACTCTGGATGGTGCCTAAAGCTAAAGCACAAGGTGCATTCATTTGGACAACAGCAACAGTCTGAGGTGCGGGCCAGAACCAAGAGGCAGACAACATAGGGAGGGCGTTTCCCCCCTCTGCCCACCATTTTAAAACCTAACTTTTGCAAGTGACGCACTAAGGACTTGGTCTGTTTGTTTATAGCTCCCTGATGAGCCGCAAGATGGCGAAACCGGTCGGAGTGTTCCAAGAAGGAACGATGGATGGTACTTAAGGCTGGAGGACGGGACACATTCAGTAGTAGCCAAGTAGGAACTCTGGATGGTGCCTAAAGCTAAAGCACAAGGTGCATTCATTTGGACAACAGCAACAGTCTGAGGTGCGGGCCAGAACCAAGAGGCAGACAACATAGGGAGGGCGTTTCCCCCCTCTGCCCACCATTTTAAAACCTAACTTTTGCAAGTGACGCACTAAGGACTTGGTCTGTTTGTTTATAGCTCCCTGATGAGCCGCAAGATGGCGAAACCGGTCGGAGTGTTCCAAGAAGGAACGATGGATGGTACTTAAGGCTGGAGGACGGGACACATTCAGTAGTAGCCAAGTAGGAACTCTGGATGGTGCCTAAAGCTAAAGCACAAGGTGCATTCATTTGGACAACAGCAACAGTCTGAGGTGCGGGCCAGAACCAAGAGGCAGACAACATAGGGAGGGCGTTTCCCCCCTCTGCCCACCATTTTAAAACCTAACTTTTGCAAGTGACGCACTAAGGACTTGGTCTGTTTGTTTATAGCTCCCTGATGAGCCGCAAGATGGCGAAACCGGTCGGAGTGTTCCAAGAAGGAACGATGGATGGTACTTAAGGCTGGAGGACGGGACACATTCAGTAGTAGCCAAGTAGGAACTCTGGATGGTGCCTAAAGCTAAAGCACAAGGTGCATTCATTTGGACAACAGCAACAGTCTGAGGTGCGGGCCAGAACCAAGAGGCAGACAACATAGGGAGGGCGTTTCCCCCCTCTGCCCACCATTTTAAAACCTAACTTTTGCAAGTGACGCACTAAGGACTTGGTCTGTTTGTTTATAGCTCCCTGATGAGCCGCAAGATGGCGAAACCGGTCGGAGTGTTCCAAGAAGGAACGATGGATGGTACTTAAGGCTGGAGGACGGGACACATTCAGTAGTAGCCAAGTAGGAACTCTGGATGGTGCCTAAAGCTAAAGCACAAGGTGCATTCATTTGGACAACAGCAACAGTCTGAGGTGCGGGCCAGAACCAAGAGGCAGACAACATAGGGAGGGCGTTTCCCCCCTCTGCCCACCATTTTAAAACCTAACTTTTGCAAGTGACGCACTAAGGACTTGGTCTGTTTGTTTATAGCTCCCTGATGAGCCGCAAGATGGCGAAACCGGTCGGAGTGTTCCAAGAAGGAACGATGGATGGTACTTAAGGCTGGAGGACGGGACACATTCAGTAGTAGCCAAGTAGGAACTCTGGATGGTGCCTAAAGCTAAAGCACAAGGTGCATTCATTTGGACAACAGCAACAGTCTGAGGTGCGGGCCAGAACCAAGAGGCAGACAACATAGGGAGGGCGTTTCCCCCCTCTGCCCACCATTTTAAAACCTAACTTTTGCAAGTGACGCACTAAGGACTTGGTCTGTTTGTTTATAGCTCCCTGATGAGCCGCAAGATGGCGAAACCGGTCGGAGTGTTCCAAGAAGGAACGATGGATGGTACTTAAGGCTGGAGGACGGGACACATTCAGTAGTAGCCAAGTAGGAACTCTGGATGGTGCCTAAAGCTAAAGCACAAGGTGCATTCATTTGGACAACAGCAACAGTCTGAGGTGCGGGCCAGAACCAAGAGGCAGACAACATAGGGAGGGCGTTTCCCCCCTCTGCCCACCATTTTAAAACCTAACTTTTGCAAGTGACGCACTAAGGACTTGGTCTGTTTGTTTATAGCTCCCTGATGAGCCGCAAGATGGCGAAACCGGTCGGAGTGTTCCAAGAAGGAACGATGGATGGTACTTAAGGCTGGAGGACGGGACACATTCAGTAGTAGCCAAGTAGGAACTCTGGATGGTGCCTAAAGCTAAAGCACAAGGTGCATTCATTTGGACAACAGCAACAGTCTGAGGTGCGGGCCAGAACCAAGAGGCAGACAACATAGGGAGGGCGTTTCCCCCCTCTGCCCACCATTTTAAAACCTAACTTTTGCAAGTGACGCACTAAGGACTTGGTCTGTTTGTTTATAGCTCCCTGATGAGCCGCAAGATGGCGAAACCGGTCGGAGTGTTCCAAGAAGGAACGATGGATGGTACTTAAGGCTGGAGGACGGGACACATTCAGTAGTAGCCAAGTAGGAACTCTGGATGGTGCCTAAAGCTAAAGCACAAGGTGCATTCATTTGGACAACAGCAACAGTCTGAGGTGCGGGCCAGAACCAAGAGGCAGACAACATAGGGAGGGCGTTTCCCCCCTCTGCCCACCATTTTAAAACCTAACTTTTGCAAGTGACGCACTAAGGACTTGGTCTGTTTGTTTATAGCTCCCTGATGAGCCGCAAGATGGCGAAACCGGTCGGAGTGTTCCAAGAAGGAACGATGGATGGTACTTAAGGCTGGAGGACGGGACACATTCAGTAGTAGCCAAGTAGGAACTCTGGATGGTGCCTAAAGCTAAAGCACAAGGTGCATTCATTTGGACAACAGCAACAGTCTGAGGTGCGGGCCAGAACCAAGAGGCAGACAACATAGGGAGGGCGTTTCCCCCCTCTGCCCACCATTTTAAAACCTAACTTTTGCAAGTGACGCACTAAGGACTTGGTCTGTTTGTTTATAGCTCCCTGATGAGCCGCAAGATGGCGAAACCGGTCGGAGTGTTCCAAGAAGGAACGATGGATGGTACTTAAGGCTGGAGGACGGGACACATTCAGTAGTAGCCAAGTAGGAACTCTGGATGGTGCCTAAAGCTAAAGCACAAGGTGCATTCATTTGGACAACAGCAACAGTCTGAGGTGCGGGCCAGAACCAAGAGGCAGACAACATAGGGAGGGCGTTTCCCCCCTCTGCCCACCATTTTAAAACCTAACTTTTGCAAGTGACGCACTAAGGACTTGGTCTGTTTGTTTATAGCTCCCTGATGAGCCGCAAGATGGCGAAACCGGTCGGAGTGTTCCAAGAAGGAACGATGGATGGTACTTAAGGCTGGAGGACGGGACACATTCAGTAGTAGCCAAGTAGGAACTCTGGATGGTGCCTAAAGCTAAAGCACAAGGTGCATTCATTTGGACAACAGCAACAGTCTGAGGTGCGGGCCAGAACCAAGAGGCAGACAACATAGGGAGGGCGTTTCCCCCCTCTGCCCACCATTTTAAAACCTAACTTTTGCAAGTGACGCACTAAGGACTTGGTCTGTTTGTTTATAGCTCCCTGATGAGCCGCAAGATGGCGAAACCGGTCGGAGTGTTCCAAGAAGGAACGATGGATGGTACTTAAGGCTGGAGGACGGGACACATTCAGTAGTAGCCAAGTAGGAACTCTGGATGGTGCCTAAAGCTAAAGCACAAGGTGCATTCATTTGGACAACAGCAACAGTCTGAGGTGCGGGCCAGAACCAAGAGGCAGACAACATAGGGAGGGCGTTTCCCCCCTCTGCCCACCATTTTAAAACCTAACTTTTGCAAGTGACGCACTAAGGACTTGGTCTGTTTGTTTATAGCTCCCTGATGAGCCGCAAGATGGCGAAACCGGTCGGAGTGTTCCAAGAAGGAACGATGGATGGTACTTAAGGCTGGAGGACGGGACACATTCAGTAGTAGCCAAGTAGGAACTCTGGATGGTGCCTAAAGCTAAAGCACAAGGTGCATTCATTTGGACAACAGCAACAGTCTGAGGTGCGGGCCAGAACCAAGAGGCAGACAACATAGGGAGGGCGTTTCCCCCCTCTGCCCACCATTTTAAAACCTAACTTTTGCAAGTGACGCACTAAGGACTTGGTCTGTTTGTTTATAGCTCCCTGATGAGCCGCAAGATGGCGAAACCGGTCGGAGTGTTCCAAGAAGGAACGATGGATGGTACTTAAGGCTGGAGGACGGGACACATTCAGTAGTAGCCAAGTAGGAACTCTGGATGGTGCCTAAAGCTAAAGCACAAGGTGCATTCATTTGGACAACAGCAACAGTCTGAGGTGCGGGCCAGAACCAAGAGGCAGACAACATAGGGAGGGCGTTTCCCCCCTCTGCCCACCATTTTAAAACCTAACTTTTGCAAGTGACGCACTAAGGACTTGGTCTGTTTGTTTATAGCTCCCTGATGAGCCGCAAGATGGCGAAACCGGTCGGAGTGTTCCAAGAAGGAACGATGGATGGTACTTAAGGCTGGAGGACGGGACACATTCAGTAGTAGCCAAGTAGGAACTCTGGATGGTGCCTAAAGCTAAAGCACAAGGTGCATTCATTTGGACAACAGCAACAGTCTGAGGTGCGGGCCAGAACCAAGAGGCAGACAACATAGGGAGGGCGTTTCCCCCCTCTGCCCACCATTTTAAAACCTAACTTTTGCAAGTGACGCACTAAGGACTTGGTCTGTTTGTTTATAGCTCCCTGATGAGCCGCAAGATGGCGAAACCGGTCGGAGTGTTCCAAGAAGGAACGATGGATGGTACTTAAGGCTGGAGGACGGGACACATTCAGTAGTAGCCAAGTAGGAACTCTGGATGGTGCCTAAAGCTAAAGCACAAGGTGCATTCATTTGGACAACAGCAACAGTCTGAGGTGCGGGCCAGAACCAAGAGGCAGACAACATAGGGAGGGCGTTTCCCCCCTCTGCCCACCATTTTAAAACCTAACTTTTGCAAGTGACGCACTAAGGACTTGGTCTGTTTGTTTATAGCTCCCTGATGAGCCGCAAGATGGCGAAACCGGTCGGAGTGTTCCAAGAAGGAACGATGGATGGTACTTAAGGCTGGAGGACGGGACACATTCAGTAGTAGCCAAGTAGGAACTCTGGATGGTGCCTAAAGCTAAAGCACAAGGTGCATTCATTTGGACAACAGCAACAGTCTGAGGTGCGGGCCAGAACCAAGAGGCAGACAACATAGGGAGGGCGTTTCCCCCCTCTGCCCACCATTTTAAAACCTAACTTTTGCAAGTGACGCACTAAGGACTTGGTCTGTTTGTTTATAGCTCCCTGATGAGCCGCAAGATGGCGAAACCGGTCGGAGTGTTCCAAGAAGGAACGATGGATGGTACTTAAGGCTGGAGGACGGGACACATTCAGTAGTAGCCAAGTAGGAACTCTGGATGGTGCCTAAAGCTAAAGCACAAGGTGCATTCATTTGGACAACAGCAACAGTCTGAGGTGCGGGCCAGAACCAAGAGGCAGACAACATAGGGAGGGCGTTTCCCCCCTCTGCCCACCATTTTAAAACCTAACTTTTGCAAGTGACGCACTAAGGACTTGGTCTGTTTGTTTATAGCTCCCTGATGAGCCGCAAGATGGCGAAACCGGTCGGAGTGTTCCAAGAAGGAACGATGGATGGTACTTAAGGCTGGAGGACGGGACACATTCAGTAGTAGCCAAGTAGGAACTCTGGATGGTGCCTAAAGCTAAAGCACAAGGTGCATTCATTTGGACAACAGCAACAGTCTGAGGTGCGGGCCAGAACCAAGAGGCAGACAACATAGGGAGGGCGTTTCCCCCCTCTGCCCACCATTTTAAAACCTAACTTTTGCAAGTGACGCACTAAGGACTTGGTCTGTTTGTTTATAGCTCCCTGATGAGCCGCAAGATGGCGAAACCGGTCGGAGTGTTCCAAGAAGGAACGATGGATGGTACTTAAGGCTGGAGGACGGGACACATTCAGTAGTAGCCAAGTAGGAACTCTGGATGGTGCCTAAAGCTAAAGCACAAGGTGCATTCATTTGGACAACAGCAACAGTCTGAGGTGCGGGCCAGAACCAAGAGGCAGACAACATAGGGAGGGCGTTTCCCCCCTCTGCCCACCATTTTAAAACCTAACTTTTGCAAGTGACGCACTAAGGACTTGGTCTGTTTGTTTGTAGCTCCCTGATGAGCCGCAAGATGGCGAAACCGGTCGGAGTGTTCCAAGAAGGAACGATGGATGGTACTTAAGGCTGGAGGACGGCACACATTCAGTAGTAGCCAAGCAGGAACTCTGGATGGTGCCTAAAGCTAAAGCACAAGGTGCATTCATTTGGACAACAGCAACAGTCTGAGGTGCGGGCCAGAACCAAGAGGCAGACAACATAGGGAGGGCGTTTTCCCCCCTCTGCCCACCATTTTAAAACCTAACCTTTGCAAGTGACGCACTAAGGACTTGGTCTGTTTGTTTGTAGCTCCCTGATGAGCCGCAAGATGGCGAAACCGGTCGGAGTGTTCCAAGAAGGAACGATGGATGGTACTTAAGGCTGGAGGACGGCACACATTCAGTAGTAGCCAAGCAGGAACTCTGGATGGTGCCTAAAGCTAAAGCACAAGGTGCATTCATTTGGACAACAGCAACAGTCTGAGGTGCGGGCCAGAACCAAGAGGCAGACAACATAGGGAGGGCGTTTTCCCCCCTCTGCCCACCATTTTAAAACCTAACCTTTGCAAGTGACGCACTAAGGACTTGGTCTGTTTGTTTGTAGCTCCCTGATGAGCCGCAAGATGGCGAAACCGGTCGGAGTGTTCCAAGAAGGAACGATGGATGGTACTTAAGGCTGGAGGACGGCACACATTCAGTAGTAGCCAAGCAGGAACTCTGGATGGTGCCTAAAGCTAAAGCACAAGGTGCATTCATTTGGACAACAGCAACAGTCTGAGGTGCGGGCCAGAACCAAGAGGCAGACAACATAGGGAGGGCGTTTTCCCCCCTCTGCCCACCATTTTAAAACCTAACCTTTGCAAGTGACGCACTAAGGACTTGGTCTGTTTGTTTGTAGCTCCCTGATGAGCCGCAAGATGGCGAAACCGGTCGGAGTGTTCCAAGAAGGAACGATGGATGGTACTTAAGGCTGGAGGACGGCACACATTCAGTAGTAGCCAAGCAGGAACTCTGGATGGTGCCTAAAGCTAAAGCACAAGGTGCATTCATTTGGACAACAGCAACAGTCTGAGGTGCGGGCCAGAACCAAGAGGCAGACAACATAGGGAGGGCGTTTTCCCCCCTCTGCCCACCATTTTAAAACCTAACCTTTGCAAGTGACGCACTAAGGACTTGGTCTGTTTGTTTGTAGCTCCCTGATGAGCCGCAAGATGGCGAAACCGGTCGGAGTGTTCCAAGAAGGAACGATGGATGGTACTTAAGGCTGGAGGACGGCACACATTCAGTAGTAGCCAAGCAGGAACTCTGGATGGTGCCTAAAGCTAAAGCACAAGGTGCATTCATTTGGACAACAGCAACAGTCTGAGGTGCGGGCCAGAACCAAGAGGCAGACAACATAGGGAGGGCGTTTTCCCCCCTCTGCCCACCATTTTAAAACCTAACCTTTGCAAGTGACGCACTAAGGACTTGGTCTGTTTGTTTGTAGCTCCCTGATGAGCCGCAAGATGGCGAAACCGGTCGGAGTGTTCCAAGAAGGAACGATGGATGGTACTTAAGGCTGGAGGACGGCACACATTCAGTAGTAGCCAAGCAGGAACTCTGGATGGTGCCTAAAGCTAAAGCACAAGGTGCATTCATTTGGACAACAGCAACAGTCTGAGGTGCGGGCCAGAACCAAGAGGCAGACAACATAGGGAGGGCGTTTCCCCCCTCTGCCCACCATTTTAAAACCTAACCCTAACCCTAACCCTAACCCTAACCCTAACCCTAACCCTAACCCTAACCCTAACCCTAACCCTAACCCTAACCCTAACCCTAACCCT
This sequence comes from Heptranchias perlo, assembly GCF_035084215.1. NCBI lineage: Eukaryota > Metazoa > Chordata > Chondrichthyes > Hexanchiformes > Hexanchidae > Heptranchias > Heptranchias perlo. Next base: position 37,728,862 of record NC_090354.1, on the reverse strand, counting down.
AACCCTAACCCTAACCCTAACCCTAACCCTAACCCTAACCCTAACCCTAACCCTAACCCTAACCCTAACCCTAACCCTAACCCTAACCCTAACCCTAACCCTAACCCTAACCCTAACCCTAACCCTAACCCTAACCCTAACCCTAACCCTAATGCAGCGTAACCCTAACCCTAACCCTAACCCTAACCCTAACCCTAACCCTAACCCTAACCCTAACCCTAACCCTAACCCTAACCCTAACCCTAACCCTAACCCTAACCCTAACCCTAACCCTAACCCTAACCCTAACCCTAACCCTAACCCTAACCCTAACCCTAACCCTAACCCTAACCCTAACCCTAACCCTAACCCTAACCCTAACCCTAACCCTAACCCTAACCCTAACCCTAACCCTAATGCAGCGTAACCCTAACCCTAACCCTAACCCTAACCCTAACCCTAACCCTAACCCTAACCCTAACCCTAACCCTAACCCTAACCCTAACCCTAACCCTAACCCTAACCCTAACCCTAACCCTAACCCTAACCCTAACCCTAACCCTAACCCTAACCCTAACCCTAACCCTAACCCTAACCCTAACCCTAACCCTAACCCTAACCCTAACCCTAACCCTAACCCTAACCCTAACCCTAACCCTAACCCTAACCCTAACCCTAACCCTAACCCTAACCCTAACCCTAACCCTAACCCTAATGCAGGGCGTTTCCCCCCTCTGCCCACCATTTTAAAACCTAACCTTTGCAAGTGACGCACTAAGGACTTGGTCTGTTTGTTTATAGCTCCCTGATGAGCCGCAAGATGGCGAAACCGGTCGGAGTGTTCCAAGAAGGAACGATGGATGGTACTTAAGGCTGGAGGACGGGACACATTCAGTAGTAGCCAAGCAGGAACTCTGGATGGTGCCTAAAGCTAAAGCACAAGGTGCATTCATTTGGACAACAGCAACAGTCTGAGGTGCGGGCCAGAACCAAGAGGCAGACAACATAGGGAGGGCGTTTCCCCCCTCTGCCCACCATTTTAAAACCTAACCTTTGCAAGTGACGCACTAAGGACTTGGTCTGTTTGTTTATAGCTCCCTGATGAGCCGCAAGATGGCGAAACCGGTCGGAGTGTTCCAAGAAGGAACGATGGATGGTACTTAAGGCTGGAGGACGGGACACATTCAGTAGTAGCCAAGCAGGAACTCTGGATGGTGCCTAAAGCTAAAGCACAAGGTGCATTCATTTGGACAACAGCAACAGTCTGAGGTGCGGGCCAGAACCAAGAGGCAGACAACATAGGGAGGGCGTTTCCCCCCTCTGCCCACCATTTTAAAACCTAACCCTAACCCTAACCCTAACCCTAACCCTAACCCTAACCCTAACCCTAACCCTAACCCTAACCCTAACCCTAACCCTAACCCTAACCCTAACCCTAACCCTAACCCTAACCCTAACCCTAACCCTAACCCTAACCCTAACCCTAACCCTAACCCTAACCCTAACCCTAACCCTAACCCTAACCCTAACCCTAACCCTAACCCTAACCCTAACCCTAACCCTAACCCTAACCCTAACCCTAACCCTAACCCTAACCCTAACCCTAACCCTAACCCTAACCCTAACCCTAACCCTAACCCTAACCCTAACCCTAACGCAACCCTAACCCTAACCCTAACCCTAACCCTAATGCAACGATGGATGGTACTTAAGGCTGGAGGACGGGACACATTCAGTAGTAGCCAAGTAGGAACTCTGGATGGTGCCTAAAGCTAAAGCACAAGGTGCATTCATTTGGACAACAGCAACAGTCTGAGGTGCGGGCCAGAACCAAGAGGCAGACAACATAGGGAGGGCGTTTCCCCCCTCTGCCCACCATTTTAAAACCTAACTTTTGCAAGTGACGCACTAAGGACTTGGTCTGTTTGTTTATAGCTCCCTGATGAGCCGCAAGATGGCGAAACCGGTCGGAGTGTTCCAAGAAGGAACGATGGATGGTACTTAAGGCTGGAGGACGGGACACATTCAGTAGTAGCCAAGTAGGAACTCTGGATGGTGCCTAAAGCTAAAGCACAAGGTGCATTCATTTGGACAACAGCAACAGTCTGAGGTGCGGGCCAGAACCAAGAGGCAGACAACATAGGGAGGGCGTTTCCCCCCTCTGCCCACCATTTTAAAACCTAACTTTTGCAAGTGACGCACTAAGGACTTGGTCTGTTTGTTTATAGCTCCCTGATGAGCCGCAAGATGGCGAAACCGGTCGGAGTGTTCCAAGAAGGAACGATGGATGGTACTTAAGGCTGGAGGACGGGACACATTCAGTAGTAGCCAAGTAGGAACTCTGGATGGTGCCTAAAGCTAAAGCACAAGGTGCATTCATTTGGACAACAGCAACAGTCTGAGGTGCGGGCCAGAACCAAGAGGCAGACAACATAGGGAGGGCGTTTCCCCCCTCTGCCCACCATTTTAAAACCTAACTTTTGCAAGTGACGCACTAAGGACTTGGTCTGTTTGTTTATAGCTCCCTGATGAGCCGCAAGATGGCGAAACCGGTCGGAGTGTTCCAAGAAGGAACGATGGATGGTACTTAAGGCTGGAGGACGGGACACATTCAGTAGTAGCCAAGTAGGAACTCTGGATGGTGCCTAAAGCTAAAGCACAAGGTGCATTCATTTGGACAACAGCAACAGTCTGAGGTGCGGGCCAGAACCAAGAGGCAGACAACATAGGGAGGGCGTTTCCCCCCTCTGCCCACCATTTTAAAACCTAACTTTTGCAAGTGACGCACTAAGGACTTGGTCTGTTTGTTTATAGCTCCCTGATGAGCCGCAAGATGGCGAAACCGGTCGGAGTGTTCCAAGAAGGAACGATGGATGGTACTTAAGGCTGGAGGACGGGACACATTCAGTAGTAGCCAAGTAGGAACTCTGGATGGTGCCTAAAGCTAAAGCACAAGGTGCATTCATTTGGACAACAGCAACAGTCTGAGGTGCGGGCCAGAACCAAGAGGCAGACAACATAGGGAGGGCGTTTCCCCCCTCTGCCCACCATTTTAAAACCTAACTTTTGCAAGTGACGCACTAAGGACTTGGTCTGTTTGTTTATAGCTCCCTGATGAGCCGCAAGATGGCGAAACCGGTCGGAGTGTTCCAAGAAGGAACGATGGATGGTACTTAAGGCTGGAGGACGGGACACATTCAGTAGTAGCCAAGTAGGAACTCTGGATGGTGCCTAAAGCTAAAGCACAAGGTGCATTCATTTGGACAACAGCAACAGTCTGAGGTGCGGGCCAGAACCAAGAGGCAGACAACATAGGGAGGGCGTTTCCCCCCTCTGCCCACCATTTTAAAACCTAACTTTTGCAAGTGACGCACTAAGGACTTGGTCTGTTTGTTTATAGCTCCCTGATGAGCCGCAAAATGGCGAAACCGGTCGGAGTGTTCCAAGAAGGAACGATGGATGGTACTTAAGGCTGGAGGACGGGACACATTCAGTAGTAGCCAAGTAGGAACTCTGGATGGTGCCTAAAGCTAAAGCACAAGGTGCATTCATTTGGACAACAGCAACAGTCTGAGGTGCGGGCCAGAACCAAGAGGCAGACAACATAGGGAGGGCGTTTCCCCCCTCTGCCCACCATTTTAAAACCTAACTTTTGCAAGTGACGCACTAAGGACTTGGTCTGTTTGTTTATAGCTCCCTGATGAGCCGCAAGATGGCGAAACCGGTCGGAGTGTTCCAAGAAGGAACGATGGATGGTACTTAAGGCTGGAGGACGGGACACATTCAGTAGTAGCCAAGTAGGAACTCTGGATGGTGCCTAAAGCTAAAGCACAAGGTGCATTCATTTGGACAACAGCAACAGTCTGAGGTGCGGGCCAGAACCAAGAGGCAGACAACATAGGGAGGGCGTTTCCCCCCTCTGCCCACCATTTTAAAACCTAACTTTTGCAAGTGACGCACTAAGGACTTGGTCTGTTTGTTTATAGCTCCCTGATGAGCCGCAAGATGGCGAAACCGGTCGGAGTGTTCCAAGAAGGAACGATGGATGGTACTTAAGGCTGGAGGACGGGACACATTCAGTAGTAGCCAAGTAGGAACTCTGGATGGTGCCTAAAGCTAAAGCACAAGGTGCATTCATTTGGACAACAGCAACAGTCTGAGGTGCGGGCCAGAACCAAGAGGCAGACAACATAGGGAGGGCGTTTCCCCCCTCTGCCCACCATTTTAAAACCTAACTTTTGCAAGTGACGCACTAAGGACTTGGTCTGTTTGTTTATAGCTCCCTGATGAGCCGCAAGATGGCGAAACCGGTCGGAGTGTTCCAAGAAGGAACGATGGATGGTACTTAAGGCTGGAGGACGGGACACATTCAGTAGTAGCCAAGTAGGAACTCTGGATGGTGCCTAAAGCTAAAGCACAAGGTGCATTCATTTGGACAACAGCAACAGTCTGAGGTGCGGGCCAGAACCAAGAGGCAGACAACATAGGGAGGGCGTTTCCCCCCTCTGCCCACCATTTTAAAACCTAACTTTTGCAAGTGACGCACTAAGGACTTGGTCTGTTTGTTTATAGCTCCCTGATGAGCCGCAAGATGGCGAAACCGGTCGGAGTGTTCCAAGAAGGAACGATGGATGGTACTTAAGGCTGGAGGACGGGACACATTCAGTAGTAGCCAAGTAGGAACTCTGGATGGTGCCTAAAGCTAAAGCACAAGGTGCATTCATTTGGACAACAGCAACAGTCTGAGGTGCGGGCCAGAACCAAGAGGCAGACAACATAGGGAGGGCGTTTCCCCCCTCTGCCCACCATTTTAAAACCTAACTTTTGCAAGTGACGCACTAAGGACTTGGTCTGTTTGTTTATAGCTCCCTGATGAGCCGCAAGATGGCGAAACCGGTCGGAGTGTTCCAAGAAGGAACGATGGATGGTACTTAAGGCTGGAGGACGGGACACATTCAGTAGTAGCCAAGTAGGAACTCTGGATGGTGCCTAAAGCTAAAGCACAAGGTGCATTCATTTGGACAACAGCAACAGTCTGAGGTGCGGGCCAGAACCAAGAGGCAGACAACATAGGGAGGGCGTTTCCCCCCTCTGCCCACCATTTTAAAACCTAACTTTTGCAAGTGACGCACTAAGGACTTGGTCTGTTTGTTTATAGCTCCCTGATGAGCCGCAAGATGGCGAAACCGGTCGGAGTGTTCCAAGAAGGAACGATGGATGGTACTTAAGGCTGGAGGACGGGACACATTCAGTAGTAGCCAAGTAGGAACTCTGGATGGTGCCTAAAGCTAAAGCACAAGGTGCATTCATTTGGACAACAGCAACAGTCTGAGGTGCGGGCCAGAACCAAGAGGCAGACAACATAGGGAGGGCGTTTCCCCCCTCTGCCCACCATTTTAAAACCTAACTTTTGCAAGTGACGCACTAAGGACTTGGTCTGTTTGTTTATAGCTCCCTGATGAGCCGCAAGATGGCGAAACCGGTCGGAGTGTTCCAAGAAGGAACGATGGATGGTACTTAAGGCTGGAGGACGGGACACATTCAGTAGTAGCCAAGTAGGAACTCTGGATGGTGCCTAAAGCTAAAGCACAAGGTGCATTCATTTGGACAACAGCAACAGTCTGAGGTGCGGGCCAGAACCAAGAGGCAGACAACATAGGGAGGGCGTTTCCCCCCTCTGCCCACCATTTTAAAACCTAACTTTTGCAAGTGACGCACTAAGGACTTGGTCTGTTTGTTTATAGCTCCCTGATGAGCCGCAAGATGGCGAAACCGGTCGGAGTGTTCCAAGAAGGAACGATGGATGGTACTTAAGGCTGGAGGACGGGACACATTCAGTAGTAGCCAAGTAGGAACTCTGGATGGTGCCTAAAGCTAAAGCACAAGGTGCATTCATTTGGACAACAGCAACAGTCTGAGGTGCGGGCCAGAACCAAGAGGCAGACAACATAGGGAGGGCGTTTCCCCCCTCTGCCCACCATTTTAAAACCTAACTTTTGCAAGTGACGCACTAAGGACTTGGTCTGTTTGTTTATAGCTCCCTGATGAGCCGCAAGATGGCGAAACCGGTCGGAGTGTTCCAAGAAGGAACGATGGATGGTACTTAAGGCTGGAGGACGGGACACATTCAGTAGTAGCCAAGTAGGAACTCTGGATGGTGCCTAAAGCTAAAGCACAAGGTGCATTCATTTGGACAACAGCAACAGTCTGAGGTGCGGGCCAGAACCAAGAGGCAGACAACATAGGGAGGGCGTTTCCCCCTCTGCCCACCATTTTAAAACCTAACTTTTGCAAGTGACGCACTAAGGACTTGGTCTGTTTGTTTATAGCTCCCTGATGAGCCGCAAGATGGCGAAACCGGTCGGAGTGTTCCAAGAAGGAACGATGGATGGTACTTAAGGCTGGAGGACGGGACACATTCAGTAGTAGCCAAGTAGGAACTCTGGATGGTGCCTAAAGCTAAAGCACAAGGTGCATTCATTTGGACAACAGCAACAGTCTGAGGTGCGGGCCAGAACCAAGAGGCAGACAACATAGGGAGGGCGTTTCCCCCTCTGCCCACCATTTTAAAACCTAACTTTTGCAAGTGACGCACTAAGGACTTGGTCTGTTTGTTTATAGCTCCCTGATGAGCCGCAAGATGGCGAAACCGGTCGGAGTGTTCCAAGAAGGAACGATGGATGGTACTTAAGGCTGGAGGACGGGACACATTCAGTAGTAGCCAAGTAGGAACTCTGGATGGTGCCTAAAGCTAAAGCACAAGGTGCATTCATTTGGACAACAGCAACAGTCTGAGGTGCGGGCCAGAACCAAGAGGCAGACAACATAGGGAGGGCGTTTCCCCCTCTGCCCACCATTTTAAAACCTAACTTTTGCAAGTGACGCACTAAGGACTTGGTCTGTTTGTTTATAGCTCCCTGATGAGCCGCAAGATGGCGAAACCGGTCGGAGTGTTCCAAGAAGGAACGATGGATGGTACTTAAGGCTGGAGGACGGGACACATTCAGTAGTAGCCAAGTAGGAACTCTGGATGGTGCCTAAAGCTAAAGCACAAGGTGCATTCATTTGGACAACAGCAACAGTCTGAGGTGCGGGCCAGAACCAAGAGGCAGACAACATAGGGAGGGCGTTTCCCCCCTCTGCCCACCATTTTAAAACCTAACTTTTGCAAGTGACGCACTAAGGACTTGGTCTGTTTGTTTATAGCTCCCTGATGAGCCGCAAGATGGCGAAACCGGTCGGAGTGTTCCAAGAAGGAACGATGGATGGTACTTAAGGCTGGAGGACGGGACACATTCAGTAGTAGCCAAGTAGGAACTCTGGATGGTGCCTAAAGCTAAAGCACAAGGTGCATTCATTTGGACAACAGCAACAGTCTGAGGTGCGGGCCAGAACCAAGAGGCAGACAACATAGGGAGGGCGTTTCCCCCCTCTGCCCACCATTTTAAAACCTAACTTTTGCAAGTGACGCACTAAGGACTTGGTCTGTTTGTTTATAGCTCCCTGATGAGCCGCAAGATGGCGAAACCGGTCGGAGTGTTCCAAGAAGGAACGATGGATGGTACTTAAGGCTGGAGGACGGGACACATTCAGTAGTAGCCAAGTAGGAACTCTGGATGGTGCCTAAAGCTAAAGCACAAGGTGCATTCATTTGGACAACAGCAACAGTCTGAGGTGCGGGCCAGAACCAAGAGGCAGACAACATAGGGAGGGCGTTTCCCCCTCTGCCCACCATTTTAAAACCTAACTTTTGCAAGTGACGCACTAAGGACTTGGTCTGTTTGTTTATAGCTCCCTGATGAGCCGCAAGATGGCGAAACCGGTCGGAGTGTTCCAAGAAGGAACGATGGATGGTACTTAAGGCTGGAGGACGGGACACATTCAGTAGTAGCCAAGTAGGAACTCTGGATGGTGCCTAAAGCTAAAGCACAAGGTGCATTCATTTGGACAACAGCAACAGTCTGAGGTGCGGGCCAGAACCAAGAGGCAGACAACATAGGGAGGGCGTTTCCCCCCTCTGCCCACCATTTTAAAACCTAACTTTTGCAAGTGACGCACTAAGGACTTGGTCTGTTTGTTTATAGCTCCCTGATGAGCCGCAAGATGGCGAAACCGGTCGGAGTGTTCCAAGAAGGAACGATGGATGGTACTTAAGGCTGGAGGACGGGACACATTCAGTAGTAGCCAAGTAGGAACTCTGGATGGTGCCTAAAGCTAAAGCACAAGGTGCATTCATTTGGACAACAGCAACAGTCTGAGGTGCGGGCCAGAACCAAGAGGCAGACAACATAGGGAGGGCGTTTCCCCCCTCTGCCCACCATTTTAAAACCTAACTTTTGCAAGTGACGCACTAAGGACTTGGTCTGTTTGTTTATAGCTCCCTGATGAGCCGCAAGATGGCGAAACCGGTCGGAGTGTTCCAAGAAGGAACGATGGATGGTACTTAAGGCTGGAGGACGGGACACATTCAGTAGTAGCCAAGTAGGAACTCTGGATGGTGCCTAAAGCTAAAGCACAAGGTGCATTCATTTGGACAACAGCAACAGTCTGAGGTGCGGGCCAGAACCAAGAGGCAGACAACATAGGGAGGGCGTTTCCCCCCTCTGCCCACCATTTTAAAACCTAACTTTTGCAAGTGACGCACTAAGGACTTGGTCTGTTTGTTTATAGCTCCCTGATGAGCCGCAAGATGGCGAAACCGGTCGGAGTGTTCCAAGAAGGAACGATGGATGGTACTTAAGGCTGGAGGACGGGACACATTCAGTAGTAGCCAAGTAGGAACTCTGGATGGTGCCTAAAGCTAAAGCACAAGGTGCATTCATTTGGACAACAGCAACAGTCTGAGGTGCGGGCCAGAACCAAGAGGCAGACAACATAGGGAGGGCGTTTCCCCCCTCTGCCCACCATTTTAAAACCTAACTTTTGCAAGTGACGCACTAAGGACTTGGTCTGTTTGTTTATAGCTCCCTGATGAGCCGCAAGATGGCGAAACCGGTCGGAGTGTTCCAAGAAGGAACGATGGATGGTACTTAAGGCTGGAGGACGGGACACATTCAGTAGTAGCCAAGTAGGAACTCTGGATGGTGCCTAAAGCTAAAGCACAAGGTGCATTCATTTGGACAACAGCAACAGTCTGAGGTGCGGGCCAGAACCAAGAGGCAGACAACATAGGGAGGGCGTTTCCCCCCTCTGCCCACCATTTTAAAACCTAACTTTTGCAAGTGACGCACTAAGGACTTGGTCTGTTTGTTTATAGCTCCCTGATGAGCCGCAGATGGCGAAACCGGTCGGAGTGTTCCAAGAAGGAACGATGGATGGTACTTAAGGCTGGAGGACGGGACACATTCAGTAGTAGCCAAGTAGGAACTCTGGATGGTGCCTAAAGCTAAAGCACAAGGTGCATTCATTTGGACAACAGCAACAGTCTGAGGTGCGGGCCAGAACCAAGAGGCAGACAACATAGGGAGGGCGTTTCCCCCCTCTGCCCACCATTTTAAAACCTAACTTTTGCAAGTGACGCACTAAGGACTTGGTCTGTTTGTTTATAGCTCCACTGATGAGCCGCAAGATGGCGAAACCGGTCGGAGTGTTCCAAGAAGGAACGATGGATGGTACTTAAGGCTGCAGGACAGGACACATTCAGTAGTAGCCAAGCAGGAACTCTGGATGGTGCCTAAAGCTAAAGCACAAGGTGCATTCATTTGGACAACAGCAACAGTCTGAGGTGCGGGCCAGAACCAAGAGGCAGACAACATAGGGAGGGCGTTTCCCCCCTCTGCCCACCATTTTAAAACCTAACTTTTGCAAGTGACGCACTAAGGACTTGGTCTGTTTGTTTATAGCTCCTGATGAGCCGCAAGATGGCGAACCGGTCGAGTGTTCAAGAAGGAACCGATGGATGGTACTTTAAGGCTGCAGGACAGGACACATTCAGTAGTAGCACAAGCAGGAACTCTGGATGGTGCCTAAAGCTAAAGCACAAGGTGCATTCATTTGGACAACAGCAACAGTCTGAGGTGCGGGCCAGAACCAAGAGGCAGACAACATAGGGAGGGCGTTTCCCCCCCTCTGCCCACCATTTTAAAACCTAACCTTTGCAAGTGACGCACTAAGGACTTGGTCTGTTTGTTTATAGCTCCCTGATGAGCCGCAAGATGGCGAAACGGTCGGAGTGTTCCAAGAAGGAACGATGGATGGTACTTAAGGCTGCAGGACAGGACACATTCAGTAGTAGCCAAGCAGGAACTCTGGATGGTGCCTAAAGCTAAAGCACAAGGTGCATTCATTTGGACAACAGCAACAGTCTGAGGTGCGGGCCAGAACCAAGAGGCAGACAACATAGGGAGGGCGTTTCCCCCCCTCTGCCCACCATTTTAAAACCTAACTTTTGCAAGTGACGCACTAAGGACTTGGTCTGTTTGTTTATAGCTCCCTGATGAGCCGCAAGATGGCGAAACCGGTCGGAGTGTTCCAAGAAGGAACGATGGATGGTACTTAAGGCTGCAGGACAGGACACATTCAGTAGTAGCCAAGCAGGAACTCTGGATGGTGCCTAAAGCTAAAGCACAAGGTGCATTCATTTGGACAACAGCAACAGTCTGAGGTGCGGGCCAGAACCAAGAGGCAGACAACATAGGGAGGGCGTTTCCCCCCTCTGCCCACCATTTTAAAACCTAACTTTTGCAAGTGACGCACTAAGGACTTGGTCTGTTTGTTTATAGCTCCCTGATGAGCCGCAAGATGGCGAAACCGGTCGGAGTGTTCCAAGAAGGAACGATGGATGGTACTTAAGGCTGCAGGACAGGACACATTCAGTAGTAGCCAAGCAGGAACTCTGGATGGTGCCTAAAGCTAAAGCACAAGGTGCATTCATTTGGACAACAGCAACAGTCTGAGGTGCGGGCCAGAACCAAGAGGCAGACAACATAGGGAGGGCGTTTCCCCCCTCTGCCCACCATTTTAAAACCTAACTTTTGCAAGTGACGCACTAAGGACTTGGTCTGTTTGTTTATAGCTCCCTGATGAGCCGCAAGATGGCGAAACCGGTCGGAGTGTTCCAAGAAGGAACGATGGATGGTACTTAAGGCTGCAGGACAGGACACATTCAGTAGTAGCCAAGCAGGAACTCTGGATGGTGCCTAAAGCTAAAGCACAAGGTGCATTCATTTGGACAACAGCAACAGTCTGAGGTGCGGGCCAGAACCAAGAGGCAGACAACATAGGGAGGGCGTTTCCCCCCTCTGCCCACCATTTTAAAACCTAACTTTTGCAAGTGACGCACTAAGGACTTGGTCTGTTTGTTTATAGCTCCCTGATGAGCCGCAAGATGGCGAAACCGGTCGGAGTGTTCCAAGAAGGAACGATGGATGGTACTTAAGGCTGCAGGACAGGACACATTCAGTAGTAGCCAAGCAGGAACTCTGGATGGTGCCTAAAGCTAAAGCACAAGGTGCATTCATTTGGACAACAGCAACAGTCTGAGGTGCGGGCCAGAACCAAGAGGCAGACAACATAGGGAGGGCGTTTCCCCCCTCTGCCCACCATTTTAAAACCTAACTTTTGCAAGTGACGCACTAAGGACTTGGTCTGTTTGTTTATAGCTCCCTGATGAGCCGCAAGATGGCGAAACCGGTCGGAGTGTTCCAAGAAGGAACGATGGATGGTACTTAAGGCTGCAGGACAGGACACATTCAGTAGTAGCCAAGCAGGAACTCTGGATGGTGCCTAAAGCTAAAGCACAAGGTGCATTCATTTGGACAACAGCAACAGTCTGAGGTGCGGGCCAGAACCAAGAGGCAGACAACATAGGGAGGGCGTTTCCCCCCTCTGCCCACCATTTTAAAACCTAACTTTTGCAAGTGACGCACTAAGGACTTGGTCTGTTTGTTTATAGCTCCCTGATGAGCCGCAAGATGGCGAAACCGGTCGGAGTGTTCCAAGAAGGAACGATGGATGGTACTTAAGGCTGCAGGACAGGACACATTCAGTAGTAGCCAAGCAGGAACTCTGGATGGTGCCTAAAGCTAAAGCACAAGGTGCATTCATTTGGACAACAGCAACAGTCTGAGGTGCGGGCCAGAACCAAGAGGCAGACAACATAGGGAGGGCGTTTCCCCCCTCTGCCCACCATTTTAAAACCTAACTTTTGCAAGTGACGCACTAAGGACTTGGTCTGTTTGTTTATAGCTCCCTGATGAGCCGCAAGATGGCGAAACCGGTCGGAGTGTTCCAAGAAGGAACGATGGATGGTACTTAAGGCTGCAGGACAGGACACATTCAGTAGTAGCCAAGCAGGAACTCTGGATGGTGCCTAAAGCTAAAGCACAAGGTGCATTCATTTGGACAACAGCAACAGTCTGAGGTGCGGGCCAGAACCAAGAGGCAGACAACATAGGGAGGGCGTTTCCCCCCTCTGCCCACCATTTTAAAACCTAACTTTTGCAAGTGACGCACTAAGGACTTGGTCTGTTTGTTTATAGCTCCCTGATGAGCCGCAAGATGGCGAAACCGGTCGGAGTGTTCCAAGAAGGAACGATGGATGGTACTTAAGGCTGCAGGACAGGACACATTCAGTAGTAGCCAAGCAGGAACTCTGGATGGTGCCTAAAGCTAAAGCACAAGGTGCATTCATTTGGACAACAGCAACAGTCTGAGGTGCGGGCCAGAACCAAGAGGCAGACAACATAGGGAGGGCGTTTCCCCCCTCTGCCCACCATTTTAAAACCTAACTTTTGCAAGTGACGCACTAAGGACTTGGTCTGTTTGTTTATAGCTCCCTGATGAGCCGCAAGATGGCGAAACCGGTCGGAGTGTTCCAAGAAGGAACGATGGATGGTACTTAAGGCTGCAGGACAGGACACATTCAGTAGTAGCCAAGCAGGAACTCTGGATGGTGCCTAAAGCTAAAGCACAAGGTGCATTCATTTGGACAACAGCAACAGTCTGAGGTGCGGGCCAGAACCAAGAGGCAGACAACATAGGGAGGGCGTTTCCCCCCTCTGCCCACCATTTTAAAACCTAACTTTTGCAAGTGACGCACTAAGGACTTGGTCTGTTTGTTTATAGCTCCCTGATGAGCCGCAAGATGGCGAAACCGGTCGGAGTGTTCCAAGAAGGAACGATGGATGGTACTTAAGGCTGCAGGACAGGACACATTCAGTAGTAGCCAAGCAGGAACTCTGGATGGTGCCTAAAGCTAAAGCACAAGGTGCATTCATTTGGACAACAGCAACAGTCTGAGGTGCGGGCCAGAACCAAGAGGCAGACAACATAGGGAGGGCGTTTCCCCCCTCTGCCCACCATTTTAAAACCTAACTTTTGCAAGTGACGCACTAAGGACTTGGTCTGTTTGTTTATAGCTCCCTGATGAGCCGCAAGATGGCGAAACCGGTCGGAGTGTTCCAAGAAGGAACGATGGATGGTACTTAAGGCTGCAGGACAGGACACATTCAGTAGTAGCCAAGCAGGAACTCTGGATGGTGCCTAAAGCTAAAGCACAAGGTGCATTCATTTGGACAACAGCAACAGTCTGAGGTGCGGGCCAGAACCAAGAGGCAGACAACATAGGGAGGGCGTTTCCCCCCTCTGCCCACCATTTTAAAACCTAACTTTTGCAAGTGACGCACTAAGGACTTGGTCTGTTTGTTTATAGCTCCCTGATGAGCCGCAAGATGGCGAAACCGGTCGGAGTGTTCCAAGAAGGAACGATGGATGGTACTTAAGGCTGCAGGACAGGACACATTCAGTAGTAGCCAAGCAGGAACTCTGGATGGTGCCTAAAGCTAAAGCACAAGGTGCATTCATTTGGACAACAGCAACAGTCTGAGGTGCGGGCCAGAACCAAGAGGCAGACAACATAGGGAGGGCGTTTCCCCCCTCTGCCCACCATTTTAAAACCTAACTTTTGCAAGTGACGCACTAAGGACTTGGTCTGTTTGTTTATAGCTCCCTGATGAGCCGCAAGATGGCGAAACCGGTCGGAGTGTTCCAAGAAGGAACGATGGATGGTACTTAAGGCTGCAGGACAGGACACATTCAGTAGTAGCCAAGCAGGAACTCTGGATGGTGCCTAAAGCTAAAGCACAAGGTGCATTCATTTGGACAACAGCAACAGTCTGAGGTGCGGGCCAGAACCAAGAGGCAGACAACATAGGGAGGGCGTTTCCCCCCTCTGCCCACCATTTTAAAACCTAACTTTTGCAAGTGACGCACTAAGGACTTGGTCTGTTTGTTTATAGCTCCCTGATGAGCCGCAAGATGGCGAAACCGGTCGGAGTGTTCCAAGAAGGAACGATGGATGGTACTTAAGGCTGCAGGACAGGACACATTCAGTAGTAGCCAAGCAGGAACTCTGGATGGTGCCTAAAGCTAAAGCACAAGGTGCATTCATTTGGACAACAGCAACAGTCTGAGGTGCGGGCCAGAACCAAGAGGCAGACAACATAGGGAGGGCGTTTCCCCCCTCTGCCCACCATTTTAAAACCTAACTTTTGCAAGTGACGCACTAAGGACTTGGTCTGTTTGTTTATAGCTCCCTGATGAGCCGCAAGATGGCGAAACCGGTCGGAGTGTTCCAAGAAGGAACGATGGATGGTACTTAAGGCTGCAGGACAGGACACATTCAGTAGTAGCCAAGCAGGAACTCTGGATGGTGCCTAAAGCTAAAGCACAAGGTGCATTCATTTGGACAACAGCAACAGTCTGAGGTGCGGGCCAGAACCAAGAGGCAGACAACATAGGGAGGGCGTTTCCCCCCTCTGCCCACCATTTTAAAACCTAACTTTTGCAAGTGACGCACTAAGGACTTGGTCTGTTTGTTTATAGCTCCCTGATGAGCCGCAAGATGGCGAAACCGGTCGGAGTGTTCCAAGAAGGAACGATGGATGGTACTTAAGGCTGCAGGACAGGACACATTCAGTAGTAGCCAAGCAGGAACTCTGGATGGTGCCTAAAGCTAAAGCACAAGGTGCATTCATTTGGACAACAGCAACAGTCTGAGGTGCGGGCCAGAACCAAGAGGCAGACAACATAGGGAGGGCGTTTCCCCCCTCTGCCCACCATTTTAAAACCTAACTTTTGCAAGTGACGCACTAAGGACTTGGTCTGTTTGTTTATAGCTCCCTGATGAGCCGCAAGATGGCGAAACCGGTCGGAGTGTTCCAAGAAGGAACGATGGATGGTACTTAAGGCTGCAGGACAGGACACATTCAGTAGTAGCCAAGCAGGAACTCTGGATGGTGCCTAAAGCTAAAGCACAAGGTGCATTCATTTGGACAACAGCAACAGTCTGAGGTGCGGGCCAGAACCAAGAGGCAGACAACATAGGGAGGGCGTTTCCCCCCTCTGCCCACCATTTTAAAACCTAACTTTTGCAAGTGACGCACTAAGGACTTGGTCTGTTTGTTTATAGCTCCCTGATGAGCCGCAAGATGGCGAAACCGGTCGGAGTGTTCCAAGAAGGAACGATGGATGGTACTTAAGGCTGCAGGACAGGACACATTCAGTAGTAGCCAAGCAGGAACTCTGGATGGTGCCTAAAGCTAAAGCACAAGGTGCATTCATTTGGACAACAGCAACAGTCTGAGGTGCGGGCCAGAACCAAGAGGCAGACAACATAGGGAGGGCGTTTCCCCCCTCTGCCCACCATTTTAAAACCTAACTTTTGCAAGTGACGCACTAAGGACTTGGTCTGTTTGTTTATAGCTCCCTGATGAGCCGCAAGATGGCGAAACCGGTCGGAGTGTTCCAAGAAGGAACGATGGATGGTACTTAAGGCTGCAGGACAGGACACATTCAGTAGTAGCCAAGCAGGAACTCTGGATGGTGCCTAAAGCTAAAGCACAAGGTGCATTCATTTGGACAACAGCAACAGTCTGAGGTGCGGGCCAGAACCAAGAGGCAGACAACATAGGGAGGGCGTTTCCCCCCTCTGCCCACCATTTTAAAACCTAACTTTTGCAAGTGACGCACTAAGGACTTGGTCTGTTTGTTTATAGCTCCCTGATGAGCCGCAAGATGGCGAAACCGGTCGGAGTGTTCCAAGAAGGAACGATGGATGGTACTTAAGGCTGCAGGACAGGACACATTCAGTAGTAGCCAAGCAGGAACTCTGGATGGTGCCTAAAGCTAAAGCACAAGGTGCATTCATTTGGACAACAGCAACAGTCTGAGGTGCGGGCCAGAACCAAGAGGCAGACAACATAGGGAGGGCGTTTCCCCCCTCTGCCCACCATTTTAAAACCTAACTTTTGCAAGTGACGCACTAAGGACTTGGTCTGTTTGTTTATAGCTCCCTGATGAGCCGCAAGATGGCGAAACCGGTCGGAGTGTTCCAAGAAGGAACGATGGATGGTACTTAAGGCTGCAGGACAGGACACATTCAGTAGTAGCCAAGCAGGAACTCTGGATGGTGCCTAAAGCTAAAGCACAAGGTGCATTCATTTGGACAACAGCAACAGTCTGAGGTGCGGGCCAGAACCAAGAGGCAGACAACATAGGGAGGGCGTTTCCCCCCTCTGCCCACCATTTTAAAACCTAACTTTTGCAAGTGACGCACTAAGGACTTGGTCTGTTTGTTTATAGCTCCCTGATGAGCCGCAAGATGGCGAAACCGGTCGGAGTGTTCCAAGAAGGAACGATGGATGGTACTTAAGGCTGCAGGACAGGACACATTCAGTAGTAGCCAAGCAGGAACTCTGGATGGTGCCTAAAGCTAAAGCACAAGGTGCATTCATTTGGACAACAGCAACAGTCTGAGGTGCGGGCCAGAACCAAGAGGCAGACAACATAGGGAGGGCGTTTCCCCCCTCTGCCCACCATTTTAAAACCTAACTTTTGCAAGTGACGCACTAAGGACTTGGTCTGTTTGTTTATAGCTCCCTGATGAGCCGCAAGATGGCGAAACCGGTCGGAGTGTTCCAAGAAGGAACGATGGATGGTACTTAAGGCTGCAGGACAGGACACATTCAGTAGTAGCCAAGCAGGAACTCTGGATGGTGCCTAAAGCTAAAGCACAAGGTGCATTCATTTGGACAACAGCAACAGTCTGAGGTGCGGGCCAGAACCAAGAGGCAGACAACATAGGGAGGGCGTTTCCCCCCTCTGCCCACCATTTTAAAACCTAACTTTTGCAAGTGACGCACTAAGGACTTGGTCTGTTTGTTTATAGCTCCCTGATGAGCCGCAAGATGGCGAAACCGGTCGGAGTGTTCCAAGAAGGAACGATGGATGGTACTTAAGGCTGCAGGACAGGACACATTCAGTAGTAGCCAAGCAGGAACTCTGGATGGTGCCTAAAGCTAAAGCACAAGGTGCATTCATTTGGACAACAGCAACAGTCTGAGGTGCGGGCCAGAACCAAGAGGCAGACAACATAGGGAGGGCGTTTCCCCCCTCTGCCCACCATTTTAAAACCTAACTTTTGCAAGTGACGCACTAAGGACTTGGTCTGTTTGTTTATAGCTCCCTGATGAGCCGCAAGATGGCGAAACCGGTCGGAGTGTTCCAAGAAGGAACGATGGATGGTACTTAAGGCTGCAGGACAGGACACATTCAGTAGTAGCCAAGCAGGAACTCTGGATGGTGCCTAAAGCTAAAGCACAAGGTGCATTCATTTGGACAACAGCAACAGTCTGAGGTGCGGGCCAGAACCAAGAGGCAGACAACATAGGGAGGGCGTTTCCCCCCTCTGCCCACCATTTTAAAACCTAACTTTTGCAAGTGACGCACTAAGGACTTGGTCTGTTTGTTTATAGCTCCCTGATGAGCCGCAAGATGGCGAAACCGGTCGGAGTGTTCCAAGAAGGAACGATGGATGGTACTTAAGGCTGCAGGACAGGACACATTCAGTAGTAGCCAAGCAGGAACTCTGGATGGTGCCTAAAGCTAAAGCACAAGGTGCATTCATTTGGACAACAGCAACAGTCTGAGGTGCGGGCCAGAACCAAGAGGCAGACAACATAGGGAGGGCGTTTCCCCCCTCTGCCCACCATTTTAAAACCTAACTTTTGCAAGTGACGCACTAAGGACTTGGTCTGTTTGTTTATAGCTCCCTGATGAGCCGCAAGATGGCGAAACCGGTCGGAGTGTTCCAAGAAGGAACGATGGATGGTACTTAAGGCTGCAGGACAGGACACATTCAGTAGTAGCCAAGCAGGAACTCTGGATGGTGCCTAAAGCTAAAGCACAAGGTGCATTCATTTGGACAACAGCAACAGTCTGAGGTGCGGGCCAGAACCAAGAGGCAGACAACATAGGGAGGGCGTTTCCCCCCTCTGCCCACCATTTTAAAACCTAACTTTTGCAAGTGACGCACTAAGGACTTGGTCTGTTTGTTTATAGCTCCCTGATGAGCCGCAAGATGGCGAAACCGGTCGGAGTGTTCCAAGAAGGAACGATGGATGGTACTTAAGGCTGCAGGACAGGACACATTCAGTAGTAGCCAAGCAGGAACTCTGGATGGTGCCTAAAGCTAAAGCACAAGGTGCATTCATTTGGACAACAGCAACAGTCTGAGGTGCGGGCCAGAACCAAGAGGCAGACAACATAGGGAGGGCGTTTCCCCCCTCTGCCCACCATTTTAAAACCTAACTTTTGCAAGTGACGCACTAAGGACTTGGTCTGTTTGTTTATAGCTCCCTGATGAGCCGCAAGATGGCGAAACCGGTCGGAGTGTTCCAAGAAGGAACGATGGATGGTACTTAAGGCTGCAGGACAGGACACATTCAGTAGTAGCCAAGCAGGAACTCTGGATGGTGCCTAAAGCTAAAGCACAAGGTGCATTCATTTGGACAACAGCAACAGTCTGAGGTGCGGGCCAGAACCAAGAGGCAGACAACATAGGGAGGGCGTTTCCCCCCTCTGCCCACCATTTTAAAACCTAACCCTAACCCTAACCCTAACCCTAACCCTAACCCTAACCCTAACCCTAACCCTAACCCTAACCCTAACCCTAACCCTAACCCTAACCCTAACCCTAACCCTAACCCTAACCCTAACCCTAACCCTAACCCTAACCCAGCGTTTTCCCCCCTCTGCCCACCATTTTAAAACCTAACCCTAACCCTAACCCTAACCCTAACCCTAACCCTAACCCTAATGCAGCGAAACCGGTCGGAGTGTTCCAAGAAGGAACGATGGATGGTACTTAAGGCTGGAGGACGGGACACATTCAGTAGTAGCCAAGCAGGAACTCTGGATGGTGCCTAAAGCTAAAGCACAAGGTGCATTCATTTGGACAACAGCAACAGTCTGAGGTGCGGGCCAGAACCAAGAGGCAGACAACATAGGGAGGGCGTTTCCCCCCTCTGCCCACCATTTTAAAACCTAACCTTTGCAAGTGACGCACTAAGGACTTGGTCTGTTTGTTTATAGCTCCCTGATGAGCCGCAAGATGGCGAAACCGGTCGGAGTGTTCCAAGAAGGAACGATGGATGGTACTTAAGGCTGGAGGACGGGACACATTCAGTAGTAGCCAAGCAGGAACTCTGGATGGTGCCTAAAGCTAAAGCACAAGGTGCATTCATTTGGACAACAGCAACAGTCTGAGGTGCGGGCCAGAACCAAGAGGCAGACAACATAGGGAGGGCGTTTCCCCCCTCTGCCCACCATTTTAAAACCTAACCTTTGCAAGTGACGCACTAAGGACTTGGTCTGTTTGTTTATAGCTCCCTGATGAGCCGCAAGATGGCGAAACCGGTCGGAGTGTTCCAAGAAGGAACGATGGATGGTACTTAAGGCTGGAGGACGGGACACATTCAGTAGTAGCCAAGCAGGAACTCTGGATGGTGCCTAAAGCTAAAGCACAAGGTGCATTCATTTGGACAACAGCAACAGTCTGAGGTGCGGGCCAGAACCAAGAGGCAGACAACATAGGGAGGGCGTTTCCCCCCTCTGCCCACCATTTTAAAACCTAACCTTTGCAAGTGACGCACTAAGGACTTGGTCTGTTTGTTTATAGCTCCCTGATGAGCCGCAAGATGGCGAAACCGGTCGGAGTGTTCCAAGAAGGAACGATGGATGGTACTTAAGGCTGGAGGACGGGACACATTCAGTAGTAGCCAAGCAGGAACTCTGGATGGTGCCTAAAGCTAAAGCACAAGGTGCATTCATTTGGACAACAGCAACAGTCTGAGGTGCGGGCCAGAACCAAGAGGCAGACAACATAGGGAGGGCGTTTCCCCCCTCTGCCCACCATTTTAAAACCTAACCTTTGCAAGTGACGCACTAAGGACTTGGTCTGTTTGTTTATAGCTCCCTGATGAGCCGCAAGATGGCGAAACCGGTCGGAGTGTTCCAAGAAGGAACGATGGATGGTACTTAAGGCTGGAGGACGGGACACATTCAGTAGTAGCCAAGCAGGAACTCTGGATGGTGCCTAAAGCTAAAGCACAAGGTGCATTCATTTGGACAACAGCAACAGTCTGAGGTGCGGGCCAGAACCAAGAGGCAGACAACATAGGGAGGGCGTTTCCCCCCTCTGCCCACCATTTTAAAACCTAACCTTTGCAAGTGACGCACTAAGGACTTGGTCTGTTTGTTTATAGCTCCCTGATGAGCCGCAAGATGGCGAAACCGGTCGGAGTGTTCCAAGAAGGAACGATGGATGGTACTTAAGGCTGGAGGACGGGACACATTCAGTAGTAGCCAAGCAGGAACTCTGGATGGTGCCTAAAGCTAAAGCACAAGGTGCATTCATTTGGACAACAGCAACAGTCTGAGGTGCGGGCCAGAACCAAGAGGCAGACAACATAGGGAGGGCGTTTCCCCCCTCTGCCCACCATTTTAAAACCTAACCTTTGCAAGTGACGCACTAAGGACTTGGTCTGTTTGTTTATAGCTCCCTGATGAGCCGCAAGATGGCGAAACCGGTCGGAGTGTTCCAAGAAGGAACGATGGATGGTACTTAAGGCTGGAGGACGGGACACATTCAGTAGTAGCCAAGCAGGAACTCTGGATGGTGCCTAAAGCTAAAGCACAAGGTGCATTCATTTGGACAACAGCAACAGTCTGAGGTGCGGGCCAGAACCAAGAGGCAGACAACATAGGGAGGGCGTTTCCCCCCTCTGCCCACCATTTTAAAACCTAACCTTTGCAAGTGACGCACTAAGGACTTGGTCTGTTTGTTTATAGCTCCCTGATGAGCCGCAAGATGGCGAAACCGGTCGGAGTGTTCCAAGAAGGAACGATGGATGGTACTTAAGGCTGGAGGACGGGACACATTCAGTAGTAGCCAAGCAGGAACTCTGGATGGTGCCTAAAGCTAAAGCACAAGGTGCATTCATTTGGACAACAGCAACAGTCTGAGGTGCGGGCCAGAACCAAGAGGCAGACAACATAGGGAGGGCGTTTCCCCCCTCTGCCCACCATTTTAAAACCTAACCTTTGCAAGTGACGCACTAAGGACTTGGTCTGTTTGTTTATAGCTCCCTGATGAGCCGCAAGATGGCGAAACCGGTCGGAGTGTTCCAAGAAGGAACGATGGATGGTACTTAAGGCTGGAGGACGGGACACATTCAGTAGTAGCCAAGCAGGAACTCTGGATGGTGCCTAAAGCTAAAGCACAAGGTGCATTCATTTGGACAACAGCAACAGTCTGAGGTGCGGGCCAGAACCAAGAGGCAGACAACATAGGGAGGGCGTTTCCCCCCTCTGCCCACCATTTTAAAACCTAACCTTTGCAAGTGACGCACTAA
Source organism: Heptranchias perlo (assembly GCF_035084215.1). Classification (NCBI taxonomy): domain Eukaryota; kingdom Metazoa; phylum Chordata; class Chondrichthyes; order Hexanchiformes; family Hexanchidae; genus Heptranchias; species Heptranchias perlo. Next base: position 37,707,191 of record NC_090354.1, on the reverse strand, counting down.
GGACTTGGTCTGTTTGTTTATAGCTCCCTGATGAGCCGCAAGATGGCGAAACCGGTCGGAGTGTTCCAAGAAGGAACGATGGATGGTACTTAAGGCTGGAGGACGGGACACATTCAGTAGTAGCCAAGCAGGAACTCTGGATGGTGCCTAAAGCTAAAGCACAAGGTGCATTCATTTGGACAACAGCAACAGTCTGAGGTGCGGGCCAGAACCAAGAGGCAGACAACATAGGGAGGGCGTTTCCCCCCTCTGCCCACCATTTTAAAACCTAACCTTTGCAAGTGACGCACTAAGGACTTGGTCTGTTTGTTTATAGCTCCCTGATGAGCCGCAAGATGGCGAAACCGGTCGGAGTGTTCCAAGAAGGAACGATGGATGGTACTTAAGGCTGGAGGACGGGACACATTCAGTAGTAGCCAAGCAGGAACTCTGGATGGTGCCTAAAGCTAAAGCACAAGGTGCATTCATTTGGACAACAGCAACAGTCTGAGGTGCGGGCCAGAACCAAGAGGCAGACAACATAGGGAGGGCGTTTCCCCCCTCTGCCCACCATTTTAAAACCTAACCTTTGCAAGTGACGCACTAAGGACTTGGTCTGTTTGTTTATAGCTCCCTGATGAGCCGCAAGATGGCGAAACCGGTCGGAGTGTTCCAAGAAGGAACGATGGATGGTACTTAAGGCTGGAGGACGGGACACATTCAGTAGTAGCCAAGCAGGAACTCTGGATGGTGCCTAAAGCTAAAGCACAAGGTGCATTCATTTGGACAACAGCAACAGTCTGAGGTGCGGGCCAGAACCAAGAGGCAGACAACATAGGGAGGGCGTTTCCCCCCTCTGCCCACCATTTTAAAACCTAACCTTTGCAAGTGACGCACTAAGGACTTGGTCTGTTTGTTTATAGCTCCCTGATGAGCCGCAAGATGGCGAAACCGGTCGGAGTGTTCCAAGAAGGAACGATGGATGGTACTTAAGGCTGGAGGACGGGACACATTCAGTAGTAGCCAAGCAGGAACTCTGGATGGTGCCTAAAGCTAAAGCACAAGGTGCATTCATTTGGACAACAGCAACAGTCTGAGGTGCGGGCCAGAACCAAGAGGCAGACAACATAGGGAGGGCGTTTCCCCCCTCTGCCCACCATTTTAAAACCTAACCTTTGCAAGTGACGCACTAAGGACTTGGTCTGTTTGTTTATAGCTCCCTGATGAGCCGCAAGATGGCGAAACCGGTCGGAGTGTTCCAAGAAGGAACGATGGATGGTACTTAAGGCTGGAGGACGGGACACATTCAGTAGTAGCCAAGCAGGAACTCTGGATGGTGCCTAAAGCTAAAGCACAAGGTGCATTCATTTGGACAACAGCAACAGTCTGAGGTGCGGGCCAGAACCAAGAGGCAGACAACATAGGGAGGGCGTTTCCCCCCTCTGCCCACCATTTTAAAACCTAACCTTTGCAAGTGACGCACTAAGGACTTGGTCTGTTTGTTTATAGCTCCCTGATGAGCCGCAAGATGGCGAAACCGGTCGGAGTGTTCCAAGAAGGAACGATGGATGGTACTTAAGGCTGGAGGACGGGACACATTCAGTAGTAGCCAAGCAGGAACTCTGGATGGTGCCTAAAGCTAAAGCACAAGGTGCATTCATTTGGACAACAGCAACAGTCTGAGGTGCGGGCCAGAACCAAGAGGCAGACAACATAGGGAGGGCGTTTCCCCCCTCTGCCCACCATTTTAAAACCTAACCTTTGCAAGTGACGCACTAAGGACTTGGTCTGTTTGTTTATAGCTCCCTGATGAGCCGCAAGATGGCGAAACCGGTCGGAGTGTTCCAAGAAGGAACGATGGATGGTACTTAAGGCTGGAGGACGGGACACATTCAGTAGTAGCCAAGCAGGAACTCTGGATGGTGCCTAAAGCTAAAGCACAAGGTGCATTCATTTGGACAACAGCAACAGTCTGAGGTGCGGGCCAGAACCAAGAGGCAGACAACATAGGGAGGGCGTTTCCCCCCTCTGCCCACCATTTTAAAACCTAACCTTTGCAAGTGACGCACTAAGGACTTGGTCTGTTTGTTTATAGCTCCCTGATGAGCCGCAAGATGGCGAAACCGGTCGGAGTGTTCCAAGAAGGAACGATGGATGGTACTTAAGGCTGGAGGACGGGACACATTCAGTAGTAGCCAAGCAGGAACTCTGGATGGTGCCTAAAGCTAAAGCACAAGGTGCATTCATTTGGACAACAGCAACAGTCTGAGGTGCGGGCCAGAACCAAGAGGCAGACAACATAGGGAGGGCGTTTCCCCCCTCTGCCCACCATTTTAAAACCTAACCTTTGCAAGTGACGCACTAAGGACTTGGTCTGTTTGTTTATAGCTCCCTGATGAGCCGCAAGATGGCGAAACCGGTCGGAGTGTTCCAAGAAGGAACGATGGATGGTACTTAAGGCTGGAGGACGGGACACATTCAGTAGTAGCCAAGCAGGAACTCTGGATGGTGCCTAAAGCTAAAGCACAAGGTGCATTCATTTGGACAACAGCAACAGTCTGAGGTGCGGGCCAGAACCAAGAGGCAGACAACATAGGGAGGGCGTTTCCCCCCTCTGCCCACCATTTTAAAACCTAACCTTTGCAAGTGACGCACTAAGGACTTGGTCTGTTTGTTTATAGCTCCCTGATGAGCCGCAAGATGGCGAAACCGGTCGGAGTGTTCCAAGAAGGAACGATGGATGGTACTTAAGGCTGGAGGACGGGACACATTCAGTAGTAGCCAAGCAGGAACTCTGGATGGTGCCTAAAGCTAAAGCACAAGGTGCATTCATTTGGACAACAGCAACAGTCTGAGGTGCGGGCCAGAACCAAGAGGCAGACAACATAGGGAGGGCGTTTCCCCCCTCTGCCCACCATTTTAAAACCTAACCTTTGCAAGTGACGCACTAAGGACTTGGTCTGTTTGTTTATAGCTCCCTGATGAGCCGCAAGATGGCGAAACCGGTCGGAGTGTTCCAAGAAGGAACGATGGATGGTACTTAAGGCTGGAGGACGGGACACATTCAGTAGTAGCCAAGCAGGAACTCTGGATGGTGCCTAAAGCTAAAGCACAAGGTGCATTCATTTGGACAACAGCAACAGTCTGAGGTGCGGGCCAGAACCAAGAGGCAGACAACATAGGGAGGGCGTTTCCCCCCTCTGCCCACCATTTTAAAACCTAACCTTTGCAAGTGACGCACTAAGGACTTGGTCTGTTTGTTTGTAGCTCCCTGATGAGCCGCAAGATGGCGAAACCGGTCGGAGTGTTCCAAGAAGGAACGATGGATGGTACTTAAGGCTGGAGGATGGGACACATTCAGTAGTAGCCAAGCAGGAACTCTGGATGGTGCCTAAAGCTAAAGCACAAGGTGCATTCATTTGGACAACAGCAACAGTCTGAGGTGCGGGCCAGAACCAAGAGGCAGACAACATAGGGAGGGCGTTTCCCCCCTCTGCCCACCATTTTAAAACCTAACCCTAACCCTAACCCTAACCCTAACCCTAACCCTAACCCTAACCCTAACCCTAACCCTAACCCTAACCCTAACCCTAACCCTAACCCTAACCCTAACCCTAACCCTAATGCAGTGTACCCTAACCCTAACCCTAACCCTAACCCTACCCCTAATGCAACCCTAACCCATAACTCCAACCCCCCAGCCCTGAATCTAATCACAACTCTGACCCTGGACCCTAACCCTGATGCACCCTACCCTACCCCTAAACACCTAACCCTAACCCTGATGCACCCTACCCTACCCCTAAACACCTAACCCTAACCCTGATGCACCCAACCCTACCCCTAAAACATAACCCTAACCGCACCCCACCCCTAAACACCTAACCCTAACCCTGATGCACCCCAACCTAACCCCAATATAGCCCTGAACCTAACTGCGACCCTGACCCTCACCTAACCCCAACACTAGCCCCAGTGCAGCAACCCTAACCCTAACCTGAACCCCCGAACCTCAATACAACATAACCCTAACACTACGTAAAATAAAGGGTAGAGTTCCAACACCAATAATAATAACTAAATACGACATAGAGGCCATAAATTGGCAAAACCCAGGAACTGATTATAACCCCAGAGGGGGATCAAAGGATTACGGATCAAGAAATTACTAAGAAGCGATCGGCAAGAAAAAGAAGCCAGGTGGTAAGGTAAAGCGTGGGCCAACCAAAAGTGGCAGGTATAAGTGACAAGAAGCTCAAGGGATGAGTGAGAATACGAACACAAGAGGGTGTAACTACCCTCCTGCCCACACCATACAACCTAACCCTAACCCTAACCCTAACCCTAACCCTAACCCTAACCCTAATGCAGTAGCCAAGCAGGAACTCTGGATGGTGCCTAAAGCTAAAGCACAAGGTGCATTCATTTGGACAACAGCAACAGTCTGAGGTGCGGGCCAGAACCAAGAGGCAGACAACATAGGGAGGGCGTTTTCCCCCCTCTGCCCACCATTTTAAAACCTAACTTTTGCAAGTGACGCACCAAGGACTTGGTCTGTTTGTTTGTAGCTCCCTGATGAGCCGCAAGATGGCGAAACCGGTCGGAGTGTTCCAAGAAGGAACGATGGATGGTACTTAAGGCTGGAGGACGGGACACATTCAGTAGTAGCCAAGCAGGAACTCTGGATGGTGCCTAAAGCTAAAGCACAAGGTGCATTCATTTGGACAACAGCAACAGTCTGAGGTGCGGGCCAGAACCAAGAGGCAGACAACATAGGGAGGGCGTTTTCCCCCCTCTGCCCACCATTTTAAAACCTAACCCTAACCCTAACCCTAACCCTAACCCTAACCCTAACCCTAATGCAGCGAAACCGGTCGGAGTGTTCCAAGAAGGAACGATGGATGGTACTTAAGGCTGGAGGACGGGACACATTCAGTAGTAGCCAAGCAGGAACTCTGGATGGTGCCTAAAGCTAAAGCACAAGGTGCATTCATTTGGACAACAGCAACAGTCTGAGGTGCGGGCCAGAACCAAGAGGCAGACAACATAGGGAGGGCGTTTCCCCCCTCTGCCCACCATTTTAAAACCTAACTTTTGCAAGTGACGCACTAAGGACTTGGTCTGTTTGTTTATAGCTCCCTGATGAGCCGCAAGATGGCGAAACCGGTCGGAGTGTTCCAAGAAGGAACGATGGATGGTACTTAAGGCTGGAGGACGGGACACATTCAGTAGTAGCCAAGCAGGAACTCTGGATGGTGCCTAAAGCTAAAGCACAAGGTGCATTCATTTGGACAACAGCAACAGTCTGAGGTGCGGGCCAGAACCAAGAGGCAGACAACATAGGGAGGGCGTTTCCCCCCTCTGCCCACCATTTTAAAACCTAACTTTTGCAAGTGACGCACTAAGGACTTGGTCTGTTTGTTTATAGCTCCCTGATGAGCCGCAAGATGGCGAAACCGGTCGGAGTGTTCCAAGAAGGAACGATGGATGGTACTTAAGGCTGGAGGACGGGACACATTCAGTAGTAGCCAAGCAGGAACTCTGGATGGTGCCTAAAGCTAAAGCACAAGGTGCATTCATTTGGACAACAGCAACAGTCTGAGGTGCGGGCCAGAACCAAGAGGCAGACAACATAGGGAGGGCGTTTCCCCCCTCTGCCCACCATTTTAAAACCTAACTTTTGCAAGTGACGCACTAAGGACTTGGTCTGTTTGTTTATAGCTCCCTGATGAGCCGCAAGATGGCGAAACCGGTCGGAGTGTTCCAAGAAGGAACGATGGATGGTACTTAAGGCTGGAGGACGGGACACATTCAGTAGTAGCCAAGCAGGAACTCTGGATGGTGCCTAAAGCTAAAGCACAAGGTGCATTCATTTGGACAACAGCAACAGTCTGAGGTGCGGGCCAGAACCAAGAGGCAGACAACATAGGGAGGGCGTTTCCCCCCTCTGCCCACCATTTTAAAACCTAACTTTTGCAAGTGACGCACTAAGGACTTGGTCTGTTTGTTTATAGCTCCCTGATGAGCCGCAAGATGGCGAAACCGGTCGGAGTGTTCCAAGAAGGAACGATGGATGGTACTTAAGGCTGGAGGACGGGACACATTCAGTAGTAGCCAAGCAGGAACTCTGGATGGTGCCTAAAGCTAAAGCACAAGGTGCATTCATTTGGACAACAGCAACAGTCTGAGGTGCGGGCCAGAACCAAGAGGCAGACAACATAGGGAGGGCGTTTCCCCCCTCTGCCCACCATTTTAAAACCTAACTTTTGCAAGTGACGCACTAAGGACTTGGTCTGTTTGTTTATAGCTCCCTGATGAGCCGCAAGATGGCGAAACCGGTCGGAGTGTTCCAAGAAGGAACGATGGATGGTACTTAAGGCTGGAGGACGGGACACATTCAGTAGTAGCCAAGCAGGAACTCTGGATGGTGCCTAAAGCTAAAGCACAAGGTGCATTCATTTGGACAACAGCAACAGTCTGAGGTGCGGGCCAGAACCAAGAGGCAGACAACATAGGGAGGGCGTTTCCCCCCTCTGCCCACCATTTTAAAACCTAACTTTTGCAAGTGACGCACTAAGGACTTGGTCTGTTTGTTTATAGCTCCCTGATGAGCCGCAAGATGGCGAAACCGGTCGGAGTGTTCCAAGAAGGAACGATGGATGGTACTTAAGGCTGGAGGACGGGACACATTCAGTAGTAGCCAAGCAGGAACTCTGGATGGTGCCTAAAGCTAAAGCACAAGGTGCATTCATTTGGACAACAGCAACAGTCTGAGGTGCGGGCCAGAACCAAGAGGCAGACAACATAGGGAGGGCGTTTCCCCCCTCTGCCCACCATTTTAAAACCTAACTTTTGCAAGTGACGCACTAAGGACTTGGTCTGTTTGTTTATAGCTCCCTGATGAGCCGCAAGATGGCGAAACCGGTCGGAGTGTTCCAAGAAGGAACGATGGATGGTACTTAAGGCTGGAGGACGGGACACATTCAGTAGTAGCCAAGCAGGAACTCTGGATGGTGCCTAAAGCTAAAGCACAAGGTGCATTCATTTGGACAACAGCAACAGTCTGAGGTGCGGGCCAGAACCAAGAGGCAGACAACATAGGGAGGGCGTTTCCCCCCTCTGCCCACCATTTTAAAACCTAACTTTTGCAAGTGACGCACTAAGGACTTGGTCTGTTTGTTTATAGCTCCCTGATGAGCCGCACGATGACGAAACCGGTCGGAGTGTTCCAAGAAGGAACGATGGATGGTACTTAAGGCTGGAGGACGGGACACATTCAGTAGTAGCCAAGCAGGAACTCTGGATGGTGCCTAAAGCTAAAGCACAAGGTGCATTCATTTGGACAACAGCAACAGTCTGAGGTGCGGGCCAGAACCAAGAGGCAGACAACATAGGGAGGGCGTTTCCCCCCTCTGCCCACCATTTTAAAACCTAACTTTTGCAAGTGACGCACTAAGGACTTGGTCTGTTTGTTTATAGCTCCCTGATGAGCCGCAAGATGGCGAAACCGGTCGGAGTGTTCCAAGAAGGAACGATGGATGGTACTTAAGGCTGGAGGACGGGACACATTCAGTAGTAGCCAAGCAGGAACTCTGGATGGTGCCTAAAGCTAAAGCACAAGGTGCATTCATTTGGACAACAGCAACAGTCTGAGGTGCGGGCCAGAACCAAGAGGCAGACAACATAGGGAGGGCGTTTCCCCCCTCTGCCCACCATTTTGAAACCTAACCCTAACCCTAACCCTAACCCTAACCCTAATGCAGCGTAACCCTAACCCTAACCCTAACCCTAACCCTAACCCTAACCCTAATGCAGTGTACCCTAACCCTAACCCAAACCTAACCCTAACCCTAACCCTAACCCTAACCCTACCCCTAATGCAACCCTAACCCATAACTCCAACCCCCCAGCCCTGAATCTAATCACAACTCTGACCCTGGACCCTAACCCTGATGCACCCTACCCTACCCCTAAACACCTAACCCTAACCCTGATGCACCCTACCCTACCCCTAAACACCTAACCCTAACCCTGATGCACCCAACCCTACCCCTAAAACATAACCCTAACCCCACCCCACCCCTAAACACCTAACCCTAACCCTGATGCACCCCAACCTAACCCAATATAGCCCTGAACCTAACTGCGACCCTGACCCTCACCTAACCCCAACACTAACCCCAGTGCAGCAACCCTAACCCTAACCTGAACCCCCCAACCTCAATACAACATAACCCTAACACTACGTAAAATAAAGGGTAGAGTTCCAACACCAATAATAATAACTAAATACGACATAGAGGCCATAAATTGGCAAAACCCAGGAACTGATTATAACCCCAGAGGGGGATCAAAGGATTACGGATCAAGAAATTACTAAGAAGCGATCGGCAAGAAAAAGAAGCCAGGTGGTAAGGTAAAGCGTGGGTCAACCAAAAGTGGCAGGTATAAGTGACAAGAAGCTCAAGCGATGAGTGAGAATACGAACACAAGAGGGTGTAACTACCCTCCTGCCCACACCATACAACCTAACCCTAACCCTAACCCTAACCCTAACCCTAACCCTAACCCTAATGCAGTAGCCAAGCAGGAACTCTGGATGGTGCCTAAAGCTAAAGCACAAGGTGCATTCATTTGGACAACAGCAACAGTCTGAGGTGCGGGCCAGAACCAAGAGGCAGACAACATAGGGAGGGCGTTTTCCCCCCTCTGCCCACCATTTTAAAACCTAACTTTTGCAAGTGACGCACCAAGGACTTGGTCTGTTTGTTTGTAGCTCCCTGATGAGCCGCAAGATGGCGAAACCGGTCGGAGTGTTCCAAGAAGGAACGATGGATGGTACTTAAGGCTGGAGGACGGGACACATTCAGTAGTAGCCAAGCAGGAACTCTGGATGGTGCCTAAAGCTAAAGCACAAGGTGCATTCATTTGGACAACAGCAACAGTCTGAGGTGCGGGCCAGAACCAAGAGGCAGACAACATAGGGAGGGCGTTTTCCCCCCTCTGCCCACCATTTTAAAACCTAACTTTTGCAAGTGACGCACCAAGGACTTGGTCTGTTTGTTTGTAGCTCCCTGATGAGCCGCAAGATGGCGAAACCGGTCGGAGTGTTCCAAGACGGAACGATGGATGGTACTTAAGGCTGGAGGACGGGACACATTCAGTAGTAGCCAAGCAGGAACTCTGGATGGTGCCTAAAGCTAAAGCACAAGGTGCATTCATTTGGACAACAGCAACAGTCTGAGGTGCGGGCCAGAACCAAGAGGCAGACAACATAGGGAGGGCGTTTCCCCCCTCTGCCCACCATTTTAAAACCTAACTTTTGCAAGTGACGCACTAAGGACTTGGTCTGTTTGTTTATAGCTCCCTGATGAGCCGCAAGATGGCGAAACCGGTCGGAGTGTTCCAAGAAGGAACGATGGATGGTACTTAAGGCTGGAGGACGGGACACATTCAGTAGTAGCCAAGCAGGAACTCTGGATGGTGCCTAAAGCTAAAGCACAAGGTGCATTCATTTGGACAACAGCAACAGTCTGAGGTGCGGGCCAGAACCAAGAGGCAGACAACATAGGGAGGGCGTTTCCCCCCTCTGCCCACCATTTTAAAACCTAACTTTTGCAAGTGACGCACTAAGGACTTGGTCTGTTTGTTTATAGCTCCCTGATGAGCCGCAAGATGGCGAAACCGGTCGGAGTGTTCCAAGAAGGAACGATGGATGGTACTTAAGGCTGGAGGACGGGACACATTCAGTAGTAGCCAAGCAGGAACTCTGGATGGTGCCTAAAGCTAAAGCACAAGGTGCATTCATTTGGACAACAGCAACAGTCTGAGGTGCGGGCCAGAACCAAGAGGCAGACAACATAGGGAGGGCGTTTCCCCCCTCTGCCCACCATTTTAAAACCTAACTTTTGCAAGTGACGCACTAAGGACTTGGTCTGTTTGTTTATAGCTCCCTGATGAGCCGCAAGATGGCGAAACCGGTCGGAGTGTTCCAAGAAGGAACGATGGATGGTACTTAAGGCTGGAGGACGGGACACATTCAGTAGTAGCCAAGCAGGAACTCTGGATGGTGCCTAAAGCTAAAGCACAAGGTGCATTCATTTGGACAACAGCAACAGTCTGAGGTGCGGGCCAGAACCAAGAGGCAGACAACATAGGGAGGGCGTTTTCCCCCTCTGCCCACCATTTTAAAACCTAACTTTTGCAAGTGACGCACTAAGGACTTGGTCTGTTTGTTTATAGCTCCCTGATGAGCCGCAAGATGGCGAAACCGGTCGGAGTGTTCCAAGAAGGAACGATGGATGGTACTTAAGGCTGGAGGACGGGACACATTCAGTAGTAGCCAAGCAGGAACTCTGGATGGTGCCTAAAGCTAAAGCACAAGGTGCATTCATTTGGACAACAGCAACAGTCTGAGGTGCGGGCCAGAACCAAGAGGCAGACAACATAGGGAGGGCGTTTCCCCCCTCTGCCCACCATTTTAAAACCTAACTTTTGCAAGTGACGCACTAAGGACTTGGTCTGTTTGTTTATAGCTCCCTGATGAGCCGCAAGATGGCGAAACCGGTCGGAGTGTTCCAAGAAGGAACGATGGATGGTACTTAAGGCTGGAGGACGGGACACATTCAGTAGTAGCCAAGCAGGAACTCTGGATGGTGCCTAAAGCTAAAGCACAAGGTGCATTCATTTGGACAACAGCAACAGTCTGAGGTGCGGGCCAGAACCAAGAGGCAGACAACATAGGGAGGGCGTTTCCCCCCTCTGCCCACCATTTTAAAACCTAACTTTTGCAAGTGACGCACTAAGGACTTGGTCTGTTTGTTTATAGCTCCCTGATGAGCCGCAAGATGGCGAAACCGGTCGGAGTGTTCCAAGAAGGAACGATGGATGGTACTTAAGGCTGGAGGACGGGACACATTCAGTAGTAGCCAAGCAGGAACTCTGGATGGTGCCTAAAGCTAAAGCACAAGGTGCATTCATTTGGACAACAGCAACAGTCTGAGGTGCGGGCCAGAACCAAGAGGCAGACAACATAGGGAGGGCGTTTCCCCCCTCTGCCCACCATTTTAAAACCTAACTTTTGCAAGTGACGCACTAAGGACTTGGTCTGTTTGTTTATAGCTCCCTGATGAGCCGCAAGATGGCGAAACCGGTCGGAGTGTTCCAAGAAGGAACGATGGATGGTACTTAAGGCTGGAGGACGGGACACATTCAGTAGTAGCCAAGCAGGAACTCTGGATGGTGCCTAAAGCTAAAGCACAAGGTGCATTCATTTGGACAACAGCAACAGTCTGAGGTGCGGGCCAGAACCAAGAGGCAGACAACATAGGGAGGGCGTTTCCCCCCTCTGCCCACCATTTTAAAACCTAACTTTTGCAAGTGACGCACTAAGGACTTGGTCTGTTTGTTTATAGCTCCCTGATGAGCCGCAAGATGGCGAAACCGGTCGGAGTGTTCCAAGAAGGAACGATGGATGGTACTTAAGGCTGGAGGACGGGACACATTCAGTAGTAGCCAAGCAGGAACTCTGGATGGTGCCTAAAGCTAAAGCACAAGGTGCATTCATTTGGACAACAGCAACAGTCTGAGGTGCGGGCCAGAACCAAGAGGCAGACAACATAGGGAGGGCGTTTCCCCCCTCTGCCCACCATTTTAAAACCTAACTTTTGCAAGTGACGCACTAAGGACTTGGTCTGTTTGTTTATAGCTCCCTGATGAGCCGCAAGATGGCGAAACCGGTCGGAGTGTTCCAAGAAGGAACGATGGATGGTACTTAAGGCTGGAGGACGGGACACATTCAGTAGTAGCCAAGCAGGAACTCTGGATGGTGCCTAAAGCTAAAGCACAAGGTGCATTCATTTGGACAACAGCAACAGTCTGAGGTGCGGGCCAGAACCAAGAGGCAGACAACATAGGGAGGGCGTTTCCCCCCTCTGCCCACCATTTTAAAACCTAACTTTTGCAAGTGACGCACTAAGGACTTGGTCTGTTTGTTTATAGCTCCCTGATGAGCCGCACGATGACGAAACCGGTCGGAGTGTTCCAAGAAGGAACGATGGATGGTACTTAAGGCTGGAGGACGGGACACATTCAGTAGTAGCCAAGCAGGAACTCTGGATGGTGCCTAAAGCTAAAGCACAAGGTGCATTCATTTGGACAACAGCAACAGTCTGAGGTGCGGGCCAGAACCAAGAGGCAGACAACATAGGGAGGGCGTTTCCCCCCTCTGCCCACCATTTTAAAACCTAACTTTTGCAAGTGACGCACTAAGGACTTGGTCTGTTTGTTTATAGCTCCCTGATGAGCCGCAAGATGGCGAAACCGGTCGGAGTGTTCCAAGAAGGAACGATGGATGGTACTTAAGGCTGGAGGACGGGACACATTCAGTAGTAGCCAAGCAGGAACTCTGGATGGTGCCTAAAGCTAAAGCACAAGGTGCATTCATTTGGACAACAGCAACAGTCTGAGGTGCGGGCCAGAACCAAGAGGCAGACAACATAGGGAGGGCGTTTCCCCCCTCTGCCCACCATTTTGAAACCTAACCCTAACCCTAACCCTAACCCTAACCCTAATGCAGCGTAACCCTAACCCTAACCCTAACCCTAACCCTAACCCTAACCCTAATGCAGTGTACCCTAACCCTAACCCTAACCCTAACCCTAACCCTAACCCTAACCCTAACCCTAACCCTACCCCTAATGCAACCCTAACCCATAACTCCAACCCCCCAGCCCTGAATCTAATCACAACTCTGACCCTGGACCCTAACCCTGATGCACCCTACCCTACCCCTAAACACCTAACCCTAACCCTGATGCACCCTACCCTACCCCTAAACACCTAACCCTAACCCTGATGCACCCAACCCTACCCCTAAAACATAACCCTAACCCCACCCCACCCCTAAACACCTAACCCTAACCCTGATGCACCCCAACCTAACCCAATATAGCCCTGAACCTAACTGCGACCCTGACCCTCACCTAACCCCAACACTAACCCCAGTGCAGCAACCCTAACCCTAACCTGAACCCCCCAACCTCAATACAACATAACCCTAACACTACGTAAAATAAAGGGTAGAGTTCCAACACCAATAATAATAACTAAATACGACATAGAGGCCATAAATTGGCAAAACCCAGGAACTGATTATAACCCCAGAGGGGGATCAAAGGATTACGGATCAAGAAATTACTAAGAAGCGATCGGCAAGAAAAAGAAGCCAGGTGGTAAGGTAAAGCGTGGGCCAACCAAAAGTGGCAGGTATAAGTGACAAGAAGCTCAAGCGATGAGTGAGAATACGAACACAAGAGGGTGTAACTACCCTCCTGCCCACACCATACAACCTAACCCTAACCCTAACCCTAACCCTAACCCTAACCCTAACCCTAATGCAGTAGCCAAGCAGGAACTCTGGATGGTGCCTAAAGCTAAAGCACAAGGTGCATTCATTTGGACAACAGCAACAGTCTGAGGTGCGGGCCAGAACCAAGAGGCAGACAACATAGGGAGGGCGTTTTCCCCCCTCTGCCCACCATTTTAAAACCTAACTTTTGCAAGTGACGCACCAAGGACTTGGTCTGTTTGTTTGTAGCTCCCTGATGAGCCGCAAGATGGCGAAACCGGTCGGAGTGTTCCAAGAAGGAACGATGGATGGTACTTAAGGCTGGAGGACGGGACACATTCAGTAGTAGCCAAGCAGGAACTCTGGATGGTGCCTAAAGCTAAAGCACAAGGTGCATTCATTTGGACAACAGCAACAGTCTGAGGTGCGGGCCAGAACCAAGAGGCAGACAACATAGGGAGGGCGTTTTCCCCCCTCTGCCCACCATTTTAAAACCTAACTTTTGCAAGTGACGCACCAAGGACTTGGTCTGTTTGTTTGTAGCTCCCTGATGAGCCGCAAGATGGCGAAACCGGTCGGAGTGTTCCAAGACGGAACGATGGATGGTACTTAAGGCTGGAGGACGGGACACATTCAGTAGTAGCCAAGCAGGAACTCTGGATGGTGCCTAAAGCTAAAGCACAAGGTGCATTCATTTGGACAACAGCAACAGTCTGAGGTGCGGGCCAGAACCAAGAGGCAGACAACATAGGGAGGGCGTTTCCCCCCTCTGCCCACCATTTTAAAACCTAACTTTTGCAAGTGACGCACTAAGGACTTGGTCTGTTTGTTTATAGCTCCCTGATGAGCCGCAAGATGGCGAAACCGGTCGGAGTGTTCCAAGAAGGAACGATGGATGGTACTTAAGGCTGGAGGACGGGACACATTCAGTAGTAGCCAAGCAGGAACTCTGGATGGTGCCTAAAGCTAAAGCACAAGGTGCATTCATTTGGACAACAGCAACAGTCTGAGGTGCGGGCCAGAACCAAGAGGCAGACAACATAGGGAGGGCGTTTCCCCCCTCTGCCCACCATTTTAAAACCTAACTTTTGCAAGTGACGCACTAAGGACTTGGTCTGTTTGTTTATAGCTCCCTGATGAGCCGCAAGATGGCGAAACCGGTCGGAGTGTTCCAAGAAGGAACGATGGATGGTACTTAAGGCTGGAGGACGGGACACATTCAGTAGTAGCCAAGCAGGAACTCTGGATGGTGCCTAAAGCTAAAGCACAAGGTGCATTCATTTGGACAACAGCAACAGTCTGAGGTGCGGGCCAGAACCAAGAGGCAGACAACATAGGGAGGGCGTTTCCCCCCTCTGCCCACCATTTTAAAACCTAACTTTTGCAAGTGACGCACTAAGGACTTGGTCTGTTTGTTTATAGCTCCCTGATGAGCCGCAAGATGGCGAAACCGGTCGGAGTGTTCCAAGAAGGAACGATGGATGGTACTTAAGGCTGGAGGACGGGACACATTCAGTAGTAGCCAAGCAGGAACTCTGGATGGTGCCTAAAGCTAAAGCACAAGGTGCATTCATTTGGACAACAGCAACAGTCTGAGGTGCGGGCCAGAACCAAGAGGCAGACAACATAGGGAGGGCGTTTCCCCCCTCTGCCCACCATTTTAAAACCTAACTTTTGCAAGTGACGCACTAAGGACTTGCTCTGTTTGTTTATAGCTCCCTGATGAGCCGCAAGATGGCGAAACCGGTCGGAGTGTTCCAAGAAGGAACGATGGATGGTACTTAAGGCTGGAGGACGGGACACATTCAGTAGTAGCCAAGCAGGAACTCTGGATGGTGCCTAAAGCTAAAGCACAAGGTGCATTCATTTGGACAACAGCAACAGTCTGAGGTGCGGGCCAGAACCAAGAGGCAGACAACATAGGGAGGGCGTTTCCCCCCTCTGCCCACCATTTTAAAACCTAACTTTTGCAAGTGACGCACTAAGGACTTGGTCTGTTTGTTTATAGCTCCCTGATGAGCCGCAAGATGGCGAAACCGGTCGGAGTGTTCCAAGAAGGAACGATGGATGGTACTTAAGGCTGGAGGACGGGACACATTCAGTAGTAGCCAAGCAGGAACTCTGGATGGTGCCTAAAGCTAAAGCACAAGGTGCATTCATTTGGACAACAGCAACAGTCTGAGGTGCGGGCCAGAACCAAGAGGCAGACAACATAGGGAGGGCGTTTCCCCCCTCTGCCCACCATTTTAAACCCTAACCCTAACCCTAACCCTAACCCTAATGCAGCGTAACCCTAACCCTAACCCTAACCCTAACCCTAACCCTAATGCAGCGTACCCTAACCCTAACCCTAACCCTAACCCTAACCCTAATGCAGTGTACCCTAACCCTAACCCTAACCCTAACCCTACCCCTAATGCAACCCTAACCCATAACTCCAACCCCCCAGCCCTGAATCTAATCACAACTCTGACCCTGGACCCTAACCCTGATGCACCCTACCCTACCCCTAAACACCTAACCCTAACCCTGATGCACCCTACCCTACCCCTAAACACCTAACCCTAACCCTGATGCACCCAACCCTACCCCTAAAACATAACCCTAACCGCACCCCACCCCTAAACACCTAACCCTAACCCTGATGCACCCCAACCTAACCCCAATATAGCCCTGAACCTAACTGCGACCCTGACCCTCACCTAACCCCAACACTAGCCCCAGTGCAGCAACCCTAACCCTAACCTGAACCCCCGAACCTCAATACAACATAACCCTAACACTACGTAAAATAAAGGGTAGAGTTCCAACACCAATAATAATAACTAAATACGACATAGAGGCCATAAATTGGCAAAACCCAGGAACTGATTATAACCCCAGAGGGGGATCAAAGGATTACGGATCAAGAAATTACTAAGAAGCGATCGGCAAGAAAAAGAAGCCAGGTGGTAAGGTAAAGCGTGGGCCAACCAAAAGTGGCAGGTATAAGTGACAAGAAGCTCAAGGGATGAGTGAGAATACGAACACAAGAGGGTGTAACTACCCTCCTGCCCACACCATACAACCTAACCCTAACCCTAACCCTAACCCTAACCCTAACCCTAACCCTAATGCAGTAGCCAAGCAGGAACTCTGGATGGTGCCTAAAGCTAAAGCACAAGGTGCATTCATTTGGACAACAGCAACAGTCTGAGGTGCGGGCCAGAACCAAGAGGCAGACAACATAGGGAGGGCGTTTTCCCCCCTCTGCCCACCATTTTAAAACCTAACTTTTGCAAGTGACGCACCAAGGACTTGGTCTGTTTGTTTGTAGCTCCCTGATGAGCCGCAAGATGGCGAAACCGGTCGGAGTGTTCCAAGAAGGAACGATGGATGGTACTTAAGGCTGGAGGACGGGACACATTCAGTAGTAGCCAAGCAGGAACTCTGGATGGTGCCTAAAGCTAAAGCACAAGGTGCATTCATTTGGACAACAGCAACAGTCTGAGGTGCGGGCCAGAACCAAGAGGCAGACAACATAGGGAGGGCGTTTTCCCCCCTCTGCCCACCATTTTAAAACCTAACCCTAACCCTAACCCTAACCCTAACCCTAACCCTAACCCTAATGCAGCGAAACCGGTCGGAGTGTTCCAAGAAGGAACGATGGATGGTACTTAAGGCTGGAGGACGGGACACATTCAGTAGTAGCCAAGCAGGAACTCTGGATGGTGCCTAAAGCTAAAGCACAAGGTGCATTCATTTGGACAACAGCAACAGTCTGAGGTGCGGGCCAGAACCAAGAGGCAGACAACATAGGGAGGGCGTTTCCCCCCTCTGCCCACCATTTTAAAACCTAACTTTTGCAAGTGACGCACTAAGGACTTGGTCTGTTTGTTTATAGCTCCCTGATGAGCCGCAAGATGGCGAAACCGGTCGGAGTGTTCCAAGAAGGAACGATGGATGGTACTTAAGGCTGGAGGACGGGACACATTCAGTAGTAGCCAAGCAGGAACTCTGGATGGTGCCTAAAGCTAAAGCACAAGGTGCATTCATTTGGACAACAGCAACAGTCTGAGGTGCGGGCCAGAACCAAGAGGCAGACAACATAGGGAGGGCGTTTCCCCCCTCTGCCCACCATTTTAAAACCTAACTTTTGCAAGTGACGCACTAAGGACTTGGTCTGTTTGTTTATAGCTCCCTGATGAGCCGCAAGATGGCGAAACCGGTCGGAGTGTTCCAAGAAGGAACGATGGATGGTACTTAAGGCTGGAGGACGGGACACATTCAGTAGTAGCCAAGCAGGAACTCTGGATGGTGCCTAAAGCTAAAGCACAAGGTGCATTCATTTGGACAACAGCAACAGTCTGAGGTGCGGGCCAGAACCAAGAGGCAGACAACATAGGGAGGGCGTTTCCCCCCTCTGCCCACCATTTTAAAACCTAACTTTTGCAAGTGACGCACTAAGGACTTGGTCTGTTTGTTTATAGCTCCCTGATGAGCCGCAAGATGGCGAAACCGGTCGGAGTGTTCCAAGAAGGAACGATGGATGGTACTTAAGGCTGGAGGACGGGACACATTCAGTAGTAGCCAAGCAGGAACTCTGGATGGTGCCTAAAGCTAAAGCACAAGGTGCATTCATTTGGACAACAGCAACAGTCTGAGGTGCGGGCCAGAACCAAGAGGCAGACAACATAGGGAGGGCGTTTCCCCCCTCTGCCCACCATTTTAAAACCTAACTTTTGCAAGTGACGCACTAAGGACTTGGTCTGTTTGTTTATAGCTCCCTGATGAGCCGCAAGATGGCGAAACCGGTCGGAGTGTTCCAAGAAGGAACGATGGATGGTACTTAAGGCTGGAGGACGGGACACATTCAGTAGTAGCCAAGCAGGAACTCTGGATGGTGCCTAAAGCTAAAGCACAAGGTGCATTCATTTGGACAACAGCAACAGTCTGAGGTGCGGGCCAGAACCAAGAGGCAGACAACATAGGGAGGGCGTTTCCCCCCTCTGCCCACCATTTTAAAACCTAACTTTTGCAAGTGACGCACTAAGGACTTGGTCTGTTTGTTTATAGCTCCCTGATGAGCCGCAAGATGGCGAAACCGGTCGGAGTGTTCCAAGAAGGAACGATGGATGGTACTTAAGGCTGGAGGACGGGACACATTCAGTAGTAGCCAAGCAGGAACTCTGGATGGTGCCTAAAGCTAAAGCACAAGGTGCATTCATTTGGACAACAGCAACAGTCTGAGGTGCGGGCCAGAACCAAGAGGCAGACAACATAGGGAGGGCGTTTCCCCCCTCTGCCCACCATTTTAAAACCTAACTTTTGCAAGTGACGCACTAAGGACTTGGTCTGTTTGTTTATAGCTCCCTGATGAGCCGCAAGATGGCGAAACCGGTCGGAGTGTTCCAAGAAGGAACGATGGATGGTACTTAAGGCTGGAGGACGGGACACATTCAGTAGTAGCCAAGCAGGAACTCTGGATGGTGCCTAAAGCTAAAGCACAAGGTGCATTCATTTGGACAACAGCAACAGTCTGAGGTGCGGGCCAGAACCAAGAGGCAGACAACATAGGGAGGGCGTTTCCCCCCTCTGCCCACCATTTTAAAACCTAACTTTTGCAAGTGACGCACTAAGGACTTGGTCTGTTTGTTTATAGCTCCCTGATGAGCCGCAAGATGGCGAAACCGGTCGGAGTGTTCCAAGAAGGAACGATGGATGGTACTTAAGGCTGGAGGACGGGACACATTCAGTAGTAGCCAAGCAGGAACTCTGGATGGTGCCTAAAGCTAAAGCACAAGGTGCATTCATTTGGACAACAGCAACAGTCTGAGGTGCGGGCCAGAACCAAGAGGCAGACAACATAGGGAGGGCGTTTCCCCCCTCTGCCCACCATTTTAAAACCTAACTTTTGCAAGTGACGCACTAAGGACTTGGTCTGTTTGTTTATAGCTCCCTGATGAGCCGCACGATGACGAAACCGGTCGGAGTGTTCCAAGAAGGAACGATGGATGGTACTTAAGGCTGGAGGACGGGACACATTCAGTAGTAGCCAAGCAGGAACTCTGGATGGTGCCTAAAGCTAAAGCACAAGGTGCATTCATTTGGACAACAGCAACAGTCTGAGGTGCGGGCCAGAACCAAGAGGCAGACAACATAGGGAGGGCGTTTCCCCCCTCTGCCCACCATTTTAAAACCTAACTTTTGCAAGTGACGCACTAAGGACTTGGTCTGTTTGTTTATAGCTCCCTGATGAGCCGCAAGATGGCGAAACCGGTCGGAGTGTTCCAAGAAGGAACGATGGATGGTACTTAAGGCTGGAGGACGGGACACATTCAGTAGTAGCCAAGCAGGAACTCTGGATGGTGCCTAAAGCTAAAGCACAAGGTGCATTCATTTGGACAACAGCAACAGTCTGAGGTGCGGGCCAGAACCAAGAGGCAGACAACATAGGGAGGGCGTTTCCCCCCTCTGCCCACCATTTTGAAACCTAACCCTAACCCTAACCCTAACCCTAACCCTAATGCAGCGTAACCCTAACCCTAACCCTAACCCTAACCCTAACCCTAACCCTAATGCAGTGTACCCTAACCCTAACCCAAACCTAACCCTAACCCTAACCCTAACCCTAACCCTACCCCTAATGCAACCCTAACCCATAACTCCAACCCCCCAGCCCTGAATCTAATCACAACTCTGACCCTGGACCCTAACCCTGATGCACCCTACCCTACCCCTAAACACCTAACCCTAACCCTGATGCACCCTACCCTACCCCTAAACACCTAACCCTAACCCTGATGCACCCAACCCTACCCCTAAAACATAACCCTAACCCCACCCCACCCCTAAACACCTAACCCTAACCCTGATGCACCCCAACCTAACCCAATATAGCCCTGAACCTAACTGCGACCCTGACCCTCACCTAACCCCAACACTAACCCCAGTGCAGCAACCCTAACCCTAACCTGAACCCCCCAACCTCAATACAACATAACCCTAACACTACGTAAAATAAAGGGTAGAGTTCCAACACCAATAATAATAACTAAATACGACATAGAGGCCATAAATTGGCAAAACCCAGGAACTGATTATAACCCCAGAGGGGGATCAAAGGATTACGGATCAAGAAATTACTAAGAAGCGATCGGCAAGAAAAAGAAGCCAGGTGGTAAGGTAAAGCGTGGGTCAACCAAAAGTGGCAGGTATAAGTGACAAGAAGCTCAAGCGATGAGTGAGAATACGAACACAAGAGGGTGTAACTACCCTCCTGCCCACACCATACAACCTAACCCTAACCCTAACCCTAACCCTAACCCTAACCCTAACCCTAATGCAGTAGCCAAGCAGGAACTCTGGATGGTGCCTAAAGCTAAAGCACAAGGTGCATTCATTTGGACAACAGCAACAGTCTGAGGTGCGGGCCAGAACCAAGAGGCAGACAACATAGGGAGGGCGTTTTCCCCCCTCTGCCCACCATTTTAAAACCTAACTTTTGCAAGTGACGCACCAAGGACTTGGTCTGTTTGTTTGTAGCTCCCTGATGAGCCGCAAGATGGCGAAACCGGTCGGAGTGTTCCAAGAAGGAACGATGGATGGTACTTAAGGCTGGAGGACGGGACACATTCAGTAGTAGCCAAGCAGGAACTCTGGATGGTGCCTAAAGCTAAAGCACAAGGTGCATTCATTTGGACAACAGCAACAGTCTGAGGTGCGGGCCAGAACCAAGAGGCAGACAACATAGGGAGGGCGTTTTCCCCCCTCTGCCCACCATTTTAAAACCTAACTTTTGCAAGTGACGCACCAAGGACTTGGTCTGTTTGTTTGTAGCTCCCTGATGAGCCGCAAGATGGCGAAACCGGTCGGAGTGTTCCAAGACGGAACGATGGATGGTGCTTAAGGCTGGAGGACGGGACACATTCAGTAGTAGCCAAGCAGGAACTCTGGATGGTGCCTAAAGCTAAAGCACAAGGTGCATTCATTTGGACAACAGCAACAGTCTGAGGTGCGGGCCAGAACCAAGAGGCAGACAACATAGGGAGGGCGTTTCCCCCCTCTGCCCACCATTTTAAAACCTAACTTTTGCAAGTGACGCACTAAGGACTTGGTCTGTTTGTTTATAGCTCCCTGATGAGCCGCAAGATGGCGAAACCGGTCGGAGTGTTCCAAGAAGGAACGATGGATGGTACTTAAGGCTGGAGGACGGGACACATTCAGTAGTAGCCAAGCAGGAACTCTGGATGGTGCCTAAAGCTAAAGCACAAGGTGCATTCATTTGGACAACAGCAACAGTCTGAGGTGCGGGCCAGAACCAAGAGGCAGACAACATAGGGAGGGCGTTTCCCCCCTCTGCCCACCATTTTAAAACCTAACTTTTGCAAGTGACGCACTAAGGACTTGGTCTGTTTGTTTATAGCTCCCTGATGAGCCGCAAGATGGCGAAACCGGTCGGAGTGTTCCAAGAAGGAACGATGGATGGTACTTAAGGCTGGAGGACGGGACACATTCAGTAGTAGCCAAGCAGGAACTCTGGATGGTGCCTAAAGCTAAAGCACAAGGTGCATTCATTTGGACAACAGCAACAGTCTGAGGTGCGGGCCAGAACCAAGAGGCAGACAACATAGGGAGGGCGTTTCCCCCCTCTGCCCACCATTTTAAAACCTAACTTTTGCAAGTGACGCACTAAGGACTTGGTCTGTTTGTTTATAGCTCCCTGATGAGCCGCAAGATGGCGAAACCGGTCGGAGTGTTCCAAGAAGGAACGATGGATGGTACTTAAGGCTGGAGGACGGGACACATTCAGTAGTAGCCAAGCAGGAACTCTGGATGGTGCCTAAAGCTAAAGCACAAGGTGCATTCATTTGGACAACAGCAACAGTCTGAGGTGCGGGCCAGAACCAAGAGGCAGACAACATAGGGAGGGCGTTTCCCCCCTCTGCCCACCATTTTAAAACCTAACTTTTGCAAGTGACGCACTAAGGACTTGGTCTGTTTGTTTATAGCTCCCTGATGAGCCGCAAGATGGCGAAACCGGTCGGAGTGTTCCAAGAAGGAACGATGGATGGTACTTAAGGCTGGAGGACGGGACACATTCAGTAGTAGCCAAGCAGGAACTCTGGATGGTGCCTAAAGCTAAAGCACAAGGTGCATTCATTTGGACAACAGCAACAGTCTGAGGTGCGGGCCAGAACCAAGAGGCAGACAACATAGGGAGGGCGTTTCCCCCCTCTGCCCACCATTTTAAAACCTAACTTTTGCAAGTGACGCACTAAGGACTTGGTCTGTTTGTTTATAGCTCCCTGATGAGCCGCAAGATGGCGAAACCGGTCGGAGTGTTCCAAGAAGGAACGATGGATGGTACTTAAGGCTGGAGGACGGGACACATTCAGTAGTAGCCAAGCAGGAACTCTGGATGGTGCCTAAAGCTAAAGCACAAGGTGCATTCATTTGGACAACAGCAACAGTCTGAGGTGCGGGCCAGAACCAAGAGGCAGACAACATAGGGAGGGCGTTTCCCCCCTCTGCCCACCATTTTAAAACCTAACTTTTGCAAGTGACGCACTAAGGACTTGGTCTGTTTGTTTATAGCTCCCTGATGAGCCGCAAGATGGCGAAACCGGTCGGAGTGTTCCAAGAAGGAACGATGGATGGTACTTAAGGCTGGAGGACGGGACACATTCAGTAGTAGCCAAGCAGGAACTCTGGATGGTGCCTAAAGCTAAAGCACAAGGTGCATTCATTTGGACAACAGCAACAGTCTGAGGTGCGGGCCAGAACCAAGAGGCAGACAACATAGGGAGGGCGTTTCCCCCCTCTGCCCACCATTTTAAAACCTAACTTTTGCAAGTGACGCACTAAGGACTTGGTCTGTTTGTTTATAGCTCCCTGATGAGCCGCAAGATGGCGAAACCGGTCGGAGTGTTCCAAGAAGGAACGATGGATGGTACTTAAGGCTGGAGGACGGGACACATTCAGTAGTAGCCAAGCAGGAACTCTGGATGGTGCCTAAAGCTAAAGCACAAGGTGCATTCATTTGGACAACAGCAACAGTCTGAGGTGCGGGCCAGAACCAAGAGGCAGACAACATAGGGAGGGCGTTTCCCCCCTCTGCCCACCATTTTAAAACCTAACTTTTGCAAGTGACGCACTAAGGACTTGGTCTGTTTGTTTATAGCTCCCTGATGAGCCGCAAGATGGCGAAACCGGTCGGAGTGTTCCAAGAAGGAACGATGGATGGTACTTAAGGCTGGAGGACGGGACACATTCAGTAGTAGCCAAGCAGGAACTCTGGATGGTGCCTAAAGCTAAAGCACAAGGTGCATTCATTTGGACAACAGCAACAGTCTGAGGTGCGGGCCAGAACCAAGAGGCAGACAACATAGGGAGGGCGTTTCCCCCCTCTGCCCACCATTTTAAAACCTAACTTTTGCAAGTGACGCACTAAGGACTTGGTCTGTTTGTTTATAGCTCCCTGATGAGCCGCAAGATGGCGAAACCGGTCGGAGTGTTCCAAGAAGGAACGATGGATGGTACTTAAGGCTGGAGGACGGGACACATTCAGTAGTAGCCAAGCAGGAACTCTGGATGGTGCCTAAAGCTAAAGCACAAGGTGCATTCATTTGGACAACAGCAACAGTCTGAGGTGCGGGCCAGAACCAAGAGGCAGACAACATAGGGAGGGCGTTTCCCCCCTCTGCCCACCATTTTAAAACCTAACTTTTGCAAGTGACGCACTAAGGACTTGGTCTGTTTGTTTATAGCTCCCTGATGAGCCGCAAGATGGCGAAACCGGTCGGAGTGTTCCAAGAAGGAACGATGGATGGTACTTAAGGCTGGAGGACGGGACACATTCAGTAGTAGCCAAGCAGGAACTCTGGATGGTGCCTAAAGCTAAAGCACAAGGTGCATTCATTTGGACAACAGCAACAGTCTGAGGTGCGGGCCAGAACCAAGAGGCAGACAACATAGGGAGGGCGTTTCCCCCCTCTGCCCACCATTTTAAAACCTAACTTTTGCAAGTGACGCACTAAGGACTTGGTCTGTTTGTTTATAGCTCCCTGATGAGCCGCACGATGACGAAACCGGTCGGAGTGTTCCAAGAAGGAACGATGGATGGTACTTAAGGCTGGAGGACGGGACACATTCAGTAGTAGCCAAGCAGGAACTCTGGATGGTGCCTAAAGCTAAAGCACAAGGTGCATTCATTTGGACAACAGCAACAGTCTGAGGTGCGGGCCAGAACCAAGAGGCAGACAACATAGGGAGGGCGTTTCCCCCCTCTGCCCACCATTTTAAAACCTAACTTTTGCAAGTGACGCACTAAGGACTTGGTCTGTTTGTTTATAGCTCCCTGATGAGCCGCAAGATGGCGAAACCGGTCGGAGTGTTCCAAGAAGGAACGATGGATGGTACTTAAGGCTGGAGGACGGGACACATTCAGTAGTAGCCAAGCAGGAACTCTGGATGGTGCCTAAAGCTAAAGCACAAGGTGCATTCATTTGGACAACAGCAACAGTCTGAGGTGCGGGCCAGAACCAAGAGGCAGACAACATAGGGAGGGCGTTTCCCCCCTCTGCCCACCATTTTGAAACCTAACCCTAACCCTAACCCTAACCCTAACCCTAATGCAGCGTAACCCTAACCCTAACCCTAACCCTAACCCTAACCCTAACCCTAATGCAGTGTACCCTAACCCTAACCCTAACCCTAACCCTAACCCTAACCCTAACCCTAACCCTAACCCTACCCCTAATGCAACCCTAACCCATAACTCCAACCCCCCAGCCCTGAATCTAATCACAACTCTGACCCTGGACCCTAACCCTGATGCACCCTACCCTACCCCTAAACACCTAACCCTAACCCTGATGCACCCTACCCTACCCCTAAACACCTAACCCTAACCCTGATGCACCCAACCCTACCCCTAAAACATAACCCTAACCCCACCCCACCCCTAAACACCTAACCCTAACCCTGATGCACCCCAACCTAACCCAATATAGCCCTGAACCTAACTGCGACCCTGACCCTCACCTAACCCCAACACTAACCCCAGTGCAGCAACCCTAACCCTAACCTGAACCCCCCAACCTCAATACAACATAACCCTAACACTACGTAAAATAAAGGGTAGAGTTCCAACACCAATAATAATAACTAAATACGACATAGAGGCCATAAATTGGCAAAACCCAGGAACTGATTATAACCCCAGAGGGGGATCAAAGGATTACGGATCAAGAAATTACTAAGAAGCGATCGGCAAGAAAAAGAAGCCAGGTGGTAAGGTAAAGCGTGGGCCAACCAAAAGTGGCAGGTATAAGTGACAAGAAGCTCAAGCGATGAGTGAGAATACGAACACAAGAGGGTGTAACTACCCTCCTGCCCACACCATACAACCTAACCCTAACCCTAACCCTAACCCTAACCCTAACCCTAACCCTAATGCAGTAGCCAAGCAGGAACTCTGGATGGTGCCTAAAGCTAAAGCACAAGGTGCATTCATTTGGACAACAGCAACAGTCTGAGGTGCGGGCCAGAACCAAGAGGCAGACAACATAGGGAGGGCGTTTTCCCCCCTCTGCCCACCATTTTAAAACCTAACTTTTGCAAGTGACGCACCAAGGACTTGGTCTGTTTGTTTGTAGCTCCCTGATGAGCCGCAAGATGGCGAAACCGGTCGGAGTGTTCCAAGAAGGAACGATGGATGGTACTTAAGGCTGGAGGACGGGACACATTCAGTAGTAGCCAAGCAGGAACTCTGGATGGTGCCTAAAGCTAAAGCACAAGGTGCATTCATTTGGACAACAGCAACAGTCTGAGGTGCGGGCCAGAACCAAGAGGCAGACAACATAGGGAGGGCGTTTTCCCCCCTCTGCCCACCATTTTAAAACCTAACTTTTGCAAGTGACGCACCAAGGACTTGGTCTGTTTGTTTGTAGCTCCCTGATGAGCCGCAAGATGGCGAAACCGGTCGGAGTGTTCCAAGACGGAACGATGGATGGTACTTAAGGCTGGAGGACGGGACACATTCAGTAGTAGCCAAGCAGGAACTCTGGATGGTGCCTAAAGCTAAAGCACAAGGTGCATTCATTTGGACAACAGCAACAGTCTGAGGTGCGGGCCAGAACCAAGAGGCAGACAACATAGGGAGGGCGTTTCCCCCCTCTGCCCACCATTTTAAAACCTAACTTTTGCAAGTGACGCACTAAGGACTTGGTCTGTTTGTTTATAGCTCCCTGATGAGCCGCAAGATGGCGAAACCGGTCGGAGTGTTCCAAGAAGGAACGATGGATGGTACTTAAGGCTGGAGGACGGGACACATTCAGTAGTAGCCAAGCAGGAACTCTGGATGGTGCCTAAAGCTAAAGCACAAGGTGCATTCATTTGGACAACAGCAACAGTCTGAGGTGCGGGCCAGAACCAAGAGGCAGACAACATAGGGAGGGCGTTTCCCCCCTCTGCCCACCATTTTAAAACCTAACTTTTGCAAGTGACGCACTAAGGACTTGGTCTGTTTGTTTATAGCTCCCTGATGAGCCGCAAGATGGCGAAACCGGTCGGAGTGTTCCAAGAAGGAACGATGGATGGTACTTAAGGCTGGAGGACGGGACACATTCAGTAGTAGCCAAGCAGGAACTCTGGATGGTGCCTAAAGCTAAAGCACAAGGTGCATTCATTTGGACAACAGCAACAGTCTGAGGTGCGGGCCAGAACCAAGAGGCAGACAACATAGGGAGGGCGTTTCCCCCCTCTGCCCACCATTTTAAAACCTAACTTTTGCAAGTGACGCACTAAGGACTTGGTCTGTTTGTTTATAGCTCCCTGATGAGCCGCAAGATGGCGAAACCGGTCGGAGTGTTCCAAGAAGGAACGATGGATGGTACTTAAGGCTGGAGGACGGGACACATTCAGTAGTAGCCAAGCAGGAACTCTGGATGGTGCCTAAAGCTAAAGCACAAGGTGCATTCATTTGGACAACAGCAACAGTCTGAGGTGCGGGCCAGAACCAAGAGGCAGACAACATAGGGAGGGCGTTTCCCCCCTCTGCCCACCATTTTAAAACCTAACTTTTGCAAGTGACGCACTAAGGACTTGCTCTGTTTGTTTATAGCTCCCTGATGAGCCGCAAGATGGCGAAACCGGTCGGAGTGTTCCAAGAAGGAACGATGGATGGTACTTAAGGCTGGAGGACGGGACACATTCAGTAGTAGCCAAGCAGGAACTCTGGATGGTGCCTAAAGCTAAAGCACAAGGTGCATTCATTTGGACAACAGCAACAGTCTGAGGTGCGGGCCAGAACCAAGAGGCAGACAACATAGGGAGGGCGTTTCCCCCCTCTGCCCACCATTTTAAAACCTAACTTTTGCAAGTGACGCACTAAGGACTTGGTCTGTTTGTTTATAGCTCCCTGATGAGCCGCAAGATGGCGAAACCGGTCGGAGTGTTCCAAGAAGGAACGATGGATGGTACTTAAGGCTGGAGGACGGGACACATTCAGTAGTAGCCAAGCAGGAACTCTGGATGGTGCCTAAAGCTAAAGCACAAGGTGCATTCATTTGGACAACAGCAACAGTCTGAGGTGCGGGCCAGAACCAAGAGGCAGACAACATAGGGAGGGCGTTTCCCCCCTCTGCCCACCATTTTAAACCCTAACCCTAACCCTAACCCTAACCCTAATGCAGCGTAACCCTAACCCTAACCCTAACCCTAACCCTAACCCTAATGCAGCGTACCCTAACCCTAACCCTAACCCTAACCCTAACCCTAATGCAGTGTACCCTAACCCTAACCCTAACCCTAACCCTACCCCTAATGCAACCCTAACCCATAACTCCAACCCCCCAGCCCTGAATCTAATCACAACTCTGACCCTGGACCCTAACCCTGATGCACCCTACCCTACCCCTAAACACCTAACCCTAACCCTGATGCACCCTACCCTACCCCTAAACACCTAACCCTAACCCTGATGCACCCAACCCTACCCCTAAAACATAACCCTAACCGCACCCCACCCCTAAACACCTAACCCTAACCCTGATGCACCCCAACCTAACCCCAATATAGCCCTGAACCTAACTGCGACCCTGACCCTCACCTAACCCCAACACTAGCCCCAGTGCAGCAACCCTAACCCTAACCTGAACCCCCGAACCTCAATACAACATAACCCTAACACTACGTAAAATAAAGGGTAGAGTTCCAACACCAATAATAATAACTAAATACGACATAGAGGCCATAAATTGGCAAAACCCAGGAACTGATTATAACCCCAGAGGGGGATCAAAGGATTACGGATCAAGAAATTACTAAGAAGCGATCGGCAAGAAAAAGAAGCCAGGTGGTAAGGTAAAGCGTGGGCCAACCAAAAGTGGCAGGTATAAGTGACAAGAAGCTCAAGGGATGAGTGAGAATACGAACACAAGAGGGTGTAACTACCCTCCTGCCCACACCATACAACCTAACCCTAACCCTAACCCTAACCCTAACCCTAACCCTAACCCTAATGCAGTAGCCAAGCAGGAACTCTGGATGGTGCCTAAAGCTAAAGCACAAGGTGCATTCATTTGGACAACAGCAACAGTCTGAGGTGCGGGCCAGAACCAAGAGGCAGACAACATAGGGAGGGCGTTTTCCCCCCTCTGCCCACCATTTTAAAACCTAACTTTTGCAAGTGACGCACCAAGGACTTGGTCTGTTTGTTTGTAGCTCCCTGATGAGCCGCAAGATGGCGAAACCGGTCGGAGTGTTCCAAGAAGGAACGATGGATGGTACTTAAGGCTGGAGGACGGGACACATTCAGTAGTAGCCAAGCAGGAACTCTGGATGGTGCCTAAAGCTAAAGCACAAGGTGCATTCATTTGGACAACAGCAACAGTCTGAGGTGCGGGCCAGAACCAAGAGGCAGACAACATAGGGAGGGCGTTTTCCCCCCTCTGCCCACCATTTTAAAACCTAACCCTAACCCTAACCCTAACCCTAACCCTAACCCTAACCCTAATGCAGCGAAACCGGTCGGAGTGTTCCAAGAAGGAACGATGGATGGTACTTAAGGCTGGAGGACGGGACACATTCAGTAGTAGCCAAGCAGGAACTCTGGATGGTGCCTAAAGCTAAAGCACAAGGTGCATTCATTTGGACAACAGCAACAGTCTGAGGTGCGGGCCAGAACCAAGAGGCAGACAACATAGGGAGGGCGTTTCCCCCCTCTGCCCACCATTTTAAAACCTAACTTTTGCAAGTGACGCACTAAGGACTTGGTCTGTTTGTTTATAGCTCCCTGATGAGCCGCAAGATGGCGAAACCGGTCGGAGTGTTCCAAGAAGGAACGATGGATGGTACTTAAGGCTGGAGGACGGGACACATTCAGTAGTAGCCAAGCAGGAACTCTGGATGGTGCCTAAAGCTAAAGCACAAGGTGCATTCATTTGGACAACAGCAACAGTCTGAGGTGCGGGCCAGAACCAAGAGGCAGACAACATAGGGAGGGCGTTTCCCCCCTCTGCCCACCATTTTAAAACCTAACTTTTGCAAGTGACGCACTAAGGACTTGGTCTGTTTGTTTATAGCTCCCTGATGAGCCGCAAGATGGCGAAACCGGTCGGAGTGTTCCAAGAAGGAACGATGGATGGTACTTAAGGCTGGAGGACGGGACACATTCAGTAGTAGCCAAGCAGGAACTCTGGATGGTGCCTAAAGCTAAAGCACAAGGTGCATTCATTTGGACAACAGCAACAGTCTGAGGTGCGGGCCAGAACCAAGAGGCAGACAACATAGGGAGGGCGTTTCCCCCCTCTGCCCACCATTTTAAAACCTAACTTTTGCAAGTGACGCACTAAGGACTTGGTCTGTTTGTTTATAGCTCCCTGATGAGCCGCAAGATGGCGAAACCGGTCGGAGTGTTCCAAGAAGGAACGATGGATGGTACTTAAGGCTGGAGGACGGGACACATTCAGTAGTAGCCAAGCAGGAACTCTGGATGGTGCCTAAAGCTAAAGCACAAGGTGCATTCATTTGGACAACAGCAACAGTCTGAGGTGCGGGCCAGAACCAAGAGGCAGACAACATAGGGAGGGCGTTTCCCCCCTCTGCCCACCATTTTAAAACCTAACTTTTGCAAGTGACGCACTAAGGACTTGGTCTGTTTGTTTATAGCTCCCTGATGAGCCGCAAGATGGCGAAACCGGTCGGAGTGTTCCAAGAAGGAACGATGGATGGTACTTAAGGCTGGAGGACGGGACACATTCAGTAGTAGCCAAGCAGGAACTCTGGATGGTGCCTAAAGCTAAAGCACAAGGTGCATTCATTTGGACAACAGCAACAGTCTGAGGTGCGGGCCAGAACCAAGAGGCAGACAACATAGGGAGGGCGTTTCCCCCCTCTGCCCACCATTTTAAAACCTAACTTTTGCAAGTGACGCACTAAGGACTTGGTCTGTTTGTTTATAGCTCCCTGATGAGCCGCAAGATGGCGAAACCGGTCGGAGTGTTCCAAGAAGGAACGATGGATGGTACTTAAGGCTGGAGGACGGGACACATTCAGTAGTAGCCAAGCAGGAACTCTGGATGGTGCCTAAAGCTAAAGCACAAGGTGCATTCATTTGGACAACAGCAACAGTCTGAGGTGCGGGCCAGAACCAAGAGGCAGACAACATAGGGAGGGCGTTTCCCCCCTCTGCCCACCATTTTAAAACCTAACTTTTGCAAGTGACGCACTAAGGACTTGGTCTGTTTGTTTATAGCTCCCTGATGAGCCGCAAGATGGCGAAACCGGTCGGAGTGTTCCAAGAAGGAACGATGGATGGTACTTAAGGCTGGAGGACGGGACACATTCAGTAGTAGCCAAGCAGGAACTCTGGATGGTGCCTAAAGCTAAAGCACAAGGTGCATTCATTTGGACAACAGCAACAGTCTGAGGTGCGGGCCAGAACCAAGAGGCAGACAACATAGGGAGGGCGTTTCCCCCCTCTGCCCACCATTTTAAAACCTAACTTTTGCAAGTGACGCACTAAGGACTTGGTCTGTTTGTTTATAGCTCCCTGATGAGCCGCAAGATGGCGAAACCGGTCGGAGTGTTCCAAGAAGGAACGATGGATGGTACTTAAGGCTGGAGGACGGGACACATTCAGTAGTAGCCAAGCAGGAACTCTGGATGGTGCCTAAAGCTAAAGCACAAGGTGCATTCATTTGGACAACAGCAACAGTCTGAGGTGCGGGCCAGAACCAAGAGGCAGACAACATAGGGAGGGCGTTTCCCCCCTCTGCCCACCATTTTAAAACCTAACTTTTGCAAGTGACGCACTAAGGACTTGGTCTGTTTGTTTATAGCTCCCTGATGAGCCGCAAGATGGCGAAACCGGTCGGAGTGTTCCAAGAAGGAACGATGGATGGTACTTAAGGCTGGAGGACGGGACACATTCAGTAGTAGCCAAGCAGGAACTCTGGATGGTGCCTAAAGCTAAAGCACAAGGTGCATTCATTTGGACAACAGCAACAGTCTGAGGTGCGGGCCAGAACCAAGAGGCAGACAACATAGGGAGGGCGTTTCCCCCCTCTGCCCACCATTTTAAAACCTAACTTTTGCAAGTGACGCACTAAGGACTTGGTCTGTTTGTTTATAGCTCCCTGATGAGCCGCACGATGACGAAACCGGTCGGAGTGTTCCAAGAAGGAACGATGGATGGTACTTAAGGCTGGAGGACGGGACACATTCAGTAGTAGCCAAGCAGGAACTCTGGATGGTGCCTAAAGCTAAAGCACAAGGTGCATTCATTTGGACAACAGCAACAGTCTGAGGTGCGGGCCAGAACCAAGAGGCAGACAACATAGGGAGGGCGTTTCCCCCCTCTGCCCACCATTTTAAAACCTAACTTTTGCAAGTGACGCACTAAGGACTTGGTCTGTTTGTTTATAGCTCCCTGATGAGCCGCAAGATGGCGAAACCGGTCGGAGTGTTCCAAGAAGGAACGATGGATGGTACTTAAGGCTGGAGGACGGGACACATTCAGTAGTAGCCAAGCAGGAACTCTGGATGGTGCCTAAAGCTAAAGCACAAGGTGCATTCATTTGGACAACAGCAACAGTCTGAGGTGCGGGCCAGAACCAAGAGGCAGACAACATAGGGAGGGCGTTTCCCCCCTCTGCCCACCATTTTGAAACCTAACCCTAACCCTAACCCTAACCCTAACCCTAATGCAGCGTAACCCTAACCCTAACCCTAACCCTAACCCTAACCCTAACCCTAATGCAGTGTACCCTAACCCTAACCCTAACCCTAACCCTAACCCTAACCCTAACCCTAACCCTAACCCTACCCCTAATGCAACCCTAACCCATAACTCCAACCCCCCAGCCCTGAATCTAATCACAACTCTGACCCTGGACCCTAACCCTGATGCACCCTACCCTACCCCTAAACACCTAACCCTAACCCTGATGCACCCTACCCTACCCCTAAACACCTAACCCTAACCCTGATGCACCCAACCCTACCCCTAAAACATAACCCTAACCCCACCCCACCCCTAAACACCTAACCCTAACCCTGATGCACCCCAACCTAACCCAATATAGCCCTGAACCTAACTGCGACCCTGACCCTCACCTAACCCCAACACTAACCCCAGTGCAGCAACCCTAACCCTAACCTGAACCCCCCAACCTCAATACAACATAACCCTAACACTACGTAAAATAAAGGGTAGAGTTCCAACACCAATAATAATAACTAAATACGACATAGAGGCCATAAATTGGCAAAACCCAGGAACTGATTATAACCCCAGAGGGGGATCAAAGGATTACGGATCAAGAAATTACTAAGAAGCGATCGGCAAGAAAAAGAAGCCAGGTGGTAAGGTAAAGCGTGGGCCAACCAAAAGTGGCAGGTATAAGTGACAAGAAGCTCAAGCGATGAGTGAGAATACGAACACAAGAGGGTGTAACTACCCTCCTGCCCACACCATACAACCTAACCCTAACCCTAACCCTAACCCTAACCCTAACCCTAACCCTAATGCAGTAGCCAAGCAGGAACTCTGGATGGTGCCTAAAGCTAAAGCACAAGGTGCATTCATTTGGACAACAGCAACAGTCTGAGGTGCGGGCCAGAACCAAGAGGCAGACAACATAGGGAGGGCGTTTTCCCCCCTCTGCCCACCATTTTAAAACCTAACTTTTGCAAGTGACGCACCAAGGACTTGGTCTGTTTGTTTGTAGCTCCCTGATGAGCCGCAAGATGGCGAAACCGGTCGGAGTGTTCCAAGAAGGAACGATGGATGGTACTTAAGGCTGGAGGACGGGACACATTCAGTAGTAGCCAAGCAGGAACTCTGGATGGTGCCTAAAGCTAAAGCACAAGGTGCATTCATTTGGACAACAGCAACAGTCTGAGGTGCGGGCCAGAACCAAGAGGCAGACAACATAGGGAGGGCGTTTTCCCCCCTCTGCCCACCATTTTAAAACCTAACTTTTGCAAGTGACGCACCAAGGACTTGGTCTGTTTGTTTGTAGCTCCCTGATGAGCCGCAAGATGGCGAAACCGGTCGGAGTGTTCCAAGAAGGAACGATGGATGGTACTTAAGGCTGGAGGACGGGACACATTCAGTAGTAGCCAAGCAGGAACTCTGGATGGTGCCTAAAGCTAAAGCACAAGGTGCATTCATTTGGACAACAGCAACAGTCTGAGGTGCGGGCCAGAACCAAGAGGCAGACAACATAGGGAGGGCGTTTTCCCCCCTCTGCCCACCATTTTAAAACCTAACTTTTGCAAGTGACGCACCAAGGACTTGGTCTGTTTGTTTGTAGCTCCCTGATGAGCCGCAAGATGGCGAAACCGGTCGGAGTGTTCCAAGAAGGAACGATGGATGGTACTTAAGGCTGGAGGACGGGACACATTCAGTAGTAGCCAAGCAGGAACTCTGGATGGTGCCTAAAGCTAAAGCACAAGGTGCATTCATTTGGACAACAGCAACAGTCTGAGGTGCGGGCCAGAACCAAGAGGCAGACAACATAGGGAGGGCGTTTTCCCCCCTCTGCCCACCATTTTAAAACCTAACTTTTGCAAGTGACGCACCAAGGACTTGGTCTGTTTGTTTGTAGCTCCCTGATGAGCCGCAAGATGGCGAAACCGGTCGGAGTGTTCCAAGAAGGAACGATGGATGGTACTTAAGGCTGGAGGACGGGACACATTCAGTAGTAGCCAAGCAGGAACTCTGGATGGTGCCTAAAGCTAAAGCACAAGGTGCATTCATTTGGACAACAGCAACAGTCTGAGGTGCGGGCCAGAACCAAGAGGCAGACAACATAGGGAGGGCGTTTTCCCCCCTCTGCCCACCATTTTAAAACCTAACTTTTGCAAGTGACGCACCAAGGACTTGGTCTGTTTGTTTGTAGCTCCCTGATGAGCCGCAAGATGGCGAAACCGGTCGGAGTGTTCCAAGAAGGAACGATGGATGGTACTTAAGGCTGGAGGACGGGACACATTCAGTAGTAGCCAAGCAGGAACTCTGGATGGTGCCTAAAGCTAAAGCACAAGGTGCATTCATTTGGACAACAGCAACAGTCTGAGGTGCGGGCCAGAACCAAGAGGCAGACAACATAGGGAGGGCGTTTTCCCCCCTCTGCCCACCATTTTAAAACCTAACTTTTGCAAGTGACGCACCAAGGACTTGGTCTGTTTGTTTGTAGCTCCCTGATGAGCCGCAAGATGGCGAAACCGGTCGGAGTGTTCCAAGAAGGAACGATGGATGGTACTTAAGGCTGGAGGACGGGACACATTCAGTAGTAGCCAAGCAGGAACTCTGGATGGTGCCTAAAGCTAAAGCACAAGGTGCATTCATTTGGACAACAGCAACAGTCTGAGGTGCGGGCCAGAACCAAGAGGCAGACAACATAGGGAGGGCGTTTTCCCCCCTCTGCCCACCATTTTAAAACCTAACTTTTGCAAGTGACGCACCAAGGACTTGGTCTGTTTGTTTGTAGCTCCCTGATGAGCCGCAAGATGGCGAAACCGGTCGGAGTGTTCCAAGAAGGAACGATGGATGGTACTTAAGGCTGGAGGACGGGTCACATTCAGTAGTAGCCAAGCAGGAACTCTGGATGGTGCCTAAAGCTAAAGCACAAGGTGCATTCATTTGGACAACAGCAACAGTCTGAGGTGCGGGCCAGAACCAAGAGGCAGACAACATAGGGAGGGCGTTTTCCCCCCTCTGCCCACCATTTTAAAACCTAACTTTTGCAAGTGACGCACCAAGGACTTGGTCTGTTTGTTTGTAGCTCCCTGATGAGCCGCAAGATGGCGAAACCGGTCGGAGTGTTCCAAGAAGGAACGATGGATGGTACTTAAGGCTGGAGGACGGGACACATTCAGTAGTAGCCAAGCAGGAACTCTGGATGGTGCCTAAAGCTAAAGCACAAGGTGCATTCATTTGGACAACAGCAACAGTCTGAGGTGCGGGCCAGAACCAAGAGGCAGACAACATAGGGAGGGCGTTTTCCCCCCTCTGCCCACCATTTTAAAACCTAACTTTTGCAAGTGACGCACCAAGGACTTGGTCTGTTTGTTTGTAGCTCCCTGATGAGCCGCAAGATGGCGAAACCGGTCGGAGTGTTCCAAGAAGGAACGATGGATGGTACTTAAGGCTGGAGGACGGGACACATTCAGTAGTAGCCAAGCAGGAACTCTGGATGGTGCCTAAAGCTAAAGCACAAGGTGCATTCATTTGGACAACAGCAACAGTCTGAGGTGCGGGCCAGAACCAAGAGGCAGACAACATAGGGAGGGCGTTTTCCCCCCTCTGCCCACCATTTTAAAACCTAACTTTTGCAAGTGACGCACCAAGGACTTGGTCTGTTTGTTTGTAGCTCCCTGATGAGCCGCAAGATGGCGAAACCGGTCGGAGTGTTCCAAGAAGGAACGATGGATGGTACTTAAGGCTGGAGGACGGGACACATTCAGTAGTAGCCAAGCAGGAACTCTGGATGGTGCCTAAAGCTAAAGCACAAGGTGCATTCATTTGGACAACAGCAACAGTCTGAGGTGCGGGCCAGAACCAAGAGGCAGACAACATAGGGAGGGCGTTTCCCCCCTCTGCCCACCATTTTAAAACCTAACCCTAACCCTAACCCTAACCCTAATGCAGTAGCCAAGCAGGAACTCTGGATGGTGCCTAAAGCTAAAGCACAAGGTGCATTCATTTGGACAACAGCAACAGTCTGAGGTGCGGGCCAGAACCAAGAGGCAGACAACATAGGGAGGGCGTTTTCCCCCCTCTGCCCACCATTTTAAAACCTAACTTTTGCAAGTGACGCACCAAGGACTTGGTCTGTTTGTTTGTAGCTCCCTGATGAGCCGCAAGATGGCGAAACCGGTCGGAGTGTTCCAAGAAGGAACGATGGATGGTACTTAAGGCTGGAGGACGGGACACATTCAGTAGTAGCCAAGCAGGAACTCTGGATGGTGCCTAAAGCTAAAGCACAAGGTGCATTCATTTGGACAACAGCAACAGTCTGAGGTGCGGGCCAGAACCAAGAGGCAGACAACATAGGGAGGGCGTTTTCCCCCCTCTGCCCACCATTTTAAAACCTAACTTTTGCAAGTGACGCACCAAGGACTTGGTCTGTTTGTTTGTAGCTCCCTGATGAGCCGCAAGATGGCGAAACCGGTCGGAGTGTTCCAAGAAGGAACGATGGATGGTACTTAAGGCTGGAGGACGGGACACATTCAGTAGTAGCCAAGCAGGAACTCTGGATGGTGCCTAAAGCTAAAGCACAAGGTGCATTCATTTGGACAACATCAACAGTCTGAGGTGCGGGCCAGAACCAAGAGGCAGACAACATAGGGAGGGCGTTTTCCCCCCTCTGCCCACCATTTTAAAACCTAACTTTTGCAAGTGACGCACCAAGGACTTGGTCTGTTTGTTTGTAGCTCCCTGATGAGCCGCAAGATGGCGAAACCGGTCGGAGTGTTCCAAGAAGGAACGATGGATGGTACTTAAGGCTGGAGGACGGGACACATTCAGTAGTAGCCAAGCAGGAACTCTGGATGGTGCCTAAAGCTAAAGCACAAGGTGCATTCATTTGGACAACAGCAACAGTCTGAGGTGCGGGCCAGAACCAAGAGGCAGACAACATAGGGAGGGCGTTTTCCCCCCTCTGCCCACCATTTTAAAACCTAACTTTTGCAAGTGACGCACCAAGGACTTGGTCTGTTTGTTTGTAGCTCCCTGATGAGCCGCAAGATGGCGAAACCGGTCGGAGTGTTCCAAGAAGGAACGATGGATGGTACTTAAGGCTGGAGGACGGGACACATTCAGTAGTAGCCAAGCAGGAACTCTGGATGGTGCCTAAAGCTAAAGCACAAGGTGCATTCATTTGGACAACAGCAACAGTCTGAGGTGCGGGCCAGAACCAAGAGGCAGACAACATAGGGAGGGCGTTTTCCCCCCTCTGCCCACCATTTTAAAACCTAACTTTTGCAAGTGACGCACCAAGGACTTGGTCTGTTTGTTTGTAGCTCCCTGATGAGCCGCAAGATGGCGAAACCGGTCGGAGTGTTCCAAGAAGGAACGATGGATGGTACTTAAGGCTGGAGGACGGGACACATTCAGTAGTAGCCAAGCAGGAACTCTGGATGGTGCCTAAAGCTAAAGCACAAGGTGCATTCATTTGGACAACAGCAACAGTCTGAGGTGCGGGCCAGAACCAAGAGGCAGACAACATAGGGAGGGCGTTTTCCCCCCTCTGCCCACCATTTTAAAACCTAACTTTTGCAAGTGACGCACCAAGGACTTGGTCTGTTTGTTTATAGCTCCCTGATGAGCCGCAAGATGGCGAAACCGGTCGGAGTGTTCCAAGAAGGAACGATGGATGGTACTTAAGGCTGGAGGACGGGACACATTCAGTAGTAGCCAAGCAGGAACTCTGGATGGTGCCTAAAGCTAAAGCACAAGGTGCATTCATTTGGACAACAGCAACAGTCTGAGGTGCGGGCCAGAACCAAGAGGCAGACAACATAGGGAGGGCGTTTTCCCCCTTCTGCCCACCATTTTAAAACCTAACTTTTGCAAGTGACGCACCAAGGACTTGGTCTGTTTGTTTGTAGCTCCCTGATGAGCCGCAAGATGGCGAAACCGGTCGGAGTGTTCCAAGAAGGAACGATGGATGGTACTTAAGGCTGGAGGACGGGACACATTCAGTAGTAGCCAAGCAGGAACTCTGGATGGTGCCTAAAGCTAAAGCACAAGGTGCATTCATTTGGACAACAGCAACAGTCTGAGGTGCGGGCCAGAACCAAGAGGCAGACAACATAGGGAGGGCGTTTTCCCCCCTCTGCCCACCATTTTAAAACCTAACTTTTGCAAGTGACGCACCAAGGACTTGGTCTGTTTGTTTGTAGCTCCCTGATGAGCCGCAAGATGGCGAAACCGGTCGGAGTGTTCCAAGAAGGAACGATGGATGGTACTTAAGGCTGGAGGACGGGACACATTCAGTAGTAGCCAAGCAGGAACTCTGGATGGTGCCTAAAGCTAAAGCACAAGGTGCATTCATTTGGACAACAGCAACAGTCTGAGGTGCGGGCCAGAACCAAGAGGCAGACAACATAGGGAGGGCGTTTTCCCCCCTCTGCCCACCATTTTAAAACCTAACTTTTGCAAGTGACGCACCAAGGACTTGGTCTGTTTGTTTGTAGCTCCCTGATGAGCCGCAAGATGGCGAAACCGGTCGGAGTGTTCCAAGAAGGAACGATGGATGGTACTTAAGGCTGGAGGACGGGACACATTCAGTAGTAGCCAAGCAGGAACTCTGGATGGTGCCTAAAGCTAAAGCACAAGGTGCATTCATTTGGACAACAGCAATAGTCTGAGGTGCGGGCCAGAACCAAGAGGCAGACAACATAGGGAGGGCGTTTTCCCCCCTCTGCCCACCATTTTAAAACCTAACTTTTGCAAGTGACGCACCAAGGACTTGGTCTGTTTGTTTGTAGCTCCCTGATGAGCCGCAAGATGGCGAAACCGGTCGGAGTGTTCCAAGAAGGAACGATGGATGGTACTTAAGGCTGGAGGACGGGACACATTCAGTAGTAGCCAAGCAGGAACTCTGGATGGTGCCTAAAGCTAAAGCACAAGGTGCATTCATTTGGACAACAGCAACAGTCTGAGGTGCGGGCCAGAACCAAGAGGCAGACAACATAGGGAGGGCGTTTTCCCCCCTCTGCCCACCATTTTAAAACCTAACCCTAACCCTAACCCTAACCCTAACCCTAACCCTAACCCTAACTCTTAAATAAAAGGGTTTACTTTGGTTTTTTGGGGCTGGGGGACCTTTCTTTCCCCCTCCTCTCCCCCCGGGGGGGTGGGTGGCGGCGGATTCGGGAGTTTTTTTGGGGAATCGGACCTTGGAAATCGGTTTTTTTCTGCGCGGCCGCTGAAAAGCGAGCGACGCGTGAGGCATTCTGGGAGATTGAGTTTCGTTTAACGAGCGATCGGGTTTAAAAAGGAGCAAATCGGTGGGAAGTTTAATTAATTGTTTAAAATACCCTCATAATTAAAAGGCATAGCCGGAGGTGGGGGTTTGGAGAAGTAGCTTCATGTTTTTATTTAAAAAATGAGGTGAGGCGGACAGGTAATCAAGCCCCGGGGTCAGCGGACAGTCAGACTCCGTGGCGCCAGAATGACCTGGAGCATTAAAACAGATTCAAAGGTTAAAAAGCAATATTTTTAAAAACATTACCTCAAAAAAATAACCCCAAACATCTAAGATAAACTAAAGGAACATTAAAACATTAGGTTAAAAAAATATAATTTAAAAATAACGAACACGTGGAGCGAAGGGGGCGGGGCCAGCCCTGCATGAGACAGGACTCATTACATACAGGACAGAAATTCTAACCAATCCCAGGTCAAGGCTAGCCTGCTTGTGGGCGGGAACAAAACTTCAGCCAACAGTAGCACACAGGGGAGGGGCCAGTCCAAGGCTCCGTACTTATAAGCAATTGTAAACAAAGTTAAAATCCTTTCTCCCTGATGAAGCTTAAGGATAAGCGAAACGTCGGAGAAAAAAAGATTCCAGGCCGGAGAACTTACTGAACGAAAGAGTTTTTGGATAGTACTGTTGCAGGCAGAGAACCATCGAAGCCAGAGAGCCACCGGAGGGGAGGGGAGACCGGTGGAACAAGAGCCTTTCCAGGCGGGACAGCCGGCTGAGCTGGGGAGTGTTTGGAGGATGCAGTCCCAGGCAGGAGACCATCTGAGCCAGGGAGCCACCGTGGGGTGAGATTACAGTTACTAGCGGGGACCTCTATTACCAAATAGAAGCTAGTAACATCTTTTAAAACCTTTTGCACCTTTCTACACCCAGGGAATGGCTAACACTATGCGGAACACATGCAGATTGTCTGACAACCGTACGCATATGAGGTCGGACCCTGGCACACATGGGTGTCTCCCCGTAGCCAGGGATGAATTTGCTACAACAGTGAGAATAATTTATAGAATTTTCCAGACAATCCACCATCTAATATTCTTGAAGGGCCAGAATCAGCCCCCTAAGGGCATCTTAAAACAAGCTGATAAACTAACCTGCTTTATAAAACCGGCAAAACCGTCACAGGAAACCCTAACCAAATTGGCTTTGAATTCAGAAAATTGGGCAAAACAGACCAGACAGATTCTAATTGAGCACTATACAACAAACCTGGAAGAATTAGAAAATGAATTTGCTCAGGCTGCAGTGACAGAGCGCCTGGAAGAAATGATGATGAAAGCCACTAATTGGATTAAAAAGAGTCTTAGACATAAATTCAAAATTCAATCAATTGATGAGGCAAAGAGACATGTGGTGGGATTAGCATCACGGTTGACAGAGCAAGGGACCAGCACACAATTGAGGACAGAACAGCGGACCGGCACACGGACTAGGACGCCCCCACGCCATAGGCCAAATACCTGGGCAGCCT
Source organism: Heptranchias perlo (assembly GCF_035084215.1). Classification (NCBI taxonomy): domain Eukaryota; kingdom Metazoa; phylum Chordata; class Chondrichthyes; order Hexanchiformes; family Hexanchidae; genus Heptranchias; species Heptranchias perlo. The sequence goes on along the minus strand of NC_090354.1, from coordinate 37,665,913 downwards.
TGTTCCACCAGCCTGCGATCACAGCCCCCTCATGCCGCAGTCGGACTGAAAACCCCCCCCCACCCCGTGGGCCAGCTGCCACGACTTTGTCACGCCACCGACGGACACCCCCACCCCGTGAGCCAACTGCCACAACCTCGTCAAGCCACCGACACACCCCCCCACCCTTTGAGCCAGCTGCCATGACTTCAGCACGCCACCGGCAGAACCCCCCACCCCTTGCACCAGTTGCCACGACTTCGTCACACCACCAACACACCCCCCCACCCTGGGAGCCAGCTGCCATGACTTCGTCATGCCACCGATGGACCCCCCCACCCCTTGCACCAGTTGCCACGACTTCGTCACACCACCAACACACACCCCCACCCTTTGAGCCAGCTGCCATGACTTCGTCACGCCACCGACAGACCCCCCCACCCCGTGGGCCAGCTACCCCGACTTCATCACACCACCAGCAGACCACTGAAACCCCCCCTTCCTTGCGGTCCAGGGCAGTGACCCCCCCTTCCCCGCCATCCAGGGCGGCGACTAGCCCTTCCACACCCCACAGGCCAAGGACCAGGATTTCCAATGTGGCCATCATTAGGGACCTGGACATCACACTTGGCTCTCAAGAGCCTGAGCCACGTAGACCCCAGCACTACATGGGGAACCAACATCAGACCGTATTAAACCAAATCACTAGGGATTCCTCAGACCCAAAACAAACAGAAGGGAGAACCCCTCCTACACCAGGGACAAATCCATGCACAACATTCCTGTACCCCAAAACCAGGGTCACGTACCAACCGCTCCCACAGAGACAAAAGAAAGACTGTACCAAACCAACCATCCCAAGAAATACAGCAGTTCTAGAGCCCGAGATCAGTGTCACAAAACAACCCCTTCCACAGAAACAAAGGAGCGACCAGACCGGACAGGTAAACCCAATAGACACAGAAATGAGGACAGGAACAATGAGAGCCCAGACAGACAACACAGTAGGAGAGGCAGAAATAGCTGAAGCCGAGGTAGGGAACACAATAGGGGAGGCAGGGGTAGCAGACATAGAAACAGAAAACACACCAACAGGGGCAGAACCTGACTCTGAAGGGGAAGATGCACAGAGAGTGACGAGGCACCCCAACACCAGCCGAAAAAACATTACCTGGAAATTGGAACCCAGAAAATCCATTTTAATAATAGGAGATTCTAACCTCTCCAAGATAAAAAGATGCCCAAATCCCACCACCCAAATTGATAGCTTTCCAGGAGCTAAATTCATTCATGTCACAGCAATTCTGGACAAATTGGAACCCTGTCCGGAGACCAAAAAGGTGGTGCTCTCAGTTGGCATTAATAATCGAACGCAGAGACCACTGACTGCAACCAAGCAACTGCAGTCATTACTTAAATTGGCTAAGAGCACATTCCCAAATGCTCAGATCTGGGTGCCGGAAATTAACTTCAGTAACTTACTTCCAGAAATGGAGAGGGATACAATCAGAGGAATTAACCAGCATATCAAAAAACAGAATTACATACCAGCAATTAATGCTAGATCCTTTAAAGTGGGGGCTGACCACATCCATTGGACAGATAGCACTGCCCATAACATAATAAACCAGTGGATGAAGTGTTTAAACTAAAAATGACATTAACCCAAGAGAAGGGTAGATTGAACCTGGGAAAAACTGTTATTAATATTTCCCAACTCTTTAACCCCACAGAGGTACAGGAGAGGGTTTTAAACAAGGGCCTTACATTTGTTCCAACCCCAAAACATTGTAAAGTACAAATTCAGGAAGATCTGAAAAGGTTTTACAGGAGAGTAAAACTGACCGATTACTTTAGCGATTCAGAAACAGACAAGCAACCTTTTACACCACCATCAGAATGGACCCCACCAAACAATAAAATAGAGCCAGAAATCCTAAACTTTATTAAACAGACTCAATCACAAATTGAAAAAATCCCCAAACAGACAGACAAGCAAAACCTCACTGGAAGAGAGAGACGGGCAATCATAGAACTTAGAAACAATCTAGATATAATCATAAAACCAGCAGATAAGGGCAGCAGTATAGTGATCATGGATAGGCAACAGTATCTACTTGAAGCTCACAGACAGCTTAATAATACAGCCCACTACACGAAATTAGCAGGACCAATTTACCAGGACACACGAAAAGAGATTGGAAACATTTTAACAGAACTAAAGAAATCTAAACACTTAAATCAGAAACAAGTGGAATACCTAAGGGGGGAACAACCACAACCCAGAAAATTCTACATACTACCCAAAATACACAAGCACCCTGACACATGGACTGTACCAGGAGAAATACCACCAGGAAGACCAATTGTGTCAGACTGTGGTAGTGAATCCTACAGGATAGCAGAATACATTGACTCATTCCTAAACCCCTTATCACAGAAGCACCCGAGCTACATTAAAGACACTTACCACTTCATAGAAATAGTGAACTCACTGACCGTACCCCCGAACGCAATACTCTTTACCATGGACATTGAAAGCCTATACACAAACATAGAAACAGACAGAGGCATACAGGCAGTGGAAAATATCCTTAGAAAGTTCCCCCAACCCCACAGACCAGATGCAGCCATAATCCAGCTATTACACCTAGGACTAACAAAAAATGACTTTGAATTCCAGGAGCAATTCTACCTACAGATTAAGGGCACGGCTATGGGCAAGAAATTTGCCCCGGCCTACGCAAACATATACATGGCAGACTGGGAAAACACAGTCTTTGAAAAGTGTTCCAAGCTCCCGATGTGTTATTACAGATACCTGGATGACATATGGGGAGTCTGGACTCACACAGAAACAGAATTGCAAGAATTTGTAGGTATTCTCAACAGTCACCACCAATCTATTAAACTTAAAGTTACAACACATAGAGAAAGTGTGGATTTCCTGGACACCACAGTATTTAAATTACAACAGGAGAATAACAGCCACAAGCTAGCAACAAAGGTATTCTTTAAAGAAACAGACACACACACACTCCTGCACATAAACAGCCACCATCCAAAACATACCTTTCGGGGGCTGGTGAAGTCACAACTGACACGTTTTCACCGCATATGCACAAACGGAGAGGACTTTAGGGAAGCCACCACAACCCTATTTACTGCACTGAGACAGAGAGGTTACACGAAAAGGTTCCTCAGGCACCTTAAGTCTGATTTCCTGAGGGGACTGAATAGCCCACGGCCAAACAGAGAAGTAGCAAGACTACCACTGATAACGACATACGATACAATGACCAAACTAATACACGGAGTGATTAAAACCCAATTTGGGAAACTAAAAGAGGATGTTGACACACTTAGTCGATACCACATAACATCAGCATACAGAAGAAGTCAAAACCTTCGAGGTATGCTGGTTCGGAGTAGGATAAGAAAACAGACAACCCAGAACTGCACAAACCCAAAATGTGGGACGTGTAAATACCTAATAATCCGCAAAATGATACAAAATAGACACACAGGAAAAGCAGCCCTAATTAAACAAAGAATTACATGTGAACAGCACAATGCTGTTTATGCAATTCGATGCAAACAATGCCACATCTTGCATGTAGGAGAAACAGGGAATAGTCTAAGGATGAGGCTCACAGGGCACCTCAGTGCTATTAGAACAAAGGATGTATACAAACCTACCTCCCGACACTTCATGGAGCATGGTCTTGAATCCCTGGAATTTATGGGGCTGGAGACCAACATGAACTGGACAACCTCACAAAGGAAGAGGAGGGAAAAACACTGGATAACAACCCTACAAACTCAGTTACCAAAGGGCTTAAATCAGATCTAAAATGGGGGAAATCCAACATCAAAAAACAAAACTGCCCCGACCTTAATTACCACAAATCCCAACCCCAACTTGATAAACCTCTCAAACCGCAACCACACCACACCCTACCCTAATCACAATAAACAGAGCTAACCCCTACTGTTTAAGCTAACCAAAACCACTAAACCCCACACTGCCCACAACAAACAGACCAAAGCCCCAACCCTAACTACAAACAGACCCCATCCATATCCCAAATCCTAACTCCAAATGCACCCCACTCTACCCCTAAAGCCTAACCGTAACTCTAATACAGCAAACCTAATCTCCCACCCCACCCCTAAAATCTAAGCCTAACACACCCCACCATACTCCTAAACCCTGACCCTCACTTAACCTTACCCCTAATGCAACCCTAACCCATAACTCCAACCCCCCAGCCCTGAATCTAATCACAACTCTCCAAATGCACCCCACTCTACCCCTAAAGCCTAACCGTAACTCTAATACAGCAAACCTAATCTCCCACCCCACCCCTAAAATCTAAGCCTAACACACCCCACCCTACTCCTAAACCCTGACCCTCACTTAACCCTACCCCTAATGCAACCCTAACCCATAACTCCAACCCCCCAGCCCTGAATCTAATCACAACTCTGACCCTGGACCCTAACCCTGATGCACCCTACCCTACCCCTAAACACCTAACCCTAACCCTGATGCACCCAACCCTACCCCTAAAACATAACCCTAACCCCACCCCACCCCTAAACACCTAACCCTAACCCTGATGCACCCTACCCGACCCCTAAACACCTAACCCTAACCCTGATGCACCCAACCCTACCCCTAAAACATAACCCTAACCCCACCCCACCCCTAAACACCTAACCCTAACCCTGATGCACCCCAACCTAACCCCAATATAGCCCTGAACCTAACTGCGACCCGGACCCTCACCTAACCCCAACACTAACCCCAGTGCAGCAACCCTAACCCTAACCTGAACCCCCCAACCTCAATACAACATAACCCTAACACTACGTAAAATAAAGGGTAGAGTTCCAACACCAATAATAATAACTAAATACGACATAGAGACCATAAATTGGCAAAACCCAGGAACTGATTATAACCCCAGAGGGGGATCAAAGGATTACGGATCAAGAAATTACGAAGAAGCGATCGGCAAGAAAAAGAAGCCAGGTGGTAAGGTAAAGCGTGGGCCAACCAAAAGTGGCAGGTATAAGTGACAAGAAGCTCAAGGGTTGAGTGAGAATACGAACACAAGAGGGTGTAACTACCCTCCTGCCCACACCATACAACCTAACATTCAGGAGTGACACGCTTTACATTACCACAGACAAAAATAGATATAAATGCCAAGAAAAGAAAACCCAGAGAATATATCTTGCAAATACCTTAAATCTAAACTTGATCAGTGAGGTAGATGGTTAAATAACTTTTTGTTCCCCTTTTGCCCCCCCACAAAAAAAGCAGCAAGCAACTTATAAAAATAGGGAGCACCAAGGAGGTTTTTTTAAATTTTAAAATCTAAAATATTTTAAAGGTGCACTTAAAATAAAGCATGGCTGGAAATGTGGGTCTGACAGACATGGAACTCATCTTCCCAAACCCCCCCCCCCCACGAGGTTTGGGACAGCAATAAGGGCACAAAAGATTACATATTTTTTTTAAAAAGTTGTAGTTCCCATAGACACGGTCTCTGGACATGGATGCGGGGACGGCCCCTTTAAGAGATGCCTGGTGCTGCGGGGACGGCCCCTTTAAGAGATGCCTGGTGCTGCGGGGAACGCGACAGCAGGGAGCTGCTGGATATCGACCTCGTTTTTTTAAAAGAAACCCTTTCCCCGGGGATCTGGAGGAGTTGGGGACACGGGTGAGAATCCGATAACTTTATCTAGTCTTTAGATTTTGAGCGTTCACCGGGTGATTTTTATCTTTGAAATCGGGTTTTTTTCTCAGCGACTGAAAAGCGAGCGCCGCGTGAGGCATTCTGGGATATGGAGTTCTCTCGGGTCAAACACGAGGGCAAGACCCGTAAATAAAAGGGTTTACTTGGTCTCTCTGGGGCTGGGGGACCTTTCTTTCCCCCTCCTCTCCCCCCGGGGGGCGGGTGGCAGCGGTTACGGGAGTTTTTATGGGGAATCGGACCTTGGAAATCAAAATTTTGTTCCACGCGGCCGCTGAAAAGCGAGCGCCGCGTGAGGCATTCTGGGATATGGAGTTCTCTCGGGTCAAACACGAGGGCAACGCTCTTAAATAAAAGGGTTTACTTTGGTTTTTTGGGGCTGGGGGACCTTTCTTTCCCCCTCCTCTCCCCCCGGGAGGGTGGGTGGCGGCGGATTCGGGAGTTTTTTTGGGGAATCGGACCTTGGAAATCGGTTTTTTTCTGCGCGGCCGCTGAAAAGCGAGCGACGCGTGAGGCATTCTGGGAGATTGAGTTTCGTTTAACGAGCGATCGGGTTTAAAAAGGAGGAAATCGGTGGGAAGTTTAATTAATTGTTTAAAATACCCTCATAATTAAAAGGCATAGCCGGAGGTGGGGGTTTGGAGAAGTAGCTTCATGTTTTCATCTTAAAAAATGAGGTGAGGCGGACAGGTAATCAAGCCCCGGGGTCAGCAGACAGTCAGACTCCGTGGCGCCAGAATGACCTGGAGCATTAAAACAGATTCAAAGGTTAAAAAGCAATATTTTTAAAAACATTACCTCAAAAAAAATAACCCCAAACATCTAAGATAAACTAAAGGAACATTAAAACATTAGGTTAAAAAAATATAATTTAAAAATAACGAACACGTGGAGCGAAGGGGGCGGGGCCAGCCCTGCATGAGACAGGACTCATTACATACAGGACAGATATTCTAACCAATCCCAGGTCAAGGCTAGCCTGCTTGTGGGCGGGAACAAAACTTCAGCCAACAGTAGCACACAGGGGAGGGGCCAGTCCAAGGCTCCGTACTTATAAGCAACTGTAAACAAAGTTAAAATCCTTTCTCCCTGATGAAGCTTAAGGATAAGCGAAACGTCGGAGAAAAAAGATTCCAGGCCGGAGAACTTACTGAACTAAAGAGTTTTTGGATAGTACTGTTGCAGGCAGAGAACCATCGAAGCCAGAGAGCCACCGGAGGGGAGGGGAGACCGGTGGAAAAAGAGCCTTTCCAGGCGGGACAGCCGGCTGAGCTGGGGAGTGTTTGGAGGACGCAGTCCCAGGCAGGAGACCATCTGAGCCAGGGAGCCACCGTGGGGTGAGATTACAGTTACTAGCGGGGACCTCTATTACCAAATAGAAGCTAGTAACATCTTTTAAAACCTTTTGCACCTTTCTACACCCAGGGAATGGCTAACACTATGCGGAACACATGCAGGTTGTCTGACAACCGTACGCATATGAGGTCGGACCCTGGTACACATAGGTGTCTCCCCGTAGCCAGGGATGAATTTGCTACAACAGTGAGAATAATTTATAGAATTTTCCAGACAATCCACCATCTAATATTCTTAAAGGGCCAGAATCAGCCCCCTAAGGGCATCTTAAAACAAGCTGATAAACTAACCTGCTGTATAAAACCGGCAAAACCGTCACAGGAAACCCTAACCAAATTGGCTTTGAATTCAGAAAATTGGGCAAAACAGACCAGACAGATTCTAATTGAGCACTATACAACAAACCTGGAAGAATTAGAAAATGAATTTGCTCAGGCTGCAGTGACAGAGCGCCTGGAAGAAATGATGATGAAAGCCACTAATTGGATTAAAAAGAGTCTTAGACATAAATTCAAAATTCAATCAATTGATGAGGCAAAGAGACATGTGGTGGGATTAGCATCACGGTTGACAGAGCAAGGGACCAGCACACAATTGAGGACAGAACAGCGGACCGGCACACGGACTAGGACGCCCCCACGCCATAGGCCAAATACCTGGGCAGCCTTGTTCCACCAGCCTGCGATCACAGCCCCCTCATGCCGCAGACGGACTGAAACCCCCCCCCCCACCCCGTGGGCCAGCTGCCACGACTTTGTCACGCCACCGACGGACACCCCCACCCCGTGAGCCAACTGCCACAACCTCGTCAAGCCACCGACACACCCCCCCACCCTTTGAGCCAGCTGCCATGACTTCAGCACGCCACCGGCAGAACCCCCCACCCCTTGCACCAGTTGCCACGACTTCGTCACACCACCAACACACCCCCCCACCCTGGGAGCCAGCTGCCATGACTTCGTCATGCCACCGATGGACCCCCCCACCCCTTGCACCAGTTGCCACGACTTCGTCACACCACCAACACACACCCCCACCCTTTGAGCCAGCTGCCATGACTTCGTCACGCCACCGACAGACCCCCCCACCCCGTGGGCCAGCTACCCCGACTTCATCACACCACCAGCAGACCACTGAAACCCCCCCTTCCTTGCGGTCCAGGGCAGTGACCCCCCCTTCCCCGCCATCCAGGGCGGCGACTAGCCCTTCCCCACCCCACAGGCCAAGGACCAGGATTTCCAATGTGGCCATCATTAGGGACCTGGACATCACACTTGGCTCTCAAGAGCCTGAGCCACGTAGACCCCAGCACTACATGGGGAACCAACATCAGACCGTATTAAACCAAATCACTAGGGATTCCTCAGACCCAAAACAAACAGAAGGGAGAACCCCTCCTACACCAGGGACAAATCCATGCACAACATTCCTGTACCCCAAAACCAGGGTCACGTACCAACCGCTCCCACAGAGACAAAAGAAAGACTGTACCAAACCAACCATCCCAAGAAATACAGCAGTTCTGGAGCCCGAGATCAGTGTCACAAAACAACCCCTTCCACAGAAACAAAGGAGCGACCAGACCGGACAGGTAAACCCAATAGACACAGAAATGAGGACAGGAACAATGAGAGCCCAGACAGACAACACAGTAGGAGAGGCAGAAATAGCTGAAGCCGAGGTAGGGAACACAATAGGGGAGGCAGGGGTAGCAGACATAGAAACAGAAAACACACCAACAGGGGCAGAACCTGACTCTGAAGGGGAAGATGCACAGAGAGTGACGAGGCACCCCAACACCAGCCGAAAAAACATTACCTGGAAATTGGAACCCAGAAAATCCATTTTAATAATAGGAGATTCTAACCTCTCCAAGATAAAAAGATGCCCAAATCCCACCACCCAAATTGATAGCTTTCCAGGAGCTAAATTCATTCATGTCACAGCAATTCTGGACAAATTGGAACCCTGTCCAGAGACCAAAAAGGTGGTGCTCTCAGTTGGCATTAATAATCGAACGCAGAGACCACTGACTGCAACCAAGCAACTGCAGTCATTACTTAAATTGGCTAAGAGCACATTCCCAAATGCTCAGATCTGGGTGCCGGAAATTAACTTCAGTAACTTACTTCCAGAAATGGAGAGGGATACAATCAGAGGAATTAACCAGCATATAAAAAAACAGAATTACATACCAGCAATTAATGCTAGATCCTTTAAAGTGGGGGCTGACCACATCCATTGGACAGATAGCACTGCCCATAACATAATAAACCAGTGGATGAAGTGTTTAAACTAAAAATGACATTAACCCAAGAGAAGGGTAGATTGAACCTGGGAAAAACTGTTATTAATATTTCCCAACTCTTTAACCCCACAGAGGTACAGGAGAGGGTTTTAAACAAGGGCCTTACATTTGTTCCAACCCCAAAACATTGTAAAGTACAAATTCAGGAAGATCTGAAAAGGTTTTACAGGAGAGTAAAACTGACCGATTACTTTAGCGATTCAGAAACAGACAAGCAACCTTTTACACCACCATCAGAATGGACCCCACCAAACAATAAAATAGAGCCAGAAATCCTAAACTTTATTAAACAGACTCAATCACAAATTGAAAAAATCCCCAAACAGACAGACAAGCAAAACCTCACTGGAAGAGAGAGACGGGCAATCATAGAACTTAGAAACAATCTAGATATAATCATAAAACCAGCAGATAAGGGCAGCAGTATAGTGATCATGGATAGGCAACAGTATCTACTTGAAGCTCACAGACAGCTTAATAATACAGCCCACTACACGAAATTAGCAGGACCAATTTACCAGGACACACGAAAAGAGATTGGAAACATTTTAACAGAACTAAAGAAATCTAAACACTTAAATCAGAAACAAGTGGAATACCTAAGGGGGGAACAACCACAACCCAGAAAATTCTACATACTACCCAAAATACACAAGCACCCTGACACATGGACTGTACCAGGAGAAATACCACCAGGAAGACCAATTGTGTCAGACTGTGGTAGTGAATCCTACAGGATAGCAGAATACATTGACTCATTCCTAAACCCCTTATCACAGAAGCACCCTAGCTACATTAAAGACACTTACCACTTCATAGAAATAGTGAACTCACTGACCGTACCCCCGAACGCAATACTCTTTACCATGGACATTGAAAGCCTATACACAAACATAGAAACAGACAGAGGCATACAGGCAGTGGAAAATATCCTTAGAAAGTTCCCCCAACCCCACAGACCAGATGCAGCCATAATCCAGCTATTACACCTAGGACTAACAAAAAATGACTTTGAATTCCAGGAGCAATTCTACCTACAGATTAAGGGCACGGCTATGGGCAAGAAATTTGCCCCGGCCTACGCAAACATATACATGGCAGACTGGGAAAACACAGTCTTTGAAAAGTGTTCCAAGCTCCCGATGTGTTATTACAGATACCTGGATGACATATGGGGAGTCTGGACTCACACAGAAACAGAATTGCAAGAATTTGTAGGTATTCTCAACAGTCACCACCAATCTATTAAACTTAAAGTTACAACACATAGAGAAAGTGTGGATTTCCTGGACACCACAGTATTTAAATTACAACAGGAGAATAACAGCCACAAGCTAGCAACAAAGGTATTCTTTAAAGAAACAGACACACACACACTCCTGCACATAAACAGCCACCATCCAAAACATACCTTTCGGGGGCTGGTGAAGTCACAACTGACACGTTTTCACCGCATATGCACAAACGGAGAGGACTTTAGGGAAGCCACCACAACCCTATTTACTGCACTGAGACAGAGAGGTTACACGAAAAGGTTCCTCAGGCACCTTAAGTCTGATTTCCTGAGGGGACTGAATAGCCCACGGCCAAACAGAGAAGTAGCAAGACTACCACTGATAACGACATACGATACAATGACCAAACTAATACACGGAGTGATTAAAACCCAATTTGGGAAACTAAAAGAGGATGTTGACACACTTAGTCGATACCACATAACATCAGCATACAGAAGAAGTCAAAACCTTCGAGGTATGCTGGTTCGGAGTAGGATAAGAAAACAGACAACCCAGAACTGCACAAACCCAAAATGTGGGACGTGTAAATACCTAATAATCCGCAAAATGATACAAAATAGACACACAGGAAAAGCAGCCCTAATTAAACAAAGAATTACATGTGAACAGCACAATGCTGTTTATGCAATTCGATGCAAACAATGCCACATCTTGTATGTAGGAGAAACAGGGAATAGTCTAAGGATGAGGCTCACAGGGCACCTCAGTGCTATTAGAACAAAGGATGTATACAAACCTACCTCCCGACACTTCATGGAGCATGGTCTTGAATCCCTGGAATTTATGGGGCTGGAGGCCAACATGAACTGGACAACCTCACAAAGGAAGAGGAGGGAAAAACACTGGATAACAACCCTACAAACTCAGTTACCAAAGGGCTTAAATCAGATCTAAAATGGGGGAAATCCAACATCAAAAAACAAAACTGCCCCGACCTTAATTACCACAAATCCCAACCCCAACTTGATAAACCTCTCAAACCGCAACCACACCACACCCTACCCTAATCACAATAAACAGAGCTAACCCCTACTGTTTAAGCTAACCAAAACCACTAAACCCCACACTGCCCACAACAAACAGACCAAAGCCCCAACCCGAACTACAAACAGACCCCATCCATATCCCAAATCCTAACTCCAAATGCACCCCACTCTACCCCTAAAGCCTAACCGTAACTCTAATACAGCAAACCTAATCTCCCGCCCCACCCCTAAAATCTAAGCCTAACACACCCCACCATACTCCTAAACCCTGACCCTCACTTAACCCTACCCCTAATGCAACCCTAACCCATAACTCCAACCCCCCAGCCCTGAATCTAATCACAACTCTCCAAATGCACCCCACTCTACCCCTAAAGCCTAACCGTAACTCTAATACAGCAAACCTAATCTCCCACCCCACCCCTAAAATCTAAGCCTAACACACCCCACCCTACTCCTAAACCCTGACCCTCACTTAACCCTACCCCTAATGCAACCCTAACCCATAACTCCAACCCCCCAGCCCTGAATCTAATCACAACTCTGACCCTGGACCCTAACCCTGATGCACCCTACCCTACCCCTAAACACCTAACCCTAACCCTGATGCACCCTACCCTACCCCTAAACACCTAACCCTCACCCTGATGCACCCAACCCTACCCCTAAAACATAACCCTAACCCCACCCCACCCCTAAACACCTAACCCTAACCCTGATGCACCCCAACCTAACCCCAATATAGCCCTGAACCTAACTGCGACCCTGACCCTCACCTAACCCCAACACTAACCCCAGTGCAGCAACCCTAACCCGAACCTGAACCCCCCAACCTCAATACAACATAACCCTAACACTACGTAAAATAAAGGGTAGAGTTCCAACACCAATAATAATAACTAAATACGACATAGAGGCCATAAATTGGCAAAACCCAGGAACGGATTATAACCCCAGAGGGGGATCAAAGGATTACGGATCAAGAAATTACTAAGAAGCGATCGGCAAGAAAAAGAAGCCAGGTGGTAAGGTAAAGCGTGGGCCAACCAAAAGTGGCAGGTATAAGTGACAAGAAGCTCAAGCGTTGAGTGAGAATACGAACACAAGAGGGTGTAACTACCCTCCTGCCCACACCATACAACCTAACCCTAACCCTAACCCTAACCCTAACCCTAACCCTAACGCCCTAACCCTAACCCTAAACCCTAACCCTAACCCTAACCCTAACGCAGCGTAACCCTAACCCTAACCCTAACCCTAACCGTAACCCTAACCCTAACCCTAATGCAGACAACATAGGGAGGGCGTTTCCCCCCTCTGTCCAACATTTTGAAACCTAACCCTAACCCTAACCCTAACACTAACCCTAACACCCTAACCCTAACCCTAACCCTAATCCTAATGCAGCGTAACCCTAACCCTAACCCTAACCCTAACCCTAATGCAGCGTAACCCTAACCCTAACCCTAACCCTAACCCTAATGCAGCGTAACCCTAACCCTAACCTTAACCCTAACCCTAACCCTAATGCAGGCTGGAGGACGAGACACATTCAGTAGTAGCCAAGCAGGAACTCTGGATGGTGCCTAGAGCTAAAGCACAAGGTGCATTCATTTGGACAACAGCAACAGTCTGAGGTGCGGGCCAGAACCAAGAGGCAGACAACATAGGGAGGGCGTTTCCCCCCTCTGTCCACCATTTTAAAACCTAACCTTTGCAAGTGACGCACTAAGGACTTTGTCTGTTTGTTTGTAACTCCCTGAGGAGCCGTAAGATGGCGAAACCGGTCGGAGTGTTCCAAGAAGGAACGATGGATGGTACTTAAGGCTGGAGGACGAGACACATTCAGTAGTAGCCAAGCAGGAACTCTGGATGGTGCCTAAAGCTAAAGCACAAGGTGCATTCATTTGGACAACAGCAACAGTCTGAGGTGCGGGCCAGAACCAAGAGGCAGACAACATAGGGAGGGCGTTTCCCCCCTCTGTCCACCATTTTAAAACCTAAACTTTGCAAGTGACGCACTAAGGACTTTGTCTGTTTGTTTGTAACTCCCTGAGGAGCCGCAAGATGGCGAAACCGGTCGGAGTGTTCCAAGAAGGAACGATGGATGGTACTAAAGTCTGGAGGACGAGACACATTCAGTAGTAGCCAAGCAGGAACTCTGGATGGTGCCTAAAGCTAAAGCACAAGGTGCATTCATTTGGACAACAGCAACAGTCTGAGGTGCGGGCCAGAACCAAGAGGCAGACAACATAGGGAGGGCGTTTCCCCCCTCTGTCCACCATTTTAAAACCTAACCTTTGCAAGTGACGCACTAAGGACTTTGTCTGTTTGTTTGTAACTCCCTGAGGAGCCGCAAGATGGCGAAACCGGTCGGAGTGTTCCAAGAAGGAACGATGGATGGTACTTAAGGCTGGAGGACGAGACACATTCAGTAGTAGCCAAGCAGGAACTCTGGATGGTGCCTAAAGCTAAAGCACAAGGTGCATTCATTTGGACAACAGCAACAGTCTGAGGTGCGGGCCAGAACCAAGAGGCAGACAACATAGGGAGGGCGTTTCCCCCCTCTGTCCACCATTTTAAAACCTAACCTTTGCAAGTGACGCATTAAGGACTTTGTCTGTTCGTTTGTAACTCCCTGAGGAGCCGCAAGGCGGCGAAACCGGTCGGAGTGTTCCAAGAAGGAACGATGGATGGTACTTTAGGCTGGAGGACGAGACACATTCAGTAGTAGCCAAGCAGGAACTCTGGATGGTGCCTAAAGCTAAAGCACAAGGTGCATTCATTTGGACAACAGCAACAGTCTGAGGTGCGGGCCAGAACCAAGAGGCAGACAACATAGGGAGGGCGTTTCCCCCCTCTGTCCACATTTTAAAACCTTACCTTTGCAAGTGACGCACTAAGGACTTTGTCTGTTTGTTTGTAACTCCCTGAGGATCCGCAAGGCGGCGAAACCGGTCGGAGTGTTCCAAGAAGGAACGATGGATGGTACTTAAGGCTGGAGGACGAGACACATTCAGTAGTAGCCAAGCAGGAACTCTGGATGGTGCCTAAAGCTAAAGCAAAAGGTGCATTCATTTGGACAGCAGCAACAGTCTGAGGTGCGGGCCAGAACCAAGAGGCAGACAACATAGGGAGGGCGTTTCCCCCCTCTGTCCACCATTTTAAAACCTAACCTTTGCAAGTGACGCACTGAGGACTTTGTCTGTTTGTTTGTAACTCCCTGAGGAGCCGCAAGGCGGCGAAACCGGTCGGAGTGTTCCAAGAAGGAACGATGGATGGTACTTAAGGCTTGAGGACGAGACACATTCAGGAGTAGCCAAGCAGGAACTCTGGATGGTGCCGAAAGCTAAAGCACAAGGTGCATTCATTTGGACAACAGCAACAGTCTGAGGTGCGGGCCAGAACCAAGAGGCAGACAACATAGGGAGGGCGTTTACCCCCTCTGTCCACCATTTTAAAACCTAACCCCAACCCCAACCCCAACCCTAATGCAGTGAGAATACGAACACAAGAGGGTGTAACTACCCTCCTGCCCACACCATACAACCTAACCCTAACCCTAACCCTAACCGTAACCGTAACCGTAACCGTAACCCTAACCCTAACCTTAACCCTAACCTTTCTTTCCCCCTCCTCTCCCCCCGGGGGGTGGGTGGCGGCGGATTCGGGAGTTTTTTTGGGGAATCGGACCTTGGAAATCGGTTTTTTCTGCGCGGCCGCTGAAAGGCGAGCGACGCGTGAGGCATTCTGGGAAATTGAGTTTCGTTTAACGAGCGAGCGGTTGGGAAGTTTAATTAATTGTTTAAAATACCCTTATAATTAAAAGGCATAGCCGGAGGTGGGGGTTTGGAGAAGTAGCTTCATGTTTTTATTTTAAAAATCAGGTGAGGCGGACAGGTAATCAATCCCCGGGGTCAGCGGAGACAGTCAGACGACGTGGTGCCAGAATGACCTGGAGCATTAAAACAGATTCAAAGGTTAAAAAGCAATATTTTAAAAAATATTACCTCAAAAAAAATAACCCCAAACATCTAAGATAAACTAAAGGAACATTAAAACATTAGGTTAAAAAAATATAATTTAAAAATAACGAACACGTGGAGCGAAGGGGGCGGGGCCAGCCCTGCATGAGACAGGACTCATTACATACAGGACAGAAATTCTAACCAATTCCAGGTTAAGGCTAGCCTGCTTGTGGGCGGGAACAACACTTCAGCCAATAGTAGCACACAGGGGAGGGGCCAGTCCAAGGCACCGAGCTGAAAAGCGTCTGTAAACAAAATTAAAATCCTTTCTCCCTGATGTAGCTTAAGGATAAGCGAAACATCGGAGAAAAAAAGATTCCAGGCCGGAGAACTTACTGAACTAAAGAGTTTTTGGATAGTTCTGTTGCAGGCAGAGAACCATCGAAGCCTGAGAGCCACCGGAGGGACGGTGAGACTGGTGGGAACGGAGCCTTTCCAGGCGGGACAGCCGGCTGAGCTGGGGAGTGTTTGGAGGACGCAGTCCCAGGCAGGAGACCATCTGAGCCAGGGAGCCACCGTGGGGTGAGATTACAGTTACTAGCGGGGACCTCTATTACCAAGTAGAAGCTAGTAACATCTTTTAAAACCTTTTGCACCTTTCTAATGGCTAACACTATGCGGAACACATGCAGGTTGTCTGACAACCGTACGCATATGAGGTCGGACCCTGGTACACATAGGAGTCTCCCCGTAGCCAGGGATGAATTTGCTATAACAGTTAGAATAATTTATAGAATTTTCCAGACAGTCCACCATCTGATATTCTTAAAGGGCCAGAATCAGCCCCTAAGGGCATCTTAAAACAAGCTGATAAACTAACCTACTTTATAAAACCGGCCAAACCATCACAGGAAACCCTAACCAAATTGGCTTTGAATTCAGAAAATTGGGCAAAACAGACCAAACAGATTCTAATTGAGCACTATACAACAAACCTGGAAGAATTAGAAAATGAATTTGCTCAGGCTGCAGTGACGGAGCACCTGGAAGAAGCAATGGCGAAAGCGACTAATTGGATTAAAAAGAGTCTTAGACATAAATTCAAAATTCAATCAATTGACGAGGCAAAGAGACATGTGGTTGGATTAGCATCACGGTTGACAGAGCTAGGGACCAGCACACAATTGGGGACAGAACAGCGGACCGGCACACAGACTAGGACGCCCCCACGCCATAGGCCAAATACCTGGGCAGCCTTGTTCCACCAGCCTGCGATCACAGCCCCCTCATGCCGCAGACGGACTGGAAAACCACCCCCACCCCGTGAGCGAACTGCCACAACCTCGTCACACCACCGACGGACGCCCCCACCCCGTGAACCAGTTGCCACGACTTCGTCAAGCCACCGATGGAACCCCCCACCCCGTGAACCAGTTGCCACGACTTCGTCACGCCACCGACACACACCCCCACCCATTGAGCCAGCTGCCATGAATTCAGCACGCCACCGGCAGACCCCCCCACCCCTTGCACCAGTTGCCACGACTTCGTCACGCCACCAACACACCCCCCACCCTTTCAGCCAGCTGCCATGACTTCGCCACGCCACCGACAGACCCCCTCACCCATTGGACCAGCTGCCACGACTTCGTCACGCCACCGGCAGACACCCCCCACCCCTTGCACCAGTTGCCACGACTTCGTCACGCCACCGACAGACCCCCCAACCCCGTGGGCCAGCTACCCCGACTTCGTCACACCACCAGCAGACCACCGAAACCCCCCCTTCCCTGCCGTCCAGGGCAGCGACCCCCCCTTCCCCGCCATCCAGGGCGGCGACCAGCCCTACACCACCCCACAGGCCAAGGACCAGGATTTCCAATGTGGCCATCATTAGGGACCTGGACATCACACTTGGCTCTCAAGAGCCTGAGCCACATAGACCCCAGCAATACATGGGAAACCAACATCAGACCGTATTAAACCAAATCACTCGGGATTCCTCAGACCCAAAACAAACAGAAGGGAGAACCCCCCCTACACCAGGGACAAATCCATGCACAACATTCCTGTACCCCAAAACGAGGGTCACGTACCAACCGCTCCCACAGAGACAAAAGAAAGACTGGACCAAACCAACCATCCCAAGAAATACAGCAGTTCCAGAACCCGAGATCAAAGTCACAAAACAACCCCTTCCACAGAAACAAAGGAGCGACCAGACCGGACAGGTAAACCCAATAGACACAGAAATGGGGACAGGAACAATGAGAGCCCAGACAGATAACACAGTAGGAGAGGCAGAAATAGCTGTAGCCGAGGTGGGGAACACAATAGGGGAGGCAGGGGGAGCAGACACAGAAACAGAAAACACACCAACAGGGGCAGAACCTGACTCTGAAGGGGAAGATGCACAGAGAGTGACGAGGCACCCCAACACCAGCCGAAAAAAATAACCTGGAAATTGGAACCCAGAAAATCCATTTTGATAAAAGGAGATTCTAACCTCTCCAAGATAAAAAGATGCCCAAATCCCACCACCCAAATTGATAGCTTTCCAGGAGCTAAATTCATTCATGTCACAGCAATTCTGGACAAATTGGAACCCTGTCCGGAGACCAAAAAGGTGGTGATCTCAGTTGGCATTAATAATCGTACGCAGAGACCACTGACTGCAACCAAGCAACTGCAGTCATTACTTAAATTGGCTAAGAGCAAATTCCCAAATGCTCAGATCTGGGTGCCGGAAATTAACTTCAGTAACTTACTTCCAGAAATGGAGAGGGATACAATCAGACGAATTAATCAGCATATAAAAAAACAGAATTACATACCAGCAATTAATGCTAGATCCTTTAAAGTGGGGGCTGACCACATCCATTGGACAGATAGCACTGCCCATAACATAATAAACCAGTGGATGAAGTCTTTAAACGAAAAAGGACATTAACCCAAGAGAAGGGTAGATTAAACCTGGGAAAAACTGTTATTAATATTTCCCAACTCTTTCACCCCACAGAGGTACAGGAGAGGGTTTTAAACAAGGGCCTTACATTTGTTCCAACCCCAAAACATTGTAAAGTAGAAATTCAGGAAGATCGGAAAAGGTTCTACAGGAGAGTAAAACTGACCGATTACTTCAGCGATTCAGAAACAGACAAGCAACCTTTTACACCACCATCAGAATGGACCCCACCAAACAATAAGATAGAGCCAGAAATCCTAAACTTTATTAAACAGACTCAATCACAAATTGAAAAAATCCCTAAACAGACAGACAAGCAAAACCTCACTGGAAGAGAGAGACGGGCAATCATAGAGCTTCGAAACAATCTAGATATAATCATAAAACCAGCAGATAAGGGCAGTAGTATAGTGATCATGGATAGGCAACAGTACTTGTTTGAAGCTCACAGACAGCTGAATAATACAGCCCACTACACGAAATTAACAGAACCAATATACCAGGAAACACGAAAGGAGATTGGAAACATTTTAACAGAACTAAAGAGATCTAAACACTTAAATCAGAAACAAGTGGAACACCTAAGAGGGGAACAACCACAACCCAGAAAATTCTACATACTACCCAAAATACACAAGCACCCTGACACATGGACTGTACCAGGAGAAATACCACCAGGAAGACCAATTGTGTCCGACTGTGGTAGTGAATCCTACAGGATAGCAGAATACATTGACTCATTCCTAAACCCCTTATCACAGAAGCACCCTAGCTACATTAAAGACACTTACCACTTCATAGAAATAGTGAACTCACTGACCGTACCCCCGAACGCAATACTCTTTACCATGGACATTGAAAGCCTATACACAAACATAGAAACAGACAGAGGCATGGAGGCAGTGGAAAAAAAAACTTAGAAAGTTCCCCCAACCCCACAGACCAGATGCAGCCATAATCCAGCTATTACACCTGGGACTAACAAAAAATGACTTTGAATTCCAGGAGCAATTCTACCTACAGATTAAGGGCATGGCTATGGGCAAGAAATTTGCCCCGGCCTACGCAAACATATACATGGCGGACTGGGAAAACACAGTCTTTGAAAAGTGTTCCAAGCTCCCGATGTGTTATTACAGATACCTGGATGACATATGGGGAGTCTGGACTCACACAGAAACAGAATTGCAAGAATTTGTAGGTATTCTCAACAGTCACCACCAATCTATTAAACTTAAAGTTACAACACATAGAGAAAGTGTGGATTTCCTGGACACCACGGTATTTAAATTACAACAGGAGAATAACAGCCACAAGTTAGCAACAAAGGTATTCCTTAAAGAAACAGACACACACACACTCCTGCACATAAACAGCCACCATCCAAAACATACCTTTCGGGGGCTGGTGAAGTCACAACTGACACGTTTTCACCGCATATGCACAAACGGAGAGGACTTTAGGGAAGCCACCACAACCCTATTTACTGCACTGAGACAGAGAGGTTACACGAAAAGGTTCCTCAGCCACCTTAAGTCTGATTTCCTGAGGGGACTGAATAGCCCACGGCCAAACAGAGAAGTAGCAAGACTACCACTGATAACGACATACGATACAACGACCAAACTAATACACGGAGTGATTAAAACCCAATTTGGAAAACTAAAAGAGGATGTTGACACACTTAGCCGATACAACATAACATCAGCATACAAAAGAACTCAAAACCTTCGGGATATGCTGGTTCGTAGTAGAATAAGAAAACAGACAACCCAGAACTGCACAAACCCAAGATGTGGGACGTGTAAATACCTAATAATCCGTAAAATGATACAAAATAGACACACAGGAAAAGCAGCCCTAATTAAACAAAGAATTACACGTGAACAGCACAATGCTGTATATGCAATTCGATGCAAACAATGCCACATCTTGTATGTAGGAGAAACAGGGAATAGTCTAAGGATGAGGCTCACAGGGCACCTCAGTGCTATTAGAACAAAGGATGTCTACAAACCTACCTCCCGACACTTCATGGAGCATGGTCTTGAATCCCTGGAATTTATGGGGTTGGAGACCAACATGAACTGGACAACCTCACAAAGGAAGAGGAAGGAAAAACACTGGATAACAACCCTACAAACTCAGTTACCAAAGGGCTTAAATCAGATCTAAAATGGGGGAAATCCAACATTGAAAAACAAAACTGCCCCGACCTTAATTACCACAAATCCCAACCCCAGCTTGATAAACCTCTCAAACCGCAACCACACCCAACCCGAATCACAATAAACAGAGCGAACCCCTACTGTTTGAGCTAACCAAAACCACTAAACCCACACTGCCCACTACAAACACACCAAAGCCCCAACCCTAACTCCAAACAGACCCCATCCATATCCCAAATCTTAACTCCAATGCACCCCACTCTACCCCAAAAGCCTAACCGTAACTCTAATACAGCAACCCTAATCTCCCACCCCACCCCTAAAATCTAAACCTAACACACCCCACCCTACTCCTAAACCCAGACCCACACTTAACCCTACCCCTAATGCAACCCTAACCCATAACTCGAAACCCCTAGCCCTGAATCTAATCACAACTCTGACACTGGACCCTAACCCTGATGCACCCTACCCTACCCCTAAACACCTAACCATAACCCTGATGCACCCTACCCTACCCCTAAACACCTAACCCTAACCCTGATGCACCCAACCCTACCCCTAAAATATAACCCTAATGCACCCAACCCTACCCCTAAAACTTAACCCTAACCCCACCCCACCCCTAAACACCTAACCCTAAGCTTGATGCACCCCAACCTAACCCCAATATAGCCCTGAACTTAACTGCGACCCTGACCCTCACCTAACCTCAACACTAACCCCAATGAGGCAACCCTAACCCTAACCTGAACCCCCCCAACCTCAATACAACATAACCCTAACACTACTTAAAATAAAGGGTAGGGTTCCAACACCAATAATAATAACTAAATACTATATAGAGACCATAAATTGGCAAAACCCAGGAACTGATTATAACCCCAGAGGGGGATCAAAGGATTACGGATCAAGAAATAACTAAGAAGAGATCGGCAAGAAAAAGAAGCCAGGTGGTAAGGTAAAGCGTGGGCCAACCAAAAGTGGCAGGTATAAGTGACAAGAAGCTCAAGGGTTGAGTGAGAATACGAACACAAGAGGGTGTAACTACCCTCCTGCCCACACCATACAACCAAACATTCAGGAGTGACACGCTTTGCATTACCACAGACAAAAATGATATAAATGCCAAGAAAAGAAAACCCAGAGAGTATATCTTGCAAATACCTTAAATCTAAACTTGATCAGTGAGGTAGATGGTTAAATAACTTTTTGTTCCCCTTTCGCCCCCCCACAAATAAAAGCAGCAAGCAAACTTATAAAAATAGGGAGCACCAAGGAGGTTTTTTAAATTTTAAAATCTAAAATATTTTTAAAAGGTGCACTTAAAAAAAAGCATGGCTGGAAATGCGAGACTGACAGACATGGAACTCATCTTCCCAACCCCCCGCCCCCCCACGAGGTTTAGGACAGCAATAAGGGCACAAAAGATTGCATGTTTTTTTGAAAAAAGTTGGAGTTCCCATAGGAATAATAGACACGGTCTCTGGACATTGATGCGGGGACGGCCCCTTTAAGAGATGCCTGGTGCTGCGGGGAACGTGACAGCAGGGAGCTGCTGGATATCGACCTCCGGTTTTTTAAAAGAAACCCTTTCCCCGGGGATCTGGAGGAGTTGGGGACACGGGTGAGACTCCGAAAACTTTATTTAGTCTTTAGATTTTGAGCGTTCACCGGGTGATTTT
Organism: Heptranchias perlo; assembly: GCF_035084215.1. Classification (NCBI taxonomy): domain Eukaryota; kingdom Metazoa; phylum Chordata; class Chondrichthyes; order Hexanchiformes; family Hexanchidae; genus Heptranchias; species Heptranchias perlo. The sequence goes on along the minus strand of NC_090354.1, from coordinate 37,643,435 downwards.
TATATTTGAAATCGGTTTTTTTTCGCAGCGACTGAAAAGCGAGCGCCGCGTGAGGCATTCTGGGATATGGAACTTTCTCGGGTGAAACACCAGGACAAGACCCGTAAATAAAAGGGTTTACTTGGTCTGTCTGGGGCTGGGGGGCCTTTCTTTCCCCCTCCTCTCCCCCCGGGGGGCGGGTGTCAGCGGTTACGGGAGCTTTTTTGGGGAATCGGACCTTGGAAATCAATTTTTTTTCCACGCTGCCGCTGAAAAGCGAGGCATTCTGGGATATGGACTTCTCTCGGGTCAAACACGAGGACAAGGCCCGAAAACAAAAGGCTTTACTTTGGTTTTTTGGGGCTGGGGGTTCTTTCTTTCCCCCTCCTCTCCCCCCGGGTGGTGGATGGCGGCGGATTCGGGAGTTTTTTCGGGGAATCGGACCTTGCAAATCGTTTTTTTCTGTGAGGCATTCTGGGAGATTGAGTTTCGGGTTTGAAAAGGAGGAAAGCGGTCGGGAAGTTTAATTAATTGTTTAAAGTACCCTTATAATTAAAAGGCATAGCCGGATGTGGGGGTTTGGAGAAGTAGCTTCATGTTTTTTTTTAAAAATCGGGTGAGGCGGACAGGTAATCAAGCCCCGGGGTCAGCGGAGACAGTCAGACTCCTTGGCGCCAGAATGACCTGGCGCATTAAAACAGATTCAAAGGTTAAAAAGCAATATTTTTAAAAAACATTACCTCAACAAAAAAAAATAACCCCCCCCCCCAAACATCTAAAATAAACTAAAGGAACATTAAAACATGAGTCTAAAAAAATATAATTTAAAAATAACGAACACGTGGAGCGAAGGGGGCGGGGCCAGCCCTGCATGAGACAGGACTCATTACATGCAGGACAGAAATTCTAACCAATCCCAGGTTAAGGCTAGCCTGCTTGTGGGCGGGAACAAAACTTCAGCCAACAGTAGCACACAGGGGAGGGGCCAGTCCAAGGCACCAAACTTAAAAGCGTCTGTAAACAAAATTAAACTCCTTTCACCCTGATGAAGCTTAAGGATAAGCGAAACGTCGGAGTAAAAAAGATTCCAGGCCGGAGAACTTACTGAACGAAAGAGTTTTTGGATAGTACTGTTGCAGGCAGAGAACCATCGAAGCCAGAGAGCCACCAGAGGGGAGGTGAGACTGGTGGGAACGGAGCCTTTCCAGGCGGGACAGCCGGCTGAGCTGGGGAGTGTTTGGAGGACGCAGTCCCAGGCAGGAGACCATCTGAGCCAGGGAGACACCGTGGGGTGAGATTACAATTACTAGCGGGGACCTCTATTACCAAATAGAAGCTAGTAACATCTTTTAAAACCTTTTGCACCTTTCTAATGGCTAACACTATGCGGAACACATGCAGGTTGTCTGACAACCGTACGCATATGAGGTCGGACCCTGGTACACATAGGAGTCTCCCCGTAGCCAGGGATGAATTTGTTTTAACAGTTAGAATTATTTATAGAATTTTCCAGGCAATCCACCATCTAATATTCTTAAAGGGCCAGAATCAGCCCCCTAAGGGCATCTTAAAACAAGCTGATAAACTAACCTACTTTATAAAACCGGCCAAACCGTCACAGGAAACCCTAACCAAATTGGCTTTGAATTCAGAAAATTGGGCAAAACAGACCACATAGATTCTAATTGAGCACTATACAACAAACCTGGAAGAATTTGAAAATTAATTTGCTCAGGCTGCAGTGACGGAGCGCCTGGAAGAAGCAATGGCGAAAGCGACTAATTGGATTAAAAAGAGTCTTCGACATAAATTCAAAATTCAATCAATTGATGAGGCAAAGAGACATGTGGTTGGATTAGCATCACGGTTGACAGAGCAAGGGACCAGCACACAATTGGGGACAGAACAGCGGACCGGCACACGGACGAGGACGCCCCCACGCCATAGGCCAAATACCTGGGCAGCCTTGTTCCACCAGCCTGCGATCACAGCCCCCTCATGCCGCAGACGGACTGGAAAACCCCCCCCACCCCGTGGGCCAGCTGCCACGACTATGTCACGCCACCGACGGACACACCCACCACGTGAGCCAACTGCCACAACCTCGTCACACCACCGACAGACCCCCCCCACCCTGTGAACCAGTTGCCACGACTGCGTCATGCCACCGATGGACCCCCCCACCCCGTGAACCAGTTGCCTCGACTTCGTCACGCCACCGACACCACCCCCCACCCATTTAGCCAGCTGCCATGACTTCAGCACGCAACCGGCAGACCCCCCCACCCCTTGCACCAGTTGCCACGACTTCGTCACACCAGCAAGACACCCCACGCACCCTTTGAGCCAGCTGCCATGACTTCGTCACGCCACCGGCAGACCCCCCCCACTCCTTGCACCAGTTGCCACGACTTCGTCACACCACCAACGCACCCCCCCACCCTTTGAGCCAGCTGCCATGACTTCGTCACGCCACCGACAGAACCCCTCACCCCTTGGACCAGCTGCCACGACTTCGTCACGTCACTGGCAGACCCCCCCCACCCTTTGCACCAGTTGCCACGACTTCGTCACGCCACCGACAGACCCCCCCCCACCACGTGGGCCAGCTACCACGACTTCGTCACACCACCAGCAGACCACCGAAACCCCCCCTTCCCTGCCGTCCAGGGCAGCGACACCCCCCCCCTTCCCCACCATCCAGGACGGCGACCAGCCCTACCCCACCCCACAGGCCAAGGACCAGGATTTCCAATGTGGCCATCATTAGGGACCTGGACATCGCACTTGGCTCTCAAGAGCCTGAGCCACATAGACCCCAGCACTACATGGGGAACCAACATCAGACCGTCTGAAACCAAATCACTCGGGATTCCTCAGACCCAAAACAAACAGAAGGGAGAACCCCCCCTACACCATGGACAAATCCATGCACAACATTCCTGTACCCCAAAACCAGGGTCACGTACCAACCGCTCCCACAGAGACAAAAGAAAGACTGGACCAAACCAACCATCCCAAGAAATACAGCAGTTCTGGAGCCCGAGATCAAAGTCACAAAACAACCCCTTCCACAGAAACAAAGGAGCGACCAGACCGGACAGGTAAACCCAATAGACACAGAAATGGGGACAGGAACAATGAGAGCCCAGACAGATAACACAGTAGGAGAGGCAGAAATAGCTGTAGCCGAGGTAGGGAACACAATAGGGGAGGCAGGGGGAGCAGACACAGGAACAGAAAACACACCAACAGGGGCAGAACCTGACTCTGAAGGGGAAGATGCACAGAGAGTGACGAGGCACCCCAACACCAGCCGAAGAAACATAACCTGGAAATTGGAACCCAGAAAATCCATTTTAATAATGGAGATTCTAACCTCTCCAAGATAAAAAGATGCCCAAATCCCACCACCCAAATTGATAGCTTTCCAGGAGCTAAATTCATTCATGTCACAGCAATTCTGGACAAATTGGAATCCTGTCCGGAGACCAAAAAGGTGGTGCTCTCAGTTGGCATTAATATTCGAACGCAGAAACCACTGACTGCAACCAAGCAACTGCAGTCATTACTTAAAATTGGCTAAGAGCAAATTCCCAAATGCTCAGATCTGGGTGCCGGAAATTAACTTCAGTAACTTACTTCCAGAAATGGAGAGGGATACAATCAGAGGAATTAACCAGCATGTAAAAAAACAGAATTACATACCAGCAATTAATGCTGGATCCTTTAAAGTGGGGGCTGACCACATCCATTGGACAGATAGCACTGCCCATAACATAATAAACCAGTGGATGAAGTCTTTAAACTAAAAAGGACATTAACCCAAGAGAAGGGTAGATTAAACCTGGGAAAAACTGTTATTAATATTTCCCAACTCTTTCACCCCACAGAGGTACAGGAGAGGGTTTTAAACAAGGGCCTTACATTTGTTCCAACCCCAAAACATTGTAAAGTAGAAATTCAGGAAGATCTGAAAAGGTTTTACAGGAGAGTAAAACTGACTGATTACTTTAGCGATTCAGAAACAGACAAGCAACCTTTTACACCACCATTAGAATGGACCCCACCAAACAATAAGATAGAGCCAGAAATCCTAAACTTTATTAAACAGACTCAATCACAAATTGAAAAAATCCCTAAACAGACAGACAAGCAAAATCTCACTGGAAGAGAGAGACGGGCAATCATAGAACTTAGAAACAATCTAGATATAATCATAAAACCAGCAGATAAGTGCAGTAGTATAGTGATCATGGATTGGCAACAGTACTTATTTGAAGCTCACAGACAGCTTAATAATACAGCCCACTACACTAAGTTAACAGAACCAATATATCAGGACACACGAAAAGAGATTGGAAACATTTGAACAGAACTAAAGAGATCTAAACACTTAAATCAGAAACAAGTGGAATACCTAAGAGGGGAACAACCACAACCCAGAAAATTCTGCATACTACCCAAAATACACAAGCACCCTGACACATGGACTGTACCAGGAGAAATACCACCAGGAAGACCAATTGTGTCAGACTGTGGTAGTGAATCCTACAGGATAGCAGAATACATTGACTCATTCCTAAACCCCTTATCACAGAAGCACCCCAGCTACATTAAAGACACTTACCACTTCATAGAAATAGTGAACTCACTGACCGTACCCCCGAACGCAATACTCTTTACCATGGACATTGAAAGCCTATACACAAACATAGAAACAGACAGAGGCATACAGGCAGTGGAAAATATCCTTAGAAAGTTCCCCCAACCCCACAGACCAGATGCAGCCATAATCCAGCTATGACAACGAGGACTAACAAAAAATGACTTTGAATTCGAGGAGGAATTCTACCCACAGATTAAGGGCACGGCTATGGGCAAGAAATTTGCCCCGGCCTACGCAAACATATACATGGCAGACTGGGAAAACACAGTCTTTGAAAAGTGTTCCAAGCTCCCGATGTGTTATTACAGATACCTGGATGACATATGGGGAGTCTGGACTCACACAGAAACAGAATTGCAAGAATTTGTAGGTATTCTCAACAGTCACCACCAATCTATTAAACTTAAAGTTACAACACATAGAGAAAGTGTGGATTTCCTGGACACCACAGTATTTAAATTACAACAGGAGAATAACAGCCACAAGTTAGCAACAAAGGTATTCTTTAAAGAAACAGACACACACACACTCCTGCACATAAACAGCCACCATCCAAAACATACCTTTCGGGGGCTGGTGAAGTCACAACTGACACGTTTTCACCGCATATGCACAAACGGAGAGGACTTTAGGGAAGCCCCCACAACCCTATTTACTGCACTGAGACAGAGAGGTTACACGAAAAGGTTCCTCAGGCACCTTAAGTCTGATTTCCTGAGGGGACTGAATAGCCCACGGCCAAACAGAGAAGCAGCAAGACTACCACTGATAACGACATACGATACAACGACCAAACTAATACACGGAGTGATTAAAACCCAATTTGGAAAACTAAAAGAGGATGTTGACACACTTAGCCGATACAACATAACATCAGCATACAAAAGAACTCAAAACCTTCGGGATCTGCTGGTTCGTAGTAGAATAAGTAAACAGACAACCCAGAACTGCACAAACCCAAGATGTGGGACTTGTAAATACCTAATAATCCGTAAAATGATACAAAATAGACACACAGGAAAAGCAGCCCTAATTAAACAAAGAATTACACGTGAACAGCACAATGCTGTATATGCAATTCGATGCAAACAATGCCACATCTTGTATGTAGGAGAAACAGGGAATAGTCTAAGGATGAGGCTCACAGGGCACCTCAGTGCTATTAGAACAAAGGATGTATACAAACCTACCTCCCGACACTTCATGGAGCATGGTCTTGAATCCCTGGAATCTATGGGGTTGGAGACCAACATGAACTGGACAACCTCACAAAGGAAGAGGAGGGAAAAACACTGGATAACAACCCTACAAACTCAGTTACCAAAGGGCTTAAATCAGATCTAAAATGGGGGAAATCCAACATTAAAAAACAAAACTGCCCCGACCTTAATTACCACAAATCCCAACCCTAGCTTGATAAACCTCTCAAACCGCAACCACACCCTACCCGAATCACAATAACCCTAACCACATCCCACCTGGCCCACAACAAACAGACCCCACCCAAATCCTAACTCAAATGCACCCCACTCTACCCCTAAAGCCTAACCCTAACTCTAATACGGGAACCCTAATCTCCCACCCCACCCCTAAAACCTAAACCTAACACACCCCACCCTACTCGTAAACCCTGACCCTCACTCAACCCTACCCCTATTGCAACCCTATCCCATAAACCTAACCCCCTAGCCCTGAATCTAATCACAACTCTGACCCTGGACCCTAACCCTGATGCACCCTACCCTACCCCTAAACACCTAACCCTAACCCTGAAGCACCCTACCCTACCCCAAAACACCTAACCCTAACCCTGATGCACCCAACCCTATCCCTAAAACATAACCCTAATGCACCCAACCCTACCCCTAAAACTTAACCCTAACCCCACTCCACCCCTAAACACCTAACCCTAACCCTGATGCACCCCAACCTAACCGCAAAATAGCCCAGAACCTAACTGCGACCCTGACCCTCACCTAACCCCAACACTAACCCCAATGCAGCAACCCTAACCCTAACCTGAACCCCCCAACCTCAATACAACATAACCCTAACACGACCTAAAATAAAGGGAAGGGTTCCAACACCAATAATAATATACAAGTAAGCAAATAATAACTAAATACTACATAGAGACCATAAATTGGCAAAACCCAGGAACTGATTATAACCCCAGAGGGGATCAAAGGATTACGGATCAAGAAATTACTCAGAAGAGATCGGCAAGAAAAAGAAGCCAGGTGGTAAGGTAAAGCGTGGGCCAACCAAAAGTGGCAGGTATAAGTGACAAGAAGCTCAAGGGTTGAGTGAGAATATGAACACAAGAGAGTATAACTGCCCTCCTGCCCATACCATACAACCTAACCCTAAACCTAACCCTATCCCTAACCCTAACCCTAACCCTAACCTTAACCCTAACCCTAATGCAGAAACAGGGAATCGTCTCAGGATGAGGCTCACAGGGCACCTCAGTGCTTTTCGAACAAAGGATGTCTACAAACCTACCTCCCGACACTTCATGGAGCATGGTCTTGAATCCCTGGAATTTATGGGTTGGAGACCAACATGAACTGGACAACCTCACAAAGGAAGAGGAGGGAAAAACACTGGATAACAACCCTACAAACTCAGTTCCCAAAGGGCTTAAATCAGATCTAAAATGGGGGAAATCCAACATTAAAAAACAAAACTGCCCTGACCTTAATTACCACAAATCCCAACCCCAGCTTGATAAACCTCTCAAACCGCAACCACACCCTACCCTAATCACAATAAACCTAACCATATCCCAACTGGCCCTCAACAAACAGACCCCACCCAAATCCTAACTCAAATGCACCCCACTCTACCCCTAAAGCCTAACCCTAACTCGAATACGGGAACACTAATCTCCCACCCCACCCCTAAAACCTAAACCTAACACACCCCACCCTGCTCCTAAACCCTGACCCTCACTTAACCCTACCCCTAATGCAACCCTAACCCATAACCCTAACCCCTAGCCCTGAGTCTAATCACAACTCTGACCCTGGACCCCAACCCTGATGCACCCTACCCTACCCCTAAACACCTAGCCCTAACCCTGATGCTCCCTACCCTACCCCTAAACACCTAATCCTAACCCGGATGCACTCCACCCCACCCCTAAACACCTAACCCTAACCCTGATGCACCCCAACCTAACCCCAATATAGCCCTGAACCTAACTGCGACGCTGACCCTCACCTGACCCCAACACTAACCCCAATGCAGCAACCCTAACCCGAACCTGAACCCCCCAACCTCAACACAACATATCCCTAACAATACTTAAAATAAAGGGTAGGGTGACAAGGAAGCAAATAATAACTCAATACTACATAGAGACCATAAATTGGCAAAACCCAGGAACTGATTTTCACCCCAGAGGGGGATCAAAGGATTACGGATCTAGAAATTACGAAGAAGAGATCGACAAGAAAAAGAAGCCAGGTGGTAAGGTAAAGCGTGGGCCAACCAAAAGTGGCAGGTATAAGTGACAAGAAGCTCAAGGGTTGAGTGAGAATATGAACACAAGAGGGTGTAACTACCCTCCTGCCAACACCACACAACCTAACCCTAACCCAACTCCCAGTCCTGCTCCTTCTTCACCTCCAGCTCCTTCTCCAACTGAAGCTCCTTCTGCAACTCCTGTTCATTCTCCACCTCCTGCTCCTTCGCCTCCTCTTCCTCCTTCTCCTCCAACTGTTCATTCCCCACCACCTGCTCCGTCTCCACCTCCGGCTCCTTCTCCCTCTCCTGCTGCTTCAACGCCTCCTGCTCCTTCGATGCATCCAACTCCTTCTCTGCATCATGCTCGTTCACCCCCATCTGCTCCTTCTCCTCCTCCTGCTTCTTACCCTCCTCCTGATCCTTCTCGTCCTCCTGATCATTCTCGTCCTCCTGCTCCTACGCCCCCTCTTGCTCTTGCTCTGCATCCACTCCTTCTCCGCCTCCTGCTCCTTCTCCACCTCCCGCTCCATCTCTACCTGCGCCTCTTGCTCCGTCTCCCCTTCCCGCTCCATCTCTACCTCCTGCTCCTTTTCCCCGTCCTGCTCACTCTCCCCCTCCTGCTCCTTCTCCTCGTCCCGCTCAAACTCCTCCTCCTGCTCCTTCTCCTCCTCCTGCTCCTTCTCCACCTCCTGCTCCTTCTCCACCTCCTGCTCCTTCTCCACCTCCTGCTCATTCTCCACCTCCTGCTCCTTCTCCACCTGCTGCTCCTCCTCTTTCATCTCCTGCTCCTTCTCCACCTCCTGCTCCTTTTCCATATCCAGCTCCACCTCCACCTCCTGCTCCTTCACCTCCTGCTCATTCTATGCCTCCCGCTCCTCCTCTGCCTACTGCTCGTTCACACCCTCCTGATCAATATCGCCCTCGAGCCCCTCCTCCACCTTCTGCTCCCTCTCCATCAACTGCTCCTTCTCCGTCTCCTGCTTCTTCACCTCCTCCTGATCCTTCTCGACTTCCTGATCCTTCTCGTCTTCCTGATCCTTCTCGTCTTCCTGATCCTTCTCGTCTTCCTGATTCTTCTCGTCCTCCTGCTCCTTCTCGTCCTCCTGCTCCTTCTCGTCATCCTGCTCCTTCTCGTCCTCCTGCTGCTTCTCGTCCTCCTCCTCCTTCTCCTCCTGTTGCTCCTTCTCCACCTCCTGCTGCTTCTCAACGTCTGGCTCCATCTCCTCCTCCTGCTCCTTCTTCTCTTCGTGCTGCTTCTCCTCCTCCTGCCGCTTCTCCTCGTCCTGCTACTTCTCTCCTCCTCCTGCTCCTTCTTTTCCTCTGCTCAACCCCCACCTCCTGCTCCATCTTCGCTTCCTGATCCTTCTCCACTTTCTGCTCCTTCTACTCCTTCCGCTCCTCCTCCACCTCCTGCTCCTTCCACCCCTCATGCTCCTTCTACCACTCCTGCTCCTTCTCCTCCTCTAGCTCGTTCTCCTCCTCCAGCTCCTTCTCCTCCTCCAGCTCCTTTTCCCCGTCCTGCTCCTTCTTCACCTGCAGCTCCTCCTCCGCCTCCTTCTCCTTCTCCACCTCCTGCTCCTTCTCCACCTCCTGCTCCTTCTCCGCCTCCTGCTCCTTCTCCACCTCATGCTCCTCCACCACATCCAGCTCCACCTTCACCTCCTGCTGCTTCCCCTCCACCTGCACCTTCTCCTCTTTCTGCTCAACCTCCCCCTCCTGCTCCTTTTCAACTTCCTGGTCAAACTCCTCCACCTGCTCCTTCTCCACCTCCTGCTCCTGCCTTGCCTCCTGCTTCTTCTCCCCTCCTGCTCCTTCACCCACTCCTGCTCCTGCTCCTTTTCCCCGTCCTGCTCCTTCTCCACCTCCTGCTCACTCACCCCCTCCTGCTCACTCTCCCCCTCCTGCTCCTTCTCCTCGTCCCGCTCAACCACCGCCTCCTGCTCCTTCTCCTCTTCCTGCTCCTTCTCCACCTCCTGCTCCTTATCCACCTCCTGCTCCTTCTCCACCTCCTGCTCCTTCTCCATCTCCTGCTCCTTCTCCACCTCCTGCTCCTTCTCCCCCTCCTGCTCCTTCTCCACCTCCTGCTCCTTCTCCACATCCTGCTCCTTCTCGGCCTCCTGCTCCGCCTGCTGCTCCTTCTCCGCCTCCTGCTCCTTCTCTGCTTCCTGCTCCTTCTCCACCTCCTGCTCCTTCTCCACCTCCTGCTCCTTCTCCACCTGCTGCTCCTTCTCTACCTCCTGCTCCTTCTCCTCCTCCTGCTCCGTCTCCTCCTCCTGCTCCTTCTCCTCCTCCTGCAACTTCTCCACCTCCTGCTCCTTATCCACCTCCTGCTCCTTCTCCACCTCCTGCTCTTTCTCCACCTGCTGCTACTTCTCTACCTCCTGCTCCTTCTCCTCCTCCTGCTCCGCCTCCTGCTCCTTCTCCGCCTCCTGCTCCTTCTCTGCTTACTGCTCCTTCTCCACCTCCTGCTCCTTCTCCACCTCCTGCTCCTTCTCCACCTGCTGCTCCTTCTCTACCTCCTGCTCCTTCTCCTCCTCCTGCTCCGTCTCCTCCTCCTGCTCCTTCTCCTCCTCCTGCAACTTCTCCACCTCCTGCTCCTTATCCACCTCCTGCTCCTTCTCCACCTCCTGCTCTTTCTCCACCTGCTGCTACTTCTCTACCTCCTGCTCCTTCTCCTCCTCCAGCTCCGTCTCCTACTCCTGCTCCTTCTCCTCCTCCTGCTCCGTCTCCTCCTCCTGCTCCTTCTCCTCCTGCTGCTCCTTCTCCACCTCCTGCTCCTTCTCCACCTCCTGCTCCTACTCCACCTTCTGCTCCTTCTCCACCTTCTGCTCCTTAACCATCTTCTGCTCCTTCTCCACCTTCCGCTCCTTCTCCACCTCCTACTCCTTCTCCGCCTCCTGCTCCTTCTCCACCTCATGCTCCTCCACCACATCCAGCTCCACCTTCACCTCCTGCTGCTTCCCCTCCACCTGCACTTTCTCCTCTTTCTGCTCAACCTCCCCCTCATGCTCCTTTTCAACTTCCTGCTCAAACTCCTCCACCTGCTCCTTCTCCCCCTCCTGCTCCTGCCTTGCCTCCTGCTCCTTCTCCCCTCCTGCTCCTTCACCCATTCCTACTCCTGCTCCTTTTCCCCGTCCTGCTCCTTCTCCACCTCCTGCTCACTCACCCCCTCCTGCTCACTCTCCCACTCCTGCTCCTTCTCCTCGTCCCGCTCACCCTCCGCCTACTGCTCCTTCTCCTCCTCCTGCTCCTTCTTCACCTCCTGCTCCTTCTCCACCTCCTGCTGCTTCCCCTCTACCTGCAACTTCTCCTCTTTCTGCTCAACCTCCCCCTCCTGCTCCTTTTCATCTTCCTGGTCAAACTCCTCCACCTGCTCCTTCTCCCACTCCTGCTCCTCCCTTGCCTCCTGCTCCTTCTCCCCTCCTGCTCCTTCACCCACTCCATCTCCTGCTCCTTCTCCATCTCCTGCTCCGTCTCCTCCTCCTGCTCCTTCTCCACCTCCTGCTCCTTCTACACCTCCTGCTCCTTCTCCACTTCCTGCTCCTTCTCCTCCTCCTGCTCCTTCTCCGCCTCCTGCTCCTTCTCGGCCTCCTGCTCCGCCTCCTGCTCCTTCTCCGCCTTCTGCTCCTTCTCCACCTCCTGCTCCTTCTCCACCTCCTGCTCCTTCTCCACCTGCTGCTCCTTCTCTACCTCCTGCTCCTTCTCCTCCTGCTGCTCCGTCTCCTCCTCCTGCTCCTTCTCCTCCTCCTGCTCCTTCTCCACCTCCTGCTCCTTCTCCACCTCGTGCTCCTTCTCCACCTGCTGCTCCTTCTCCACCTCCTGCTCCTTCTCCACCTCCTGCTCCTTTTCCATTACCAGCTCCACCTCCACCTCCACCTCCTGCTCCTTCTCCACCTCCTGCTCCTTCTCCGCCTCCTGCTCCTTCTCCGCCTCCTGCTCCTTCTCCTCCTCCAGCTCCGTCTCCTCCTCCTGCTCCTTCTCCTCCTCCTGCTCCGTCTCCTCCTCCTGCTCCTTCTCCTCCTCCTGCTCCTTCTCCACCTCCTGCTCCTTCTCCACCTCCTGCTCTTTCTCCTCCTCCTGCTCCGTCTCCTCCTCCTGCTCCTTCTCCTCCTGCTGCTCCTTCTCCACCTCCTGCTCCTTCTCCAACTCCTGCTACTTCTCCACCTTCTGCTCCTTCTCCACCTTCTGCTCCTTTACCATCTTCTGCTCCTTCTCCACCTTCCGCTCCTTCTCCACCTCCTGCTCCTTCTCCACCTCCTGCTCCTTCTCCACCTTCTGTTCCTTCTCCACCTTCTGCGCCTTCTCCATCTTCTGCTCCTTCTCCACCTTCTGCTCCTTCGCCAGTTCCTGCTACTTCTCCACCTCCTACTCCTTCTCCACCTTCTATTCCTACTCCACCTCCAGCTCCTTCTCCTCCTCCTCCTCATGCTCCATCTCCACGTCCTGCTCCTTCTCCTCGTCCCGCTCAAACTAATCCTCCTGCTCCTTCTCCACCTCCTGCTCCATCTCCACCTCGTGCTCCTTCTCCACCTCATGCTCCTTCTGCACCCCATGCTCCTTCTCCACCTCCTACTCCTTCTCCACCTCCTGCTCCTCCTCCTTCATCTCCTGCTCCTTCTCCACCTCCTGCTCCTTTTCCATATCCAGCTCCACCTCCACTTCCTGCTCCTTCACCTCCTTCTCCTTCTCCGCCTCCTGCTCCTTCTATGCCTCCCGCTCCTCCTCCACCTACTGCTCGTTCACACCTTCCTGATCATTTTCGCCCTCGAGCCCCTCCTCCACCTCCTGCTCCCTCTCCCTCAACTTCTCCTTCTCCGTCTCCATCTTCTACCCCTCCTCCTGATCCTTCTCGTCTTCCTGATCCTTCTCGTCTTCCTGATCCTTCTCGTCTTCCTGATCCTTCTCGTCCTCCTGCTCCTTCTCGTCCTCTTGCTCCTTCTCGTCCTCCTGCTCCTTCTCGTCCTGCTGCTCCTTCTCCTCCTTTTGTTCCTCCTCCCCCTCCTGCTCCTTCTCCCTCTCCTGTTCCTTCTCCCTCACCTGCTCCTTCTCCACCTCCTGCTCCTTCTCAACGTCTGGCTCCATCTCCTCCTCCTGCTCCTTCTTCTCTTCGTGCTCGTTCTCCTCCTCCTGCTCCATCTCTTCCTCTGCTCAACTCCTCCTCCTGCTCCTTCTCCACCTCTGCTCCTTCTCCTTCTTCTGCTCCTCCTCCACCTCCTGCTCCATCTACCCCTCCGGCTCCTTTTACCCCTCCTTCTCCTCCTCTTGCTCGTTCTCCTCCTTCAACTCCTTCTCCTCCTCCAGCTCCTTCTCCCCGTCCTGCTCCTTCTTCACCTGCAGCTCCACCTCCGCCTCCTGCTCCTTCTCCACCTTCTCTGCCTCCTGCTCCATCTCCACCTCATGCTCCTCCACCACATCCAGCTCCACCTCCAGCTCCTGCTACTTCCCCTCCACCTGCTCCATCTCCTCTTTCTGCTCAACCTCCCCCTCCTGCTCCTTCTCCACTTCCTGGTCAAACTACTCCTCCTGATCCTTCTCCCCCTCCTGCTCCTGCCTTGCCTCCTGCTCCGTCTCCCCTCCTGCTCCTTCACCCCCTCCTGCTCCTGCTCCTACTCCACCTTCTGCTCCTTCCGCACCTTCTGCTCCTTCTCTACCTCCTGCTACTTCTCCGTCTCCTGTTCCTTCTCCTCGTCAAGGTGAACCTCTTCCTACTGCTCCTTCTCCACCTCCTGCTCCTTCTCCACATCCTGCTCCTTCTCCACCTCCTGCTCCTTCTCCAACTCCTGCTCCTTCTCCACCTCCTGCTCCTTCTCCACCTCCTGCTCCTTCTCCACCTCCTGCTCCTTCTCCACCTCCTGCTTCTTCTCCACCTCCTGCTCCTTCTCCACCTCCTGCTCCTTCTCCAACTCCTGCTCCTTCTCCATCTCCTGCTGCTTCTCCACCTCCTGCTCCTTCTCCACCTCCTGCTCCTTCTCCAACTCCTGCTCCTTCTCCATCTCCTGCTCCTTCTCCACCTCCTGCTCCTTCTCCACCTCCTATTCCTACTCCACCTCCAGCTCCTTCTCCTCCTCCTCCTCATGCTCCATCTCCACGTCCTGCTCCTTCTCCTCTTCCAGCTCCAACTCCCCGTCCTGCTCCTTCTTCACCTCCAGCTCCTTCTCCAACTGAAGCTCCTTCTACAACTCCTGTTCATTCTCCACCTCCTGCTCCTTCGCCTCCTCCTCCTCCTTCTCCTCCAACTGGTCAGTCCCCACCTCCTGCTCCTTCTCCACCACCGGCTCCTTCTCCCTCTCCTGCTGCTTCAACGCCTCCTGCTCCTTCGATGCATCCAGCTCCTTCTCTGCATCCTGCTCGTTCACCCCCACATGCTCCTTCTCCTCCTCCTGCTTCTTCCCCTCCTCCTGCTTCTTCTCGTCCTCCTGATCATTCTCTTCCTCCTGCTCCTTCGCTCCCTCTTGCTCTTTCTCTGCATCCCACTCCTTCTTCGCTTCCTGCTCCTCCTCAACCTCCTGCTCCTTCCACCCCTCATGCTCCTTCTCCCACTCCTGCTCCTTCTCCTCCTCTAGCTCGTTCTCCTCCTCCAGCTCCTTCTCCTCCTCCAGCTCCTTTTCCCCGTCCTGCTCCTTCTTCACCTGCAGCTCCTCCTCCGCCTCCTCCTCCTTCTCGACCTCCTGCTCCTTCTCCACCTCCTGCTCCTTCTCCGCCTCCTGCTCCTTCTCCACCTCATGGCCTCCACCACATCCAGCTCCACCTTCACCTCCTGCTGCTTCCCCTCCACCTGCACCTTCTCCTCTTTCTGCTCAACCTCCCCCTCCTGCTCCTTTTCAACTTCCTGGTCAAACTCCTCCACCTGCTCCTTCTCCCCCTCCTGCTCCTGCCTTGCCTCCTGCTCCTTCTCCCCTCCTGCTCCTTCACCTACTCCTGCTCCTGCTCCTTTTCCCCGTCCTGCTCCTTCTCCACCTCCTGCTCACTCACCCCATCCTGCTCACTCTCCCCCTCCTGCTCCTTCTCCTCGTCCTGCTCAACCTCCACCTCCAGCTCCGTGTCCTCCTCCTGCTCCTTCTCCTCCTCCTGCTCCGTCTCCTCCTCCTGCTCCTTCTCCTCCTCCTGCTCCTTCTCCACCTCCTGCTCCTTCTCCACCTCCTGCTCTTTCTCCTCCTCCTGCAACTTCTCCACCTCCTGCTCCTTATCCACCTCCTGCTCCTTCTCCACCTCCTGCTCTTTCTCCACCTGCTGCTACTTCTCTACCTCCTGCTCCTTCTCCTCCTCCAGCTCCGTCTCCTACTCCTGCTCCTTCTCCTCCTCCTGCTCCGTCTCCTCCTCCTGCTCCTTCTCCTCCTGCTGCTCCTTCTCCACCTCCTGCTCCTTCTCCACCTCCTGCTCCTACTCCACCTTCTGCTCCTTCTCCACCTTCTGCTCCTTAACCATCTTCTGCTCCTTCTCCACCTTCCGCTCCTTCTCCACCTCCTACTCCTTCTCCGCCTCCTGCTCCTTCTCCACCTCATGCTCCTCCACCACATCCAGCTCCACCTTCACCTCCTGCTGCTTCCCCTCCACCTGCACTTTCTCCTCTTTCTGCTCAACCTCCCCCTCATGCTCCTTTTCAACTTCCTGCTCAAACTCCTCCACCTGCTCCTTCTCCCCCTCCTGCTCCTGCCTTGCCTCCTGCTCCTTCTCCCCTCCTGCTCCTTCACCCATTCCTACTCCTGCTCCTTTTCCCCGTCCTGCTCCTTCTCCACCTCCTGCTCACTCACCCCCTCCTGCTCACTCTCCCACTCCTGCTCCTTCTCCTCGTCCCGCTCACCCTCCGCCTACTGCTCCTTCTCCTCCTCCTGCTCCTTCTTCACCTCCTGCTCCTTCTCCACCTCCTGCTGCTTCCCCTCTACCTGCAACTTCTCCTCTTTCTGCTCAACCTCCCCCTCCTGCTCCTTTTCAACTTCCTGGTCAAACTCCTCCACCTGCTCCTTCTCCCACTCCTGCTCCTCCCTTGCCTCCTGCTCCTTCTCCCCTCCTGCTCCTTCACCCACTCCATCTCCTGCTCCTTCTCCATCTCCTGCTCCGTCTCCTCCTCCTGCTCCTTCTCCACCTCCTGCTCCTTCTACACCTCCTGCTCCTTCTCCACTTCCTGCTCCTTCTCCTCCTCCTGCTCCTTCTCCGCCTCCTGCTCCTTCTCGGCCTCCTGCTCCGCCTCCTGCTCCTTCTCCGCCTTCTGCTCCTTCTCCACCTCCTGCTCCTTCTCCACCTCCTGCTCCTTCTCCACCTGCTGCTCCTTCTCTACCTCCTGCTCCTTCTCCTCCTGCTGCTCCGTCTCCTCCTCCTGCTCCTTCTCCTCCTCCTGCTCCTTCTCCACCTCCTGCTCCTTCTCCACCTCGTGCTCCTTCTCCACCTGCTGCTCCTTCTCCACCTCCTGCTCCTTCTCCACCTCCTGCTCCTTTTCCATTACCAGCTCCACCTCCACCTCCACCTCCTGCTCCTTCTCCACCTCCTGCTCCTTCTCCGCCTCCTGCTCCTTCTCCGCCTCCTGCTCCTTCTCCTCCTCCAGCTCCGTCTCCTCCTCCTGCTCCTTCTCCTCCTCCTGCTCCGTCTCCTCCTCCTGCTCCTTCTCCTCCTCCTGCTCCTTCTCCACCTCCTGCTCCTTCTCCACCTCCTGCTCTTTCTCCTCCTCCTGCTCCGTCTCCTCCTCCTGCTCCTTCTCCTCCTGCTGCTCCTTCTCCACCTCCTGCTCCTTCTCCAACTCCTGCTACTTCTCCACCTTCTGCTCCTTCTCCACCTTCTGCTCCTTTACCATCTTCTGCTCCTTCTCCACCTTCCGCTCCTTCTCCACCTCCTGCTCCTTCTCCACCTCCTGCTCCTTCTCCACCTTCTGTTCCTTCTCCACCTTCTGCGCCTTCTCCATCTTCTGCTCCTTCTCCACCTTCTGCTCCTTCGCCAGTTCCTGCTACTTCTCCACCTCCTACTCCTTCTCCACCTTCTATTCCTACTCCACCTCCAGCTCCTTCTCCTCCTCCTCCTCATGCTCCATCTCCACGTCCTGCTCCTTCTCCTCGTCCCGCTCAAACTAATCCTCCTGCTCCTTCTCCACCTCCTGCTCCATCTCCACCTCGTGCTCCTTCTCCACCTCATGCTCCTTCTGCACCCCATGCTCCTTCTCCACCTCCTACTCCTTCTCCACCTCCTGCTCCTCCTCCTTCATCTCCTGCTCCTTCTCCACCTCCTGCTCCTTTTCCATATCCAGCTCCACCTCCACTTCCTGCTCCTTCACCTCCTTCTCCTTCTCCGCCTCCTGCTCCTTCTATGCCTCCCGCTCCTCCTCCACCTACTGCTCGTTCACACCTTCCTGATCATTTTCGCCCTCGAGCCCCTCCTCCACCTCCTGCTCCCTCTCCCTCAACTTCTCCTTCTCCGTCTCCATCTTCTACCCCTCCTCCTGATCCTTCTCGTCTTCCTGATCCTTCTCGTCTTCCTGATCCTTCTCGTCTTCCTGATCCTTCTCGTCCTCCTGCTCCTTCTCGTCCTCTTGCTCCTTCTCGTCCTCCTGCTCCTTCTCGTCCTGCTGCTCCTTCTCCTCCTTTTGTTCCTCCTCCCCCTCCTGCTCCTTCTCCCTCTCCTGTTCCTTCTCCCTCACCTGCTCCTTCTCCACCTCCTGCTCCTTCTCAACGTCTGGCTCCATCTCCTCCTCCTGCTCCTTCTTCTCTTCGTGCTCGTTCTCCTCCTCCTGCTCCATCTCTTCCTCTGCTCAACTCCTCCTCCTGCTCCTTCTCCACCTCTGCTCCTTCTCCTTCTTCTGCTCCTCCTCCACCTCCTGCTCCATCTACCCCTCCGGCTCCTTTTACCCCTCCTTCTCCTCCTCTTGCTCGTTCTCCTCCTTCAACTCCTTCTCCTCCTCCAGCTCCTTCTCCCCGTCCTGCTCCTTCTTCACCTGCAGCTCCACCTCCGCCTCCTGCTCCTTCTCCACCTTCTCTGCCTCCTGCTCCATCTCCACCTCATGCTCCTCCACCACATCCAGCTCCACCTCCAGCTCCTGCCACTTCCCCTCCACCTGCTCCATCTCCTCTTTCTGCTCAACCTCCCCCTCCTGCTCCTTCTCCACTTCCTGGTCAAACTACTCCTCCTGATCCTTCTCCCCCTCCTGCTCCTGCCTTGCCTCCTGCTCCGTCTCCCCTCCTGCTCCTTCACCCCCTCCTGCTCCTGCTCCTACTCCACCTTCTGCTCCTTCCGCACCTTCTGCTCCTTCTCTACCTCCTGCTACTTCTCCGTCTCCTGTTCCTTCTCCTCGTCAAGGTGAACCTCTTCCTACTGCTCCTTCTCCACCTCCTGCTCCTTCTCCACATCCTGCTCCTTCTCCACCTCCTGCTCCTTCTCCAACTCCTGCTCCTTCTCCACCTCCTGCTCCTTCTCCACCTCCTGCTCCTTCTCCACCTCCTGCTCCTTCTCCACCTCCTGCTTCTTCTCCACCTCCTGCTCCTTCTCCACCTCCTGCTCCTTCTCCAACTCCTGCTCCTTCTCCATCTCCTGCTGCTTCTCCACCTCCTGCTCCTTCTCCACCTCCTGCTCCTTCTCCAACTCCTGCTCCTTCTCCATCTCCTGCTCCTTCTCCACCTCCTGCTCCTTCTCCACCTCCTATTCCTACTCCACCTCCAGCTCCTTCTCCTCCTCCTCCTCATGCTCCATCTCCACGTCCTGCTCCTTCTCCTCTTCCAGCTCCAACTCCCCGTCCTGCTCCTTCTTCACCTCCAGCTCCTTCTCCAACTGAAGCTCCTTCTACAACTCCTGTTCATTCTCCACCTCCTGCTCCTTCGCCTCCTCCTCCTCCTTCTCCTCCAACTGGTCAGTCCCCACCTCCTGCTCCTTCTCCACCACCGGCTCCTTCTCCCTCTCCTGCTGCTTCAACGCCTCCTGCTCCTTCGATGCATCCAGCTCCTTCTCTGCATCCTGCTCGTTCACCCCCACATGCTCCTTCTCCTCCTCCTGCTTCTTCCCCTCCTCCTGCTTCTTCTCGTCCTCCTGATCATTCTCTTCCTCCTGCTCCTTCGCTCCCTCTTGCTCTTTCTCTGCATCCCACTCCTTCTTCGCTTCCTGCTCCTCCTCAACCTCCTGCTCCTTCCACCCCTCATGCTCCTTCTCCCACTCCTGCTCCTTCTCCTCCTCTAGCTCGTTCTCCTCCTCCAGCTCCTTCTCCTCCTCCAGCTCCTTTTCCCCGTCCTGCTCCTTCTTCACCTGCAGCTCCTCCTCCGCCTCCTCCTCCTTCTCGACCTCCTGCTCCTTCTCCACCTCCTGCTCCTTCTCCGCCTCCTGCTCCTTCTCCACCTCATGGCCTCCACCACATCCAGCTCCACCTTCACCTCCTGCTGCTTCCCCTCCACCTGCACCTTCTCCTCTTTCTGCTCAACCTCCCCCTCCTGCTCCTTTTCAACTTCCTGGTCAAACTCCTCCACCTGCTCCTTCTCCCCCTCCTGCTCCTGCCTTGCCTCCTGCTCCTTCTCCCCTCCTGCTCCTTCACCTACTCCTGCTCCTGCTCCTTTTCCCCGTCCTGCTCCTTCTCCACCTCCTGCTCACTCACCCCATCCTGCTCACTCTCCCCCTCCTGCTCCTTCTCCTCGTCCTGCTCAACCTCCACCTCCAGCTCCGTGTCCTCCTCCTGCTCCTTCTCCTCCTCCTGCTCCGTCTCCTCCTCCTGCTCCTTCTCCTCCTCCTGCTCCTTCTCCACCTCCTGCTCCTTCTCCACCTCCTGCTCTTTCTCCTCCTCCTGCTGGGTCTCCTCCTCCTGCTCCTTCTCCACCTCCTGCTCCTTCTCCACCTTCTGCTCCTTCTCCACCTTCTTCTCCTTCTCCACCTCCTGCTCTTTCTCCACCTGCTGCTCCTTCTCCTCCTCCAGCTCCGTCTCCTCCTCCTGCTCCTTCTCCTCCTCCTGCTCCGTCTCCTCCTCCTGCTCCTTCTCCTCCTCCTGCTCCTTCTCCACCTCCTGCTCCTTCTCCACCTCCTGCTCTTTCTCCTCCTCCTGCTCGGTCTCCTCCTCCTGCTCCTTCTCCACCTCCTGCTCCTTCTCCACCTTCTGCTCCTTCTCCACCTTCTGCTCCTTCTCCACCTTCTGCTCCTTTACCATCTTCTGCTCCTTCTCCACCTTCCGCTCCTTCTCCACCTCCTACTCCTTCTCCGCCTCCTGCTCCTTCTCCACCTCATGCTCCTCCACCACATCCAGCTCCACCTTCACCTCCTGCTGCTTCCCCTCCACCTCCACCTTCTCCTCTTTCTGCTCAACCTCCCCCTCCTGCTCCTTTTCAACTTCCTGGTCAAACTCCTCCACCTGCTCCTTCTCCCCCTCCTGCTCCTGCCTTGCCTCCTGCTCCTTCTCCCCTCCTGTTCCTTCACCCACTCCTGCTCCTTTTCCCCGTCCTGCTCCTTCTCCACCTCCTGCTCACTCACCCCCTCCTGCTCACTCTCCCCCTCCTGCTCCTTCTCCTCGTCCCGCTCAACCTCCGCCTCCTGCTCCTTCTCCTCCTCCTACTCCTTCTCCACCTCTTGCTCCTTCTCCACCTCCTGCTGCTTCCCCTCCACCTGCAACTTCTCCTCTTTCTGCTCAACCTCCGCCTCTTGCTCCTTCTCCTCCTCCTGCTCCTTCTCCACCTCCTGCTCCTTCTCCACCTACTGCTCCTTCTCCACCTCCTGCTCCTTCACCCACTCCTGCTCCTGCTCCTTTTCCCCGTCCTGCTCCTTCTCCACCTCCTGCTCACTCAACCCCTCCTGCTCACTCTCCCCCTCCTGCTCCTTCTCCTCGTCCCGTTCAACCTCCGCCTCCTGCTCCTTCTCCTCCTCCTATCCTTCTCCACATCCTGCTCCTTCTCCTCCTCCTGCTCCTTCTCCGCCTCCTGCTCCTTCTCGGCCTCCTGCTCCGCCTCCTGCTCCTTCTCCGCCTCCAGCTCCTTCTCCGCCTCCTGCTCCTTCTCCACCTCCTGCTCCTTCTCCACCTCCTGCTCCTTCTCCACCTCCTGCTCCTTCTCTACCTCCTGCTCCTTCTCCTCCTCCTGCTCCTTCTCCTCCTCCTGCTCCGTCTCCTCCTCCTGCTCCTTCTCCACCTCCTGCTCCTTCTCCACCTCCTGCTCCTTCTCCACCTCCTGCTCCTTCTCCACCTCCTGCTCCTTCTCCACCTCCTGCTCTTTCTCCACCTGCTGCTCCTTCTCTACCTCCTGCTCCTTCTCCTCCTCCAGCTCCGTCTCCTCCTCCTGCTCCTTCTCCTCCTGCTGCTCCGTCTCCTCCTCCTGCTCCTTCTCCTCCTGCTGCTACTTCTCCACCTCCTGCTCCTTCTCCACCTCCTGCTCCTTCTCCACCTTCTGCTCATTCTCCGCCTTCTGCTCCTTTACCATCTTCTGCTCCTTCTCCACCTTCCGCTCCTTCTCCACCTCCTGCTCCTTCTCCACCTCCTGCTCCTTCTCCACCTTCTGTTCCTTCTCCACCTTCTGCTCCTTCTCTACCTCCTGCTACTTCTCCGTCTCCTGTTCCTTCTCCTCGTCAAGGTGAACCTCTTCCTACTGCTCCTTCTCCACCTCCTGCTCCTTCTCCACATCCTGCTCCTTCTCCACCTCCTGCTCCTTCTCCAACTCCTGCTCCTTCTCCACCTCCTGCTCCTTCTCCACCTCCTGCTCCTTCTCCACCTCCTGCTCCTTCTCCACCTCCTGCTTCTTCTCCACCTCCTGCTCCTTCTCCACCTCCTGCTCCTTCTCCAACTCCTGCTCCTTCTCCATCTCCTGCTGCTTCTCCACCTCCTGCTCCTTCTCCACCTCCTGCTCCTTCTCCAACTCCTGCTCCTTCTCCATCTCCTGCTCCTTCTCCACCTCCTGCTCCTTCTCCACCTCCTATTCCTACTCCACCTCCAGCTCCTTCTCCTCCTCCTCCTCATGCTCCATCTCCACGTCCTGCTCCTTCTCCTCTTCCAGCTCCAACTCCCCGTCCTGCTCCTTCTTCACCTCCAGCTCCTTCTCCAACTGAAGCTCCTTCTACAACTCCTGTTCATTCTCCACCTCCTGCTCCTTCGCCTCCTCCTCCTCCTTCTCCTCCAACTGGTCAGTCCCCACCTCCTGCTCCTTCTCCACCACCGGCTCCTTCTCCCTCTCCTGCTGCTTCAACGCCTCCTGCTCCTTCGATGCATCCAGCTCCTTCTCTGCATCCTGCTCGTTCACCCCCACATGCTCCTTCTCCTCCTCCTGCTTCTTCCCCTCCTCCTGCTCCTTCTCGTCCTCCTGATCATTCTCTTCCTCCTGCTCCTTCGCTCCCTCTTGCTCTTGCTCTGCATCCCACTCCTTCTTCGCTTCCTGCTCCTCCTCAACCTCTTGCTCCTTCCACCCCTCATGCTCCTTCTCCCACTCGTGCTCCTTCTCCTCCTCTAGCTCGTTCTCCTCCTCCAGCTCCTTCTCCTCCTCCAGCTCCTTTTCCCCGTCCTGCTCCTTCTTCACCTGCAGCTCCTCCTCCGCCTCCTCCTCCTTCTCGACCTCCTGCTCCTTCTCCACCTCCTGCTCCTTCTCCGCCTCCTGCTCCTTCTCCACCTCATGCTCCTCCACCACATCCAGCTCCACCTTCACCTCCTGCTGCTTCCCCTCCACCTGCACCTTCTCCTCTTTCTGCTCAACCTCCCCCTCCTGCTCCTTTTCAACTTCCTGGTCAAACTCCTCCACCTGCTCCTTCTCCCCCTCCTGCTCCTGCCTTGCCTCCTGCTCCTTCTGCCCTCCTGCTCCTTCACCTACTCCTGCTCCTGCTCCTTTTCCCCGTCCTGCTCCTTCTCCACCTCCTGCTCACTCACCCCCTCCTGCTCACTCTCCCCCTCCTGCTCCTTCTCCTCGTCCTGCTCAACCTCCACCTCCAGCTCCGTCTCCTCCTCCTGCTCCTTCTCCTCCTCCTGCTCCGTCTCCTCCTCCTGCTCCTTCTCCTCCTCCTGCTCCTTCTCCACCTCCTGCTCCTTCTCCACCTCCTGCTCTTTCTCCTCCTCCTGCTCGGTCTCCTCCTCCTGCTCCTTCTCCACCTCCTGCTCCTTCTCCACCTTCTGCTCCTTCTCCACCTTCTTCTCCTTCTCCACCTCCTGCTCTTTCTCCACCTGCTGCTCCTTCTCTACCTCCTGCTCCTTCTCCTCCTCCAGCTCCGTCTCCTCCTCCTGCTCCTTCTCCTCCTCCTGCTCCGTCTCCTCCTCCTGCTCCTTCTCCTCCTCCTGCTCCTTCTCCACCTCCTGCTCCTTCTCCACCTCCTGCTCTTTCTCCTCCTCCTGCTCGGTCTCCTCCTCCTGCTCCTTCTCCACCTCCTGCTCCTTTTCCACCTTCTGCTCCTTCTCATACTTCTGCTCCTTCTCCACCTTCTGCTCCTTTACCATCTTCTGCTCCTTCTCCACCTTCCGCTCCTTCTCCACCTCCTACTCCTTCTCCGCCTCCTGCTCCTTCTCCACCTCATGCTCCTCCACCACATCCAGCTCCACCTTCACCTCCTGCTGCTTCCCCTCCACCTCCACCTTCTCCTCTTTCTGCTCAACCTCCCCCTCCTGCTCCTTTTCAACTTCCTGGTCAAACTCCTCCACCTGCTCCTTCTCCCCCTCCTGCTCCTGCCTTGCCTCCTGCTCCTTCTCCCCTCCTGTTCCTTCACCCACTCCTGCTCCTGCTCCTTTTCCCCGTCCTGCTCCTTCTCCACCTCCTGCTCACTCACCCCCTCCTGCTCACTCTCCCCCTCCTGCTCCTTCTCCTCGTCCCGCTCAACCTCCGCCTCCTGCTCCTTCTCCTCCTCCTGCTCCTTCTCCACCTCTTGCTCCTTCTCCACCTCCTGCTGCTTCCCCTCCACCTGCAACTTCTCCTCTTTCTGCTCAACCTCCGCCTCCTGCTCCTTCTCCTCCTCCTGCTCCTTCTCCACCTCCTGCTCCTTCTCCACCTACTGCTCCTTCTCCACCTCCTGCTCCTTCACCCACTCCTGCTCCTGCTCCTTTTCCCCGTCCTGCTCCTTCTCCACCTCATGCTCACTCACCCCCTCCTGCTCACTCTCCCCCTCCTGCTCCTTCTCCTCGTCCCGTTCAACCTCCGCCTCCTGCTCCTTCTCCTCCTCCTATCCTTCTCCACATCCTGCTCCTTCTCCTCCTCCTGCTCCTTCTCCGCCTCCTGCTCCTTCTCGGCCTCCTGCTCCGCCTCCTGCTCCTTCTCCGCCTCCAGCTCCTTCTCCGCCTCCTGCTCCTTCTCCACCTCCTGCTCCTTCTCCACCTCCTGCTCCTTCTCCACCTCCTGCTCCTTCTCTACCTCCTGCTCCTTCTCCTCCTCCTGCTCCTTCTCCTCCTCCTGCTCCGTCTCCTCCTCCTGCTCCTTCTCCACCTCCTGCTCCTTCTCCACCTCCTGCTCCTTCTCCACCTCCTGCTCCTTCTCCACCTCCTGCTCCTTCTCCACCTCCTGCTCTTTCTCCACCTGCTGCTCCTTCTCTACCTCCTGCTCCTTCTCCTCCTCCACCTCCGTCTCCTCCTCCTGCTCCTTCTCCTCCTGCTGTTCCGTCTCCTCCTCCTGCTCCTTCTCCTCCTGCTGCTACTTCTCCACCTCCTGCTCCTTCTCCACCTCCTGCTCCTTCTCCACCTTCTGCTCCTTCTCCGCCTTCTGCTCCTTTACCATCTTCTGCTCCTTCTCCACCTTCCGCTCCTTCTCCACCTCCTGCTCCTTCTCCACCTCCTGCTCCTTCTCCACCTTCTGTTCCTTCTCCACCTTCTGCTCCTTCTCCATCTTCTGCTCCTTCTCCACCTTCTGCTCCTTCGCCAGTTCCTGCTACTTCTCAACCTCCTACTCCTTCTCCACCTTCTATTCCTACTCCACCTCCAGCTCCTTCTCCTCCTCCTCCTCATGCCCCATCTCCACGTCCTGCTCCTTCTCCTCGTCCCGCTCAAACTAATCCTCCTGCTCCTTCTCCTCCTCCTGCTCCATCTCCACCTCCTGCTCCTTCTCCACCTCCTGCTCCTTCTCCACCTCCTACTCCTTCTCCACCTCCTGCTCCTCCTCCTTCATCTCCTGCTCCTTCTCCACCTCCTGCTCCTTTTGCATATCCAGCTCCACCTCCACTTCCTGCTCCTTCACCTCCTGCTCCTTCTCCGCCTCCTGCTCCTTCTCCGCCTCCTTCTCCTTCTCCGCCTCCTGCTCCTTCTATGCCTCCCGCTCCTCCTCCACCTACTGCTCGTTCACACCCTCCTGATCATTTTCGCCCTCGAGCCCCTCCTCCACCTCCTTCTCCCTCTCCCTCAACTGCTCCTTCTCCGTCTCCATCTTCTACCTTTCCTCCTGATCCTTCTCGTCTTCCTGATCCTTCTCGTCTTCCTGATCCTTCTCGTCTTCCTGATCCTTCTCGTCTTCCTGCTCCTTCTCGTCATCCTGCTCCTTCTCGTCCTCCTGCTCCTTCACGTCCTCCTGCTCCTTCTCCTCTTCTTGCTCCACCTCCCCCTACTGCTCCTTCTCTCTCTCCTGCTCCATCTCCCTCTCCTGCTCCTTCTCCCTCTCCTGCTCCTTCTCCTCCTGTTGCTCCTTCTCCACCTCCTGCTCCTCCTCAACATCGGGCTCCATCTCCTCCTCCTGCTCATTCTTCTCTTCGTGCTCCTTCTCCTCCTCCTGCTGCTTCTCCTCGTCCTGCTCCTTCTCTCCTCATCCTGCTCCTTCTCTTCCTCTGCTCAACACCCTCCTCCTGACCCTTCTTCTCTTCCTGCTCCTTCTCCACCTTCTGCTCCTTCTCCTCCTTCTGCTCCTGCTCCACCTCCTGCTGCTTCTACCCCTCATGCTCCTTCTATCCCTCCTGCTCCTTCTCCTCCTCTAGCTCCTTCTCCTCCTCCAGCTCCTTCTCCTCCTGCAGCTCCTTCTCCCCGTGCTGCTCCTTCTTCACCTGCAGCTCCTCCTCCGCCTCCTTCTCCTTCTCCACCTCCTGCTCCTTCTCCGCCTCCTGCTCCTTCTCCACCTCATGCTCCTCCACCACATCCAGCTCCACCTTCACCTCCTCCTGCTTCCCCTCCACCTGCTCCTTCTCCTCTTGCTGCTCAACCTCCCCCTCCTGCTCCTTCTCCAATTCCTGGTCAAACTCCTCCTCCTGCTCCTTCTCCCCTCCTGCTCCTTCACCCACTCCTGCTCCTGCTCCTTTTTCCCGTCCTGCTCCTTCTCCACATCCTGCTCACTCTCCCCCTCCTGCTAACTCTCACCCTCCTGCTCCTTCTCGTCAACCCGCTCAACCTCCTCCTCCTGCTCCATCTCCTCCTTCTGCTCCTTCTCCACCTCCTGCTCCACCTCCACATCCTGCTTCTTCTCCACCTCATGCTCCTTCTCCAACGACTGCTCCTTCTCCTCCTCCTTCTCCTCCAACTGTTCATTCTCCACCTCCTGCTGCTTCTCCACATCCTGCTCCTTCTCCACCTACTGCTCCTTCTCCGCGTCCTGCTCCTTCTCCGCCTCCTGCTCCATCTCCGCCTCCCGCTCCTTCTCCGCCTCCTGCTCCTTCGATGCCTCCCGCTCCATCTCTACCTCCGCCTCCTGCTCCTTCTCCCCCTCCCGCTCCATCTAAAGCTCCTGCTCCTTTCCCCGTCCTGATCCTTCTCCACCTCCTGCTCACTCTCCCACTCCTGCTCACTCACCCCATCCTGCTCCTTCTCCTCCTCCTGCTCCGTCTCCACCTCCTGCTCCTTCTCCACCTCCTGCTCCTTCTCCACCTGCTGCTCCTTCTCGACCTCCTGCTCCTTCTCCACCTCCTGCTCCTTCTCCACCTCCTGCTCCTTCTCCACCTCCTGCTACCCCTCCTTCATCTCCTGCTCCTTCTCCACCTCCTGCTCCTTTTCCATATCCAGCTCCACCTCCACCTCCTGCTCCTTCTCCACCTCCTGCTCCTTCACCGCCTCCTGCTCCTTCTATGCCTCCCGCTCCTCCTCCGCCTGCTGCTCGTTCACACCCTCCTGATCATTCTCGCCGTCGAGCCCCTCCTCCACCTCCTGCTCCCTCTCCCTCAACTGCTCCTTCTCCGTCTCCTGCTTCTCTCACTCCTCCTGATCCTTCTCGTCTTCCTGATCCTTCTCGTCTTCCTGCTCCTTCTCGTCTTCCTGCTCCTTCTCGTCCTCCTGCTCCTTCTCGTCCTCCTGCTCCTTCTCCTCCTGTTGCTCCTTCTCCCCCTCCTGCTCCTTCTCCCTCTCCTGCTCGTTCTCTCTCTCCTGCTCCTTCTCCCTCTCCTGCTCCTTCTCCTCCTGTTGCTCCTTCTCCACCTCCTGCTCCATCTCAACGTCTGGCTCCATCTCCTCCCCCTGCTCATTCTTCTCTTCGTGCTCCTTCTCCTTCTCCTGCTCCTTCTCCTCCTCTTGCTCCTTCTCCACCTCCTGCTCCTTCTCCCCCTCCTGCTCCTTCTCCCTCTCCTGCTCTTTCTCCCTCTCCTGCTCCTTCTCCCTCTCCTGCTCCTTCTCCTCCTGTTGCTCCTTCTCCACCTCCTGCTCCATCTCAACGTCTGGCTCCATCTCCTCCTCCTGCTCATTCTTCTCTTCGTGCTCCTTCTCCCCTCCTGCTCCTTCACCCCCTCCTGCTCCTGCTCCTTTTTCCCGTCCTGCTCCTTCTCCACCTCATGCTCACTCTCCCCCTCCTGCGAACTCTCCCTCTCCTGCTCCTTCTCCTCGTCCCGCTCAACCTCCTCCTCCTGCTCCTTCTCCTCCTCCTGCTCATTCTCCACATCCTGCTCCTTCTCCACCGACTGCTCCTTCTCCGCGTCCTGCTCCTTCTCCGCCTCCTGCTCCATCTCCGCCTCCTGCTCCTTCTCCGCCTCCTGCTCCTTCTCCTCGTCCCGCTCAACCTCCTCCTCCTGCTCCTTCTCCTCCTCCTGCTCCTTCTCCACATCCTGCTCCTTCTCCACCTACTGCTCCTTCTCCGCGTCCTGCTCCTTCACCGCCTCCTGCTCCATCTCCGCCTCCTGCTACTTCTCCGCCTCCTGCTCCTTCTCCATATCCAGCTCCACCTCCACCTCCTGCTCCTTCTCCACCTCCTGCTCCTTCTATGCCTCCCGCTCCTCCTCCGCCTGCTGCTCGTTCACACCCTCCTGATCATTCTCGCCGTCGAGCCCCTCCTCCACCTCCTGCTCCCTCTCCCTCAACTGCTCCTTCTCCGTCTCCTGCTTCTCTCACTCCTCCTGATCCTTCTTGTCTTCCTGCTCCTTCTCGTCTTCCTGCTCCTTCTCCTCCTGTTGCTCCTTCTCCACCTCCTGCTCCATCTCAACGTCTGGCTCCATCTCCTCCCCCTGCTCATTCTTCTCTTCGTGCTCCTTCTCCTTCTCCTGCTCCTTCTCCTCCTCCTGCTCCTTCTCCACCTCCTGCTCCTTCTCCCCCTCCTGCTCCTTCTCCCTCTCCTGCTCTTTCTCCCTCTCCTGCTCCTTCTCCCTCTCCTGCTCCTTCTCCTCCTGTTGCTCCTTCTCCACCTCCTGCTCCATCTCAACGTCTGGCTCCATCTCCTCCTCCTGCTCATTCTTCTCTTCGTGCTCCTTCTCCCCTCCTGCTCCTTCACCCCCTCCTGCTCCTGCTCCTTTTTCCCGTCCTGCTCCTTCTCCACCTCATGCTCACTCTCCCCCTCCTGCGAACTCTCCCTCTCCTGCTCCTTCTCCTCGTCCCGCTCAACCTCCTCCTCCTGCTCCTTCTCCTCCTCCTGCTCATTCTCCACATCCTGCTCCTTCTCCACCTACTGCTCCTTCTCCGCGTCCTGCTCCTTCTCCGCCTCCTGCTCCATCTCCGCCTCCTGCTCCTTCTCCGCCTCCTGCTCCTTCTCCTCGTCCCGCTCAACCTCCTCCTCCTGCTCCTTCTCCTCCTCCTGCTCCTTCTCCACATCCTGCTCCTTCTCCACCTACTGCTCCTTCTCCGCGTCCTGCTCCTTCACCGCCTCCTGCTCCATCTCCGCCTCCTGCTACTTCTCCGCCTCCTGCTCCTTCTCCATATCCAGCTCCACCTCCACCTCCTGCTCCTTCTCCACCTCCTGCTCCTTCTCCGCCTCCTGCTCCTTCTATGCCTCCCGCTCCTCCTCCGCCTGCTGCTCGTTCACACCCTCCTGATCATTCTCGCCGTCGAGCCCCTCCTCCACCTCCTGCTCCCTCTCCCTCAACTGCTCCTTCTCCGTCTCCTGCTTCTCTCACTCCTCCTGATCCTTCTCGTCTTCCTGATCCTTCTCGTCTTCCTGCTCCTTCTCGTCCTCCTGCTCCTTCTCGTCCTCCTGCTCCTTCTCCTCCTGTTGCTCCTTCTCCCCCTCCTGCTCCTTCTCCCTCTCCTGCTCGTTCTCTCTCTCCTGCTCCTTCTCCCTCTCCTGCTCCTTCTCCTCCTGTTGCTCCTTCTCCACCTCCTGCTCCATCTCAACGTCTGGCTCCATCTCCTCCCCCTGCTCATTCTTCTCTTCGTGCTCCTTCTCCTTCTCCTGCTCCTTCTCCTCCTACTGCTCCTTCTCCACCTCCTGCTCCTTCTCCCCCTCCTGCTCCTTCTCCCTCTCCTGCTCTTTCTCCCTCTCCTGCTCCTTCTCCCTCTCCTGCTCCTTCTCCTCCTGTTGCTCCTTCTCCACCTCCTGCTCCATCTCAACGTCTGGCTCCATCTCCTTCTCCTGCTCATTCTTCTCTTCGTGCTCCTTCTCCCCTCCTGCTCCTTCACCCCCTCCTGCTCCTGCTCCTTTTTCCCGTCCTGCTCCTTCTCCACCTCATGCTCACTCTCCCCCTCCTGCTAACTCTCCCTCTCCTGCTCCTTCTCCTCGTCCCGCTCAACCTCCTCCTCCTGCTCCTTCTCCTCCTCCTGCTCCATCTCAACGTCTGGCTCCATCTCCTCCTCCTGCTCATTCTTCTCTTCGTGCTCCTTCTCCTCCTCCTGTTCCTTCTCCACCTCCTGCTCCATCTCAACGTCTGGCTCCATCTCCTCCTCCTGCTCATTCTTCTCTTCGTGCTCCTTCTCCTCCTCCTGCTCCTTCTCCTCCTCCTGCTCCTTCTCCACCTCCTGCTCCTTCTCCACCTCCTGCTCTTTCTGCACCTTCTGCTCCTTCTCCATCTTCTGCTCCTTCTCCACCTGCTGCTCCTTCTCCACCGCCTATTCCTACTCCACCTCCAGCTCCTTCTCCTCCTCCTCCTCATGCTCCATCTCCACGTCCTGCTCCTTCTCCTCCTCCACCTCCAACTCCCCGTCCTGCTCCTTCTTCACCTCCAGCTCCTTCTCCAACTGAAGCTCCTTCCACAACTCATGTTCATTCTCCACCTCCTGCTCCATCGCCTCCTCCTCCTCCTTCTCCTCCAACTGGTCATTCCCCACCTCTTGGTCCTTCTCCACCTCCGGCTCCTTCTCCATCTCCTGCTGCTTCAACGCCTCCTGCTCCTTCGATGCATCCAGCTCCTTCTCTGCATCCTGCTCGTTCACCCCCACATGCTCCTTCTCCTCCTCCTGCTTCTTCCCCTCCTCCTGCTCCTTCTCGCCCTCCTGATCATTCTCGTCCTCCTGCTCCTTTGCCCCCTCTTGCTCTCGCTCTGCATCCCACTCCTTCTCCGCCTCCTGCTCCTTCTCCCCCTCCCGCTCCATCTCTACCTCCTGCTCCTTTTCCCCGTCCTGCACCTTCTCCACCTTCTGCTCACCCTTATCCTCCTGCTCGCTCTCCCCCTCCTGCTCCTTCTCCTCATCCCGATCAAACTCCTCCTCCTGCTCCTTCTCCGCCTCATGCTCCTTCTCCACCTCCTGCTCCTTCTCCTCCTCCTGCTCCTTCTCCCTCTCCCGCTCCTTCTCCTACTGTTGCTCCTTCTCCACCTCCTGCTCCTTCTCCACCTCCTGCTCCTTCTCCACCTCCTGCTCCTTCTCCACCTCCTGCTCCTTCTCCTCCTCCTGCTCCTTCTCCCTCTCCTGCTCCTTCTCCTCCTGTTGCTCCTCCTCTACCTCCTGCTCCTTCTCAACGTCTGGCTCCATCTCCTCCTGCTCCTTCTTCTCTTCCTGCTCCTTCTCCTCCTCCTGCTGCTTCTCCTCGTCCTGCTCCTTCTCTCCTCCTCCTGCTCCTTCTCTTCCTCTGCTCAACCCCCTCCTCCTGCTCCTTCTTCTCTTCCAGCTCATTCTCCACCTTCTGCTCCTTCTCCTCCTTCTGCTCCTCCTACAGCTCCTGCTCGTTCTACCCCTCATGCACCTTCTACACCTCCTGCTCCTTCTCCTCCTCTAGCTCGTTCTCCTCCTCCAGATCCTTCTCCTCCTCCAGCTCCTTCTCCCCGTCCTGCTCCTTCTTCACCTGCAGCTCCTCCTCCGCCCCCTTCTCCTTCTCCACCTCCTGCTCCTTCTCCAACTCCTGCTCCTTCTCCGCCTCCTGCTCCTTCTCCACCTCATGCTCCTCCACCACATCCAGCTCCACCTTCACCTCCTGCTGCTTCCCCTCCACCTGCTCTTTCTCCTCTTTCTGCTCAACCTCCCCCTCCTGCTCCTTTTCCACTTCCTGGTCAAAACTGCTCCTCCTGCTACTTCTCCCCCTCCTGCTCCTTCCTTGCCTCCTGCTCCTTCTCCCCTCCTGCTCCTTCACCCCCTCCTGCTCCTGCTCCTTTTTCCCGTCCTGCTCCTTCTCCACCTCATGCTCACTCTCCCCCTCCTGCTAACTCTCCCTCTCCTGCTCCTTCTCCTCGTCCCGCTGAACCTCCTCCTCCTGCTCCTTCTCCTCCTCCTGCTCCTTCTCCACCTACTGCTCCTTCTCCGCGTCCTGCTCCTTCTCCGCCTCCTGCTCCATCTCCGCCTCCTGCTCCTTCTCCGCCTCCTGCTCCTTCTCCTCGTCCCGCTCAACCTCCTCCTCCTGCTCCTTCTCCTCCTCCTGCTCCTTCTCCACATCCTGCTCCTTCTCCACCTACTGCTCCTTCTCCGCGTCCTGCTCCTTCACCGCCTCCTGCTCCATCTCCGCCTCCTGCTCCTTCTCCGCCTCCTGCTCCTTCTATGCATCCCGCTCCATCTAAAGCTCCTGCTCCTTGCCCCGTCCTGATCCTTCTCCACCTCCTGCTCACTCTCCCACTCCTGCTCACTCACCCCCTCCTGCTCCTTCTCCTCGTCCCGCTCAACCTCCTCCTCCTGCTCCTTCTCCTCCTCCTGCTCCTTCTCGACCTCCTGTTCCTTCTCCACCTCCTGCTCCATCTCAACGTCTGGCTCCATCTCCTCCTCCTGCTCATTCTTCTCTTCGTGCTCCTTCTCCTCCTCCTGCTCCTTCTCCTCCCCCTGCTCCTTCTCCACCACCTGCTCCTTCTCGACCTCCTGCTCTTTCTGCACCTTCTGCTCCTTCTCCATCTTCTGCTCCTTCTCCACCTTCTGCTCCTTCGCCAGTTCCTGCTCCTTCTCCACCTTCTGCTCCTTCTCCACCTTCTGCTCTTTCTCCATCTTCTGCTCCTTCTCCACCTTCTGCTCCTTCGACAGTTCCTGCTACTTCTCCACCTCCTGCTCCTTCTCCACCGCCTATTCCTACTCCACCTCCAGCTCCTTCTCCTCCTCCTCCTCATGCTCCATCTCCACGTCCTGCTCCTTCTCCTCCTCCACCTCCAACTCCCCGTCCTGCTCCTTCTTCACCTCCAGCTCCTTCTCCAACTGAAGCTCCTTCCACAACTCATGTTCATTCTCCACCTCCTGCTCCATCGCCTCCTCCTCCTCCTTCTCCTCCAACTGGTCATTCCCCACCTCTTGGTCCTTCTCCACCTCCGGCTCCTTCTCCATCTCCTGCTGCTTCAACGCCTCCTGCTCCTTCGATGCATCCAGCTCCTTCTCTGCATCCTGCTCGTTCACCCCCACATGCTCCTTCTCCTCCTCCTGCTTCTTCCCCTCCTCCTGCTCCTTCTCGCCCTCCTGATCATTCTCGTCCTCCTGCTCCTTTGCCCCCTCTTGCTCTCGCTCTGCATTCCACTCCTTCTCCGCCTTCTGCTCCTTCTCCCCCTCCCGCTCAATCTCTACCTCCTGCTCCTTTTCCCCGTCCTGCACCTTCTCCACCTTCTGCTCACCCTTATCCTCCTGCTCGCTCTCCCCCTCCTGCTCCTTCTCCTCATCCCGATCAAACTCCTCCTCCTGCTCCTTCTCCGCCTCATGCTCCTTCTCCACCTCCTGCTCCTTCTCCACCTCCTGCTCCTTCTCCACCTACTGCTCCTTCTCCACCTCCTGCTCCTTCTCCTCCTCCTGCTCCTTCTCCTCCTGTTGCTCCTTCTCCACCTCCTGCTTCTTCTCAACGTCTGGCTCCATCTCCACCTGCTCCTTCTTCTCTTCGTGCTCCTTCTCCTCCTCCTTCTGCTTCTCCTCGTCCTGCTCCTTCTCTCCTCCTCCTGCTCCTTCTCTTCATCTGCTCAACCCCCTCCTCCTGCTCCTTCTTCTCTTCCAGCTCCTTCTCCACCTTCTGCTCCTTCTCCTCCTTCTGCTCCTCCTACACCTCCTGCTCGTTCTACCCCTCATGCACCTTCTCCACCTCCTGCTCCTTCTCCAACTCCTGCTCCTTCTCCGCCTCCTGCTCCTTCTCCACCTCATGCTCCTCCACCACATCCAGCTCCACCTTCACCTCCTGCTGCTTCCCCTCCACCTGCTCTTTCTCCTCTTTCTGCTCAACCTCCCGCTCCTGCTCCTTCTCCACTTCCTGGTCAAAACTCCTCCTCCTGCTACTTCTCCCCCTCCTGCTCCTGCCTTGCCTCCTGCTCCTTGTCCCCTCCTGCTCCTTCACCCCCTCCTGCTCCTGCTCCTTTTTCCCGTCCTGCTCCTTCTCCACCTCATGCTCACTCTCCCCCTCCTGCTAACTCTCCCTCTCCTGCTCCTTCTCCTCGTCCCGCTCAACCTCCTCCTCCTGCTCCTTCTCCTCCTCCTGCTCATTCTCCACATCCTGCTCCTTCTCCACCTACTGCTCCTTCTCCGCGTCCTGCTCCTTCTCCGCCTCCTGCTCTATCTCCGCCTCCTGCTCCTTCTCCTCGTCCCGCTCAACCTCCTCCTCCTGCTCCTTCTCCTCCTCCTGCTCCTTCTCCACATCCTGCTCCTTCTCCACGTACTGCTCCTTCTCCGCGTCCTGCTCCTTCACCGCCTCCTGCTCCATCTCCGCCTCCTGCTCCTTCTCCGCCTCCTGCTCCTTCTATGCCTCCCGCTCCATCTCTACCTCCCCTCCCGCTCCATCTAAAGCTCCTGCTCCTTTCCCAGTCCTGATCCTTCTCCACCTCCTGCTCATTCTCCCACTCCTGCTCACTCACCCCCTCCTGCTCCTTCTCCTCGTCCCGCTCAACCTCCTCCTCCTGCTCCTTCTCCTCCTCCTGCTCCTTCTCGACCTCCTGTTCCTTCTCCACCTCCTGCTCCTTCTCGACCTCCTGTTCCTTCTCCTTCATCTCCTGCTCCTCCTCCGCCTGCTGCTCGTTCACACCCTCCTGATCATTCTCGCCGTCGAGCCCCTCCTCCACCTCCTGCTCCCTCTCCCTCAACTGCTCCTTCTCCGTCTCCTGCTTCTTTCACTCCTCCTGATCCTTCTCGTCTTCCTGATCCTTCTCGTCTTCCTGATCCTTCTCGTCTTCCTGATCCTTCTCGTCTTCCTGCTCCTTCTCGTCCTTCTGCTCCTTCTCGTCCTCCTGCTCCTTCTCGTCCTCCTGCTCCTTCTCCCTCTCCTGCTCCTTCTCCTCCTGTTGCTCCTTCTCCACCTCCTGCTCCATCTCAACGTCTGGCTCCATCTCCTCCTCCTGCTCATTCTTCTCTTCGTGCTCCTTCTCCTCCTCCTGCTCCTTCTCCTCCTCCTGCTCCATCTCCACCTCCTGCTCCTTCTCCACCTCCTGCTCCTTCTCCACCTTCTGCTCCTTCTCCATCTTCTGCTCCTTCTCCACCTTCTGCTCCTTCGCCAGTTCCTGCTCCTTCTCCACCTTCTGCTCCTTCTCCACCTTCTGCTCCTTCTCCATCTTCTGCTCCTTCTGCACCTTCTGCTCCTTCGCCAGTTCCTGCCACTTCTCCACCTCCTGCTCCTTCTCCACCGCCTATTCCTACTCCACCTCCAGATCCTTCTCCTCCTCCTCCTCATGCTCCATCTCCACGTCCTGCTCCTTCTCCTCCTCCACCTCCAACTCCCCGTCCTGCTCCTTCTTCACCTCCAGCTCCTTCTCCAACTGAAGCTCCTTCCACAACTCATGTTCATTCTCCACCTCCTGCTTCATCGCCTCGTCCTCCTCCTTCTCCTCCAACTGGTCATTCCCCACCTCTTGCTCCTTCTCCACCTCCGGCTCCTTCTCCATCTCGTGCTGCTTCAACGCCTCCTGCTCATTCGATGCATCCAGCTCCTTCTCTGCATCCTGCTCGTTCGCCCCCACATGCTCCTTCTCCTCCTCCTGCTTCTTCCCCTCCTCCTGCTCCTTCTCGCCCGACTGATCATTCTCGTCCTCCTGCTCCTTTGCACCCTCTTGCTCTCGCTCTGCATCCCACTCCTTCTCCGCCTCCTGCTCCTTCTCCCCCTCCGGCTCCATCTCTACCTCCTGCTCCTTTTCCCCGTCCTGCACCTTCTCCACCTTCTGCTCACCCTCACCCTCCTGCTCGCTCTCCCCCTCCTGCTCCTTCTCCTCGTCCCGATCAAACTCCTCCTGCTCCTTCTCCTCCTCATGCTCCTTCTCCACCTCCTGCTCCTTCTCCACCTCCTGCTCCTTCTCCAACTCCTGCTCCTTCTCCACCTCATGCTCCTTCTCCCCCTCCTGCTCCTTCTCCCTCTCCTGCTCCTTCTCCTCCTGTTGCTCCTTCTCCACCTCCTGCTCCTTCTCAACGTCTGGCTCCATCTCCTCCTGCTCCTTCTTCTCTTCGTGCTCCTTCTCCTCCTCCTGCTGCTTCTCCTCGTCCTGCTCCTTCTCCCCTCCTCATGCTCCTTCTCTTCTCTGCTCAACCCCCTCCTCCTGCTCCTTCTTCTCTTCCTGCTCCTTCTCCACCATCTGCTCCTTCTTCTCCTTCTGCTCCTCCTACACCTCCTGCTCCTTCTACCCCTCCAGCTCCACCTCCACCTCCTGCTCCTTCTCCACCTCCTGCTCCTTCTATGCCTCCCGCTCCTCCTCCGCCTGCTGCTCGTTCAAACCTTCCTGATCATTTTCGCCGTCGAGCCGCTCTTCCACCTCCTGCTCCCTCTCACTCAACTGCTCCTTCTCCGTCTCCTGCTTCTTTCACTCCTCCTGATCCTTCTCGTCTTCCTGATCCTTCTCGTCTTCCTGATCCTTCTCGTCTTCCTGCTCCTTCTCGTCTTCCTGCTCCTTCTCGTCCTTCTGCTCCTTCTCGTCCTCCTGCTCCTTCTCGTCCTCCTGCTCCTTCTCCTCCTTTTGCTCCTTCTCCCCCTCCTGCTCCTTCTCCCTCTCCTTCTCCTTCTCCTCCTGTTGCTCCTTCTCCACCTCCTGCTCCATCTCAACGTCTGGCTCCATCTCCTCCTACTGCTCATTCTTCTCTTCGTGCTCCTTCTCCTTCTCCTGCTCCTTCTCCTCCTCCTGCTCCTTCTCCACCTCCTGCTCCTTCTCCCCCTCCTGCTCCATCTCCCTCTCCTGCTCCTTCTCCCTCTGCTGCTCCTTCTCCCTCTCCTGCTCCTTCTCCTCCTGTTGCTCCTTCTCCACCTCCTGCTCCATCTCAACGTCTGGCTCCATCTCCACCTCCTGCTCATTCTTCTCTTCGTGCTCCTTCTCCTCCTCCTGCTCCTTCTCCTCCTCCTGCTCCTTCTCCACCTCCTGCTCCTTCTCCACCTCCTGCTCCTTCTCCACCTTCTGCTCCTTCTCCATCTTCTGCTCCTTCTCCACCTTCTGCTCCTTCGCCAGTTCCTGCTCCTTCTCCACCTTCTGCTCCTTCTCCACCTTCTGCTCCTTCTCCATCTTCTGCTCCTTCTGCACCTTCTGCTCCTTCGCCAGTTCCTGCTATTTCTCCACCTCCTGCTCCTTCTCCACCGCCTATTCCTACTCCACCTCCAAATCCTTCTCCTCCTCCTCCTCATGCTCCATCTCCACGTCCTGCTCCTTCTCTTCCTCCACCTCCAACTCCCCGTCCTGCTCCTTCTTCACCTCCAGCTCCTTCTCCAACTGAAGCTCCTTCCACAACTCATGTTCATTCTCCACCTCCTGCTTCATCGCCTCGTCCTCCTCCTTCTCCTCCAACTGGTCATTCCCCACCTCTTGCTCCTTCTCCACCTCCGGCTCCTTCTCCATCTCGTGCTGCTTCAACGCCTCCTGCTCCTTCGATGCATCCAGCTCCTTCTCTGCATCCTGCTCGTTCGCCCCCACATGCTCCTTCTCCTCCTCCTGCTTCTTCCCCTCCTCCTGCTCCTTCTCGCCCGACTGATCATTCTCGTCCTCCTGCTCCTTTGCCCCCTCTTGCTCTCGCTCTGCATTCCACTCCTTCTCCGCCTCCTGCTCCTTCTCCCCCTCCCGATCAATCTCTACCTCCTGCTCCTTTTCCCCGTCCTGCACCTTCTCCACCTTCTGCTCACCCTCACCCTCCTGCTCGCTCTCCCCCTCCTGCTCCTTCTCCTCGTCCCGATCAAACTCCTCCTGCTCCTTCTCCTCCTCATGCTCCTTCTCCACCTCCTGCTCCTTCTCCACCTCCTGCTCCTTCTCCAACTCCTGCTCCTTCTCCACCTCCTGCTCCTTCTCCCCCTCCTGCACCTTCTCCCTCTCCTGCTCCATCTCCCTCTCCTGCTCCTTCTCCCTCTCCTGCTCCTTCTCCTCCTGTTGCTCCTTCTCCACCTCCTGCTCCTTCTCAACGTCTGGCTCCATCTCCTCCTGCTCCTTCTTCTCTTCGTGCTCCTTCTCCTCCTCCTGCTGCTTCTCCTCGTCCTGCTCCTTCTCCACCTTCTGCTCCTTCTTCTCCTTCTGCTCCTCCTACACCTCCTGCTCCTTCTACCCCTCCAGCTCCACCTCCACCTCCTGCTCCTTCTCCACCTCCTGCTCCTTCTATGCCTCCCGCTCCTCCTCCGCCTGCTGCTCGTTCAAACCTTCCTGATCATTTTCGCCGTCGAGCCGCTCTTCCACCTCCTGCTCCCTCTCCCTCAACTGCTCCTTCTCCGTCTCCTGCTTCTTTCACTCCTCCTGATCCTTCTCGTCTTCCTGATCCTTCTCGTCTTCCTGATCCTTCTCGTCTTCCTGCTCCTTCTCGTCTTCCTGCTCCTTCTCGTCTTCCTGCTCCTTCTCGTCCTTCTGCTCCTTCTCGTCCTCCTGCTCCTTCTCGTCCTCCTGCTCCTTCTCCTCCTGTTGCTCCTTCTCCCCCTCCTGCTCCTTCTCCCTCTCCTTCTCCTTCTCCTCCTGTTGCTCCTTCTCCACCTCCTGCTCCATCTCAACGTCTGGCTCCATCTCCTCCTCCTTCTCATTCTTCTCTTCGTGCTCCTTCTCCTTCTCCTGCTCCTTCTCCTCCTCCTGCTCCTTCTCCACCTCCTGCTCCTTCTCCCCCTCCTGCTCCATCTCCCTCTCCTGCTCCTTCTCCCTCTGCTGCTCCTTCTCCCTCTCCTGCTCCTTCTCCTCCTGTTGCTCCTTCTCCACCTCCTGCTCCATCTCAACGTCTGGCTCCATCTCCACCTCCTGCTCATTCTTCTCTTCGTGCTCCTTCTCCTCCTCCTGCTCCTTCTCCTCCTCCTGCTCCTTCTCCACCTCCTGCTCCTTCTCCACCTCCTGCTCCTTCTCCACCTTCTGCTCCTTCTCCATCTTCTGCTCCTTCTCCACCTTCTGCTCCTTCGCCAGTTCCTGCTCCTTCTCCACCTTCTGCTCCTTCTCCACCTTCTGCTCCTTCTCCATCTTCTGCTCCTTCTGCACCTTCTGCTCCTTCGCCAGTTCCTGCTATTTCTCCACCTCCTGCTCCTTCTCCACCGCCTATTCCTACTCCACCTCCAGATCCTTCTCCTCCTCCTCCTCATGCTCCATCTCCACGTCCTGCTCCTTCTCCTCCTCCACCTCCAACTCCCCGTCCTGCTCCTTCTTCACCTCCAGCTCCTTCTCCAACTGAAGCTCCTTCCACAACTCATGTTCATTCTCCACCTCCTGCTTCATCGCCTCGTCCTCCTCCTTCTCCTCCAACTGGTTATTCCCCACCTCTTGGTCCTTCTCCACCTCCGGCTCCGTCTCCATCTCGTGCTGCTTCAACGCCTCCTGCTCCTTCGATGCATCCAGCTCCTTCTCTGCATCCTGCTCGTTCGCCCCCACATGCTCCCTCTCCTCCTCCTGCTTCTTCCCCTCCTCCTGCTCCTTCTCGCCCTCCTGATCATTCTCGTCCTCCTGCTCCTTTGCCCCCTCTTGCTCTCGCTCTGCATTCCACTCCTTCTCCGCCTCCTGCTCCTTCTCCCCCTCCCGATCAATCTCTACCTCCTGCTCCTTTTCCCCGTCCTGCACCTTCTCCACCTTCTGCTCACCCTTATCCTCCTGCTCGCTCTCCCCCTCCTGCTCCTTCTCCTCATCCCGATCAAAGTCCTCCTCCTGCTCCTTCTCCTCCTCATGCTCCTTCTCCACCTCCTGCTCCTTCTCCACCTCGTGCTCCTTCTCCAACTCCTGCTCCTTCTCCACCTCCTGCTCCTTCTCCACCTCCTGCTCCTTCTCCCTCTCCTGCTCCATCTCCCTCTCCTGCTCCTTCTCCCTCTCCTGCTCCTTCTCCTCCTGTTGCTCCTTCTCCACCTCCTGCTCCTTCTCAACGTCTGGCTCCATCTCCTCCTGCTCCTTTTTCTCTTCGTGCTCCTTCTCGTCCTCCTGCTGCTTCTCCTCGTCCTGCTCCTTCTCTCCTCCTCCTGCTCCTTCTCTTCTCTGCTCAACCCCCTCCTCCTGCTCCTTCTTCTCTTCCTGCTCCTTCTCCACCTTCTGCTCCTTCTTCTCCTTCTGCTCCTCCTACACCTCCTGCTCCTTCTACCCCTCCTGCTCCTTCTCCACCTCCTGCTCCTTTTCCATATCCAGCTCCACCTCCACCTCCTGCTCCTTCTCCACCTCCTGCTCCTTCTATGCCTCCCGCTCCTCCTCCGCCTGCTGCTCGTTCATACCCTCCTGATCATTCTCGCCGTCGAGCCGCACTTCCACCTCCTGCTCGCTCTCCCTCAACTGCTCCTTCTCCGTCTCCTGCTTCTTTCACTCCTCCTGATCCTTCTCGTCTTCCTGATCCTTCTCGTCTTCCTGATCCTTCTCGTCTTCCTGATCCTTCTCGTCTTCCTGCTCCTTATCGTCCTTCTGTTCCTTCTCGTCCTCCTGCTCCTTCTCGTCCTCCTGCTCCTTCTCCTCCTGTTGCTCCTTCTCCCCCTCCTGCTCCTTCTCCCTCTCCTGCTCCTTCTCCCTCTCCTGCTCCTTCTCGCTCTCCTTCTCCTTTTCCTCCTGTTGCTCCTTCTCCACCTCCTGCTCCATCTCAACGTCTGGCTCCATCTCCTCCTCCTGCTTCTTTCTTCTCTTCGTGCTCCTTGTCCTTCTCCTGCTCCTTCTCCTCCTCCTGCTCCTTCTCCACCTCCTGCTCCTTTTCCCCCTCCTGCTCCATCTCCCTCTCCTGCTCCTTCTCCCTCTCCTGCTCCTTCTCCTCCTGTTGCTCCTTCTCCACCTCCTGCTCCATCTCAACGTCTGGCTCCATCTCCACCTCCTGCTCATTCTTCTCTTCGTGCTCCTTCTCCTCCTCCTGCTCCTTCTCCACCTCCTGCTCCTTCTCCACCTCCTGCTCCTTCTCCACCTCCTGCTCCTATTCCATCTTCTGCTCCTTCTCCACCTTCTGCTCCTTCGCCAGTTCCTGCTCCTTCTCCACCTTCTGCTCCTTC
This sequence comes from Heptranchias perlo, assembly GCF_035084215.1. Taxonomy (NCBI): domain Eukaryota; kingdom Metazoa; phylum Chordata; class Chondrichthyes; order Hexanchiformes; family Hexanchidae; genus Heptranchias; species Heptranchias perlo. The sequence continues at coordinate 37,602,647 of NC_090354.1, read as the reverse complement.
TCCACCTTCCGCTCCTTCTCCATCTTCTGCTCCATCTCCACCTTCGGCTCCTTCGCCAGTTCCTGCTACTTCTCCACCTCCTGCTCTTTCTCCACCGCCTATTCCTACTCCACCTCCAGCTCCTTCTCCTCCTCCTCCTCATGCTCCATCTCCACGTCCTGCTCCTTCTCCCCCTCCACCTCCAACTCCCCGTCCTGCTCCTTCTTCACCTCCAGCTCCTTCTCCAACTGAAGCTCCTTCCACAACTCATGTTCATTCTCCACCTCCTGCTCCATCGCCTCCTCCTCCTCCTTCTCCGCCAACTGGTCATTCCCAACCTCTTGCTCCTTCTCCACCTCCGGCTCCTTCTCCATCTCGTGCTGTTTCAACGCCTCCTGCTCCTTCGATGCATCCAGCTCCTTCTCTGCATCCTGCTCGTTCACCACCACATGCTCCTTCTCCTCCTCCTGCTTCTTCCCCTCCTCCTGCTCCTTCTCGCCCTCCTGATCATTCTCGTCCTCCTGCTCCTTTGCCCCCTCTTGCTCTCGCTCTGCATCCCACTTCTTCTCCGCCTCCTGCTCCTTCCCCCCGTCCCGCTCCATCTCTACCTCCTGCACCTTTTCCCCGTCCTGCACCTTCTCCACCTTCTGCTCACCCTCACCCTCCTGCTCGCTCTCCCCCTCCTGCTCCTTCTCCACCTCCTGCTCCTTCTCCACCTCCTGCTCCTTCTTCACCTCCTGCTCCTTCTCCCCCTCCTGCTCCTTCTCCCTCTCCTGCTCCATCTCCGTCTCCAAGCTCCTTCTCCCTCTCCTGCTCTTTCTCCTCCTGTTGCTCCTTCTCCACCTCCTGCTCCTTCTCAACGTCTGGCTCCATCTCCTCCTGCTCCTTCTTCTCTTCGTGCTCCTTCTCCTCCTCCTGCTGCTTCTCCTCGTCCTGCTCCTTCTCTCCTCCTCCTGCTCCTTCTCCACCTCCTGCTCCTTCTCCCCCTCCTGCTCCTTCTCCCTCTCCTACTCCATCTCCCTTTCCTGCTCCTTCTCCCTCTCCTGCTCCTTCTCCTCCTGTTGCTCCTTCTCCACCGCCTGCTCCTTCTCAACGTCTGGCTCCATCTCCTCCTGCTCCTTCTTCTCTTCCTGCTCCTTCTCCACCTTCTGCTCCTTCTCCTCCTTCTGCTCCTCCGACACCTCCTGCTCCTTCTACCCCTCATGCACCTTCTACCCCTCCTGCTCCTTCTCCTCCTCTAGCTCGTTCTCCTCCTCCAGCTCCTTCTCCTCCTCCAGCTCCTTCTCCCCGTCCTGCTCCTTCTTCACCTGCAGCTCCTCCTCCGCCTCCTTCTCCTTCTCCACCTCCTGCTCCTTCTCCACCTCCTGCTCCTTCTCCACCTGCTACTCCATCTCCACCTCCTGCTCCTTCTCCACCTCCTGCTCCTCCTCCTTCATCTCCTGCTCCTTCTCCACCTCCTGCTCCTTTTCCATTTCCAGCTCCACCTCCACCTCCTGCTCCTTCTCCACCTCCTGCTCCTTCTCCGCCTCCTGCTCCTTCTCCGCCTCCTGCTCCTGCTATGCCTCCCGCTCCTCCTCCGCCTGCTGCTCGTTCACACCCTCCTGATAATTCTCGCCGTCGAGACCCTCCTCCACCTGCTGCTCCCTCTCCCTCAACTGCTCCTTCTCCGTCTCCTGCTTCTTCACCTCCTCCTGATCCTTCTCGTCTTCCTGATCCTTCTCGTCTTCCTGATCCTTCTCGTCTTCCTGATCCTTCTCGTCTTCCTGCTCCTTCTCCTCCTGTTGCTCCTTCTCCCCCTCCTGCTCCTTCTCGTCCTGCTGCTGCTTCTCGTCCTCCTGCTCCTTCTCCGCCTGTTGATCCTTCTCCCCCTCCTGCTCCTTCTCCCTCTCCTGCTCCATCTCCCTCTCCTGCTCCTTCTCCACCTCCTGCTCCTTTTCAACGTCTGGCGCCATCTCCTCCTCCTGCTCATTCTTCTCTTCGTGCTCCTTCTCCCCCTCCTGCTGCTTCTCCTCGTCCTGCTCCTTCTCTGCTCAACCCATCCTCCTGCTCCTTCTTCTCTTCCTGCCCCTTATCCAACTTCTGCTCCTTCTCCTCCTTCTGCTCCTCCTCCACCTCCTGCTCCTTCTACCCCTCCTGCTCCTTCTACCCCTCCTGCTCCTTCTCCTCCTCTTGTTCGTTCTCCTCCTCCAGCTCCTTCTCCTCCTCCAGCTCCTTCTCGCCGTCCTGCTCCTCCTTCACCTGCAGCTCCACCTACGCCTCCTGCTCCTTCTCCACCTCATGCTCCTCCACCACATCCAGCTCCACCTCCACTTCCTGCTGCTTCCCCTCCACCTGCTCCATCTCCTCTTTCTGCTCAACCTCCCCCTCCTGCTCCTTCTCCCCATCCTGCTCCTGCCTTGCCTGCTGCTCCTTCTCCCCACCTGCTCCTTCACTCCCTCCTGCTCCTGCTCCTACTCTACCTCCTGCTCCTTCTCCGCCTCCTGCTCCTTCTCTGCCTCCTGCTCCTTCTCCACCTCATGCTCCTCCTCCTTCATCTCCTGCTCCTTCTCCACCTCCTGCTCCTTTTCCATTTCCAGCTCCAACTCCATCTATGCCTCCCGCTCCATCTCTAACTCCGCCTCCTGCTCCTTCACCCCCTCCCGCTCCATCTCTACCTCCTGCTCCTTTTCCGCGTCGTGCTCCTTCTCCACCTCCTGCTCCTTCTCCACCTCCTGCTCCTTCTCCACCTGCTGCTCCATTTCCACCTCCTGCTCCTTCTCCACCTCCTGCTCCTCCTCCTTCATCTCCTGCTCCTTCTCCACCTCCTGCTCCTTTTCCATTTCCAGCTCCACCTCCACCTCCTGCTCCTTCTCCACCTCCTGCTCCTTCTCCGCCTCCTGCTCCTTCTCCGCCTCCTGCTCCTTCTATGCCTCCCGCTCCTCCTCCGCCTGCTGCTCGTTCACACCCTCCTGATAATTCTCGCCGTCGAGCCCCTCCTCCACCTGCTGCTCCCTTTCCCTCAACTGCTCCTTCTCCGTCTCCTGCTTCTTCCCCTCATCCTGATCCTTCTCGTCTTCCTGATCCTTCTCGTCTTCCTGATCCTTCTCGTCTTCCTGATCCTTCTCGTCTTCCTGTTCCTTCTCGTCCTCCTGCTCCTTCTCGTCCTCCTGCTCCTTCTCGTCCTGCTGCTGCTTCTCGTCCTCCTGCTCCTTCTCCGCCTGTTGATCCTTCTCCCCCTCCTGCTCCTTCTCCCTCTCCTGCTCCATCTCCCTCTCCTGCTCCTTCTCCACCTCCTGCTCCTTTTCAACGTCTGGCTCCATCTCCTCCTCCTGCTCATTCTTCTCTTCGTGCTCCTTCTCCTCCTCCTGCTGCTTCTCCTCGTCCTGCTCCTTCTCTGCTCAACCCATCCTCCTGCTCCTTCTTCTCTTCCTGCCCCTTATCCAACTTCTGCTCCTTCTCCTCCTTCTGCTCCTCCTCCACCTCCTGCTCCTTCTACCCCTCCTGCTCCTTCTACCCCTCCTGCTCCTTCTCCTCCTCTTGTTCGTTCTCCTCCTCCAGCTCCTTCTCGTCCTCCAGATCCTTCTCGCCGTCCTGCTCCTCCTTCACCTGCAGCTCCACCTACGCCTCCTGCTCCTTCTCCACCTCATGCTCCTCCACCACATGCAGCTCCACCTCCACTTCCTGCTGCTTCCCCTCCACCTGCTCCATCTCCTCTTTCTGCTCAACCTCCCCCGCCTGCTCCTTCTCCCCCTCCTGCTCCTGCCTTGCCTGCTGCTCCTTCTCCCCACCTGCTCCTTCACCCCCTCCTGCTCCTGCTCCTACTCTACCTGCTGCTCCTTCTCCGTCTCCTGTTCCTTCTCCTCGTCAAGCTCAAACTCTTCCGACTGCTCCTTCTCCACCTCCTGCTCCTTCTCCACCTCCTGCTCCTTCTCCACCTCCTGCTCCTTCTCCACCTCCTGCTCCTTCTCCACCTCCTGCTCCTTCTCCACCGCCTGCTCCTTCTCCACCTCATCCTCCTTCTCCACCTCCTGCTCCTTCTCCACCTCCTGCTCCTTCTCCACCTCCTGCTCCTTCTCCACCTCCTGCTCCTTTTCCACCTCCTGATCCTTCTCCACCTCCTATTCCTAATCCACCTCCAGCTCCTTCTCCTCCTCCTCATGCTCCATCTCCACGTCCTGCTACTTCTCCTCCTCCAGCTCCAACTCCCCGTCCTGCTCCTTCTTCACCTCCAGCTCCTTCTCCAACTGAAGCTTTCTACAACTCCTGTTCATTCTCCATTTCCTGCTCCTTCGCCTCATCCTCCTCCTTCTCCTCCAACTGGTCGTTCCCCACCACCTGCTCCTTCTCCACCTCCGGCTCCTTCTCCCTCTCCTGCTGCTTCAACGCCTCCTGCTCCTTCGATGCATCAAGCTCCTTCTCTGCATCCTGCTCGTTCACCCCCACCTGCTCCGTCTCCTCCTCCTGCTTCTTCCCCTCCTCCTGCTCCTTCTCGTCCACCTGATCATTCTCGTCCACCTGCTCATTCGCCCCCTCTTGCTCTTGCTTTGCATCCCACTCCTTCTCCACCTCCTGCTCCTTCTCCACCTCCTCCTCCTTCTTCACCTCCTGCTCCTTCTCCACCTCCTGCTCCTTCTCCACCTCCTGCTCCTTCTCCACCTCCTGCTCCTTCTCCACCTCCTGCACCTTATCCACCTCCTGCTACTTCTCCACCTCCTATTCCGACTGCACCTCCAGCTCCTTCTCCTCCTCCTCATGCTCCATCTCCACGTCCTGCTACTTCTCCTCCTCCAGCTCCAACTCCCCGTCCTGCTCCTTCTTCACCTCCAGCTCCTTCTCCAACTGAATCTTTCTACAACTCCTGTTCATTCTCCATTTCCTGCTCCTTCGCCTCCTCCTCCTCCTTCTCCTCCAACTGGTCGTTCCCCACCACCTGCTCCTTCTCCACCTCCTGCTAACTCTCCCCCTCCTGCTCACTCTCCCCCTCCTGCTTATTCTGCTCGTCCCGCTCAACCTCCTCCTCCTGCTCCTTCTCCACCTCCTGCTCCTTCTCCGCCTACTGCTCCTTCTCCGCCTCCTGCTCCTTCTCCGCCTCCAGCTCCTTCTCCGCCTCCTGCTCCTCCTCCACCTCCCGCTCCCTCTCCCTCAACTGCTCCTTCTCCGTCTCCTGCTTCTTCCCCTCCTCCTGACCCTTCTCGTCTTCCTGATACTTCTCGTCTTCCTGATCCTTCTCGTCTTCCTGCTCCTTCTCGTCTTCCTGCTCCTGCTCGTCCTCCTGCTCCTTCTCGTCCTCCTGCTCCTTCTTGTCCTCCTGCTCCTTCTCCTCCTGTTGCTCCTTCTCCCTCTCCTGCTCCTTCTCCCTCTCCTGCTCCTTCTCCCTCTCCTGCTCCTTCTCCTCCTGTTGCTCCTTCTCCACCTCCTGCTCCTTCTCAACGTCTGGCTCCATCTCCTCCTCCTGCTGCTTCTCCTCGTCCTGCTCCTTCTCTGCTCAACCCCTCCTCCTGCTCCTTATTCTCTTCCTGCCCCTTCTCCACCTTCTGCTCCTTCTCCTCCTTCTGCTCCTCCTCCACCCCCTGCTCCTTCTACCCCTCCTGCTCCTTCTACCCCTCCTGCTCCTTCTCCTCCTCTTGTTCTTTCTCCTCCTCCAGCTCCTTCTCCCCGTCCTGCTCCTTCTTCACCTGCAGCTCCACCTCCGCCTCCTGCTACTTCTCCACCTCCTGCTCCTTCTCCACTTCCTGCTCCTTCTCCACCTCCTGCTCCTTCTCCACCTCATGCCCTTCCACCACATCCAGCTCCACCTCCACCTCCTGCTGCTTCCTCTCCACCTGCTCCATCTCCTCTTTCTGCTCAACCTCCCCCTCCTGCTCCTTCTCAACTTCCTGGTCAAACTCCTCCTCCTGCTCCTTCTTCCCCTCCTGCTCCTGGCTTGCCTGCTGCTCTTTCTCCCCTCCTGCCCCTTCACCCCCTCCTGCTCCTGCTCCGACTCTACCTACTGCTCGTTCTCCGACTCCTGTTCCTTCTCCTCGTCAAGCTCAACCTCTTCCTACTGCTCCTTCTCCACCACCTGCTCCTTCTCCACCTCCTGCTCCTTCTCCACCTCCTGCTCCTCTTCCACCTCCTGCTCCTTAGCCACCTCCTGCTCCTTCTCCACGTCTTCCTCCTTCTTCACCTTCTGCTCCTTCTCCACCTTCTGCTCCTTCTCCACCTCCTGCTCCTTCTCCACCTCCTGCTACTTCTCCACCTCCTGCTCCTTCTCCACCTCCTGCTCCTTCTCCACCTCCTGCTCCTTCTCCACCTCTTCCTCCTTCTTCACCTCCTGCTCCTTCTCCAGCTCTTCCTCCTTCTCCACCTCCTGCTCCTTCTCCACCTCCTGCTCCTTCTCCAACTCCTGCTCCTTCTCCACCTCTTCCTCCTTCTTCACCTCCTGCTCCTTCTCCAGCTCTTCCTCCTTCTTCATCTCCTTCTCCTTCTCCACCTCCTGCTCCTTCTCCACCTCTTGTTCCTTCTCCACCTCCTGCTCCTTCTCCACCTCCTGCTCCTTCTCCACCTCCTGCTCCTTCTCCACCTCCTGCTCCTTCTCCACCTCTTCCTCCTTCTTCATCTCCTTCTCCTTCTCCACCTCCTGCTCCTTCTCCACCTCCTGCTCCTTCTCCACCTCTTCCTCCTTCTTCACCTCCTGCTCCTTCTCCAGCTCTTCCTCCTTCTTCATCTCCTTCTCCTTCTCCACCTCCTGCTCCTTCTCCACCTCTTGTTCCTTCTCCACCTCCTGCTCCTTCTCCACCTCCTGCTCCTTCTCCACCTCCTGCTCCTTCTCCACCTCCTGCTCCTTCTCCACCTCCTGCTCCTTCTCCACCTCCTGCTCCTCCTACACCTCCTGCTGCTTCTCCAGCTCTTCCTCCTTCTTCACCTCCTTCTCCTTCTCCACCTCCTGCTCCTTCTCCACCTCCTGCTCCTTCTCCACCTCTTCCTCCTTCTTCACCTCCTGCTCCTTCTCCACCTCTTCCTCCTTCTTCACCTCCTGCTCCTTCTCCAGCTCTTCCTCCTTCTTCATCTCCTTCTCCTTCTCCACCTCCTGCTCCTTCTCCACCTCCTGCTCCTTCTCCACCTCCTGCTCCTTCTCCACCTCCTGCTCCTTCTCCACCTCCTGCTCCTTCTCCACCTCCTGCTCCTTCTCCACCTCTTCCTCCTTCTTCATCTCCTTCTCCTTCTCCACCTCCTGCTCCTTCTCCACCTCCTGCTCCTTCTCCACCTCTTCCTCCTTCTTCACCTCCTGCTCCTTCTCCAGCTCTTCCTCCTTCTTCATCTCCTTCTCCTTCTCCACCTCCTGCTCCTTCTCCACCTCTTGTTCCTTCTCCACCTCCTGCTCCTTCTCCACCTCCTGCTCCTTCTCCACCTCCTGCTCCTTCTCCACCTCCTGCTCCTTCTCCACCTCCTGCTCCTTCTCCACCTCCTGCTCCTCCTACACCTCCTGCTGCTTCTCCAGCTCTTCCTCCTTCTTCACCTCCTTCTCCTTCTCCACCTCCTGCTCCTTCTCCACCTCCTGCTCCTTCTCCACCTCTTCCTCCTTCTTCACCTCCTGCTCCTTCTCCAGCTCTTCCTCCTTCTTCATCTCCTTCTCCTTCTCCACCTCCTGCTCCTTCTCCACCTCTTGTTCCTTCTCCACCTCCTGCTCCTTCTCCGCCTCCTGCTCCTTCTCCGCCTCCTGCTCCTTCTCCGCCACCTGCTCCTTCTCTGCCTCCTGCTCCTTCTCCTCCTCCTGCTGCTTCTATGCCTCCCGCTCCATCTCTCCCTCCGCCTCCTGCTCCTTCTCCCCCTCCCATCGCTACCTCCTGCTCATTTTCCCGTCCTGATCCTTCTCCACCTCCTGCTCACTCTCCCACTCCTGCTCACTCACCCCCTCCTGCTCCTTCTCCTCGTCCCGCTCAACCTCCTCCTCCTGCTCTTTCTCCTCCTCCTGCTACTTCTCCACCTCCTGCTCATTCTCCATCTCCTGCTCCTTCTCCGCCTCCTGCTCCTTCTCCGCCTCCTGCTCCTCCGCCACCTCCTGCTCCTTCTCCACCTACTGCTCCTTCTCCACCTCCTGCTCCTTCTCCACCTCCTGCTCCTCCTCCTTCATCTCCTGCTCCTTCTCCACCTCCTGCTCCTTTTCCATATTCAGCTCCACCTCCACCTCCTGCTCATTCTCCACCTCCTGCTCCTTCTCCGCCTCCTGCTCCTTCTCCACCTCCTGCTCCTTCTCAGCCTCCTGCTCCTTCTCCGCCTCCTGCTCCTTCTCCGCCTCCTGCTCTTTCTATGCCTCCCGCTCCTGCTCCGCCTACTGCTCGTTCACACCCTCCTGATCATTCTCGCCCTCGCGACCCTCCTGCACCTCCTGTTCCCTCTCCCTCAACTGCTCCTTCTCCGTCTCCTGCTCCTTCCCCTCCTCCTGATCCTTCTCGTCTTCCTGATCCTTCTCGTCTTCCTGATCCTTCTCGTCTTCCTGATCCTTCTGGTCTTCCTGCTCCTTCTCGTCCTCCTGCTCCTTCTCGTCCTCCTGCTCCTTCTCGTCCTCCTGCTCCTTCTCGTCCTCCTGCTCCTTCTCCTCCTGTTGCTCCTTCTCTCCCTCCTGCTCCTTCTGCCTCTCCTGCTCCTTCTCCCTCTCCTGCTCCTTCTCCCTCTTCTGCTCCTTCTCCTCCTGTTGCTCGTTCTCCACCTCCTGCTCCTGCTCAACGTTTGGCTCCATCTCCTCCTCCTGCTCATTCTTCTCTTCGTGCTCCTTCTCCTCCTCCTGCTGCTTCTCCTCGTCCTGCTCCTTCTCTGCTCAACCGCTCCTCCTGCTCCTTCTTCTCTTCCTGCTCCTTCTCCACCTTCTGCTCCTTCTCCTCCTTATAGAATCATAGAATCATAGAAGTTACAACATGGAAACAGGCCCTTCGGCCCAACATGTCCATGTCGCCCAGTTTATACCACGAAGCTAGTCCCAATTGCCTGCACTTGGCCCATATCCCTCGATACCCATCTTCCCCATGTAACTGTCCAAATGCTTTTTAAAAGACAAAATTGTACCCGCCTCTACTCCTGCCTCTGGCAGCTCGTTCCAGACACTCACCACCCTTTGAGTGAAAAAATTGCCCCTCTGGATCCTTTTGTATCTCTCCCCTCTCACCTTAAATCTGTGCCCCCTCGTTATAGACTCCCCTACCTTTGGGAAAAGATTTTGACTATCGACCTTATCTATGCCCCTCATTATTTTATAGACTTCTATAAGATCACCCCTTAACCTCCTACTCTCCAGGGAATAAAGTCCCAGTCTGTCTAACCTCTCCCTGTAAGTCAAACCATCAAGTCCCGGTAGCATCCTAGTAAATCTTTTCTGCACTCTTTCTAGTTTAATAATATCCTTTCTATAATAGGGTGACCAGAACTGTACACAGTACTCCAAGTGTGGCCTCACCAATGCCCTGTACAACTTCAACAAGACATCCCAACTCCTGCATTCAATGTTCTGACCAATGAAACCAAGCATGCTGAATGCCTTCTTCACCACCCTATCCACCTGTGACTCCACTTTCAAGGAGCTATGAATCTGTACTCCTAGATCTCTTTGTTCTATAACTCTCCCCAACGCCCTACCATTAACGGAGTAGGTCCTGGCCCGATTCGATCTACCAAAATGCATCACCTCACATTTATCTAAATTAAACTCCATCTGCCATTCATCGGCCCACTGGCCCAATTTATCAAGATCCCGTTGCAATCCTAGATAACCTTCTTCACTGTCCACAATGCCACCAATCTTGGTGTCATCTGCAAACTTACTAACCATGCCTCCTAAATTCTCATCCAAATCATTGATATAAATAACAAATAACAGCGGACCCAGCACCGATCCCTGAGGCACACCGCTGGACACAGGCATCCAGTTTGAAAAACAACCCTCGACAACCACCCTCTGTCTTCTGTCGTCAAGCCAATTTTGTATCCAATTGGCTACCTCACCTTGTATCCCATGAGATTTAACCTTATGTAACAACCTACCATGCGGTACCTTGTCAAATGCTTTGCTGAATTCCATGTAGACCACGTCTACTGCACAGCCCTCATCTATCTTCTTGGTTACCCCTTCAAAAAACTCAATCAAATTCGTGAGACATGATTTTCCTCTCACAAAACCATGCTGACTGTTCCTAATTAGTCCCTGCCTCTCCAAATGCCTGTAGATTCTGTCCCTCAGAATACCCTCTAACAACTTACCCACTACAGATGTCAGGCTCACTGGTCTGTAGTTCCCAGGCTTTTCCCTGCCGCCCTTCTTAAACAAAGGCACAACATTTGCTACCCTCCAATCTTCAGGCACCTCACCTGTAGCGGTGGATGATTCAAATATCTCTGCTAGGGGACCCGCAATTTCCTCCCTAACCTCCCATAACGTCCTGGGATACATTTCATCAGGTCCCGGAGATTTATCTACCTTGATGCGCGTTAAGACTTCCAGCACCTCCCTCTCTGTAATATGTACACTCCTCAAGACATCACTATTTATTTCCCCAAGTTCCCTAACATCCATGCCTTTCTCAACCGTAAATACCGATGTGAAATATTCATTCAGGATCTCACCCATCTCTTGTGGTTCCGCACATAGATGACCTTGTTGATCCTTAAGAGGCCCTACTCTCTCCCTAGTTACCCTTTTGCCCTTTATGTATTTGTAGAAGCTCTTTGGATTCACCTTTGCCTGATCTGCCAAAGCAATCTCATATCCCCTTTTTGCCCTCCTGATTTCTCTCTTAACTCTACTCCGGCAATCTCTATACTCTTCAAGGGATCCACTTGATCCCAGCTGCCTATGCATGTCATATGCCTCCTTCTTATTTTTGACTAGTGCCTCAATCTCCCGAGTCATCCAAGGTTCCCTACTTCTACCAGCCTTGCCCTTCACTTTATAAGGAATGTGCTTACACTGAACCCTGGTTAACACACTTTTGAAAGCCTCCCACTTACCAGACGTCCCTTTGCCTGCCAACAGACTCTCCCAATCAACTTCTGAAAGTTCCTGTCTAATACCATCAAAATTGGCCTTTCCCCAATTTAGAATTTTAACTTTTGGGCCAGACCTATCCTTCTCCATAGCTATCTTAAAACTAATGGAATTATGATCACTGGTCCCAAAGTGATCCCTCACTAACACTTCTGTCACCTGCCCTTCCTTATTTCCCAAGAGGAGGTCAAGTTTTGCCCCCTCTCTAGTCGGGCCATCCACATACTGAATGAGAAATTCCTCCTGAATACACTCAACAAATTTCTCTCCATCCAAGCCCCTAATGCTATGGCTGTCCCAGTCAATGTTGGGAAAGTTAAAGTCCCCTACTATTACCACCCTATTTTTCTTGCAGCTGTCTGTAATCTCCTTACATATTTGCTTCTCAATTTCCCGTTGACTATTTGGGGGTCTGTAGTACAATCCTATCAAAGTGATCTCTCCATTCTTATTTTTCAGTTCTACCCATATGGACTCAGTGGGCGAACCCTCGGATATATCCCCTCTCACTACTGCCGTGATGTTCTCCCTAATCAAGAACGCAACTCCCCCTCCTCTCTTACCTCCTGCTCTATCTTTCCTATAGCATCTGTACCCTGGAACATTGAGCTGCCAGTCCTGCCCCTCCCTTAGCCATGTTTCAGTAATAGCTATAACATCCCAGTCCCATGTACCCATCCATGCCCTGAGTTCATCTGCCTTGCCCATCAGACTTCTTGCATTGAAATAAATGCAGTTTAATCTAGTCTTCCCTTGGTCTTTGCCCTGCTTTCTCAGACCATCTGTCCGGTCATGTTCTGTACACTCTCCCTTACTGCCTTTTGTTTCTGTCACCACTTTATTTCCCACTGACTTCCTGCATCGGTTCCCATCCCCCTGCCACATTAGTTTAAACCCTCCCCAACAGCACTAGCAAACACTCCCCCTAGGACATTGGTTCCAGTCCTGCCCAGATGCAGACCGTCCAATTTGTACTGGTCCCACCTCCCCCAGAACCGGTTCCAATGGCCCAGGAATTTGAATCCCTCCCTCTTGCACCATCTCTCAAGCCACGTATTCATCTTAGCTATCCTGTCATTCCTACTCTGACTAGCCCGTGGCACTGGTAGCAATCCTGAGATTACTACCTTTGAGGTCCTACTCTTTAGTTTAACTCCTAACTCCCTAAATTCAGCTTGTAGGACCTCATCCTGTTTTTTACCTATATCGTTGGTGCCTATATGCACCACGACAACTGGCTGTTCACCCTCCCCCTCCAGAATGTCCTGCAGCCGCTCCGAGACATCCTTGACCCTTGCACCAGGGAGGCAACATACCATCCTGGAGTCTCGGTTGCGTCCGCAGAAACGCCTGTCTATTCCCCTTACAATCGAGTCCCCTATCACTATAGCTCTGCCACTCTTTTTCCTGCCCTCCTGTGCAGCAGAGCCAGCCACGGTGCCATGAACCTGGCCACTGCCACCTTCCCCTGGTGAGCCATCTCCGCCAACAGTATCCAAAACGGTATACCTGTTTTGGAGGGAGATGACCGCAGGGGACCCCTGCACTGCCTTCCTACTCTTCCTCTGTCTGTTGGTCACCCATTTACTATCTCCCTCAGTAATTTTTATCTGCGGTGTGACCAACTCACTGAACATGCTATCCACGACTTTCTCAGCATCGCGGATGCTCCAAAGTGAGTCCATCCGCAGCTCCAGAGCCGTCAAGCGGTCAAACAATAGCTGCAGCTGGACACACTTCCCGCAGGTGAAGGAATCAGGGATACAGGAAGGAGCCCTGAATTCCCACATCCCACAAGAGGAACATGACACGGCGCTGGGATCTCCTGCCATGACTTAACCCTTAAATTAGCTTAAGAACAACTACAATGTCAAGAGAAAAAAAAAGGAAAGAAAAACTACTTACCACTCCCTTTAAGGAGTTTACTCCTTTAAATTGTTCTCAATTTAGAGAATGTTAACTACACTAGGGACCTTGATTCACTAAAAAATAAACGCTACTTCCTATAAGACCTGCAGACCTTCCCTTTCCTTTTACTTCAGTTACTGTAGATAAGGAGAAATACTCACCTGAACCTACTCACCAATCAGGTGCCTCCCCTGTGTCGCGTCCCGATCTGATTCCTGACGTCACTTCGAACTCAGTCGCAGCTCCGCTCGGCTCCTCTCAGCTGTTCTCAGCGCTCTGAAATCCCGCCTTCTATCGGACGCTCCCTCCGCTCGGCTCGGCTCCTCTCAGCTGTTCTCAGCGCTCTGAAATCCCGCCTTTTATCGGACGCTCCCTCCGCTCGGCTCGGCTCCTCTCAGCTGTTCTCAGCGCTCTGAAATCCCGCCTTTTATCGGACGCTTCCTCCGCTCGGCTCGGCTCCTCTCAGCTGTTCTCAGCGCTCTGAAATCCCGCCTTTTATCGGACGCTCCCTCCGCTCGGCTCCTCTCAGCGCTCTGAAATCCCGCCTTTTATCGGACGCTCCCTCCGCTCGGCTCGGCTCCTCTCAGCTGTTCTCAGCGCTCTGAAATCCCGCCTTTTATGGGACGCTCCCTCCGCTCGGCTCCTCTCAGCTGTTCTCAGCGCTCTGAAATCCCGCCTTTTATCGGACGCCAGCTCCGCTCGGCTCGGCTCCTCTCAGCGCTCTGAAATGCCGCCTTTTATCGGACGCTCCCTCCGCTCGGCTCGGCTCCTCTCAGCGCTCTGAAATCCCGCCCTTTTATCGGACGCTCCCTCCGCTCGGCTCGGCTCCTTCTGCTCCTCCTCCACCTCCTGCTCCTTCTCCGCCTCCTGCTCCTTCCATGCCTCCCGCTCCACCTCTACCTCCGCCTCCTGCTCATTCTCCCCCTCCCGCTCCATCTCGACCTCCTGCTCCTTCTCCTCCTCCTGCTCCTTCTCCACCTCCTGCTCCTTCTCCACCTCCTGCTCCTCCTCCTTCATCTCCTGCTCCTTCTCCACCTCCTGCTCCTTTTCCATATCCAACTCCACCTCCACCTCCTGCTCCTTCTCCACCCCCTGCTCCTTCTCCGCTTGCTGCTCCTTCTCCGCCTCCTGCTCCTTCTCCGCCTACTGCTCCTTCTCCGCCTCCTGCTCCTTCTCCGCCTCCTGCTCCTTCGCCGCCTCCTGCTCCTTCTCCGCCTCCTGCTCCTTCTATGCCTCCCGCTCCTCCTCCGCCTACTGCTCGTTCACACCCTCCTGATCATTCTCGCCCTCGAACCCCTCCTCCATCTCCTGCTCCCTCTCCCTCAACTGCTCCTTCTCCGTCTCCTGCTTCTTCCCGTCCTCCTGATCCTTCTCGTCTTCCTGATCCTTCTCGTCTTCCTGATCCTTCTCGTCTTCCTGATCCTTCTCGTCCTCCTGCTCCTTCTCGTCCTCCTGCTCCTTCTCCTCCTGTTGTTCCTTCTCCCCCTCCTGCTCCTTCTCCCTCTCCAGCTCTTTCTCCCTCTCCTGCTCCTTCTCCACTTCCTGGTCAAACTCCTCCTCCTGCTCCTTCTCCCCCTCCTGCTCCTGGCTTGCATGCTGCTCCTCCTCCCCTCCTGCTCCTTCACCCCCTCCTGCTCCTGCTCCTGCTCTACCTCCTGCTCATTCTCCGTCTCCTGTTCCTTCTCCTCGTCAAGCTCAACCTCTTCCTACTGCTCCTTCTCCACCTCCTGCTCCTTCTCCACCTCCTGCCCCTTCTCCACCTCCTGCTCCTTCTCCACCTATTCCTCGTTCTTCACCTCCTGCTCCTTCTCCACCTCCTGCTCCTTCTCCACCTCCTGCTCCTTCTCCACCTCCTGCTACTTCTCCACCTCCTGCTCCTTCTCCACCTCCTGCTCCTTCTCCACGTCCTGCTCCTCCTTCATCTCCTTTCCTTCTCCACCTCCTGCTCTTTTTCCATATCCAGCTCCACCTCCACATCCTGCTCTTTCTCCACCCCATGCTTCTTCTCCAACCACTGCTCGTTCTTCTCCTCCTCCTTCACCACCAACTGTTCATTCTGCACCTCCTGCTCCTTCTCCAACTCCTGCTCCTTCTCCGCCTTCTGCTCCTTCTCCGCCTCCTGCTCCTTCTCCGCCTCCTGCTCCTTCTCTGCCTCCTGCTCCTTCTCCACCCCCTGCTCCTTCTATGCCTCCCGCTCCATCTCTACCTCCGACTCCTGCTCCTTCTCCACCTCCTGCTCCTCCTCCTTCATCTCCTGCTCCTTCTCCACCTCCTGCTCCTTTTCCATATCCAGCTCCACCTCCACCTCCTGCTCATTCTCCACCTCCTGCTCCTTCTCCGCCTCCTGCTCCTTCTCCGCCTCCTGCTCCTTCTCAGCCTCCTGCTCCTTTTCCGCCTCCTGCTCCTTCTCACCTCATGCTCCTCCACCACATCCAGCTCCACCTCCACCTCCTGCTGCTTCCACTCCACCTGCTCCATCTCCTCATTCTGCTCAACCTCCCCCTCCTGCTCCTTCTCCACTTCCTGGTCAAACTCCTCCTCCTGCTCCTTCTCCCCCTCCTGCTCCTGGCTTGCCTGCTGCTCCATCTCACCTCATGCTCCTTCACCCCCTCCTGCTCCTGCTCCTACTCTACCTCCTGCTCATTCTCCGTCTCCTGTTCCTTCTCCTCGTCAAGCTCAACCTCTTCCTACTCCTCCTTCTTCCCCTCCTGCTCCTTCTCGACCTCCTGCTCCTTCTCCACCTCCTGCTCCTTCTCCACCTCCTGCTCCTTCTCCACCTCCTGCTCCTTCTCCACCTCCTGCTCCTCCTTCATCTCCTTTCCTTCTCCACCTCCTGCTCTTTTTCCATATCCAGCTCCACCTCCACATCCTGCTCCTTCTCCACCTCATGCTCCTTCTCCAACCACTGCTACTTCTTATCCTCCTCCTTCACCACCAACTGTTCATTCTCCACCTCCTGCTCCTGCTCCAACTCCTGCTCCTTCTCCGCCTCCTGCTCCTTTTCCGCCTCCTGCTCCTTCTCCGCCTCCTGCTCCTTCTCTGCCTCCTGCTCCTTCTCCGCCTCCTGCTCCTTCTATGCCTCCCGCTCCATCTCTACCTCCGCCTCCTGCTCCTTCTCCCCCTCCCGCTCCATCTCTACCTCCTGCTCCTTTTCCCCGTCCTGCTCCTTCTCCACCTCCTGCTCCTTCTCCCCGTCCTGCTCCTTCTTCACCTGCAGCTCCACCTCCGCCTCCTGCTCCTTCTCCACCTCCTGCTCCTTCTCCACCTCCTGCTCCTTCTCCGCCTGGGTCTCCTTCTCCACCTCATGCTCCTCCACCACATCCAGCTCCACCTCCACCTCCTGCTGCTTCCACTCCACCTGCTCCATCTCCTCTTTCTGCTCAACCTCCCCTCCTGCTCCTTCTCCACTTCCTGGTCAAACTCATCCTCCTGCTCCTTCTCCCCCTCCTGCTCCTGGCTTGCCTGCTGCTCCTTCTCCCCTCCTGCTCCTTCACACCCTCCTGCTCCTGCTCCTTCTCCATCTCCTGCTCCTTCTCCACCTCCTGCTCCTTCTCCACCTCCTGCTCCTTCTCCACCTCCTGCTCCTCCTCCTTCATCTCCTGCTCCTTCTCCACCTCCTGCTCGTTTTCCATTTCCAGCTCCACCTCAACCTCCTGCTCCTTCTCCACCTCCTGCTCCTTCTCCGCCTCCTGCTCCTTCTCCGCCTCCTGCTCCTTCTCCGCCTCCTGCTCCTTCTATGCCTCCCGCTCCTCCTCCGCCTACTGCTCGTTCACACCCTCCTGATCATTCTCGCCGTAATCAAGCCCCGGGGTCAGCGGAGACAGTCAGACTCCGTGGAGCCAGAATGACCTGGAGCATTAAAACAGATTCAAAGGTTAAAAAGCAATATTTTTAAAAAACATTACCTCAAACCCCACCCCCCCCCCGCCAAACATCTAAAATAAACTAAAGGAACATTAAAACATTAGGTTAAAAAAAATAATTTAAAAATAACGAACACGTGGAGCGAAGGGGGCGGGGCCAGCCCTGCATGAGACAGGACTCATTACATACAGGACAGAAATTCTAACCAATTCCAGGTTAAGGCGAGCCTGCTTGTGGGCGGGAACAAAACTTCAGCCAACAGTAGCACACAGGGGAGGGGCCAGTCCAAGGCACCGAACTTAAAAGCGTCTGTGAACAAAATTAAAATCCTTTCTCCCTGATAAAGCTTAAGGATAAGCGAAACGTCGGAGAAAAAAAGATTCCAGGCCGGAGAACTTACAGAACTAAAGAGTTTTTGGATAGTACTGTTGCAGGCAGAGAACCATCGAAGCCTGAGAGCCACCGGAGGGGAGGTGAGACTGGTGGGAACGGAGCCTTTCCAGGCGGGACAGCCGGCTGAGCTGGGGAGTGTTTGGAGGACGCAGTCCCAGGCAGGAGACCATCTGAGCCAGGGAGCCACCCTGGGGTGAGATTACAGTTTCTAGCGGGGACCTCTATTACCTTTTGCACCTTTCTAATGGCTAACACTATGCGGAACACATGCAGGTTGTCTGACAACCGTACGCATATGAGGTCGGACCCTGGTACACTTTGGAGTCTCCCCGTAGCCAGGGATGAATTTGCTATAACAGTTAGAATAATTTATAGAATTTTCCAGACAATCCACCATCTAATATTCTTAAAGGGCCAGAATCAGCCCCCTAAGGGCATCTTAAAACAAGCTGATAAACGAACCTACTTTATAAAACCGGCCAAACCGTCACAGGAAACGCAAACCAAATTGGCTTTGAATTCAGAAAATTGGGCAAAACAGACCAAATAGATTCGAATTGAGCACTACACAACAAACCTGGAAGAATTAGAAAATGAATTTGCTCAGGCTGCAGTGACGGAGCGCCTGGAAGAAGCAATGGCGAAAGCGACTAATTGGATTAAAAAGAGTCTTCGACATAAATTCAAAATTCAATCAATTGATGAGGCAAAGAGACATGTGGTTGGATTAGCATCACGGTTGACAGAGCAAGGGACCAGCACACAATTGGGGACAGAACAGCGGACCGGCACACGGACTAGGACGCCCCCACGCAATAGGCCAAATACCTGGGCAGCCTTGTTCCACCAGCCTGCGATCACAGCCCCCTCATGCCGCAGACGGACTGGAAACCCCCCCCCCACCCCGTGGGCCAGCTGCCACGACTTTGTCACGCCACCGACGGACACCCCCACCCCGTGAGCCAACTGCCACAACCTCGTCACACCACCGACGGACCCCCCCCACCCCGTGAACCAGTTGCCACGACTTCGTCGTGCCACCGATGGACCCCCCCACCCCGTGAACCAGTTGCCTCGACTTCGTCACGCCACCGACACACCCCCCCACCCATTGAGCCAGCTGCCACGACTTCGTCACGCCACCGGCAGACCCCCCCACCCCTTGCACCAGTTGCCACGACTTCGTCACGCCACCGTCAGACCCCCCCCCACCCCGTGGGCCAGCTACCACGACTTCGTCACACCACCAGCAGACCACCGAAACCCCCCCTTCCCTGCCGTCCAGGGCAGCGACCCCCCCCTTCCCCGCCATCCAGGACGGCGACCAGCCCTACCCCACCCCACAGGCCAAGGACCAGGATTTCCAATGTTGCCATCATTCGGGACCTGGACATCACACTTGGCTCTCAAGAGCCTGAGCCGCATAGAACCCAGCACTACATGAGGAACCAACATTAGACCGTATTAAACCAAATCACTCGGGATTCCTCAGACCCAAAACAAACAGAAGGGAGAACCCCCCCTACACCAGGGACAAATCCATGCACAACATTCCTGTCCCCCAAAACCAGGGTCACGTACCAACCGCTCCCACAGAGACAAAAGAAAGACTGGACCAAACCAACCATCCCAAGAAATACAGCAGTTCTGGAGCCCGAGATCAAAGTCACAAAACAACCCCTTCCACAGAAACAAAGGAGCGACCAGACCGGACAGGTAAACCCAATAGACACAGAAATGGGGACAGGAACAATGAGAGCCCAGACAGATAACACAGTAGGAGAGGCAGAAATAGCTGTAGCCGAGGTAGGGAACACAATAGCGGAGGCAGGGGGAGCAGACACAGGAACAGAAAACACACCAACAGGGGCAGAACCTGACTCTGAAGGGGAAGATGCACAGAGAGTGACGAGGCACCCCAACACCAGCCGAAAAAACATAACCTGGAAATTGGAACCCAGAAAATCCATTTTAATAATCGGAGATTCTAACCTCTCCAAGATAAAAAGATGCCCAAATCCCACCACCCAAATTGATAGCTTTCCAGGAGCTAAATTCATTCATGTCACAGCAATTCTGGACAAATTGGAATCCTGTCCGGAGACCAAAAAGGTGGTGCTCTGAGTTGGCATTAATAATCGTACGCCGAAACCACTGACTGCAACCAAGCAACTGCAGTCATTACTTAAATTGGCTAAGAGCAAATTCCCAAATGCTCAGATCTGGGTGCCGGAAATTAACTTCAGTAACTCACTTCCAGAAATGGAGAGGGATACAATCAGAGGAATTAACCAGCATATAAAAAAACAGAATTACATACCAGCAATTAATGCTGGATCCTTTAAAGTGGGGGCTGACCACATCCATTGGACAGATAGCACTGCCCATAACATAATAAACCAGTGGATGAAGTCTTTAAACTAAAAAGGACATTAACCCAAGAGAAGGGTCGATTAAAACTGGGAAAAACTGTTATTAATATTTCCCAACTCTTTAACCCCACAGAGGTACAGGAGAGCGTTTTAAACAAGGGCCTTACATTTGTTCCAACCCCAAAACATTGGAAAGTACAAATTCAGGAAGATCTGAAAAGGTTTTACAGGAGAGTAAAACTGACCGACTTCTTTAGCGATTCAGAAACAGACAAGCAACCTTTTACACCACCATCAGAATGGACCCCACCAAACAATAAGATAGAGCCAGAAATCCTAAACTTTATTAAACAGACTCAATCACAAATTGAAAAAATCCCTAATCAGACAGACAAGCAAAACCTCACTGGAAGAGAGAGACGGGCAATCATAGAACTTAGAAACAATCTAGATATAATCATAAAACCAGCAGATAAGGGCAGTAGTATAGTGATCATGGATTGGCAACAGTACTTATTTGAAGCTCACAGACAGCTTAATAATACAGCCCACTACACTAAATTAACAGAACCAATATATCAGGACACACGAAAAGAGATTGGAAACATTTTAACAGAACTAAAGAGATCGAAACACTTAAATCAGAAACAAGTGGAATACCTAAGAGGGGAACAACCACAACCCAGAAAATTCTGAAAACTACCCAAAATACACAAGCACCCTGACACATGGACTGTACCAGGAGAAATACCACCAGGAAGACCAATTGTGTCAGACTGTGGTAGTGAATCCTACAGGATAGCAGAATACATTGACTCATTCCTAAACCCCTTATCACAGAAGCACCCGAGCTACATTAAAGACACTTACCATTTCATAGAAATAGTGAACTCACTGACCGTACCCCCGAACGCAATACTCTTTACCATGGACATTGAAAGCCTATACACAAACATAGAAACAGACAGAGGCATACAGGCAGTGGAAAATATCCTTAGAAAGTTCCCCCAACCCCACAGACCAGATGCAGCCATAATCCAGCTATTACAACTAGGACTAACAAAAAATGACTTTGAATTCCAGGAGGAATTCTACCTACAGATTAAGGGCACGGCTATGGGCAAGAAATTTGCCCCGGCCGACGCAAACATATACATGGCAGACTGGGAAAACAGTCTTTGAAAAGTGTTCCTAGCTCCCGATGTGTTATTACAGATACCTGGATGACATATGGGGAGTCTGGACTCACACAGAAACAGAACTGCAAGAATTTGTAGGTATTCTCAACAGTCACCACCAATCTATTAAACTTAAAGTTACAACACATAGAGAAAGTGTGGATTTCCTGGACACCACAGTATTTAAATTACAACAGGAGAATAACAGCCACAAGTTAGCAACAAAGGTATTCTTTAAAGAAACAGACACACACACACTCCTGCACATAAACAGCCACCATCCAAAACATACCTTTCGGGGGCTGGTGAAGTCACAACTGACACGTTTTCACCGCATATGCACAAACGGAGAGGACTTTAGGGAAGCCCCCACAACCCTATTTACTGCACTGAGACAGAGAGGTTACACGAAAAGGTTCCTCAGGCACCTTAAGTCAGATTTCCTGAGGGGTCTGAATAGCCCACGGCCAAACAGAGAAGTAGCAAGACTACCACTGATAACGACATACGATACAACGACCAAACTAATACACGGAGTGATTAAAACCCAATTTGGAAAAATAAAAGAGGATGTTGATAAACTTAGCCGATACAACATAACATCAGCATACAAAAGAACTCGAAACCTTCGGGATATGCTGGTTCGTAGTAGAATAAGAAAACAGACAACCCAGAACTGCACAAACCCAAGATGTGGGACGTGTAAATACCTAAAAATCCGTCAAATGATACAAAATAGACACACAGGAAAAGCAGCCCTAATTAAACAAAGAATTACACGTGAACAGCACAATGCTGTATATGCAATTCGATGCAAACAATGCCACATCTTGTATGTAGGAGAAACAGGGAATAGTCTAAGGATGAGGCTCACAGGGCACCTCAGTGCTATTAGAACAAAGGATGTATACAAACCTACCTCCCGACACTTCATGGAGCATGGTCTTGAATCCCTGGAATTTATGGGGTTGGAGACCAACATGAACTGGACAACCTCACAAAGGAAGAGGAGGGAAAAACACTGGATAACAACCCTACAAACTCAGTTACCAAAGGGCTTAAATCAGATCTAAAATGGGGGAAATCCAACATTAAAAAACAAAACTGCCCCGACCTTAATTACCACAAATCCCAACCCCAGCTTGATAAACCTCTCAAACCGCAACCACACCCTACCCTAATCACAATAATCCGAACCACATCTCACCTGGCCCACAACAAACAGACCCCACCCAAATCCTAACTCAAATGCACCCCACTCTACCCCTAAAGCCTAATCCTAACTCTAATACGGGACCCCTAATCTCCCACCCCACCACTAAAACCTAAACCTAACACACCCCACCCTACTCGTAAACCCTGACCCTCACTCAACCCTACCCCTAATGCAACCCGAACCCATAAACCTAACCCCCTAGCCCTGAATCTAATCACAACTCTGACTCTGGACCCTAACCCTGATGCACCCTACCCTACCCCTAAACACCTAACCCTAACCCTGATGCATCCTACCCTACCCCTAAACACCTAACCCTAACCCTGATGCACCCAACCCTATCCCTAAAACATAACCCGAATGCACCCAACCCTACCCCTAAAACTTAAACCTAACCCCACCCCACCCCTGAACACCTAACCCTAACCCTGATGCACCCCAACCTAACCGCAATATAGCCCTGAACCTAACTACAACCCTGACCCTCACCTAACCCCAACACTAACCCCAATGCAGCAACACTAACCCTAACCTGAACCCCCCAACCTCAATACAACATAACCCTAACACTACCTAAAATAAAGGGAAGGGTTCCAACACCTATAATAATAATCAAGTAAGAAAATAATAACTAAATACTACATAGAGACCATAAATTGGCAAAACCCAGGAACTGATTATAACCCCAGAGGGGATCAAAGGATTACGGAACAAGAAATTACGAAGAAGAGATCGGCAAGAAAAAGAAGCCAGGTGGTAAGGTAAAGCATGGGCCAACCAAAAGTGGCAGGTATAAGTGACAAGAAGCTCAAGTGTTGAATGAGAATATGAACACAAGAGGGTGTAACTACCCTCCTGCCCACACCATACAACCTAACATTCAGGAGCGACACGCTTTGCATTACCACAGACAAAAAAATATATAAATTTCAAGAAAAGAAAACCCAGAGAGAATATCTTGCAAATACCTTAAATCTAAACTTGATCAGTGAGGTGGATGGTTAAATAACTTTTTGTTCCCCTTTCGCCCCCCCCCACAAAAAAATGCAGCAAGCAAACTTATAAAAATAGGGAGCACCAAGGAGGTTTTTTAAATTTTAAAATCTAAAATATTTTTAAAAGGTGCACTTAAAAAAAAGCATGGCTGGAAATGCGAGACTGACAGACATGGAACTCATCTTCCCAACCCCCCGCCCCCCCACGAGGTTTAGGACAGCAATAAGGGCACAAAAGATTGCATGTTTTTTTGAAAAAAGTTGGAGTTCCCGGAGGAATAATGGACACGGTCTCTGGACATTGATGCGGGGACGGCCCCTTTAAGAGATGCCTGGTGCTGTGGGGAACGCGACAGCAGGGAGCTGCTGGATATCGACCTCCGGTTTTTAAAAAGAAACCCTTTCCCCGGGGATCTGGAGGAGTTGGGGACACGGGTGAGACTCCGATAACTTTATTTAGTCTTTAGATTTTGAGCGTTCACCGGGTGATTTTTATCTTTGAAATCGTTTTTTTTTCGCAGCGACTGAAAAGCGAGCGCCGCGTGAGGCATTCTGGGATATGGAGTTTTCTAGGGTCAAACACGAGGGCAACGCTCTTAAATAAAAGGGTTTACTTTGGTTTTTTGGGGCTGGGGGACCTTTCTTTCCCCCTCCTCTCCCCCGGGGGGTGGGTGGCGGCGGATTCGGGAGTTTTTTTGGGGAATCGGACCTTGGAAATCGTTTTTTTCTGCGCGGCCGCTGAAAAGTGAGGCATTCTGGGAGATTGAGTTTCGTTTAACGAGCGATCGGGTTTAAAAAGGAGGAATGCGGGAGGGAAGTTTAATTAATTGTTTAAAATACCTTTATAATTAAAAGGCATAGCCGGATGTGGGGGTTTGGAGAAGTAGCTTCATGTTTTTTTTTAAAAATCAGGTGAGGCGGACAGGTAATCAAGCCCCGGGGTCAGCGGAGACAGTCAGAGTCCGTGGCGCCAGAATGACCTGGAGCATTAAAACAGATTCAAAGGTTAAAAAGCAATATTTTGAAAAAACATTACCTCAAAAAAAATAACCCCCCTCCCCAAACATCTAAAATAAACGAAAGGAACATTAAAACATTAGGTTAAAAAAATATAATTTAAAAATAACGAACACGTGGAGCGAAAGGGGCGGGGCCAGCCCTGCATGAGACAGGACTCATTACATACAGGACAGAAATTCTAACCAATCCCAGGTTAAGGCTAGCCTGCTTGTGGGCGGGAACAAAACTTCAGCCAACAGTAGCACACAGGGGAGGGGCCAGTCCAATGCACCAAACTTAAAAGCGTTTGTAAACAAAATTAAAATCCTTTCTCCCTGATGAAGCTTAAGGGTACGCGAAACATCGGAGAAAAAAAGATTCCAGGCCAGAGAACATACTGAACTAAAGAGTTTTTGGATCGTACTGTTGCAGGCAGAGAACCATCAAAGCCAGAGAGCCACCAGAGGGGAGGTGAGACTGGTGGGAACGGAACCTTTCCAGGCAGGACAGCCGGCTGAGCTGGGGAGTGTTTGGAGGACGCAGTCCCAGGCAGGAGACCATCTGAGCCAGGGAACCGTGGGGTGAGATTACAGTTACTAGCGGGGACCTCTATTACCAAATAGAAGCCAGTAACATCTTTTAAAACCTTTTGCACCTTTCTACACCCAGGGAATGGCTAACACTATGCGGAACACATGCAGGTTGTCTGCCAACCGTACGCATATAAGGTCGGACCCTGGTACACATCGGAGTCTCCCCGTAGCCAGGGATGAATTTGCTATAACAGTTAGAATTATTTATAGAATTTTCCAGACAATCCACCATCTAATATTCTTAAAGGGCCAGAATCAGCCCCCTGAGGGCATCTTAAAACAAGCTGATAAATTAACCTACTTTATAAAACCGTCACAGGAAACCCTAACCAAACTGGCTTTGAATTCAGAAAATTGGGCAAAACAGACCAGACAGACACTAATTGAGCACTGTACAACAAACCTGGAAGAATTCGAAAATGAATTTGCTCAGGCTGCAGTGACAGAGCGCCTGGAGGAAGCAATGGCAAAAGCGACTAATTGGATTAAAAAGAGTCTTAGACATAAATTCAAAATTCAATCAATTGATGAGGCAAAGAGACATGTGGTTGGAATAGCATCACGGTTGACAGAGCAAGGGACCAGCACACAATTGGGGACAGAGCAGCGGACCGGCACACGGACTAGGACGCCCCCAAGCCATAGGCCAAATACCTGAGCAGCCTTGTTCCACCAGCCTGCGATCACAGCCCCCTCATGCCGCAGACGGACTGGACACCCACCCCCACCCCGTGGGCCAGCTGCCACGACTTTGTCACGCCACCGACGGACACCCCCACCCCGTGAGCCAACTGCCACGACTTCGTCACGCCACCGATGGAACCCCCCACCCCGTGATCCAATTGCCACGACTTCGTCACGCCACCGACACACCCCTCCACCCTTTGAGCCTGCTGCCATGACTTCAGCACGCCACCGGCAGACCCCACCACCCCTTGGACCAGCTGCCACGACTTCGTCACGCCACCGGCAGACTCCCCCACCCCTTGCACCAGTTGCCACGACTTCGTCACGCCACCGACAGACCCCCCAACCCCGTGGGCCAGCTACCACGACTTCGTCACACCACCAGCAGACCACCGAAACCCCCCCCTTCCCTGCCGTCCAGGGCAGCGACCCCCCCTTCCCCGCCATCCAGGACGGCGACCAGCCCTACCCCACCCCACAGGCCAAGGACCAGGATTTCCAATGTGGCCATCATTCGGGACCTGGACATCACACTTGGCTCTCAAGAGCCTGAGCCACGTAGACCCCAGCACTACATGGGGAACCAACATCAGACCGTATTAAACCAAATCACTCGGGATTCCTCAGACACAAAACAAACAGAAGGGAGAACCCCTCCTACACCAGGGACAAATCCATGCACAACATTCCTGTACCCCAAAACCAGGGTCACGTACCAACCGCTCCCACAGAGACAAAAGAAAGACTGGACCAAACCAACCATCGCAAGAAATACAGCAGTTCTTGAGCCCGAGATCAAAGTCACAAAACAACCCCTTCCACAGAAACAAAGGAGCGACCAGACCGGACAGGTAAACCCAATAGACACAGAAATGGGGACAGGAACAATGAGAGCCCAGACAGATAACACAGTAGGAGAGGCAGAAATAGCTGCAGCCGAGGTAGGGAACACAATAGGGGAGGCAGGGGGAGCAGACACAGAAACAGAAAACACACCAACAGGGGCAGAACCTGACTCTGAAGGGGAAGATGCACAGAGAGTGACGAGGCACCCCAACACCAGCCGAAAAAACATAACCTGGAAATTGGAACCCAGAAAATCCATTTTAATAATAGGAGATTCTAACCTCTCCAAGATAAAAAGATGCCCAAATCCCACCACCCAAATTGATAGCTTTCCAGGAGCTAAATTCATTCATGTCGCAGCAATTCTGGACAAATTGGAACCCTGTCCGGAGACCAAAAAGGTGGTGCTCTCAGTTGGCATTAATAATCGTACGCAGAAACCACTGACTGCAACCAAGCAACTGCAGTCATTACTTAAATTGGCTAAAAGCAGATACCCAAATGCTCAGATCTGGGTGCCGGAAATTAACTTCAGTAACTTACTTCCAGAAATGGAGAGGGGTACAATCAGAGGAATTAACCAGCATATAAAAAAACAGAATTACATACCAGCAATTAATGCTAGATCCTTTAAAGTGGGGGCTGACCACATACATTGGACAGATAGCACTTCCCATAACATAATAAACCAGTGGAAGAAGTCTTTAAACTAAAAAGGACATTAACCCAAGAGAAGGGTAGATTAAACCTGGGAAAAACTGTTATTAATATTTCCCAACTCTTTAACCCCACAGAGGTACAGGAGACGGTTTTAAACAAAGGCCTTACATTTGTTCCAACCCCAAAACATTGTAAAGTACAAATTCAGGAAGATCTGAAAAGGTTTTAGAGGAGAGTAAAACTGACCGATTACTTTAGCGATTCAGAAACAGACAAGCAACCTTTTACACCACCATCAGAATGGACCCCACCAAACAATAAGATAGAGCCAGAAATCCTAAACTTTATTAAACAGACTCAATCACAAATTGAAAATATCCCTAAACAGACAGACAAGCAAAACCTCACTGGAAGAGAGAGACGGGCAATCATAGAACTTAGAAACAATCTAGATATAATCATAAAACCAGCAGATAAGGGCAGTAGTATGGTGATCATGAATAGGCAAATGTACCTATTTGAAGCTCACAGACAGCTTAATAATACAGCCCACTACACTAAATTAACAGAACCAATATATCAGGACACACGAAAAGAGATTGGAAGCATTTTAACAGAACTAAAGAGATCTAAACACTTAAATCAGAAACAAGTGGAATACCTAAGAGGGGAACAACCACAACCCAGAAAATTCTACATACTACCCAAAATACACAAGCACCCTGACACATGGACAGTACCAGGAGAAATACCACCAGGAAGACCCATTGTGTCAGACTGTGGTAGTGAATCCTACAGGATAACAGAATACTTGGACTCATTCCTAAACCCCTTATCACAGAAGCACCCTAGCTACATTAAAGACACTTACCACTTCATAGAAATAGTGAACTCACTGACCGTACCCCCGAACGCAATACTCTTTACCATGGACATTGAAAGCCTATACACAAACATAGAAACAGACAGAGGCATACAGGCAGTGGAAAATATCCTTAGAAAGTTCCCCCAACCCCACAGACCAGATGCAGCCATAATCCAGCTATTACACCTAGGACTAACAAAAAATGACTTTGAATTCCAGGAGCAATTCTACCTACAGATTAAGGGCACGGCTATGGGCAAGAAATTTGCCCCGGCCTACGCAAACATATACATGGCAGACTGGGAAAACAGTCTTTGAAAAGTGTTCCTAGCTCCCGATGTGTTATTACAGATACCTGGATGACATATGGGGAGTCTGGACTCACACAGAAACAGAACTGCAAGAATTTGTAGGTATTCTCAACAGTCACCACCAATCTATTAAACTTAAAGTTACAACACATAGAGAAAGTGTGGATTTCCTGGACACCACGGTATTTAAATTAGCACAGGAGAACAGCCGCCACAAGTTAGCAACAAAGGTATTCTTTAAATTGTTGTGGGAAAAATCACCACTCGGAGTCAGACTTAAAGATTCAACATGCAGTTTATTGGACAAAGCTTTGGAAGAAGGACTGGACACTCCGTAGTGAACGCAGCTAACTTCTCAACTTTAAAATGGTTGTCATGCTTTTTTATATCTTTGAAATACAGATTTCAGTAGCTTTTACATCATAAATCTTGATTACACACATTAACCAATTAAGTCCGCACAGCAACAACGGACAGTTTACACATTAACCAATTAAGTCTGCATAGCAACAACAGACTGCTTACGCATTAACCAATTAAGTCCGAACAACTATTATCACCTTAAGACAGCATGCCTTTGTTTTAAGTCAACGATTCCACCAGAAACCACCTGTCCCTCCAGGATTCTTGCTGCAGTTTCTTGATCGAGAAGCCCAATTTCAGCTGCATCTTTAACTGAGTGTACAGAAGAGCTACCTAGATCAATTATCCACTAAACCCATTTTTGATGCCAAAGTCACTGATAACTGTTTGCCTCGTTTTAAGTCAACGATTCCACCAGAAACCACCTGTAGGGTAAATACCACTGTCATGTACCCATGAGTCACTTCATCGTTGCGTTTACTTCAACAGTCCAAAATCCACGCTAACAAAAGAAACAGACACACACACACACTCCTGCACATAAACAGCCACCATCCAAAACATACCTTTCGGGGGCTGGTGAAGTCACAACTGACACGTTTTCACCGCATATGCACAAACGGAGAGGACTTTAGGGAAGCCACCACAACCCTATTTACTGCACTGAGACAGAGAGGTTACTCGAAAAGGTTCCTCAGGCACCTTAAGTCAGATTTCCTGAGGGGACTGAATAGCCCACGGCCAAACAGAGAAGCAGCAAGACTACCACTGATAACGACATACGATACAACGACCAAACTAATACACGGAGTGAATAAAACCCAATTTGGAGAACTAAAAGAGGATGTTGACACACTTAGCCGATGCAACATAACATCAGCATACAAAAGAACTCAAAACCTTCGGGAAATGCTGGTTCGTAGTAGAATAAGAAAACAGACAACCCAGAACTGCACAAACCCAAGATGTGGGACTTGCAAATAGCTAATAATCCTCAAAATGATACAAAATAGACACACAGGAAAAGCAGCCCTAATTAAACAAAGAATTACATGTGAACAGCACAATGCTGTTTATGCAATTCGATGCAAACAATGCCACATCTTGTATGTAGGAGAAACAGGGAACAGTCTAAGGATGAGGCTCACAGGGCACCTCAGTGATATTAGAACAAAGGATGTTTACAAACCTACCTCCCGACACTTCATGGAGCATGGTCTTGAATCCCTGGAATTTATGGGGTTGGAGACCAACATGAACTGGACAACCTCACAAAGGAAGAGGAGGGAATAACACTGGATAACAACCCTACAAACTCAGTTCTCAAAGGGCTTAAATCAGATCTAAAATGGGGGAAATCCAACATTAAAAAACAAAACTGCCCCGACCTTAATTACCACAAATCCCAACCCCAGCTTGATAAACCTCTCAAACCGCAACCACACCCTACCCTAATCACAAAAACCCTACCCACATCCCACCTGGCCCACAACAAACAGACCCCACCCAAATCCTAACTCAAATGCACCCCACTCGACCCCTAAAGCCTAACCCTAACTCTAATACAGCAACCCTAATCTCGCACCCCACCCCTAAAATCTAAACCTAACACACCCCACCCTACTCCTAAACCCTGACCCTCACTTAACCCTACCGCTAATGCAACCCTAACCCATAACTCTAACCCCCTAGCCCTGAATCTAATCACAACTCTGACCCTGAAGCCTAACGCTGATGCACCCTACCCTACCTCTAAACACCTAATCCTAACCCTGATGCACCCTACCCTACCCCTAAACACCTAACCCTAACGCTGATGCACCCAACCCTACCCCTAAAACATAACCCGAATGCACCCAACCCTACCCCTAAAACTTAACCCGAACCCCACCCCACCCCTAAACACCTAACCCTAACCCTGATGCACCCCAACCTAACCCCAATATAGCCCTGAACCTAACTACAACCCTGACCCTCACCTAACCCCAACACTAACCCCAATGCAGCAACCCTAACCCTAACCTGAGCCCCCCAACCTCAATACAACATAACCCGAACAATACCTAAAATAAAGGGTAGGGTTCTAACACCAATAATAATATACAAGTAAGCAAATAATAACTAAATACTACATAGAGACCATAAATTGGCAAAACCCAGGAACTGATTATAACCCCAGAGGCGGTTCAATGGATTACGGATCAAGAAATCAATAAGAAGAGATCGGCAAGAAAAAGAAGCCAGGTGGTAAGGTAAAGCGTGGGCCAACCAAAAGTGGCAGGTATAAGTGACAAGAAGCTCAAGGGTTGAGTGAGAATATGAACACAAGAGGGTGTAACTACCCTCCTGCCCACACCATACAACCTAACATTCAGGAGTGACACACTTTGCATTACCACAGACAAAAAAAGATATAAATGCCAAGAAAAGAAAACCCAGAGAGTATATCTTGCAAATACCTTAAATCTAAACTTGATCAGTGAGGTAGATGGTTAAATAACTTTTTGTTCCCCTTTCGCACCCCCACAAAAAAAAAGCAGCAAGCAAACTTATAAAAATAGGGAGCACCAAGGAGGTTTTTTAAATTTTAAAATCTAAAATATTTTTAAAAGGTGCACTTAAAAAAAAGCATGGCTGGAAATGTGAGACTGACAGACATGGAACTCATCTTCCCAAACCCCCCCCCCCCCCCCCCCACGAGGTTTAGGACAGCAATAAGGGCACAAAAGATTCCATGTTTTTTTGAAAAAAGTTGGAGTTCCCGTAGGAATAATAGACACGGTCTCTGGACATTGATGCGGGGACGGCCCCTTTAAGAGATGCCTGGTGCTGCGGGGAACGCGACAGCATGGAGCTGCTGGATATCGACCTCCGGTTTTTAAAAAGAAACCCTTTTTAAAAACCGGAGGAGTTGGGGACACGGGTGAGACTCCGATAACTTTATTTAGTCTTTAGATTTTGAGCGTTCACCGGGTGATTTTTATCATTGAAATCGTTTTTTTTCCGCAGCGACTGAAAAGCGAGCGCCGCGTGAGGCATTCTGGGATATGGAATTTTCTCGGGTGAAACACCAGGGCAAGGCCCGTAAATTAAAGGGTTTACTTGGTCTCTCTGGGGCTGGGGGGCCTTCCTTTCCCCCTCCTCTCTCCCCGGGGGGCGGGTGGCAGCGATTACGGGAGTTTTTTTGGGGAATCGGACCTTGGAAATCAAATTTCTTTCCACGCGGCCGCTGAAAAGCGAGCGCCACGTGAGGCATTCTGGGATATGGAGCTTTCTCGGGTCAAACACGAGGACAACGCTCTTAAATAAAAGGGTTTACTTTGGTTTTTTGGGGCTGGGGGACCTTTCTTTCCCCCTCCTCTCCCCCGGGGCGTGGGTGGCGGCGGATTCGGGAGTTTTTTGGGGGAATCGGACCTTGGAAATCGGTTTTTTCTGCGCGGCCGCTGAAAAGTGAGCGACGCGTGAGGTATTCTGGGAGATTGAGTTTCGTTTAAAGAGCGATCGGGTTTAAAAAGGAGGAAAGCGGTCGGGAAGTTTAATTAATTGTTTAAAATACCTTTATAATTAAAAGGCATAGCCGGATGTGGGGTTTTGGAGAAGTAGCTTCATGTTTTTTTTTAAAGATCAGGTGAGGCGGACAGGTAATCAAGCCCCGGGGTCAGCGGAGACAGTCAGAGTCCATGGCGCCAGAATGACCTGGAGCATTAAAACAGATTCAAAGGTTGAAAAGCAATACTTTTAAAAAATATTACCTCAAAAAAAATAACCCCCCCCCAAACATCTAAAATAAACAAAATGCAACATTGAAACATTAGGTTAAAAAAATATAATTTAAAAATAACGAACACGTGGAGCGAAAGGGGCGGGGCCAGCCCTGCATGAGACAGGACTCATTACATACAGGACAGAAACTCTAACCAATCCCAGGTTAAGGCGAGCCTGCTTGTGGGCGGGAACAAAACTTCAGCCAACAGTAGCACACAGGGGAGGGGCCAGTCCAAGGCACCAAACTGAAAAGCGTCTGTATCAAAATTAAAATCCTTTCTCCCTGATGAAGCTTAAGGATAAGTGAAACGTCGGAGAAAAAAAGATTCCAGGTGGGAGAACATACTGAACTAAAGAGTTTTTGGATCGTACTGTTGCAGGCAGAGAACCATCGAAGCCAGAGAGCCACCGGAGGGGAGGTGAGACTGGTGGGAACGGAGCCTTTCCAGGCGGGACAGCCGGCTGAGCTGGGGAGTGTTTGGAGGACGCAGTCCCAGGCAGGAGACCATCTGAGCCAGGGAGCCACCGTGGGGTGAGATTACAGTTACCAGCTGGGATCTCTATTACCAAATAGAAGCCAGTAATATCTTTTAAAACCTTTTGCACCTTTCGACACCCAGGGAATGGCTAACACTATGCGGAACACATGCAGGTTGTCTGACAACCGTACGCATATGAGGTCGGACCCTGGTACACATAGGAGTCTCCCCGTAGCCAGGGATGAATTTGTTTTAACAGTTTGAATAATTTATAGAATTTTCCATACAATCCACCATCTAATATTCTTAAAGGGCCAGAATCAGCCCCCTGAGGGCATCTTAAAACAAGCTGATAAATTAACCTACTTTATAAAACCGGCAAAACCGTCACAGGAAACCAAAACCAAATTGGCTTTGAATTCAGAAAATTGGGCAAAACAGACCAGACAGACTCTAATTGTGCACTATACAACAAACCTGGAAGAATTAGAAAATGAATTTGCTCAGGCTGCAGTGACGGAGCGCCTGGAAGAAGCAATGGCGAAAGCGACTAATTGGATTAAAAAGAGTCTCAGACATAAATTCAAAATTCAATCAATTGATGAGGCAAAGAGACATGTGGTTGGATTAGCATCACGGTTCACAGAGCAAGGGTCCAGCACACAATTGGGGACAGAACAGCGGACCGGCACACGGACTAGGACGCCCCCACGCCATAGGCCAAATACCTGGGCAGCCTTGTTCCACCAGCCTGCGATCACAGTCCCCTCATGCCGCAGACGGACTGGAAACACCCCCCCCACCCCGTGGGCCAGCTGCCACGACTTTGTCACGCCACCGACGGACACCCCCACCCCGTGAGCCAACTGCCACAAACTCGTCACATCACCGACGGACCCCCCCACCCCGTGAAGCAGTTGCCACGATTTCGTCACGCCACCGATGGACCCCCCCACCCCGTGAACCAGTTGCCACGACTTCGTCACGCCAACGACAGCCCCCCCACCCTTTGAGCCAGCTGCCATGACTTCAGCACGCAACCGGCAGACCCCCCCACCCCTTGCACCAGTTGCCACGACTTCGTCACGCCACCGACAGACCCCCCCACCCTTTGCCCCAGCTGCCATGACTTCGTCACGCCACCGACACCCCCCCCCCACCCTTTGAGCCAGCTGCCATGACTTCAGCACGCCACCGGCAGACACCCCACCCCTTGCACCAGTTTCCACGACTTCGTCACGCCACCAACAGACCCCCCCACCCCGTGGGCCAGCTGCCATGACTTTGTCACGCCACCGACGAACCCCCCCACCCCGTGAACCAGTTGCCACGACTTCGTCACGCCACCGACAGACCCTCCCACCCCGTGGGCCAGCTGCCATGACTTTGTCACGCCACCGACGAACCCTCCCACCCCGTGAACCAGTTGCCACGACTTCGTCACGCCACCGATGGACCCCCCCACCCCGTGAACCAGTTGCCACAAATTCGTCATGCCACCGACACACCTCCCCACCCTTTGAGCCAGCTGCCATGACTTCAGCACGCCACCGACAGACCCCCCCATCCCTTGCACCAGTTGCCACGACTTCGTCACGCCACCGACAGACCCCCCCACCCTTTGAGCCAGCTGCCATGACTTCGTCACGCCACCGGCAGACACCCCCACCCCTTGCACCAGTTGCCACGTCTTCGTCACGCCACCAACACACCCCCCCACCCTTTCAGCCAGCTGCCATGACTTCGTCACGCCACCGACAGACCCCTCACCCCTTGGACCAGCTGCCA
The DNA here is from genome assembly GCF_035084215.1 of Heptranchias perlo. Classification (NCBI taxonomy): domain Eukaryota; kingdom Metazoa; phylum Chordata; class Chondrichthyes; order Hexanchiformes; family Hexanchidae; genus Heptranchias; species Heptranchias perlo. The sequence continues at coordinate 37,568,393 of NC_090354.1, read as the reverse complement.
CGACTTCGTCACGCCACCGGCAGACCCCCCCACCTCTTGTACCAGTTGCCACGACATCGTCACGCCACCGACAGACCCCCCCACCCCGTGGGCCAGCTACCACGCCTTCGTCACACCACCAGCAGACCACCGAAACCCCCCCTTCCCTGCCGTCCAGGGCAGCGACCCCCCCTTCCCCGCCATCCAGGGCGGCGACCAGCCCTTCCCCACCCCACAGGCCAAGGACCAGGATTTCCAATGTGGCCATCATTAGGGACCTGGACATCACACTTGGCTCTCAAGAGCCTGAGCCACGTAGACCCCAGCACTACATGGGGAACCAACATCAGGCCGTATTAAACCAAATCTCTAGGGATTCCTCAGGCCCAAAACAAACAGAAGGGAGAACCCCTCCTACACCAGGGACAAATCCATGCACAACATTCCTGTACCCCAAAACCAGGGTCACGTACCAACCGCTCCCACAGAGACAAAAGAAAGACTGGACCAAACCAACCATCCCAAGAAATACAGCAGTTCTAGAGCCCGAGATCAAAGTCACAAAACAACCCCTTCCACAGAAACAAAGTAGCGACCAGACCGGACAGGTAAACCCAATAGACACAGAAATGGGGACAGGAACAATGAGAGCCCAGACAGATAACACAGTAGGAGAGGCAGAAATAGCTGCAGCCGAGGTAGGGAACACAATAGGGGAGGCAGGGGGAGCAGACACAGAAACAGAAAACACACCAACAGGGGCAGAACCTGACTCTGAAGGGGAAGATGCACAGAGAGTGACGAGGCACCCCAACACCAGCCGAAAAAACATAACCTGGAAATTGGAACCCAGAAAATCCATTTTAATAATAGGAGATTCTAACCTCTCCAAGATAAAAAGATGCCCAAATCCCACCACCCAAATTGATAGCTTTCCAGGAGCTAAATTCATTCATGTCGCAGCAATTCTGGACAAATTGGAACCCTGTCCGGAGACCAAAAAGGTGGTGCTCTCAGTTGGCATTAATAATCGTACGCAGAAACCACTGACTGCAACCAAGCAACTGCAGTCATTACTTAAATTGGCTAAAAGCAGATTCCCAAATGCTCAGATCTGGGTGCCGGAAATTAACTTAAGTAACTTGCTTCCAGAAATGGAGAGGGATACAATCAGAGGAATTAACCAGCATATAAAAAAACAGAATTACATACCAGCAATTAATGCTAGATCCTTTAAAGTGGGGGCTGACCACATACATTGGACAGATAGCACTGCCCATAACATAATAAACCAGTGGATGAAGTCTTTAAACTAAAAAGGACATTAACCCAAGAGAAGGGTAGATTAAACCTGGGAAAAACTGTTATTAATATTTCCCAACTCAGGAGACGGTTTTAAACAAGGGCCTTACATTTGTTCCAACCCCAAAACATTGTAAAGTACAAATTCAGGAAGATCTGAAAAGGTTTTACAGGAGAGTAAAACTGACCGATTACTTTAGCGATTCAGAAACAGACAAGCAACCTTTTACACCACCATCAGAATGGACCCCACCAAACAATAAGATAGAGCCAGAAATCCTAAACTTTATTAAACAGACTCAATCACAAATTGAAAATATCCCTAAACAGACAGACAAGCAAAACCTCATTGGAAGAGAGAGACGGGCAATCACAGAACTTAGAAACAATCTAGATATAATCATAAAACCAGCAGATAAGGGCAGTATTATAGTGATCATGGATAGGCAACAGGACCTATTTGAAGCTCACAGACAGCTTAATAATACAGCCCACTACACTAAATTAACAGAACCAATATATCAGGACACACGAAAAGAGATTGGAAACATTTTAACAGAACTAAAGAGATCGAAACACTTAAATCAGAAACAAGTGGAATACCTAAGAGGGGAACAATCACAACCCAGAAAATTCTACATACTACCCAAAATACACAAGCACCCTGACACATGGACAGTACCAGGAGAAATACCACCAGGAAGACCCATTGTGTCAGACTGTGGTAGTGAATCCTACAGGATAGCAGAATACATGGACTCATTCCTAAACCCCTTATCACAGAAGCACCCTAGCTACATTAAAGACACTTACCACTTCATAGAAATAGTGAACTCACTGACCGTACCCCCGAACGCAATACTCTTTACCATGGACATTGAAAGCCTATACACAAACATAGAAACAGACAGAGGCATACAGGCAGTGGAAAATATCCTTAGAAAGTTCCCCCAACCCCACAGACCAGATGCAGCCATAATCCAGCTATTACACCTAGGACTAACAAAAAATGACTTTGAATTCCAGAAGCAATTCTACCTACAGATTAAGGGCACGGCTATGGGCAAGAAATTTGCCCCGGCCTACGCAAACATATACATGGCAGACTGGGAAAACACAGTCTTTGAAAAGTGTTCCAAGCTCCCGATGTGTTATTACAGATACCTGGATGACATATGGGGAGTCTGGACTCACACAGAAACAGAATTGCAAGAATTTGTAGGTATTCTCAACAGTCACCACCAATCTATTAAACTTAAAGTTACAACACATGGAGAAAGTGTGGATTTCCTGGACACCACAGTATTTAAATTAGCACAGGAGAACAGCCGCCACAAGTTAGCAACAAAGGTATTCTTTAAAGAAACAGACACACACACACACTCCTGCACATAAACAGCCACCATCCAAAACATACCTTTCGGGGGCTGGTGAAGTCACAACTGACACGTTTTCACCGCATATGCACAAACGGAGAGGACTTTAGGGAAGCCACCACAACCCTATTTACTGCACTGAGACAGAGAGGTTACACGAAAAGGTTCCTCAGGCACCTTAAGTCAGATTTCCTGAGGGGACTGAATAGCCCACGGCCAAACAGAGAAGCAGCAAGACTACCACTGATAACGACATACGATACAACGACCAAACTAATACACGGAGTGATTAAAACCCAGTTTGGAGAACTAAAAGAGGATGTTGACACACTTAGCCGATACAACACAACATCAGCATACAAAAGAACTCAAAACCTTCGGGATATGCTGGTTCGTAGTAGAATAAGAAAACAGACAACCCAGAACTGCACAAACCCAAGATGTGGGACTTGTAAATAGCTAATAATCCTCAAAATGATACAAAATAGACACACAGGAAAAGCAGCCCGAATTAAACAAAGAATTACATGTGAACAGCACAATGCTGTATATGCAATTCGATGCAAACAATGCCACATCTTGTATGTAGGAGAAACAGGGAATAGTCTAAGGATGAGGCTCACAGGGCACCTCAGTGCTATTAGAACAAAGGATGTATACAAACCTACCTCCCGACACTTCATGGAGCATGGTCTTGAATCCTTGGAATTTATGGGGTTGGAGACCAACATGAACTGGAGAACCTCACAAAGGAAGAGGAGGGAAAAACACTGGATAACAACCCTACAAACTCAGTTACCAAAGGGCTTAAATCAGATCTAAAATGGGGGAAATCCAACATTAAAAAACAAAACTGCCCCGACCTTAATTACCACAAATCCCAACCCCAGCTTGATAAACCTCTCAAACCGCAACCACACCCTACCCTAATCACAATAACCCTAACCACATCCCACCTGGCCCACAACAAACAGACCCCACCCAAATCCTAACTCAAATGCACCCCACTCTACCCCGAAAGCCTAACCCTAACTCGAATACAGGAACACTAATCTCCCACCCCACCCCTAAAACCTAAACCTAACACACCCCACCCTACTCCTAAACCCTGACCCTCACTTAACCCTACCCCTAATGCAACCCTAACCCATAACCCTAACCCCCTAGCCCTGAATCTAATCACAACTCTGACCCTGGACCCCAACCCTGATGCACCCTACCCTACCCCTAAACATCTAACCCTAACCTGGATGCACCCCACCCCACCCCTAAACACCTAACCCTAACCCTGATGCACCCCAACCTAACCCCAATATAGCCCTGAACCTAACTGCGACCCTGACCCTCACCTGACCCCAACACTAACCCCAATGCAGCAACCCTAACCCTAACCTGAACCCCCCAACCTCAACACAACATATCCCTAACACTGCTTAAAATAAAGGGTAGGGTTCCAACACCAATAATAATATACAAGGAAGCAAATAATAACTAAATACTACAAAGAGACCATAAATTGGCAAAACCCAGGAACTGATTTTCACCCCAGAGGGGGATCAAAGGATTACGGATCTATAAATTACGAAGAGGAGATCGGCAAGAAAAAGAAGCCAGGTGGTAAGGTAAAGGGTGGGCCAACCAAAAGTGGCAGGTATAAGTGACAAGAAGCTCAAGGGTTGAGTGAGAATATGAACACAAGTGGGTGTAACTACCCTCCTGCCCACACCACACAACCTAACCCTAACCCTAAACGCAACCCAACTCCCCATCCTGCTCCTTCTTCACCTCTAGCTCCTTCTCCAACTGAAGCTCCTTCTGCAACTCCTGTTCATTCTCCACCTCGTGCTCCTTCGCCTCCTCTTCCTCCTTCTCCAACTGTTCAATCCCCACCTCCTGCTCCGTCTCCACCTCCGGCTCCTTCTCCCTCTCCTGCTGCTTCAACGCCTCCTGCTCCTTCGATGCATCCAACTCCTTCTCTGCTTCATGCTCGTTCACCCCCATCTGCTCCTTCTCCTCCTCCTGCTTCTTCCCCTCCTCCTGATCCTTCTCGTCCTCCTGATCATTCTCGTCCTCCTGCTCCTACGCCCCCTCTTGCTCTTGCTCTACATCCACTCCTTCTCCGCCTCCTGCTCCTTCTCCACCTCCCGCTCCATCTCTACCTGCGCCTCTTGCTCCGTCTCCCCTTCGCGCTCCATCTCTACCTCCTGCTCCTTTTCCCCGTCCTGCTCCCTCTCCCCCTCCTGCTCCTTCTCCTCGTCCCGCTCAACCTCCTCGTCCTGCTCCTTCTACTCCTCCTGCTCCTTCTCCACCTCCTGCTCCATCTCCACCTCCTGCTCCTTCTCCACCCCTGCTCCTTCTCCACCTCCTGCTCCTTTTCCATATCCAGCTCCAACTCCACCTCCTGCTCCTTCTCCACCTCCTGCTCCTTCTCCGCGTCCTGCTCCTTCTACGCCTTCTGCTCCTTCTTTGCCTCCTGCTCCTTCTCCACCTAATGCTCCTTCTCCGCCTCTTGCTCCTTCTATGCCTCCCGCTCCTCCTCCGCCTACTGCTCGTTCATACCCTCCTGATCATTCTCGCCCTCGAGCCCCTCCTCCACCTCCTGCTCCCTCTCCCTCAACTGCTCCTTCTTCGTCTCCTGCTTCTTCACCTCCTCCTGATCCTTCTCGTCTTCCTGATCCTTCTCGTCTTCCTGATCCTTCTCGTCTTCCTGATCCGTCTTGTCCTCCTGCTCCTTCTCGTCCTCTTGCTCCTTCTCGTCCTCCTGCTCCTTCTCGTCCTGCTGCTCCTTCTCCTCCTGTTGCTCCTCCTCCCCCTCCTGCTCCTTCACCCCCTCCTGCTCCTGCTCCTACTCCACCTTCTGCTCCTTCCGCACCTTCTGTTCCTTCTCTACCTCCTGCTACTTCTCCGTCTCCTGTTCCTTCTCCTCGTCAAGGTCAACCTCTTCCTACTGCTCCTTCTCCACCTACTGCTCCTTCTCCACATCCTGCTCCTTCTCCACCTCCTGCTCCTTCTCCAACTCCTGCTCCTTCTCCACCTCCTGCTCCTTCTCCACCTCCTGCTCCTTCTCCACCTCCTGCTACTTCTCCACCTCCTGCTCCTTCTCCACCTCCTGCTCCTTCTCCACCTCATGCTCCTTCTCCACCTCCTGCACCTTCTCCACCTCCTGCTCCTTCTCCACCTCCTCCTCCTTCTCCACCTCCTATTCCTACTCCACCTCCAGCTCCTTCTCCTCCTCCTCCTCATGCTCCATCTCCACGTCCTGCTCCTTCTCCTCCTCCAGCTCCAACTCCCCGTCCTGCTCCTTCTTCACCTCCAGCTCCTTCTCCAACTGAAGCTCCTTCTACAACTCCTGTTCATTCTCCACCTCCTGCTCCTTCGCCTCCTCCTCCTCCTTCTCCTCCAACTGGTCATTCCCCACCTCCTGCTCCTTCTCCACCACCGGCTCCTTCTCCCTCTCCTGCTGCTTCCCACTCCTTCTCCGCCTCCTGCTACTTCTCCCAGTCCCGCTCCATCTCAACCTCCTGCTCCTTTTCCCCATCCTGCTCCTTTTCCACCTCCTGCAAACTCTCCCCCTCCTGCTCACTCTCCCCCTCCTGCTCCTTCTTCTCGTCCCACTCAAACTCCTCCTCCTGCTCCTTCTCCTCCTCCTGCTCCTTCTCCACCTCCTGCTCCTTCTCCACCTCCTGCTCCTTCTCCACCTCCTGCTCCTTCTCCAGCTCCTGCTCCTTCTCCACCTCCTGCTCCTTCTACAACTCCTGTTCCTTCTCCACCTCCTGCTACTTCTCCACCTCCTGCTCCTTCTCCACCTCCTGCTCCTTCTCCACATCATGCTCCTTCTCCACCCCCTGCTCCTTCTCCACCTCCTGCTCCTTCTCCACCTCCTGCTCCTTCTCCACCTCCTATTCCTACTCCACCTCCAGCTCCTTCTCCTCCTCCTCCTCATGCTCCATCTCCACGTCCTGCTCCTTCTCCTCCTCCAGCTCCAACTCCCCGTCCTGCTCCTTCTTCACCTCCAGCTCCTTCTCCAACTGAAGCTCCTTCTACAACTCCTGTTCATTCTCCACCTCCTGCTCCTTCGCCTCCTCCTCCTCCTTCTCCTCCAACTGGTCATTCCCCACCTCCTGCTCCTTCTCCACCACCGGCTCCTTCTCCCTCCCCTGCTGCTTCAACGCCTCCTGCTCCTTCGATGCATCCAGCTCCTTCTCTGCATCCTGCTAGTTCACCCCCACCTTCTCCTTCTCCTCCTCCTGCTTCTTCCCCTCCTCCTGCTCCTTCTCGTCCTCCTGATCATTCTCGTCCTACTGCTCCTTCGCTCCCTCTTGCTCTTGCTCTGCATCCCACTCCTTCTCCGCCTCCTGCTCCTTCTCCCCGTCCCGCTCCATCTCAACCTCCTGCTCCTTTTCCCCATCCTGCTCCTTTTCCACCTCCTGCACACTCTCCCCCTCCTGCTCACTCTCCCCCTCCTGCTCCTTCTTCTCGTCCCACTCAAACTCCTCCTCCTGCTCCTTCTCCACCTCCTGCTCCTTTTCCTCCTCCTGCTCCTTCTCCACCCCGTGCTCCACCTCCTTGTGCTCCTTCTCCGCCTCCTGCTACTTCTCCGCCTCCTTCTCCTGCTCCGCCTCCTGCTCCGCCTGCTGCTCCTTCTCCACCTCCTGCTCCTTCTCTGCCTCGTGCTCCTTCTCCAACTCCTGCTCCTTCTCCACCTCCTGCTCTTTCTCCAACTCCTGCTCCTTCTCTACCTCCTGCTCCTTCTCCTCCTCCTGCTCCGTCTCCTCCTCCTGCTCCTTCTCCTCCTACTGCTCTTTCTCCTCCTCCTGCTCCTTCTCAACCTCCTGCTCCTTCTCCACCTCCTGCTCCTTCTCCACTTCGTGCTCCTTCTCCACCTCAGCTATGAAGAGAGACTGGGAAGATTGGGTTTGTTTTCCTTGGAGCAGAGGAGGCTGAGGGGGGACATGATTGAGGTGTACAAAATTATGAGGGGCACAGATAGGATGGATACTAAGGAGCTTTTTCCCTTCGTTGAGGGTTCTTTCACAAGGGGACATAGATTCAACGTAAAAGGCGGGAGGTTTAGAGGGGATTTGAGAAAGAACTTTTTCACCCAGAGGGTGGTTGGAGTCTGGAACTCACTGCCTGAGAGGGTTGTGGAGGCAGGAACCCTCACAACATTCAAGAAGCATTTGGATGAGCACTTGAAATGCCATAGCATACAAGGCTACGGACCAAATGCTGGAATATGGGATTAGAGTAGACAGGGCTGATGGCCGGCGCGGACACGATGGGCCGAAGGGCCTCTATCCGTGCTGTATGACTCTATGACTCTATGACTCATGCTCCTTCTCCACCTCCTGCTCCTTCTCCACCTCCTACTCCTTCTCCACCTCCTGCTCCTCCCCCTTCATCTCCTGCTCCTTCTCCACCTCCTGCTCCTTTTCCATATCCAGCTCCACCTCCACTTCCTGCTCCTTCATCTCCTGCTCCTTCTCCGCCTCCTGCTCCTTCTCCGCCTCCTGCTCCTTCTCCGCCTACTGCTCCTTCTCCGCCTCCTGCTCCTTCTCCGCCTCCTGCTCCTTCTATGCCTCCCGCTCCTCCTCCGCCTACTGCTCGTTCACACCCTCCTGATCATTTTCGCCCTCGAGCCCCTCCTCCACATCCTGCTCCCTCTCCCTCAACTGCTCATTCTCCGTCTCCTGCTTCTTCCCCTCCTCCTGATCCTTCTCGTCTTCCTGATCCTTCTCGTCTTCCTGATCCTTCTCGTCTTCCTGATCCTTCTCGTCTTCCTGATCCTTCTCGTCCTCCTGCTCCTTCACGTCCTCCTGCTCCTTCTCCTCTTGTTGCTCCACCTCCCCCTCCTGCTCCTACTCCCTCCTCTGCTCCATCACCCTCTCCTGCTCCTTCTCCGTCTCCTGCTCCTTCTCCTCCTGTTGCTCCTTCTCCACCTCCTGCTCCTTCTCAACGTCGGGCTCCATCTCCTCCTCCTGCTCCTTCTTCTCTTCGTGCTCCTTCTCCTCCTCCTGCCGCTACTCCTCGTCCTGCTCCTTCTCTCCTCCTCCTGCTCCTTCTCTTGCTCTGCTCAACCCCCTCCTTCTGACCCTTCTTCTCTTCCTGCTCCTTCTCCATCTTCTGCTCCTTCTAACCCTCCTGCTCCTTCTCCTCCTCTCGCTCCTTCTACTCCTCCAGCTCCTTCTCCTCCTGCAGCTCCTTCTCCCCGTGCTGCTCCTTCTTCACCTGCAGCTCCTCCTCCGCCTCCTTCTCCTTCTCCACCTCCTGCTCCTTCTCCACCTCCTGCTCCTACTCCGCCTCATGCTCCTTCTCCACCTCATGCTCCTCCACCACATCCAGCTCCACCTTCACCTCCTCCTGCTTCCCCTCCACCTGCTCCTTCTCCTCTTTCTGCTCAACCTCCCCTCCTGCTCCTCCACTTCCTGGTCAAAACTCCTCCTCCTGCTCCTTCTACTCCTCCTGCTCCTGCCTTGCCTCCTGCTCCTTCTCTCCTCGTGCTCCTTCACCCCCTCCTGCTCCTGCTCCTTTTTCCCGTCCTGCTCCTTCTCCAACTCCTGCTCACTCTCCCCGTCCTGCTAACTCTCACCGTCCTGCTGCTTCTCCTCGTCCCGCTCAACCTCCTCCTCCTGCTCCTTCTCCTCCTTCTGCTCCTTCTCCACCTCCTGCTGCTTCTCCACCTCCTGCTTCCTCTCCACCTCCTGCTCCTTCTCCACCTCCTGCTCCTTTTCCATATCCAGCTCCACCTCCAGATCCTGCTTCTTCTCCACCTCTTGCTCCTTCTCCAACGACTGCTCCTTCTCCTCCTCCTCCTTCTCCTCCAACTGTTCATTCTCCACCTCCTGCTCCTTCTCCACATCCTGCTCCTTCTCCACCTACTGCTCCTTCTCCGCCTCCTGCTCCATCTCCGCCTCCTGCTCCTTCTCCGCCTCCTGCTCCTTCTATGCCACCCGCTCCATCTCTACCTCCGCCTCCTGCTCCTTCTCCCCCTCCCGCTCCATCTAAAGCTCCTGCTCCTTTCCCCGTCCTGATCCTTCTCCACCTCCTGCTCACTCTCCCACTCCTGCACACTCAACCCCTCCTGCTCCTTCTCCTCGTCCCGCTCAACCTCCACCTCCTGCTCCTTCTCCACCTCCTGCTCCTTCTCGACCTCCTGTTCCTTCTCCACCTCCTGCTCCTTCTCCACCTCCTGCTCCTCCTCCTTCATCTCCTGCTCATTCTCCACCTCCTGCTCCTTTTCCATATCCAGCTCCACATACACCTCCTGCTCCTTCTCCGTCTCCTGCTTCTTTCACTCCTCCTGATCCTTCTCGTCTTCCTGATCCTTCTCGTCTTCCTGATCATTCTCGTCTTCCTGCTCCTTCTCGTCCTTCTGCTCCTTCTCGTCCTCCTGCTCCTTCTCGTTCTCCTGCTCCTTCTCCTCCTGTTGCTCCTTCTCCCCCTCCTGCTCCTTCTCCCTAACCTGCTCCTTCTCCCTCTCCTGCTCCTTCTCCCTCTCCTGCTCCTTCTCCTCCTGTTGCTCCTTCTCCACCCTCTGCTCCATCTCAACGTCTGGCTCCATCTCCTCCTCCTGCTTATTCTTCTCTTCGTGCTCCTTCTCCTTCTCCTGCTCCTTCTCCTCCTCCTGCTCCTTCTCCACCTCCTGCTCCTTCTCGCCCTCCTGCTCCTTCTCCCTCTCCTGCTCCTTCTCCTCCTCCTGCTCCTTCTCCTCCTCCTGCTCCTTCTCCTCCTGTTGCTCCTTCTCCACCTCCTGCTCCATCTCAACGTCTGGCTCCATCTCCTCCTCCTGCTCATTCTTCTCTTCGTGCTCCTTCTCCTCCTCCTGCTCCTTCTCCTCCTCCTGCTCCTTCTTCACCTCCTGCTCCTTCTCCACCTCCTGCTCCTTATCCACCTTCTGCTCCTTCTCCCCCTCCGGCTCCATCACTACCTCCTGCTACTTTTCCCCGTCCTGCACCTTCTCCACCTTCTGCTCACCCTCACCCTCCTGCTCACTCTCCCCCTCCTGCTCCTTCTCCTCGTCCCGATCAAACTCCTCCTCCTGCTCCTTCTCCTCCTCATGCTCCTTCTCCACCTCCTGGTCCTTCTCCACCTCCTGCTCCTTCTCCACCTCCTGCTCCTTCTCCCCCTCCTGCTCCTTCTCCCTCTCCTGCTCCATCTCTATCTCCTGCTCCTTCTCCTCCTGTTGCTCCTTCTCAACCTCCTGCTCCTTCTCAACGTCTGGCTCCATCTGCTCCTGCTGCTTCTTCTCTTCGTGCTCCTTCTCCTCTTCCTGCTGCTTCTCCTCGTCCTGCTCCTTCTCTCCTCCTCCTGCTCCTTCTCTTCCTCTGCTCAGCCCACTCGTCCTGCTCCTTCTTCTCTTCCTGCACCTTCTCCACCTTCTGCTCCTTCTCCTCCTTCTGCTCCTCCTACACCTCTTGCTCCTTCTACCCCTCATGCACCTTCTACCCCTCCTGCTCCTTCTCCTCCTCTAGCTCGTTCTACTCCTCCAGCTCCTTCTCCTCCTCCAGCTCCTACTCCCCGTCCTGTTCCTTCTTCACCTGCAGCTCCTCCTCCGCCTCATTCTCCTTCTCCACCTCCTGCTCCTTCTCCAACTCCTGCTCCTTCTCCGCCTCCTGCTCCTTCTCCACCTCATGCTCCTCCACCACATCCAGCTCCACCTTCACCTCCTGCTGCTTCCCCTCCACCTGCTCTTTCTCCTCTTTCTGCTCAACCTCCCCCTCCTGCTCCTTCTCCACTTCCTGGTCAAAACTCCTCCTCCTGCTCCTTCTCCACCTCCTGCTCCTGCCTTGCCTCCTGCTCCTTCTCCCCTCCTGCTCCTTCACCCCCTACTGCTCCTGCTCCTTTTCCCGTCCTGCTCCTTCTCCACCTCGTGCTCACTCTCCCCCTCCTGCTAACTCTCCCCCTCCTGCTCCTTCTCCTCGTCCCGCTCAACCTCCTCCTCCTGCTCCTTCTCCTCCTCCTGCTCCTTCTCCACCTCCTGCTCCTTCTCCACCTCCTGCTCCTTCTCCACCTCCTGCTCCTTCGCCACCTCCTGCTCCTCCTCCTTCATCTCCTTTCCTTCTCCACCTCCTGCTCCGTTTCCATATCCAGCTCCACCTCCACATCCTGCTGCTTCTCCACCGCATGCTCCTTCTCCAACGACTGCTCCTTCTTCTCCTCCTCCTTCTCCTCCAACTGTTCATTCTCCACCTCGTACTCCTTCTCCATCTCCTGCTTCTTCTCCATCTACTGCTCATTCTCCCCCTCCCGCTCCATCTCTACCTCCTGCTCCTTTTCCCCCTCCTGATCCTTCTCCACCTCCTGCTCACTCTCCCACTCCTGATCACTCACCCCCTCCTGCTCCTTCTCCTCGTCCCGCTCAACCTCCTCCTCCTGCTCCTTCCCCTCCTCCTGCTCCTTCTCCACCTCCTGCTCCTTCTCCACCTCCAGCTCCTTCTCCACCTCCTGCTCCTTCTCCACCTCCTGCTCCTTCTCCACCTCCTGCTCCTCCTCCTTCATCTCCTGCTCCTTCTCCACCTCCTGCTCCTTTTCCATATCCAGCTCCACCTCCACATCCTGCTGCTTCTCCACCTCATGCTCCTTCTCCAACGACTGCTCCTTCTTCTCCTCCTCCTTCTCCTCCAACTGTTCATTCTCCACCTCGTACTCCTTCTGCATCTCCTGCTCCTTCTCCATCTACTGCTAATTCTCCCCCTCCCGCTCCATCTCGACCTCCTGCTCCTTTTCCCCCTCCTGATCCTTCTCCACCTCCTGCTCACTCTCCCACTCCTGATCACTCACACCCTCCTGCTCCTTCTCCTCGTCCCGCTCAACCTCCTCCTCCTGCTCCTTCTCCTCCTCCTGCTCCTTCTCCACCTCCTGCTCCTTCTCCACCTCCTGCTCCTTCTCCACCTCCTGCTCCTTCTCCACCTCCTGCTCCTTCTCCACCTCCTGCTCCTCCTCCTTCATCTCCTGCTCCTTCTCCACCTCCTGCTCCTTTTCCATATCCAACTCCACCTCCACCTCCTGCTCCTTCTCCACCTCCTGCTCCTTCTCCGCCTCCTGCTGCTTCTCCGCCTCCTACTCCTTCTCCGCCTACTGCTCCTTCTCCGCCTCCTGCTCCTTCTCCGCCTCCTGCTCCTTCTCCGCCTCCTGCTCCTTCTCTGCCTCCTGCTCCTTCTATGCCTCCGGCTCCTCCTCCGCCTACTTTTCGTTCACACCCTCCTGATCATTCTCGCCCTCGAGCCCCTCCTCCATCTCCTGCTCCCTCTCCCTCAACTGCTCCTTCTCTGTCTCCTGCTTCATCCCCTCCTCCTGATCCTTCTCGTCTTCCTGATCCTTCTCGTCTTCCTGATCCTTCTCGTCTTCCTGATCCTTCTCCTCCTGTTGCTCCTTCTCCCCCTCCTGCTCCTTCTCCCTCTCCTGCTCCTTCTCCCTCTCCTGCTCCTTCTCCTCCTGTTGCTCCTTCTCCACCTCCTGCTCCTTCTCAACGTCTGGCTCCATCTCCTCCTCCTGCTCATTCTTCTCTTCGTGCTCCTTCTCCTCCTCTTGCTGCTTCTCCTCGTCCTGCTCCTTCTCTGCTCAACACACTCCTCCTGCTCCTTCTTCCCTTCCTGCACCTCCTCCACCTTCTGCTCCTTCTCCTCCTTCTGCTCATCCTCCACCTCCTGCTCCTTCTTCCCCTCCGGCTCCTTTTACCCCTCCTGCTCCTTCTCCTCCTCTTGTTCGTTCTCCTCCTCCAGCTCCTTCTCCCCGTCCTGCTCCTTCTTCACCTGCAGCTCCACCTCCGCCTCCTGCTCCTTCTCCACCTCCTGCTCCTTCTCCACCTCCTGCTCCTTCTCCGCCTCCTGCTCCTTCTCCACCTCATGCTCCTCCACCACATCCAGCTCCACCTCCACCTCCTGCTGCTTCCACTCCACCTGCTCCATCTCCTCTTTCTGCACAACCTCCCCCTCCTGCTCCTTCTCCACTTCCTGGTCAAACTCCTCCTCCTGCTCCTTCTCCCCCTCCTGCTCCTGGCTTGCCTGCTGCTCCTTCTCCCCACCTGCTCCTTCACCCCCTCCTGCTCCTGCTCCTACTCTACCTCCTGCTCATTCTCCGTCTCCTGTTCCTTCTCCTCGTCAAGCTCAACCTCTTCCTACTGCTCCTTCTCCACCTCCTGCTCCTTCTCCACCTCCTGCTCCTCCTCCTTCATCTCCTTTCCTTCTCCACCTCCTGCTCCTTTTCCATATCCAGCTCCACCTCCACATCCTGCTGCTTCTCCACCTCATGCTCCTTCTCCAACGACTGCTCCTTCTTCTCCTCCTCCTTCTCCTCCAACTGTTCATTCTCCACCTCGTACTCCTTCTCCATCTCCTGCTCCTTCTCCATCTACTGCTCCTTCTCCGCCTCCTGCTCCTTCTATGCCTCCCGCTCCACCTCTACCTCCGCATCCTGCTCATTCTCCCCCTCCCGCTCCATCTCTACCTCCTGCTCCTTTTCCCCCTCCTGATCCTTCTCCACCTCCTGCTCACTCTCCCACTCCTGATCACTCACCCCCTCCTGCTCCTTCTCCTCGTCCCGCTCAACCTCCTCCTCCTGCTCCTTCTCCTCCTCCTGCTCATTCTCCACCTCCTGCTCCTTCTCCACCTCCTGCTCCTTCTCCTCCTCCTGCTCCTTCTCCACCTCCTGCTCCTTCTCCAACTCCTGCTCCTTCTCCACCTCCTGCTCCTCCTCCTTCATCTCCTGCTCCTTCTCCACCTCCTGCTCCTTTTCCATTTCCAACTCCACCTCCACCTCCTGCTCCTTCTCCACCTCCTGCTGCTTCTCCGCCTCCTGCTCCTTCTCCGCCTCCTGCTCCTTCTGCGCCTCCTGCTCCTTCTCCGCCTCCTGCTCCTTCTCCGCTTCCTGCTCCTTCTCTGCCTCCTGCTCCTTCTATGCCTCCCGCTCCTCCTCCGCCTACTGCTCGTTCACACCATCCTGATCATTCTCGCCCTCGAGCCCCTCCTCCATCTCCTGCTCCCTCTCCCTCAACTGCTCCTTCTCTGTCTCCTGCTTCATCCCCTCCTCCTGATCCTTCTCGTCTTCCTGATCCTTCTCGTCTTCCTGATCCTTCTCGTCCTCCTGCTCCTTCTCGTCTTCCTGATCCTTCTCCTCCTGTTGCTCCTTCTCCCCCTCCTGCTCCTTCTCCCTCTCCTGCTCCTTCTCCCTCTCCTGCTCCTTCTCCTCCTGTTGCTCCTTCTCCACCTCCTGCTCCTTCTCAACGTCTGGCTCCATCTCCTCCTCCTGCTCATTCTTCTCTTCGTGCTCCTTCTCCTCCTCTTGCTGCTTCTCCTCGTCCTGCTCCTTCTCTGCTCAACACACTCCTCCTGCTCCTTCTTCCCTTCCTGCACCTCCTCCACCTTCTGCTCGTTCTCCTCCTTCTGCTCATCCTCCACCTCCTGCTCCTTCTTCCCCTCCGGCTCCTTTTACCCCTCCTGCTCCTTCTCCTCCTCTTGTTCGTTCTCCTCCTCCAGCTCCTTCTCCCCGTCCTGCTCCTTCTTCACCTGCAGCTCCACCTCCGCCTCCTGCTCCTTCTCCACCTCCTGCTCCTTCTCCACCACCTGCTCCTTCTCCGCCTCCTGCTCCTTCTCCACCTCATGCTCCTCCACCACATCCAGCTCCACCTCCATCTCCTGCTGCTTCCACTCCACCTGCTCCATCTCCTCTTTCTGCTCAACCTCCCCCTCCTGCTCCTTCTCCACTTCCTGGTCAAACTCCTCCTCCTGCTCCTTCTCCCCCTCCTGCTCCTGGCTTGCCTGCCGCTCCTTCTCCCCACCTGCTCCTTCACCCCCTCCTGCTCCTGCTCCTACTCTACCTCCTGCTCATTCTCCGTCTCCTGTTCCTTCTCCTCGTCAAGCTCAACCTCTTCCTACTGCTCCTTCTCCACCTCCTGCTCCTTCTCCACCTCCTGCTCCTCCTCCTTCATCTCCTTTCCTTCTCCACCTCCTGCTCCTTTTCCATATCCAGCTCCACCTCCACATCCTGCTGCTTCTCCACCTCATGCTCCTTCTCCATCTCCTGCTCCTTCTCCATCTACTGCTCCTTCTCCGCCTCCTGCTCCTTCTATGCCTCCCGCTCCACCTCTACCTCCGCATCCTGCTCATTCTCCCCCTCCCGCTCCATCTCTACCTCCTGCTCCTTTTCCCCCTCCTGATCCTTCTCCACCTCCTGCTCACTCTCCCACTCCTGATCACTCACCCCCTCCTGCTCCTTCTCCTCGTCCCGCTCAACCTCCTGCTCCTGCTCCTTCTCCTCCTCCTGCTCATTCTCCACCTCCTACTCCTTCTCCACCTCCTGCTCCTTCTCCTCCTCCTGCTCCTTCTCCACCTCCTGCTCCTTCTCCAACTCCTGCTCCTTCTCCACCTCCTGCTCCTCCTCCTTCATCTCCTGCTCCTTCTCCACCTCCTGCTCCTTTTCCATATCCAACTCCACCTCCACCTCCTGCTCCTTCTCCACCTCCTGCTGCTTCTCCGCCTCCTGCTCCTTCTCCGCCTCCTGCTCCTTCTGCGCCTCCTGCTCCTTCTCCGCCTCCTGCTCCTTCTCCGCCTCCTGCTCCTTCTCTGCCTCCTGCTCCTTCTATGCCTCCCGCTCCTCCTCCGCCTACTGCTCGTTCACACCATCCTGATCATTCTCGCCCTCGAGCCCCTCCTCCATCTCCTGCTCCCTCTCCCTCAACTGCTCCTTCTCTGTCTCCTGCTTCATCCCCTCCTCCTGATCCTTCTCGTCTTCCTGATCCTTCTCGTCTTCCTGATCCTTCTCGTCCTCCTGCTCCTTCTCTTCCTCCTGCTCCTTCTCCTCCTATTGCTCCTTCTCCCTCTCCTGCTTCTTCTCCCTCTCCTGCTCCTTCTCCCTCTCCTGCTCCTTCTCCTCCTGTTGCTCCTTCTCCACCTCCTGCTCCTTCTCAACGTCTGGCTCCATCTCCTCCTCCTGCTCATTCTTCTCTTCGTGCTCCTTCTCCTCCTCCTGCTGCTTCTCCTCGTCCTGCTCCTTCTCTGCTCAACACCCTCCTCCTGCTCCTTCTTCCCCTCCGGCTCCTTTTACCCCTCCTGCTCCTTCTCCTGCTCTTGTTCGTTCTCCTCCTCCAGCTCCTTCTCCCCGTCCTGCTCCTTCTTCACCTGAAGCTCCACCTCCGCCTCCTGATCCTTCTCCACCTCCTGCTCCTTCTCCACCTCCTGCTCCTTCTCCGCCTCCTGCTCCTTCTCCACCTCATGCTCCTCCACCACATCCAGCTCCACCTCCACCTCCTGCTGCTTCCACTCCACCTGCTCCATCTCCTCTTTCTGCTCAACCTCCCCCTCCTGCTCCTTCTCCACTACCTCGTCAAACTCCTCCTCCTGCTCCTTCTCCCCCTCCTGCTCCTGGCTTGCCTGCTGCTCCTTCTCCCCACCTGCTCCTTCACCCCCTCCTGCTCCTGCTCCTACTCTACCTCCTGCTCATTCTCCGTCTCCTGTTCCTTCTCCTCGTCAAGCTCAACCTCTTCCTACTGCTCCTTCTCCACCTCCTGCTCCTTCTCCACCTCCTGCTCCTTCTCCACCTCCTGCTCCTTCTCCACCTCCTCCTCCTTCTTCACCTCCTGCTCCTTCTCCACCTCCTGCTCCTTCTCCACCTCCTGCTCCTTCTCCACCTCCTGCTCCTTCTCCACCTCCTGCTCCTTCTCCACCTCCTGCTCCTTCTCCATCTCCTGCTCCTTCTCCACCTCCTACTCCTTCTCAACCTTCTGCTCCTCCTTCATCTCCTTTCTTTCTCCACCTCCTGCTCTTTTTCCATATCCAGCTCCACCTCCACATCCTGCTCCTTCTCCACGTCATGCTCCTTATCCAACCACTGCTCCTTCTACTCCTTCTCCTCCAACTGTTCATTCTCCACCTCCTGCTCCTCCTCCTTCATCTCCTGCTCCTTCTCCACCTCCTGCTCCTTTTCCATATCCAACTCCACCTCCACCTCCTGCTCCTTCTCCACCTCCTGCTGCTTCTCCGCCTCCTGCTCCTTCTCCGCCTCCTGCTCCTTCTGCGCCTCCTGCTCCTTCTCCGCCTCCTGCTCCTTCTCCGCCTCCTGCTCCTTCTCTGCCTCCTGCTCCTTCTATGCCTCCCGCTCCTCCTCCGCCTACTGCTCGTTCACACCATCCTGATCATTCTCGCCCTCGAGCCCCTCCTCCATCTCCTGCTCCCTCTCCCTCAACTGCTCCTTCTCTGTCTCCTGCTTCATCCCCTCCTCCTGATCCTTCTCGTCTTCCTGATCCTTCTCGTCTTCCTGATCCTTCTCGTCCTCCTGCTCCTTCTCTTCCTCCTGCTCCTTCTCCTCCTATTGCTCCTTCTCCCTCTCCTGCTTCTTCTCCCTCTCCTGCTCCTTCTCCCTCTCCTGCTCCTTCTCCTCCTGTTGCTCCTTCTCCACCTCCTGCTCCTTCTCAACGTCTGGCTCCATCTCCTCCTCCTGCTCATTCTTCTCTTCGTGCTCCTTCTCCTCCTCCTGCTGCTTCTCCTCGTCCTGCTCCTTCTCTGCTCAACACCCTCCTCCTGCTCCTTCTTCCCCTCCGGCTCCTGTTACCCCTCCTGCTCCTTCTCCTGCTCTTGTTCGTTCTCCTCCTCCAGCTCCTTCTCCCCGTCCTGCTCCTTCTTCACCTGAAGCTCCACCTCCGCCTCCTGATCCTTCTCCACCTCCTGCTCCTTCTCCACCTCCTGCTCCTTCTCCGCCTCCTGCTCCTTCTCCACCTCATGCTCCTCCACCACATCCAGCTCCACCTCCACCACCTGCTGCTTCCACTCCACCTGCTCCATCTCCTCTTTCTGCTCAACCTCCCCCTCCTGCTCCTTCTCCACTACCTCGTCAAACTCCTCCTCCTGCTCCTTCTCCCCCTCCTGCTCCTGGCTTGCCTGCTGCTCCTTCTCCCCACCTGCTCCTTCACCCCCTCCTGCTCCTGCTCCTACTCTACCTCCTGCTCATTCTCCGTCTCCTGTTCCTTCTCCTCGTCAAGCTCAACCTCTTCCTACTGCTCCTTCTCCACCTCCTGCTCCTTCTCCACCTCCTGCTCCTTCTCCACCTCCTGCTCCTTCTCCACCTCCTCCTCCTTCTTCACCTCCTGCTCCATCTCCACCTCCTGCTCCTTCTCCACCTCCTGCTCCTTCTCCACCTCCTGCTCCTTCTCCACCTCCTGCTCCTTCTCCACCTCCTGCTCCTTCTCCATCTCCTGCTCCTTCTCCACCTCCTACTCCTTCTCAACCTTCTGCTCCTCCTTCATCTCCTTTCTTTCTCCACCTCCTGCTCTTTTTCCATATCCAGCTCCACCTCCACATCCTGCTCCTTCTCCACGTCATGCTCCTTATCCAACCACTGCTCCTTCTACTCCTTCTCCTCCAACTGTTCATTCTCCACCTCCTGCTCCTTCTCCACCTCCTGCTCCTTCTCCACCAACTGCTCCGTCTCTGCCTCCTGCTCCTTCTCCGCCTCCTGCTCCTTCTCTGCCTCCTGCTCCTTCTCCACCTCCTGCTCCTTCTATGCCTCCCGCTCCATTTCTACCTCCGCCTTCTGCTCCTTCTCCCCCTCCCGCTCCATCTCTACCTCCTGCTCCTTTTCCCCGTCCTGCTCCTTCTCCACCTCCTGCTCCTTCTCCACCTCCTGCTCCTTTTCCATTTCCAGCTCCACCTCCACCTCCACCTCCTGCTCCTTCTCCACCTCCTGCTCCTTCTCCGCCTCCTGCTCCTTCTCCGCCTCCTGCTCCTTCTCCGCCTCCTGCTCCTTCTCCGCCTCCTGCTCCTTCTATGCCTCCCGCTCCTCCTCCGCCTACTGCTCGTTCACACCCTCCTGATCATTCTCGCCGTCGAGCCCCTCCTCCACCTCCTGCTCCCTCTCCCGCAACTGCTCCTCCTCCGTCTCCTGCTTCTTCCCCTCCTCCTGATCCTTCTCGTCTTCCTGATCCTTCTCGTCTTCCTGATCCTTCTCGTCTTCCTGATCCTTCTCGTCTTCCTGCTCCTTCTCGTCCTCCTGCTCCTTCTCCTCCTGTTGATCCTTCTCCCCCTCCTGCTCCTTCTCCCTCTCCTGCTCCATCTCCCTCTCCTGCTCCTTCTCCCTCACCTGCTCCTTCTCCACCTGCTGCTCCTTCTCAACGTCTGGCTCCATCTCCTCCTACTGCTCCTTCTTCTCTTCGTGCTCGTTCTCCTGCTCCTGCTCCATCTCTTCCTCTGCTCAACCCCTCCTCCTGCTCCTTCTCCACCTCTGCTCCTTCTCCTTCTTCTGCTCCTCCTCCACTCCTGCTCCATCTACCCCTCCGGCTCCTTCTACCCCTCCTTCTCCTCCTCTTGCTCGTTCTCCTCCTTCAACGCCTTCTCCTCCTCCAGCTCCTTCTCCCCGTCCTGCTCCTTCTTCACCTGCAGCTCCACCTCCGCCTCCTGCTCCTTCTCCACCTTCTCCGCCTCCTGCTCCTTCTCCACCTCATGCTCCTCCACCACATCCAGCTCCACCTCCAGCTCCTGCTACTTCCCCTCCACCTGCTCCATCTCCTCTTTCTGCTCAACCTCCCCCTCCTGCTCCTTCTCCACTTCCTGGTCAAACTACTCCTCCTGATCCTTCTCCCCCTCCTACTCCTGCCTTGCCTCCTGCTCCGTCTCCCCACCTGCTCCTTCACCTCCTCCTGCTCCTGCTCCTACTCCACCTTCTGCTCCTTCTGCACCTTCTGCTCCTTCTCTACCTCCTGCTACTTCTCCACCTCCTGCTCCTTCTCCACATCCTGCTCCTTCTCCAACTCCTGCTCCTTCTCCACCTCCTGCTCCTTCTCCACCTCTTGCTCGTTCTCCACCTCCTGCTCCTTCTCCACCTCCTGCTACTTCTCCACCTCCTGCTCCTTCTCCACCACCTGCTCCTTCTCCACCTCCTGCTCCTTCTCCACCTCCTGCTCCTTCTCCACCTCCTGCTCCTTCTCCACCTCCTATTCCTACTCCACCTCCAGCTCCTTCTACTCCTCCTCCTCATGCTCCATCTCCACGTCCTGCTCCTTCTCCTCCTCCAGCTCCAACTCCCCGTCCTGCTCCTGCTTCACCTCCAGCTCCTTCTCCAACTGAAGCTCCTTCTACCACTCCTGTTCATTCTCACCCTCCTGCTCCTTCGCCTCCTCCTCCTCCTTCTCCTCCAACTGGTCATTCCCCACCACGTGCTCCTTCTCCACCACCGGCTCCTGCTCCCTCTCCTGCTGCTTCAACGCCTCCTGCTCCTTCGATGCATCCAGCTCCTTCTCTGCATCCTGCTCGTTCACCCCCACCTGCTCCTTCTCCTCCTCCTACTTCTTCACCTCCTCCTGCTCCTTCTCCTCCTCCTGCTCCTTCTCGTCCTCCTGATCATTCTCGTCCTCCTGCTCCTTCTCCACCTCCTGCTCCTTCTCCACTTCCTGCTCCTTCTCCACCTGCTGCTCCTCCTATTTCATCTCCTGCTCCTTCTCTACCTCCTGCTCCTCCTCCTTTATCTCCTGCTCCTTCTCCACCTCCTGCTCCTTTTCCAAATCCAGCTCCAACTCCACATCCTGCTCCTTCTCCACCTCATGCTCCTTCTCCCCCTCCCGCTCCATCTCAACCCCCTGCTCCTTTTCCCCATCCTGCTCCTTTTCCACCTCCTGCTCACTCTCCCCCTCCTGCTCACTCTCCCCATCCTGCTCCTTTTCCTCGTCCCGCTCAAACTCCTCCTCCTGCTCCTTCTCCTCCTCCTGCTCCTTCTCCACCTCCTGCTCCTTCTCCACCTCCTGCTCCTTCTCCACCTCCTGCTCCTTCTCCACCTCCTGCTCCTTCTCCACCTCCTGCTCCTTCTCCACCTCCTGCTCCTTCTCCACCTGCTGCTCCTCCTATTTCATCTCCTGCTCCTTCTCTACCTCCTGCTCCTCCTCCTTTATCTCCTGCTCCTTCTCCACCTCCTGCTCCTTTTCCAAATCCAGCTCCAACTCCACATCCTGCTCCTTCTCCACCTCATGCTCCTTCTCCAACTACTGCTCCTTCTACTCCTCCTCCTTCTCCTGCAACTGTTCATTCTCCTCCTCCTGGTCCTTCTCCACCTCCTGCTCCTTCTCCACCTCCTGCTCCTTCTCCACCTCCTGCTCCTTCTCCACCCCGTTCTCCACCTCCTTGTGCTCCTTCTCCGCCTCCTGCTACTTCTCCGCCTCCTTCTCCTTCTCCGCCTCCTGCTCCGCCTGCTGCTCCTTCTCCACCTCCCGCTCCTTCTCTACCTCCTGCTCCTTTTCCCCGTGATGCTGTTTCTCCACCTCCCGCTCCATCTCTACCTCCTGCTCCTTTTCCCCGTGATGCTGTTTCTCCTCCTCCTGCTCCTTCTCCACCTCCTGCTACTTCTCCACCTCCTGCTCCTTCTCCACCTCCTGCTCCTTCTCCACCTCCTGCTCCTTCTCCACCAACTGCTCCTTCTCCGCCTCCTGCTCCTTCTCCGCCTCCTGCTCCTTCTCTGCCTCCTGCTCCTTCTCCACCTCCTGCTCCTTCTATGCCTCCCGCTCCATCTCTACCTCCGCCTTCTTCTCCTTCTCCCCCTCCCGCTCCATCTCTACCTCCTGCTCCTTTTCCCCGTCCTGCTCCTTCTCCACCTCCTGCTCCTTCTCCACCTCCTGCTCCTTCTCCACCTCCTGCTCCTTTTCCATTTCCAGCTCCACCTCCACCTCCACCTCCTGCTCCTTCTCCACCTCCTGCTCCTTCTCCGCCTCCTGCTCCTTCTCCGCCTCCTGCTCCTTCTCCGCCTCCTGCTCCTTCTATGCCTCCCACTCCTCCTCCGCCGACTGCTCGTTCACACCCTCCTGATCATTCTCGCCGTCGAGCCCATCCTCCACCTCCTGCTCCCTCTCCCACAACTGCTCCTCCTCCGTCTCCTGCTTCTTTCCCTCCTCCTGATCCTTCTCGTCTTCCTGATCCTTCTCGTCTTCCTGATCCTTCTCGTCTTCCTGATCCTTCTCGTCTTCCTGCTCCTTCTCGTCCTCCTGCTCCTTCTCCTCCTGTTGATCCTTCTCCCCCTCCTGCTCCTTCTCCCTCTCCTGCTCCATCTCCCTCTCCTGCTCTTTCTCCCTCACCTGCTCCTTCTCCACCTCCTGCTCCTTCTCAACGTCTGGCTCCATCTCCTCCTCCTGCTCCTTCTTCTCTTCGTGCTCGTTCTCCTGCTCCTGCTCCATCTCTTCCTCTGCTCAACCCCTCCTCCTGCTCCTTCTCCACCTCTGCTCCTTCTCCTTCTTCTGCTCCTCCTCCACCTCCTGCTCCATCTACCCCTCCGGCTCCTTCTGCCCCTCCTTCTCCTCCTCTTGCTCGTTCTCCTCCTTCAACTCCTTCTCCTCCTCCAGCTCCTTCTCCCCGTCCTGCTCCTTCTTCACCTGCAGCTCCACCTCCGCCTCCTGCTCCTTCTCCACCTTCTCCGCCTCCTGCTCATTCTCTACCTCATGCTCCTCCACAACATCCAGCTCCACCTCCAGCTCCTGCTACTTCCCCTCCACCTGCTCCATCTCCTCTTTCTGCTCAACCTCCCCCTCCTGCTCCTTCTCCACTTCCTGGTCAAACTACTCCTCCTGATCCTTCTCCCCCTCCTGCTCCTGCCTTGCCTCCTGCTCCGTCTCCCCTCCTGCTCCTTCACCCTCTCCTGCTCCTGCTCCAACTCCACCTTCTGCTCCTTCCGCACCTTCTGCTCCTTCTCTACCTCCTGCTACTTCTCCGTCTCCTGATCCTTCTCATCGTCAAGGTGAACCTCTTCCTACTGCTCCTTCTCCACCACCTGCTCCTTCTCCACATCCTGTTCCTTCTCCTCCTCCTGCTCCTTCTCCACCCCCTGCTCCACCTCCTTGTGCTCCTTCTCCGCCTCCTGCTACTTCTCCGCCTCCTTCTCCTTCTCCGCCTCCTTCTCCGCCTCGTGCTCCTTCTCCGCCTCCTGCTCGTTCTCCACCTCCTGCTCCTTCTCCACCTCCTGCTCTTTCTCCAACTCCTGCTCCTTCTCTACTATCCTGCTCCTTCTCCTCCTGCTCCGTCTCCTCCTACTGCTCCTTCTCCTACTCCTGCTGCTTCTCCTCCTACTGCTCTTTCTCCTACTCCTGCTCCTTCTCAACCTTCTGCTCCTTCTCGACCTCCTGCTCCTTCTCCACCTCCTGCTCCTTCTCCACCTTCTGCTCCTTCTCCAGTTCCGGCCACTTCTCCACCTCCTGCTCCTTCTCCACCTCCTGTTCCTACTCCACCTCCAGCTCCTTCTCCTCCTCCTCCTCATGCTCCATCTCCACGTCCTGCTCCTTCTCCTCCTCCAGCTACAACTCCCCGTCCTACTCATTCTTCACCTCCCGCTCCTTCTCCAACTGAAGCTCCTTCCACAACTGCTGTTCATTCTCCACCTCCTGCTCTATCGCCTCCTCCTCCTCCTTCTCCTCCAACTGGTCATTCCCCACCTCCTGCTCCTTCTCCACCTCCTGCTCCTTCTCCATCTCCTGCTGCTTCAACGGCTCCTGCTCCTTCGATGCATCCAGCTCCTTCTCTGCATCCTGCTCGTTCACCCCGACATGCTCCTTCTCCTCCTCCAGCTTCTTCCCCTCCTCCTGCTCCTTCTCGCCCTCCTGATCATTCTCGTCCTCCTGCTCCTTCGCCCCCTCTTGCTCTTGCTCTGCATCCCACTCCATCTCCGCCTCATGCTCCTTATCCCCCTCCCGCTCCATCTCTACCTACTGCTCCTTTTCCCCGTCCTGCTGTTTCTCCACCTCCTGCTCACTCTCCCCCTCCTGCTCACTCTCCCCCTCCAGCTTCTTCTCCTCGTCCCGCTCAACCTCCTCCTCCTGCTCCTTCTCCTCCTCCTGCTCCTTCTCCACCTCCTGCTCCTTCTCCACCTCCTGCTCCTTCTCCACCTCCTGCTCCTTCTCCACCTGCTGCTCCTTCTCCATATCCTGCCCCTTCTTCACCTCCTGCTCCTTCTCCACCTCCTGTTCCTTCTCCTCCTCCTGCTCGTTCTCCACCCCCTGCTCCACCTCCTTGTGCTCCTTCTCCGCCTCCTGCTACTTCTCCGCCTCCTTCTCCTTCTCCGCCTCCTTCTCCGCCTCCTGCTCCTTCTCCGCCTCCTGCTCCTTCTCCACCTCCTGCTCCTTCCCCACCTCCTGCTCTTTCTCCAACTCCTGCTCCTTCTCTACTATCCTGCTCCTTCTCCTCCTGCTCCGTCTCCTCCTACTGCTCCTTCTCCTACTCCTGCTCCTTCTCCTCCGACTGCTCTTTCTCCTACTCCTGCTCCTTCTCAACCTTCTGCTCCTTCTCGACCTCCTGCTCCTTCTCCACCTCCTGCTCCTTCTCCACCTTCTGCTCCTTCTCCAGTTCCGGCCACTTCTCCACCTCCTGCTCCTTCTCCACCTCCTGTTCCTACTCCACCTCCAGCTCCTTCTCCTCCTCCTCCTCATGCTCCATCTCCACGTCCTGCTCCTTCTCCTCCTCCAGCTACAACTCCCCGTCCTACTCATTCTTCACCTCCCGCTCCTTCTCCAACTGAAGCTCCTTCCACAACTGCTGTTCATTCCCCACCTCCTGCTCTTTCTCCACCTCCTGCTCCTTCTCCATCTCCTGCTGCTTCAACGGCTCCTGCTCCTTCGATGCATCCAGCTCCTTCTCTGCATCCTGCTCGTTCACCCCTACATGCTACTTCTCCTCCTCCTGCTTCTTCCCCTCCTTCTGCTCCTTCTCGCCCTCCTGATCATTCTCGTCCTCCTGCACCTTCGCCCCCTCTTGCTCTTGCTCTGCATCCCACTCCTTCTCCGCCTCCTGCTCCTTCTCCCCCTCCCGCTCCTTCTCTGCCTCGTGCTCCTTTTCCCCGTCCTGCTCCTTCTCCACCTCCTGCTCACTCTCCCCCTCCTGCTCCCTCTCCCCCTCCTGCTCCTTCTCCTCGTCCCACTCAAACTCCTCCTCCTGCTCCTTCTCCTCCTCCTGCTCCTTCTCCACCTCCTGCTCCTTCTCCACCTCCTGCTCCTTCTCCACCTCCTGCTCCTTCTCCACCTCCTGCTCCTTCTCCACCTCCTGCTCCTTCTCCACCTCCTGCTCCTTCTCCACCTGCTGCTCCTCCTATTTCATCTCCTGCTCCTTCTCCACCTCCTGCTCCTTTTCCATATCCAGCTCCACCTCCACCTACTGCTCCTTCACCTCCTGCTCCTTCTCCGCCTCCTGCTCCTTCTCCGCCTCCTGCTCCTTCTATGCCTCCCGCTCCTCCTCCGCCTACTGCTCGTTCACACCCTCCTGATCAATCTCGCCCTCGAGCCCCTCCTCCACCTCCTGCTCCCTCTCCCTCAACTGCTCCTTCTCCGTCTCCTGCTTCTTCCCCTCCTCCTGATCCTTCTCGACTTCCTGATCCTTCTCGTCTTCCTGATCCTTCTCGTCCTCCTGCTCCTTCTCGTCCTCCTGCTCCTTCTCGTCATCCTGCTCCTTCTCGTCCTCCTGCTCCTTCTTGTCCTCCTGCTCCTTCTCCTCCTGTTCCTCCTTCTCTACCTCCTGCTACTTCTCCGTCTCCTGATCCTTCTCATCGTCAAGGTGAACCTCTTCCTACTGCTCCTTCTCCACCACCTGCTCCTTCTCCACATCCTGTTCCTTCTCCTCCTCCTGCTCCTTCTCCACCCCCTGCTCCACCTCCTTGTGCTCCTTCTCCGCCTCCTTCTCCTTCTCCGCCTCCTTCTCCGCCTGCTGCTCCTTCTCCGCCTCCTGCTCCTTCTCCACCTCCTGCTCCTTCTCCACCTCCTGCTCTTTCTCCAACTCCTGCTCCTTCTCTACTATCCTGCTCCTTCTCCTCCTGCTCCGTCTCCTCCTACTGCTCCTTCTCCTACTCCTGCTCCTTCTCCTCCTACTGCTCTTTCTCCTACTCCTGCTCCTTCTCAACCTTCTGCTCCTTCTCGACCTCCTGCTCCTTCTCCACCTCCTGCTCCTTCTCCACCTTCTGCTCCTTCTCCAGTTCCGGACACTTCTCCACCTCCTGCTCCTTCTCCACCTCCTGTTCCTGCTCCACCTCCAGCTCCTTCTCCTCCTCCTCCTCATGCTCCATCTCCACGTCCTGCTCCTTCTCCTCCTCCAGCTACAACTCCCCGTCCTACTCATTCTTCACCTCCCGCTCCTTCTCCAACTGAAGCTCCTTCCACAACTGCTGTTCATTCTCCACCTCCTGCTCTATCGCCTCCTCCTCCTCCTTCTCCTCCAACTGGTCATTCCCCACCTCCTGCTCCTTCTCCACCTCCTGCTCCTTCTCCATCTCCTGCTGCTTCAACGGCTCCTGCTCCTTCGATGCATCCAGCTCCTTCTCTGCATCCTGCTCGTTCACCCCGACATGCTCCTTCTCCTCCTCCAGCTTCTTCCCCTCCTCCTGCTCCTTCTCGCCCTCCTGATCATTCTCGTCCTCCTGCTCCTTCGCCCCCTCTTGCTCTTGCTCTGCATCCCACTCCATCTCCGCCTCATGCTCCTTATCCCCCTCCCGCTCCATCTCTACCTACTGCTCCTTTTCCCCGTCCTGCTGTTTCTCCACCTCCTGCTCACTCTCCCCCTCCTGCTCACTCTCCCACTCCTGCTCCTTCTCCTCCTCCTGCTCCTTCTCCACCTCCTGCTCCTTCTCCACCTCCTGCTCCTTCTCCACCTCCTGCTCCTTCTCCACCTGCTGCTCCTTCTCTATATCCTGCCCCTTCTTCACCTCCTGCTCCTTCTCCACCTCCTGTTCCTTCTCCTCCTCCTGCTCCTTCTCCACCCCCTGCTCCACCTCCTTGTGCTCCTTCTCCGCCTCCTGCTACTTCTCCGCCTCCTTCTCCTTCTCCGCCTCCTTCTCCGCCTCCTGCTCCTTCTCCGCCTCCTGCTCCTTCTCCACCTCCTGCTCCTTCTCCACCTCCTGCTCTTTCTCCAACTCCTGCTCCTTCTCTACTATCCTGCTCCTTCTCCTCCTGCTCCGTCTCCTCCTACTGCTCCTTCTCCTACTCCTGCTCCTTCTCCTCCTACTGCTCTTTCTCCTACTCCTGCTCCTTCTCCACCTTCTGCTCCTTCTCCAGTTCCGGCCACTTCTCCACCTCCTGCTCCTTCTCCACCTCCTGTTCCTACTCCACCTCCAGCTCCTTCTCCTCCTCCTCCTCATGCTCCATCTCCACGTCCTGCTCCTTCTCCTCCTCCAGCTACAACTCCCCGTCCTACTCATTCTTCACCTCCCGCTCCTTCTCCAACTGAAGCTCCTTCCACAACTGCTGTTCATTCTCCACCTCCTGCTCTATCGCCTCCTCCTCCTCCTTCTCCTCCAACTGGTCATTCCCCACCTCCTGCTCCTTCTCCACCTCCTGCTCCTTCTCCATCTCCTGCTGCTTCAACGGCTCCTGCTCCTTCGATGCATCCAGCTCCTTCTCTGCATCCTGCTCGTTCACCCCGACATGCTCCTTCTCCTCCTCCAGCTTCTTCCCCTCCTCCTGCTCCTTCTCGCCCTCCTGATCATTCTCGTCCTCCTGCTCCTTCGCCCCCTCTTGCTCTTGCTCTGCATTCCACTCCATCTCCGCCTCATGCTCCTTATCCCCCTCCCGCTCCATCTCTACCTACTGCTCCTTTTCCCCGTCCTGCTGTTTCTCCACCTCCTGCTCACGCTCCCCCTCCTGCTCACTCTCCCCCTCCTGCTTCTTCTCCTCGTCCCGCTCAACCTCCTCCTCCTGCTCCTTCTCCCCCTCCTGCTCCTTCTCCACCTCCTGCTCCTTCTCCACCTCCTGCTCCTTCTCCACCTCCTGCTCCTTCTCCACCTCCTGCTCCTTCTCCACCTGCTGCTCCTTCTCCATATCCTGCCCCTTCTTCACCTCCTGCTCCTTCTCCACCTCCTGTTCCTTCTCCTCCTCCTGCTCGTTCTCCACCCCCTGCTCCACCTCCTTGTGCTCCTTCTCCGCCTCCTGCTACTTCTCCGCCTCCTTCTCCTTCTCCGCCTCCTTCACCACCTTCTGCTCCTTCTGCAGTTCCCGCCACTTCTCCACCTCCTGCTCCTTCTCCACCTCCTATTCCTACTCCACCTCCAGCTCCTTCTCCTCCTCCTCCTCATGCTCCATCTCCACGTCCTGCTCCTTCTCCTCCTCCAGCTCCAACTCCCCGTCCTGCTCCTTCTTCACCTCCAGCTCCTTCTCCAACTGAAGCTCCTTCCACAACTCATGTTCATTCTCCACCTCCTGATCCATCGCCTCCTCCTCCTCCTTCTCCTCCAACTGTTCATTCCCAACGTCCTGCTCCTCCTCCACCTCCGCCTCCTTCTCCATCTCCTGCTGCTTCAACGCCTCCTGCTCCTTCGATGCATCCGGCTACTTCTCTGAATCCTGCTCGTTCACCCCGACATGCTCCTTTTCCTCCTCCTGCTTCTTCCCCTCCTTCTGCTCCTTCTCGCCCTCCTGATCATTCTCGTCCTCCTGCAACTTCGCCCCCTCTTGCTCTTGCTCTGCATCCCACTCCTTCTCCGCCTCCTGCTCCTTCTCCCCCTCCCGCTCCTTCTCTGCCTCGTGCTCCTTTTCCCCGTCCTGCTCCTTCTCCACCTCCTGCTCACTCTCCCCCTCCTGCTCACTCTCCCCCTCCTGCTCCTTCTCCTCGTCCCACTCAAACTCCTCCTCCTGCTCCTTCTCCTCCTCCTGCTCCTTCTCCACCTCCTGCTCCTTCTCCACCTCCTGCTCCTTCTCCACCTCCTGCTCCTTCTCCACCTCCTGCTCCTTCTCCACCTCCTGCTCCTTCTCCACCTCCTGCTCCTTCTCCACCTGCTGCTCCTCCTATTTCATCTCCTGCTCCTTCTCCACCTCCTGCTCCTTTTCCATATCCAGCTCCACCTCCACCTCCTGCTCCTTCACCTCCTGCTCCTTCTACGCCTCCTGCTCCTTCTCCGCCTCCTGCTCCTTCTCCGCCTCCTGCTCCTTCTATGCCTCCCGCTCCTCCTCCGCCTACTGCTCGTTCACACCCTCCTGATCAATCTCGCCCTCGAGCCCCTCCTCCACCTCCTGCTCCCTCTCCCTCAACTGCTCCTTCTCCGTCTCCTGCTTCTTCCACTCCTCCTGATCCTTCTCGACTTCCTGATCCTTCTCGTCTTCCTGATCCTTCTCGTCCTCCTGCTCCTTCTCGTCCTCCTGCTCCTTCTCGTCATCCTGCTCCTTCTCGTCCTCCTGCTCCTTCTTGTCCTCCTGCTCCTTCTCCTCCTGTTCCTCCTTCTCCACCTCCTGCTGCTTCTCAACGTCTGGCTCCATCTCCTCCTCCTGCTCCTTCTTCTCTTCGCGCTCCTTCTCCTCCTCCTGCCTCTTCTCCTCGTCCTGCACCTTCTCTCCTCCTCCTGCTCCTTCTCTTCCTCTGCTCAACCCCCTCCTCCTGCTCCTTCTTCGCTTCCTGCTCCTTCTCCACCTTCTGCTCCTTCTCCTCCTTCTGCTCCTCCTCCACCTCCTGCTCCTTCCACCCCTCATGCTCCTTCTCCTCCTCCAGCTCCTTCTCCCCGTCCTTCTCCTTCTTCACCTGCAGCTCCTCCTCCGCCTCCTTCTCCTTCTCCACCTCCTGCTCCTTCTCCACATCCTGCTCCTTCTCCGCCTCCTGCTCCTTCTCCACCTCATGCTCCTCCACCACATCCAGCTCCACCTTCACCTCCTGCTGCTTCCCCTCCACCTGCACCTTCTCCTCTTTCTGCTCAACCTCCCCCTCCTGCTCCTTTTCAACTTCCTGGTCAAACTCCTCCACCTGCTCCTTCTCCCCCTCCTGCTCCTGCCTTGCCTCCTGCTCCTTCTCCCCTCCTGCTCCTTCATCCACACCTGCTCCTGCTCCTTTTCCCCGTCCTGCTCCTTCTCCACCTCCTGCTCACTCTGCCCCTCCTGCTCACTCTCCCCCTCCTGATCCTTCACCTCGTCCCGCTCAAACTCCTCCTCATGCTCCTTCTCCTCCTCCTGCTCCTTCTCCTCCTCCTGCTCCTTCTCCACCTCCTGCTCCTTCTCCACCTCCTGCTCCTTCTCCACCTCCTGCTCCGTCTCCTGCTCCTGCTCCTTCTCCACCTCCTGCTCCTTCTCCACCTACTGCTCCTTCTCCACTTCCTGCTCCTTCTCCTCCTCCTGCTCCTTCTGCACCCCCTGCTCCACCTCCTTGTGCTCCTTCTCGGCCTCCTGCTCCTTCTCCACCTCCTGCTCCTTCTCCAACTCCTGCTGCTTCTCCACCTCCTGCTCCTTCTCCACCTCCTGCTCCTTCTCTACCTCCTGCTCCTCCTCCCTTATCTCCTGCTCCTTCTCCACCTCCTGCTCCTTTTCCAAATCCAGCTCCAACTCCACATCCTGCTCCTTCTCCACCTCATGCTCCTTCTCCAACCACTGTTCCTTCTCCTCCTCCTCCTTCTCCTGCAACTGTTCATTCTCCTCCTCCTGCTCCTTCTCCACCTCCTGCTCCTTCTCCACCTCCTGCTCCTTCTCCACCTCCTGCTCCTTCTCCACCTCCTGCTCCTTCTCCACCCCCTGCTCCACCTCCTTGTGCTCCTTCTCCGCCTCGTGCTACTTCTCCGCCTCCTGCTCCTTCTCTGCCTCCTGCTCCTTCTCCAGCTCCTGCTCCTTCTCCACCTCCTGCTCTTTCTCCAACTCCTGCTCCTTCTCTACCTCCTGCTCCTTCTCCTCCTCCTGCTCCGTCTCCTCCTCCTGCGCCTTCTCCTCCTCCTGCTCCTTCTCCTCCTACTGCTCTTTCTCCTACTCCTGCTCCATCTCAACCTTCTGCTCCTTCTCCACCTCCTGCTCCTTCTCCACCTCCTGCTCCTTCTCCAGCTTCTGCTCCTTCGCCACCTTCTGCTCCTTCTCCACCTTCTGCTCCTTCTCCACCTTCTGCTCCTTCTCCAGTTCCGGCCACTTCTGCACCTCCTGCTCCTTCTACACCTCCTGTTCCTACTCCACCTCCAGCTCCTTCTTCTCCTCCTCCTCATGCTCCATCTCCACGTCCTGCTCCTTCTCCTCCTCCAGCTCCAACTCCCTCTCCTGCTCCTTCTTCACCTCCCGCTCCTTCTCCAACTGAAGCTCCTTCCACAACTGCTGTTCATTCTCCACCTCCTGCTCTATCGCCTCCTCCTCCTCCTTCTCCTCCAACTGGTCATTCCCCACCTCCTGCTCCTTCTCCACCTCCTGCTCCTTCTCCATCTCCTGCTGCTTCAACGGCTCCTGCTCCTTCGATGCATCCAGCTCCTTCTCTGCATCCTGCTCGTTCACCCCGACATGCTCCTTCTCCTCCTCCAGCTTCTTCCACTCCTCCTGCTCCTTCTCGCCCTCCTGATCATTCTCGTCCTCCTGCTCCTTCGCCCCCTCTTGCTCTTGCTCTGCATCCCACTCCATCTCCGCCTCCTGCTCCTGATAGCCCTCCCGCTCCATCTCTACCTCTTGCTCCTTTTCCCCGTCCTGCTGTTTCTCCACCTCCTGCTCACTCTCCGCCTCCTGCTCACTCTCCCCCTCCTGCTCCTTCTCCTCGTCCCGCTCAACCTCCTCCTTCTGCTCCTTCTCCTCCTCCTGCTCCTTCTCCACCTCCTGCTCCTTCTCCACCTCCTGCTCCTTCTCCACCTCCTGCTCCTTCTCCACCTCCTGCTCCTTCTCCACCTCCTGCTCCTTCTCCACATCCTGCTCCTTCTACACCCCCTGCTCCACCTCCTTGTGCTCCTTCTCCGCCTCCTGCTACTTCTCCGCCTCCTTCTCCTTCTATGCCTCCTTCTCCGCCTCCTGCTCCTTCTCCGCCTCCTGGTCCTTCTCCACCTCCTGCTCCTTCTCCACCTCCTGCTCTTTCTCCAACTCCTGCTCCTTCTCTACCTCCTGCTCCTTCTCCTCCTGCTCCGTCTCCTCCTACTGCTCTTTCTCCTCCTCCTGCTCCTTCTCCTCCTACTGCTCTTTCTCCTCCTCCTGCTCCTTCTCAACCTTCTGCTCCTTCTCCACCTCCTGTTCCTTCTCCACCTCCTGCTCCTTCTCCATATCCTGCTCCTTCTCCACCTTCTGCTCCTTCTCCACCTTCTGCTCCTTCTCCACCTTCTGCTCCTTCTGCAGTTCCGGCCACTTCTCCACCTCCTGCTCCTTCTCCACCTCCTATTCCTACTCCACCTCCAGCTCCTTCTCCTCCTCCTCCTCATGCTCCATCTCCACGTCCTGCTCCTTCTCCTCCTCCAGCTCCAACTCCCCGTCCTGCTCCTTCTTCACCTCCAGCTCCTTCTCCAACTGAAGCTCCTTCCACAACTCCTGTTCATTCTCCACCTCCTGCTCCATCGCCTCCTCCTCCTCCTTCTCCTCCAACTGTTCATTCCCCACCTCCTGCTCCTCCTCCACCTCCGGCTCCTTCTCCATCTCCTGCTGCTGCAACGCCTCCTGCTCCTTCGATGCATCCGGCTACTTCTCTGAATCCTGCTCGTTCACCCCCACATGCTCCTCCTCCTCCTTCTGCTTCTTCCCCACCTCCTGCTCCTTCTCCACCTGCTGCTCCTCCTATTTCATCTCCTGCTCCTTCTCCCCCTCCTGCTCCTTTTCCATATCCAGCTCCACCTCCACCTCCCGCTCCTTCACCTCCTGATCCTTCTCCGCCTCCTGCTCCTTCTCCGCCTCCTGCTCCTTCTCCGCCTCCTGCTCCTTCTATGCCTCCCGCTCCTCCTCCGCCTACTGCTCGTTCACACCCTCCTGATCAATCTCGCCCTCGAGCCCCTCCTCCACCTCCTGCTCCCTGTCCCTCAACTGCTCCTTCTCCGTCTCCTGCTTCTTCCCCTCCTCCTGATCCTTCTCGACTTCCTGATCCTTCTCGTCTTCCTGATCCTTCTCGTCTTCCTGATCCTTCTCGTCTTCCTGATCCTTCTCGTCCTCCTGCTCCTTCTCGTCCTCCTGCTCCTTCTCGTCATCCTGCTCCATCTCGTCCTCCTGCTGCTTCTCGTCCTCCTGCTCCTTCTCCTCCTGTTGCTCCTTCTCCACCTCCTGCTGCTTCTCAACGTCTGGCTCCATCTCCTCCTCCTGCTCCTTCTTCTCTTCGTGCTCCTTCTCCTCCTCCTGCCGCTTCTCCTCGTCCTGCTCCTTCTCTCCTCCTCCTGCTCCTTCTCTTCCTCTGCTCAACCCCCTCCTCCTGCTCCTTCTTCGCTTCCTGCTCATTCTCCACCTTCTGCTCCTTCTCCTCCTTCTGCTCCTCCTCCACCTCCTGCTCCTTCCACCCCTCATGCTCCTTCTACCACTCCTGCTCCTTCTCCTCCTCTAGCTCGTTCTCCTCCTCCAGCTCCTTCTCCTCCTCCAGCTCCTTCTCCCCGTCCTGCTCCTTCTTCACCTGCAGCTCCTACTCCGCCTCCTTCTCCTCCTCCACCTCCTGCTCCTTCTCCACCTCCTGCTCCTTCTCCGCCTCCTGCTCCTTCTCCACCTCATGCTCCTCCACCACATCCAGCTCCACCTTCACCTCCTGCTGCTTCCCCTCCACCTGCACCTTCTCCTCTTTCTGCTCAACCTCCCCCTCCTGCTCCTTTTCAACTTCCTGGTCAAACTCCTCCACCTGCTCCTTCTCCCCCTCCTGCTCCTGCCTTGCCTCCTGCTCCTTCTCCCCTCCTGCTCCTTCACCACTCCTGCTCCTGCTCCTTTTCCCCGTCCTGCTCCTTCTCCACCTCCTGCTCCTTCTCCACCTCCTGCTCCTTCTCCACCTCCTGCTCCTTCTCGAACTCCTGCTCCTTCTCCACCTCCTGCTCCTTCTCCACCTCCTGCTCCTTCTCGAACTCCTGCTCCTTCTCCGCCTCCTGCTCCTTCTCCGCCTCCTGCTCCGCCTCCTGCTCCTTCTCCGCCTCCTGCTCCTTCTCTGCCTCCTGCTCCTTCTCCACCTCCTGCTCCTTCTCCACCTCCAGCTCCTTCTCCACCTGCTGCTCCTTCTCTACCTCCTGCTCCTTCTTCTCCACCTGCTCCGTCTCCTCCTCCTGCTCCTTCTCCTCTTCCTGCTCCTTCACCACCTCCTGCTCCTTCTCCACCTCCTGCTCTTTCTCCACCTGCTGCTCCTTCTCTACCTCCTGCTCCTTTTCCTCCTCCAACTCCGTCTCCTCCTCCTGCTCCTTCTCCTCCTCCTGCTCCGTCTCCTCCTCCTGCTCCTTCTCCTCCTGCTCCTTCTCCACCTCCTGCTCCTTCTCCACCTCCTGCTCTTTCTCCTCCTCCTGCTCCGTCTCCTCCTCCTGCTCCTTCTCCTCCTGCTGCTCCTTCTCCACCTCCTGCTCCTTCTCCACCTCCTGCTCCTTCTCCATCTTCTGTTCCTTCTCCACCTTCTGCTCCTTCTACATCTTCTGCTCCTTCTCCACCTTCCGCTCCTTCACCAGTTCCGACTACTTCTCCACCTCCTGCTCCTTCTCCACCTCCTATTCCTACTCCACCTCCAGCTCCTTCTCCTCCTCCTCCTCATGCTCCATCTCCACGTCCTGCTCCTTCTCCTCGTCCGGCTCAAACTAATCCTCCTGCTCCTTCTCCTCCTCCCGCTCCATCTCCACCTCCTGCTCCTTCTCCACCTCCTGCTCCTTCTCCACCTCCTGCTCCTTCTCCACCTCCTGCTCCTTCTCCACCTCATGCTCCTTCTCCACCTCCTGCTCCTTCTCCACCGAATGCTCCTTCTCCACCTCCTGCTCCTTCTCCACCTCCTACTCCTTCTCCACCTCCTGCTCCTCCTCCTTCATCTCCTGCTCCTTCTCCACCTCCTGCTCCTTTTCCATATCCAGCTCCACCTCCACTTCCTGCTCCTTCTCCGCCTCCTGCTCCTTCTCCGCCTCCTGCTCCTTCTCCGCCTCTTGCTCCTTCTCCGCCTACTGCTCCTTCTCCGCCTCCTGCTCCTTCTCCGACTCCTGCTCCTTCTATGCCTCCCGCTCCTCCTCCGCCGACTGCTCGTTCACACCCTCCTGATCATTTTCGCCCTCGAGCCCCTCCTCCACCTCCTGCTCCCTCTCCCTCAACTGCTCCACCTCCACCTGCTGCTCCTTCTCCACCTCCTGCTCCTTCTCCGCCTGTTGCTCCTTCTCCGCCTCCTGCTCCTTCTCCACCTCCTGCTCCTTCTCCCCTCCTGCTCCTTCTCCACCACCTGCTCCTCCTCCTTCATCTCCTGCTCCTTCTCCACCTCCTGCTCCTTTTCCATTTCCAGCTCCACCTCCACCTCCTGCTCCTTCTCCACCTCCTGCTCCTTCTCCGCCTCCTTCTCCTTCTCCGCCTCCTGCTCCTTCTCCACCTCCTGCTCCTTCTCCCCTCCTGCTCCTTCACACCCTCCTACTCCTGCTCCTTCTCCACCTCCTGATCCTTCTCCACCTCCTGCTCCTTCTCCACCTCCAGCTCCTCCTCCTTCATCTCCTGCTCCTTCTCCACCTCCTGCTCCTTTTCCATTTCCAGCTCCACCTCCACCTCCTGCTCCTTCTCCACCTCCTGCTCCTTCTCCGCCTCCTGCTCCTTCTCCGCCTCCTGCTCCTTCTATGCCTCCCGCTCCTCCTCCGCCTACTGCTCGTTCACACCCTCCTGATCATTCTCGCCGTCGAGCCCCTCCTCCACCTCCTGCTCCCTCTCCCTCAACTGCTCCTTCTCCGTCTCCTGCTTCTTCCCATCCTCCTGATCCTTCTCGTCTTCCTGATCCTTCTCGTCTTCCTGATCCTTCTCGTCTTCCAGATCCTTCTCGTCTTCCTGCTCCTTCTCGTCCTCCTGCTCCTTCTCGGCCTCCTGCTCCTTCTCGTCCTCCTGCTCCTTCTCGTACTCCTGCTCCTTCTCCTCCTGTTGCTCCTTCTCCCCCTCCTGCTCCTTCTCCCTCTCCTGCTCCATCTCCCTCTCCTGCTCCTTCTCCCTCTCCTGCTCCTTCTCCTCCTGTTGCTCCTTCTCCACCTCCTGCTCCTTTTCAACGTCTAGCTCCATCTCCTCCTCCTGCTCATTCTTCTCTTCGTGCTCCTTCTCTGCGTCCTGCTCCTTCTCCACCTCCTGCTCCTTCTCCACCTCCTGCTCCTTCTCCACCTGCTGCTCCTTCTCTACCTCCTGCTCCTTCTTCTCCACCTGCTCCGTCTCCTCCTCCTGCTCCTTCTCCTCTTCCTGCTCCTTCACCACCTCCTGCTCCTTCTCCACCTCCTGCTCTTTC
Organism: Heptranchias perlo; assembly: GCF_035084215.1. Taxonomy (NCBI): domain Eukaryota; kingdom Metazoa; phylum Chordata; class Chondrichthyes; order Hexanchiformes; family Hexanchidae; genus Heptranchias; species Heptranchias perlo. The sequence goes on along the minus strand of NC_090354.1, from coordinate 37,531,720 downwards.
TCCACCTGCTGCTCCTTCTCTACCTCCTGCTCCTTCTCCTCCTCCAGCTCCGTCTCCTCCTCCTGCTCCTTCTCCTCCTCATGCTCCGTCTCCTCCTCCTGCTCCTTCTCCTCCTGCTCCTTCTCCACCTCCTGCTCCTTCTCCACCTTCTGCTCTTTCTCCTCCTCCTGCTCCGTCTCCTCCTCCTGCTCCTTCTCCTCCTGCTGCTCCTTCTCCACCTCCTGCTCCTTCTCCACCTCCTGCTCCTTCTCCACCTTCTGCTCCTTCTCCACCTTCTGCTCCTTCACCAGTTCCTACTACTTCTCCACCTCCTGCTCCTTCTCCACCTCCTATTCCTACTCCACCTCCAGCTCCTTCTCCTCCTCCTCCTCATGCTCCATCTCCACGTCCTGCTCCTTCTCCTCGTCCGGCTCAAACTAATCCTCCTGCTCCTTCTCCTCCTCATGCTCCGTCTCCTCCTCCTGCTCCTTCTCCTCCTGCTCCTTCTCCACCTCCTGCTCCTTCTCCACCTTCTGCTCTTTCTCCTCCTCCTGCTCCGTCTCCTCCTCCTGCTCCTTCTCCTCCTGCTGCTCCTTCTCCACCTCCTGCTCCTTCTCCACCTCCTGCTCCTTCTCCACCTCCTGCTCCTTCTCCACCTCCTGCTCCTTCTCCACCTCCTGCTCCTTCTCCACCTAATGCTCCTTCTCCACCTCCTGCTCCTTCTCCACCTCCTACTCCTTCTCCACCTCCTGCTCCTCCTCCTTCATCTCCTGCTCCTTCTCCACCTCCTGCTCCTTTTCCATATCCAGCTCCACCTCCACTTCCTGCTCCTTCACCTCCTGCTTCTTCTCCGCCTCCTGCTCCTTCTCCGCCTCTTGCTCCTTCTCCGCCTACTGCTCCTTCTCCGCCTCCTGCTCCTTCTCTGCCTCCTGCTCCTTCTATGCCTCCCGCTCCTCCTCCGCCGACTGCTCGTTCACACCCTCCTGATCATTTTCGCCCTCGAGCCCCTCCTCCACCTCCTGCTCCCTCTCCCTCAACTGCTCCTTCTCCGTCTCCTGCTTCCTCCCCTCCTCCTGATCCTTCTCGTCTTCCTGATCCTTCTCGTCCTCCTGCTCCTTCTCGTCCTCCTGCTCCTTCTCGTCATCCTGCTCCTTCTCGTCCTCCTGCTCCTTCACGTCCTCCTGCTCCTTCTCCTCTTGTTGCTCCACCTCCCCCTCCTGCTCCTTCTCCCTCTCCTGCTCCATCTCCCTCTCCTGCTCCTTCTCCCTCTCCTTCTCCTTCTCCTCCTGTTGCTCCTTCTCCACCTCCTGCTCCTTCTCAACGTCGGGCTCCATCTCCTCCACCTGCTCCTTCTTCTCTTCGTGCTCCTTCTCCACCTCCTGCTGCTTCTCCTCGTCCTGCTCCTTCTCTCCTCCTCCTGCTCCTTCTCTTCCTCTGCTCACCCCCCTCCTCCTGACCCTTCTTCTCTTCCTGCTCCTTCTCCACCTTCTGCTCCTTCTCCTCCTTCTGCTCCTCCTCCACCTCCTGCTGCTTCTACCCCTCATGCTCCTTTTACCCCTCCTGCTCCTTCACCCCCTCCTGCTCCTGCTCCTACTCTACCTCCTGCTCATTCTCCGTCTCCTGTTCCTTCTCCTCATCAAGCTCAACCTCTTCCTACTGCTCCTTCTCCACCGCCGGCTCCTTCTCCACCTCCTGCTCCTTCTCCACCTCCTGCTCCTTCTCCACCTACTCCTCCTTCTTCCCCTCCTGCTCCTTCTCGTCATCCTGCTCCTTCACGTCCTCCTGCTCCTTCTCCTCTTGTTGCTCCACCTCCCCCTCCTGCTCCTTCTCCCTCTCCTGCTCCATCTCCCTCTCCTGCTCCTTCTCCCTCTCCTTCTCCTTCTCCTCCTGTTGCTCCTTCTCCACCTCCTGCTCCTTCTCAACGTCGGGCTCCATCTCCTCCACCTGCTCCTTCTTCTCTTCGTGCTCCTTCTCCACCTCCTGCTGCTTCTCCTCGTCCTGCTCCTTCTCTCCTCCTCCTGCTCCTTCTCTTCCTCTGCTCAACCCCCTCCTCCTGACCCTTCTTCTCTTCCTGCTCCTTCTCCACCTTCTGCTCCTTCTCCTCCTTCTGCTCCTCCTCCACCTCCTGCTGCTTCTACCCCTCATGCTCCTTTTACCCCTCCTGCTCCTTCACCCCCTCCTGCTCCTGCTCCTACTCTACCTCCTGCTCATTCTCCGTCTCCTGTTCCTTCTCCTCATCAAGCTCAACCTCTTCCTACTGCTCCTTCTCCACCGCCGGCTCCTTCTCCACCTCCTGCTCCTTCTCCACCTCCTGCTCCTTCTCCACCTACTCCTCCTTCTTCCCCTCCTGCTCCTTCTCGACCTCCTGCTCCTTCTCCACCTCCTGCTCCATCTCCGCCTCCTGCTCCTTCTCCGCCTCCTGCTCCTTCTCTGCCTCCTGCTCCTTCTCCGCCTCCTGCTCCTTCTATGCCTCCCGCTCCATCTCTCCCTCCGCCTCCTGCTCCTTCTACCCCTCCCGCTCCATCTCTACCTCCTGCTCCTTTATACCGTCCTGCTCCTTCTCCACCTCCTGCTCCTTCTCCCCGTCCTGCTCCTTCTTCACCTGCAGCTCCACCTCCGCCTCCTTCTCCTTCTCCACCTCCTGCTCCTTCTCCACCTCCTGCTCCTTCTGCGCCTCCTGCTCCTTCTCCACCTCATGCTCCTCCACCACATCCAGATCCACCTCCACCTCCTGCTGCTTCCACTCCACCTGCTCCATCTCCTCTTTCTGCTCAACCTCCCCCTCATGCTCCTTCTCCAATTCCTGGTCAAACTCCTCCTCCTGCTCCTCCTCCCCCTCCTGCTCCTGGCTTGCCTGCTGCTCCTTCTCCCCTCCTGCTCCTTCACCCCTTACTGCTCCTGCTCCTTCTCCACCTCCTGCTCCTTCTCCACCTCCTGCTCCTTCTATACCTCCTGCTCCTTCTCCACCTCCTGCTCCTCCTCCTTCATCTCCTGCTCCTTCTCCACCTCCTGCTCCTTTTCCATTTCCAGCTCCACCTCCACCTCCTGCTCCTTCTCCACCTCCTGCTCCTTCTCCGCCTCCTGCTCCTTCTCCTCCTCCTGCTCCTTCTCCACCTCCTGCTCCTTCTCCCCTCCTGCTCCTTCTCCACCACCGGCTCCTCCTCCTTCATCTCCTGCTCCTTCTCCACCTCCTGCTCCTTTTCCATTTCCAGCTCCACCTCCACCTCCTGCTCCTTCTCCACCTTCTGCTCCTTCTCCGCCTCCTGCTCCTTCTCCGCCTCCTGCACCTTCTCCACCTCCTGCTCCTTCTCCCCTCCTGCTCGTTCACACCCTCCTACTCCTGCTCCTTCTCCACCTCCTGCTCCTTCTCCACCTCCTGCTCCTTATCCACCTCCTGCTCCTCCTCCTTCATCTCCTGCTCCTTCTCCACCTTCTGCTCCTTTTCCATTTCCAGCTCCACCTCCACCTCCTGCTCCTTCTCCACCTCCTGCTCCTTCTCCGCCTCCAGCTCCTTCTCCGCCTCCTGCTCCTTCTATGACTCCCGCTCCTCCTCCGCCTACTGCTCGTTCACACCCTCCTGATCATTCTCGCCGTCGAGCCCCTCCTCCACCTCCTGCTCCCTCTCCCTCAACTGCTCCTTCTCCGTCTCCTGCTTCTTCCCACCCTCCTGATCCTTCTCGTCTTCCTGATCCTTCTCGTCTTCCTGATCCTTCTCGTCTTCCTGATCCTTCTCGTCTTCCTGTTCCTTCTCGTCCTCCTGCTCCTTCTCGTCCTCCTGCTCCTTCTCGTCCTCCTGCTCCTTCTCGTACTCCTGCTCCTTCTCCTCCTGTTGCTCCTCCTCCCCCTCCTGCTCCTTCTCCCTCTCCTGCTCCATCTCCCTCTCCTGCTCCTTCTCCCTCTCCTGCTCCTTCTCCTCCTGTTGCTCCTTCTCCACCTCCTGCTCCTTTTCAACGTCGAGCTCCATCTCCTCCTCCTGCTCATTCTTCTCTTCGTGCTCCTTCTCCTCCTCCTGCTGCTTCTCCTCGTCCTGCTCCTTCTCTGCTCAACCCCTCCTCCTGCTCCTTCTTCTCTTCCTGCCACTTCTCCACCTTCTGCTCCTTCTCCTCCTTCTGCTCCTCCTCCACCTCCTGCTCCTTCTAACCCTCCTGCTCCTTCTACCCCTCCTGCTCCTTCTCCTCTTGTTCGTTCTCCTCCTCCAGCTCCTTCTCCCCGTCCTGCTGCTTCTTCACCTGCAGCTCCACCTACGCCTCCTGCTCCATCTCTACCTCCTGCTCCTTTTCCCCGTCCTGCTCCTTCTCCTCCTCCTGCTCCTTCTACCCATCCTGCTCCTTCTTCACCTGCAGCTCCACCTCCGCCTCCTGCTCCTTCTCCACCTCCTGCTCCTTCTCCACCTCCTGCTCCTTCTCCGCCTCCTGCTCCTTCTCCACCTCATGCTCCTCCACCACATCCAGCTCCACCTCCACCTCCTGCTGCTTCCACTCCACCTGCTCCATCTCCTCTTTCTGCTCAACCTCCCCCTCCTGCTCCTTCTCCACTTCCTGGTCAAACTCCTCCTCCTGCTCCTTCTCCCCCTCCTGCTCCTGGTTTGCCTGCTGCTCCTTCTCCCCTCCTGCTCCTTCACCCCCTCCTGCTCCTGCTCCTTCTCCTCCTCCTGCTCCTTCTCCACCTCCTGCTCCTTCTCCACCTCCTGCTCCTTCTCCACCTCCTGCTCCTCCTCCTTCATCTCCTGCTCCTTCTCCACCTCATGCTCCTTTTCCATTTCCAGCTCCAACTCCACCTCCTGCTCCTTCTCCACGTCCTGCTCCTTCTCCGCCTCCCGCTCCTTCTCCGCTTCCTGCTCCTTCTCCGCCTCCCGCTCCTCCTCCGCCTACTGCTCGTTCACACCCTCCTGATCATTCTCGCCGTCGAGCCCCTCCTCCACCTCCTGCTCCCTCTCCCTCAACTGCTCCTTATCCGTCTCCTGCTTCTTCCCCTCCTCCTGATCCTTCTCGTCTTCCTGCTCCTTCTCGTCCTCCTGCTCCTTCTCGTCCACCTGCTCCTTCTCCTCCTGTTGCTCATTCTCCCCCTCCTGCTCCTTCTCCCTCTCCTGCTCCATCTCCCTCTCCTGCTCCTTCTCCCTCTCCTGCTCCTTCTCCTCCTGTTGATCCTTCTCCACCTCCTGCTCCTTTTCAACGTCTAGCTCCATCTCCTCCTCCTGCTCATTCTTCTCTTCGTGCTCCTTCTCCTCCTCCTGCTGCTTCTCCTCGTCCTGCCCCTTCTCTGCTCAACCCCTCCTCCTGCTCCTTCTTCTCTTCCTGCCACTTCTCCACCTTCTGCTCCTTCTCCTCCTTCTGCTCCTCCTCCACCTCCTGTTCCTGCTACCCCTCCTGCTCCTTCTCCCCCTCCTGCTCCTTCTCCTCCTCTTGTTCGTTCTCCTCCTCCAGCTCCTTCTCCTCCTCCAGCTCCTTCTCCCCGTCCTGCTCCTTCTTCACCTGCAGCTCCACCTACGCTCCTGCTCATTCTCCACCTCCTGCTCCTTCTCCACCTCCTGCTCCTTCTCCGCCTCCTGCTCCTTCTCCACGTCATGCTCCTCCACCACATCCAGCTCCACCTCCACCTCCTGCTGCTTCCCCTCCACCTGCTCCATCTCCTCTTTCTGCTCAACCTCCCCCTCCTGCTCCTTCTCCACTTCCTGGTCAAACTCCTCCTCCTGCTCCTTCTCCCCCTCCTGCTCCTGCCTTGCCTGCTGCTCCTTCTCCCCACCTGCTCGTTCACCCCCTCCTGCTCCTGCTGCTGCTTTACCTCCTGCTCCTTCTCCGTCTCCTGTTCCTTCTCCTCGTCAAGCTCAACCTCTTCCTACTGCTCCTTCTCCACCTCCTGCTCCTTCTCCACCTCCTGCTCCTTCTCCACCTCCTGCTCCTTCTCCACCTATTCCTCCTTCCTCACCTCCTGCTCCTTCTGGACCTCCTGCTCCTTCTCCACCTCCTGCTCCTTCTCCACCTCCTGCTCCTTCTCCACCTCCTGCTCCTTCTCCACCTCCTGCTGCTTCTCCACCTCCTGCTCCTTCTCCACCTTCTGCTCCTTCTCCACCTCCTGCTCCTCCTTCATCTCTTTTCCTTCTCCACCTGCTGCTCTTTTTCCATATCCAGCTCCACCTCCACATCCTGCTCCTTCTCCACCTCATGCTCCTTCTCCAACCACTGCTCCTTCTTCTCCTCCTCCTTCACCACCAACTGTTCATTCTCCACCTCCTGCTCCTTCTACAACTCCTGCTCCTTCTACGCCTCCTGCTCCTTCTCCGCCTCCTGCTCCTTCTCCGCCTCCTGCTCCTTCTCTGCCTCCTGCTCCTTCTCCACCTCCTGCTCCTTCTATGCATCCCGCTCCATCTCTACCTCCGACTCCTGCTCCTTCTCCACTTCCTGCTCCTTCTCCACCTCCTGCTCCTTCTCCAGCTCCTGCTCCTTCTCCACCTCCTGCTCCTCCTCCTTCATCTCCTGCTCCTTCTCCACCTCCTGCTCCTTTTCCATTTCCAGCTCCACCTCCACGTCCTGCTCCTTCTCCACCTCCTGCTCCTTCTCCACCTACTGCTCCTTCTCGCCTCCTGGTCCTTCTCCGCCTCCTCCTCCTTCTCCACCTCATGCTCCTCCACCACATCCAGCTCCACCTCCACCTCCTGCTGCTTCCACTCCATCTGCTCCATCTCCTCATTCTGCTCAACCTCCCCCTCCTGCTCCTTCTCCACTTCCGGGTAAAAACTCCTCCTCCAGCTCCTTCTCCCCCTCCTGCTCCTGGCTTGCCTGCTGCTCCTTCTCCCCTCCTGCTCCTTCACCCCCTCCTGCTCCTGCTCCTACTCTACCTCCTGCTCATTCTCCGTCTCCTGTTCCTTCTCCTCGTCAAGCTCAACCTCTTCCTACTGATCCTTCTCCACCTCCTGCTCTTCTCCACCTCCTGCTCCTTCTCCACCTCCTGCTCCTTCTCCACCTACTCCTCCTTCTTCACCTCCTGCTCTTCTCGACCTCCTGCACCTTCTCCACCTCCTGCTCCTTCTCCACCTCCTGCTCCTTCTCCACCTCCTGCTCCTTCTCCACCTCCTGCTCCTCCTTCATCTCTTTTCCTTCTCCACCTCCTGCTCTTTTTCCATATCCAGCTCCACCTCCACATCCTGCTCCTTCTCCACCTCATGCTCCTTCTCCAACCACTGCTCCTTCTTCTCCTCCTCCTTCACCACCAACTGCTCATTCTCCACCTCCTGCTCCTTCTCCAACTCCTGCTCCTTCTCCGCCTCCTGCTCCTCCACCACATCCAGCTCCACCTCCACCTCCTGCTGCTTCCACTCCACCTGCTCCATCTCCTCTTTCTGCTCAACCTCCCCCTCCTGCTCCTTCTCCACTTCCTGGTCAAACTCCTCCTCCTGCTCCTTCTCCCCCTCCTGCTCCTGGCTTGCCTGCTGCTCCTTCTCCCCTCCTGCTCCTTCACCCCCTCCTGCTCCTGCTCCTTCTCCTCCTCCTGCTCCTTCTCCACCTCCTGCTCCTTCTCCACCTCCTGCTCCTTCTCCACCTCCTGCTCCTCCTCCTTCATCTCCTGCTCCTTCTCCACCTCATGCTCCTTTTCCATTTCCAGCTCCACCTCCACCTCCTGCTCCTTCTCCACGTCCTGCTCCTTCTCCGCCTCCCGCTCCTTCTCCGCTTCCTGCTCCTTCTCCGCCTCCCGCTCCTCCTCCGCCTACTGCTCGTTCACACCCTCCTGATCATTCTCGCCGTCGAGCCCCTCCTCCACCTCCTGCTCCCTCTCCCTCAACTGCTCCTTATCCGTCTCCTGCTTCTTCCCCTCCTCCTGATCCTTCTCGTCTTCCTGCTCCTTCTCGTCCTCCTGCTCCTTCTCGTCCACCTGCTCCTTCTCCTCCTGTTGCTCATTCTCCCCCTCCTGCTCCTTCTCCCTCTCCTGCTCCATCTCCCTCTCCTGCTCCTTCTCCCTCTCCTGCTCCTTCTCCTCCTGTTGATCCTTCTCCACCTCCTGCTCCTTTTCAACGTCTAGCTCCATCTCCTCCTCCTGCTCATTCTTCTCTTCGTGCTCCTTCTCCTCCTCCTGCTGCTTCTCCTCGTCCTGCCCCTTCTCTGCTCAACCCCTCCTCCTGCTCCTTCTTCTCTTCCTGCCACTTCTCCACCTTCTGCTCCTTCTCCTCCTTCTGCTCCTCCTCCACCTCCTGTTCCTGCTACCCCTCCTGCTCCTTCTCCCCCTCCTGCTCCTTCTCCTCCTCTTGTTCGTTCTCCTCCTCCAGCTCCTTCTCCTCCTCCAGCTCCTTCTCCCCGTCCTGCTCCTTCTTCACCTGCAGCTCCACCTACGCTCCTGCTCATTCTCCACCTCCTGCTCCTTCTCCACCTCCTGCTCCTTCTCCGCCTCCTGCTCCTTCTCCACGTCATGCTCCTCCACCACATCCAGCTCCACCTCCACCTCCTGCTGCTTCCCCTCCACCTGCTCCATCTCCTCTTTCTGCTCAACCTCCCCCTCCTGCTCCTTCTCCACTTCCTGGTCAAACTCCTCCTCCTGCTCCTTCTCCCCCTCCTGCTCCTGCCTTGCCTGCTGCTCCTTCTCCCCACCTGCTCGTTCACCCCCTCCTGCTCCTGCTGCTGCTTTACCTCCTGCTCCTTCTCCGTCTCCTGTTCCTTCTCCTCGTCAAGCTCAACCTCTTCCTACTGCTCCTTCTCCACCTCCTGCTCCTTCTCCACCTCCTGCTCCTTCTCCACCTCCTGCTCCTTCTCCACCTATTCCTCCTTCCTCACCTCCTGCTCCTTCTGGACCTCCTGCTCCTTCTCCACCTCCTGCTCCTTCTCCACCTCCTGCTCCTTCTCCACCTCCTGCTCCTTCTCCACCTCCTGCTGCTTCTCCACCTCCTGCTCCTTCTCCACCTTCTGCTCCTTCTCCACCTCCTGCTCCTCCTTCATCTCTTTTCCTTCTCCACCTGCTGCTCTTTTTCCATATCCAGCTCCACCTCCACATCCTGCTCCTTCTCCACCTCATGCTCCTTCTCCAACCACTGCTCCTTCTTCTCCTCCTCCTTCACCACCAACTGTTCATTCTCCACCTCCTGCTCCTTCTACAACTCCTGCTCCTTCTACGCCTCCAGCTCCTTCTCCGCCTCCTGCTCCTTCTCCGCCTCCTGCTCCTTCTCTGCCTCCTGCTCCTTCTCCACCTCCTGCTCCTTCTATGCATCCCGCTCCATCTCTACCTCCGACTCCTGCTCCTTCTCCACTTCCTGCTCCTTCTCCACCTCCTGCTCCTTCTCCAGCTCCTGCTCCTTCTCCACCTCCTGCTCCTCCTCCTTCATCTCCTGCTCCTTCTCCACCTCCTGCTCCTTTTCCATTTCCAGCTCCACCTCCACGTCCTGCTCCTTCTCCACCTCCTGCTCCTTCTCCACCTACTGCTCCTTCTCGCCTCCTGGTCCTTCTCCGCCTCCTCCTCCTTCTCCACCTCATGCTCCTCCACCACATCCAGCTCCACCTCCACCTCCTGCTGCTTCCACTCCATCTGCTCCATCTCCTCATTCTGCTCAACCTCCCCCTCCTGCTCCTTCTCCACTTCCGGGTAAAAACTCCTCCTCCAGCTCCTTCTCCCCCTCCTGCTCCTGGCTTGCCTGCTGCTCCTTCTCCCCTCCTGCTCCTTCACCCCCTCCTGCTCCTGCTCCTACTCTACCTCCTGCTCATTCTCCGTCTCCTGTTCCTTCTCCTCGTCAAGCTCAACCTCTTCCTACTGATCCTTCTCCACCTCCTGCTCTTCTCCACCTCCTGCTCCTTCTCCACCTCCTGCTCCTTCTCCACCTACTCCTCCTTCTTCACCTCCTGCTCTTCTCGACCTCCTGCACCTTCTCCACCTCCTGCTCCTTCTCCACCTCCTGCTCCTTCTCCACCTCCTGCTCCTTCTCCACCTCCTGCTCCTCCTTCATCTCTTTTCCTTCTCCACCTCCTGCTCTTTTTCCATATCCAGCTCCACCTCCACATCCTGCTCCTTCTCCACCTCATGCTCCTTCTCCAACCACTGCTCCTTCTTCTCCTCCTCCTTCACCACCAACTGCTCATTCTCCACCTCATGCTCCTTCTCCAACTCCTGCTCCTTCTCCGCCTCCTGCTCCTTCTCCGCCTCCTGCTCCTTCTCCGCCTCCTGCTCCTTCTCTGCCTCCTGCTCCTTCTCCCCCTCCCGCTCCATCTCTACCTCCTGCTCCTTTTCCCCGTCCTGCTCCTTCTCCACCTCCTGCTCCTTCTCCCCGTCCTGCTCCTTCTTCACCTGCAGCTGCACCTCCGCCTCCTGCTCCTTATCCACCTCCTGCTCCTTCTCCACCTCCTGCTCCTTCTCCGCCTCCTGCTCCTTCTCCACCTCATGCTCCTCCACCACATCCAGCTCCACCTCCACCTCCTGCTGCTTCCACTCCACCTGCTCCATCTCCTCTTTCTGCTCAACCTCCCCCTCCTGCTCCTTCTCCACTTCCTGGTCAAACTCCTCCTCCTGCTACTTCTCCCCCTCCTGCTCCTGGCTTGCCTGCTGCTCCTTCTCCCCTCCTGCTCCTTCACCCCCTCCTGCTCCTGCTCCTTCTCCTCCTCCTGCTCCTCCTCCTTTATCTCCTGCTCCTTCTCCACCTCATGCTCCTTTTCCATTTCCAGCTCCACCTCCACCTCCTGCTCTTTCTCCACGTCCTGCTCCTTCTCCGCCTCCTGCTCCTTCTCCGCTTCCTGCTCCTTCTCCGCCTCCTGCTCCTTCTCCGCCTCCTGCTTCTTCTATGCCTCCCGCTCCTCCTCCGCCTACTGCTCGTTCACACCCTCCTGATCATTCTCGCCGTCGAGCCCCTCCTCCACCTCCTGCTCCCTCTCCCTCAACTGCTCCTTATCCGTCTCCTGCTTCTTCCCCTCCTCCTGATCCTTCTCGTCTTCCTGCTCCTTCTCGTCCTCCTGCTCCTTCTCGTCCACCTGCTCCTTCTCCTCCTGTTGCTCCTTCTCCCCCTCCTGCTCCATCTCCCTCTCCTGCTCCATCTCCCTCTCCTGCTCCTTCTCCCTCTCCTGCTCCTTCTCCTCCTGTTGATCCTTCTCCACCTCCTGCTCCTTTTCAACGTCTAGCTCCATCTCCTCCTCCTGCTCATTCTTCTCTTCGTGCTCCTTCTCCTCCTCCTGCTGCTTCTCCTCGTCCTGCCCCTTCTCTGCTCAACCCCTCCTCCTGCTCCTTCTACTCTTCCTGCCACTTCTCCACCTTCTGCTCCTTCTCCTCCTTCTGCTCCTCCTCCACCTCCTGTTCCTTCTACCCCTCCTGCTCCTTCTCCCCCTCCTGCTCCTTCTCCTCCTCTTGTTCGTTCTCCTCCTCCAGCTCCTTCTCCTCCTCCAGCTCCTTCTCCCCGTCCTGCTCCTTCTTCACCTGCAGCTCCACCTACGCCTCCTGCTCATTCTCCACCTCCTGCTCCTTCTCCACCTTCTGCTCCTTCTCCAGCTCCTGCTCCTTCTCCACCTCCTGCTCCTCCTCCTTCATCTCCTGCTCCTTCTCCTCCTCCTGCTCCTTTTCCATTTCCAGCTCCACCTCCACGTCCTGCTCCTTCTCCACCTCCTGCTCCTTCTCCACCTACTGCTCCTTCTCGCCTCCTGGTCCTTCTCCGCCTCCTCCTCCTTCTCCACCTCATGCTCCTCCACCACATCCAGCTCCACCTCCACCTCCTGCTGCTTCCACTCCATCTGCTCCATCTCCTCATTCTGCTCAACCTCCCCCTCCTGCTCCTTCTCCACTTCCGGGTCAAACTCCTCCTCCTGCTCCTTCTCCCCCTCCTGCTCCTGGCTTGCCTGCTGCTCCTTCTCCCCTCCTGCTCCTTCACCCCCTCCTGCTCCTGCTCCTACTCTACCTCCTGCTCATTCTCCGTCTCCTGTTCCTTCTCCTCGTCAAGCTCAACCTCTTCCTACTGATCCTTCTCCACCTCCTGCTCCTTCTCCACCTCCTGCTCCTTCTCCACCTCCTGCTCCTTCTCCACCTACTCCTCCTTCTTCACCTCCTGCTCTTCTCGACCTCCTGCACCTTCTCCACCTCCTGCTCCTTCTCCACCTCCTGCTCCTTCTCCACCTCCTGCTCCTTCTCCACCTCCTGCTCCTCCTTCATCTCCTTTCCTTCTCCACCTCCTGCTCTTTTTCCATATCCAGCTCCACCTCCACATCCTGCTCCTTCTCCACCTCATGCTCCTTCTCCAACCACTGCTCCTTCTTCTCCTCCTCCTTCACCACCAACTGCTCATTCTCCACCTCCTGCTCCTTCTCCAACTCCTGCTCCTTCTCCGCCTCCTGCTCCTTCTCCGCCTCCTGCTCCTTCTCCGCCTCCTGCTCCTTCTCTGCCTCCTGCTCCTTCTCCGCCTCCTGCTCCTTCTCCCCCTGCCGCTCCATCTCTACCTCCTGCTCCTTTTCCCCGTCCTGCTCCTTCTCCACCTCCTGCTCCTTCTCCCCGTCCTGCTCCTTCTTCACCTGCAGCTCCACCTCCGCCTCCTGCTCCTTATCCACCTCCTGCTCCTTCTCCACCTCCTGCTCCTTCTCCGCCTCCTGCTCCTTCTCCACCTCATGCTCCTCCACCACATCCAGCTCCACCTCCACCTCCTGCTGCTTCCACTCCACCTGCTCCATCTCCTCTTTCTGCTCAACCTCCCCCTCCTGCTCCTTCTCCACTTCCTGGTCAAACTCCTCCTCCTGCTACTTCTCCCCCTCCTGCTCCTGGCTTGCCTGCTGCTCCTTCTCCCCTCCTGCTCCTTCACCCCCTCCTGCTCCTGCTCCTTCTCCTCCTCCTGCTCCTCCTCCTTTATCTCCTGCTCCTTCTCCACCTCATGCTCCTTTTCCATTTCCAGCTCCACCTCCACCTCCTGCTCTTTCTCCACGTCCTGCTCCTTCTCCGCCTCCTGCTCCTTCTCCGCTTCCTGCTCCTTCTCCGCCTCCTGCTCCTTCTCCGCCTCCTGCTTCTTCTATGCCTCCCGCTCCTCCTCCGCCTACTGCTCGTTCACACCCTCCTGATCATTCTCGCCGTCGAGCCCCTCCTCCACCTCCTGCTCCCTCTCCCTCAACTGCTCCTTATCCGTCTCCTGCTTCTTCCCCTCCTCCTGATCCTTCTCGTCTTCCTGCTCCTTCTCGTCCTCCTGCTCCTTCTCGTCCACCTGCTCCTTCTCCTCCTGTTGCTCCTTCTCCCCCTCCTGCTCCATCTCCCTCTCCTGCTCCATCTCCCTCTCCTGCTCCTTCTCCCTCTCCTGCTCCTTCTCCTCCTGTTGATCCTTCTCCACCTCCTGCTCCTTTTCAACGTCTAGCTCCATCTCCTCCTCCTGCTCATTCTTCTCTTCGTGCTCCTTCTCCTCCTCCTGCTGCTTCTCCTCGTCCTGCCCCTTCTCTGCTCAACCCCTCCTCCTGCTCCTTCTACTCTTCCTGCCACTTCTCCACCTTCTGCTCCTTCTCCTCCTTCTGCTCCTCCTCCACCTCCTGTTCCTTCTACCCCTCCTGCTCCTTCTCCCCCTCCTGCTCCTTCTCCTCCTCTTGTTCGTTCTCCTCCTCCAGCTCATTCTCCTCCTCCAGCTCCTTCTCCCCGTCCTGCTCCTTCTTCACCTGCAGCTCCACCTACGCCTCCTGCTCATTCTCCACCTCCTGCTCCTTCTCCACCTCCTGCTCCTTCTCCGCCTCCTGCTCCTTCTCCACGTCATGCTTCTCCACCACATCCAGCTCCACCTCCACCTCCTGCTGCTTCCCCTCCACCTGCTCCATCTCCTCTTTCTGCTCAACCTCCCCCTCCTGCTCCTTCTCCACTTCCTGGTCAAACTCCTCCTCCTGCTCCTTCTCCCCCTCCTGCTCCTGCCTTGCCTGCTGCTCCTTCTCCCCACCTGCTCGTTCACCCCCTCCTGCTCCTGCTGCTGCTTTACCTCCTGCTCCTTCTCCGTCTCCTGTTCCTTCTCCTCGTCAAGCTCAACCTCTTCCTACTGCTCCTTCTCCACCTCCTGCTCCTTCTCCACCTCCTGCTCCTTCTCCACCTCCTGCTCCTTCTCCACCTACTACTCCTGCTCCACCTCCTGCTCCTTCTCCACCTCCTGCTCCTTCTCCACCTACTCCTCCTTCCTCACCTCCTGCTCCTTCTGGACCTCCTGCTCCTTCTCCACCTCCTGCTCCTTCTCCACCTCCTGCTCCTTCTCCACCTCCTGCTCCTTCTCCACCTCCTGCTACTTCTCCACCTCCTGCTCCTTCTCCACCTCCTGCTCCTTCTCCACCTTCTGCTCCTTCTCCACCTCCTGCTCCTCCTTCATCTCTTTTCCTTCTCCACCTGCTGCTCTTTTTCCATATCCAGCTCCACCTCCACATCCTGCTCCTTCTCCACCTCATGCTCCTTCTCCAACCACTGCTCCTTCTTCTCCTCCTCCTTCACCACCAACTGTTCATTCTCCACCTCCTGCTCCTTCTCCAACTCCTGCTCCTTCTACGCCTCCTGCTCCTTCTCCGCCTCCTGCTCCTTCTCTGCCTCCTGCTCCTTCTCCACCTCCTGCTCCTTCTATGCATCCCGCTCCATCTCTACCTCCGACTCCTGCTCCTTCTCCACTTCCTGCTCCTTCTCCACCTCCTGCTCCTTCTCCCCCTCCTGCTCCTGGCTTGCCTGCTGCTCCTTCTCCCCTCCTGCTCCTTCACCCCCTCCTGCTCCTGCTCCTTCTCCTCCTCCTGCTCCTTCTCCACCTCCTGCTCCTTCTCCACCACCTGCTCCTTCTCCACCTCCTGCTCCTCCTCCTTCATCTCCTGCTCCTTCTCCACCTCATGCTCCTTTTCCATTTCCAGCTCCACCTCCACCTCCTGCTCCTTCTCCACGTCCTGCTCCTTCTCCGCCTCCCGCTCCTTCTCCGCTTCCTGCTCCTTCTCCGCCTCCCGCTCCTCCTCCGCCTACTGCTCGTTCACACCCTCCTGATCATTCTCGCCGTCGAGCCCCTCCTCCACCTCCTGCTCCCTCTCCCTCAACTGCTCCTTATCCGTCTCCTGCTTCTTCCCCTCCTCCTGATCCTTCTCGTCTTCCTGCTCCTTCTCGTCCTCCTGCTCCTTCTCGTCCACCTGCTCCTTCTCCTCCTGTTGCTCCTTCTCCCCCTCCTGCTCCTTCTCCCTCTCCTGCTCCATCTCCCTCTCCTGCTCCTTCTCCCTCTCCTGCTCCTTCTCCTCCTGTTGATCCTTCTCCACCTCCTGCTCCTTTTCAACGTCCAGCTCCATCTCCTCCTCCTGCTCATTCTTCTCTTCGTGCTCCTTCTCCTCCTCCTGCTGCTTCTCCTCGTCCTGCCCCTTCTCTGCTCAACCCCTCCTCCTGCTCCTTCTTCTCTTCCTGCCACTTCTCCACCTTCTGCTCCTTCTCCTCCTTCTGCTCATCCTCCACCTCCTGTTCCTGCTACCCCTCCTGCTCCTTCTCCCCCTCCTGCTCCTTCTCCTCCTCTTGTTCGTTCTCCTCCTCCAGCTCCTTCTCCTCCTCCAGCTCCTTCTCCCCGTCCTGCTCCTTCTTCACCTGCAGCTCCACCTACGCTCCTGCTCATTCTCCACCTCCTGCTCCTTCTCCACCTCCTGCTCCTTCTCCGCCTCCTGCTCCTTCTCCACGTCATGCTCCTCCACCACATCCAGCTCCACCTCCACCTCCTGCTGCTTCCCCTCCACCTGCTCCATCTCCTCGTTCTGCTCAACCTCCCCCTCCTGCTCCTTCTCCACTTCCTCGTCAAACTCCTCCTCCTGCTCCTTCTCCCCCTCCTGCTCCTGCCTTGCCTGCTGCTCCTTCTCCCCACCTGCTCGTTCACCCCCTCCTGCTCCTGCTGCTGCTTTATCTCCTGCTCCTTCTCCGTCTCCTGTTCCTTCTCCTCGTCAAGCTCAACCTCTTCCTACTGCTCCTTCTCCACCTCCTGCTCCTTCTCCACCTCCTGCTCCTTCTCCACCTCCTGCTCCTTCTCCACCTATTCCTCCTTCCTCACCTCCTGCTCCTTCTGGACCTCCTGCTCCTTCTCCACCTCCTGCTCCTTCTCCGCCTCCTGCTCCTTCTCCACCTCCTGCTCCTTCTCCACCTCCTGCTGCTTCTCCACCTCCTGCTCCTTCTCCACCTTCTGCTCCTTCTCCACCTCCTGCTCCTCCTTCATCTCTTTTCCTTCTCCACCTGCTGCTCTTTTTCCATATCCAGCTCCACCTCCACATCCTGCTCCTTCTCCACCTCATGCTCCTTCTCCAACCACTGCTCCTTCTTCTCCTCCTCCTTCACCACCAACTGTTCATTCTCCACCTCCTGCTCCTTCTACAACTCCTGCTCCTTCTACGCCTCCTGCTCCTTCTCCGCCTCCTGCTCCTTCTCCGCCTCCTGCTCCTTCTCTGCCTCCTGCTCCTTCTCCACCTCCTGCTCCTTCTATGCATCCCGCTCCATCTCTACCTCCGACTCCTGCTCCTTCTCCACTTCCTGCTCCTTCTCCACCTCCTGCTCCTTCTCCAGCTCCTGCTCCTTCTCCACCTCCTGCTCCTCCTCCTTCATCTCCTTTCCTTCTCCACCTCCTGCTCTTTTTCCATATCCAGCTCCACCTCCACATCCTGCTCCTTCTCCACCTCATGCTCCTTCTCCAACCACTGCTCCTTCTTCTCCTCCTCCTTCACCACCAACTGCTCATTCTCCACCTCCTGCTCCTTCTCCAACTCCTGCTCCTTCTCCGCCTCCTGCTCCTTCTCCGCCTCCTGCTCCTTCTCCGCCTCCTGCTCCTTCTCTGCCTCCTGCTCCTTCTCCGCCTCCTGCTCCTTCTCCCCCTCCCGCTCCATCTCTACCTCCTGCTCCTTTTCCCCGTCCTGCTCCTTCTCCACCTCCTGCTCCTTCTCCCCGTCCTGCTCCTTCTTCACCTGCAGCTCCACCTCCGCCTCCTGCTCCTTATCCACCTCCTGCTCCTTCTCCACCTCCTGCTCCTTCTCCGCCTCCTGCTCCTTCTCCACCTCATGCTCCTCCACCACATCCAGCTCCACCTCCACCTCCTGCTGCTTCCACTCCACCTGCTCCATCTCCTCTTTCTGCTCAACCTCCCCCTCCTGCTCCTTCTCCACTTCCTGGTCAAACTCCTCCTCCTGCTACTTCTCCCCCTCCTGCTCCTGGCTTGCCTGCTGCTCCTTCTCCCCTCCTGCTCCTTCACCCCCTCCTGCTCCTGCTCCTTCTCCTCCTCCTGCTCCTCCTCCTTTATCTCCTGCTCCTTCTCCACCTCATGCTCCTTTTCCATTTCCAGCTCCACCTCCACCTCCTGCTCTTTCTCCACGTCCTGCTCCTTCTCCGCCTCCTGCTCCTTCTCCGCTTCCTACTCCTTCTCCGCCTCCTGCTCCTTCTCCGCCTCCTGCTTCTTCTATGCCTCCCGCTCCTCCTCCGCCTACTGCTCGTTCACACCCTCCTGATCATTCTCGCCGTCGAGCCCCTCCTCCACCTCCTGCTCCCTCTCCCTCAACTGCTCCTTATCCGTCTCCTGCTTCTTCCCCTCCTCCTGATCCTTCTCGTCTTCCTGCTCCTTCTCGTCCTCCTGCTCCTTCTCGTCCACCTGCTCCTTCTCCTCCTGTTGCTCCTTCTCCCCCTCCTGCTCCATCTCCCTCTCCTGCTCCATCTCCCTCTCCTGCTCCTTCTCCCTCTCCTGCTCCTTCTCCTCCTGTTGATCCTTCTCCACCTCCTGCTCCTTTTCAACGTCTAGCTCCATCTCCTCCTCCTGCTCATTCTTCTCTTCGTGCTCCTTCTCCTCCTCCTGCTGCTTCTCCTCGTCCTGCCCCTTCTCTGCTCAACCCCTCCTCCTGCTCCTTCTACTCTTCCTGCCACTTCTCCACCTTCTGCTCCTTCTCCTCCTTCTGCTCCTCCTCCACCTCCTGTTCCTTCTACCCCTCCTGCTCCTTCTCCCCCTCCTGCTCCTTCTCCTCCTCTTGTTCGTTCTCCTCCTCCAGCTCATTCTCCTCCTCCAGCTCCTTCTCCCCGTCCTGCTCCTTCTTCACCTGCAGCTCCACCTACGCCTCCTGCTCATTCTCCACCTCCTGCTCCTTCTCCACCTCCTGCTCCTTCTCCGCCTCCTGCTCCTTCTCCACGTCATGCTTCTCCACCACATCCAGCTCCACCTCCACCTCCTGCTGCTTCCCCTCCACCTGCTCCATCTCCTCTTTCTGCTCAACCTCCCCCTCCTGCTCCTTCTCCACTTCCTGGTCAAACTCCTCCTCCTGCTCCTTCTCCCCCTCCTGCTCCTGCCTTGCCTGCTGCTCCTTCTCCCCACCTGCTCGTTCACCCCCTCCTGCTCCTGCTGCTGCTTTACCTCCTGCTCCTTCTCCGTCTCCTGTTCCTTCTCCTCGTCAAGCTCAACCTCTTCCTACTGCTCCTTCTCCACCTCCTGCTCCTTCTCCACCTCCTGCTCCTTCTCCACCTCCTGCTCCTTCTCCACCTACTACTCCTTCTCCACCTCCTGCTCCTTCTCCACCTCCTGCTCCTTCTCCACCTACTCCTCCTTCCTCACCTCCTGCTCCTTCTGGACCTCCTGCTCCTTCTCCACCTCCTGCTCCTTCTCCACCTCCTGCTCCTTCTCCACCTCCTGCTCCTTCTCCACCTCCTGCTACTTCTCCACCTCCTGCTCCTTCTCCACCTCCTGCTCCTTCTCCACCTTCTGCTCCTTCTCCACCTCCTGCTCCTCCTTCATCTCTTTTCCTTCTCCACCTGCTGCTCTTTTTCCATATCCAGCTCCACCTCCACATCCTGCTCCTTCTCCACCTCATGCTCCTTCTCCAACCACTGCTCCTTCTTCTCCTCCTCCTTCACCACCAACTGTTCATTCTCCACCTCCTGCTCCTTCTCCAACTCCTGCTCCTTCTACGCCTCCTGCTCCTTCTCCGCCTCCTGCTCCTTCTCTGCCTCCTGCTCCTTCTCCACCTCCTGCTCCTTCTATGCATCCCGCTCCATCTCTACCTCCGACTCCTGCTCCTTCTCCACTTCCTGCTCCTTCTCCACCTCCTGCTCCTTCTCCCCCTCCTGCTCCTGGCTTGCCTGCTGCTCCTTCTCCCCTCCTGCTCCTTCACCCCCTCCTGCTCCTGCTCCTTCTCCTCCTCCTGCTCCTTCTCCACCTCCTGCTCCTTCTCCACCACCTGCTCCTTCTCCACCTCCTGCTCCTCCTCCTTCATCTCCTGCTCCTTCTCCACCTCATGCTCCTTTTCCATTTCCAGCTCCACCTCCACCTCCTGCTCCTTCTCCACGTCCTGCTCCTTCTCCGCCTCCCGCTCCTTCTCCGCTTCCTGCTCCTTCTCCGCCTCCCGCTCCTCCTCCGCCTACTGCTCGTTCACACCCTCCTGATCATTCTCGCCGTCGAGCCCCTCCTCCACCTCCTGCTCCCTCTCCCTCAACTGCTCCTTATCCGTCTCCTGCTTCTTCCCCTCCTCCTGATCCTTCTCGTCTTCCTGCTCCTTCTCGTCCTCCTGCTCCTTCTCGTCCACCTGCTCCTTCTCCTCCTGTTGCTCCTTCTCCCCCTCCTGCTCCTTCTCCCTCTCCTGCTCCATCTCCCTCTCCTGCTCCTTCTCCCTCTCCTGCTCCTTCTCCTCCTGTTGATCCTTCTCCACCTCCTGCTCCTTTTCATCGTCCAGCTCCATCTCCTCCTCCTGCTCATTCTTCTCTTCGTGCTCCTTCTCCTCCTCCTGCTGCTTCTCCTCGTCCTGCCCCTTCTCTGCTCAACCCCTCCTCCTGCTCCTTCTTCTCTTCCTGCCACTTCTCCACCTTCTGCTCCTTCTCCTCCTTCTGCTCCTCCTCCACCTCCTGTTCCTGCTACCCCTCCTGCTCCTTCTCCCCCTCCTGCTCCTTCTCCTCCTCTTGTTCGTTCTCCTCCTCCAGCTCCTTCTCCTCCTCCAGCTCCTTCTCCCCGTCCTGCTCCTTCTTCACCTGCAGCTCCACCTACGCTCCTGCTCATTCTCCACCTCCTGCTCCTTCTCCACCTCCTGCTCCTTCTCCGCCTCCTGCTCCTTCTCCACGTCATGATCCTCCACCACATCCAGCTCCACCTCCACCTCCTGCTGCTTCCCCTCCACCTGCTCCATCTCCTCGTTCTGCTCAACCTCCCCCTCCTGCTCCTTCTCCACTTCCTCGTCAAACTCCTCCTCCTGCTCCTTCTCCCCCTCCTGCTCCTGCCTTGCCTGCTGCTCCTTCTCCCCACCTGCTCGTTCACCCCCTCCTGCTCCTGCTGCTGCTTTATCTCCTGCTCCTTCTCCGTCTCCTGTTCCTTCTCCTCGTCAAGCTCAACCTCTTCCTACTGCTCCTTCTCCACCTCCTGCTCCTTCTCCACCTCCTGCTCCTTCTCCACCTCCTGCTCCTTCTCCACCTATTCCTCCTTCCTCACCTCCTGCTCCTTCTGGACCTCCTGCTCCTTCTCCACCTCCTGCTCCTTCTCCGCCTCCTGCTCCTTCTCCACCTCCTGCTCCTTCTCCACCTCCTGCTGCTTCTCCACCTCCTGCTCCTTCTCCACCTTCTGCTCCTTCT
The DNA here is from genome assembly GCF_035084215.1 of Heptranchias perlo. Lineage (NCBI taxonomy): Eukaryota > Metazoa > Chordata > Chondrichthyes > Hexanchiformes > Hexanchidae > Heptranchias > Heptranchias perlo. The sequence goes on along the minus strand of NC_090354.1, from coordinate 37,511,275 downwards.
CCACCTCCTGCTCCTCCTTCATCTCTTTTCCTTCTCCACCTGCTGCTCTTTTTTCCATATCCAGCTCCACCTCCACATCCTGCTCCTTCTCCACCTCATGCTCCTTCTCCAACCACTGCTCCTTCTTCTCCTCCTCCTTCACCACCAACTGTTCATTCTCCACCTCCTGCTCCTTCTACAACTCCTGCTCCTTCTACGCCTCCTGCTCCTTCTCCGCCTCCTGCTCCTTCTCCGCCTCCTGCTCCTTCTCTGCCTCCTGCTCCTTCTCCACCTCCTGCTCCTTCTATGCATCCCGCTCCATCTCTACCTCCGACTCCTGCTCCTTCTCCACTTCCTGCTCCTTCTCCACCTCCTGCTCCTTCTCCAGCTCCTGCTCCTTCTCCACCTCCTGCTCCTCCTCCTTCATCTCCTGCTCCTTCTCCACCTCCTGCTCCTTTTCCATTTCCAGCTCCACCTCCACGTCCTGCTCCTTCTCCACCTCCTGCTCCTTCTCCACCTACTGCTCCTTCTCGCCTCCTGGTCCTTCTCCGCCTCCTCCTCCTTCTCCACCTCATGCTCCTCCACCACATCCAGCTCCACCTCCACCTCCTGCTGCTTCCACTCCATCTGCTCCATCTCCTCATTCTGCTCAACCTCCCCCTCCTGCTCCTTCTCCACTTCCGGGTCAAACTCCTCCTCCTGCTCCTTCTCCCCCTCCTGCTCCTGGCTTGCCTGCTGCTCCTTCTCCCCTCCTGCTCCTTCACCCCCTCCTGCTCCTGCTCCTACTCTACCTCCTGCTCATTCTCCGTCTCCTGTTCCTTCTCCTCGTCAAGTTCAACCTCTTCCTACTGATCCTTCTCCACCTCCTGCTCCTTCTCCACCTCCTGCTCCTTCTCCACCTCCTGCTCCTTCTCCACCTACTCCTCCTTCTTCACCTCCTGCTCTTCTCGACCTCCTGCACCTTCTCCACCTCCTGCTCCTTCTCCACCTCCTGCTCCTTCTCCACCTCCTGCTCCTTCTCCACCTCCTGCTCCTCCTTCATCTCCTTTCCTTCTCCACCTCCTGCTCTTTTTCCATATCCAGCTCCACCTCCACATCCTGCTCCTTCTCCACCTCATGCTCCTTCTCCAACCACTGCTCCTTCTTCTCCTCCTCCTTCACCACCAACTGCTCATTCTCCACCTCCTGCTCCTTCTCCAACTCCTGCTCCTTCTCCGCGTCCTGCTCCTTCTCCGCCTCCTGCTCCTTCTCCGCCTCCTGCTCCTTCTCCGCCTCCTGCTCCTTCTCCCCCTCCCGCTCCATCTCTACCTCCTGCTCCTTTTCCCCGTCCTGCTCCTTCTCCACCTCCTGCTCCTTCTCCCCGTCCTGCTCCTTCTTCACCTGCAGCTCCACCTCCGCCTCCTGCTCCTTATCCACCTCCTGCTCCTTCTCCACCTCCTGCTCCTTCTCCGCCTCCTGCTCCTTCTCCACCTCATGCTCCTCCACCACATCCAGCTCCACCTCCACCTCCTGCTGCGTGCACTCCACCTGCTCCATCTCCTCTTTCTGCTCAACCTCCCCCTCCTGCTCCTTCTCCACTTCCTGGTCAAATTCCTCCTCCTGCTACTTCTCCCCCTCCTGCTCCTGGCTTGCCTGCTGCTCCTTCTCCCCTCCTGCTCCTTCACCCCCTCCTGCTCCTGCTCCTTCTCCTCCTCCTGCTCCTCCTCCTTTATCTCCTGCTTCTTCTCCACCTCATGCTCCTTTTCCATTTCCAGCTCCACCTCCACCTCCTGCTCTTTCTCCACGTCCTGCTCCTTCTCCGCCTCCTGCTCCTTCTCCGCTTCCTGCTCCTTCTCCGCCTCCTGCTCCTTCTCCGCCTCCTGCTTCTTCTATGCCTCCCGCTCCTCCTCCGCCTACTGCTCGTTCACACCCTCCTGATCATTCTCGCCGTCGAGCCCCTCCTCCACCTCCTGCTCCCTCTCCCTCAACTGCTCCTTATCCGTCTCCTGCTTCTTCCCCTCCTCCTGATCGTTCTCGTCTTCCTGCTCCTTCTCGTCCTCCTGCTCCTTCTCGTCCACCTGCTCCTTCTCCTCCTGTTGCTCCTTCTCCCCCTCCTGCTCCATCTCCCTCTCCTGCTCCATCTCCCTCTCCTGCTCCTTCTCCCTCTCCTGCTCCTTCTCCTCCTGTTGATCCTTCTCCACCTCCTGCTCCTTTTCAACGTCTAGCTCCATCTCCTCCTCCTGCTCATTCTTCTCTTCGTGCTCCTTCTCCTCCTCCTGCTGCTTCTCCTCGTCCTGCCCCTTCTCTGCTCAACCCCTCCTCCTGCTCCTTCTACTCTTCCTGCCACTTCTCCACCTTCTGCTCCTTCTCCTCCTTCTGCTCCTCCTCCACCTCCTGTTCCTTCTACCCCTCCTGCTCCTTCTCCCCCTCCTGCTCCTTCTCCTCCTCTTGTTCGTTCTCCTCCTCCAGCTCCTTCTCCTCCTCCAGCTCCTTCTCCCCGTCCTGCTCCTTCTTCACCTGCAGCTCCACCTACGCCTCCTGCTCATTCTCCACCTCCTGCTCCTTCTCCACCTCCTGCTCCTTCTCCGCCTCCTGCTCCTTCTCCACGTCATGCTTCTCCACCACATCCAGCTCCACCTCCACCTCCTGCTGCTTCCCCTCCACCTGCTCCATCTCCTCTTTCTGCTCAACCTCCCCCTCCTGCTCCTTCTCCACTTCCTGGTCAAACTCCTCCTCCTGCTCCTTCTCCCCCTCCTGCTCCTGCCTTGCCTGCTGCTCCTTCTCCCCACCTGCTCGTTCACCCCCTCCTGCTCCTGCTGCTGCTTTACCTCCTGCTCCTTCTCCGTCTCCTGTTCCTTCTCCTCGTCAAGCTCAACCTCTTCCTACTGCTCCTTCTCCACCTCCTGCTCCTTCTCCACCTCCTGCTCCTTCTCCACCTCCTGCTCCTTCTCCACCTACTACTCCTTCTCCACCTCCTGCTCCTTCTCCACCTCCTGCTCCTTCTCCACCTACTCCTCCTTCCTCACCTCCTGCTCCTTCTGGACCTCCTGCTCCTTCTCCACCTCCTGCTCCTTCTCCACCTCCTGCTCCTTCTCCACCTCCTGCTCCTTCTCCACCTCCTGCTACTTCTCCACCTCCTGCTCCTTCTCCACCTCCTGCTCCTTCTCCACCTTCTGCTCCTTCTCCACCTCCTGCTCCTCCTTCATCTCTTTTCCTTCTCCACCTGCTGCTCTTTTTCCATATCCAGCTCCACCTCCACATCCTGCTCCTTCTCCACCTCATGCTCCTTCTCCAACCACTGCTCCTTCTTCTCCTCCTCCTTCACCACCAACTGTTCATTCTCCACCTCCTGCTCCTTCTCCAACTCCTGCTCCTTCTACGCCTCCTGCTCCTTCTCCGCCTCCTGCTCCTTCTCTGCCTCCTGCTCCTTCTCCACCTCCTGCTCCTTCTATGCATCCCGCTCCATCTCTACCTCCAACTCCTGCTCCTTCTCCACTTCCTGCTCCTTCTCCACCTCCTGCTCCTTCTCCAGCTCCTGCTCCTTCTCCACCTCCTGCTCCTCCTCCTTCATCTCCTGCTCCTTCTCCACCTCCTGCTCCTTCTCCGCCTCCTGCTCCTTCTCCGCCTCCTGCTCCTTCTCTGCCTCCTGCTCATTCTCCACCTCATGCTCCTCCACCACATCCAGCTCCACCTCCACCTCCTGCTGCTTCAACTCCACCTGCTCCATCTCCTCTTTCTGCTCAACCTCCCCCTCCTGCTCCTTCTCCACTTCCTGGTCAAACTCCTCCTCCTGCTCCTTCTCCCCCTCCTGCTCCTGGCTTGCCTGCTGCTCCTTCTCCCCTCCTGCTCCTTCTCCCCCTCCTGCTCCTGCTCCTACTCTACCTCCTGCTCATTCTCCGTCTCCTGTTCCTTCTCCTCGTCAAGCTCAACCTCTTCCTACTGCTCCTTCTCCACCGCCTGCTCCTTCTCCACCTCCTGCTCCTTCTCTACCTCCTGCTCCTTCTCCACTTCCTGCTCCTTCTCCACCTACTCCTCCTTCTTCCCCTCCTGCTCCTTCTCGACCTCCTGCTCCTTCTCCACCTCCTGCTCCTTCTCCACCTCCTGCTCCTCCTTCATCTCCTTTCCTTCTCCACCTCCTGCTCTTTTTCCATATCCAGCTCCACCTCCACATCCTGCTCCTTCTCCACCTCAAGCTCCTTCTCCAACCACTGCTCCTTCTTCTCCTCCTCCTTCACCACCAACTGTTCATTCTCCACCTCCTGCTCCTTCTCCAACTCCTGCACCTTCTCCGCCTCCTGCTCCTTCTCGGCCTCCTGCTCCTTCTATGCCTCCCGCTCCATCTCTACCTCCGCCTCCTGCTCCTTCTACCCCTCCAGCTCCATCTCTACCTCCTGCTCCTTTTCCCCGTCCTGCTCCTTCTCCACCTCCTGCTCCTTCTCCCCGTCCTGATCCTTCTTCACCTGCAGCTCCACCTCCGCCTCCTGCTCCTTCTCCGCCTCCTGCTCCTTCTCTGCCTCCTGCTCCTTCTCCGCCTCCTGCTCCTCTATGCCTCCCGCTCCATCTCTACCTCCGCCTCCTGCTCCTTCTCCCCCTCCCGCTCCATCTCTACCTCCTGCTCCTTTTCCCCGTCCTGCTCCTTCTCCACCTCCTGCTCCTTCTCCCTGTCCTGCTCCTTCTTGACCTGCAGCAAAACCTCCGCCTCCTGCTCCTTCTCCACCTCCTGCTCCTTCTCCACCTCCTGCTCCTTCTCCGCCTCCTGCTCCTTCTCCACCTCATGCTCCTCCACCACATCCAGCTCCACCTCCACCTCCTGCTGATTCCACTCCACCTGCTCCATCTCCTCTTTCTGCTCAACCTCCCCCTCCTGCTCCTTCTCCAATTCCTGGTCAAACTCCTCCTCCTGCTCCTTCTCCCCCTCCTGCTCCTGGCTTGCCTGCTGCTCCTTCTCCCCTCCTGCTCCTTCACCCCCTCCTGCTCCTGCTCCTTCTCCACCTCCTGCTCCTTCTCCAACTCCTGCTCCTTCTCCAACTCCTGCTCCTTCTCCACCTCCTGCATCTCCTCCTTCATCTCCTGCTCCTTCTCCACCTCCTGCTCCTTTTCCATTTCCAGCTCCACCTCCACCTCCACCTCCTGCTCCTTCTCCACCTCATGCTCCTTCTCCGCCTCCTGCTCCTTCTCCGCCTCCTGCTCCTTCTCCGCCTCCTGCTCCTTCTCTGCCTCCTGCTCCTTCTATGCCTCCCGCTCCTCCTCCGCCTACTGCTCGTTCACACCCTCCTGATCATTCTCGCCGTCGAGCCCCTCCTCCACCTCCTGCTCCCTCTCCCTCAACTGCTCCTTCTCCGTCTCATGCTTCTTCCCATCCTTCTGATCCTTCTCGTCTTCCTGATCCTTCTCGTCTTCCTGATCCTTCTCGTCTTCCTGATCCTTCTCGTCCTCCTGCTCCTTCTCGTCCTCCTGCTCCTTCTCGTCCTCCTGCTCCTTCTCGTCCTCCTGCTCCTTCTCGTCCTCCTGCTCCTTCTCGTCCTCCTGCTCCTTCTCCTCCTGTTGCTCCTTCTCCCCCTCCTGCTCCTTCTCCCTCTCCTGCTCCATCTCCCTCTCCTGCTCCTTCTCCCTCTCCTGCTCCTTCTCCTCCTGTTGCTCCTTCTCCACCTCCTGCTCCTTTTCAACGTCTAGCTCCATCTCCTCCGCCTGCTCATTCTTCTCTTCGTGCTCCTTCTCCTCCTCCTGCTGCTTCTCCTCGTCCTGCTCCTTCTCTGCTCAACCCCTCCTCCTGCTCCTTCTTCTCTTCCTGCCACTTCTCCACCTTCTGCTCCTTCTCCTCCTTCTGCTCCTCCTCCACCTCCTGCTCCTTCTACCCCTCCTGCTCCTTCTACCCCTCCTGCTCCTTCTCCTCCTCTTGTTCGTTCTCCTCCTCCAGCTCCTTCTCCTCCTCCGGCTCCTTCTCCCCGTCATGCTCCTTCTTCACCTGCAGCTCCACCTACGCCTCCTGCTCATTCTCCACCTCCTGCTCCTTCTCCACCTCCTGCTCCTTCTCCGCCTCCTGCTCCTTCTCCACCTCATGCTCCTCCATCACATCCAGCTCCACCTCCACCTCCTGCTGCTTTCCCTCCACCTGCTCCATCTCCTCTTTCTGCTCAACCTCCCCCTCCTGCTCCTTCTCCAATTCCTGGTCAAACTCCTCCACCTGCTCCTTCTCCCGCTCCTGCTCCTGCTTTACCTCCTGCTCCTTCTCCGTCTCCTGTTCCTTCTCCTCGTCAATCTCAACCTCTTCCTACTGCTCCTTCTCCAACTCCTGCTCCTTCTCCACCTCCTGCTCCTTCTCCACCTCCTGCTCCTTCTCCACCTCCTGCTACTTCTCCACCTCCTGCTCCTTCTCCACCTCCTGCTCCTTCTCCACCTCATCCTCCTTCTCCACCACCTGCTCCTTCTCCACCTCCTCCTCCTTCTTCACCGCCTGCTCCTTCTCCACCTCCTGCTCCTTCTCCACCTCCTGCTCCTTCTCCACCTCCTGCTCCTTTTCCACCTCCTGCTCCTTCTGCACCTCCAATTCCTACTCCGCCTCCAGCTCCTTCTCCTCCTCCTCATGCTCCATCTCCACGTCCTGCTACTTCTCCTCCTCCAGCTCCAACTCCCCGTCCTGCTCCTTCTTCACCTCCAGCTCCTTCTCCTTCTGAAGCTTTCTACAACTCCTGTTCATTCTCCATTTCCTGCTCCTTCGCCTCCTCCTCCTCCTTCTCCTCCAACTGGTCGTTCCCCACCACCTGCTCCTTCTCCACCTCCGGCTCCTTCTCCCTCTCCTGCTGCTTCAACGCCTCCTGCTCCTTCGATGCATCCAGCTCCTTCTCTGCATCCTGCTCGTTCACCCCCACCTGCTCCGTCTCCTCCTCCTGCTTCTTCCCCTCCTCCTGCTCCTTCTCGTCCACCTGATCATTCTCGTCCTCCTGCTCATTCGCCCCCTCTTGCTCTTGCTTTGCATCCCACTCCTTCTCCGCCTCCTGCTCCTTCTCCCCCTCCCGCTCCATCTCAACCTCCTGCTCCTTTTCCCCGTCCTGCTCCTTGTCCTCCTTCTGCTCCTCCTCCACCTCCTGCTCCTTCTACCCCTCCTGCTCCTTCTACCCCTCCTGCTCCTTCTCCTCCTCTTGTTCGTTCTCCTCCTCCAGCTCCTTCTCCTCCTCCAGCTCCTTCTCCACGTCCTGCTCCTTCTTCACCTGCAGCTCCACCTCCGCCTCCTGCTCCTTCTCCACCTCCTGTTCCTTCTCCACCTCCTGCTCCGCTTCCTGCTTCTTCTCCAACTCATGCTCCTCCACCACAACCAACTCCAACTCCACCTCCTGCTGCTTCCCCTCCACCTGCTACATCTCCTCTTTCTGCTCAACCTCCCCCTCCTGCTCCTTCTCCACTTCCTGGTCAAACTCCTCCTCCTGCTCCTTCTCCCCCTCCTGCTCCTGCCTTGCCTGCTGCTCCTTCACCCCCTCCTGCTCCTGCTGCTGCTCTACCTCCTGCTCCTTCTCCGTCTCCTGTTCCTTCTCCTCGTCAAGCTCAACTTCTTCCTACTGCTCCTTCTCCACCTCCTGCTCCTTCTCCACCTTCTGCTCCTTCTCCACCTCCTGCTCCTTCTCCACCTCCTGCTACTTCCCCACCTCCTGCTCCTTCTCCACCTCCTGCTCCTTCTCCACCTCCTGCTCCTTCTCCACCTCCTGCTCCTTCTCCACCTCCTGCTCCTTCTCCACCTCCTGCTCCTTCTCCACCTCCTATTCCGACTCCACCTCCAGCTCCTTCTCCTCCTCCTCATGCTCCATCTCCACGTCCTGCTCCTTCTCCTCCTCCAGCTCCAACTCCCCGACCTGCTCCTTTTTCACCTCCAGCTCCTTCTCCAACTGAAGCTTTCTACAACTCCTGTTCATTCTCCACTTCCTGCTCCTTCGCCTCCTTCTCCTCCTTCTCCTCCAACTGGTCATTCCCCACCTCCTGCTCCTTCTTCACCTCCGGCTCCTTCTCCCTCTCCTGCTGCTTCAACGCCTCCTGCTCCTTCGATGTATCCAGCTCCTTCTCTGCATCCTGCTCGTTCACCCCCACCTGCTCCTTCTCCTCCTTCTGCTTCTTCCCCTCCTCCTGCTCCTTCTCGTCCTCCTGATCATTCTCGTCCTCCTGCTCATTCCCACCTCTTGCTCTTGCTTTGTATCCCACTCCTTCTCCGCCTCCTGCTCCTTCACCCCCTCCCGCTCCATCTCTACCTCCTGCTCCTTTTCCCTGTCCTGCTCCTTCTCCACCTCCTGCTCACTCTCCCCTCGTGCTCACTCTCCCCCTCCTGCTCCTTGTCCTCGTCCCGCTCAACCTCCTCCTCCAGCTCCTTCTCCACCTCCTGCTCCTTCTCCACCTCCGGCTTCTTCTCCACCTCCTACTCCTTCTCCACCTCCTGCTCCTTCTCCACCTCCTGCTCCTTCTCCACCTCCTGCTCCTTCTCCACCTCCTGCTCCTCCTCGTTTATCTCCTGCTCATTCTCCACCTCCTGCTCCTTTTCCATATCCAGCTCCACCTCCACATCCTGCTCCTTCTCCACCTCATGCTCCTTCTCCAACTGCTGCACCTTCTCCTCCTCCTCCTTCTCCTCCAACTGTTCATTCTCCACCTCCTGCTCCTTCTCCACCTCCTGCTCCTTCTCCAACTCCTGTTCCTTCTACACCTGCTGCTCCTTCTCCACCTCCTGCTCCTTCTCCTCCTCCTGCTCCTTCTCCACCCCCTGCTCCACCTCCTTGTGCTCCTTCTCCGCCTCCTGCTTCATCTCCGCCTCCTGCTCCTTCTCCGCCTCCTGATCCTTCTTCGCCTCCCGCTCCTTCTCCGCCTCCTCCTTCTCCGCCTCCTGCTCATACCCCTCCTCCTGCACCTTCACTCCCTCCTGCTCCTGCTTTGCCTCCTGCTGCTTCGCCCCGTTCTGTTCCTTTGCCCCCTCCTGCTCCTTCTCCACCGATAGCTCCTTCTCCACCTTCTGCTCCCACTCTTCATCCTGCTCATTCTACCCCTCCTGTTCCATCTCGTCGTCCAGCTCAACTTCCACCTTCTGCTCCTTCTCCAGCTCCTGCTCCTTCTGCTCTTCCTGCTCCTTCTTCTCTTCATGCTCCTTCTCCTCCTCCTTATCCTTCTCCACCGAATGCTCCTTCTCCACCTCCTGCTCTTTCTCCACCTCCTGTTCCTTATCCTCCTCCTGCTCCTTCTCCTCCTCCTGCTCCCTCTCAACCTCCTGCTCCTTCTCCACCTCTTGCTCCTTCTCCACCTTCTGCTCCTTCTCCGCCTCCTGCTCCCCTCCCTCAACTGCTCCTTCTCCGTCTCCTGCTTATTCCCCTCCTCCTGATCCTTCTCGTCTTCCTGATCCTTCTCGTCTTCCTGATCCTTCTCGTCTTCCTGCTCCTTCTCGTCCTCCTGCTCCTTCTCGTCCTCCTGCTCCTTCTCCTCCTGTTGCTCCTTCCCGTCCTCCTGCTCCTTCTCGTCCTCCTGCTCCTTCTCCTCCTGTTGCTCCTTCTCCCCCTCCTGCTCCTTCTTCCTCTCCTGCTCCTTCTCCCTCTCCTGCTCCTTATCCCTCTCCTGCTCCTTCTCCTCCTGTTGCTCCTTCTCCACCTCCTGCTCCTTCTCAACGTCTGGCTCCATCTCCTCCTCCTGCTCATTCTTCTCTTCGTGCTCCTTCTCCTTCTCCTGCTCCTTCTCCTCGTCCTGCTCCTTCTGTCCTCCTCTTGCTCCTTCTCTTCCTCTGCTCAACCCCTTCCTCCTGCTCCTTCTTCTCTTCCTGCTCCTTCTCCACCTTCTGCTCCTTCTCCTCCTTCTGCTCCTCCTCCCCGTCCTGCTCCTTCTTCACCTGCAGCTCCTCCTCCGCCTCCTGCTTCTTCTCCACCTCCTGCTCCTTCTCCGCCTCCTGCTCCTTCTCCACCTCATGCTCCTACACCACATCCAGCTCCACCTCCACCTTCTGCTGCTCCATCTCCAATTTGTGCGCAACCTCCCCCTCCTGCTCCTTCTCCACTTCCTGGTCAAATTCCTCCTCCTGCTCCTTCTCCCCCTCCTGCTCCTGCCTTGCCTGCTGCTCCTTCTCCCCTCCTGCTCCTTCACCCCCTCCTGCTCCTGCTCCTACTCTCCCTCCTGTTCCTTCTCCTCGTCAAGCTCAACCTCTTCCTACTGCTCCTTCTCCACCCCCTGCTCCTGCTCCACCTCCTGCTACTTCTCCGCCTCCTGCTCCTTCTCCACCTCCTGCCCCTTCTCCACCTCCTGCTCCTTCTCCATCTCCTGCTCCTTCTCCACGTCCTGCTCCTTCTCCACCAGCTGCTCCTTCTCCACCTCCTGCTCCTTCTCCACCTCCTGCTCCTTCTCCACCTCCTGCTACTTCTCCGCCTCCTGCTCCTTCTCCACCTCCTGCCCATTCTCCACCTCCTGTTCATTCTGCACTTCCTGCTCCTTCGCCTCCTGCTGATCCTTCTCCTCCAACTGGTCATTCCCCACCTCCTGCACCTTCTCCACCTCCGGCTCCTTCTCCCCCTCCTGCTGCTTCAACGCCTCCTGCTCCTTCGATGCATCCAGCTCCTTCTCTGCATCATGCTCGTTCACCCCCACCTGCTCCTTCTCCTCCTCCTGCTTCTTCCCCTCCTCCTGCTCCATCTCGTCCTCCTGATCATTCTCGTCCTCCTGCTCATTCGCCCCCTCTTGCTCTTGCTTTGCATCCCACTCCTTCTCCGCCTCCTGCACCTTCTCACCCTCCTGCTCCTGCTTTGCCTCCTGCTCCTTCGCCCCGTTCTGTTCCTTTGCCCCCTCCTGCTCCTTCTCCACCCTCTGCTCCTACTCGACATCCTGCTCATTCCACCCCTCCTGTTCCATCTCGTCGTCCAGCTCAACTTCCACCTTCTGCTCATTCTCCACTTCATGCTCCTTCTCCACCTCCTGCTCCTTCTTCTCTTCCTGCTCCTTCTTCTCTTCCTGCTCCTTCTCCTCCTCCTTATCCTTCTCCTCATCCTGCTCCTCCTCCTCCTCCTGCTCCTTCTCCTCCTCCTGCTCCTTCTCCACCTCCTGCTCCTTCTCCGCCTCCTGCTCCTTCTCCGCCTCCTGCTCCTTCTATGCCTCCCGCTCCTCCACCGCCTACTGCTCGTTCACACCCTCCTGATCATTCTCGCCCTCGAGCCCCTCCTCCACCTCCTGCTCCCTCTCCCTCAACTGCTCCAACTCCGTCTCCTGCTTCTTCCCCTTATCCTGATCCTTCTCGTCTTCCTGATCCTTCTCGTCTTCCTGATCCTTCTCGTCTTCATGCTCCTTCTCGTCCTCCTGCTCCTTCTCGTTCTCCTGCTCATTCTCCTCCTGTTGCTCCTTCTCGTCCTCCTGCTCCTTCTCGTACTCCTGCTCCTTCTCCTCCTGTTGCTTCTTCTCCCCCTCCAGCTCCTTCTCCCTCTCCTGCTCCTTCTCCCTCTCCTGCTCCTTCTCCCTCTCCTGCTCCTTCTCCTCCTGTTGCTCCTTCTCCACCTCCTGCTCCTTCTCAACGTCTTGCTCCATCTCCTCCTCCTGCTCATTCTTCTCTTCGTGCTCCTTCTCCTTCTCCTGCTCCTTCTCCTCGTCCTGCTCCTTCTCTCCTCCTCCTGCTCCTTCTCTTCCTCTGCTCAACCCCTTCCTCCTGCTCCTTCTTCTCTTCCTGCTCCTTCTCCACCTCCTGCTCCTTCTCCACCTTCTGCTCCTCCTCCCCGTCATGCTCCTTCTTCACCTGCAGCTCCTCCTCCGCCTCCTGCTTCTTCTCCACCTCCTGCTCCTTCTCCACCTCCTGCTCCTTCTCCGCCTCCTGCTCCTTCTCCACCTCATGCTCCTCCACCACATCCAGCTCCACCTCCACCTCCTGCTGCTTCCCCTCCACCTGCTCCATCTCCAATTTGTGCTCAACCTCCCGCTCCTGCTCCTTCCCCACTTCCTGGTCAAACTCCTCCTCCTGCTCCTTCTCCCCTCCTGCTCCTGCCTTGCCTGCTGCTCCTTCTCCCCTCCTGCTCCTTCACCCCCTCCTGCTCCTGTTCCTTCTCCACCTCCTGCTCCTTCTCCACATCCTGCTCCTTCTCCACCTTCTGCTTCTTCTCCACCTTCTGCTCCTTCTCCACCTTCTGCTCCTTCTGCAGTTCCGGCCACTTCTCCACCTCCTGCTCCTTCTCCACCTCCTATTCCTACTCCACCTCCAGCTCCTTCTCCTCCTCCTCCTCATGCTCCATCTCCACGTCCTGCTCCTTCTCCTCCTCCAGCTCCAACTCCCCGTCCTGCTCCTTCTTCACCTCCAGCTCCTTCTCCAACTGAAGCTCCTTCCACAACTCCTGTTCATTCTCCACCTCCTGCTCCATCGCCTCCTCCTCCTCCTTCTCCTCCAACTGTTCATTCCCCACCTCCTGCTCCTCCTCCACCTCCGGCTCCTTCTCCATCTCCTGCTGCTGCAACGCCTCCTGCTCCTTCGATGCATCCGGCTACTTCTCTGAATCCTGCTCGTTCACCCCCACATGCTCCTCCTCCTCCTTCTGCTCCTTCCCCTCCTTCTGCTCCTTCTCGCCCTCCTGATCATTCTCGTCCTCCTGCACCTTCGCCCCCTCTTGCTCTTGCTCTGCATCCCACTCCTTCTCCGCCTCCTGCTCCTTCTCCCCCTCCCGCTCCTTCTCTACCTCGTGCTCCTTTTCCCCGTCCTGCTCCTTCTCCACCTCCTGCTCACTCTCCCCCTCCTGCTCACTCTCCCCCTCCTGCTCCTTCTCCTCGTCCCGCTTAAACTCCTCCTCCTGCTCCTTCTCCTCCTCCTGCTCCTTCTCCACCTCCTGCTCCTTCTCCACCTCCTGCTCCTTCTCCACATCCTGCTCCTTCTCCACCTCCTGCTCCTTCTCCACCTCCTGCTCCTTCTCCACCTGCTGCTACTCCTATTTCATCTCCTGCTCCTTCTCCACCTCCTGCTCCTTTTCCATATCCAGCTCCACCTCCACCTCCTGCTCCTTCACCTCCTGCTCCTTCTCCGCCTCCTGCTCCTTCTCCGCCTCCTGCTCCTTCTCCGCCGCCCGCTCCTCCTCCGCCGACTGCTCGTTCACACCCTCCTGATCAATCTCGCCCTCGAGCCCCTCCTCCACCTCCTGCTCCCTCTCCCTCAACTGCTCCTTCTCCGTCTCCTGCTTCTTCCCCTCCTCCTGATCCTTCTCGACTTACTGATCCTTCTCGTCTTCCTGATCCTTCTCGTCTTCCTGATCCTTCTCGTCTTCCTGATCCTTCTCGTCCTCCTGCTCCTTCTCGTCCTCCTGCTCCTTCTCGTCATCCTGCTCCATCTCCTCCTCCTGCTGCTTCTCGTCCTCCTGCTCCTTCTCCTCCTGTTGCTCCTTCTCCACATCCTGCTGCTTCTCAACGTCTGGCTCCATCTCCTCCTCCTGCTCCTTCTTCTCTTCGTGCTCCTTCTCCTCCTCCTGCCGCTTCTCCTCCTCCTGCTCCTTCTCTCCTCCTCCTGCTCCTTCTCTTCCTTTGCTCAACCCCCTCCCCCTGCTCCTTCTTCGCTTCCTGCTCATTCTCCACCTTCTGCTCCTTCTCCTCCTTCTGCTCCTCCTCCACCTCCTGCTCCTTCCACCCCTCATGCTCCTTCTACCACTCCTGCTCCTTCTCCTCCTCTAGCTCGTTCTCCTCCTCCAGCTCCTTCTCCTCCTCCAGCTCCTTCTCCCCGTCCTGCTCCTTCTTCACCTGCAGCTCCTCCTCCGCCTCCTTCTCCTTCTCCACCTCCTGCTCCTTCTCCACCTCCTGCTCCTTCTCCGCCTCCTGCTCCTTCTCCACCTCATGCTCCTCCACCACATCCAGCTCCACCTTCACCTCCTGCTGCTTCCCCTCCACCTGCACCTTCTCCTCCTTCTGCTCAACCTCCCCCTCCTGCTCCTTTTCAACTTCCTGGTCAAACTCCTCCACCTGCTCCTTCTCCCCCTCCTGCTCCTGCCTTGCCTCCTGCTCCTTCTCCCCTCCTGCTCCTTCACCACTCCTGCTCCTGCTCCTTTTCCCCGTCCTGCTCCTTCTCCACATCCTGCTCACTCTCCCCTTCCTGCTTCTTCTCCTCGTCTCGCTCAAACTCCTCCTCCTGCTCCTTCTCCTCCTCCTGCTCCTTCTCCACCTCCTGCTCCTTCTCCACCTCCTGCTCCTTCTCGGCCTCCTGCTCCTTCTCCGCCTCCTGCTCCTTCTCCGCCTCATGCTCCGCCTCCTGCTCCTTCTCCGCCTCCTGCTCCTTCTCTGCCTCCTGCTCCTTCTCCACCTCCTGCTCCTTCTCCACCTGCTGCTCCTTCTCTACCTCCTGCTCCTTCTTCTCCACCTGCTCCGTCTCCTCCTCCTGCTCCTTCTCCTCTTCCTGCTCCTTCACCACCTCCTGCTCCTCCTCCACCTCCTGCTCTTTCTCCACCTGCTGCTCCTTCTCTACCTCCTGCTCCTTCTCCTCCTCCAGCTCCGTCTCCTCCTCCTGCTCCTTCTCCTCCTCCTGCTCCTTCTCCTCCTGCTCCTTCTCCACCTCCTGCTCCTTCTCCACCTCCTGCTCCTTCTCCACCTAATGCTCCTTCTCCACCTCCTGCTCCTTCTCCACCTCCTACTCCTTCTCCACCTCCTGCTCCTCCTCCTTCATCTCCTGCTCCTTCTCCACCTCCTGCTCCTTTTCCATATCCAGCTCCACCTCCACTTCCTGCTCCTTCACCTCCTGCTTCTTCTCCGCCTCCTGCTCCTTCTCCCCCTCTTGCTCCTTCTCCGCCTACTGCTCCTTCTCCGCCTCCTGCTCCTTCTCCGCCTCCTGCTCCTTCTATGCCTCCCGCTCCTCCTCCGCCGACTGCTCGTTCACACCCTCCTGATCATTTTCGCCCTCGAGCCCCTCCTCCACCTCCTGCTCCCTCTCCCTCAACTGCTCCTTCTCCGTCTTCTGCTTCTTCCCCTCCTCCTGATCCTTCTCCACCTCCTGCTCCTTCTCCACCTCCTGCTCCTTCTCCACCTAATGCTCCTTCTCCACCTCCTGCTCCTTCTCCACCTCCTACTCCTTCTCCACCTCCTGCTCCTCCTCCTTCATCTCCTGCTCCTTCTCCACCTCCTGCTCCTTTTCCATATCCAGCTCCACCTCCACTTCCTGCTCCTTCACCTCCTGCTTCTTCTCCGCCTCCTGCTCCTTCTCCCCCTCTTGCTCCTTCTCCGCCTACTGCTCCTTCTCCGCCTCCTGCTCCTTCTCCGCCTCCTGCTCCTTCTATGCCTCCCGCTCCTCCTCCGCCGACTGCTCGTTCACACCCTCCTGATCATTTTCGCCCTCGAGCCCCTCCTCCACCTCCTGCTCCCTCTCCCTCAACTGCTCCTTCTCCGTCTCCTGCTTCCTCCCCTCCTCCTGATCCTTCTCGTCTTCCTGATCCTTCTCGTCTTCCTGATCCTTCTCGTCCTCCTGCTCCTTCTCGTCCTCCTGCTCCTTCTCGTCATCCTGCTCCTTCTCGTCCTCCTGCTCCTTCACGTCCTCCTGCTCCTTCTCCTCTTGTTGCTCCACCTCCCCCTCCTGCTCCTTCTCCCTCTCCTGCTCCATCTCCCTCTCCTGCTCCTTCTCCCTCTCATTCTCCTTCTCCTCCTGTTGCTCCTTCTCCACCTCCTGCTCCTTCTCAACGTCGGGCTCCATCTCCTCCACCTGCTCCTTCTTCTCTTCGTGCTCCTTCTCCACCTCCTGCTGCTTCTCCTCGTCCTGCTCCTTCTCTCCTCCTCCTGCTCCTTCTCTTCCTCTGCTCAACCCCCTCCTCCTGACCCTTCTTCTCTTCCTGCTCCTTCTCCACCTTCTGCTCCTTCTCCTCCTTCTGCTCCTCCTCCACCTCCTGCTGCTTCTACCCCTCATGCTCCTTTTAGCCCTCCTGCTCCTTCTCCTCCTCTTGCTCCTTCTCCTCCTCCAGCTCCTTCTCCTGCTGCAGCTCCTTCTCCCCCTGCAGCTCCTTCTTCCCGTGCTGCTCCTTCTTCACCTGCAGCTCCTCCTCCGCCTCCTTCTCCTTCTCCACCTCCTGCTCCTTCTCCACCACCTGCTCCTTCTCCGCCTCCTGCTCCTTCTCCACCTCATGCTCCTCCTTCATCTCCTTTCCTTCTCCACCTCCTGCTCTTTTTCCATATCCAGCTCCACCTCCACATCCTGCTCCTTCTCCACCTCATGCTCCTTCTCCAACCATTGCTCCTTCTTCTCCTCCTCCTTCACCACCAACTGTTCATTCTCCACCTCCTGCTCCTTCTCCAACTCCTGCTCCTTCTCCGCCTCCTGCTCCTTCTCCGCCTCCTGCTCCTTCTCCGCCTCCTGCTCCTTCTCTGCCTCCTGCTCCTTCTCCGCCTCCTGCTCCTTCTATGCCTCCCGCTCCATCTCTACCTCCGACTCCTGCTCCTTCTCCACCTCCTGCTCCTTCTCCACCTCCTGCTCCTCCTCCTTCATCTCCTGCTCCTTCTCCACCTCCTGCTCCTTTTCCACCTCCTGCTCATTCTCCACCTCCTGCTCCTTATCCGCCTCCTGCTCCTTCTCCGCCTCCTGCTCCTTCTCAGCCTCCTGCTCCTTCTCCGCCTCCTGCTCCTTCTCTGCCTCCTGCTCCTTCTCCACCTCATGCTCCTCCACCACATCCAGCTCCACCTCCACCTCCTGCTGCTTCCACTCCACCTGCTCCATCTCCTCATTCTGCTCAACCTCACCCTCCTGCTCCTTCTCCACTTCCTGGTCAAACACCTCCTCCTGATCCTTCTCCCCCTCCTGCTCCTGGCTTGCCTGCTGCTTCTTCTCCCCTCCTGCTCCTTCAACCCCTCCTGCTCCTGCTCCTACTCTACCTCCTGCTCATTCTCCGTCTCCTGTTCCTTCTCCTCATCAAGCTCAACCTCTTCCTACTGCTCCTTCTCCACCGCCGGCTCCTTCTCCACCTCCTGCTCATTCTCCACCTCCTGCTCCTTCTCCACCTACTCCTCCTTCTTCCCCTCCTGCTCCTTCTCGACCTCCTGCTCCTTCTCCAACTCCTGCTCCATCTCCACCTCCTGCTCCTTCCCCACCTCCTGCTCCTCCTTCATCTCCTTTCCTTCTCCACCTCCTGCTCTTTTTCCATATCCAATTCCACCTCCACCTCCTGCTCCTTCTCAAACACCTGCTCCTTCTCCGCCTCCTGCTCCTTCTCCGCCTCCTGCTCCTTCTCCGCCTCCTGCTCCTTCTCTGCCTCCTGCTCCTTCTCCGCCTCCTGCTCCTTTTCCCCGTCCTGCTCCTTCTCCACCTCCTGCTCCTTCTCCCCGTCCTGCTCCTTCTTCACCTGCAGCTCCACCTCCGCCTCCTTCTCCTTCTCCACCTCCTGCTCCTTCTCCACCTCCTGCTCCTTCTGCGCCTCCTGCTCTTTCTCCACCTCATGCTCCTCCACCACATCCAGCTCCACCTCCACCTGCTGCTGCTTCCACTCCACCTGCTCCATCTCCTCTTTCTGCTCAACCTCCCCCTCATGCTCCTTCTCCAATTCCTGGTCAAACTCCTCCTCCTGCTCCTTCTCCCCCTCCTGCTCCTGGCTTGCCTGCTGCTCCTTCTCCCCTCCTGCTCCTTCACCCCTTCCTGCTCCTGCACCTTCTCCACCTCCTGCTCCTTCTCCACCTCCTGCTCCTTCTCCACCTCCTGCTCCTTCTCCACCTCCTGCTCCTCCTCCTTCATCTCCTGCTCCTTCTCCACCTCCTGCTCCTTTTCCATTTCCAGCTCCACCTCCACCTCCTGCTCCTTCTCCGCCTCCTACTCCTTCTCCGCCTCCTGCTCCTTCTCCGCCTCCTGCTCCTTCTCCACCTCCTGCTCCTTCTCCCCTCCTGCTCCTACTCCACCTCCTGCTCCTCCTCCTTCATCTCCTGCTCCTTCTCCACCTCCTGCTCCTTCTGTCGCATCCGCTCCTTCTCCTCCTGCCGCTACTTCTCCTCCTGCTGCTTCTTCTCCTCCTGCTGCAACGTCTCCACCTCCTTCTCCTGCTCCTTCTCCACCTCCTTCTCCTGCTCCTTCTCCACCTGCTGCTCCTTCTCCACTCCTGCTCATTCACCACCTCCTGCTCCTTGTCTCCCTCCTCCTCCTTCTCCTCCTGCTGCTCCTTCTCCACGTCCTGCTCCTTCTCTCCCTCCTGCTCCTTCTCCACCTCCTGCTCCTTCTCCACCTCGTGCTCCTTCCCCACCTCCTGCTCCTTCTCCACCTCCTGCTCCTTCTCCTCCTCCTACTTCTTCTCTCCTCCTGCTCCTTCTCCACCTCCTGCTCCTTCTCATCCTCTTCCTCCTGCTCCTTCTCCAACTTCTGCTCAACCTCCACCAACTGCTCCTCCTCCACCTGCTGCTCCTGCTCCATCTTCTCCTCCAGCTGGACCTCCTCCTCCTGCTCCTTCTCCACTCCGCTGCATCTCCACCTCCTGCTCCTTCTCCTCCAGCTCCTGCTCCTTCTCCTCCTCCTCCCCCTCCTGCTCCTTCTCCACCTCCTGCTCCTTCTCCCAACCCGCTCCGTCTCCCCCTCCTGCTCCTACTCCCCTTCCTGCTCAAACTCCTTCTCCTGCTCCTTCTCCACCTCCTGCTCATTCTCCACCTGATGCTCAACCTCCAACTGCTCGTTTTCCTCCTCCTCCTCCTTCTCCTTCAGCTCCTCCAGCTCTCCCTCCTCCTCTTGCTCAATCTCCTCCTCCTCCTTGTTCTCCACCCCTGCTCCTTCTCCACCTCCTCATCATTCTCCACCTCCTGCTCCTTCTCGGCTTTTGCTCAAACTCCTACTCCTGCTCCTTCTCCACTTCATGCTCCTTCTCCCGCTCCTGCTCCTACTCCTGCTTGTGCTCCTTCACCTGCTTCTGCTCCGTCTCCGACTGCTGTTACTTCTCTTCCTGATGCTTCTTCTGCTCCTGCTGCTACTTCTCCATCTCCTTCTCCTGCTCCTTCTCCACCTCCTGCTCCTTCTACTCTCCTGCTCATTCACCACCTCCTGTTCCTTCTTCTTCTCCTTCTCCTCCTCCTGCTCCTTCTCCACCTCCTGCTCCTTCTCCACCTTCTGCTCCTTGTCTCCCTCCTGCTCCTTCACCACTTCCTGCTCCTTCTCCACCTCCTGCTCCTTCTCCACCTCCTGCTCCATCTCCTCTTCTTGATCCATCTCCACCTCCTGATCCTTCTCCACCTCCTGCTCCTTCTCCTCCCACTGCTCCATCTCCACCACCTGCTCCTTCTCCTCCTCCTGCTCCTAATCCACCTCCTGCTCCCTCTCCCTCAACTGCTCCTTCTCTGTCTCCTGCTTCTTCCCCTCCTCCTGATCCTTCTCGTCTTCCTGAGCCTTCTCGTCTTCCTGATCCTTCTCGTCTTCCTGCTCCTTCTCGTCCTCCTGCTCCTTCTCCTCCTCCTGCTCCTTCTCCACTTCATGCTCCTTCTCCCGCTCCTGCTCCAACTTCCGCTTCTGCTCCTTCTCCCGCTTCTGCTCCTTCTGCCGCATCTGCTCCTTCTCCTCCTGCCGCTACTTCTCCTCCTGCTGCTTCTTCTCCTCCTGCTGCAACGTCTCCACCTCCTTCTCCTGCTCCTTCTCCACCTCCTTCTCCTGCTCCTTCTCCACCTGCTGCTCCTTCTCCACTCCTGCTCATTCACCACCTCCTGCTCCTTGTCTCCCTCCTCCTCCTTCTCCTCCTGCTGCTCCTTCTCCACGTCCTGCTCCTTCTCTCCCTCCTGCTCCTTCTCCACCTCCTGCTCCTTCTCCACCTCGTGCTCCTTCCCCACCTCCTGCTCCTTCTCCACCTCCTGCTCCTTCTCCTCCTCCTACTTCTTCTCTCCTCCTGCTCCTTCTCCACCTCCTGCTCCTTCTCATCCTCCTCCTCCTGCTCCTTCTCCAACTTCTGCTCAACCTCCACCAACTGCTCCTCCTCCACCTGCTGCTCCTGCTCCATCTTCTCCTCCAGCTGGACCTCCTCCTCCTGCTCCTTCTCCACTCCGCTGCATCTCCACCACCTGCTCCTTCTCCTCCAGCTCCTGCTCCTTCTCCTCCTTCTCCCCCTCCTGCTGCTTCAACGCCTCCTGCTCCTTCGATGCATCCAGCTCCTTCTCTGCATCATGCTCGTTCACCCCCACCTGCTCCTTCTCCTCCTCCTGCTTCTTCCCCTCCTCCTGCTCCATCTCGTCCTCCTGATCATTCTCGTCCTCCTGCTCATTCGCCCCCTCTTGCTCTTGCTTTGCATCCCACTCCTTCTCCGCCTCCTGCACCTTCTCACCCTCCTGCTCCTGCTTTGCCTCCTGCTCCTTCGCCCCGTTCTGTTCCTTTGCCCCCTCCTGCTCCTTCTCCACCCTCTGCTCCTACTCGACATCCTGCTCATTCCACCCCTCCTGTTCCATCTCGTCGTCCAGCTCAACTTCCACCTTCTGCTCATTCTCCACTTCATGCTCCTTCTCCACCTCCTGCTCCTTCTTCTCTTCCTGCTCCTTCTTCTCTTCCTGCTCCTTCTCATCCTCCTTATCCTTCTCCTCATCCTGCTCCTCCTCCTCCTCCTGCTCCTTCTCCTCCTCCTGCTCCTTCTCCACCTCCTGCTCCTTCTCCGCCTCCTGCTCCTTCTCCGCCTCCTGCTCCTTCTATGCCTCCCGCTCCTCCACCGCCTACTGCTCGTTCACACCCTCCTGATCATTCTCGCCGTCGAGCCCCTCCTCCACCTCCTGCTCCCTCTCCCTCAACTGCTCCAACTCCGTCTCCTGCTTCTTCCCCTTATCCTGATCCTTCTCGTCTTCCTGATCCTTCTCGTCTTCCTGATCCTTCTCGTCTTCATGCTCCTTCTCGTCCTCCTGCTCCTTCTCGTTCTCCTGCTCATTCTCCTCCTGTTGCTCCTTCTCGTCCTCCTGCTCCTTCTCGTACTCCTGCTCCTTCTCCTCCTGTTGCTTCTTCTCCCCCTCCAGCTCCTTCTCCCTCTCCTGCTCCTTCTCCCTCTCCTGCTCCTTCTCCCTCTCCTGCTCCTTCTCCTCCTGTTGCTCCTTCTCCACCTCCTGCTCCTTCTCAACGTCTTGCTCCATCTCCTCCTCCTGCTCATTCTTCTCTTCGTGCTCCTTCTCCTTCTCCTGCTCCTTCTCCTCGTCCTGCTCCTTTTCTCCTCCTCCTGCTCCTTCTCTTCCTCTGCTCAACCCCTTCCTCCTGCTCCTTCTTCTCTTCCTGCTCCTTCTCCACCTCCTGCTCCTTCTCCACCTTCTGCTCCTCCTCCCCGTCATGCTCCTTCTTCACCTGCAGCTCCTCCTCCGCCTCCTGCTTCTTCTCCACCTCCTGCTCCTTCTCCACCTCCTGCTCCTTCTCCGCCTCCTGCTCCTTCTCCACCTCATGCTCCTCCACCACATCCAGCTCCACCTCCACCTCCTGCTGCTTCCCCTCCACCTGCTCCATCTCCAATTTGTGCTCAACCTCCCGCTCCTGCTCCTTCCCCACTTCCTGGTCAAACTCCTCCTCCTGCTCCTTCTCCCCTCCTGCTCCTGCCTTGCCTGCTGCTCCTTCTCCCCTCCTGCTCCTTCACCCCCTCCTGCTCCTGTTCCTTCTCCACCTCCTGCTCCTTCTCCACATCCTGCTCCTTCTCCACCTTCTGCTTCTTCTCCACCTTCTGCTCCTTCTCCACCTTCTGCTCCTTCTGCAGTTCCGGCCACTTCTCCACCTCCTGCTCCTTCTCCACCTCCTATTCCTACTCCACCTCCAGCTCCTTCTCCTCCTCCTCCTCATGCTCCATCTCCACGTCCTGCTCCTTCTCCTCCTCCAGCTCCAACTCCCCGTCCTGCTCCTTCTTCACCTCCAGCTCCTTCTCCAACTGAAGCTCCTTCCACAACTCCTGTTCATTCTCCACCTCCTGCTCCATCGCCTCCTCCTCCTCCTTCTCCTCCAACTGTTCATTCCCCACCTCCTGCTCCTCCTCCACCTCCGGCTCCTTCTCCATCTCCTGCTGCTGCAACGCCTCCTGCTCCTTCGATGCATCCGGCTACTTCTCTGAATCCTGCTCGTTCACCCCCACATGCTCCTCCTCCTCCTTCTGCTCCTTCCCCTCCTTCTGCTCCTTCTCGCCCTCCTGATCATTCTCGTCCTCCTGCACCTTCGCCCCCTCTTG
This sequence comes from Heptranchias perlo, assembly GCF_035084215.1. Taxonomy (NCBI): domain Eukaryota; kingdom Metazoa; phylum Chordata; class Chondrichthyes; order Hexanchiformes; family Hexanchidae; genus Heptranchias; species Heptranchias perlo. The sequence goes on along the minus strand of NC_090354.1, from coordinate 37,489,259 downwards.
CTCTTGCTCTGCATCCCACTCCTTCTCCGCCTCCTGCTCCTTCTCCCCCTCCCGCTCCTTCTCTACCTCGTGCTCCTTTTCCCCGTCCTGCTCCTTCTCCACCTCCTGCTCACTCTCCCCCTCCTGCTCACTCTCCCCCTCCTGCTCCTTCTCCTCGTCCCGCTTAAACTCCTCCTCCTGCTCCTTCTCCTCCTCCTGCTCCTTCTCCACCTCCTGCTCCTTCTCCACCTCCTGCTCCTTCTCCACATCCTGCTCCTTCTCCACCTCCTGCTCCTTCTCCACCTCCTGCTCCTTCTCCACCTGCTGCTACTCCTATTTCATCTCCTGCTCCTTCTCCACCTCCTGCTCCTTTTCCATATCCAGCTCCACCTCCACCTCCTGCTCCTTCACCTCCTGCTCCTTCTCCGCTTCCTGCTCCTTCTCCGCCTCCTGCTCCTTCTCCGCCGCCCGCTCCTCCTCCGCCGACTGCTCGTTCACACCCTCCTGATCAATCTCGCCCTCGAGCCCCTCCTCCACCTCCTGCTCCCTCTCCCTCAACTGCTCCTTCTCCGTCTCCTGCTTCTTCCCCTCCTCCTGATCCTTCTCGACTTCCTGATCCTTCTCGTCTTCCTGATCCTTCTCGTCTTCCTGATCCTTCTCGTCTTCCTGATCCTTCTCGTCCTCCTGCTCCTTCTCGTCCTCCTGCTCCTTCTCGTCATCCTGCTCCATCTCCTCCTCCTGCTGCTTCTCGTCCTCCTGCTCCTTCTCCTCCTGTTGCTCCTTCTCCACATCCTGCTGCTTCTCAACGTCTGGCTCCATCTCCTCCTCCTGCTCCTTCTTCTCTTCGTGCTCCTTCTCCTCCTCCTGCCGCTTCTCCTCCTCCTGCTCCTTCTCTCCTCCTCCTGCTCCTTCTCTTCCTTTGCTCAACCCCCTCCCCCTGCTCCTTCTTCGCTTCCTGCTCATTCTCCACCTTCTGCTCCTTCTCCTCCTTCTGCTCCTCCTCCACCTCCTGCTCCTTCCACCCCTCATGCTCCTTCTACCACTCCTGCTCCTTCTCCTCCTCTAGCTCGTTCTCCTCCTCCAGCTCCTTCTCCTCCTCCAGCTCCTTCTCCCCGTCCTGCTCCTTCTTCACCTGCAGCTCCTCCTCCGCCTCCTTCTCCTTCTCCACCTCCTGCTCCTTCTCCACCTCCTGCTCCTTCTCCGCCTCCTGCTCCTTCTCCACCTCATGCTCCTCCACCACATCCAGCTCCACCTTCACCTCCTGCTGCTTCCCCTCCACCTGCACCTTCTCCTCCTTCTGCTCAACCTCCCCCTCCTGCTCCTTTTCAACTTCCTGGTCAAACTCCTCCACCTGCTCCTTCTCCCCCTCCTGCTCCTGCCTTGCCTCCTGCTCCTTCTCCCCTCCTGCTCCTTCACCACTCCTGCTCCTGCTCCTTTTCCCCGTCCTGCTCCTTCTCCACATCCTGCTCACTCTCCCCTTCCTGCTTCTTCTCCTCGTCTCGCTCAAACTCCTCCTCCTGCTCCTTCTCCTCCTCCTGCTCCTTCTCCACCTCCTGCTCCTTCTCCACCTCCTGCTCCTTCTCGGCCTCCTGCTCCTTCTCCGCCTCCTGCTCCTTCTCCGCCTCATGCTCCGCCTCCTGCTCCTTCTCCGCCTCCTGCTCCTTCTCTGCCTCCTGCTCCTTCTCCACCTCCTGCTCCTTCTCCACCTGCTGCTCCTTCTCTACCTCCTGCTCCTTCTTCTCCACCTGCTCCGTCTCCTCCTCCTGCTCCTTCTCCTCTTCCTGCTCCTTCACCACCTCCTGCTCCTCCTCCACCTCCTGCTCTTTCTCCACCTGCTGCTCCTTCTCTACCTCCTGCTCCTTCTCCTCCTCCAGCTCCGTCTCCTCCTCCTGCTCCTTCTCCTCCTCCTGCTCCTTCTCCTCCTGCTCCTTCTCCACCTCCTGCTCCTTCTCCACCTCCTGCTCCTTCTCCACCTAATGCTCCTTCTCCACCTCCTGCTCCTTCTCCACCTCCTACTCCTTCTCCACCTCCTGCTCCTCCTCCTTCATCTCCTGCTCCTTCTCCACCTCCTGCTCCTTTTCCATATCCAGCTCCACCTCCACTTCCTGCTCCTTCACCTCCTGCTTCTTCTCCGCCTCCTGCTCCTTCTCCCCCTCTTGCTCCTTCTCCGCCTACTGCTCCTTCTCCGCCTCCTGCTCCTTCTCCGCCTCCTGCTCCTTCTATGCCTCCCGCTCCTCCTCCGCCGACTGCTCGTTCACACCCTCCTGATCATTTTCGCCCTCGAGCCCCTCCTCCACCTCCTGCTCCCTCTCCCTCAACTGCTCCTTCTCCGTCTTCTGCTTCTTCCCCTCCTCCTGATCCTTCTCCACCTCCTGCTCCTTCTCCACCTCCTGCTCCTTCTCCACCTAATGCTCCTTCTCCACCTCCTGCTCCTTCTCCACCTCCTACTCCTTCTCCACCTCCTGCTCCTCCTCCTTCATCTCCTGCTCCTTCTCCACCTCCTGCTCCTTTTCCATATCCAGCTCCACCTCCACTTCCTGCTCCTTCACCTCCTGCTTCTTCTCCGCCTCCTGCTCCTTCTCCCCCTCTTGCTCCTTCTCCGCCTACTGCTCCTTCTCCGCCTCCTGCTCCTTCTCCGCCTCCTGCTCCTTCTATGCCTCCCGCTCCTCCTCCGCCGACTGCTCGTTCACACCCTCCTGATCATTTTCGCCCTCGAGCCCCTCCTCCACCTCCTGCTCCCTCTCCCTCAACTGCTCCTTCTCCGTCTCCTGCTTCCTCCCCTCCTCCTGATCCTTCTCGTCTTCCTGATCCTTCTCGTCTTCCTGATCCTTCTCGTCCTCCTGCTCCTTCTCGTCCTCCTGCTCCTTCTCGTCATCCTGCTCCTTCTCGTCCTCCTGCTCCTTCACGTCCTCCTGCTCCTTCTCCTCTTGTTGCTCCACCTCCCCCTCCTGCTCCTTCTCCCTCTCCTGCTCCATCTCCCTCTCCTGCTCCTTCTCCCTCTCATTCTCCTTCTCCTCCTGTTGCTCCTTCTCCACCTCCTGCTCCTTCTCAACGTCGGGCTCCATCTCCTCCACCTGCTCCTTCTTCTCTTCGTGCTCCTTCTCCACCTCCTGCTGCTTCTCCTCGTCCTGCTCCTTCTCTCCTCCTCCTGCTCCTTCTCTTCCTCTGCTCAACCCCCTCCTCCTGACCCTTCTTCTCTTCCTGCTCCTTCTCCACCTTCTGCTCCTTCTCCTCCTTCTGCTCCTCCTCCACCTCCTGCTGCTTCTACCCCTCATGCTCCTTTTAGCCCTCCTGCTCCTTCTCCTCCTCTTGCTCCTTCTCCTCCTCCAGCTCCTTCTCCTGCTGCAGCTCCTTCTCCCCCTGCAGCTCCTTCTTCCCGTGCTGCTCCTTCTTCACCTGCAGCTCCTCCTCCGCCTCCTTCTCCTTCTCCACCTCCTGCTCCTTCTCCACCACCTGCTCCTTCTCCGCCTCCTGCTCCTTCTCCACCTCATGCTCCTCCTTCATCTCCTTTCCTTCTCCACCTCCTGCTCTTTTTCCATATCCAGCTCCACCTCCACATCCTGCTCCTTCTCCACCTCATGCTCCTTCTCCAACCATTGCTCCTTCTTCTCCTCCTCCTTCACCACCAACTGTTCATTCTCCACCTCCTGCTCCTTCTCCAACTCCTGCTCCTTCTCCGCCTCCTGCTCCTTCTCCGCCTCCTGCTCCTTCTCCGCCTCCTGCTCCTTCTCTGCCTCCTGCTCCTTCTCCGCCTCCTGCTCCTTCTATGCCTCCCGCTCCATCTCTACCTCCGACTCCTGCTCCTTCTCCACCTCCTGCTCCTTCTCCACCTCCTGCTCCTCCTCCTTCATCTCCTGCTCCTTCTCCACCTCCTGCTCCTTTTCCACCTCCTGCTCATTCTCCACCTCCTGCTCCTTATCCGCCTCCTGCTCCTTCTCCGCCTCCTGCTCCTTCTCAGCCTCCTGCTCCTTCTCCGCCTCCTGCTCCTTCTCTGCCTCCTGCTCCTTCTCCACCTCATGCTCCTCCACCACATCCAGCTCCACCTCCACCTCCTGCTGCTTCCACTCCACCTGCTCCATCTCCTCATTCTGCTCAACCTCACCCTCCTGCTCCTTCTCCACTTCCTGGTCAAACACCTCCTCCTGATCCTTCTCCCCCTCCTGCTCCTGGCTTGCCTGCTGCTTCTTCTCCCCTCCTGCTCCTTCAACCCCTCCTGCTCCTGCTCCTACTCTACCTCCTGCTCATTCTCCGTCTCCTGTTCCTTCTCCTCATCAAGCTCAACCTCTTCCTACTGCTCCTTCTCCACCGCCGGCTCCTTCTCCACCTCCTGCTCTTTTTCCATATCCAATTCCACCTCCACCTCCTGCTCCTTCTCAAACACCTGCTCCTTCTCCGCCTCCTGCTCCTTCTCCGCCTCCTGCTCCTTCTCCGCCTCCTGCTCCTTCTCTGCCTCCTGCTCCTTCTCCGCCTCCTGCTCCTTTTCCCCGTCCTGCTCCTTCTCCACCTCCTGCTCCTTCTCCCCGTCCTGCTCCTTCTTCACCTGCAGCTCCACCTCCGCCTCCTTCTCCTTCTCCACCTCCTGCTCCTTCTCCACCTCCTGCTCCTTCTGCGCCTCCTGCTCTTTCTCCACCTCATGCTCCTCCACCACATCCAGCTCCACCTCCACCTGCTGCTGCTTCCACTCCACCTGCTCCATCTCCTCTTTCTGCTCAACCTCCCCCTCATGCTCCTTCTCCAATTCCTGGTCAAACTCCTCCTCCTGCTCCTTCTCCCCCTCCTGCTCCTGGCTTGCCTGCTGCTCCTTCTCCCCTCCTGCTCCTTCACCCCTTCCTGCTCCTGCACCTTCTCCACCTCCTGCTCCTTCTCCACCTCCTGCTCCTTCTCCACCTCCTGCTCCTTCTCCACCTCCTGCTCCTCCTCCTTCATCTCCTGCTCCTTCTCCACCTCCTGCTCCTTTTCCATTTCCAGCTCCACCTCCACCTCCTGCTCCTTCTCCGCCTCCTACTCCTTCTCCGCCTCCTGCTCCTTCTCCGCCTCCTGCTCCTTCTCCACCTCCTGCTCCTTCTCCCCTCCTGCTCCTACTCCACCTCCTGCTCCTCCTCCTTCATCTCCTGCTCCTTCTCCACCTCCTGCTCCTTCTGTCGCATCCGCTCCTTCTCCTCCTGCCGCTACTTCTCCTCCTGCTGCTTCTTCTCCTCCTGCTGCAACGTCTCCACCTCCTTCTCCTGCTCCTTCTCCACCTCCTTCTCCTGCTCCTTCTCCACCTGCTGCTCCTTCTCCACTCCTGCTCATTCACCACCTCCTGCTCCTTGTCTCCCTCCTCCTCCTTCTCCTCCTGCTGCTCCTTCTCCACGTCCTGCTCCTTCTCTCCCTCCTGCTCCTTCTCCACCTCCTGCTCCTTCTCCACCTCGTGCTCCTTCCCCACCTCCTGCTCCTTCTCCACCTCCTGCTCCTTCTCCTCCTCCTACTTCTTCTCTCCTCCTGCTCCTTCTCCACCTCCTGCTCCTTCTCATCCTCTTCCTCCTGCTCCTTCTCCAACTTCTGCTCAACCTCCACCAACTGCTCCTCCTCCACCTGCTGCTCCTGCTCCATCTTCTCCTCCAGCTGGACCTCCTCCTCCTGCTCCTTCTCCACTCCGCTGCATCTCCACCTCCTGCTCCTTCTCCTCCAGCTCCTGCTCCTTCTCCTCCTCCTCCCCCTCCTGCTCCTTCTCCACCTCCTGCTCCTTCTCCCAACCCGCTCCGTCTCCCCCTCCTGCTCCTACTCCCCTTCCTGCTCAAACTCCTTCTCCTGCTCCTTCTCCACCTCCTGCTCATTCTCCACCTGATGCTCAACCTCCAACTGCTCGTTTTCCTCCTCCTCCTCCTTCTCCTTCAGCTCCTCCAGCTCTCCCTCCTCCTCTTGCTCAATCTCCTCCTCCTCCTTGTTCTCCACCCCTGCTCCTTCTCCACCTCCTCATCATTCTCCACCTCCTGCTCCTTCTCGGCTTTTGCTCAAACTCCTACTCCTGCTCCTTCTCCACTTCATGCTCCTTCTCCCGCTCCTGCTCCTACTCCTGCTTGTGCTCCTTCACCTGCTTCTGCTCCGTCTCCGACTGCTGTTACTTCTCTTCCTGATGCTTCTTCTGCTCCTGCTGCTACTTCTCCATCTCCTTCTCCTGCTCCTTCTCCACCTCCTGCTCCTTCTACTCTCCTGCTCATTCACCACCTCCTGTTCCTTCTTCTTCTCCTTCTCCTCCTCCTGCTCCTTCTCCACCTCCTGCTCCTTCTCCACCTTCTGCTCCTTGTCTCCCTCCTGCTCCTTCACCACTTCCTGCTCCTTCTCCACCTCCTGCTCCTTCTCCACCTCCTGCTCCATCTCCTCTTCTTGATCCATCTCCACCTCCTGATCCTTCTCCACCTCCTGCTCCTTCTCCTCCCACTGCTCCATCTCCACCACCTGCTCCTTCTCCTCCTCCTGCTCCTAATCCACCTCCTGCTCCCTCTCCCTCAACTGCTCCTTCTCTGTCTCCTGCTTCTTCCCCTCCTCCTGATCCTTCTCGTCTTCCTGAGCCTTCTCGTCTTCCTGATCCTTCTCGTCTTCCTGCTCCTTCTCGTCCTCCTGCTCCTTCTCCTCCTCCTGCTCCTTCTCCACTTCATGCTCCTTCTCCCGCTCCTGCTCCAACTTCCGCTTCTGCTCCTTCTCCCGCTTCTGCTCCTTCTGCCGCATCTGCTCCTTCTCCTCCTGCCGCTACTTCTCCTCCTGCTGCTTCTTCTCCTCCTGCTGCAACGTCTCCACCTCCTTCTCCTGCTCCTTCTCCACCTCCTTCTCCTGCTCCTTCTCCACCTGCTGCTCCTTCTCCACTCCTGCTCATTCACCACCTCCTGCTCCTTGTCTCCCTCCTCCTCCTTCTCCTCCTGCTGCTCCTTCTCCACGTCCTGCTCCTTCTCTCCCTCCTGCTCCTTCTCCACCTCCTGCTCCTTCTCCACCTCGTGCTCCTTCCCCACCTCCTGCTCCTTCTCCACCTCCTGCTCCTTCTCCTCCTCCTACTTCTTCTCTCCTCCTGCTCCTTCTCCACCTCCTGCTCCTTCTCATCCTCCTCCTCCTGCTCCTTCTCCAACTTCTGCTCAACCTCCACCAACTGCTCCTCCTCCACCTGCTGCTCCTGCTCCATCTTCTCCTCCAGCTGGACCTCCTCCTCCTGCTCCTTCTCCACTCCGCTGCATCTCCACCACCTGCTCCTTCTCCTCCAGCTCCTGCTCCTTCTCCTCCTTCTCCCCCTCCTGCTGCTTCAACGCCTCCTGCTCCTTCGATGCATCCAGCTCCTTCTCTGCATCATGCTCGTTCACCCCCACCTGCTCCTTCTCCTCCTCCTGCTTCTTCCCCTCCTCCTGCTCCATCTCGTCCTCCTGATCATTCTCGTCCTCCTGCTCATTCGCCCCCTCTTGCTCTTGCTTTGCATCCCACTCCTTCTCCGCCTCCTGCACCTTCTCACCCTCCTGCTCCTGCTTTGCCTCCTGCTCCTTCGCCCCGTTCTGTTCCTTTGCCCCCTCCTGCTCCTTCTCCACCCTCTGCTCCTACTCGACATCCTGCTCATTCCACCCCTCCTGTTCCATCTCGTCGTCCAGCTCAACTTCCACCTTCTGCTCATTCTCCACTTCATGCTCCTTCTCCACCTCCTGCTCCTTCTTCTCTTCCTGCTCCTTCTTCTCTTCCTGCTCCTTCTCATCCTCCTTATCCTTCTCCTCATCCTGCTCCTCCTCCTCCTCCTGCTCCTTCTCCTCCTCCTGCTCCTTCTCCACCTCCTGCTCCTTCTCCGCCTCCTGCTCCTTCTCCGCCTCCTGCTCCTTCTATGCCTCCCGCTCCTCCACCGCCTACTGCTCGTTCACACCCTCCTGATCATTCTCGCCGTCGAGCCCCTCCTCCACCTCCTGCTCCCTCTCCCTCAACTGCTCCAACTCCGTCTCCTGCTTCTTCCCCTTATCCTGATCCTTCTCGTCTTCCTGATCCTTCTCGTCTTCCTGATCCTTCTCGTCTTCATGCTCCTTCTCGTCCTCCTGCTCCTTCTCGTTCTCCTGCTCATTCTCCTCCTGTTGCTCCTTCTCGTCCTCCTGCTCCTTCTCGTACTCCTGCTCCTTCTCCTCCTGTTGCTTCTTCTCCCCCTCCAGCTCCTTCTCCCTCTCCTGCTCCTTCTCCCTCTCCTGCTCCTTCTCCCTCTCCTGCTCCTTCTCCTCCTGTTGCTCCTTCTCCACCTCCTGCTCCTTCTCAACGTCTTGCTCCATCTCCTCCTCCTGCTCATTCTTCTCTTCGTGCTCCTTCTCCTTCTCCTGCTCCTTCTCCTCGTCCTGCTCCTTTTCTCCTCCTCCTGCTCCTTCTCTTCCTCTGCTCAACCCCTTCCTCCTGCTCCTTCTTCTCTTCCTGCTCCTTCTCCACCTCCTGCTCCTTCTCCACCTTCTGCTCCTCCTCCCCGTCATGCTCCTTCTTCACCTGCAGCTCCTCCTCCGCCTCCTGCTTCTTCTCCACCTCCTGCTCCTTCTCCACCTCCTGCTCCTTCTCCGCCTCCTGCTCCTTCTCCACCTCATGCTCCTCCACCACATCCAGCTCCACCTCCACCTCCTGCTGCTTCCCCTCCACCTGCTCCATCTCCAATTTGTGCTCAACCTCCCGCTCCTGCTCCTTCCCCACTTCCTGGTCAAACTCCTCCTCCTGCTCCTTCTCCCCTCCTGCTCCTGCCTTGCCTGCTGCTCCTTCTCCCCTCCTGCTCCTTCACCCCCTCCTGCTCCTGTTCCTTCTCCACCTCCTGCTCCTTCTCCACATCCTGCTCCTTCTCCACCTTCTGCTTCTTCTCCACCTTCTGCTCCTTCTCCACCTTCTGCTCCTTCTGCAGTTCCGGCCACTTCTCCACCTCCTGCTCCTTCTCCACCTCCTATTCCTACTCCACCTCCAGCTCCTTCTCCTCCTCCTCCTCATGCTCCATCTCCACGTCCTGCTCCTTCTCCTCCTCCAGCTCCAACTCCCCGTCCTGCTCCTTCTTCACCTCCAGCTCCTTCTCCAACTGAAGCTCCTTCCACAACTCCTGTTCATTCTCCACCTCCTGCTCCATCGCCTCCTCCTCCTCCTTCTCCTCCAACTGTTCATTCCCCACCTCCTGCTCCTCCTCCACCTCCGGCTCCTTCTCCATCTCCTGCTGCTGCAACGCCTCCTGCTCCTTCGATGCATCCGGCTACTTCTCTGAATCCTGCTCGTTCACCCCCACATGCTCCTCCTCCTCCTTCTGCTCCTTCCCCTCCTTCTGCTCCTTCTCGCCCTCCTGATCATTCTCGTCCTCCTGCACCTTCGCCCCCTCTTGCTCTTGCTCTGCATCCCACTCCTTCTCCGCCTCCTGCTCCTTCTCCCCCTCCCGCTCCTTCTCTACCTCGTGCTCCTTTTCCCCGTCCTGCTCCTTCTCCACCTCCTGCTCACTCTCCCCCTCCTGCTCACTCTCCCCCTCCTGCTCCTTCTCCTCGTCCCGCTTAAACTCCTCCTCCTGCTCCTTCTCCTCCTCCTGCTCCTTCTCCACCTCCTGCTCCTTCTCCACCTCCTGCTCCTTCTCCACATCCTGCTCCTTCTCCACCTCCTGCTCCTTCTCCACCTCCTGCTCCTTCTCCACCTGCTGCTACTCCTATTTCATCTCCTGCTCCTTCTCCACCTCCTGCTCCTTTTCCATATCCAGCTCCACCTCCACCTCCTGCTCCTTCACCTCCTGCTCCTTCTCCGCTTCCTGCTCCTTCTCCGCCTCCTGCTCCTTCTCCGCCGCCCGCTCCTCCTCCGCCGACTGCTCGTTCACACCCTCCTGATCAATCTCGCCCTCGAGCCCCTCCTCCACCTCCTGCTCCCTCTCCCTCAACTGCTCCTTCTCCGTCTCCTGCTTCTTCCCCTCCTCCTGATCCTTCTCGACTTCCTGATCCTTCTCGTCTTCCTGATCCTTCTCGTCTTCCTGATCCTTCTCGTCTTCCTGATCCTTCTCGTCCTCCTGCTCCTTCTCGTCCTCCTGCTCCTTCTCGTCATCCTGCTCCATCTCCTCCTCCTGCTGCTTCTCGTCCTCCTGCTCCTTCTCCTCCTGTTGCTCCTTCTCCACATCCTGCTGCTTCTCAACGTCTGGCTCCATCTCCTCCTCCTGCTCCTTCTTCTCTTCGTGCTCCTTCTCCTCCTCCTGCCGCTTCTCCTCCTCCTGCTCCTTCTCTCCTCCTCCTGCTCCTTCTCTTCCTCTGCTCAACCCCCTCCCCCTGCTCCTTCTTCGCTTCCTGCTCATTCTCCACCTTCTGCTCCTTCTCCTCCTTCTGCTCCTCCTCCACCTCCTGCTCCTTCCACCCCTCATGCTCCTTCTACCACTCCTGCTCCTTCTCCTCCTCTAGCTCGTACTCCTCCTCCAGCTCCTTCTCCTCCTCCAGCTCCTTCTCCCCGTCCTGCTCCTTCTTCACCTGCAGCTCCTCCTCCGCCTCCTTCTCCTTCTCCACCTCCTGCTCCTTCTCCACCTCCTGCTCCTTCTCCGCCTCCTGCTCCTTCTCCACCTCATGCTCCTCCACCACATCCAGCTCCACCTTCACCTCCTGCTGCTTCCCCTCCACCTGCACCTTCTCCTCCTTCTGCTCAACCTCCCCCTCCTGCTCCTTTTCAACTTCCTGGTCAAACTCCTCCACCTGCTCCTTCTCCCCCTCCTGCTCCTGCCTTGCCTCCTGCTCCTTCTCCCCTCCTGCTCCTTCACCACTCCTGCTCCTGCTCCTTTTCCCCGTCCTGCTCCTTCTCCACATCCTGCTCACTCTCCCCTTCCTGCTCCTTCTCCTCGTCTCGCTCAAACTCCTCCTCCTGCTCCTTCTCCTCCTCCTGCTCCTTCTCCACCTCCTGCTCCTTCTCCACCTCCTGCTCCTTCTCGGCCTCCTGCTCCTTCTCCGCCTCCTGCTCCTTCTCCGCCTCATGCTCCGCCTCCTGCTCCTTCTCCGCCTCCTGCTCCTTCTCTGCCTCCTGCTCCTTCTCCACCTCCTGCTCCTTCTCCACCTGCTGCTCCTTCTCTACCTCCTGATCCTTCTTCTCCACCTGCTCCGTCTCCTCCTCCTGCTCCTTCTCCTCTTCCTGCTCCTTCACCACCTCCTGCTCCTCCTCCACCTCCTGCTCTTTCTCCACCTGCTGCTCCTTCTCTACCTCCTGCTCCTTCTCCTCCTCCAGCTCCGTTTCCTCCTCCTGCTCCTTCTCCTCCTCCTGCTCCTTCTCCTCCTGCTCCTTCTCCACCTCCTGCTCCTTCTCCACCTCCTGCTCCTTCTCCACCTAATGCTCCTTCTCCACCTCCTGCTCCTTCTCCACCTCCTACTCCTTCTCCACCTCCTGCTCCTCCTCCTTCATCTCCTGCTCCTTCTCCACCTCCTGCTCCTTTTCCATATCCAGCTCCACCTCCACTTCCTGCTCCTTCACCTCCTGCTTCTTCTCCGCCTCCTGCTCCTTCTCCCCCTCTTGCTCCTTCTCCGCCTACTGCTCCTTCTCCGCCTCCTGCTCCTTCTCCGCCTCCTGCTCCTTCTATGCCTCCCGCTCCTCCTCCGCCGACTGCTCGTTCACAACCTCCTGATCATTTTCGCCCTCGAGCCCCTCCTCCACCTCCTGCTCCCTCTCCCTCAACTGCTCCTTCTCCGTCTTCTGCTTCTTCCCCTCCTCCTGATCCTTCTCCACCTCCTGCTCCTTCTCCACCTCCTGCTCCTTCTCCACCTAATGCTCCTTCTCCACCTCCTGCTCCTTCTCCACCTCCTACTCCTTCTCCACCTCCTGCTCCTCCTCCTTCATCTCCTGCTCCTTCTCCACCTCCTGCTCCTTTTCCATATCCAGCTCCACCTCCACTTCCTGCTCCTTCACCTCCTGCTTCTTCTCCGCCTCCTGCTCCTTCTCCCCCTCTTGCTCCTTCTCCGCCTACTGCTCCTTCTCCGCCTCCTGCTCCTTCTCCGCCTCCTGCTCCTTCTATGCCTCCCGCTCCTCCTCCGCCGACTGCTCGTTCACACCCTCCTGATCATTTTCGCCCTCGAGCCCCTCCTCCACCTCCTGCTCCCTCTCCCTCAACTGCTCCTTCTCCGTCTCCTGCTTCCTCCCCTCCTCCTGATCCTTCTCGTCTTCCTGATCCTTCTCGTCTTCCTGATCCTTCTCGTCCTCCTGCTCCTTCTCGTCCTCCTGCTCCTTCTCGTCATCCTGCTCCTTCTCGTCCTCCTGCTCCTTCACGTCCTCCTGCTCCTTCTCCTCTTGTTGCTCCACCTCCCCCTCCTGCTCCTTCTCCCTCTCCTGCTCCATCTCCCTCTCCTGCTCCTTCTCCCTCTCATTCTCCTTCTCCTCCTGTTGCTCCTTCTCCACCTCCTGCTCCTTCTCAACGTCGGGCTCCATCTCCTCCACCTGCTCCTTCTTCTCTTCGTGCTCCTTCTCCACCTCCTGCTGCTTCTCCTCGTCCTGCTCCTTCTCTCCTCCTCCTGCTCCTTCTCTTCCTCTGCTCAACCCCCTCCTCCTGACCCTTCTTCTCTTCCTGCTCCTTCTCCACCTTCTGCTCCTTCTCCTCCTTCTGCTCCTCCTCCACCTCCTGCTGCTTCTACCCCTCATGCTCCTTTTAGCCCTCCTGCTCCTTCTCCTCCTCTTGCTCCTTCTCCTCCTCCAGCTCCTTCTCCTGCTGCAGCTCCTTCTCCCCCTGCAGCTCCTTCTTCCCGTGCTGCTCCTTCTTCACCTGCAGCTCCTCCTCCGCCTCCTTCTCCTTCTCCACCTCCTGCTCCTTCTCCACCACCTGCTCCTTCTCCGCCTCCTGCTCCTTCTCCACCTCATGCTCCTCCTTCATCTCCTTTCCTTCTCCACCTGCTGCTCTTTTTCCATATCCAGCTCCACCTCCACATCCTGCTCCTTCTCCACCTCATGCTCCTTCTCCAACCATTGCTCCTTCTTCTCCTCCTCCTTCACCACCAACTGTTCATTCTCCACCTCCTGCTCCTTCTCCAACTCCTGCTCCTTCTCCGCCTCCTGCTCCTTCTCCGCCTCCTGCTCCTTCTCCGCCTCCTGCTCCTTCTCTGCCTCCTGCTCCTTCTCCGCCTCCTGCTCCTTCTATGCCTCCCGCTCCATCTCTACCTCCGACTCCTGCTCCTTCTCCACCTCCTGCTCCTTCTCCACCTCCTGCTCCTCCTCCTTCATCTCCTGCTCCTTCTCCACCTCCTGCTCCTTTTCCACCTCCTGCTCATTCTCCACCTCCTGCTCCTTATCCGCCTCCTGCTCCTTCTCCGCCTCCTGCTCCTTCTCAGCCTCCTGCTCCTTCTCCGCCTCCTGCTCCTTCTCTGCCTCCTGCTCCTTCTCCACCTCATGCTCCTCCACCACATCCAGCTCCACCTCCACCTCCTGCTGCTTCCACTCCACCTGCTCCATCTCCTCATTCTGCTCAACCTCACCCTCCTGCTCCTTCTCCACTTCCTGGTCAAACACCTCCTCCTGATCCTTCTCCCCCTCCTGCTCCTGGCTTGCCTGCTGCTTCTTCTCCCCTCCTGCTCCTTCAACCCCTCCTGCTCCTGCTCCTACTCTACCTCCTGCTCATTCTCCGTCTCCTGTTCCTTCTCCTCATCAAGCTCAACCTCTTCCTACTGCTCCTTCTCCACCGCCGGCTCCTTCTCCACCTCCTGCTCATTCTCCACCTCCTGCTCCTTCTCCACCTACTCCTCCTTCTTCCCCTCCTGCTCCTTCTCGACCTCCTGCTCCTTCTCCAACTCCTGCTCCATCTCCACCTCCTGCTCCTTCCCCACCTCCTGCTCCTCCTTCATCTCCTTTCCTTCTCCACCTCCTGCTCTTTTTCCATATCCAGCTCCACCTCCACCTCCTGCTCCTTCTCAAACACCTGCTCCTTCTCCGCCTCCTGCTCCTTCTCCGCCTCCTGCTCCTTCTCCGCCTCCTGCTCCTTCTCTGCCTCCTGCTCCTTCTCCGACTCCTGCTCCTTTTCCCCGTCCTGCTCCTTCTCCACCTCCTGCTCCTTCTCCCCGTCCTGCTCCTTCTTCACCTGCAGCTCCACCTCCGCCTCCTTCTCCTTCTCCACCTCCTGCTCCTTCTCCACCTCCTGCTCCTTCTGCGCCTCCTGCTCTTTCTCCACCTCATGCTCCTCCACCACATCCAGCTCCACCTCCACCTGCTGCTGCTTCCACTCCACCTGCTCCATCTCCTCTTTCTGCTCAACCTCCCCCTCATGCTCCTTCTCCAATTCCTGGTCAAACTCCTCCTCCTGCTCCTTCTCCCCCTCCTGCTCCTGGCTTGCCTGCTGCTCCTTCTCCCCTCCTGCTCCTTCACCCCTTCCTGCTCCTGCACCTTCTCCACCTCCTGCTCCTTCTCCACCTCCTGCTCCTTCTCCACCTCCTGCTCCTTCTCCACCTCCTGCTCCTCCTCCTTCATCTCCTGCTCCTTCTCCACCTCCTGCTCCTTTTCCATTTCCAGCTCCACCTCCACCTCCTGCTCCTTCTCCGCCTCCTACTCCTTCTCCGCCTCCTGCTCCTTCTCCGCCTCCTGCTCCTTCTCCACCTCCTGCTCCTTCTCCCCTCCTGCTCCTACTCCACCTCCTGCTCCTCCTCCTTCATCTCCTGCTCCTTCTCCACCTCCTGCTCCTTCTGCCGCATCCGCTCCTTCTCCTCCTGCCGCTACTTCTCCTCCTGCTGCTTCTTCTCCTCCTGCTGCAACGTCTCCACCTCCTTCTCCTGCTCCTTCTCCACCTCCTTCTCCTGCTCCTTCTCCACCTGCTGCTCCTTCTCCACTCCTGCTCATTCACCACCTCCTGCTCCTTGTCTCCCTCCTCCTCCTTCTCCTCCTGCTGCTCCTTCTCCACGTCCTGCTCCTTCTCTCCCTCCTGCTCCTTCTCCACCTCCTGCTCCTTCTCCACCTCGTGCTCCTTCCCCACCTCCTGCTCCTTCTCCACCTCCTGCTCCTTCTCCTCCTCCTACTTCTTCTCTCCTCCTGCTCCTTCTCCACCTCCTGCTCCTTCTCATCCTCTTCCTCCTGCTCCTTCTCCAACTTCTGCTCAACCTCCACCAACTGCTCCTCCTCCACCTGCTGCTCCTGCTCCATCTTCTCCTCCAGCTGGACCTCCTCCTCCTGCTCCTTCTCCACTCCGCTGCATCTCCACCTCCTGCTCCTTCTCCACCAGCTCCTGCTCCTTCTCCTCCTCCTCCCCCTCCTGCTCCTTCTCCACCTCCTGCTCCTTCTCCCAACCCGCTCCGTCTCCCCCTCCTGCTCCTACTCCCCTTCCTGCTCAAACTCCTTCTCCTGCTCCTTCTCCACCTCCTGCTCATTCTCAACCTGATGCTCAACCTCCAACTGCTCGTTTTCCTCCTCCTCCTCCTTCTCCTTCAGCTCCTCCAGCTCTCCCTCCTCCTCTTGCTCAATCTCCTCCTCCTCCTTGTTCTCCACCCCTGCTCCTTCTCCACCTCCTCATCATTCTCCACCTCCTGCTCCTTCTCGGCTTTTGCTCAAACTCCTACTCCTGCTCCTTCTCCACTTCATGCTCCTTCTCCCGCTCCTGCTCCTACTCCTGCTTGTGCTCCTTCACCTGCTTCTGCTCCGTCTCCGACTGCTGTTACTTCTCTTCCTGATGCTTCTTCTGCTCCTGCTGCTACTTCTCCATCTCCTTCTCCTGCTCCTTCTCCACCTCCTGCTCCTTCTACTCTCCTGCTCATTCACCACCTCCTGTTCCTTCTTCTTCTCCTTCTCCTCCTCCTGCTCCTTCTCCACCTCCTGCTCCTTCTCCACCTTCTGCTCCTTGTCTCCCTCCTGCTCCTTCACCACTTCCTGCTCCTTCTCCACCTCCTGCTCCTTCTCCACCTCCTGCTCCATCTCCTCTTCTTGATCCATCTCCACCTCCTGATCCTTCTCCACCTCCTGCTCCTTCTCCTCCCACTGCTCCATCTCCACCACCTGCTCCTTCTCCTCCTCCTGCTCCTAATCCACCTCCTGCTCCCTCTCCCTCAACTGCTCCTTCTCTGTCTCCTGCTTCTTCCCCTCCTCCTGATCCTTCTCGTCTTCCTGAGCCTTCTCGTCTTCCTGATCCTTCTCGTCTTCCTGCTCCTTCTCGTCCTCCTGCTCCTTCTCCTCCTCCTGCTCCTTCTCCACTTCATGCTCCTTCTCCCGCTCCTGCTCCAACTTCCGCTTCTGCTCCTTCTCCCGCTTCTGCTCCTTCTGCCGCATCTGCTCCTTCTCCTCCTGCCGCTACTTCTCCTCCTGCTGCTTCTTCTCCTCCTGCTGCAACGTCTCCACCTCCTTCTCCTGCTCCTTCTCCACCTCCTTCTCCTGCTCCTTCTCCACCTGCTGCTCCTTCTCCACTCCTGCTCATTCACCACCTCCTGCTCCTTGTCTCCCTCCTCCTCCTTCTCCTCCTGCTGCTCCTTCTCCACGTCCTGCTCCTTCTCTCCCTCCTGCTCCTTCTCCACCTCCTGCTCCTTCTCCACCTCGTGCTCCTTCCCCACCTCCTGCTCCTTCTCCACCTCCTGCTCCTTCTCCTCCTCCTACTTCTTCTCTCCTCCTGCTCCTTCTCCACCTCCTGCTCCTTCTCATCCTCCTCCTCCTGCTCCTTCTCCAACTTCTGCTCAACCTCCACCAACTGCTCCTCCTCCACCTGCTGCTCCTGCTCCATCTTCTCCTCCAGCTGGACCTCCTCCTCCTGCTCCTTCTCCACTCCGCTGCATCTCCACCACCTGCTCCTTCTCCTCCAGCTCCTGCTCCTTCTCCTCCTCCTCCCCCTCCTGCTCCTTCTCCACCTCCTGCTCCTTCTCCCATCCCGCTCCGTCTCCCCCTCCTGCTCCAACTCCCCTTCCTGCTCAAACTCCTTCTCCTGCTCCTTCTCCACCTCCTGCTCATTCTCAACCTGATGCTCAACCTCCAACTGCTCGTTTTCCTCCTCCTCCTCCTTCTCCTTCAGCTCCTCCAGCTCTCCCTCCTCCTCTTGCTCAATCTCCTCCTCCTACTTGTTCTCCACCCCTGCTCCTTCTCCACCTCCTCATCATTCTCCACCTCCTGCTCCTTTTCGGCTTTTGCTCAAACTCCTACTCCTGCTCCTTCTCCACTTCATGCTCCTTCTCCCGCTCCTGCTCCTACTCCTGCTTGTGCTCCTTCCACCCGCTTCTGCTCCTTCTCCTCCTGCTGTTACTTCTCTTCCTGCTGCTTCTTCTGCTCCTGCTGCTACTTCTCCATCTCCTTCTCCTGCTCCTTCTCCACCTCCTGCTCCTTCTACTCTCCTGCTCATTCACCACCTCCTGTTCCTTCTTCTTCTCCTTCTCCTCCTCCTGCTCCTTCTCCACCTCCTGCTCCTTCTCCACCTTCTGCTCCTTGTCTCCCTCCTGCTCCTTCTCCACTTCCTGCTCCTTCTACACCTCCTGCTCCTTCTCCACCTCCTGCTTCATCTCCTCTTCTTGCTCCATCTCCACCTCCTGATCCTTCTCCAGCTCCTGCTCCTTCTCCTCCCACTGCTCCATCTCCACCACCTGCTCCTTCTCCTCCTCCTGCTCCTAATCCTCCTCCTGCTCCTTCTTCTTCTCCAGCTCCATCTCCACCTCCTGCTCCTTCTCCGCCGACTGCTCCGTCTCCGCCTCCTGCTCCTTCTCCGCCTCCTGCTCCTTCGCCGCCTCCTGCTCCTTCCATGCCTCCATCTCTTCCTCCGCCGACTGCTCGTTCACACCCTCCTGATAATTCTCGCCCTCGAGCCCCTCCTCCACCTCCTGCTCCCTCTCCCTCAACAGCTCCTTCTCCGTCTCCTGCTTCTTCCCCTCCTCCTGATCCTTCTCGTCTTCCTGCTCCTTCTCGTCCTCCTGCTCCATCTCGTCCTCCTGCTCCTTCTCGTCCTCCTGCTCCATCTCGTCCTCCTGCTCCTTCTCGTCCTCCTGCTCCTTCTCGTCCTCCTGCTCCTTCTGCTCCTGTTGCTCCTTCTCCCCCTCCTGCTCCTTCTCCCTCTCCTGCTCCTTCTCCCTCTCCTGCTGCTTCTCCTCCTGTTGCTCCTTCTGCACCTCCTGCTCCTTCTGAACGTCTGGCTCCATCTCCTCCTCCTCCTCATTCTTCTCTTCGTGCTCCTTCTCCTCCTCCTGCTGCTTCTCCTCGTCCTCCTCCTTCTCTGCTCAAACCCCTCCTCCTGCTCCTTCTTCTATTCCTGCTCCTTCTCCACCTTCTGCTCCACCTCCACCTCCTGCTCCTTCTACCCCTCCTGCTCCTTCTACCCCTCCTGCTCCTTCTCCTCCTCTTGTTCGTTCTCCTCCTCCAGCTCCTTCTCCTCCTCCAGCTCCTTCTCCCCGTCCTGCTCCTTCTTCACCTGCAGCTCCACCTCCGCCTCCTGCTCCTTCTCCACCTCCTGCTCCTTCTCCACGTACTGCTCCTTCTCCGCCTCCTGCTCCTTCTCCACCTCATGCCCTTCCAACACATCCAGCTCCACCTCCACCTCCTGCTGCTTCCACTCCACCTGCTCCATCTCCTCTTTC
Source organism: Heptranchias perlo (assembly GCF_035084215.1). Lineage (NCBI taxonomy): Eukaryota > Metazoa > Chordata > Chondrichthyes > Hexanchiformes > Hexanchidae > Heptranchias > Heptranchias perlo. Next base: position 37,470,828 of record NC_090354.1, on the reverse strand, counting down.
TGCTCAACCTCCCCCTCCTGCTCCTTCTCCACTTCCTGGTCAAACTCCTCATCCTGCTCCTTCTACCCCTCCTGCTCCTGGCTTGCCTGCTGCTCCTTCTCCCCTCCTGCTCCTTCACCCCCTCCTGCTCCTGCTCCTACTCTACATCCTGCTTATTCTCCGTCTTCTGTTCCTTCACCTCGTCAAGCTCAACCTCTTCCGACTGCTCCTTCTCCACCTCCTGCTCCTTCTACACCTCCTGCTCCTTCTCCACCTCCTGCTCCTTCTCCACCTCCTGCTCCATCTCCACTCCTGCTCCTTCTCAACCTCCTGCTCCTTCTCCTCCTCCTGCTCATTCTCCACCTCTTCCTCCTTCTTCACCTCCTGCTCCTTCTCCACCTCCTGCTCCTTCTCCACCTCCTGCTGCTCCTCCTTCATCTCCTTTCCTTCTCCACCTCCTGCTCTTTTTCCATATCCAGCTCCACCTCCACCTCATGTTCCTTCTCCAACCACTGCTCCTTCTCCTCCTCCTACTTCTCCTCCAACTGTTCATTCTCACCTCCTGCTCCTTCTCCACCTCCTGCTCCTTCTCCACCCACTGCTCCTTCTCCGCCTCCTGCTCCTTCTCCGCAACCTGCTGCTTCTCCGCCTCCTGCTGCTTCTATGCCTCCCGCTCCATCTCTACCTCCGCCTCCTGCTCCTTCTCCCCCTCCCGCTCCATCTCTACCTCCTGCTACTTTTCCCCGTCCTGATCCTTCTCCACACTCCTGCTCACTCTCCCACTGCTGCTCACTCACCCCCTCCTGCTCCTTCTCCTCGTCCCGCTCAACCTCCTCCTCCTGCTCCTTCTCCTCTTCCTGCTCCTTCTCCACCTCCTGCTCCTTCTCCACCTCCTGCTCCTTCTGCACCTCCTGCTCCTTCTCCACCTCCTGCTCCTACTCCACCTCCTGCTCCTCCTCCTTCATCTCCTGCTCCTTCTCCACCTCCTGCTCCTTTTCCATATCCAGCTTCACCTCCACCTGCTGCTCCTTCTCCACCTCCTGCTCCTTCTCCGCCTCCTGCTCCTTCTCCGCCTCCTGCTCCTGCTCCGCCTCCTGCTCCTTCTATGCCTGCCGCTTCTCCTCCGCCTGCTGCTCGTTCACATCCTCCTGATCATTCTCGACGTCGAGCCCCTCCTCCACCTCCTGCTCCCTCTCCCTCAACTGCTCCTTCTCCGTCTCCTGCTTCTTCCCCTCCCCCTGATCCTTCTCGTCTTCCTGATCCTTCTCGTCTTCCTGATCCTTCTCGTCCTCCTGCTCCTTCTCGTCCTCCTGCTCCTTCTCGTCCTCCTGCTCCTTCTCCTCCTGTTGCTCCTTCTCCCCGTCCTGCTCCTTCTCCCTCGCCTGCTCCTTCTCCCTCTCCTGCTCCTTCTCCCTCTCCTGCTCCTTCTCCTCCTGTTGCTACTTCTCCACCTCCTGCTCCTTCTCAACGTTTGGCTCCATCTCCTCCTCCACCTCATTCTTCTCTTCGTGCTCCTTCTCCTCCTCCTGCTGCTTCTTCTCGTCCTGCTCCTTCTCTGCTCAACCCCTCCTCCTGCTCCTTCTTCTCTTCCTGCTCCTTCTCCACCATCTGCTCCTTCTCCTCCTTCTGCTCCTCCTCCACCTCCTGCTCCTTCTTCTCTTCCTGCTCCTTCTCCACCTTCTGCTCCTCCTCCACCTCCTGCTCCTTCTACCCCTCCTGCTCCTTCTACCCCTCCTGCTCCTTCTCCTCCTCTTGTTCGTTCTCCTCCCCCAGCTCCTTCTCCTCCTCCCCCTCCTTCTCCCCGTCCTGCTACTTCTTCACCTGCAGCTCCACCTCCGCCTCCTGCTCCTTCTCCACCTCCTGCTCCTTCTCCACCTCCTGCTCCTTCTCCGCCTCCTGATCCTTCTCCACCTCATGCTCCTCCACCACATCCAGCTCCACCTCCACCTCCAACTGTTTCCCCTCCACATGCTCCATCTCCTCTTTCTGCTCAACCTCCCCCTCGTGCTCCTTCTCCACTTCCTGGTCAAACACCTCCTCCTGCTCCTTCTTCCGCTCCTGCTCCTGCCTCGCCTGCTGCTCCTTCTCCCCACCTGCTCCTTCCCCCCCTCCTGCTCCTGCCCGACTCTACGTTCTGCTCCTTCTCCGTCTCCTGTTCCTTCTCCTCGTCAAGCTCAACCTCTTCCGACTGCTCCTTCTCCACCTCCTGCTCCTTCTCCACCTCCTGCTCCTTCTCCACCTCCTGCTCCTTCTCCACCTCCTGCTACTTCCCCACCTCCTGCTCCTTCTCCACATGCTGCTCCTTCTCCACCTCCTGCTCCTTCTCCACCTCCTGCTACTTCTCCACCTCCTGCTCCTTCTCCACCTCCTGCTCCTTCTCCACCTTCTCCTCCTCCTTCACCTCCTGCTCCTTCTCCACCTCCTGCTCCTTCTCCACCTCCTGCTCCTTCTCCACCTCCTGCTCCAACTACCCGTCCTGCTGCTTCTTCACCTCCAGATCCTTCTCCAACTGAAGCTTTCTACAACTACTGTTCATTCTCCACATCCTGCTCCTTCGCCTCCTCCTCCTCCTTCTCCTAAAACTGGTCATTCCCCACCTCCTGCTCCTTCTCCACCTCCGGCTCCTTCGCCTCCTCCTGCTTCTTCCCCTCCTCCTGCTCCTTCTCGTCCTCCTGATCATTCTCGTCCTTCTGCTCATTCGCCCCCTCTTGCTCTTGCTTTGCATCCCACTCCTTCTCCCCCTCCCGCTCCATCTCTACCTCCTGCTCCTTTTCCCCGTCCTGCTCCTTCTCCACCTCCTGCTCACTCTCCCCCTCCTGCTTACTCTCCCCCTCCTGCTCCTTCTCCTCGTCCCGCTCAACCTCCTCCTCCTGCTCCTTCTCCACCTCCTGCTCCTTCTCCACCTCCTGCTTCTTCTCCACCTCCTGCTCCTTCTCCACCTCCTGCTCCTTCTCCACCTCCTGCTCCTCCTCCTTTATCTCCTGCTCCTTCTCCACCTCCTGCTCATTTTCCGTATCTAGCTCCACCTCCACATTCTGCTCCTTCTCCACCTCATGATCCTTCTCCAACTACTGCTCCTTCTCCTCCTCCTTCTTCTCCTCCAACTGTTCATTCTCCACCTCCTGCTCCTTCTCCACCTCCTCCTCCTTCTCCAACTCCTGCTCCTTCTCCACCTACTGCTCCTTCTACACCTCCTGCTCCTTCTCCTCCTCCTGCTCCTACTCCACCCCCTGCTCCACCTCCTTGTGCTCCTTCTTCGCCTCCTGCTCCTTCTCCGCCTCCTGCTCCTTCTCCGCCTCCTGCTCCGCCTCCTGCTCCTTCTCCGCCTCCTGCTCCTTCTCCGCCTCCCGCTCCTTCTCCGCCTCCTTCTCCTTCTCCGCCTCCTGCTCCTTCTCCGCCTCCTGCTCATACCCCTCCTCCTGCACCTTCTCACCCTCCTGCTCCTGCTTTGCCTCCTGCTCCTTCGCCCCGTTCTGTTCCTTCGCCCCCTCCTGCTCCTTCTCCACCTATAGCTCCTTCTCCACCTTCTGCTCCTACTCTACATCCTGCTCATTCTATCCATCCTGTTCCATCTCGTCGTCCAGCTCAACTTCCACCTACTGATCCTTCTCCACTTCATGCTCCTTCTCCACCTCCTGCTCATTCTTCTCTTCCTGCTCCTTCTTCTCTTCATGCTCCTTCTCCTCCTCCTTATCCTTCTCCTCCTCCTTATCCTTCTCCACCTCCTGCTCCTTCTCCACCTCCTGCTCTTTCTCCACCTCCTGGTCCTTCTCTACCTCCTGCTCCTTCTCCACCTCCTGCTCCTTCTCCACCTTCTGGTCCTTCTCCGCCTCCTGCTCCTTCTCCACCTCCTGCTCCTTCTCCACCTCCTGCTCCTTCTCCACCTCCTGCTCCTTCTCCACCTCCTATTCCTACTCCACCTCCACCTCCTTCTCCTCCTCCTCATGCTCCATCTCCACGTCCTGCTCCTTCTCCCCCTCCAGCTCCAACTCCCCGTCCTGCTCCTTCTTCACCCGCAGCTCCTTCTCCAACTGAAGCTTTCTACAACTCCTGTTCATTCTCCACTTCCAGCTCCTTCACCTCCTCCTCCTCCTTCTCCTCCAACTGGTCATTCCGCACCTCCTGCTCCTTCTCCACCTCCGGCTCCTTCTCCCTCTCCTGCTGCTTCAACGCGTCCTGCTCCTTCCATGCATCTAGCTCCTTCTCTTCATCCTGCTCGTTCACCCCCACCTGCTCCTTCTCCTCCTCCTGCTTCTTCCCCTCCTCCTGCTCCTTCTAGTCCTCCTGATCATTCACGTCCTCCTGCTCATTCGCCCCCTCTTGCTCTTGCTTTGCATCCCACTCCTTCTCCGCCTCCTGCTCCTTCTCCACCTCCAGCTCCATCTCTACCTCCTGCTCCTTTTCCCCATCCTGCTCCTTCTCCACCTCCTGCTCACTCTCCCCCTCCTGCTCACTCTCCCCCTCCAGCTCCTTCTCCTCGTCCCGCTCAACCTCCTCCTCCTGCTCCTTCTCCACCTCCTGCTTCTTCTCCACCTCCTGCTCTTTCTCCACCTCCTGCTCCTTCTCCACCTCCTGCTCCTTCTCCACCTCCTGCTTCTTCTCCACCTCCTGCTCCTTCTCCACCTCCTGCTCCTTCTCCACCTCCTGCTCCTTCTCCACCTCCTGCTCCTACTCCACCTCCTGCTCCTCCTCCTTTATCTCCTGCTCCTTCTCCACATCCTGCTCATTTTCCATATCCAGTTCCACCTCCACATCCTGCTCCTTCTCCACCTCATGATCCTTCTCCACCTCCTCCTTCTCCTCCAACTGTTCATTCTCCACCTCCTGCTCCTTCTCCACCTCCTGCTCCTTCTCCACCTCCTGCTCCTTCTCCACCTACTGCTCCATCTTCACCTCCAGCTGGACCTCCTCCTCCTGCTTCTTCTCCACTCCGCTCCATCTCCACCTCCTGCTCCTTCTCCTCCTCCAGCTCCTGCTCCTTCTCCTCCTCCTCCCCCTCCTGCTCCTTCTCCGCCTCCTGCTCCTTCTCCGCCTCCCGCTCCTTCTCCGCCTCCTTCTCCTTCTCCGCCTCCTGCTCCTCCTTCACCTCCTGCTCCTTCTCCACCTCGTGCTCCTTCTCCACCTCCTGCTCCTTCTCCACCTCCTGCTCCTTCTCCACCTCCTGCTCCAACTCCCCGTCCTGCTCCTTCTTCACCTCCAGCTCCTTCTCCAACTGAAGCTTTCTACAACTCCTGTTCATTCTCCACTTCCTGCTCCTTCGCCTCCTCCTCCTCCTTCTCCTCCAACTGGTCATTCCCCACCTCCTGCTGCTTCTCCACCTCCGGCTCCTTCGCCTCCTCCTGCTTCTTCCCCTCCTCCTGCTCCTTCTCGTCCTCCTGATCATTCTCGTCCTTCTGCTCATTCGCCCCCTCTTGCTCTTGCTTTGCATCCCACTCCTTCTCCCCCTCCCGCTCCATCTCTACCTCCTGCTCCTTTTCCCCGTCCTGCTCCTTCTCCACCTCCTGCTCAGTCTCACCCTCCTGCTCACTCTCCCCCTCCTGCTCCTTCTCCTCGTCCCGCTCAACCTCCTCCTCCTGCTCCTTCTCCACCTCCTGCTCCTTCTCCACCTCCTGCTTCTTCTCCACCTCCTGCTGCTTCTCCACCTCCTGATCCTTCTCCACCTCCTGCTCCTTCTCCACCTCCTGCTCCTTCTCCACCTCCTGCTCCTCCTCCTTTATCTCCTGCTCCTTCTCCACCTCCTGCTCATTTTCCATATCTCGCTCCACCTCCACATTCTGCTCCTTCTCCACCTCATGATCCTTCTCCAACTATTGCTCCTTCTCCTCCTCCTGCTTCTCCTCCAACTGTTCATTCTCCACCTCCTGCTCCTTCTCCACCTCCTGCTCCTTCTCCAACTCCTGCTCCTTCTCCACCGACTGCTCCTTCGCCACCTCCTGCTCCTTCTCCTCCTCCTGCTACTACTCCACCCACTGCTCCACCTCCTTGTGCTCCTTCTCCGCCTCCTGCTCCTTCTCCGCCTCCTGCTCCTTCTCCGCCTCCTGCTCCGCCTCCTGCTCCTTCTCCGCCTCCTGCTCCTTCTCCGCCTCCCGCTCCTTCTCCGCCTCCTTCTCCTTCTCCGCCTCCTGCTCCTTCTCCGCCTCCTGCTCATACCCCTCCTCCTGCACCTTCTCACCCTCCTGCTCCTGCTTTGCCTCCTGCTCCTTCGCCCCGTTCTGTTCCTTCGCCCCCTCCTGCTCCTTCTCCACCTATAGCTCCTTCTCCACTTTCTGCTCCTACTCTACATCCTGCTCATTCTACCCATCCTGTTCCATCTCGTCGTCCAGCTCAACTTCCACCTTCTGCTCCTTCTCCACTTCATGCTCCTTCTCCACCTCCTGCTCATTCTTCTCTTCCTGCTCCTTCTTCTCTTCATGCTCCTTCTCCTCATCGAGTCATAGAGTCATAGAGTTATACAGCACGGATAGAGGCCCTTCGTCCCATCGTGTCCGCGCCGGCCATCAGCCCTGTCTACTCTAATCCCATATTCCTCCTCCTTATCCTTCTCCACCTCCTGCTCCTTCTCCACCTCCTGCTCTTTCTCCACCTCCTGGTCCTTCTCTACCTCCTGCTCCTTCTCCGCCTCCTGCTCCTTCTCCACCTCCTGCTCCTTCTCCACCTCCTGCTCCTTCTCCACCTCCTGCTCCTTCTCCACCTCCTATTCCTACTCCACCTCCAGCTCCTTCTCCTCCTCCTCATGCTCCATCTCCACGTCCTGCTCCTTCTCCCCCTCCAGCTCCAACTCCCCGTGCTGCTCCTTCTTCACCTCCAGCTCCTTCTCCAACTGAAGCTTTCTACAACTCCTGTTCATTCTCCACTTCCTGCTCCTTCGGCTCCTCCTCCTCCTTCTCCTCCAACTGGTCATTCACCACCTCCTGCTCCTAATCCACCTCCGGCTCCTTCTCCCTCTCCTGCTGCTTCAATGCGTCCTGCTCCTTCTCGTCCTCCTGATCATTCTCGTCCTCCTGCTCATTCGCCCCCTCTTGCTCTTGCTTTGCATCCCACTCCTTCTCCGCCTCCTGCTCCTTCTCCCCCTCCCGCTCCATCTCTACCTCCTGCTCCTTTTCCCCGTCCTGCTCCTTCTCCACCTCCTGCTCACTCTCCCCCTCCTGCTCACTCTCCCCCTCCTGCTCCTTCTCCTCGTCCCGCTCAACCCACTCCTCCTGCTCCTTCTCCACCTCCTGCTCCTTCTCCACCTCCTGCTTCTTCTCCACCTCCTGCTCCTTCTCCACCTCCTGCTCCTTCTCCACCTCCTGCTCCTTCTCCACCTCCTGCTCCTTCTCCACCTCCTGCTCCTCCTCCTTTATCTCCTGCTCCTTCTCCACCTCCTGCTCATTTTCCATATCCAGCTCCACCTCCACATCCTGCTCCTTCTCCACCTCATGATCCTTCTCCAACTACTGCTCCTTCTCCTCCTCCTCCTTCTCCTCCAACTGTTCATTCTCCACCTCCTGCTCCTTCTCCACCTCCTGCTCCTTCTCCAACTCCTTCTCCTTCTCCACCGACTGCTCCATCTTCACCTCCAGCTGAACCTCCTCCTCCTGCTCCTTCTCCACTCCGCTCCATCTCCACCTCCTGCTCCTTCTCCACCTCCTGCTCCTTCTCCAACTCCTCCTCCTCCTCCCCCTACTGCTCCTTCTCCACCTCCTGCTCCTTCTCCCCTCCGGCTCCTTCTGCCCCTCCTGGTCCTTCTCCCCTTCCTGCTCAAACTCCTCCTCCTTCTCCTTCTCCACCTCCTGCTCACTCTCCCCCTCCTGCTCACTCTTCCCCTCCTGCTCCTTCTCCTCGTCCCGCTCAACCTCCTCCTCCTGCTACTTCTCCACCTCCTGCTCCTTCTCCACCTCCTGCTTCTTCTCCACCTCCTGCTCCTTCTCCACCTCCTGCTCCTTCTCCACCTCCTGCTCTTTCTCCACCTCCTGCTCCTTCTCCACCTCCTGCTCCTCTTCCTTTATCTCCTTCTCCTTCTCCACCTCCTGCTCATTTTCCATATCCAGCTCCACCTCCACATCCTGCTCCTTCTCCACCTCATGATCCTTCTCCAACTACTGCTCCTTCTCCTCCTCCTCCTTCTCCTCCAACTGTTCATTCTCCACCTCCTGCTCCTTCTCCACCTCCTGCTCCTTCTCCAACTCCTCCTCCTCCTCCCCCTCCTGCTCCTTCTCCACCTCCTGCTCCTTCTCCCCTCCGGCTCCTTCTGCCCCTCCTGGTCCTTCTCCCCTTCCTGCTCAAACTCCTCCTCCTTCTCCTTCTCCACCTCCTGCTCATTCTCAACCTGCTGCTCAACCTCCACCTGCTCGTTTTCCTCCTCCTCCTCCTGCTCCTTCAGCTCCTCCAGCTCTCCCTCCTCCTCTTGCTCAATCTCCTCCTCCTCCTTGTTCTCCACCCCTGCTCCTTCTCCACCTCCTCATCATTCTCCACCTCCTGCTCCTTCTCGGCTTTTGCTCAAACTCCTCCTCCTGCTCCTTCTCCACTTCATGCTCCTTCTCCCGCTCCTGCTCCTACTCCTGCTTGTGCTCCATCACCCGCTTCTGCTCCGTCTCCTCCTGCTGCTAATTCTCCTCCTGCTGCTTCTTCTGCTCCTGCTGCTACTTCTCCATCTCCTTCTCCTGCTCCTTCTCCACCTCCGGCTCCTTCTCTTCTCCTGCTCATTCACCACCTCCTGTTCCTTCTTCTCCTCCTTCTCCTCCTCCTGGTCCTTCTCCACCTCCTGCTCCTTCTCCACCTCCTGCTCCTTCTCCTCTTCCTGCTCCTTCTCCACCCCCTGCTCCACCTCCTTGTGCTCCTTCTCCGCCTCCTGCTCCTTCTCCGCCTCCTGCTCCGCCTCCTGCTCCTTCTCCGCCTCCTGCTCCTTCTCCGCCTCCCGCTCCTTCTCCGCCTCCTTCTCCTTCTCCGCCTCCTGCTCCTTCTCCGCCTCCTGCTCATACCCCTCCTCCTGCACCTTCTCACCATCCTGCTCCTGCTTTGCCTCCTGCTCATTCGCCCCGTTCTGTTCCTTCGCCCCCTCCTGCTCCTTCTCCACTTATAGCTCCTTCTCCACCTTCTGCTCCGACTCTACATCCTGCTCATTCTACCCCTCCTGTTCCATCTCGTCGCCCAGCTCAACTGCCACCATCTGCTCCTTCTCCACTTCTGCTCCTTCTCCACCTCCTGCTCCTTCTTCTCTTCCTGCTCCTTCTTCTCTTCCTGCTCCTTCTTCCCTCCCTGCTCCTTCTCCTCCTCCTGCTCCTTCTCCACCTCCTGCTCCTTCTCCGCCTCCTGCTCCTTCTCCGCCTCCTGCTCCTTCTCCGCCTCCTGCTCCTTCTATGCCTCCCGCTCCTCCTCCGCCTACTGCTCGTTCACACCCTCCTGATCATTCTCGCCGTCGAGCCCCTCCTCCACCTCCTGCTCCCTCTCCCTCAACTGCTCCTTCTCCGTCTCCTGCTCCTTCCCCTCCTCCTGATGCTTCTCGTCTTCCTGATCCTTCTCGTCTTCCTGATCCTTCTCGTCTTCCTGATCCTTCTCGTATTCCTGATCCTTCTCGTGCTCCTGCTCCTTCTCGTCCTCCTGCTCCTCCGCAACTCCTGCTCAACCTCCTCCTGCTCCATCTCCTGCTCCTACTCAACCTCCACCTCCTGCTCCTTCTCCGACTCCTGCTCAACCTCCTCCTGCTCCTTCTGCTCCTCCTCATCAACTTCCTCCTGATCGTTCGCCTTCTGATACTCAACCTCCTCCTCCTGCTCCGCCTCCCGCTCCTGTTCCTTCTCCACCTCCTGCATCTTCTCCCTCTACTGCACCTTCATCCCTCCTGCACCTTCTCACCTCCTGCACCTTCTCCTCCACCTGCTCCTTCTCCTCCTCCTGCTCCGTCTCCACTTCATGCTCCTTCTCCCGCTCCTGCTCCAACTTCCGCTTCTGCTCCTTCTCCCGCTTCTGCTCCTTCTGCCGCATCTGCTCCTTCTCCTCCTGCCGCTACTTCTCCTCCTGCTGCTTCTTCTCCTCCCGCTGCAACGTCTCCACCTCCTTCTCCTACTCCTTCTCCACCTCATTCTCCTGCTCCTTCTCCACCTCCTGCTCCTTCTCCACTCCTGCTCATTCACCACCTCCTGCTCCTTGTCTCCCTCCTCCTCCTTCTCCTCCTTCTGCTCCTTCTCCACGTCCTGCTCCTTCTCTCCCTCCTGCTCCTTCTCCACCTCCTGCTCCTTCTCCACCTCGTGCTCCTTCCCCACCTCCTGCTCCGTCGCCACTTCATGCTCCTTCTCCCGCTCCTGCTCCAACTTCCGCTTTTGCTCCTTCTCCCGCTTCTGCTCCTTCTGCCGCATCTGCTCATTCTCCTCCTGCCGCTACTTCTCCTCCTCCTGCTTCTTCTCCTCCTGCTGCAACGTCTCCACCTCCTTCTCCTACTCCTTCTCCACCTCCTTCTCCTGCTCCTTCTCCACCTCCTGCTCCTTCTCCACTCCTGCTCATTCACCACCTCCTGCTCCTTGTCTCCCTCCTCCTCCTTCTCCTCCTCCTGCTCCTTCTCGACGTCCTGGTTCTTCTCTCCTCCTGCTCCTTCTCCACCTCCTGCTCCTTCTCATCCTCCTCCTCCTGCTCCTTCTCCACCTTCTGCTCAACCTCCACCAACTGCTCCTCCTCCACCTGCTCCTCCAGCTCCATCTTCTCCTCCAGCTGAACCTTCTCCTCCTGCTCCTTCTGCACTCCGCTCCTTCTCCACCTCCTGCTCCTTCTCCACTCCTGCTCATTCACCACCTCCTGCTCCTTGTCTCCCTCCTCCTCCTTCTCCTCCTCCTGCTCCTTCTCCACGTCCTGCTTCTTCTCTCCTCCTTCTCCTTCTCCACCTCCTGCTCCTTCTCCTCCTCCCCCTCTTGCTCCTTCTCCACCTCCTGCTCGTTCTCCCCTCCTGCTCCTTCTCCCCCTCCTGATCCTTCTCCCCTTCCTGCTCAAACTCCTCCTCCTGCTCCTTCTCCACCTCCTGCTGATAATCAACCTGCTGCTCAACCTCCACCTGCTCGTTTTCCTCCTCCTCCTCCTGCTCCTTCAGCTCCTCCAGCTCTCCCTCCTCCTCTTGCTCAATCTCCTCCTCCTCCTTGTTCTCCACCCCTGCTCCTTCTCCACCTCCTCACCATTCTCCACCTCCTGCTCCTTCTCGGCTTTTGCTCAAACTCCTCCTCCTGCTCCTTCTCCACTTCATGCTCCTTATCCCGCTCCTGCTCCTACTCCTGCTGGTGCTCCTTCACCCGCTTCTGCTCCGTCTCCTCCTGCTGCTACTTCTCCTCCTGCTGCTTCTTCTGCTCCTGCTGCTACTTCTCCATCTCCTTCTCCAGCTCCTTCTCCTTCTCCTGCTGCTTGTCCACCTCCTGCTCCTTGTCCACCTCAAGCGCATTTTCGCCCTCCTGCTGCATCTCGCCCACGTGCTGCTTCTCGACCTCCTGCTCCTTCTCGTCCTCCTGCTCCTTCTCCACCTCCTACTCCTACTCCACACCTGCTCATTCACCAACTCCAGCTCCTTTTTCTCCTTCTTCTCTTGCTCCTGCTCCTTCTCCACCTTCTGCTACTTGTCTCCGTCCTCCTCCTTCTCTCCCTCCTTCTCCTTCTCCACCTCCTGCTCGTTCTCCTTCTCTTGCTCCTTCTCCACCTCCTGCTCCTTCTCCTCATCTTGCGCCTTCTTCTTCTACTTCTTCGCCTCCTTTTGCTTCTACTCCTCCTCCTGCTCCTTTTTCTTCTCCTGCTCCTCCTCCACTCCTGCTCCATCTCCACCTCCTGATCCTTCTCCTCCTCCTGATTCTTCTCCACCTCCTGCTCATTCTCCACCTCCCGCACCTTCTCCACCTCCTGCTCCTTCTTCTACTCCTGCTTCTGCTCATCCTCCTGCTTCTTCTCCAACTCCTTCTCTACTCCCCCTCCTGGTCCTTCTTCGCCTCCTGCTTCTTCTCGACCTATTGCTTCTTCTCCACATCCTGTTCCTTCTCCTCCTCCTCCTTCTCCACCTCCTTCTCCTCCTCCTGCTCCTTGTCCATCTCCTGCTCCTTCTCCACCTCCTGCTCCTTCTCCTCATCTTGCGCCTTCTCCACCTCCTGCTCCTTCTCCACCTCCTGGTCCTTCTCCTCATCTTGCGCCTTCTCCACCTTCTGCTCATTCTCCTACTCCTGCTCCTCCTCCTGCTTCTGCTCCTTCACCCGCTTCTGCTCCGTCTCCTCCTGCTGTTACTTCTCCTCCTGCTGCTTCTTCTGCTCCTGCTGCTACTTCTCCATCTCCTTCTCCTGCTTCTTCTCCACCTCATGCTCCATCTCCACTCCTGCTCATTCAAAATCTCCTGTTCCTTCTTCTCCTCCTTCTCCTCCTCCTGCTCCTTCTCCACCTCCTGCTCCTTGTCTCCCTCCTGCTCCTTCTCCACCTCCTGCTCCTTCTCCACCTCCTGCTCCTTCTCCTCTTCTTGCTCCATCTCGTCCTCCTGATCATTCTCGTCCTCCTGCTCATTCGCCCCCTCTTGCTCTTGCTTTGCATCCCACTACTTCTCCGCCTCCTGCTCCTTCTCCCCGTGCCGCTCCATCTCTACCTCCTGCTCCTTTTCCCCGTCCTGCTCCTTCTCCACCTCCTGCTCACTCTCCCCCTCCTGCTCACTCTCCCCCTCCTGCTCCTTCTCCTCGTCCCGCTCAACCTCCTCCTCCTGCTCCTTCTCCACCTCCTGCTCCTTCACCACCTCCTGCTTCTTCTCCACCTCCTGCTCCTTCTCCACCTCCTGCTCCTTCTCCACCTCCTGCTCCTTCTCCACCTCCTGCTCCTTCTCCACCTCCTGCTCCTCCTCCTTTATCTCCTGCTCCTTCTCCACCTCCTGCTCATTTTCCATATCCAGCTCCACCTCCACATCCTGCTCCTTCTCCACCTCATGATCCTTCTCCAACTACTGCTCCTTCTCCTCCTCCTCCTTCTCCTCCAACTGTTCATTCTCCACCTCCTGCTCCTTCTCCACCTCCTGCTCCTTCTCCAACTCCTGCTCCTTCTCCACCGACTGCTCCATCTTCACCTCCAGCTGGACCTCCTCCTCCTGCTCTTTCTCCACTCCGCTCCATCTCCACCTCCTGCTCCTTCTCCACCTCCTGCTCCTTCTCCAACTCCTCCTCCTCCTCCCCCTCCTGCTCCTTCTCCACCTCCTGCTCCTTCTCCCCTCCGGCTCCTTCTGCCCCTCCTGGTCCTTCTCCCCTTCCTGCTCAAACTCCTCCTCCTTCTCCTTCTCCACCTCCTGCTCATTCTCAACCTGCTGCTCAACCTCCACCTGCTCGTTTTCCTCCTCCTCCTCCTGCTCCTTCAGCTCCTCCAGCTCTCCCTCCTCCTCTTGCTCAATCTCCTCCTCCTCCTTGTTCTCCACCCCTGCTCCTTCTCCACCTCCTCATCATTCTCCACCTCCTGCTCCTTCTCGGCTTTTGCTCAAACTCCTCCTCCTGCTCCTTCTCCACTTCATGCTCCTTCTCCCGCTCCTGCTCCTACTCCTGCTTGTGCTCCATCACCCGCTTCTGCTCCGTCTCCTCCTGCTGCTAATTCTCCTCCTGCTGCTTCTTCTGCTCCTGCTGCTACTTCTCCATCTCCTTCTCCTGCTCCTTCTCCACCTCCGGCTCCTTCTCTTCTCCGGCTCATTCACCACCTCCTGTTCCTTCTTCTCCTCCTTCTCCTCCTCCTGGTACTTCTCCACCTCCTGCTCCTTCTCCACCTCCTGCTCCTTCTCCTCTTCCTGCTCCTTCTCCACCCCCTGCTCCACCTCCTTGTGCTCCTTCTCCGCCTCCTGCTCCTTCTCCGCCTCCTGCTCCGCCTCCTGCTCCTTCTCCGCCTCATGCTCCTTCTCCGCCTCCCGCTCATTCTCCGCCTCCTTCTCCTTCTCCGCCTCCTGCTCCTTCTCCGCCTCCTGCTCATACCCCTCCTCCTGCACCTTCTCACCATCCTGCTCCTGCTTTGCCTCCTGCTCATTCGCCCCGTTCTGTTCCTTCGCCCCCTCCTGCTCCTTCTCCACCTATAGCTCCTTCTCCACCTTCTGCTCCGACTCTACATCCTGCTCATTCTACCCCTCCTGTTCCATCTCGTCGCCCAGCTCAACTTCCACCATCTGCTCCTTCTCCACTTCTGCTCCTTCTCCACCTCCTGCTCCTTCTTCTCTTCCTGCTCCTTCTTCTCTTCCTGCTCCTTCTTCTCTCCCTGCTCCTTCTCCTCCTCCTGCTCCTTCTCCTCCTCCTGCTCCTTCTCCGCCTCCTGCTCCTTCTCCACCTCCTGCTCCTTCTCCGCCTCCTGCTCCTTCTCCGCCTCCTGCTCCTTCTATGCCTCCCGCTCCTCCTCCGCCTACTGCTCGTTCACACCCTCCTGATCATTCTCGCCGTCGAGCCCCTCCTCCACCTCCTGCTCCCTCTCCCTCAACTGCTCCTTCTCCGTCTCCTGCTCCTTCCCCTCCTCCTGATGCTTCTCGTCTTCCTGATCCTTCTCGTCTTCCTGATCCTTCTCGTCTTCCTGATCCTTCTCGTCTTCCTGATCCTTCTCGTGCTCCTGCTCCTTCTCGTCCTCCTGCTCCTTCCGCAACTCCTGCTCAACCTCCTCCTGCTCCATCTCCTGCTCCTACTCAACCTCCACCTCCTGCTCCTTCTCCGACTCCTTCTCAACCTCCTCCTGCTCCTTCTCCTCCTCCTCATCAACTTCCTCCTGATCGTTCGCCTTCTGATACTCAACCTCCTCCTCCTGCTCCGCCTCCCGCTCCTGTTCCTTCTCCACCTACTGCATCTTCTCCCTCTCCTGCACCTTCATCCCTCCTGCACCTTCTCACCTCCTGCACCTTCTCCTCCACCTGCTCCTTCTCCTCCTCCTGCTCCGTCTCCACTTCATGCTCCTTCTCCCGCTCCTGCTCCAACTTCCGCTTCTGCTCCTTCTCCCGCTTCTGCTCCTTCTGCCGCATCTGCTCCTTCTCCTCCTGCCGCTACTTCTCCTCCTGCTGCTTCTTCTCCTCCTGCTGCAACGTCTCCACCTCCTTCTCCTACTCCTTCTCCACCTCCTTCTCCTGCTCCTTCTCCACCTCCTGCTCCTTCTCCACTCCTGCTCATTCACCACCTCCTGCTCCTTGTCTCCCTCCTCCTCCTTCTCCTCCTCCTGCTCCTTCTCCACGTCCTGGTTCTTCTCTCCTCCTGCTCCTTCTCCACCTCCTGCTCCTTCTCATCCTCCTCCTCCTGCTCCTTCTCCACCTTCTGCTGAACCTCCACCAACTGCTCCTCCTCCACCTGCTCCTCCAGCTCCATCTTCTCCTCCAGCTGAACCTTCTCCTCCTGCTCCTTCTGCACTCCGCTCCTTCTCCACCTCCTGCTCCTTCTCCACTCCTGCTCATTCACCACCTCCTGCTCCTTGTCTCCCTCCTCCTCCTTCTCCTCCTCCTGCTCCTTCTCCACGTCCTGCTTCTTCTCTCCTCCTTCTCCTTCTCCACCTCCTGCTCCTTCTCCTCCTCTCCCTCCTGCTCCTTCTCCACCTCCTGCTCGTTCTCCCCTCCTGCTCCTTCTCCCCCTCCTGATCCTTCTCCCCTTCCTGCTCAAACTCCTCCTCCTGCTCCTTCTCCACCTCCTGCTGATAATCAACCTGCTGCTCAACCTCCACCTGCTCGTTTTCCTCCTCCTCCTCCTCCTGCTCCTTCAGCTCCTCCAGCTCTCCCTCCTCCTCTTGCTCAATCTCCTCCTCCTCCTTGTTCTCCACCCCTGCTCCTTCTCCACCTCCTCATCATTCTCCACCTCCTGCTCCTTCTCGGCTTTTGCTCAAACTCCTCCTCCTGCTCCTTCTCCACTTCATGCTCCTTATCCCGCTCCTGCTCCTACTCCTGCTGGTGCTCCTTCACCCGCTTCTGCTCCGTCTCCTCCTGCTGCTACTTCTCCTCCTGCTGCTTCTTCTGCTCCTGCTGCTACTTCTCCATCTCCTTCTCCAGCTCCTTCTCCTTCTCCTGCTGCTTGTCCACCTCCTGCTCCTTGTCCACCTCAAGCGCATTTTCGCCCTCCTGCTGCATCTCGCCCACGTGCTGCTTCTCGACCTCCTGCTCCTTCTCGTCCTCCTGCTCCTTCTCCACCTCCTACTCCTACTCCACACCTGCTCATTCACCAACTCCAGCTCCTTTTTCTCCTTCTTCTCTTGCTCCTGCTCCTTCTCCACCTCCTGCTGCTTGTCTCCGTCCTCCTCCTTCTCTCCCTCCTTCTCCTTCTCCACCTCCTGCTCGTTCTCCTTCTCTTGCTCCTTCTCCACCTCCTGCTCCTTCTCCTCATCTTGCGCCTTCTTCTTCTACTTCTTCGCCTCCTTTTGCTTCTACTCCTCCTCCTGCTCCTTTTTCTTCTCCTGCTCCTCCTCCACTCCTGCTCCATCTCCACCTCCTGATCCTTCTCCTCCTCCTGATTCTTCTCCACCTCCTGCTCATTCTCCACCTCCCGCACCTTCTCCACCTCCTGCTCCTTCTTCTACTCCTGCTTCTGCTCATCCTCCTGCTTCTTCTCCAACTCCTTCTCTACTCCCCCTCCTGGTCCTTCTTCGCCTCCTGCTCCTTCTCGACCTATTGCTTCTTCTCCACATCCTGTTCCTTCTCCTCCTCCTCCTTCTCCACCTCCTTCTCCTCCTCCTGCTCCTTGTCCATCTCCTGCTCCTTCTCCACCTCCTGCTCCTTCTCCTCATCTTGCGCCTTCTCCACCTCCTGCTCCTTCTCCACCTCCTGGTCCTTCTCCTCATCTTGCGCCTTCTCCACCTTCTGCTCATTCTCCTACTCCTGCTCCTCCTCCTGCTTCTGCTCCTTCACCCGCTTCTGCTCCGTCTCCTCCTGCTGTTACTTCTCCTCCTGCTGCTTCTTCTGCTCCTGCTGCTACTTCTCCATCTCCTTCTCCTGCTCCTTCTCCACCTCATGCTCCATCTCCACTCCTGCTCATTCACAATCTCCTGTTCCTTCTTCTCCTCCTTCTCCTCCTCCTGCTCCTTCTCCACCTCCTGCTCCTTGTCTCCCTCC
This sequence comes from Heptranchias perlo, assembly GCF_035084215.1. Classification (NCBI taxonomy): domain Eukaryota; kingdom Metazoa; phylum Chordata; class Chondrichthyes; order Hexanchiformes; family Hexanchidae; genus Heptranchias; species Heptranchias perlo. The sequence continues at coordinate 37,453,841 of NC_090354.1, read as the reverse complement.
TGCTCCTTCTCCACCTCCTGCTCCTTCTCCACCTCCTGCTCCTTCTCCTCTTCTTGCTCCATCTCGTCCTCCTGATCATTCTCGTCCTCCTGCTCATTCGCCCCCTCTTGCTCTTGCTTTGCATCCCACTCCTTCTCCGCCTCCTGCTCCTTCTCCCCCTCCCGCTCCATCTCTACCTCCTGCTCCTTTTCCCCGTCCTGCTCCTTCTCCACCTCCTGCTCACTCTCCCCCTCCTGCTCACTCTCCCCCTCCTGCTCCTTCTCCTCGTCCCGCTCAACCTCCTCCTCCTGCTACTTCTCCACCTCCTGCTCCTTCTCCACCTCCTGCTTCTTCTCCACCTCCTGCTCCTTCTCCACCTCCTGCTCCTTCTCCACCTCCTGCTCTTTCTCCACCTCCTGCTCCTTCTCCACCTCCTGCTCCTCCTCCTTTATCTCCTTCTCCTTCTCCACCTCCTGCTCATTTTCCATATCCAGCTCCACCTCCACATCCTGCTCCTTCTCCACCTCATGATCCTTCTCCAACTACTGCTCCTTCTCCTCCTCCTCCTTCTCCTCCAACTGTTCATTCTCCACCTCCTGCTCCTTCTCCACCTCCTGCTCCTTCTCCAACTCCTGCTCCCTCTCCACCGACTGCTCCATCTTCACCTCCAGCTGGACCTCCTCCTCCTGCTCCTTCTCCACTCCGCTCCATCTCCACCTCCTGCTCCTTCTCCACCTCCTGCTCCTTCTCCAACTCCTCCTCCTCCTCCCCCTCCTGCTCCTTCTCCACCTCCTGCTCCTTCTCCCCTCCGGCTCCTTCTGCCCCTCCTGGTCCTTCTCCCCTTCCTGCTCAAACTCCTCCTCCTTCTCCTTCTCCACCTCCTGCTCATTCTCAACCTGCTGCTCAACCTCCACCTGCTCGTTTTCCTCCTCCTCCTCCTGCTCCTTCAGCTCCTCCAGCTCTCCCTCCTCCTCTTGCTCAATCTCCTCCTCCTCCTTGTTCTCCACCCCTGCTCCTTCTCCACCTCCTCATCATTCTCCACCTCCTGCTCCTTCTCGGCTTTTGCTCAAACTCCTCCTCCTGCTCCTTCTCCACTTCATGCTCCTTCTCCCGCTCCTGCTCCTACTCCTGCTTGTGCTCCATCACCCGCTTCTGCTCCGTCTCCTCCTGCTGCTAATTCTCCTCCTGCTGCTTCTTCTGCTCCTGCTGCTACTTCTCCATCTCCTTCTCCTGCTCCTTCTCCACCTCCGGCTCCTTCTCTTCTCCTGCTCATTCACCACCTCCTGTTCCTTCTTCTCCTCCTTCTCCTCCTCCTGGTCCTTCTCCACCTCCTGCTCCTTCTCCACCTCCTGCTCCTTCTCCTCTTCCTGCTCCTTCTCCACCCCCTGCTCCACCTCCTTGTGCTCCTTCTCCACCTCCTGCTCCTTCTCCGCCTCCTGCTCCGCCTCCTGCTCCTTCTCCGCCTCCTGCTCCTTCTCCGCCTCCCGCTCCTTCTCCGCCTCCTTCTCCTTCTCCGCCTCCTGCTCCTTCTCCGCCTCCTGCTCATACCCCTCCTCCTGCACCTTCTCACCATCCTGCTCCTGCTTTGCCTCCTGCTCATTCGCCCCGTTCTGTTCCTTCGCCCCCTCCTGCTCCTTCTCCACCTATAGCTCCTTCTCCACCTTCTGCTCCGACTCTACATCCTGCTCATTCTACCCCTCCTGTTCCATCTCGTCGCCCAGCTCAACTTCCACCATCTGCTCCTTCTCCACTTCTGCTCCTTCTCCACCTCCTGCTCCTTCTTCTCTTCCTGCTCCTTCTTCTCTTCCTGCTCCTTCTTCTCTCCCTGCTCCTTCTCCTCCTCCTGCTCCTTCTCCTCCTCCTGCTCCTTCTCCTCCTCCTGCTCCTTCTCCACCTCCTGCTCCTTCTCCGCCTCCTGCTCCTTCTCCGCCTCCTGCTCCTTCTATGCCTCCCGCTCCTCCTCCGCCTACTGCTCGTTCACACCCTCCTGATCATTCTCGCCGTCGAGCCCCTCCTCCACCTCCTGCTCCCTCTCCCTCAACTGCTCCTTCTCCGTCTCCTGCTCCTTCCCCTCCTCCTGATGCTTCTCGTCTTCCTGATCCTTCTCGTCTTCCTGATCCTTCTCGTCTTCCTGATCCTTCTCGTCTTCCTGATCCTTCTCGTGCTCCTGCTCCTTCTCGTCCTCCTGCTCCTTCCGCAACTCCTGCTCAACCTCCTCCTGCTCCATCTCCTGCTCCTACTCAACCTCCACCTCCTGCTCCTTCTCCGACTCCTTCTCAACCTCCTCCTGCTCCTTCTCCTCCTCCTCATCAACTTCCTCCTGATCGTTCGCCTTCTGATACTCAACCTCCTCCTCCTGCTCCGCCTCCCGCTCCTGTTCCTTCTCCACCTCCTGCATCTTCTCCCTCTCCTGCACCTTCATCCCTCCTGCACCTTCTCACCTCCTGCACCTTCTCCTCCACCTGCTCCTTCTCCTCCTCCTGCTCCGTCTCCACTTCATGCTCCTTCTCCCGCTCCTGCTCCAACTTCCGCTTCTGCTCCTTCTCCCGCTTCTGCTCCTTCTGCCGCATCTGCTCCTTCTCCTCCTGCCGCTACTTCTCCTCCTGCTGCTTCTTCTCCTCCTGCTGCAACGTCTCCACCTCCTTCTCCTACTCCTTCTCCACCTCATTCTCCTGCTCCTTCTCCACCTCCTGCTCCTTCTCCACTCCTGCTCATTCACCACCTCCTGCTCCTTGTCTCCCTCCTCCTCCTTCTCCTCCTTCTGCTCCTTCTCCACGTCCTGCTCCTTCTCTCCCTCCTGCTCCTTCTCCACCTCCTGCTCCTTCTCCACCTCGTGCTCCTTCCCCACCTCCTGCTCCTTCTCCACCTCCTGCTCCGTCGCCACTTCATGCTCCTTCTCCCGCTCCTGCTCCAACTTCCGCTTTTGCTCCTTCTCCCGCTTCTGCTCCTTCTGCCGCATCTGCTCATTCTCCTCCTGCCGCTACTTCTCCTCCTCCTGCTTCTTCTCCTCCTGCTGCAACGTCTCCACCTCCTTCTCCTACTCCTTCTCCACCTCCTTCTCCTGCTCCTTCTCCACCTCCTGCTCCTTCTCCACTCCTGCTCATTCACCACCTCCTGCTCCTTGTCTCCCTCCTCCTCCTTCTCCTCCTCCTGCTCCTTCTCCACGTCCTGGTTCTTCTCTCCTCCTGCTCCTTCTCCACCTCCTGCTCCTTCTCATCCTTCTCCTCCTGCTCCTTCTCCACCTTCTGCTCAACCTCCACCAACTGCTCCTCCTCCACCTGCTCCTCCAGCTCCATCTTCTCCTCCAGCTGAACCTTCTCCTCCTGCTCCTTCTGCACTCCGCTCCTTCTCCACCTCCTGCTCCTTCTCCACTCCTGCTCATTCACCACCTCCTGCTCCTTGTCTCCCTCCTCCTCCTTCTCCTCCTCCTGCTCCTTCTCCACGTCCTGCTTCTTCTCTCCTCCTTCTCCTTCTCCACCTCCTGCTCCTTCTCCTCCTCCCCCTCCTGCTCCTTCTCCACCTCCTGCTCGTTCTCCCCTCCTGCTCCTTCTCCCCCTCCTGATCCTTCTCCCCTTCCTGCTCAAACTCCTCCTCCTGCTCCTTCTCCACCTCCTGCTGATAATCAACCTGCTGCTCAACCTCCACCTGCTCGTTTTCCTCCTCCTCCTCCTGCTCCTTCAGCTCCTCCAGCTCTCCCTCCTCCTCTTGCTCAATCTCCTCCTCCTCCTTGTTCTCCACCCCTGCTCCTTCTCCACCTCCTCATCATTCTCCACCTCCTGCTCCTTCTCGGCTTTTGCTCAAACTCCTCCTCCTGCTCCTTCTCCACTTCATGCTCCTTATCCCGCTCCTGCTCCTACTCCTGCTGGTGCTCCTTCACCCGCTTCTGCTCCGTCTCCTCCTGCTGCTACTTCTCCTCCTGCTGCTTCTTCTGCTCCTGCTGCTACTTCTCCATCTCCTTCTCCAGCTCCTTCTCCTTCTCCTGCTGCTTGTCCACCTCTTGCTCCCTGTCCACCTCAAGCGCATTTTCGCCCTCCTGCTGCATCTCGCCCACGTGCTGCTTCTCGACCTCCTGCTCCTTCTCGTCCTCCTGCTCCTTCTCCACCTCCTACTCCTACTCCACACCTGCTCATTCACCAACTCCAGCTCCTTTTTCTCCTTCTTCTCTTGCTCCTGCTCCTTCTCCACCTCCTGCTGCTTGTCTCCGTCCTCCTCCTTCTCTCCCTCCTTCTCCTTCTCCACCTCCTGCTCGTTCTCCTTCTCTTGCTCCTTCTCCACCTCCTGCTCCTTCTCCTCATCTTGCGCCTTCTTCTTCTACTTCTTCGCCTCCTTTTGCTTCTACTCCTCCTCCTGCTCCTTTTTCTTCTCCTGCTCCTCCTCCACTCCTGCTCCATCTCCACCTCCTGATCCTTCTCCTCCTCCTGATTCTTCTCCACCTCCTGCTCATTCTCCACCTCCCGCACCTTCTCCACCTCCTGCTCCTTCTTCTACTCCTGCTTCTGCTCATCCTCCTGCTTCTTCTCCAACTCCTTCTCTACTCCCCCTCCTGGTCCTTCTTCGCCTCCTGCTCCTTCTCGACCTATTGCTTCTTCTCCACATCCTGTTCCTTCTCCTCCTCCTCCTTCTCCACCTCCTTCTCCTCCTCCTGCTCCTTGTCCATCTCCTGCTCCTTCTCCACCTCCTGCTCCTTCTCCTCATCTTGCGCCTTCTCCACCTCCTGCTCCTTCTCCACCTCCTGGTCCTTCTCCTCATCTTGCGCCTTCTCCACCTTCTGCTCATTCTCCTACTCCTGCTCCTCCTCCTGCTTCTGCTCCTTAACCCGCTTCTGCTCCGTCTCCTCCTGCTGTTACTTCTCCTCCTGCTGCTTCTTCTGCTCCTGCTGCTACTTCTCCATCTCCTTCTCCTGCTCCTTCTCCACCTCATGCTCCATCTCCACTCCTGCTCATTCACAATCTCCTGTTCCTTCTTCTCCTCCTTCTCCTCCTCCTGCTCCTTCTCCACCTCCTGCTCCTTGTCTCCCTCCTGCTCCTTCTCCACCTCCTGCTCCTTCTCCACCTCCTGCTCCTTCTCCTCTTCTTGCTCCATCTCGTCCTCCTGATCATTCTCGTCCTCCTGCTCATTCGCCCCCTCTTGCTCTTGCTTTGCATCCCACTCCTTCTCCGCCTCCTGCTCCTTCTCCCCCTCCCGCTCCATCTCTACCTCCTGCTCCTTTTCCCCGTCCTGCTCCTTCTCCACCTCCTGCTCACTCTCCCCCTCCTGCTCACTCTCCCCCTCCTGCTCCTTCTCCTCGTCCCGCTCAACCTCCTCCTCCTGCTACTTCTCCACCTCCTGCTCCTTCTCCACCTCCTGCTTCTTCTCCACCTCCTGCTCCTTCTCCACCTCCTGCTCCTTCTCCACCTCCTGCTCCTTCTCCACCTCCTGCTCCTTCTCCACCTCCTGCTCCTCCTCCTTTATCTCCTTCTCCTTCTCCACCTCCTGCTCATTTTCCATATCCAGCTCCACCACCACATCCTGCTCCTTCTCCACCTCATGATCCTTCTCCAACTACTGCTCCTTCTCCTCCTCCTCCTTCTCCTCCAACTGTTCATTCTCCACCTCCTGCTCCTTCTCCACCTCCTGCTCCTTCTCCAACTCCTGCTCCTTCTCCACCGACTGCTCCATCTTCACCTCCAGCTGAACCTCCTCCTCCTGCTCCTTCTCCACTCCGCTCCATCTCCACCTCCTGCTCCTTCTCCACCTCCTGCTCCTTCTCCAACTCCTCCTCCTCCTCCCCCTCCTGCTCCTTCTCCACCTCCTGCTCCTTCTCCCCTCCGGCTCCTTCTGCCCCTCCTGGTCCTTCTCCCCTTCCTGCTCAAACTCCTCCTCCTTCTCCTTCTCCACCTCCTGCTCATTCTCAACCTGCTGCTCAACCTCCACCTGCTCGTTTTCCTCCTCCTCCTCCTGCTCCTTCAGCTCCTCCAGCTCTCCCTCCTCCTCTTGCTCAATCTCCTCCTCCTCCTTGTTCTCCACCCCTGCTCCTTCTCCACCTCCTCATCATTCTCCACCTCCTGCTCCTTCTCGGCTTTTGCTCAAACTCCTCCTCCTGCTCCTTCTCCACTTCATGCTCCTTCTCCCGCTCCTGCTCCTACTCCTGCTTGTGCTCCATCACCCGCTTCTGCTCCGTCTCCTCCTGCTGCTAATTCTCCTCCTGCTGCTTCTTCTGCTCCTGCTGCTACTTCTCCATCTCCTTCTCCTGCTCCTTCTCCACCTCCGGCTCCTTCTCTTCTCCTGCTCATTCACCACCTCCTGTTCCTTCTTCTCCTCCTTCTCCTCCTCCTGGTCCTTCTCCACCTCCTGCTCCTTCTCCACCTCCTGCTCCTTCTCCTCTTCCTGCTCCTTCTCCACCCCCTGCTCCACCTCCTTGTGCTCCTTCTCCGCCTCCTGCTCCTTCTCAGCCTCCTGCTCCTTCTCCGCCTCCCGCTCCTTCTCCGCCTCCTTCTCCTTCTCCGCCTCCTGCTCCTTCTCCGCCGCCTGCTCATACCCCTCCTCCTGCACCTTCTCACCATCCTGCTCCTGCTTTGCCTCCTGCTCATTCGCCCCGTTCTGTTCCTTCGCCCCCTCCTGCTCCTTCTCCACCTATAGCTCCTTCTCCACCTTCTGCTCCGACTCTACATCCTGCTCATTCTACCCCTCCTGTTCCATCTCGTCGCCCAGCTCAACTTCCACCATCTGCTCCTTCTCCACTTCTGCTCCTTCTCCACCTCCTGCTCCATCTTCTCCTCTTCCTCCTGCTCCTTCTCCTCCTCCTGCTCCTTCTCCTCCTCCTTCTCCTTCTCCTTCCGCTGCTCCTTCCCCACCTCCTGCTCCTTCTCCACCTCCTGCTCCTTCTCGTCTTCTTGCGCCTTCTCCACCTCCTGCTCTTTCTTCTTCTCCTGCTCCTTCAGCATTCCTGCTCCTTCTCCTCCTCCTGCTCCTTCTCCTCCTCCTGCTCCTTCTCCACCTCCTGCTCCTTCTCCACCTCCTGCTCCTTCTTCTCCTCTTCCTCCTTCTCCTTCTCCTCCTCCTGCTCCTTCTCCTCCTCCTTCTCCTTCTCCACCTCCTGTTCCTTCTCCTCCTCCTGCTCCTTCCCCACCTCCTGCTCCTTCTTCACCTCCTGCTCCTTCTTCTCCTCCTGCTCCTCCTCCTGCTTCTTCTTCAACTCATTCTCCTACTCGGCCTCCTGGTCCTTTTCCGCCACCTGATCGTTCTCCACCTGTTGCTTCTTCTCCTCCTCTTGTTCCTTGTCCACCTCCTGCTCCTTGTCCACCTCCTGCTCCTTGTCCACCTCCTGCTCCTTGTCCACATCCTGCTCCTTGTCCACCTCCTGCTCCTTCTCGCCCTCCTGCTACTTCCTGCCCTCCTGCTCCTTCTCCACCTCCTGCTCCTTCTCCACTCCTGCTCATTCACCACCTCCTGCTCCTTCTACTCCTCCTTCTCCTCCTCCTGCTCCTTCTCCACCTCCTACTCCTTGTCTTCCTCCTGCTCCTTTTCTCACTCCTGCTCCTTCTCCACCTCCTACTCCTTGTCCACCTCCTGCTCCATCTCCACCTCCTGCTCCTTCTCCTTCCGCTGCTCCTTCCCCACCTCCTGCTCCTTCTCCACCTCCTGCTCCTTCTCGTCTTCCTGCTCCTTCTCGTCCTCCTGCTCCTTCTCGTCCACCTGCTCCTTCTCCTCCTGTTGCTCCTTCTCCCCCTCCTGCTCCTTCTCCCTCTCCTCCTGTTGCTCCTTCTCCACCTCCTGCTCCTTTTCAACGTCCAGCTCCATCTCCTCCTCCTGCTCATTCTTCTCTTCGTGCTCCTTCTCCTCCTCCTGCTGCTTCTCCTCGTCCTGCTCCTTCTCTGCTCAACCCCTCCTCCTGCTCCTTCTTCTCTTCCTGCCACTTCTCCACCTTCTGCTCCTTCTCCTCCTTCTGCTCCTCCTCCACCTCCTGCTCCTTCTACCCCTCCTGCTCCTTCTACCCCTCCTGCTCCTTCTCCTCCTCTTGTTCGTTCTCCTCCTCCAGCTCCTTCTCCTCCTCCAGCTCCTTCTCCCCGTCCTGCTCCTTCTTCACCTGCAGCTCCACCTACGCCTCCTGCTCATTCTCCACCTCCTGCTCCTTCTCCACCTCCTGCTCCTTCTCCGCCTCCTGCTCCTTCTCCACCTCCTGCTCCTCCACCACATCCAGCTCCACCTCCACCTCCTGCTGCTTCCCCTCCACCTGCTCCATCTCCTCTTTCTGCTCAACCTCCCCCTCCTGCTCCTTCTCCACTTCCTGATCAAACTCCTCCTCCTGCTCCTTCTCCCCCTCCTGCTCCTGCCTTGCCTGCTGCTCCTTCTCCCCACCTGCTCGTTCACCCCCTCCTGCTCGTGCTCCTGCTTTACCTCCTGCTCCTTCTCCGTCTCCTGTTCCTTCTCCTCGTCAAGCTCAACCTCTTCCTACTGCTCCTTCTCCACCTCCTGCTCCTTCTCCACCTTCTGCTCCTTCTCCACCTCCTGCTCCTTCTCCACCTCCTGCTCCTTCTCCAACTACTCCTCCTTCTCCACCTCCTGCTCCTTCTCCACCTCCTGCTCCTTCTCCACCTACTCCTCCTTCTTCACCTCCTGCTCCTTATCGACCTCCTGCTCCTTCTCCACCTCCTGCTCCTTCTCCACCTCCTGCTCCTCCTCCACCTCCTGCTCCTTCTCCACCTCCTGCTACTTCTCCACCTCCTGCTCCTCCTTTATCTCCTTTCCTTCTCCACCTGCTGCTCTTTTTCCATATCCAGCTCCACCTCCACATCCTGCTCCTTCTCCACCTCATGCTCCTTCTCCAACCACTGCTCCTTCTTCTCCTCCTCCTTCACCACCAACTGTTCATTCTCCACCTCCTGCTCCTTCTCCTTCTTCTCCTGCTCCTTCAGCACTCCTGCTCCTTCTCCCCTCCTGCTCCTTCACCCCCGCCTGCTCCTGCTCCGACTCTACCTCCTGCTCATTCTTCGTCTCCTGTTCCTTCTCCTCGTCAAGCTCAACCTCTTCCTACTGCTCCTTCTCCACCGCCGGCTGCTTCTCCACCTCCTGCTCCTTCTCCACCTCCTGCTTCTTCTCCACCTACTCCTCCTTCTTCCCCTCCTGCTCCTTCTCGACCTCCTGCTCCTTCTCCACCTCCTGCTCCATCTCCACCTCCTGCTCCTTCTCCACCTCCTGCTCCTCCTTCATCTCCTTTCCTTCTCCACCTCCTGCTCTTTTTCCATATCCAGCTCCACCTCCACATCCTGCTCCTTCTCCACCTCAAGCTCCTTCTCCAACCACTGCTCCTTCTTCTCCTCCTCCTTCACCACCAACTGTTCATTCTCCACCTCCTGCTCCTTCTCCAACTCCTGCTCCTTCTCCGCCTCCTGCTCCTTCTCCGCCTCCTGCTCCTTCTCCGCCTCCTGCTCCTTCTCCGCCTCCTGCTCCTTCTCTGCCTCCTGCTCCTTCTCCGCCTCCTGCTCCTTCGATGCCTCCCGCGCCATCTCTACCTCCGCCTCCTGCTCCTTCTACCCCTCCCGCTCCATCTCTACCTCCTGCTCCTTTTCCCCGTCCTGCTCCTTCTCCACCTCCTGCTCCTTCTCCCCGTCCTGCTCCTTCTTCACCTGCAGCTCCACCTCCGCCTCCTTCTCCTTCTCGACCTCCTGCTCCTTCTCCACCTCCTGCTCCTTCTGCGCCTCCTGCTCCTTCTCCACCTCATGCTCCTCCACCACATCCAGCTCCACCTCCACCTCCTGCTGCTTCCACTCCACCTGCTCCATATCCTCTTTCTGCTCAACCTCCCCCTCATGCTCCTTCTCCAATTCCTGGTCAAACTCCTCCTCCTGCTCCTTCTCCCCCTCCTGCTCCTGGCTTGCCTGCTGCTCCTTCTCCCCTCCTGCTCCTTCACCCCCTCCTGCTCCTGCTCCTTCTCAACCTCCTGCTCCTTCTCCACCTCCTGCTCCTCCTCCTTCATCTCCTGCTCCTTCTCCACCTCCTGCTCCTTTTCCATTTCCAGCTCCACCTCCACCTCCTGCTCCTTCTCCACCTCCTGCTCCTTCTACGCCTCCTGCTCCTTCTCCGCCTCCTGCTCCTTCTCCACATCCTGCTCCTTCTCCCCTCCTGCTCCTTGACACCCTCCTGCTCCTGCTCCTTCTCCACCTCCTGCTCCTTCTCCACCTCCTGCTCCTTCTCCACCTCCTGCTCCTTCTCCACCTCCTGCTCCTCCTCCTTCATCTCCTGCTCCTTCTCCACCTCCTGCTCCTTTTCCATTTCCAGCTTCACCTCCACCTCCTGCTCCTTCTCCACCTCCTGCTCCTTCTCCGCCTCCTCCTCCTTCTCCGCCTCCTGCTCCTTCTATGCCTCCCGCTCCTCCTCCGCCTACTGCTCGTTCACACCCTCCTGATCATTCTCGCCGTCGAGCCCCTCCTCCACCTCCTGCTCCCTCTCCCTCAACTGCTCCTTCTCCGCTCGCCCACCTGCTCCTTCTCGCCCTCCTGCTCCTTCTGCACCTGCTGCTCCTTCTCCAACTGCTGCTCCTTCTCCACTCCTGCTTCGTCTCCTTTTCCTGCTCCTTCTCCACCTCCTGCTCCTTCTTCTCCTCCTGCTCCTGCCCCTCCTCCTGCTTCTTCTACAACTCATTCTCCCACTCCCCCTCCTGGTCCTTCTCGGTCTCCTTCTCCTTCTCCACATCCTTCTCCTCCTCCACCTCCTTCTCCTCCTCCTGCTCCTTGTCCACCTCCTGCTCCTTGTCCACCTCCTGCTCCCTGTCCACCTCCTGCTCCTTGTCCAACTCCTGCCCCTTCTTCTCCTCCTTCTCCTCCTCATGGTCCTTTTCCACCTCCTGCTCCTTCTCCTTCTCCTTCTCCTTCTCCTTCTCCTTCTCCTGCTCATTCTTCTCCCCCTGCTCCAACTTCTCCTCCTGCTCCTTCTCAATTCCTGGGCCATCTCCAGCTCCTGAGAATTGTCCACCTCCTGCTCCTTGTCAACCTCCTGCTCCTTGTCCACCTCCTGCTCCTTCTCGCCCTCCTGCTCCTTCCTGCCCTCGTGCTCCTTCTCCACCTCCTGCTCCTTCTCCACTCCTGCTCATTCACCACCTCCTGCTCCTTTTTCTCCTCCTTCTCGTCCTCCTGCTCCTTCTGCACCTCCTGCAACTTGTCTTCCTCCTGCTCCTTTTCTGTCTCCTGCTCCTTCTCCACCTCCTTATAGAATCATAGAATCATTGAAGTTACAACATGGAAACAGGCCCTTCGGCCCAACATGTCCATATCGCCCAGTTTATACCACTAAGCTAGTCCCAATTGCCTGCACTTGGCCCATATCCCTCGATACCCATCTTCCCCATGTAACTGTCCAAATGCTTTTTAAAAGACAAAATTGTACCCGCCTCTACTACTGCCTCTGGCAGCTCGTTCCAGACACTCACCACCCTTTGAGTGAAAAAATTGCCCCTCTGGATCCTTTTGTATCTCTCCCCTCTCACCTTAAATCTGTGCCCCCTCGTTATAGACTCCCCTACCTTTGGGAAAAGATTTTGACTATCGACCTTATCTATGCCCCTCATTATTTTATAGACTTCTATAAGATCACCCCTTAACCTCCTACTCTCCAGGGAATAAAGTCCCAGTCTGTCTAACCTCTCCCTGCAAGTCAAACCATCAAGTCCCGGTAGCATCCTAGTAAATCTTTTCTGCACTCTTTCTAGTTTAATAATATCCTTTCTATAATAGGGTGACCAGAACTGGACACAGTACTCCAAGTGTGGCCTCACCAATGCCCTGTACAACTTCAACAAGACATCCCAACTCCTGCATTCAATGTTCTGACCAATGAAACCAAGCATGCTGAATGCCTTCTTCACCACCTGAATGCCTCCTTGTCCTCCTCCACCTCCTTCTCCTCCTTCTGCTCCTTGTACACCTCCTGCTCCTTGTCCACCTCCTGCTCCCTGTCCACCTCCTTCTCCTTGTCCAACTCCTGCCCCTTCTTCTCCTCCTTCTCCTCCTCATGGTCCTTTTCCACCTCCTGCTCCTTGTCTTCCTCCTGCTCCTTGTCTCCCTCCTGCTCCTTCTCCACCTCCTGCTCCTTCTCCAACTCCGGCTACTTCCTGCCCTCCTGCTCCTTCTCCACCTCCTGCTCCTTCTCCACTCCTGCTCATTCACCACCTCCTGCTCCTTCTTCTCCTCCTTCTCCTCCTCCTGCTACTTTTCCACCTCCTGCTCATTGTCTTCCTTCTGCTCCTTGTCTCCCTCCTGCTCCTTATCCTCCTCCTGCTCCTTCTCGTCCTCCTGCTCCTTCTCCTCCTCCTGCTCCATCTTCACATCCTGCTCCTTGTCCACCTCCTGCTCCTACTCCTCCTCCTGCTCCTCCACCTTCTACTTCTCCACCTCCTGCTCATTCTCCACTCCTGCTCCATTTCCACCTCCTGCTCCTTCTCCTCCTGCTGCTCCTTCTCCTCCTCATGCTTCTTCTCCAACTCATTCTCCTGCTCCCCCTCCTGGTCCTTCTCCTCCTGCTGCTCTTTCTCCACTTCCTTCTCCACCTCCTGCTCTTTGTCCACCTCCTGCTCCTTGTCCACCTCCTCCTCCTTGTCCACCAAGTGCTCCTTCTCGCCATCCTGCTCCTTCTCGCCCTACTGCCCCTTCTCACCCGACTGCTTCTTCTCGCCCACGTGCTCCTTCTCGCCCTCCTGCTCCTTCTCCACCTGCTGCTCCTTCTCCACCTGCTGCTCCTTCTCCACTCCTGCTTCGTCTCCTTCTCCTGCTCCATCTCCACCTCCTGATCCTTCTTCTCCTCCTGCTCCTGCCCCTCCTCCTGCTTCTTCTCCAATTCACTCTCCTACTCCCCCTCCTGGTCCTTCTCCGTCTCCTGCTCCTTCTCCACCTATTGCTTCTTCTACACCTCCTGTTCGTTCTCCTCATTCTGCTCCTTCTCCACCTCCTTCTCCTCCTCCACCTCCTTCCCCTCCTCCTGCTCCTCGTCCACCTCCTGCTCCTTGTCCACCTCCTGCTCCTTCTCCTCCTGCTGCTCCTTCTCCTCCTCATGCTTCTTCTCCAACTCACTCTCCTGCTCCCCCTCCTGCTCCTTGTCTTCCTTCTGCTCCTTGTCTCCCTCCTGCTCCTTGTCCACCAAGTGCTCCTTCTCGCCCTCCTGCTCCTTCTCGCCCTCCTGCTCCTTCTCGCCCTCCTGCCCCTTCTCCACCTGCTGCTCCTTCTCCACCTGCTGCTCCTTCTCCACTCCTGCTTCGTCTCCTTCTCCTGCTCCATCTCCACCTCCTGATCCTTCTTCTCCTCCTGCTCCTGCCCCTCCTCCTGCTTCTTCTCCAACTCACTCTCCTACTCCCCCTCCTGGACCTTCTCCGTCTCCTGCTCCTTCTCCACGTATTGCTTCTTCTCCACGTCCTGTTCGTTCTCCTCATTCTGCTCCTTCTCCACCTCCTTCTCCTCCTCCACCTCCTTGTCCACCTCCTGCTCCTTGTCCACCTCCTGCTCCTTGTGCACCTCCTGCTCCTTGTCCACCTCCTGCTCCTTGTCCAACTCCTGCCCCTTCTTCTCCTCCTTCTCCTCCTCATGGTCCTTTTCCACCTCCTGCTCCTTGTCTTCCTCCTGCTCCTTGTCTCCCTCCTGCTCCTTCTCCACCTCCTGCTCCTTCTCCAACTCCTGCTACTTCCTGCCCTCCTGCTCCTTCTCCACCTCCTGCTCCTTCTCCAATTCCTGCTCCTTCTCCACCTCCTGCTGCTTCTCATAGAATCTTAGAATCACAGAAGTTACAACATGGAAACAGGCCCTTCGGCCTAACATGTCCATGTTGCCAGTTTATACCACCAAGCCAGTCCCAATTTCCTGCACTTGGCCCATATCCCTCTATCCCCATCTTACCCATGTAACTGTCCAAATGCTTTTTAAAAGACAAAATTGTACCCGCCTCTACTACTGCCTCTGGCAGCTCGTTCCAGACACTCACCACCCTTTGAGTGAAAAAATTGCCCCTCTGGACCCTTTTGTATCTCTCCCCTCTCAACTTAAATCTATGCCCCCTCGTTATGGACTCCCCTACCTTTGGGAAAAGATTTTGACTGTCGACCTTATCTATGCCCCTCATTATTTTGTAGACTTCTATAAGATCACCCCTTAACCTCCTACTCTCCAGGGAAAAAAGTCCCACTCTGTCTAATATCTCCCTATAAGTCAAACCATCAAGTCCCGGTAGCATACGAGTAAATCTTTTTTGCACTCTTTCTAGTTAAATAATATCCTTTCCATAATAGGGCGACCCGAACTGTACACAGTACTCCAAGTGTGGCCTCACCAATGCCCTGTACAACTTCAACAAGACACCCTATCCACCTGTGACTCCACTTTCATCTTGCGCCTTCTCCACCTCCTGCTCCTTCTCCTCCTCCTGCTTCTGCTCCTCCTCCTGCTTCTTCTTCTTCTCCTGCTCCTTGTCCACATCCTGCTCCTTGTCCACCTCCTGCTCCTTGTCCACCTCCTGCTCCTTCTCCAACTCCTGCTCCTTCTTCTCCTCCTGCTGCTGCTCCTCTACCTGCTTCTTCTCCAACTCCTTCTCCTACTCCCCATCCTGGTCCTTCTGCGCATCCTGCTCCGTCTCCACCGAGTGCTTCAACTCCACCTCCTGTTCGTTCTCCTCCTCCTGCTCCTTCTCCACCTCCTTCTCTTCCTCCACCTCCTACTCCTCCTCCTGCTCCGTGTCCACCTCCTGCTCCTTCTCCACCTCCTGCTCCATGTCCACCACCTGCTCCTTCTCCACCTCCTGCTTCTTCTCCACCTCCTGCCGCTTCTTCTCCTCTTGCACCTGCTCCTCCTCCTGCTTCTTCTCCAACTCCTTCTCCTGCTCCTCATCCTGGTCCTTCTCCGCCTTCTGCTCCTTCTCCACCTATTGCTTCTTCTCCTTCTCCTGTTCCTTCTCCTCCTCCTGCTCCTTGTCCAACTCCTGCTCCTTGTCCATCTCCTGCTCCTTGTCCACCTCCTGCTCCTCCGCGCCCTCGTGCTCCTTATCGCCCTCCTGCTCCTTCTCGTCCTCCTGCTCCTTCTCGCTCTCCTGCTCCTTCTCGCTCCCCTGCTCCTTCTCCACCTCCTGCTCCTTCACCTTCTCCTGCTCCTACTCCACCTCCTGCTCCTTCTCCACCTCCTGCTCCTTCTCCTTATCTTGCGCCTTCTCCACCTCCAGCTCCTTCTCCTCCTCCTGCTCCTACTCCTCCTCCTGCTACATCTTCTTCTCCTGCTCCTACTCCACTGCTGCTCCTTCTCCTCCTCCTGCTCCTTCTCCTCTTCCTGCACCTTCTCCTCCTCCTGCTCCGTCTCAACCTCCTGCTCCTTCTTCACCTCCTGCTCCTTCTTCTCCTCCTGCTCCTGTTCTTCCTGCTGCTTCATCTCCAAATCCTTCTCCTGCTCCCCCTCCTGGTCCTCCTCCGCCTCCTGCTCCTTCTCCACCTGTTGTTTCTTCTCCACATCCTGTTCCTTCACGTCCTCCTGATGTTTCTCCACCTCCACTCCTCATCCACCTCCTTCTCCTCCTCCTGCGCCTTGTCCACCTCCTGCTCCTTGTCCACCTCCTCCTCCTTATCCACCTCCCGCTCCTTGTCTCCCTCCTGCTCCTTCTCCACCTCCTGCTCCTTCTCCACCTCCTGCTCCTTCTCCACCTCCTGCTCCTTCACCACCTCCTGCTCCTTCTCCATCTCCTGCCCCTTCTGCTCCTCCTGCTCCTGCTCCTCCTCTGCTTCTTGTCCAACTCCTTCTCCTGCTCCTCATCCTCGTCGGTCTCCGCCTCCTGCTCCTTCTCCACCTATTGCTTCTTCTCCTTCTCCTGTTCATTCTCCTCCTCCTGCTCCTTCTCCACATCCTTCTCCTCCTCCACTTCCTTCTCCACCTCCTGCTCCTTGTCAACCTCCTGCTCCTTGTCCACCTCCTCCTCCTTATCCACCTCCCGCTCCTTGTCTCCCTCCTGCTCCTTCTCCACCTCCTGCTCCTTCTCCACCTCTTGCTCCTTCTCCACCTCCTGCTCCTTCTCTACCTCCTGCTCCTTCTCCACCTCCTGCTCCTTCTCCATCTCCTGCCCCTTCTTCTCCTCCTGCTCCTGCTCCTCCTCTGCTTCTTCTCCAACTCCTTCTCCTGCTCCTCATCCTCGTCGGTCTCCGCCTCCTGCTCCTTCTCCACCAATTGCTTCTTCTCCTTCTCCTGTTCATTCTCATCCTCCTGCTCCTTCTCCACATCCTTCTCCTCCTCCACTTCCTTCTCCACCTCCTGCTCCTTGTCAAACTCCTGCTCCTTGTCCACCTCCTGCTCCTTGTCCACCTCCTCCTCCGTGTCCACCTCCTGATTCTTGTCCACCTCCTGCTCCTTGTCCATCTCGTGCCCCTTGTCCACCTCCTGCTCCTCCGCGCCCACCTGCTCCTTATCGCCATCCTGCTCCTTCTCGTCCTCATGCTCCTTCTCGCACTCCTGCTCCATCTCGCTCCCCTGCTCCTTCTCCACCTCCTGCTTCTTCTCCTTCTCCTGCTCCTACTCCACCTCCTGTTCCTTCTCCACCTCTTGCTCCTTCTCCACCTCCTGATCCTTCTCCACCTCCTGCTCCTTCTCCACCTCCTGCTCCTTCTCCTCATCTTGCGCCTTCTCCACCTCCTGCTCGTTCTCCTCCTCCTGCTCCTACTCCTCCTGCTGCTCGTTCACCTACTCCTGCCCCTTCTCCTCCTCCTGTTCCTCCTCCACCTCGAGCTCCTTATCCTTCTCCTGCTCCTTCTCCTTCTCCTGCTCCTTCTTCTCCGCCTGCTCCTTCTTCCCCTCCTGCTCCTTCTCAATTTCTGCTCAATCTCCAGCTCCTGCACGTTCTCTTCCTCGTCCTCCTCCTTCCCCTCCTGCTCCTTGTACACCTCCTGCTCCTTCACCTCCTCCTCCTCCTTCTCCCCCTCCTGCTCCTTCTCCCCTTCCTGCTCCTTCGCCCCGTCCTTTTCAACCTCCTGCTCCTTATCCACCTCCTGCTCCTTGTCCACCTCCTGCTCCTCCGCGCCCACCTGCTCCTTATCGCCCTCCTGCTCCTTCTCCTCCTCCTGCTCCTTCTCCTCCTCCTGCACCTTCTCCTCCTCCTGCTCCGTCTCCACCTCCTGCTCCTTCTCCACCTCTTGCTCCTTCTCCACCTCCTGATCCTTCTCCACCTCCTGCTCCTTCTCCACCTCCTGCTCCTTCTCCTCATCTTGCTCCTTCTCCTCCTCCTGGTCCTACTCCTCCTCCTGCTCCTTCCTCTTCTCCTGCACCTTTTCCACTGCTGCTCCTTCTCCTCCTCCTGCTCCTTCTCCTCCTCCTGCACCTTCTCCTCCTCCTGCTCCGTCTCCACCTCCTCCTCCTACGCCCCCTTCTGCTCCTTCTCCCCTTCCTGCTCCTTCTCCCCGTCCTTTTCAACCTCCTGCTCATTATCCACCTCCTGCTCCTTGTCCACCTCCTGCTCCTTGTCCATCTCCTGCTCCTTGTCCACCTCCTGCTTCTTCTCGCCATCCTGCTACTTCCTGCCCTCCTGCACCTTCTCCACCTCCTGCTCCTTTGCCACTCCTGCTCCTTCTCCACCTCCTGCTCCTTCTCCACCTGCTGCTCATGCTCCACTCCTGCTCATTCACCACCTCCTCCACCTTCTTCTCCTCCTTCTCCTCCTCCTGCTCCTTTTTCAACTCACGCTCCTTGTCTCCCTCCTGCTCCTTGTCCACCTCCTGCTCCTTCTCCACCTCATGCTCCTTCTCCTCCTCCTGCTCCTTCTCCTCCATCTCCCCCTCCTGCTCCTTCTCCACCTCCTGCTCCTTCTCCCCTCCTGCTCCTTCTCCCCCTCCTGCTCCTTCTCCCCTTCCTGCTCAAACTCCTCCTCCTGCTCCTTCTCCACCTCCTGCTCATTCTCAACCTGCTGCTCAACCTCCACCTGCTCGTTTTCCTCCTCCTCCTCCTGTTCCTTCAGCTCCTCCAGCTCTCCCTCCTCCTCTTGCTCAATCTCCTCCACCTTGTTCTCCACCTCTGCTCCTTCTCCACCTCCTCATCATTCTCCACCTCCTGCTCCTTCTCGGCTTTTGCTCAAACTCCTCCTCCTGCTCCTTCTCCACTTCATGCTCCTTCTCCCGCTCCTGCTCCTACTCCTGCTTGTGCTCCTTCACCCGCTTCTGCTCCGTCTCCTCCTGCTTTTACTTCTCCTCCTGCTGCTTCTTCTGCTCCTGCTGCTACTTCTCCATCTCCTTCTCCTGCTCCTTCTCCACCTCCTGTTCCTTCTTCTCCTCCTTGTCCTCCTCCTGCTCCTTCTCCACCTCCTGCTCCTTGTCTCCCTCCTGCTCCTTCTCCACCTCCTGCTCCTTCTCCACCTCCTGCTCTTTCTCCACCTCCTGCTCCCTCTCCTCTTCTTGCTCCATCTCCACCACCTACTCCTTCTCCTCCTCCTGCTCCTAATCCTCCTCCTGCTCCTTCTTCTTCTCCTGCTCCGTCTCCACCTCCTGCTCTTTCTCCACCTGCTGCTCAACCTGCTCCTCCTGCTTCTTCTCCAACTCCTGCTCAACCTCCTCCTCCTGCTTCTTCTCCAACTCCTTATCCTACTCCCCCTTCTGGTCCTTCTCCGCCTCTTGCTCCTTCTGACACTATTGATTATTCTCCACCTCCAGTTCCTTTTCCTCCTCCTGCTCCTTCTCCAGCTCCTTCTCTTCCTCCAGCTGCTTGTCCACCTTCTGCTCCTTGTCCACCTCCTGCGCATTTTCGCCCTCCTGCTGCATCTCGCCCACCTGCTGCTTCTCGACCTCCTGCTCCTTCTCGCCCTCCTGCTCCGTCTCCACCTCCTGCTCCTTTTCCACACCTGCTCATTCACCACCTCCTGCTCCTTCTTTTCCTCCTTCTCTTCCTCCTGCTCATTCTCCACCTCCTGCTGCTTGTCTCCCTCCTCCTCCTTCTCTCCCTCCTTCTCCTTCTCTCCCTCCTTCTCCTTCTCCACCACCTGCTCCTTCTCCTTCTCTTGCTCCTTCTCCACCTCCTGCTCCTTCTCCTCATTTTGCGCCTTCTCCTTCTACTTCTTCGCCTCCTTTTGCTTCTACTCCTCCTCCTGCTCCTTTTTCTTCTCCTGCTCCTCCTCCACTCCTGCTCCATCTCCTCCTCCTGATCCTTCTCCTCCTCCTGATCCTTCTCCACCTCCTGCTCATTCTCCACCTCCCGCACCTTCTCCACCTCCTGCTCCTTCTTCTACTCCTGCTTCTGCTCATCCTCCTGCTTCTTCTCCAACTCCTTCTCTACTCCCCCTCCTGGTCCTTCTTCGCCACCTGCTCCTTCTCGACCTATTGCTTCTTCTCCACATCCTGTTCCTTCTCCTCCTCCTCCTGCTCCTTGTCCATCTCCTGCTCCTTCTCCACCTCCTGCTCCTTCTCCTCATCTTGCGCCTTCTCCACCTTCTGCTCCTTCTCCACCTCCTGCTCCTTCTCCTCATCTTGCGCCTTCTCCACCTTCTGCTCATTCTCCGACTCCTGCTCCTACTCCTGCTTCTGCTCCTTCACCCGCTTCTGCTCCGTCTCCTCCTGCTGTTACTTCTCCTCCTGCTGCTTCTTCTGCTCCTGCTGCTACTTCTCCATCTCCTTCTCCTGCTCCTTCTCCGCCTCATGCTCCTTCTCCACTCCTGCTCATTCACAATCTCCTGTTCCTTCTTCTCCTCCTTCTCCTCCTCCTGCTCCTTCTCCACCTCCTGCTCCTTGTCTCCCTCCTGCTCCTTCTCCCCCTCCTGCTCCTTCTCCCCTTCCTGCCCAGACTCCTCCTACTGCTCCTTCTCCACCTCCTGCTCATTCTCAACCTGCTGCTCAACCTCCACCTGCTCGTTTTCCTCCTCCTCCTCCTGCTCCTTCAGCTCCTCCAGCTCTCCCTCATCCTCTTGCTCAATCTCCTCCTCCTCCTTGTTCTCCACCCCTGCTCCTTCTCCACGTCCTGCTCCTTCTTCACCTCTTGCTCCTTCTCCTCCGCCAGCTCCTTCTCCAGCTCCTTCTCCTCCTCCTGCTGCTTGTTCACCTCATGCTCCTTGTCCACCTCCTGTGCATTTTCGCCCTCCTGCTGCATCTCGCCCACCTGCTGCTTCTCGACCTCCTGCTACTTTTCGCCCTCCTGCTCCTTCTCCACCTCCTGCTCCTTCTCCACACCTGCTCATTCACCACCCCCTGCTCCTTCTTCTCCTCCTTCTCTTCCTACTGCTCCTTCTCCACCTCCTGCTGCTTGTCTCCCTCCTCCTCCTTCTCCTTCACCACCTCCTGCTCTTTCTCCTTCTCTTGCTCCTTCTCCACCTCCTGCTCCTTCTCCTCATCTTGCGCCTTCTCCTTCTACTTCGACGCCTCCTTTTGCTTCTCCACCTCCTCCTGCTCCTTCTTCTACTCCTGCTTCTGCTCATCCTCCTGCTTCTTCTCCAACTCCTTCTCCACTCCCCCTCCTGGTCCTTCTTCGCCTCCTGTTCCTTCTCGACCTATTGCTTCTTCTCCACATCCTGTTCCTTCTCCTCCTCCTCCTTCTCCACCTCCTTCTCCTCCTCCTGCTCCTTGTCCATCTCCTGCTCCTTCACTACCTCCTGCTCCTTCTCCTCATCTTGCGCCTTCTCCACCCTCTGCTCATTCTCCTACTCCTGCTCCTACTCCTGCTTCTGCTCCTTCGCCCGCTTCTGCTCCGTCTCCTCCTGCTGTTACATCTCCTCCTGCTGCTTCTTCTGCTCCTGCTGCTGCTTCTCCATCTGCTTCTCCTGCTCCTTCTCCACTCCTGCTCATTCACAATCTCCTGTTCCTTCTTCTCGTCCTTCTCCTCCTCCTGCTCCTTCTCCACCTCCTGCTCCTTATCTCCCTCCTGCTCCTTCTCCACCTCCTGCTCCTTCTCCACCTCCTGCTCCTTCTCCTCTTCTTGCTCCATCTCCACCTCCTGCTGCTTCTCCTCCTCCTGCTCCTTCTCCACCTCCGGCTCTTTGACTCCCTCCCGCTCCTTATCTCCCTCCTGCTCCTTCTCCACCTCCTGCTCCATCTCCACCTCCTGCTCCTTCTCCTTCCCCTGCTCCTTCCCCACCTCCTGCTCATTCTCCACCTCCTGCTCCTTCTTCTCCTTCGCCTCCTGCTCCTCCTGCTGCTTCTTCTCCAATTCCTTCTCCTACTCGCCCTCCTTGGTCCTGTTCCGCCACCTGCTCGTTCTCCACCTGTTGCTTCTTCTCCTCCATCTGTTCCTTGTCCACCTCCTGCTCCTTGTCCACCTCCTGCTCCTTCTCAACCTCCTGCTCCTTCTCCACTCCTGCTCATTCACCACCTCCTGCTTCTTCTTCTCCTCCTTCTCCTTCTCCTCCTCCTGCTCCTTCTCCACCTCCGGCTCTTTGACTCCCTCCTGCTCCTTATCTCCCTACTGCTCCTTCTCCACCTCCTGCTCCTTCTCCACCTCCTGCTCCATCTCCACCTCCTGCTCCTTCTCCGTCCCCTGCTCCTTCTCCTCCTCCTGCTCCTTCTCCTCCTCCTGCTCCTTCTCCTCCTCCTGCTCCTTCTCCTCCCCCTGCTCCATCTCCACCACCTGCTCCTTCTGCTCCTCCTGCTCCTAATCCTCCTCCTGCTCCTTCTTCTTCTCATGCTCCATCTCCACCTTTTGCTCCTTCGCCACCTCCTGCTCAACCTCCTCCTCCTGCTGCTTGTCCACCTCCTGCTCCTTGTCCACCTCCTGCGCATTCTCGCCCTCCTGCTGCATCTCACCCACCTGCTGCATCTCGATCTCCTGCTCCTTCTCGCCCTCCTGCTCCTTCTCCACCTCCTGCTCCTTCTGCACTCCTGCTCATTCACCACCTCCTGCTCCTTCTTCTCCTCCATCTCTTCCTCCTGCTCCTTCTCCACCTCCTGCTCCTTCTCCACCTCCTGCTCCTTCTCCACCTCCTGCTACTTCTCCACCTCCTGCTCCTTCTCCACCTCCTGCTCCTTCTCCACCTCCTGCTCCTTCTCCACCTCCTGCTCCTTCTCCCCCAGCTGCTCATTCTCCACCTCCTGCTCCTTCTCTACCTCCAGCTGCTCCTCCTTCATCTCCTTTCCTTCTCCACCTCCTGCTCTTTTTCCATATCCAGCTCCACCTCCACATCCTGCTCCTTCTCCACCTCATGCTCCTTCTCCAACCACTGCTCCTTCTCCTCCTCCTCCTTCTCCTCCAACTGTTCATTCTCCACCGCCTGCTCCTTCTCCACCTCCTGCTCCTACTCCACCCACTGCTCCTTCTCCGCCTCCTGCTCCTTCTCCGCCTCCTGCTCCTTCTCCGCTTCCTGCTGCTTCTATGCCTCCCGCTCCATCTCTACCTCCGCCTCCTGCTCCTTCTCCCCCTCCCGCTCCATCTCTACCTCCTGCTCCTTTTCCCCGTCCTGATCCTTCTCCACCTCCTGCTCACTGTCCCTCTGCTGCTCACTCACCCCCTCCTGCTCCTTCTCCTCTTCCCGCTCAACCTCCTCCTCCTGCTGCTTCTCCGCCTCGTGCTCCTTCTCCGCCTCCTGCTCCTTCTCCACCTCATGCTCCTTCTCCAACCACTGCTCCTTCTCCTCCTCCTCCTTCTCCTCCAACTGTTCATTCTCCACATCCTGCTCCTTCTCCACCTCCTGCTCCTTCTCCACCTCCTGCTCCTTCTCCACCTCCTGCTCCTTCTCCACCTCCTGCTCCTTCTCCACCTCTTGCTCCTTCTCCACCTCCTGCTCCATCTCCACCTCTTAATCCTACTCCACCTCCAGCTCCTTCTCCTCCTCCTCATGCTCCATCTCCACGTCCTGCTCCTTCTCCTCCTCCAGCTCCAACTCCCCGTCCTGCTCCTTATTCTCCTCCAGCTCCTTCTCCAACAGAAGCTTTCTCCAACTCCTGTTCATTCTCCACTTCCTGCTCGTTCGCCTCCTCCTCCTCCTTCTCCTCCAACTGGCCGTTCCGCACCTCCTGCTCCTTCTCCACCTCCGGCTCCTTCTCCCTCTCCTGCTGCTTCAACGCCTCCTGCTCCTTCGATGCATCCAGCTGCTTCTCTGCATCCTGCTCGTTCAACCACACCTGCTCCGTCTCCTCCTCCTGCTTCTTCCCCTCCTCCTGCTCCTTCTCGTCCTCCTGATCATTCTCGTCCTCCTGCTCATTCGACCCCTCTTGCTCTTGCTTTGCATCCCACTCCTTCTCCTCCTCCTGCTCCTTCCCCCCCTCCCGCTCCATCTCTACCTCCTGCTCCTTTTCCCCGTCCTGCTCCTTCTCCACCTCTTGCTCACTCTCCCCCCCTGCTCACTCTCCCCCTCCTGCTCCTTCTCCTCGTCCCGCTCAACCTCCTCCTCCTGCTCCTTCTCCACCTCCTGATCCTTCTCCGCCTACTGCTCCTTCTCCACCTCCTGCTCCTTCTCCACCTCCTGCTCCTTCTCCACCTCCTGCTGCTCCTCCTTCATCTCCTTTCCTTCTCCACCTCCTGCTCTTTTTCCATATCCAGCTCGACCTCCACATCCTGCTCCTTCTCCACCTCATGCTCCTTCTCCAACCACTGCTCCTTCTCCTCCTCCTCCTTCTCCTCCAACTGTTCATTCTCCACCTCCTGCTCCTTCTCCACCTCCTGCTCCTTCTCCTCCGCCAGCTCCTTCTCCAGCTCCTTCTCCTCCTCCTGCTGCTTGTTCACCTCCTGCTCCTTGTCCACCTCCTGTGCATTTTCGCCCTCCTGCTGCATCTCGCCCACCTGCTGCTTCTCGACCTCCTGCTACTTTTCGCCCTCCTGCTCCTTCTCCACCTCCTGCTCCTTCTCCACACCTGCTCATTCACCACCCCCTGCTCCTTCTTCTCCTCCTTCTCTTCCTACTGCTCCTTCTCCACCTCCTGCTGCTTGTCTCCCTCCTCCTCCTTCTCCTTCACCACCTCCTGCTCCTTCTCCTTCTCTTGCTCCTTCTCCACCTCCTGCTCCTTCTCCTCATCTTGCGCCTTCTCCTTCTAATTCTACGCCTCCTTTTGCTTCTCCAACTCCTCCTGCTCCTTCTTCTACTCCTGCTTCTGCTCATCCTCCTGCTTCTTCTCCAACTCCTTCTCCACTCCCCCTCCTGGTCCTTCTTCGCCTCCTGTTCCTTCTCGACCTATTGCTTCTTCTCCACATCCTGTTCCTTCTCCTCCTCCTCCTTCTCCACCTCCTTCTCCTCCTCCTGCTCCTTGTCCATCTCCTGCTCCTTCACTACCTCCTGCTCCTTCTCCTCATCTTGCGCCTTCTCCACCCTCTGCTCATTCTCCTACTCCTGCTCCTACTCCTGCTTCTGCTCCTTCACCCGCTTCTGCTCCGTCTCCTCCTGCTGTTACTTCTCCTCCTGCTGCTTCTTCTGCTCCTGCTGCTGCTTCTCCATCTGCTTCTCCTGCTCCTTCTCCACCTCATGCTCCTTCTCCACTCCTGCTCATTCACAATCACCTGTTCCTTCTTCTCGTCCTTCTCCTCCTCCTGCTCCTTCTCCACCTCCTGCTCCTTATCTCCCTCCTGCTCCTTCTCCACCTCCTGCTCCTTCTCCACCTCCTGCTCCTTATCTCCCTCCTGCTCCTTCTCCACCTCCTGCTCCTTCTCCACCTCCTGCTCCTTCTCCTCTTCTTGCTCCATCTCCACCTCCTGCTGCTTCTCCTCCTCCTGCTCCTTCTCCACCTCCGGCTCTTTGACTCCCTCCTGCTCCTTATCTCCCTCCTGCTCCTTCTCCACCTCCTGCTCCATCTCCACCTCCTGCTCCTTCTCCTTCCCCTGCTCCTTCCCCACCTCCTGCTCATTCTCCACCTCCTGCTCCTTCTTCTCCTTCTGCTCCTGCTCCTCCTGCTGCTTCTTCTCCAACTCCTTCTCCTACTCGCCCTCCTTGGTCCTGTTCCGCCACCTGCTCGTTCTCCACCTGTTGCTTCTTCTCCTCCATCTGTTCCTTGTCCACCTCCTGCTCCTTGTCCACCTCCTGCTCCTTCTCAACCTCCTGCTCCTTCTCCACTCCTGCTCATTCACCACCTCCTGCTTCTTCTTCTCCTCCTTCTCCTTCTCCTTCTCCTGCTCCTTCTCCACCTCCGGCTCTTTGACTCCCTCCTGCTCCTTATCTCCCTACTGCTCCTTCTCCACCTCCTGCTCCTTCTCCACCTCCTGCTCCATCTCCACCACCTGCTCCTTCTCCGTCCCCTGCTCCTTCTCCTCCTCCTGCTCCTTCTCCACCACCTGCTCCTTCTCCTCCTCCTGCTCCTAATCCTCCTCCTGCTCCTTCTTCTTCTCATGCTCTATCTCCACCTTTTGCTCCTTCGCCACCTCCTGCTCAACCTCCTCCTCCTGCTGCTTGTCCACCTCCTGCTCCTTGTCCACCTCCTGCGCATTCTCGCCCTCCTGCTGCATCTCACCCACCTGCTGCATCTCGATCTCCTGCTCCTTCTCGCCCTCCTGCTCCTTCTCCACCTCCTGCTCCTTCTGCACTCCTGCTCATTCACCACCTCCTGCTCCTTCTTCTCCTCCATCTCTTCCTCCTGCTCCTTCTCCACCTCCTGCTCCTTCTCCACCTCCTGCTCCTTCTCCACCTCCTGCTACTTCTCCACCTCCTGCTCCTTCTCCACCTCCTGCTCCTTCTCCACCTCCTGCTCCTTCTCCACCTCCTGCTCCTTCTCCCCCAGCTGCTCATTCTCCACCTCCTGCTCCTTCTCTACCTCCAGCTGCTCCTCCTTCATCTCCTTTCCTTCTCCACCTCCTGCTCTTTTTCCATATCCAGCTCCACCTCCACATCCTGCTCCTTCTCCACCTCATGCTCCTTCTCCAACCACTGCTCCTTCTCCTCCTCCTCCTTCTCCTCCAACTGTTCATTCTCCACCGCCTGCTCCTTCTCCACCTCCTGCTCCTACTCCACCCACTGCTCCTTCTCCGCCTCCTGCTCCTTCTCCGCCTCCTGCTCCTTCTCCGCTTCCTGCTGCTTCTATGCCTCCCGCTCCATCTCTACCTCCGCCTCCTGCTCCTTCTCCCCCTCCCGCTCCATCTCTTCCTCCTGCTCCTTTTCCCCGTCCTGATCCTTCTCCACCTCCTGCTCACTCTCCCTCTGCTGCTCACTCACCCCCTCCTGCTCCTTCTCCTCTTCCCGCTCAACCTCCTCCTCCTGCTGCTTCTCCGCCTCGTGCTCCTTCTCCGCCTCCTGCTCCTTCTCCACCTCATGCTCCTTCTCCAACCACTGCTCCTTCTCCTCCTCCTCCTTCTCCTCCAACTGTTCATTCTCCACACCCTGCTCCTTCTCCACCTCCTGCTCCTTCTCCACCTCCTGCTCCTTCTCCACCTCCTGCTCCTTCTCCACCTCCTGCTCCTTCTCCACCTCCTGCTCCTTCTCCACCTCCTGCTCCATCTCCACCTCTTAATCCTACTCCACCTCCAGCTCCTTCTCCTCCTCCTCATGCTCCATCTCCACGTCCTGCTCCTTCTCCTCCTCCAGCTCCAACTCCCCGGCCTGCTCCTTATTCTCCTCCAGCTCCTTCTCCAACAGAAGCTTTCTCCAACACCTGTTCATTCTCCACTTCCTGCTCGTTCGCCTCCTCCTCCTCCTTCTCCTCCAACTGGCCGTTCCGCACCTCCTGCTCCTTCTCCACCTCCGGCTCCTTCTCCCTCTCCTGCTGCTTCAACGCCTCCTGCTCCTTCGATGCATCCAGCTGCTTCTCTGCATCCTGCTCGTTCAACCACACCTGCTCCGTCTCCTCCTCCTGCTTCTTCCCCTCCTCCTGCTCCTTCTCGTCCTCCTGATCATTCTCGTCCTCCTGCTCATTCGACCCCTCTTTCTCTTGCTTTGCATCCCACTCCTTCTCCTCCTCCTGCTCCTTCCCCCCCTCCCGCTCCATCTCTACCTCCTGCTCCTTTTCCCCGTCCTGCTCCTTCTCCACCTCTTGCTCACTCTCCCCCCCTGCTCACTCTCCCCCTCCTGCTCCTTCTCCTCGTCCCGCTCAACCTCCTCCTCCTGCTCCTTCTCCACCTCCTGATCCTTCTCCGCCTACTGCTCCTTCTCCACCTCCTGCTCCTTCTCCACCTCCTGCTCCTTCTCCACCTCCTGCTGCTCCTCCTTCATCTCCTTTCCTTCTCCACCTCCTGCTCTTTTTCCATATCCAGCTCGACCTCCACATCCTGCTCCTTCTCCACCTCATGCTCCTTCTCCAACCACTGCTCCTTCTCCTCCTCCTCCTTCTCCTCCAACTGTTCATTCTCCACCTCCTGCTCCTTCTCCACCTCCTGCTCCTTCTCCTCCGCCAGCTCCTTCTCCAGCTCCTTCTCCTCCTCCTGCTGCTTGTTCACCTCCTGCTCCTTGTCCACCTCCTGTGCATTTTCGCCCTCCTGCTGCATCTCGCCCACCTGCTGCTTCTCGACCTCCTGCTACTTTTCGCCCTCCTGCTCCTTCTCCACCTCCTGCTCCTTCTCCACACCTGCTCATTCACCACCCCCTGCTCCTTCTTCTCCTCCTTCTCTTCCTACTGCTCCTTCTCCACCTCCTGCTGCTTGTCTCCCTCCTCCTCCTTCTCCTTCACCACCTCCTGCTCCTTCTCCTTCTCTTGCTCCTTCTCCACCTCCTGCTCCTTCTCCTCATCTTGCGCCTTCTCCTTCTACTTCGACGCCTCCTTTTGCTTCTCCACCTCCTCCTGCTCCTTCTTCTACTCCTGCTTCTGCTCATCCTCCTGCTTCTTCTCCAACTCCTTCTCCACTCCCCCTCCTGGTCCTTCTTCGCCTCCTGTTCCTTCTCGACCTATTGCTTCTTCTCCACATCCTGTTCCTTCTCCTCCTCCTCCTTCTCCACCTCCTTCTCCTCCTCCTGCTCCTTGTCCATCTCCTGCTCCTTCACTACCTCCTGCTCCTTCTCCTCATCTTGCGCCTTCTCCACCCTCTGCTCATTCTCCTACTCCTGCTCCTACTCCTGCTTCTGCTCCTTCACCCGCTTCTGCTCCGTCTCCTCCTGCTGTTACTTCTCCTCCTGCTGCTTCTTCTGCTCCTGCTGCTGCTTCTCCATCTCCTTCTCCTGCTCCTTCTCCACCTCATGCTCCTTCTCCACTCCTGCTCATTCACAATCTCCTGTTCCTTCTTCTCGTCCTTCTCCTCCTGCTGCTCCTTCTCCACCTCCTGCTCCTTATCTCCCTCCTGCTCCTTCTCCACCTCCTGCTCCTTCTCCACCTCCTGCTCCTTCTCCTCTTCTTGCTCCATCTCCACCTCCTGCTGCTTCTCCTCCTCCTGCTCCTTCTCCACCTCCGGCTCTTTGGCTCCCTCCTGCTCGTTATCTCCCTACTGCTCCTTCTCCACCTCCTGCTCCATCTCCACCTCCTGCTCCTTCTCCTTCCCCTGCTCCTTCCCCACCTCCTGCTCATTCTCCACCTCCTGCTCCTTCTTCTCCTTCTGCTCCTGCTCCTGCTGCTGCTTCTTCTCCAACTCCTTCTCCTACTCGCCCTCCTTGGTCCTGTTCCGCCACCTGCTCGTTCTCCACCTGTTGCTTCTTCTCCTCCATCTGTTCCTTGTCCACCTCCTGCTCCTTGTCCACCTCCTGCTCCTTCTCAACCTCCTGCTCCTTCTCCACTCCTGCTCATTCACCACCTCCTGCTTCTTCTTCTCCTCCTTCTCCTTCTCCTCCTCCTGCTCCTTCTCCACCTCCGGCTCTTTGACTCCCTCCTGCTCCTTATCTCCCTACTGCTCCTTCTCCACCTCCTGCTCCTTCTCCACCTCCTGCTCCATCTCCACCTCCTGCTCCTTCTCCGTCCCCTGCTCCTTCTCCTCCTCCTGCTCCTTCTCCTCCTCCTGCTCCTTCTCCTCCTCCTGCTCCTTCTCCTCCCCCTGCTCCATCTCCACCACCTGCCCCTTCTCCTCCTCCTGCTCCTAATCCTCCTCCTGCTCCTTCTTCTTCTCATGCTCCATCTCCACCTTTTGCTCCTTCGCCACCTCCTGCTCAACCTCCTCCTCCTGCTGCTTGTTCACCTCCTGCTCCTTGTCCACCTCCTGCGCATTCTCGCCCTCCTGCTGCATCTCACCCACCTGCTGCATCTCGATCTCCTGCTCCTTCTCGCCCTCCTGCTCCTTCTCCACCTCCTGCTCCTTCTGCACTCCTGCTCATTCACCACCTCCTGCTCCTTCTTCTCCTCCATCTCTTCCTCCTGCTCCTTCTCCACCTACTGCTCCTTCTCCACCTCCTGCTCCTTCTCCACCTCCTGCTACTTCTCCACCTCCTGCTCCTTCTCCACCTCCTGCTCCTTCTCCACCTCCTGCTCCTTCTCCACCTCCTGCTCCTTCTCCCCCAGCTGCTCATTCTCCACCTCCTGCTCCTTCTCTACCTCCAGCTGCTCCTCCTTCATCTCCTTTCCTTCTCCACCTCCTGCTCTTTTTCCATATACAGCTCCACCTCCACATCCTGCTCCTTCTCCACCTCATGCTCCTTCTCCAACCATTGCTCCTTCTCCTCCTCCTCCTTCTCCTCCAACTGTTCATTCTCCACCGCCTGCTCCTTCTCCACCTCCTGCTCCTACTCCACCCACTGCTCCTTCTCCGCGTCCTGCTCCTTCTCCGCCTCCTGCTCCTTCTCCGCCTCCTGCTCCTTCTCCGCCTCCTGCTCCTTCTCCGCTTCCTGCTGCTTCTATGCCTCCCGCTCCATCTCTACCTCCGCCTCTGCTCCTTCTCCCCCTCCCGCTCCATCTCTACCTCCTGCTCCTTTTCCCCGTCCTGATCCTTCTCCACCTCCTGCTCTCTCTCCCTCTGCTGCTCACTCACCCCCTCCTGCTCCTTCTCCTCTTCCCGCTCAACCTCCTCCTCCTGCTGCTTCTCCGCCTCGTGCTCCTTCTCCGCCTCCTGCTCCTTCTCCACCTCATGCTCCTTCTCCAACCACTGCTCCTTCTCCTCCTCCTCCTTCTCCTCCAACTGTTCATTCTCCACATCCTGCTCCTTCTCCACCTCCTGCTCCTTCTCCACCTCCTGCTCCTTCTCCACCTCCTGCTCCTTCTCCACCTCCTGCTCCATCTCCACCTCTTAATCCTACTCCACCTCCAGCTCCTTCTCCTCATCCTCATGCTCCATCTCCACGTCCTGCTCCTTCTCCTCCTCCAGCTCCAACTCCCCGTCCTGCTCCTTATTCTCCTCCAGCTCCTTCTCCAACAGAAGCTTTCTCCAACTCCTGTTCATTCTCCACTTCCTGCTCGTTCGCCTCCTCCTCCTCCTTCTCCTCCAACTGGCCGTTCCGCACGTCCTGCTCCTTCTCCACCTCCGGCTCCTTCTCCCTCTCCTGCTGCTTCAACACCTCCTGCTCCTTCTCCACCTCCTGCTCCTTCTCCACCTCCTGCTCCATCTCCACCTCTTAATCCTACTCCACCTCCAGCTCTTTCTCCTCCTCCTCATGCTCCATCTCCACGTCCTGCTCCTTCTCCTCCTCCAGCTCCAACTCCCCGTCCTGCTCCTTATTCTCCTCCAGCTCCTTCTCCAACTGAAGCTTTCTCCAATTCCTGTTCATTCTCCACATCCTGCTCGTTCGCCTCCTCCTCCTCCTTCTCCTCCAACTGGCCGTTCCCCACCTCCTGCTCCTTCTCCACCTCCGGCTCCTTCTCCCTCTCCTGCTGCTTCAACGCCTCCTGCTCCTTCGATGCATCCAGCTGCTTCTCTGCATCCTGCTCGTTCAACCCCACCTGCTCCGTCTCCTCCTCCTGCTTCTTCCCCTCCTCCTGCTCCTTCTCGTCCTCCTGATCATTCTCGTCCTCCTGCTCATTCGACCCCTCTTGCTCTTGCTTTGCATCCCACTCCTTTTCCGCCTCCTGCTCCTTCCCCCCCTCCCGCTCCATCTCTACCTCCTGCTCCTTTTCCCCGTCCTGCTCCTTCTCCACCTCTTGCTCACTCTCCCCCCCTGCTCACTCTCCCCCTCCTGCTCCTTCTCCTCGTCCCGCTCAACCTCCTCCTCCTGCTCCTTCTCCACCTCCTGATCCTTCTCCGCCGACTGCTCCTTCTCCACCTCCTGCTCCTTCTCCACCTCCTGCTCCTTCTCCACCTCCTGCTGTTCCTCCTTCATCTTCTTTCCTTCTCCACCTCCTGCTCTTTTTCCATATCCAGCTCCACCTCCACATCCTGCTCCTTCTCCACCTCATGCTCCTTCTCCAACCACTGCTCCTTCTCCTCCTCCTCCTTCTCCTCCAACTGTTCATTCTCCACCTCCTGCTCCTTCTCCACCTCCTGCTCCTTCTCCACCTCCTGCTCCTTCTCCACCGCCTGCTCCTTCTCCACCTCCTGCTCCTTCTCCACCTCCTGCTCCTTCTCCACCTCCTGCTCCTTCTCCACCTCCTGCTCCTTTTCCACCTCCTGCTCCATCTCCACCTCCTAATCCTACTCCACCTGTAGCTCCTTCTCCTCCTCCTCATGCTCCATCTCCACGTCCTGCTCCTTCTCCTCCTCCAGTTCCAACTCCCCGTCCTGCTCCTTATTCTCCTCCAGCTCCTTCTCCAACTGAAGCTTTCTGCACCTCCTGCTCCTTCTCCACCTCCGGCTCCTTGTCCCTCTCCTGCTGCTTCAACGCCTCCTGCTCCTTCGATGCATCCAGCTGCTTCTCTGCATCCTGTTCGTTCAACCCCACCTGCTCCGTCTCCTCCTCCTGCTTCTTCCCCTCCTCCTGCTCCTTCTCGTCCTCCTGATCATTCTCGTCCTCTTGCTCATTCGACCCCTCTTGCTCTTGCTTTGCATCCCACTCCTTCTCCACCTCCTGCTCCTTCTACCCCTCCCGCTCCATCTCTACCTCCTGCTGCTTTTCCCCGTCCTGCTCCTTCTCCACCTCCTGCTCACTCTCCCTCCCTGCTCACTCTCCCCCTCCTGCTCCTTCTCCTCGTCCCGCTCAACCTCCTCCTCCTGCTCCTTCTCCACCTCCTGCTCCTTCTCCGCCTACTGCTCCTTCTCCGCCTCCTGCTCCTTCTCCGCCTCCTGCTCCTTCTCCGCCTCCTGCTCCTTCTATGCCTCCCGCTCCTCCTCCGCCTACTGCTCGTTCACACCCTCCTGATCATTCCCGCCCTCGAGCCGCTCCTCCACCTCCTGCTCCCTCTCCCTCAACTGCTTCTTCTCCGTCTCCTGCTTCTTCCCCTCCTCCTGATCCTTCTCGTCTTCCTGATCCTTCTCGTCTTCCTGATCCGTCTCGTCTTCCTGCTCCTTCTCGCCTTCCTGCTCCTTCTCGTCCTCCTGCTCCTTCTCGTCCTCCTGCTCCTTCTCGTCCTCCTGCTCCTTCTCCCTCTCCTGCTCCTTCTCCTCCTGTTGCTCCTTCTCCACCTCCTGCTCCTTCTCAACGTCTGGCTCCATCTCCTCCTTTGCTCATTCTTCTCTTCGTGCTCCTTCTCCTCCTCCTGCTGCTTCTCCTCGTCCTGCTCCTTCTCTGCTCAACCACCTCCTGCTGCTCCTTCTTCTTTTCCTGCTCCTTCTCCACCTTCTGCTCCTTCTCCTCCTTCTGCTCCTCCTCCACCTCCTGCTTCTTCTACCTCCTCCTCCTTCTACCCCTCCTGCTCCTTCTCCTCCTCTTGTTCGTTCTCCTCCTCCAGCTCCTTCTCCTCTTCCAGCTCCTTCTTCCCGTCCTGCTCCTTCTTCACCAGCAGCTCCACCTCCGCCTCCTGCTCCTTCTCCACCTCCTGCTCCTTCTCCACCTCCTGCTCCTTCACCGCTTACTGCTCCTTCTCCACATCATGCCCTTCCACCACATCCAGCTCCACCTCCACCTCCTGCTGCTTCCACTCCTCCTGCTCCATCTCCTCTTTCTGCTCAACCTCCCCCTCCTGCTCCTTCTCCACTTCCTGGTCAAACTCGTCCTCCTGCTCCTTCTCCCCCACCTGCTCCTGGCTTGCCTGCTGCTCCTACTCCCCTCCTGCTTCTTCACCCCCTCCTGCTCCTGCTCCTACTCAACCTCCTGCTCATTCACCGTCTCCTGTTCCTTCACCTCGTCAAGCTCAACCTCTTCCTAGTACTCCTTCTCCACCTCCTGCTCCTTCTTCACCTCCTGCTCCTTCTCCACCTCCTGCTCCTTCTCCACCTCCTGCTCCTTCTCCACCTCCTGCTCCGTCTCCACCTCCTGCTCCTTCTTCACCTCCTGCTCCTTCTTCACCAGCAGCTCCACCTCCGCCTCCTGCTCCTTCTCCACCTCCTGCTCCTTCTCCACCTCCTGCTTCTTCTCCGCCTACTGCTCCTTCTCCACATCATGCCCTTCCACCACATCCAGCTCCACCTCCACCTCCTGCTGCTTCCACTCCACCTGCTCCATCTCCTCTTTCTGCTCAACCTCCCCCTCCTGCTCCTTCTCCACTTCCTGGTCAAACAGCTCCTCCTGCTCCTTCTCCCCCTCCTGCTCCTGGCTTGCCTGCTGCTCCTACTGCCCTCCTGCTCCTTCACCCCCTCCTGCTCCTGCTCCTACTCAACCTCCTGCTCATTCACCGTCTCATGTTCCTTCTCCTCGTCAAGCTCAACCTCTTCCTACTGCTCCTTCTCCACCTCCTGCTCCTTCTTCACCTCCTGCTCCTTCTCCACCTCCTGCTCCTTCTCCACCTCCTGCTCCTTCTCCACCTCCTGCTCCTTCTCCACCTCCTGCTACTTCTCCACCTCCTGCTCCTTCTCCAACCACTGCTTCTTCTCCTCCTCCTGCTTCTCCTCCAACTGTTCGTTCTCCACCTCCTGGTCCTTCTCCACCTCCTGCTCCTTCTCCGCCCACTGCTCCTTCTCCGCCTCCTGCTCCTTCTCCGCCTCCTGCTCCTTCTCCGCCTCCTGCTCCTTCTCTGCCTCCTGCTCCTTCTCCGCCTCCCGCTCCATCTCTACCTCCGCCTCCTGCTCCTTCTCCCCCTCCCGCTCCATCTCTACCTCCTGCTCCTTTTCCCCGTCCTGATCCTTCTCCACCTCCTGCTCACTCTCCCTCTGCTGCTCACTCACCCGCTCCTGCTCCTTCTTCTCGTCCCGCTCAACCTCCTCCTCCTGCTCCTTCTCCACCTCCTGCTCCTTCTCCGCCTACTGCTCCTTCTCCGCCTCCTGCTCCTTCTCGGCCTCCTGCTCCTTCTCCGCCTCCTGCTCCTTCTCCGCCTCCTGCTCCTTCTATGCCTCCCGCTCCTCCTCCGCCTACTGCTCGTTCACACCCTCCTGATCATTCTCGCCCTCGAGCCCCTCCTCCACCTCCTGCTCCCTCTCCCTCAACTGCTCCTTCTCCGTCTCCTGCTTCTTCCCCTCCTCCTGATCCTTCTCATCTTCCTGATCGTTCTCGTCTTCCTGATCCTTCTCGTCTTCCTGATCCTTCTCGTCTTCCTGCTCCTTCTCGTCCTCCTGCTCCTTCTCGTTTCCTGCTTCTTGTCTTCCTCCTGCTCCTTTTCTCCCTTTTGCTCCATTTCCACCTCCTGTTCCATCTCCACCTCATGCTCATTCTCCACCTCCTGCTCCTTCACCTCCTCCTGCTCCTTCTCCTCCTGCTCCTCCTCCACCTCCTACTCCTTCTCCTTCTCCTTGCTCCTTCTCCTTCTCCTGCTCCTTCATCTCCGCCTGCTCCTTCTTCTCCTCCTGCTCCTTCTCAATTTCTGCTCAATCTCCAGCTCCTGCTGCTTCTCCTCCTCGTCCTCCTCCTCCCCCTCCTGCTCCTTGTAGACCTCCTGCTCCATCACCCCCTCCTTCTCCATCTCCAACTCCTGCTCCTTCTTCTCCTCTTGCCCCTGCTACTCCTACTTCTTCTCCAACTCCTTCCCCGACTCCCTCTCCTGGTCCTTCTCCGCCTCCTGCTACATCTCCACCTATTGCTTATTCTCCACCTCCTGTTCCTTCTCCAAATCCTGCTCCTTGTCCACCTCCTTCTCCTCCTCCAGCTCCATCTCCTCCTCCCGCTCCGTGTCCACCTCCTGCTCCTTGTCCACCTCCTGCTCCTTGTCCACCTCCTGCTGCTTGTCCATCTCCTGCTCCTTGTCCATCTCCTGCTGCTTCTCGCCCTCCTGCTCCTTACTGCCCTTCTGCTCCTTCTCCACCTCCTGCTCCTTTTCCACTCCTGCTCCTTCTCCTCCTCCTGCTCCTTCTCCTCCTCCTGCTCCTTCTCCTCCTTCTGCTCTGTCTCCACCTCCTGCTCCTTCTCCACCTCCTGCTCCTTCTTCTAATGCTGCTCCTGCTCCTCCTCCAGCTTCTTCTCCAACTCCATCTCCTAATCCCCCTCCTGGTCCTTCTCCTCCTCCTGCTCCTTCTCCACCTCGTGCTCCTTGTCCACCTCCTGCTCCTTGTCCTCCTCCTGCTCATTGTCCAGCTCCTGCTCCTTGTCCACCTCCTGCTCCGTGTCCACCTCCTGAAACCTGTCCACCTCCGGCTCCTTGTCCACCTCCTGCTCCTTGTCGCCCTCCTTCTCCATCTCCATCTCCATCTCCTACTCCCCCTCCTGGTCCTTCACCTCCTCCTGCTCCTTCTCCACCTCGTGCTCCTTGTCCACCTGCTGCTCCTTGTCCACCTCCTGCTCCTTGTCCATCTCCTGCTCCTTTTCCACCTCCTCCTCCTTCTCGCCCTCCTGCTCCTTCCTGCCCTCTTGCTCCTTCTCCACCTCCTGCTCCTTTTCCACTCCAGCTCTTTCTCCACCTCCTGCTCCTTCTCCACCTCCAGCTCCTTCTCCA
Source organism: Heptranchias perlo (assembly GCF_035084215.1). Lineage (NCBI taxonomy): Eukaryota > Metazoa > Chordata > Chondrichthyes > Hexanchiformes > Hexanchidae > Heptranchias > Heptranchias perlo. The sequence continues at coordinate 37,418,326 of NC_090354.1, read as the reverse complement.
CCTCTTGCTCCTTCTCCACCTCATGCTCCTTCTCCAACTCCTGCTCCTTCTCCTCATCTTGCGCATTCTCCTCCTCCTGCTCCTTCTCCTCCTCCTGCTCCTACTCCTCCTGCTGCTCCTTCTTCTTCTCCTGCTCCTTCTGCACTCCTGCTCCTTCTCCTCCTCCTGCTCCTTCTCCTCCTCCTCTTCCTTCTCCTCCTCCTGTTCCTCCTACTCCTGCTGCTCCTTCTTCTTCTCCAGCTCCTTCTCCACTCCTGCTCATTCTCCTCCTCCTGCTCCTTCTCCTCCTCCAGCTTCTTCTCCAACTCCCTCTCCTAATCCCCCTCCTGGTCCTTCTCCTCCTCCTGCTCCTTCACCACCTCGTGCTCCTTGTCTACCTCCTGCTCCTTGTCCACCTCTTGCTCCTTGTCCAGCTCCTGCTCCTTGTCCTCCTCCTGCTCCGTGTCCACCTCCTGACCCCTGTCCACCTCCGGCTCCTTGTCCATCTCCTGCTCATTGTCGCCCTCCTTCTCCATCTCCAACTCCATCTCCTCCTCCCCCTCCTGCTCCTTCTCCCCGTCCTGCGCTTTCTCCCCCTCCTTCTCCTCATCAACCACCTTCTGCTCCTCCTGCTCCTTGTCCACCTCCTGCTCCTTGTCTTCCTCCTGCTCCTTTTCTCTCTCCTGCTCCTTCTCCTCCTCGTGCTCCTTCTCCTCCTCCATCTACTTCTCCTCCTCCTGCTCCTTGTCCACCTCCTGCTCCTTGTCCACCTCCTGCTCCGGGAACACCTACTTTTCCTTGTCCAACTCCTGCTCCTTGTCCACCTACTACTCCGTGTCCACCTCCTGATTCTTGTCCACCTCCTGCTCATTGTCCACCTCCTGCTCCACCTCGCCCTCCTGCTCCTTCTCTCCCTCCTGCTCCTTCTCGCCCACCTGCTTCTTCTCGCACTCCTGCTCCTTCTTGTCCTCCTGCTCATTCTCCACCTCCTGCTCCTTCTCCACCTGCTGCTCCTTCTCCACTCCTGCTCATTCACCACATCCTGCTCCATCTTCTCCTCCTTCTCCTCCTCCTGCTCCTCCTCCACCTCCCGCTCCTTGTCTCCTTCCTGATCCTTTTCCACCTCCTGCTCCTTCTCCTTCTCCTGCTCCTACTCCCCCTCCTGCTCCTTCTCCACCTCCTGCTCCTTCTCACCCTCCTGCTCTTTCTCCCCCGCCTTCTCCTCATCCACCTCCTTCTCCTCCACCTGCTCCTTCTCCCCCTCCTGCTCCTTGTCCATCGCCTGCTCCTTCTCCCCCTCCTACTCAATCTCCCCCTCCTGCTCTTTCTCCTCCTCCTACTCATTCTCCTTCTCCTGCTCCTTCTCCACATCCTGCTCCTTCTCCACCTCCTGCTCCTTCTCCTCATCTTGCGCCTTCTCCACCTCCTGCTCCTTCTCCTCCTCCTGCTCCTACTCCTCCTCCTGCTTCTTCTTCTTCTTCTCCTGCTCCTTCTCCACTCCTGCTCCTTCTCCTCCTCCTGCTCCTTATCCACCTCCTGCTCCGTGTCCAACTCCTGATTCTTGTCCACCTCCTGCTCCTTGTCCACCGCCTGCTCATTGTTCACCACCTGCTCCTTCTCGCCCTCCTGCTCCTTCTCGCCCTACTGCTCCTTCCTGCCGTCTTGCTCCTTCTCCACCTCCTGCTCCTTTTCCACTCCTGCTCCCTCTCCACCTGCTGCTCCTTCTCCACTTCTGATCATTCACCACCTCCTGCTCCTTCTTCTCCACCTTCTCCTCCTCCTGCTCCTTCTCCACCTCCCGCTCCTTGTCCACCTCCTGCTCCTTGTCCATCTCCTGCTCCTTGTCCAACTCCTGCTCCTTGTCCACCTCCTGCTCCTTCTCGCCTTCCTGCTCCTTCTTGTCCTCCTGCTCCTTCTCGCCCTGCTGCTCCCTCCCCACCTATTGTTCCTTCTCCACCTGCTGCTCCTTCTCCACTCCTGCTCATTCACCACCTCCTGCTCCTTCTTCTCCGCCTGCTCCTTCTTCTCCTCCTCCTTCTTCTCAATTCCTGCTCCATCTCCAGCTCCTGCTCCTTCTCCTCCTCGTCCTCCTCCTCCACCTCCTTCTCCTCGTCCACCCCCTTCTCCGTCTCGACCTCCTGCTGCTTCTTCTCCTCCTTTTCCTCCTCCTGCTCCTTCTCCAACTCCTGCTCCTTGTCTTCCTCCTGCTCCTTTTCTCCCTCCTGCTCCTTCTCCTCCTGCTCCTTCTCCACCTCCTGATCCTTGTCCAACTCCGACTCCTTGTCCATCTCCTGCTCCTTGTCCACTTAGTGCTCCTTCTCGCCCTCCTGTTCCTTCTCGTCCTCCTTCTCCTTCTCGCCCTCCTGCTCCTTCTCGCCCTCCTGATTCTCCTCGCCCTCCTGCTGCTTGTCGCCCTCCTTCTCCATCTCCAACTCCTGCTCCTTCTTCTCCTCCTGCCCCTGCTCCTCCTATTTCTTCTCCAACTCCTTCCCCGACTCCCTCTCCTGGTCCTTCTCCGCCTCCTGCTACATCTCCACCTATTGCTTATTCTCCACCTCCTGTTCCTTCTCCTAATCCTGCTCCTTGTCCACCTCCTTCTCCTCCTCCACCTCGATCTCCTCCTCCTGCTCCGTGTCCACCTCCTGCTCCTTGTCCACCTCCTGCTCCTTGTCCACCTCCTGCTCTTTGTCCACCACCTGCTTCATCTAGCCCTCCTGCTCCTTCTTGCCCTCCTGCTCCTTCTCACCCTGCTGCTCCTTCTCCACCTCCTGCTCCTTCTCCACCTGCTGCTCCTTCTCCAATCCTGCGGATTCACCACCTCCCGTTCCTTCTTATCCTCCGTCTCATCCTCCTGCTCCTTGTCCAACTCCCGCTCCTTGTCTCCCTCCTGCTCCTTCTCCTCCTCCACCTCCTTCTCCTCCTCCTGCTCCTTGTCCACCTGCTGCTCCTTGTCCACCTCCTGCCCCTTGTACACCTACTGCTCCTTGACCACCTCCTGCTCCGTGTCCACCTTCTGATTCTTGTCCACCTCCTGCTCATTGTCCACCACCTGCTCCATCTAGCCCTCATGCTCCTTCTCGCTCTCCTGCTCCTTCTTGCCCTGCTGCTCCTTCTCCACCTCCTGCTCCTTCTCAACGTCTGGCTCCATCTCCTCCTCCTGCTCATTCTTCTCTTCGTGCTCCTTCTCCTCCTCCTGCTGCTTCTCCTCGTCCTGCTCCTTCTCTGCTCAACCACCTCCTCCTGCTCCTTCTTCTTTTCCTGCTCCTTCTCCACCTTCTGCTCCTTCTCCTCCTTCTGCTCCTCCTCCACCTCCTGCTTCTTCTACCTCCTCCTCCTTCTACCCCTCCTGCTCCTTCTCCTCCTCTTGTTCGTTCTCCTCCTCCAGCTCCTTCTCCTCCTCCAGCTCCTTATTCCCGTCCTGCTCCTTCTTCACCAGCAGCTCCACCTCCGCCTCCTGCTCCTTCTCCACCTCCTGCTCCTTCTCCACCTCCTGCTTCTTCTCCGCCTACTGCTCCTTCTCCACATCATGCCCTTCCATCACATCCAGCTCCACCTCCACCTCCTGCTGCTTCCACTCCACCTGCTCCATCTCCTCTTTCTGCTCAACCTCCCCCTCCTGCTCCTTCTCCACTTCCTGGTCAAACACCTCCTCCTGCTCCTTCTCCCCCTCCTGCTCCTGGCTTGCCTGCTGCTCCTACTCCCCTCCTGCTCCTTCACCCCCTCCTGCTCCTGCTCCTACTCAACCTCCTGCTCATTCACCGTCTCATGTTCCTTCTCCTCGTCAAGCTCAACCTCTTCCTACTGCTCCTTCTCCACCTCCTGCTCCTTCTTCACCTCCTGCTCCTTCTCCACCTCCTGCTCCTTCTCCACCTCCTGCTCCTTCTCCACCTCCTGCTCCTTCTCCACATCCTGCTACTTCTCCACCTCCTGCTCCTTCTCCAACCACTGCTTCTTCTCCTCCTCCTGCTTCTCCTCCAACTGTTCATTCTCCACGTCCTGCTCCTTCTCCACCTCCTGCTCCTTCTCCACCCACTGCTCCTTCAACGCCTCCTGCTCCTTCTCCGCCTCCTGCTCCTTCTCCGCCTCCTGCTCCTTCTCCACCTCCTGGTCCTTCTCCACCTCCTGCTCCTTCTCCACCCACTGCTCCTTCAACGCCTCCTGCTCCTTCTCCGCCTCCTGCTCCTTCTCTGCCTCCTGCTCCTTCTCCGCCTCCTGCTGCTTCTATGCCTCCCGCTCCATCTCTACCTCCGCCTCCTGCTCCTTCTCCCCCTCCCGCTCCATCTCTACCTCCTGCTCCTTTTCCCCGTCCTGATCCTTCTCCACCTCCTGCTCACTCTCCCTCTGCTGCTCACTCACCCCCTCCTGCTCCTTCTTCTCGTCCCGCTCAACCTCCTCCTCCTGCTCCTTCTCCACCTCCTGCTCCTTCTCCGCCTACTGCTCCTTCTCCGCCTCCTGCTCCTTCTCGGCCTCCTGCTCCTTCTCCGCCTCCTGCTCCTTCTCCGCCTCCTGCTCCTTCTATGCCTCCCGCTCCTCCTCCGCCTACTGCTCGTTCACACCCTCCTGATCATTCTCGCCCTCGAGCCCCTCCTCCACCTCCTGCTCCCTCTCCCTCAACTGCTCCTTCTCCGTCTCCTGCTTCTTCCCCTCCTCCTGATCCTTCTCATCTTCCTGATCGTTCTCGTCTTCCTGATCCTTCTCGTCTTCCTGATCCTTCTCGTCTTCCTGCTCCTTCTCGTCCTCCTGCTCCTTCTCGTTTCCTGCTTCTTGTCTTCCTCCTGCTCCTTTTCTCCCTTCTGCTCCATTTCCACCTCCTGTTCCATCTCCACCTCATGCTCATTCTCCACCTCCTGCTCCTTCACCTCCTCCTGCTCCTTCTCCTCCTGCTCCTCCTCCACCTCCTACTCCTTCTCCTTCTCCTTGCTCCTTCTCCTTCTCCTGCTCCTTCATCTCCGCCTGCTCCTTCTTCTCCTCCTGCTCCTTCTCAATTTCTGCTCAATCTCCAGCTCCTGCTGCTTCTCCTCCTCGTCCTCCTCCTCCCCCTCCTGCTCCTTGTTGACCTCCTGCTCCATCACCCCCTCCTTCTCCATCTCCAACTCCTGCTCCTTCTTCTCCTCTTGCCCCTGCTACTCCTACTTCTTCTCCAACTCCTTCCCCGACTCCCTCTCCTGGTCCTTCTCCGCCTCCTGCTACATCTCCACCTATTGCTTATTCTCCACCTCCTGTTCCTTCTCCAAATCCTGCTCCTTGTCCACCTCCTTCTCCTCCTCCAGCTCCATCTCCTCCTCCCGCTCCGTGTCCACCTCCTGCTCCTTGTCCACCTCCTGCTCCTTGTCCACCTCCTGCTGCTTGTCCATCTCCTGCTCCTTGTCCATCTCCTGCTGCTTCTCGCCCTCCTGCTCCTTACTGCCCTTCTGCTCCTTCTCCACCTCCTGCTCCTTTTCCACTCCTGCTCCTTCTCCTCCTCCTGCTCCTTCTCCTCCTCCTGCTCCTTCTCCTCCTTCTGCTCTGTCTCCACCTCCTGCTCCTTCTCCACCTCCTGCTCCTTCTTCTAATGCTGCTCCTGCTCCTCCTCCAGCTTCTTCTCCAACTCCATCTCCTAATCCCCCTCCGAGTCCTTCTCCTCCTCCTGCTCCTTCTCCACCTCGTGCTCCTTGTCCACCTCCTGCTCCTTGTCCTCCTCCTGCTCATTGTCCAGCTCCTGCTCCTTGTCCACCTCCTGCTCCGTGTCCACCTCCTGAAACCTGTCCACCTCCGGCTCCTTGTCCACCTCCTGCTCCTTGTCGCCCTCCTTCTCCATCTCCATCTCCATCTCCTACTCCCCCTCCTGGTCCTTCACCTCCTCCTGCTCCTTCTCCACCTCGTGCTCCTTGTCCACCTGCTGCTCCTTGTCCACCTCCTGCTCCTTGTCCATCTCCTGCTCCTTTTCCACCTCCTCCTCCTTCTCGCCCTCCTGCTCCTTCCTGCCCTCTTGCTCCTTCTCCACCTCCTGCTCCTTTTCCACTCCAGCTCTTTCTCCACCTCCTGCTCCTTCTCCACCTCCAGCTCCTTCTCCACCTCTTGCTCCTTCTCCACCTCATGCTCCTTCTCCAACTCCTGCTCCTTCTCCTCATCTTGCGCATTCTCCTCCTCCTGCTCCTTCTCCTCCTCCTGCTCCTACTCCTCCTGCTGCTCCTTCTTCTTCTCCTGCTCCTTCTGCACTCCTGCTCCTTCTCCTCCTCCTGCTCCTTCTCCTCCTCCTCTTCCTTCTCCTCCTCCTGTTCCTCCTACTCCTGCTGCTCCTTCTTCTTCTCCAGCTCCTTCTCCACTCCTGCTCATTCTCCTCCTCCTGCTCCTTCTCCTCCTCCTGCTCCTTCTCCTCCTTCTCCTCTGACTCCACCTCCTGCTCCTTCTCCACTTCCTGCTCCTTCTTCTAATCCTGCTCCTGCTCCTCCTCCAGCTTCTTCTCCAACTCCCTCTCCTAATCCCCCTCCTGGTCCTTCTCCTCCTCCTGCTCCTTCACCACCTCGTGCTCCTTGTCTACCTCCTGCTCCTTGTCCACCTCTTGCTCCTTGTCCAGCTCCTGCTCCTTGTCCTCCTCCTGCTCCGTGTCCACCTCCTGACCCCTGTCCACCTCCGGCTCCTTGTCCATCTCCTGCTCATTGTCGCCCTCCTTCTCCATCTCCAACTCCATCTCCTCCTCCCCCTCCTGCTCCTTCTCCCCGTCCTGCGCTTTCTCCCCCTCCTTCTCCTCATCAACCACCTTCTGCTCCTCCTGCTCCTTGTCCACCTCCTGCTCCTTGTCCACCTCCTGCTCCGGGAACACCTACTTTTCCTTGTCCAACTCCTGCTCCTTGTCCACCTACTACTCCGTGTCCACCTCCTGATTCTTGTCCACCTCCTGCTCATTGTCCACCTCCTGCTCCACCTAGCCCTCCTCTGCTCCTTCTCTCCCTCCTGCTCCTTCTCGCCCACCTGCTTCTTCTCGCACTCCTGCTCCTTCTTGCCCTCCTGCTCCTTCTCCACCTCCTGCTCCTTCTCCACCTGCTGCTCCTTCTCCACTCCTGCTCATTCACCACATCCTGCTCCATCTTCTCCTCCTTCTCCTCCTCCTGCTCCTCCTCCACCTCCCGCTCCTTGTCTCCTTCCTGATCCTTTTCCACCTCCTGCTCCTTCTCCTTCTCCTGCTCCTACTCCCCCTCCTGCTCCTTCTCCACCTCCTGCTCCTTCTCACCCTCCTGCTCTTTCTCCCCCGCCTTCTCCTCATCCACCTCCTTCTCCTCCACCTGCTCCTTCTCCCCCTCCTGCTCCTTGTCCATCGCCTGCTCCTTCTCCCCCTCCTACTCAATCTCCCCCTCCTGCTCTTTCTCCTCCTCCTACTCATTCTCCTTCTCCTGCTCCTTCTCCACATCCTGCTCCTTCTCCACCTCCTGCTCCTTCTCCTCATCTTGCGCCTTCTCCACCTCCTGCTCCTTCTCCTCCTCCTGCTCCTACTCCTCCTCCTGCTTCTTCTTCTTCTTCTCCTGCTCCTTCTCCACTCCTGCTCCTTCTCCTCCTCCTGCTCCTTATCCACCTCCTGCTCCGTGTCCAACTCCTGATTCTTGTCCACCTCCTGCTCCTTGTCCACCGCCTGCTCATTGTTCACCACCTGCTCCTTCTCGCCCTCCTGCTCCTTCTCGCCCTACTGCTCCTTCCTGCCGTCTTGCTCCTTCTCCACCTCCTGCTCCTTTTCCACTCCTGCTCCCTCTCCACCTGCTGCTCCTTCTCCACTTCTGATCATTCACCACCTCCTGCTCCTTCTTCTCCACCTTCTCCTCCTCCTGCTCCTTCTCCACCTCCCGCTCCTTGTCCACCTCCTGCTCCTTGTCCATCTCCTGTTCCTTGTCCAACTCCTGCTCCTTGTCCACCTCCTGCTCCTTCTCGCCTTCCTGCTCCTTCTTGTCCTCCTGCTCCTTCTCGCCCTGCTGCTCCCTCCCCACCTATTGTTCCTTCTCCACCTGCTGCTCCTTCTCCACTCCTGCTCATTCACCACCTCCTGCTCCTTCTTCTCCGCCTGCTCCTTCTTCTCCTCCTCCTTCTTCTCAATTCCTGCTCCATCTCCAGCTCCTGCTCCTTCTCCTCCTCGTCCTCCTCCTCCACCTCCTTCTCCTCGTCCACCTCCTTCTCCGTCTCGACCTCCTGCTGCTTCTTCTCCTCCTTTTCCTCCTCCTGCTCCTTCTCCAACTCCTGCTCATTGTCTTCCTCCTGCTCCTTTTCTCCCTCCTGCTCCTTCTCCTCCTGCTCCTTCTCCACCTCCTGATCCTTGTCCAACTCCGACTCCTTGTCCATCTCCTGCTCCTTGTCCACTTAGTGCTACTTCTCGCCCTCCTGTTCCTTCTCGTCCTCCTTCTCCTTCTCGCCCTCCTGCTCCTTCTCGCCCTCCTGATTCTCCTCGCCCTCCTGCTGCTTGTCGCCCTCCTTCTCCATCTCCAACTCCTGCTCCTTCTTCTCCTCCTGCCCCTGCTCCTCCTATTTCTTCTCCAACTCCTTCCCCGACTCCCTCTCCTGTTCCTTCTCCTAATCCTGCTCCTTGTCCACCTCCTTCTCCTCCTCCACCTCGATCTCTTCCTCCTGCTCCGTGTCCACCTCCTGCTCCTTGTCCACCTCCTGCTCCTTGTCCACCTCCTGCTCTTTGTCCACCACCTGCTTCATCTAGCCCTCCTGCTCCTTCTTGCCCTCCTGCTCCTTCTCACCCTGCTGCTCCTTCTCCACCTCCTGCTCCTTCTCCACCTGCTGCTCCTTCTCCAATCCTGCGGATTCACCACCTCCCGCTCCTTCTTATCCTCCGTCTCATCCTCCTGATCCTTGTCCAACTCCCGCTCCTTGTCTCCCTCCTGCTCCTTCTCCTCCTCCTGCTCCTTCTCCACCTCCATCTCCTCCTCCACCTCCTTCTCCTCCTCCTGCTCCTTGTCCACCTGCTGCTCCTTGTCCACCTCCTGCCCCTTGTACACCTACTGCTCCTTGACCACCTCCTGCTCCGTGTCCACCTTCTGATTCTTGTCCACCTCCTGCTCATTGTCCACCACCTGCTCCATCTAGCCCTCCTGCTCCTTCTCGCTCTCCTGCTCCTTCTTGCCCTGCTGCTCCTTCTCCACTCCTGCTCATTCTCCACATCCGGCTCCATCTTCTCCGCCTGCTCCTTCTTCTCCTGCTGCTCCTTCTCAATTCCTGCTCCATCTCCAGCTACTGCTCCTTCTCCTCCTCGTCCTGCTCCCCCCCTCCTGCTCCTTGTCCACCGCCTGCTCCTTCTCCTCCTCCTTCTCCCACTCCAGCTCGTTCTGCCCTTCCTGCTCCTTCTCTCCCTCCTACTCTTTCTACCCCACCTTCTCCTCGTCCACCTCCTTCTCCTCTCATGCTCCTTCTCCACGTCCTGCTCCTTGTCCACCTCCTGCTCCTTGTCCACCTCCTGCTCCTTGTCCACCTCCTGCTCCTTTCCACCTCCGGTTCCATCTCGCCCTCCTGCGCTTCCTGCCTCCTGCTCCTTCTCCACCTCCTGCTCCTTCTCCACTCCTGCTCATTCACCACCTCCTACTGCTTCTTCTCCTCCTTCTCTTCCTCCTGCTCCTTCTCCACCTCCTGCTCCTTCTCCACATCCTGATCCTTCTCCACCTCCTGCTCCTTCTCCTCATCTTGCGTCTTCTCCACCTCCTGCTCCTTCTCCTCCTCCTGCTCCGACTCCTCCTCCTGCTCCTTCTTCTGCTCCTGCTCCTTCTCCACTCCTGTTCCTTCTCCTCCTACTGCTCCTTCTCCTCCTCCTTCTCATTCTCCTCCACCTGCTCCTTCTCCACCTCCGGCTCCTTCTCCACCTCCTACTCCTTCTTCTCCTCCTGCTCCTGCTCCTCCGTCTGCATCTTCTCCAACTCCTTCTCCGACTCCTCCTCCTGGTCCTTCTCCGCGTCGTGCTCCTTCTCCACCTATTGCATCTTCTCCACCTCATGTTCCTTCTCCTCCTGCTCCATCTCCACCGCCTCCGCCTCCTACACTTACTTCTCCTCTTCCTGCTCCCTGTCCACCTGCCGCTCCTTGTCCACCTCCTGCTCCTTGTACAACTCCTGCTCCTTGTCCACCTCGTGCTCCGAGTCCACCTCCTGCTCCTTGTCCACCTCCTGCTCATTGTCCACCTCCTGCTCCAACTAGCCCTCCTGCTCCTTCTCGCCCTCCTGCTCCTTCTCCACCTCCTGCTCCTTCTTCTCCTCCTTCTCCTCCTCCTGCTCCTCCTCCACCTCCCGCTCCTTGTCTCCCTCTTGATCCTTCTCCACCTCCTGCTCCTTCTCCTTCTCCTGCTCCTCCTTCTCCGCCTGCTCCATCTTCTCCTCCTGCTCCTTCTCAATTCCTGTGCCATCTCCAGCACCTGCTCCTTGTACACCTCCTGCTCCTTGTCCACCTCGTGCTCCGTGTCCACCTCCTGCTCCTTGTCCACCTCCTGCTCATTGTCCACCTCCTGCTCCATCTAGCCCTCCTGCTCCTTCTCGCCCACCTGCTTCTTCTCGCACTCCTGCTCCTTCTCGCCCTCTTGCTCCTTCTCCACCTCATGTTCCTTCTCCACCTGCTGCTCCTTCTCCACTCCTGCTCATTCACCACCTCCTGCTGCTTCTTCTCCTCCTTCTCCTCCTCCTGCTCCTCCTCCACCTCCCGCTCCTTGTCTCCCTCCTGATCCTTCTCCACCTCCTGCTCCTTCTCCTTCTCCTTCTCCTTCTCCTTCTCCTTCTCCAGCTCCTTCTTCTCCGCCTGCTCCATCTTCTCCTCCTGCTCCTTCTCAATTCCTGGGCCATCTCCAGCTCCTGCTAATTGTCCACCTCCTGCTCCTTGTCAACCTCCTGCTCCTTGTCCACCTCCTGCTCCTTCTCGCCCTCCTGCTCCTTCCTGCCCTCCTGCTCCTTCTCCACCTCCTGCTCCTTCTCCACTCCTGCTCATTCACCACCTCCTGCTCCTTCTTCTCCTCCTTCTAGTCCTCCTGCTCCTTCTGCACCTCCTGCACCTTGTCTTCCTCCTGCTCCTTTTCTGCCTCCTGCTCCGTCTCCACCTCCTGGTCCTCCTCCACCTCATTCTCCTCCTTCTGCTCCTTGCCCACCTCCTGCTCCTTGTACACCTCCTGCTCCTTGTCCACTTCATGCTTCTTGTCCACCTCCTGCTCTTTCTCGCCCTCCTGCTCCTTCTCGTTCTCCTTCTCCTTCTCGCCCTCCTGCTCCTTCTCGCCCTCCTGCTCCTACTCGCCCACCTGCTCCTTCTCGCCCTCCTGCTCCTTCTGCACCTGCTGCTCCTTCTCCACCTCCTGCTCCTTCTTCTCCTCCTGCTCCTGCCCCTCCTCCTGCTTCTTCTCCAACTCATTCTCCCACTCCCCCTCCTGGTCCTTCTCCGTCTCCTGCTCCATCTCCACATCCTTCTCCTCCTCCACCTCCTTCTAAACCTCCTGCTCCTTGACCACCTCTTGCTCCTTGTCCACCTCCTGCTCCCTGTCCACCTCCTGCTCCTTGTCCAACTCCTGCCCCTTCATCTCCTCCTTCTCCTCCTCATGGTCCTTTTCCACCTCCTGCTCCTTCTCCTTCTCCTTCTCCTTCTCCTTCTCCTGCTCCTTCTTCTCCCCCTGCTCCAACTTCTCCTCCTGCTCGTTCTCAATTCCTGGGCCATCTCCAGCTCCTGAGAATTGTCCACCTCCTGCTCCTTGTCAACCTTCTGCTCCTTGTCCACCTCCTGCTCCTTCTCGCCCTCCTGCTCCTTCCTGCCCTCCTGCTCCTTCTCCACCTCCTGCTCCTTCTCCACTCCTGCTCATTCACCACCTCCTACTGCTTCTTCTCCTCCTTCTCTTCCTCCTGCTCCTTCTCCACCTCCTGTTCCTTGTCTTCCTCCTGCTCCTTTTCTCACTCCGGCTCCTTCTGCACCTCCTGCTCCATCTCCACCTCCTGCTATTTGTCCACCTCCTGCTCCTTCTCCACATCCTGATCCTTCTCCACCTCCTGCTCCTTCTCCTCATCTTGCGTCTTCTCCACCTCCTGCTCCTTCTCCTCCTCCTGCTCCGACTCCTCCTCTTGCTCCTTCTTCTGCTCCTGCTCCTTCTCCACTCCTGTTCCTTCTCCTCCTACTGCTCCTTCTCCTCCTCCTTCTCATTCTCCTCCACCTGCTCCTTCTCCACTTCCGGCTCCTTCTCCACCTCCTACTCCTTCTTCTCCTCCTGCTCCTGCTCCTCCTTCTGCATCTTCTCCAACTCCTTCCCCGACTCCTCCTCCTGGTCCTTCTCCGCGTCGTGCTCCTTCTCCACCTATTGCATCTTCTCCACCTCATGTTCCTTCTCCTCCTCCTGCTCCATCTCCACCGCCTCCTCCTCCTACACCTACTTCTCCTCTTCCTGCTCCCTGTCCACCTGCCGCTCCTTGTCCACCTCCTGCTCCTTGTACAACTCCTGCTCCTTGTCCACCTCGTGCTCCGAGTCCACCTCCGGCTCCTTGTCCACCTCCTGCTCATTGTCCACCTCCTGCTCCAACTAGCCCTCCTGCTCCTTCTTGCCCTCCTGCTCCTTCTCCACCTCCTGCTCCTTCTTCTCCTCCTTCTCCACCTCCTGCTCCTCCTCCACCTCCCACTCCTTGTCTCCCTCTTGATCCTTCTCCACCTCCTGCTCCTTCTCCTTCTCCTTCTCCTGCTCCTCCTTCGCCGCCTGCTCCATCTTCTCCTCCTGCTCCTTCTCAATTCCTGTGCCATCTCCAGCACCTGCTCCTTGTACACCTCCTGCTCCTTGTCCACCTCGTGCTCCGTGTCCACCTCCTGCTCCTTGTCCACCTCCTGCTCATTGTCCACCTCCTGCTCCATCTAGCCCTCCTGCTCCTTCTCGCCCACCTGCTTCTTCTCGCACTCCTGCTCCTTCTCGCCCTCTTGCTCCTTCTCCACCTCATGTTCCTTCTCCACCTGCTGCTCCTTCTCCACTCCTGCTCATTCACCACCTCCTGCTGCTTCTTCTCCTCCTTCTCCTCCTCCTGCTCCTCCTCCACCTCCCGCTCCTTGTCTCCCTCCTGATCCTTCTCCACCTCCTGCTCCTTCTCCTTCTCCTTCTCCTTCTCCTTCTCCTTCTCCAGCTCCTTCTTCTCCGCCTGCTCCATCTTCTCCTCCTGCTCCTTCTCAATTCCTGGGCCATCTCCAGCTCCTGCTAATTGTCCACCTCCTGCTCCTTGTCAACCTCCTGCTCCTTGTCCACCTCCTGCTCCTTCTCGCCCTCCTGCTCCTTCCTGCCCTCCTGCTCCTTCTCCACCTCCTGCTCCTTCTCCACTCCTGCTCATTCACCACCTCCTGCTCCTTCTTCTCCTCCTTCTAGTCCTCCTGCTCCTTCTGCACCTCCTGCACCTTGTCTTCCTCCTGCTCCTTTTCTGCCTCCTGCTCCGTCTCCACCTCCTGGTCCTCCTCCACCTCATTCTCCTCCTTCTGCTCCTTGCCCACCTCCTGCTCCTTGTACACCTCCTGCTCCTTGTCCACTTCATGCTTCTTGTCCACCTCCTGCTCTTTCTCGCCCTCCTGCTCCTTCTCGTTCTCCTTCTCCTTCTCGCCCTCCTGCTCCTTCTCGCCCTCCTGCTCCTACTCGCCCACCTGCTCCTTCTCGCCCTCCTGCTCCTTCTGCACCTGCTGCTCCTTCTCCACCTCCTGCTCCTTCTTCTCCTCCTGCTCCTGCCCCTCCTCCTGCTTCTTCTCCAACTCATTCTCCCACTCCCCCTCCTGGTCCTTCTCCGTCTCCTGCTCCTTCTCCACATCCTTCTCCTCCTCCACCTCCTTCTCCACCTCCTGCTCCTTGTCCACCTCCTGCTCCTTGTCCACCTCCTGCTCCCTGTCCACCTCCTGCTCCTTGTCCAACTCCTGCCCCTTCTTCTCCTCCTTCTCCTCCTCATGGTCCTTTTCCACCTCCTGCTCCTTCTCCTTCTCCTTCTCCTTCTCCTTCTCCTGCTCCTTCTTCTCCCCCTGCTCCAACTTCTCCTCCTGCTCCTTCTCAATTCCTGGGCCATCTCCAGCTCCTGAGAATTGTCCACCTCCTGCTCCTTGTCAACCTTCTGCTCCTTGTCCACCTCCTGCTCCTTCTCGCCCTCCTGCTCCTTCCAGCCCTCCTGCTCCTTCTCCACCTCCTGCTCCTTCTCCACTCCTGCTCATTCACCACCTCCTGCTCCTTCTTCTCCTCCTTCTAGTCCTCCTGCTCCTTCTGCACCTCCTGCACCTTGTCTTCCTCCTGCTCCTTTTCTGCCTCCTGCTCCTTCTCCACCTCCTTGTCCTCCTCCACCTCCTTCTCCTCCTCCTGCTCCTTGTCCACCTCCTGCTCCTTGTCCATCTCCTGCTCCCTGTCCACCTCCTGCTCCTTGTCCAACTCCTGCCCCTTCTTGTCCTCCTTCTCCTCCTCATGGTCCTTTTCCACCTCCTGCTCCTTGTCTTCCTCCTGCTCCTTGTCTCCCTCTGGCTCCTTCTCCACCTCATGCTCCTTCTCCAACTCCGGCTACTTCCTGCCCTCCTGCTCCTTCTCCACCTCCTGCTCCTTCTCCACTCCTGCTCATTCACCACCTCCTGCTCCTTCTTCTCCTCCTTCTCCTCCTCCTGCTACTTTTCCACCTCCTGCTCCTTGTCTTCCTTCTGCTCCTTGTCTCCCTCCTGCTCCTTCTCCTCCTCCTGCTCCGTCTCCACCTCCTGCTCGTTCTCAACCTCCTGCTCCTTCTCCTTCTCCTGCTCCTTCTCCACCGTTTGCTCCTTCTCCACCTCCTGCTGCTACTCATCTTGCGCCTGATCCACCACCTGCTCCTTCTCTTCCTCCTGCTTCTACTCCTCCTCCGGCTTCTCCTTCTTCTTCTCCTGCTCATTCTCCACTCCTACTCCTTATCCTTCTCCTGCTCCTTCTCGCCCTCCTGCTCCTTCTCCTCCTCCTGCTCCATCTTCACATCCTGCTCCTTGTCCTCCTGCTGCTCCTTCTCCTCCTCATGCTTCTTCTCCAACTCATTCTCCTGCTCCCCCTCCTGGTCCTTCTCCTCCTGCTGCTCTTTCTCCACTTCCTTCTCCACCTCCTGCTCTTTGTCCAACTCCTGCTCCTTGTCCACCTCCTGCTCCTTGTCCACCAAGTGCTCCTTCTCGCCCTCCTGCTCCTTCTCGCCCTCCTGCCCCTTCTCACCCTACTGCTTCTTCTCGCCCACGTGCTCCTTCTCGCCCTCCTGCTCCTTCTCCACCTGCTGCTCCTTCTCCACCTGCTGCTCCTTCTCCACTCCTGCTTCGTCTGCTTCTCCTGCTCCATCTCCACCTCCTGATCCTTCTTCTCCTCCTGCTCCTGCCCCTCCTCCTGCTTCTTCTCCAACTCACTCTCCTACTCCCCCTCCTGGTCCTTCTCCGTCTCCTGCTCCTTCTCCACCTATTGCTTCTTCTCCACCTCCTGTTCGTTCTCCTCATTCTGCTCCTTCTCCACCTCCTTCTCCTCCTCCACCTCTTTCTCCTCCTCCTGCTCCTGGTCCACCTCCTGCTCCTTGTCCACCTCCTGCTCCTTGTCCACCTCCTGCTCCTTGTCCAACTCCTGCCCCTTCTTCTCCTCCTTCTCCTCCTCATGGTCCTTTTCCACCTCCTGCTCCTTGTCTTCCTCCTGCTCCTTGTCTCCCTCCTGCTCCTTCTCCACCTCCTGCTCCTTCTCCAACTCCTGCTACTTCCTGCCCTCCTGCTCCTTCTCCACCTCCTGCTCCTTGTCCACCTCCTGCTCCTTGTCCAACTCCTGCCCCTTCTTCTCCTCCTTCTCCTCCTCATGGTCCTTTTCCACCTCCTGCTCCTAGTCTTCCTGCTGCTCCTTGTCTCCCTCCTGCTCCTTCTCCAACTCCTGCTCCTTCTCCACCTCCTGCTGCTTCTCATAGAATCTTAGAATCACAGAAGTTACAATATGGAAACAGGCCCTTCGGCCTAACATGTCCATGTTGCCAGTTTATACCACTAAGCCAGTCCCAATTTCCTGCACTTGGCCCATATCCCTCTATCCCCATCTTACCCATGTAACTGTCCAAATGCTTTTTAAAAGACAAAATTGTACCCGCCTCTACTACTGCCTCTGGCAGCTCGTTCCAGACACTCACCACCCTTTGAGTGAAAAATTGCCCCTCTGGACCATTTTGTATCTCTCCCCTCTCAACTTAAATCTATGCCCCCTCGTTATGGACTCCCCTACCTTTGGGAAAAGATTTTGACTATCGACCTTATCTATGCCCCTCATTATTTTGTAGACTTCCATAAGATCACACCTTAACCTCCTACTCTCCAGAGAAAAAAGTCCCACTCTGTCTAATATCTCCCTATAAGTCAAACCATCAAGTCCCGGTAGCAAACTAGTAAATCTTTTTTGCACTCTTTCCAGTTAAATAATATCCTTTCCATAATAGGGCGACCCGAACTGTACACAGTACTCCAAGTGTGGCCTCACCAATGCCCTGTACAACTTCAACAAGACATCCCAAGTCCTGCATTCAATGGTCTGACCAATGAAACCAAGCATGCCGAATGCCTTCTTCACCTTCCTATCCACATCTGACTCCACTTTCATCTTGCGCCTTCTCCACCTTCTGCTCCTTCTCCTCCTCCTGCTTCTACTCCTCCTCCTGCTTCTTCTTCTTCTCCTGCTCCTTGTCCACCTCCTGCTCCTTGTCCACCTCCTGCTCCTTGTCCACCTCCTGCTCCTTCTCCAACTCCTGCTCCTTCTTCTCCTCCTGCTGCTGCTCCTCTACCTGCTATTTCTCCAACTCCTTCTCCTACTCCCCCTCCTGGTCCTTCTCCACCTCCTGCTCCTTCTCCACCTCCTGCTCCTTCTTCTCCTCCTGCTCCTGCCCCTCCTCCTGCTTCTTCTCCAACTCATTCTCCCACTCCCCCTCCTGGTCCTTCTCCGTCTCCTGCTCCTCCTCCACCTCCTTCTCCACCTCCTGCTCCTTGTCCACCTCCTGCTCCTTGTGCACCTCCTGCTCCTTGTCCACCTCCTCCTCCGTGTCCACCTCCTGATTCTTGTCCACCTCCTGCTCCTTGTCCAACTCCTGCTCCTTGTCCATCTCCTGCTCCTTGTCCACCTCCTGATCCTCTGCGCCCTGGTGCTCCTTATCGCCCTCCTGCTCCTTCTCGTCCTCCTGCTCCTTCTCGCTCTCCTGCTCCTTCTCGCTCCCCTGCTCCTTCTCCACCTCCTGCTCCTTCACCTTCTCCTGCTCCTACTCCACCTCCTGCTCCTTCTCCACCTCCTGCTCCTTCTCCTTATCTTGCGCCTTCTCCACCACCAGCTCCTTCTCCTCCTCCTGCTCCTACTCCTCCTCCTGCTACATCTTCTTCTCCTGCTCCTTCTCCACTGCTGCTCCTTCTCCTCCTCCTCCTCCTTCTTCACCTCCTGCTCCTTCTTCTCCTCCTGCTCCTGTTCTTCCTGCTGCTTCATCTCCAAATCCTTCTCCTGCTCCCCCTCCTGGTCCTCCTCCGCCTCCTGCTCCTTCTCCACCTGTTGTTTCTTCTCCACCTCCTGTTCCTTCACGTCCTCCTGATGTTTCTCCACCTCCACTCCTCCTCCACCTCCTTCTCCTCCTTCTGCTCCTTGTCCACCTCCTGCTCCTTGTCCACCTCCTGCTCCTTCTCCACCTACTGCTCCTTCTCCACCTCTTGTTCCTTCTCCACCTCCTGCTCCTTCTCTACTTCCTGCTCCTTCTCCATCTCCTGCCCCTTCTTCTCCTCCTGCTCCTGCTCCTCCTCTGCTTCTTCTCCAACTCCTGCTCCTGCTCCTCATCCTCGTCGGTCTCCGCCTCCTGCTCCTTCTCCACCTATTGCTTCTTCTCCTTCTCCTGTTCATTCTCCTCCTCCTGCTCCTTCTCCACATCCTTCTCCTCCTCCACTTCCTTCTCCACCTCCTGCTCCTTGTCAACCTTCTGCTCCTTGTCCACCTCCTGATCCTTGTTCACCTCCTCCTCCGTGTCCACCTCCTGATTCTTGTCCACCTCCTGCTCCTTGTCCATCACGTGCCCCTTGTCCACCTCCTGCTCCTCCGCGCCCACCTGCTCCTTATCGCCCTCCTGCTCCTTCTCGTCCTCATGCTCCTTCTCGCACGCCTGCTCCATCTCGCTCCCCTGCTCCTTCTCCACCTCCTGCTCCTTCTCCTTCTCCTGCTCCTACTCCACCTCCTGTTCCTTCTCCACCTCCTGCTCCTTCTCCTCATCGTGCGCCTTCTCCACCTCTTGCTCCTTCTCCTCCTCCTGCTCCTTCTTCTTCTCCTGCACCTTTTCCACAGCTGCTCCTTCTCCACCTCCTGATCCTTCTCCACCTCCTTCTCCTTCTTCTCCTCCTGCTCCTGTTCTTCCTGCTGCTTCATCTCCAAATCCTTCTCCTGCCCCCCCTCCTGGTCCTCCTCCACCTCCTGTTCCTTCTCCACCTGTTGTTTCTTCTCCACCTCCTGTTCCTTCACGTCCTCCTGATGTTTCTCCACCTCCACTCCTCCTCCACCTCCTTCTCCTCCTCCCGCTCCTTGTCTCCCTCCTGCTCCTTCTCCACCTCCTGCTCCTTCTCCACCTCTTGCTCCTTCTCCACCTCCTGCTCCTTCTCTACCTCCTGCTCCTTCTCCACCTCCTGCTCCTTCTCCATCTCCTGCCCCTTCTTCTCCTCCTGCTCCTGCTCCTCCTCTGCTTCTTCTCTAACTCCTTCTCCTGCTCCTCATCCTAGTCGGTCTCCGCCTCCTGCTCCTTCTCCACCTATTGCTTCTTCTCCTTCTCCTGTTCATTCTCCTCCTCCTGCTCCTCCTCCACATCCTTCTCCTCCTCCACTTCCTTCTCCACCTCCTGCTCCTTGACAACCTCCTGCTCCTTGTCCACCTCCTGATCCTTGTCCACCTCCTCCTCCGTGTCCACCTCCTGATTCTTGTCCACCTCCTGCTCCTTGTCCATCTCGTGCCCCTTGTCCACCTCCTGCTCCTCCGCGCCCACCTGCTCCTTATCGCCCTCCTGCTCCTTCTCGTCCTCATGCTCCTTCTCGCACGCCTGCTCCATCTCGCTCCCCTGCTCCTTCTCCACCTCCTGCTCATTCTCCTTCTCCTGCTCCACCACCTGTTCCTTCTCCACCTGCTGCTCCTTCTCCTCATCTTGCGCCTTCTCCACCTCTTGCTCCTTCTCCTCCTCATGCTCCTTCTTCTTCTCCTGCACATTCTCCACTGCTGCTCCTTCTCCTCCTCCTGCTCCTTCACCTCCTCCTGCACCTTCTCCTCCTCCTGCTCCGTCTCCACCTCCTGCTCCTTGTCCACCTCTTGCTCCTTCTCCACCTCCTGATCCTTCTCCACCTCCTGCTCCTTCTCCACCTCCTGCTCCTTCTCCACCTCTTGCTCCTTCTCCACCTCCTGATCCTTCACCCCCTCCTCCTCCTTCTCCCCCTCCTGCTCCTTCTCCCCTTCCTGCTCCTTCTCCCCGTCCTTTTCAACCTCCTGCTCCTTATCCACCTCCTGCTCCTTGTCCACCTCCTGCTCCTTGTCCATCTCCTGCCCCTTGTCCACCTCCTGCTCCTCCGCGCCCACCTGCTCCTTATTGCCCTCCTGCTCCTTCTCCTCCTCCTGCTCCTTCTCCTCCTCCTTCACCTTCTCCTCCTCCTGCTCCGTCTCCACCTCCTGCTCCTTCTCCACCTCCTGCTCCTTCTCCTCATCTTGCTCCTTCTCCTCCTCCTGCTCCTACTCCTCCTCCTGCTCCTTCTTCTTCTCCTGCACCTTTTCCACTGCTGCTCCTTCTCCTCCTCCTGCTGCTTCTCCTCCTCCTGCACCTTCTCCTCCTCCTGCTCCGTCTCCACCTCCTCCTCCTTCTCCCCCTTCTGCTCCTTCTCCCCTTCCTGCTCCTTCTCCCCGTCCTTTTCAACCGCCTGCTCCTTATCCCCCTCCTGCTCCTTGTCCACCTCCTGCTCCTTTTCCACTCCTGCTCCTTCTCCACCTCCTGCTCCTTCTCCACCTGCTGCTCCTGCTCCACTCCTGCTCATTCACCACCTCCTCCACCTTCTTCTCCTCCTTCTCCTCCTCCTGCTCCTTTTTCACCTCACGCTCCTTGTCTCCCTCCTGCTCCTTGTCCACCTCCTGCTCCTTGTCCACCTTATGCTCCTTCTCCACCTCCTGCTCCTTCTCCTCAGCTTTCGCCTTCTCCTTCTCCTGCTCCTTCTCCTCCTCCTCCCCCTCCTGCTCCTTCTCCACCTCCTGCTCCTTCTCCCCTCCTGCTCCTTCTCCCCCTCCTGCTCATTCTCCCCTTCCTGCTCAAACTCCTCCTCCTGCTCCTTCTCCACCTCCTGCTCATTCTCAACCTGCTGCTCAACCTCCACCTGCTCGTTTTCCTCCTCCTCCTCCTGCTCCTTCAGCTCCTCCAGCTCTCCCTCCTCCTCTTGCTCAATCTCCTCCTCCTCCTTGTTCTCCACCTCTGCTCCTTCTCCACCTCCTCATCATTCTCCACCTCCTGCTCCTTCTCGGCTTTTGCTCAAACTCCTCCTCCTGCTCCTTCTCCACTTCATGCTCCTTCACCCGCTTCTGCTCCGTCTCCTCCTGCTGTTACTTCTCCTCCTGCTGCTTCTTCTGCTCCTGCTGCTACTTCTCCATCTCCTTCTCCTGCTCCTTCTCCACCTCCTGTTCCTTCTTCTCCTCCTTCTCCTCCTCCTGCTCCTTCTCCACCTCCTGCTCCTTGTCTCCCTCCTGCTCCTTCTCCACCTCCTGCTCCTTCTCCAGCTCCTGCTCCTTCTCCACCTCCTGCTCCCTCTCCTCTTCTTGCTCCATCTCCACCACCTACTCCTTCTCCTCCTCCTGCTCCTATTCCTCCTCCTGCTCCTTCTTCTTCTCCTGCTCCATCTCCACCTCCTACTCTTTCTCCACCTGCTGCTCAACCTGCTCCTCCTGCTTCTTCTCCAACTCCTGCTCAACCTCCTCCTCCTGCTTCTTCTCCAACTCCTTATCCTACTCCCCCTTCTGGTCCTTCTCCGCCTCTTGCTCCTTCTAACGCTATTGCTTATTCTCCACCTCCAGTTCCTTCTCCTCCTCCTGCTCCTTCTCCAGCTCCTTCTCCTCCTCCTGCTGCTTGTCCACCTCCTGCTCCTTGTCCACCTCCTGCGCATTTTCGCCCTCCTGCTGCATCTCGCCCACCTGCTGCTTCTCGACCTCCTGCTCCTTCTCGCCCTCCTGCTCCTTCTCCACCTCCTGCTCCTTCTCCACACCTGCTCATTCACCACCTCCTGCTCCTTCTTCTCCTCCTTCTCTTCCTCCTGCTCATTCTCCACCTCCTGCTGCTTGTCTCCCTCCTCCTCCTTCTCTCCCTCCTTCTCCTTCTCTCCCTCCTTCTCCTTCTCCACCCCCTGCTCGTTCTCCTTCTCTTGCTCCTTCTCCACCTCCTGCTCCTTCTCCTCATTTTGCGCCTTCTCCTTCTACTTCTTCGCCTCCTTTTGCTTCTACTCCTCCTCCTGCTCCTTTTTCTTCTCCTGCTCCTCCTCCACTCCTGCTCCATCTCCTCCTCCTGATCCTTCTCCTCCTCCTGATCCTTCTCCACCTCCTGCTCATTCTCCACCTCCCGCACCTTCTCCACCTCCTGCTCCTTCTTCTATTCCAGCTTCTGCTCATCCTCCTGCTTCTTCTCCAACTCCTTCTCTACTCCCCCTCCTGGTCCTTCTTCGCCACCTGCTCCTTCTCGACCTATTGCTTCTTCTCCACATCCTGTTCCTTCTCCTCCTCCTCCTGCTCCTTGTCCATCTCCTGCTCCTTCTCCACCTCCTGCTCCTTCTCCTCATCTTGCGCCTTCTCCACCTTCTGCTCCTTCTCCACCTCCTGCTCCTTCTCCTCATCTTGCGCCTTCTCCACCTTCTGCTCATTCTCCGACTCCTGCTCCTACTCCTGCTTCTGCTCCTTCACCCGCTTCTGCTCCGTCTCCTCCTGCTGTTACTTCTCCTCCTGCTGCTTCTTCTGCTCCTGCTGCTACTTCTCCATCTCCTTCTCCTGCTCCTTCTCCGCCTCATGCTCCTTCTCCACTCCTGCTCATTCACAATCTCCTTTTCCTTCTTCTCCTCCTTCTCCTCCTCCTGCTCCTTCTCCACCTCCTGCTCCTTGTCTCCCTCCTGCTCCTTCTCCCCCTCCTGCTCCTTCTCCCCTTCCTGCCCAGACTCCTCCTACTGCTCCTTCTCCACCTCCTGCTCATTCTCAACCTGCTGCTCAACCTCCACCTGCTCGTTTTCCTCCTCCTCCTCCTGCTCCTTCAGCTCCTCCAGCTCTCCCTCCTCCTCTTGCTCAATCTCCTCCTCCTCCTTGTTCTCCACCCCTGCTCCTTCTCCACGTCCTGCTCCTTCTTCACCTCTTGCTCCTTCTCCTCCGCCAGCTCCTTCTCCAGCTCCTTCTCCTCCTCCTGCTGCTTGTCCACCTCCTGCTCCTTGTCCACCTCTTGCGCATTTTCGCCCTCCTGCTGCATCTCGCCCACCTGCTGCTTCTCGACCTCCTGCTACTTTTCGCCCTCCTGCTCCTTCTCCACCTCCTGCTCCTTCTCCACACATGCTCATTCACCACCCCCTGCTCCTTCCTCTCCTCCTTCTCTTCCTACTGCTCCTTCTCCACCTCCTGCTGCTTATATCCCTCCTCCTCCTTCTCCTTCACCACCTCCTGCTCCTTCTCCTTCTCTTGCTCCTTCTCCACCTCCTGCTCCTTCTCCTCATCTTGCGCCTTCTCCTTCTACTTCTTCGCCTCCTTTTGCTTCTCCTCCTCCTCCTGCTCCTTTTTCTTCTCCTGCTCCTCCTCCACTCCTGCTCCATCTCCACTTCCTGCTACTTCTCCTCCTCCTGCTCCTTTTCCTCCTCCTGCTCCTTCTCCTCCTCCTGATCCTTCTCCTCCTCCTGATCCTTCTCCACCTCCTGCTCTTTCTCCACCTCCCGTACCTTCTCCACCTCCCGCTCCTTCTTCTACTCCTGCTTCTGCTCATCCTCCTGCTTCTTCTCCAACTCCTTCTCCACTCCCCCTCCTGGTCCTTCTTCGCCTCCTGTTCCTTCTCGACCTATTTCTTCTTCTCCACATCCTGTTCCTTCTCCTCCTCCTCCTTCTCCACCTCCTTCTCCTCCTCCTGCTCATTGTCCATCTCCTGCTCCTTCACTACCTCCTGCTCCTTCTCCTCATCTTGGGCCTTCTCCACCCTCTGCTCATTCTCCTACTCCTGCTCCTACTCCTGCTTCTGCTCCTTCACCCGCTTCTGCTCCGTCTCCTCCTGCTGTTACTTCTCCTCCTGCTGCTTCTTCTGCTCCTGCTGCTGCTTCTCCATCTGCTTCTCCTGCTCCTTCTCCACCTCATGCTCCTTCTCCACTCCTGCTCATTCACAATCTCCTGTTCCTTCTTCTCGTCCTTCTCCTCCTCCTGCTCCTTCTCCACCTCCTGCTCCTTCTCCACCTCCTGCTCCTTCTCCACCTCCTGCTCCTTCTCCACCTCCTGCTCCTTCTCCTCTTCTTGCTCCATCTCCACCTCCTGCTGCTTCTCCTCCTCCTGCTCCTTCTCCACCTCCGGCTCTTTGACTCCCTCCTGCTCCTTATCTCCCTCCTGCTCCTTCTCCACCTCCTGCTCCATCTCCACCTCCTGCTCCTTCTCCTTCCCCTGCTCCTTCCCCACCTCCTGCTCATTCTCCACCTCCTGCTCCTTCTTCTCCTTCTGATCCTGCTCCTCCTGCTGCTTCTTCTCCAACTCCTTCTCCTACTCGCCCTCCTTGGTCCTGTTCCGCCACCTGCTCGTTCTCCACCTCTTGCTACTTCTCCTCCTTCTGTTTCTTGCCCACCTCCTGCTCCTTGTCCACCTCCTGCTCCTTCTCCACCTCCTGCTCCTTCTCTACTCCTGCTCATTCACCACCTCCTGCTTCTTCTTCTCCTCCTTCTCCTTCTCCTCCTCCTGCTCCTTCTCCACCTCCGGCTCTTTGACTCCCTCCTGCTCCTTATCTCCCTCCTGCTCCTTCTCCACCTCCTGCTCCTTCTCCACCTCCTGCTCCATCTCCACCTCCTGCTCCTTCTCCGTCCCCTGCTCCTTCCCCACCTCCTGCTCCTTCTCCACCTCCTGCTCCTTCTTCTCCTCCTTCTCCTCCTCCTGCTCCATCTCCAACTCCTGCTCCATGCCTCCCTCCTGCTCCTTCTCCACCTACTGCTCCTTATCCACCTCCTGTTCCTTCTCCACCTCCTGCTCCTTCTCCTCTTCTTGCTCCTTCTACTCCTCCTGCTCCTTCTCCTCCTCCTGCTCCTTCTCCTCCTCCTGCTCCTTCTCCTCCCCCTGCTCCATCTCCACCACCTGCTCCTTCTCCTCCTCCTGCTCCTAATCCTCCTCCTGCTCCTTCTTCTTCTCATGCTCCATCTCCACCTTTTGCTCCTTCGCCACCTCCTGCTCAACCTCCTCCTCCTGCTGCTTGTCCACCTCCTGCTCCTTGTCCACCTCCTGCGCATTCTCGCCCTCCTGCTGCATCTCACCCACCTGCTGCATCTCGATGTCCTGCTCCTTCTCGCCCTCCTGCTCCTTCTCCACCTCCTGCTCCTTCTGCACTCCTGCTCATTCACCACCTCCTGCTCCTTCTTCTCCTCCATCTCTTCCTCCTGCTCCTTCTCCACCTCCTGCTCCTTCTCCACCTCCTGCTCCTTCTCCACCTCCTGCTACTTCTCCACCTCCTGCTCCTTCTCCACCTCCTGCTCCTTCTCCACCTCCTGCTCCTTCTCCACCTCCTGCTCCTTCTCCCCCAGCTGCTCATTCTCCACCTCCTGCTCCTTCTCTACCTCCAGCTGCTCCTCCTTCATCTCCTTTCCTTCTCCACCTCCTGCTCTTTTTCCATATCCAGCTCCACCTCCACATCCTGCTCCTTCTCCACCTCATGCTCCTTCTCCAACCACTGCTCCTTCTCCTCCTCCTCCTTCTCCTCCAACTGTTCATTCTCCACCGCCTGCTCCTTCTCCACCTCCTGCTCCTACTCCACCCACTGCTCCTTCTCCGCCTCCTGCTCCTTCTCCGCCTCCTGCTCTTTCTCCGCCTCCTGCTGCTTCTATGCCTCCCGCTCCATCTCTACCTCCGCCTCCTGCTCCTTCTCCCCCTCCCGCTCCATCTCTACCTCCTGCTCCTTTTCCCCGTCCTGATCCTTCTCCACCTTCTGCTCACTCTCCCTCTGCTGCTCACTCACCCCCTCCTGCTACTTCTCCTCTTCCCACTCAACCTCCTCCTCCTGCTCCATCTCCGACTCGTGCTCCTTCTCCGCCTCCTGCTCCTTCTCCACCTCCTGCTCCTTCTCCACCTCCTGCTCCTTCTCCACCTCCTGCTCCTTCTCCACCTCCTGCTGCTCCTCCTTATCTCCTTTCCTTCCCCACCTCCTGCTCTTTTTCCATATCCAGCTCCACCTCCATATCCTGCTCCTTCTCCACCTCATGCTCCTTCTCCAACCACTGCTCCTTCTCCTCCTCCTCCTTCTCCTCCAACTGTTCATTCTCCACCTCCTGCTCCTTCTCCACCTCCTGCTCCTTCTCCACCTCCTGCTCCTTCTCCACCTCCTGCTCCTTCTCCACCTCCTGCTCCTTCTCCACCTCCTGCTGCTTTTCCACCTCCTGCTCCATCTCCACCTCCTAATCCTACTCCACCTCCAGCTCCTTCTCCTCCTCCTCATGCTCCATCTCCACGTCCTGCTCCTTCTCCTCCTCCAGCTCCAACTCACCGTCCTGCTCCTTATTCTCCTCCAGCTCATTCTCCAACTGAAGCTTTCTCCAACTCCTGTTCATTCTCCACTTCCTGCTCGTTCGCCTCCTCCTCCTCCTCCTCCTCCTCCTCCAACTGGTCGTTCCCCACCTCCTGCTCCTTCTCCACCTCCGGCTCCTTCTCACTCTCCTGCTGCTTCAACGCCTCCTGCTCCTTCGATGCATCCAGCTGCTTCTCTGCATCCTGCTCGTTCAACTCCACATGCTCCGTCTCCTCCTCCTGCTTCTTCCCCTCCTCCTGCTCCTTCTCGTCCTCCTGATCATTCTCGTCCTCCTGCTCATTCGACCCCTCTTGCTCTTGCTTTGCATCCCAGTCCTTCTCCGCCTCCTGCTCCATCTCCCACTCCCGCTCCATCTCTACCTCCAGCTCCTTTTCCCCGTCCTGCTCCTTCTCCACCTCCTGCTCACTCTCCCCCCCTGCTCACTCTCCCCCTCCTGCTCCTTCTCCTCGTCCCGCTCAAACTCCTCCTCCTGCTCCTTCTCCACCTCCTGCTCCTTCTCCGCCTATTGCTCCTTCTCCACCTCCTGCTCCTTCTCCAACCACTGCTCCTTCTCCTCCTCCTCCTTCTCCTCCAACTGTTCATTCTCCACCGCCTGCTCCTTCTCCACCTCCTGCTCCTACTCCACCCACTGCTCCTTCTCCGCCTCCTGCTCCTTCTCCGCCTCCTGCTCTTTCTCCGCCTCCTGCTGCTTCTATGCCTCCCGCTCCATCTCTACCTCCGCCTCCTGCTCCTTCTCCCCCTCCCGCTCCATCTCTACCTCCTGCTCCTTTTCCCCGTCCTGATCCTTCTCCACCTTCTGCTCACTCTCCCTCTGCTGCTCACTCACCCCCTCCTGCTACTTCTCCTCTTCCCACTCAACCTCCTCCTCCTGCTCCATCTCCGACTCGTGCTCCTTCTCCGCCTCCTGCTCCTTCTCCACCTCCTGCTCCTTCTCCACCTCCTGCTCCTTCTCCACCTCCTGCTCCTTCTCCACCTCCTGCTGCTCCTCCTTATCTCCTTTCCTTCCCCACCTCCTGCTCTTTTTCCATATCCAGCTCCACCTCCATATCCTGCTCCTTCTCCACCTCATGCTCCTTCTCCAACCACTGCTCCTTCTCCTCCTCCTCCTTCTCCTCCAACTGTTCATTCTCCACCTCCTGCTCCTTCTCCACCTCCTGCTCCTTCTCCACCTCCTGCTCCTTCTCCACCTCCTGCTCCTTCTCCACCTCCTGCTCCTTCTCCACCTCCTGCTGCTTTTCCACCTCCTGCTCCATCTCCACCTCCTAATCCTACTCCACCTCCAGCTCCTTCTCCTCCTCCTCATGCTCCATCTCCACGTCCTGCTCCTTCTCCTCCTCCAGCTCCAACTCACCGTCCTGCTCCTTATTCTCCTCCAGCTCATTCTCCAACTGAAGCTTTCTCCAACTCCTGTTCATTCTCCACTTCCTGCTCGTTCGCCTCCTCCTCCTCCTCCTCCTCCTCCTCCAACTGGTCGTTCCCCACCTCCTGCTCCTTCTCCACCTCCGGCTCCTTCTCACTCTCCTGCTGCTTCAACGCCTCCTGCTCCTTCGATGCATCCAGCTGCTTCTCTGCATCCTGCTCGTTCAACTCCACATGCTCCGTCTCCTCCTCCTGCTTCTTCCCCTCCTCCTGCTCCTTCTCGTCCTCCTGATCATTCTCGTCCTCCTGCTCATTCGACCCCTCTTGCTCTTGCTTTGCATCCCAGTCCTTCTCCGCCTCCTGCTCCATCTCCCACTCCCGCTCCATCTCTACCTCCAGCTCCTTTTCCCCGTCCTGCTCCTTCTCCACCTCCTGCTCACTCTCCCCCACTGCTCACTCTCCCCCTCCTGCTCCTTCTCCTCGTCCCGCTCAAACTCCTCCTCCTGCTCCTTCTCCACCTCCTGCTCCTTCTCCGCCTATTGCTCCTTCTCCACCTCCTGCTCCTTCTCCACCTCTTGCTCCTTCTCCACCTCCTGCTCCATCTCCACCTCCTAATCCTACTCCACCTCCAGCTCCTTCTCCTCCTCCTCTTGCTCCATCTCCACGTCCTGCTCCTTCTCCTCCTCCAGCTCCAACTCCCCGTCCTGCTCCTTATTCTCCTCCAGCTCCTTCTCCAACTGAAGCTTTCTACAACTCCTGTTCATTCTCCACTTCCTGCTCGTTCGTCTCCTCCTCCTCCTTCTCCTCCAACTGGTCGTTCCCCACCTCCTGCTCCTTCTCCACCTCCGGATCCTTCTCCCTCTCCTACTGCTTCAACGCCTCCTGCTCCTTCGATGCATCCAGCTGCTTCTCTGCATCCTGCTCGTTCAACCCCACCTGCTCCGTCACCTCCTCCTGCTTCTTCCCCTCCTCCTGCTCCTTCTCGTCCTCCTGATCATTCTCCTCCTCCTGCTCATTCGACCCCTCTTGCTCTTGCTTTGCATCCCACTCCTTCTCCGCCTCCTGCTCCTTCTCCCCCTCCCGCTCCATCTCTACCTCCTGCTCCTTTTCCCCGTCCTGCTCCTTCTCCACCTCCTGCTCACTCTCCCCCCCTGCTCACTCTCCCCCTCCTGCTCCTTCTCCTCGTCCCGCTCAACCTCCTCCTCCTGCTCCTTCTCCACCTCCTGCTCCTTCTCCGCCTACTGCTCCTTCTCCGCCTCCTGCTCCTTCTCCGCTTCCTGCTTATTCTTCGCCTCCTGCTCCTTCTATGGCTCCCGCTCCTCCTCCTCCTACTGCTCGTTCACACCCTCCTGATCATTCTCGCCCTCGAGCCGCTCCTCCACCTCCTGCTCCCTCTCCCTCAACTGCTCCTTCTCCGTCTCCTGCTTCTTCCCCTCCTCCTGATCCTTCTCGTCTTCCTGATCCTTCTCGTCTTCCTGATCCGTCTCGTCTTCCTGATCCTTCTCGTCTTCCTGCTCCTTCTCGTCCTCCTGCTCCTTCTCGTCCTCCTGCTCCTTCTCGTCCTCCTGCTCCTTCTCCCTCTCCTGCTCCTTCTCCTCCTGTTGCTCCTTCTCCACCTCCTGCTCCTTCTCAACGTCTGGCTCCATCTCCTCCTCCTGCTCATTCTTCTCTTCGTGCTCCTTCTCCTCCTCCTGCTGCTTCTCCTCGTCCTGCTCCTTCTCTGCTCAACCACCTCCTCCTGCTCCTTCTTCTCTTCCTGCTCCTTCTCCACCTTCTGCTCCTTCTCCTCCTTCTGCTCCTCCTCCACCTCCTGCTCCTTTAACCCCTCCTCCTCCTTCTACCCCTCCTGCTCCTTCTCCTCCTCTTGTTCGTTCTCCTCCTCCAGCTCCTTCTCCTCTTCCAGCTCCTTCTCCCCGTCCTGCTCCTTCTTCACCAGCAGCTCCACCTCCGCCTCCTGCTCCTTCTCCACCTCCTGCTCCTTCTCCACCTCCTGCTCCTTCACCGCTTACTGCTCCTTCTCCACATCATGCCCTTCCACCACATCCAGCTCCACCTCCACCTCCTGCTGCTTCCACTCCTCCTGCTCCATCTCCTCTTTCTGCTCAACCTCCCCCTCCTGCTCCTTCTCCAATTCCTGGTCAAACTCGTCCTCCTGCTCCTTCTCCCCCACCTGCTCCTGGCTTGCCTGCTGCTCCTACTCCCCTCCTGCTTCTTCACCCCCTCCTGCTCCTGCTCCTACTCAACCTCCTGCTCATTCACCGTCTCCTGTTCCTTCACCTCGTCAAGCTCAACCTCTTCCTAGTACTCCTTCTCCATCTCCTGCTCCTTCTTCACCTCCTGCTCCTTCTCCACCTCCTGCTCCTTCTCCACCTCCTGCTCCTTCTCCACCTCCTGCTCCTTCTCCACCTCCTGCTCCTTCTTCACCTCCTGCTCCTTCTCCACCTCCTGCTCCTTCTCCACCTCCTGCTGCTTCTCCACCTCCTGCTCCTTCTCCACCTCCTGCTCCTTCTCCCCCTGCTGCTCATTCTCCACCTCCTGCTCATTCTCCACCTCCTGCTGCTCCTCGTTCATCTACTTTCCTTCTCCACCTCCTCCTCTTTTTCCATATCCAGCTCCACCTCCACCTCCTGCTCCTTCTCCACCTCCTGCTGCTCCTCCTTCATCTCCTTTCCTTCTCCACCTCCTCCTCTTTTTCCATATCCAGCTCCACCTCCACATCCTGCTCCTTCTCCACCTCATGCTCCTTCTCCAACCACTGCTTCTTCTCCTCCTCCTCCTTCTCCTCCAACTGTTCATTCTCCACCTCCTGCTCCTTCTCCACCTCCTGCTCCTTCTCCACCCACTGCTCCTTCTCCGCCTCCTGCTCCATCTCCGCCTCCTGCTCCTTCTCTGCCTCCTGCTCCTTCTCCGCCTCCTGCTGCTTCTATGCCTCCCGCTCCATCTCTACCTCCGCCTCGTGCTCCTTCTCCCCCTCCCGCTCCATCTCTACCTCCTGCTCCTTTTCCCCGTCCTGATCCTTCTCCACCTCCTGCTCACTCTCCCTCTGCTGCTCACTCACCCCCTCCTGCTCCTTCTTCTCGTCCCGCTCAACCTCCTCCTCCTGCTCCTTCTCCTCCTCCTGCTCCGTCTCCTCCTCCTGCTTCTTCCCCTCCTCCTGCTCCTTCTCGTCCTCCTGATCATTCTCGTCCTCCTGCTCATTCGCCCCCTCTTGCTCTTGCTTTGCATCCCACTCGTTCTCCGCCTCCTGCTCCTTCTCCCCCTCCCGCTCCATCTCTACCTTCTGCTACTTTTCCCCGTCCTGCTCATTCTCCACCTCCTGCTCACTCTCCCCCTCCTGCTCACTCTCCCCCTCCTGCTCCTTCTCCTCGTCCCGCTCAACCTCCTCCTCCTGCTCCTTCTCCACCTCCTGCAACCTTCTCCGCCAACTGCTCCTTCTCCGCCTCCTGCTCCTTCTCGGCCTCCTGCTCCTTCTCCGCCTCCTGCTCCTTCTCCGCCTCCTGCTCCTTCTATGCCTCCCGCTCCTCCTCCGCCTACTGCCCGTTCACACCCTCCTGATCATTCTCGCCCTCTAGCCCCTCCTCCACCTCCTGCTCCCTCTCCCTCAACTGCTCCTTCTCCGTCTCCTGCTTCTTCCCCTCCTCCTGATCCTTCTCATCTTCCTGATCGTTCTCGTCTTCCTGATCCTTCTCGTCTTCCTGATCCTTCTCGTCTTCCTGCTCCTTCTCGTCCTCCTGCTCCTTCTCGTCCTCCTGCTCCTTGTCTTCCTCCTGCTCCTTTTCTCCCTTCTGCTCCATTTCCACCTCCTGTTCCATCTCCACCTCATGCTCATTCTCCACCTCCTGCTCCTTCACCTCCTCCTGCTCCTTCTCCTCCTGCTCCTCCTTCACCTCCTACTCCTACTCCTTCTTCTTCTCCTTGCTCCTTCTCCTTCTCCTGCTCCTTCATCTCCGCCTGCTCCTTCTTCTCCTCCTGCTCCTTCTCAATTTCTGCTCAATCTCCAGCTCCTGCTGCTTCTCCTCCTCGTCCTCCTCCTCCCCCTCCTGCTCCTTGTAGACCTCCTGCTCCTTCACCCCCTCCTTCTCCATCTCCAACTCCTGCTCCTTCTTCTCCTCCTGCCCCTGCTCCTCCTACTTCTTCTCCAACTCCTTCCCCGACTCCCTCTCCTGGTCCTTCTCCGCCTCCTGCTACATCTCCACCTATTGCTTATTCTCCACCTCCTGTTCCTTCTCCTAATCCTGCTCCTTGTCCACCTCCTTCTCCTCCTCCACCTCCATCTCCTCCTCCTGCTCCGTGTCCACCTCCTGCTCCTTGTCCACCTCCTGCTCCTTGTCCACCTCCTGCTGCTTGTCCATCTCCTGCTCCTTGTCCATCTCCTGCTGCTTCTCGCCCTCCTGCTCCTTCCTGCCCTTCTGCTCCTTCTCCACATCCTGCTCCTTTTCCACTCCTGCTCCTTCTCCTCCTCCTGCTCCTTCTCCTCCTCCTGCTCCTTCTCGTCCTTCTGCTCTGTCTCCACCTCCTGCTCCTTCTTCTAATCCTGCTCCTGCTCCTCCTCCAGCTTCTTCTCCAACTCCATTTCCTAATCCCCCTCCTGGTCCTTCTCCTCCTCCTGCTCCTTCTCCACCTCGTGCTCCTTGTCCACCTCCTGCTCCTTGTCCTCCTCCTGCTCATTGTCCAGCTCCTGCTCCTTGTCCACCTCCTGCTCCTTGTCGCCCTCCTTCTCCATCTCCATCTCCATCTCCTACTCCCCCTCCTGGTCCTTCAACTCCTCCTGCTCCTTCTCCACCTCGTGCTCCTTGTCCACCTCCTGCTCCTTGTCCACCTCCTGCTCCTTGTCCATCTCCTGCTCCTTTTCCACCTCCTCCTCCTTCTCGCCCTCCTGCTCTTTCCTGCCCTCTTGCTCCTTCTCCACCTCCTGCTCCTTTTCCACTCCTGCTCTTTCTCCACCTCCTGCTCCTTCTCCACCTCCTGCTCCTTCTCCACCTCTTGCTCCTTCTCCACCTCATGCTCCTTCTCCAACTCCTGCTCCTTCTCCTCATCTTGCGCATTCTCCTCCTCCTGCTCCTTCTCCTCCTCCTGCTCCTACTCCTCCTGCTGCTCCTTCTTCTTCTCCTGCTCCTTCTGCACTCCTGCTCCTTCTCCTCCTCCTGCTCCTTCTCCTCCTCCTGTTCCTTCTCCTCCTCCTGTTCCTCCTACTCCTGCTGCTCCTTCTTCTTCTCCAGCTCCTTCTCCACTCCTGCTCATTCTCATCCTCCTGCTCCTTCTCCTCCTCCTGCTCCTTCTCCTCCTTCTCCTCTGACTCCACCTCCTGCTCCTTCTCCACTTCCTGCTCCTTCTTCTAACCCTGCTCCTGCTCCTCCTCCAGCTTCTTCTCCAACTCCCTCTCCTAATCCCCCTCCTGGTCCTTCTCCTCCTCCTGCTCCTTCTCCACCTCGTGCTCCTTGTCCACCTCCTGCTCCTTGTCCACCTCTTGCTCCTTGTCCAGCTCCTGCTCCTTGTCCTCCTCCGGCTCCTTGTCCACCTCCTGCTCATTGTCGCCCTCCTTCTCCATCTCCCACTCCATCTCCTCCTTCCCCTCCTGCTCCTTCTCCCCGTCCTGCACTTTCTCCCCCTCCTTCTCCTCATCAACCACCTTCTGCTCCTCCTGCTCCTTGTCCACCTCCTGCTCATTGTCTTCCTCCTGCTCCTTTTCTCCCTCCTGCTCCTTCTCCTCCTCCTGCTCCTTGTCCACCTCCTGCTCCTTGTCCACCTCCTGCTCCGGGTACACCTACTTTTCCTTGTCCAACTCCTGCTCCTTGTCCACGTACTACTCCGTGTCCACCTCCTGATTCTTGTCCACCTCCTGCTCCTTGTCCACCTCCTGCTCATCGTCCACTTCCTGCTCCACCTAGTCCTCCTGCTCCTTCTCTCCCTCCTGCTCCTTCTCGCCCACCTGCTTCTTCTCGCACTCCTGCTCCTTGCCCTCCTGCTCCTTCTCCACCTCCTGCTTCTTCTCCACCTGCTGCTCCTTCTCCACTCCTGCTCATTCACCACATCCTGCTCCATCTTCTCCTCCTTCTCCTCCTCCTGCTCCTCCTCCACCTCCCGCTCCTTGTCTCCTTCCTGATCCTTTTCCACCTCCTGCTCCTTCTCCTTCTTCTGCTCCTACTCCCCCTCCTGCTCCTTCTCCACCTCCTGCTCCTTCTCACCCTCCTGCTCTTTCTCCCCCGCCTTCTCTTCATCCACCTCCTTCTCCTCCTCCTGCTCCTTCTCCCCCTCCTGCTCCTTCTCCATCGCCTGCTCCTTCTCCCCCTCCTACTCATTCTCCCCCTCCTGCTCTTTCTCCTCCTCCTGCTCATTCTCCTTCTCCTGCTCCTTCTCCACGTCCTGCTCCTTCTCCACCTCCTGCTCCTTCTCCTCCTCCTGCTCCTACTCCTCCTCCTGCTCCTTCTTCTTCTTCTCCTGCTCCTTCTCCACTCCTGCTCCTTCTCCTCCTCCTGCTCCTTGTCCACCTCCTGCTCCGTGTCCAACTCCTGATTCTTGTCCACCTCCTGCTCCTTGTCCACCGCCTGCTCATTTTTCACCACCTGCTCCTTCTCGCCCTCCTGCTCCTTCTCGCCCTCCTGCTCCTTCTCGCCCTACTGCTCCTTCCTGCCGTCTTGCTCCTTCTCCACCTCCTGCTCCTTTTCCACTCCTGCTCCCTCTCCACCTGCTGCTCCTTCTCCACTTCTGATCATTCACCACCTCCTGCTGCTTCTTCTCCACCTTCTCCTCCTCCTGCTCCTTCTCCACCTCCCGCTCCTTGTCCACCTCCTGCTCCTTGTCCACCTCCTGCTCCTTGTCCACCTCCTGCTCCTTGTCCACCTCCTGCTCCTTCTCGCCTTCCTGCTCCTTCATGTCCTCCTGCTCCCTCTCGCCCTGCTGCTCCCTCCCCACCTACTGCTCCTTCTCCACCTGCTGCTCCTTTTCCACTCCTGCTCATTCACCACCTCCTGCTCCTTCTTCTCCGCCTGCTCCTTCTCCTCCTCGTCCTCCTCCTCCACCTCCTTCTCCTCGTCCACCTCCTTGTCCGTCTCGACCTCCTGCTGCTTCTTCTCCTCCTTCTCCTCCTCCTGCTCCTTCTCCAACTCCTGCCCCTTGTCTTCCTCCTGCTCCTTTTCTCCCTCCTGCTCCTTCTCCTCCTGCTCCTTCTCCACCTCCTAATCCTTGTCCACCTCCGACTCCTTGTCCACCTCCTGCTCCTTGTCCACTTAGTGCTCCTTCTCGCCCTCCTGTTCCTTCTCGTACTCCTTCTCCTTCTCGCCCTCATGCTCCTTCTCGCCCTCCTGATTCTTCTCGCCCTCCTGCTGCTTGTCGCCCTCCTTCTCCATCTCCAACTCCTGCTCCTTCTTCTCCTCCTGCCCCTGCTCCTCCTACTTCTTCTCCAACTCCTTCCCCGACTCCCTCTACTGGTCCTTCTCCGCCTCCTGCTACATCTCCACCTATTGCTTATTCTCCACCTCCTGTTCCTTCTCCTAATCCTGCTCCTTGTCCACCTCCTTCTCCTCCTCCACCTCCATCTCCTCCTCCTGCTCCGTGTCCACCTCCTGCTCCTTGTCCACCTCCTGCTCCTTGTCCACCTCCTGCTCTTTGTCCACCACCTGCTTCATCTAGCCCTCCTGCTCCTTCTTGCCCTCCTGCCCCTTCTCCCCCTGCTGCTCCTTCTCCACCTCCTGCTCCTTCTCCACCTGCTGCTCCTTCTCCAATCCTGCGGATTCACCACCTCCCACTCCTTCTTATCCTCCGTCTCATCCTCCTGATCATTGTCCAACTCCCGCTCCTTGTCTCCCTCCTGCTCCTTCTCCTCCTCCTGCTCCTTCTCCACCTCCATCTCCTCCTCCACCTCCTTCTCCTCCTCCTGCTCCTTGTCCACCTCCTGCCCCTTGTACACCTACTGCTCCTTGACCACCTCCTGCTCCGTGTCCACCTTCTGATTCTTGTCCACCTCCTGCTCATTGTCCACCACCTGCTCCATCTAGCCCTCCTGCTCCTTCTCGCTCTCCTGCTACTTCTTGCCCTGCTGCTCCTTCTCCACCTCCTGCTCCTTCTCCACCTGCTGCTCCTTCTCCACTCCTGCTCATTCTCCACATCCTGCTCCATCTTCTCCGCCTGCTCCTTGTTCTCCTGCTGCTCCTTCTCAATTCCTGATCCATCTCCAGCTACTGCTCCTTCTCCTCCTCGTCCTGCTCCCCCCCCTCCTGCTCCTTGTCCACCGCCTGCTCCTTCTCCTCCTCCTTCTCACCCTCCTGCTCGTTCTGCCCTTCCTGATCCTTCTCCCCCTCCTACTCTTTCTACCCCACCTTCTCCTCGTCCACCTCCATCTCCTCTCATGCTCCTTCTCCACGTCCTGCTCCTTGTCCACCTCCTGCTCCTTGTCCACCTCCTGCTCTTTGTCCACCTCCTGCTCCTTTCCACCTCCGGTTCCATCTCGTCCTCCTGCGCTTCCTGCCTCCTGCTCCTTCTCCACCTCCTGCTCCTTCTCCACTCCTGCTCATTCACCACCTCCTACTGCTTCTTCTCCTCCTTCTCTTCCTCCTCCTCCTCCTCCACCTCCTGTTCCTTGTCTTCCTCCTGCTCCTTTTCTCACTCCGGCTCCTTCTGTACCTCTTGCTCCATCTCCACCTCCTGCTATTTCTCCACCTCCTGCTCCTTCTCCTTCTCATGCTCCTTCTCCACATCCTGATCCTTCTCCACCTCCTGCTCCTTCTCCACATCTTGCGTCTTCTCCACCTCCTGCTCCTTCTCCTCCTCCTGCTCCGACTCCTCCTCCTGCTCCTTCTTCTTCTCCTGCTCCTTCTCCACTCCTGCTCCTTCTCCTCCTACTCCTTCTTCTCCTCCTGCTCCTGCTCCTCCTTCTGCATCTTCTCCAACTCCTTCTCCGACTCCTCCTCCTGGTCCTTCTCCGCGTCGTGCTCCTTCTCCACCTATTGCTTCTTCTCCACCTCATGTTCATTCTCCTCCTCCTGCACCATCTCCACCGCCTCCTCCTCCTCCACCTACTTCTCCTCTTCCTGCTCGCTGTCCACCTGCCGCTCCTTGTCCACCTCCTGCTCCTTGTACAACTCCTGCTCCTTGTCCACCTCGTGCTCCGTGTCCACCTCCTGCTCATTGTCCACCTCCTGCTCCAACTAGCCCTCCTGCTCCTTCTCGCCCTCCTGCTCCTTCTCGCCCTCCTGCTCCTTCTCGCCCACCTGCTTCTTCTCGCACAGCTGCTCCTTCTCGCCCTCCTGCTCCTTCTCCACCTCCTGCTCCTTCTTCTCCTCCTTCTCCTCCTCCTGCTCCTCCTCCACCTCCCGCTCCTTGTCTCCCTCTTGATCCTTCTCCACCTCCTGCTCCTTCTCCTTCTCCTTCTCCTTCTCCTGCTCCTCCTTCTCCGCCTGCTCCATCTTCTCCTCCTGCTCCTTCTCAATTCCTGTGCCATCTCCAGCACCTGCTCCTTGTCAACCTCCTGCTCCTTGATCACCTCCTGCTCCTTCTCGCCCTCCTGCTCCTTCCTGACCTCCTGCTCCTTCTCCACCTCCTGCTCCTTCTCCACTCCTGCTCATTCACCACCTCCTGCTCCTTCTTCTCCTCCTTCTCCTCCTCCTGCTCCTTCTCCATCGCCTGCTCCTTCAACCCCTCCTACTCATTCTCCCCCTCCTGCTCTTTCTCCTCCTCCTGCTCATTCTCCTTCTCCTGCTCCTTCTCCACGTCCTGCTCCTTCTCCACCTCCCGTTCCATCTCCTCATCTTGCGCCTTCTCCACCTCCTGCTCCTTCTCCTCCTCCTGCTCCTACTCCTCCTCCTGCTCCTTCTTCTTCTTCTCCTGCTCCTTCTCCACTCCTGCTCCTTCTCCTCCTCCTGCTCCTTGTCCACCTCCTGCTCCGTGTCCAACTCCTGATTCTTGTCCACCTCCTGCTCCTTGTCCACCGCCTGCTCATTTTTCACCACCTGCTCCTTCTCGCCCTCCTGCTCCTTCTCGCCCTCCTGCTCCTTATCGCCCTACTGCTCCTTCCTGCCGTCTTGCTCCTTCTCCACCTCCTGCTCCTTTTCCACTCCTGCTCCCTCTCCACCTGCTGCTCCTTCTCCACTTCTGATCATTCACCACCTCCTGCTGCTTCTTCTCCACCTTCTCCTCCTCCTGCTCCTTCTCCACCTCCCGCTCCTTGTCCACCTCCTGCTCCCTGTCCACCTCCTGCTCCTTGTCCACCTCCTGCTCCTTGTCCACCTCCTGCTCCTTCTCGACTTCCTGCTCCTTCATGTCCTCCTGCTCCCTCTCGCCCTGCTGCTCCCTCCCCACCTACTGCTCCTTCTCCACCTGCTGCTCCTTTTCCACTCCTGCTCATTCACCACCTCCTGCTCCTTCTTCTCCGCCTGCTCCTTCTCCTCCTCGTCCTCCTCCTCCACCTCCTTCTCCTCGTCCACCTCCTTGTCCGTCTCGACCTCCTGCTGCTTCTTCTCCTCCTTCTCCTCCTCCTGCTCCTTCTCCAACTCCTGCCCCTTGTCTTCCTCCTGCTCCTTTTCTCCCTCCTGCTCCTTCTCCTCCTGCTCCTTCTCCACCTCCTAATCCTTGTCCACCTCCGACTCCTTGTCCACCTCCTGCTCCTTGTCCACTTAGTGCTCCTTCTCGCCCTCCTGTTCCTTCTCGTACTCCTTCTCCTTCTCGCCCTCATGCTCCTTCTCGCCCTCCTGATTCTTCTCGCCCTCCTGCTGCTTGTCGCCCTCCTTCTCCATCTCCAACTCCTGCTCCTTCTTCTCCTCCTGCCCCTGCTCCTCCTACTTCTTCTCCAACTCCTTCCCCGACTCCCTCTACTGGTCCTTCTCCGCCTCCTGCTACATCTCCACCTATTGCTTATTCTCCACCTCCTGTTCCTTCTCCTAATCCTGCTCCTTGTCCACCTCCTTCTCCTCCTCCACCTCCATCTCCTCCTCCTGCTCCGTGTCCACCTCCTGCTCCTTGTCCACCTCCTGCTCCTTGTCCACCTCCTGCTCTTTGTCCACCACCTGCTTCATCTAGCCCTCCTGCTCCTTCTTGCCCTCCTGCCCCTTCTCCCCCTGCTGCTCCTTCTCCACCTCCTGCTCCTTCTCCACCTCCCACTCCTTCTTATCCTCCGTCTCATCCTCCTGATCATTGTCCAACTCCCGCTCCTTGTCTCCCTCCTGCTCCTTCTCCTCCTCCTGCTCCTTCTCCACCTCCATCTCCTCCTCCATCTCCTTCTCCTCCTCCTGCTCCTTGTCCACCTCCTGCCCCTTGTACACCTACTGCTCCTTGACCACCTCCTGCTCCGTGTCCACCTTCTGATTCTTGTCCACCTCCTGCTCATTGTCCACCACCTGCTCCATCTAGCCCTCCTGCTCCTTCTCGCTCTCCTGCTACTTCTTGCCCTGCTGCTCCTTCTCCACCTCCTGCTCCTTCTCCACCTCCATCTCCTCCTCCATCTCCTTCTCCTCCTCCTGCTCCTTGTCCAACTCCTGCCCCTTCTTCTCCTCCTTCTCCTCCTCATGGTCCTTTTCCACCTACTGCTCCTTGTCTTCCTCCTGCTCCTTGTTTCCCTCCTGCTCCTTCTCCACCTCCTGCTCCTTCTCCAACTCCTGCTACTTCCTGCCCTCCTGCTCCTTCTCCTCCTCCTGCTTCGACTCCTCCTCCGGCTTCTTCTTCTTCTTCTTCTCCTGCTCCTTCTCCACTCCTGCTCCTTATCCTCCTCCTGCTCCTTCTCGTCCTCCTACTCCTTCTCCTCCTCCTGCTCCATCTCCACATCCTGCTCCTTCTCCAACTACTTCTCCTACTCCACCTCCTGGTCCTTCTGCGCATCCTGCTCCTTCTCCACCAATTGCTTCTTCTCCACCTCCTGTTCGTTCTCCACCTCCTGCTCCTTTTCCAACTCCTGCTCCTTGTCCAACTCCT
Source organism: Heptranchias perlo (assembly GCF_035084215.1). Classification (NCBI taxonomy): domain Eukaryota; kingdom Metazoa; phylum Chordata; class Chondrichthyes; order Hexanchiformes; family Hexanchidae; genus Heptranchias; species Heptranchias perlo. The sequence continues at coordinate 37,379,396 of NC_090354.1, read as the reverse complement.
GCTCCTGCTCCTCCTCCTGCTTCTTCTCCAACTCCTTCTCCAGCTCCTCCTCCTGGTCCTTCTCCGCCTCCTGCTCCGTTTCCACCTTTGGCTTCTTCTCCTTCGCCTGTTCCTTCTCCTCCTCCTGCTCCTTCTCCACCTCCTTCTCCTCCTCCACCTCCTTCTCCTCCACCTGCTCCTTGTCCACCTCCTGCTTCTTCTCCACCTCCTGCTCCTTGAACACCTCCTGCTCCTTCTCAACCTCCTGCTCATTCTCCACCTCCTGCCGCTTCTTCCCTTATTGCACCTACTCCTCCTCCTGCATCTTCTCCAACTCCTTCTCCTGCTCCTCCTCCTGGACCTTCTCCGCCTCCTGCTCCTTCTCCACCTATTGCTTCTCCTCCTTCTCCTGCTCATTCTCCTCCTCCTGGTCCTTCTCCACCTCCTTCTCTTCCTCCACCTCCTTCTCCACCTCCTGCTCCTTGTCCACCTCCTGCTCCTTGCCCACCTCCTGCTCCTTGTCCTCCTCCTCCTCCGTGTCCACGTCCTGCTCCTTTTCCACCTCCTGCTCCTTCTCCATCTATTGCTTCTCCTCCTTCTCCTGTTCATTCTCCTCCTCCTGGTCCTTCTCCACCTCCTTCTCTTCCTCCACCTCCTTCTCCACCTCCTGCTCCTTGTCCACCTCCTGCTCCTTGCCCACCTCCTGCTCCTTGTCCTCCTCCTCCTCCGTGTCCACCTCCTGCTCCTTCTCCACCTCCTGCTCCTTCTCCTCATCTTGCGCCTTCTCCACCTCCTGCTACTTCTCCTCCTCCTGCTCCGTCTCCACCTCCTGCTCCTTTTCCACCTCCTGCTCCTTCTTCTCCTCCTGCTCCTCCTACTGCTTGATCTCCAACTCCTCCTCGTCCTCCACCTCTTTCTCCTCCTACTGCTCCTTGTCCACCTCCTGCTCCTTCCCCACCTCCTGCTCCTTCTCCTCATCTTGCGCCTTCTCCACCTACTGCTGCTTCTCCTCCTGCTCCTTCTCCTCCTGCTGCTCCTTCTTCTTCTCCTTCTCCTCCTCCTGATCCTCATCCACCTCCTGCTCCTTCTCCACCTCCTGCTCCTTCTCCTCATCTTGCGCCTTCTCCACCTCCTGCTCCATCTCCTCCTCCTGCTCCTACTCCTCCTCCTGCTCCTCCACCTGCTCCTTCTCCACCTCCCGTTCCTTCACCACTCCTGCTCCATTTCCACCTCCTGCTACATCTCCTCCTCCTGCTCCAACTCCTCCTCCTGCTTCTTCTCCAACTCGTTCTCCGACTCCCCCTTCTGGTCCTTCTCCGCCTCCAGCTCCTTCTCCACCTATTGCTTCTCCCCACCTCCTGTTCCTTCTCCTCCTGCTGCTCCTTCTCCACCTCCTGCTCTTTGTCCACATCCTGATACTTGTCCACCTCCTGCTCTTTGTCCACCAAGTGCTCCTTCTCGCCCTCCTGCTCCTTCTCCACCTGCTGCTCCTTCTTCAACTGCTGCTCCTTCTCCACTCCTGCTTCGTCTCCTTCTCCTGCTCCTTCTCCACCTCCTGCTCCTTCTTCTCCTCCTGCTCGTGCCCCTCCTCCTGCTTCTTCTCCAACTCATTCTCCTACTCCCCCTCCTCGTCCTTCTCCGTCTCCTGCTCCTTGTCCACCTCCTGCTCCGTGTCCACCTCCTGCTCCTTGTCCAACTCCTGCCCCTTCTTCTCCTCCTTCTCCTCCTCATGGTCCTTTTCCACCTACTGCTCCTTGTCTACCTCCTGCTCCTTGTCTCCCTCCTGCTCCTTCTCCACCTCCTGCTCCTTCTCCAACTCCTGCTACTTCCTGCCCTCCTGCTCCTTCTCCTCCTCCTGCTTCTACTCCTCCTCCGGCTTCTTCTTCTTCTTCTTCTCCTGCTCCTTCTCCACTCCTGCTCCTTATCCTCCTCCTGCTCCTTCTCGTCCTCCTGCTCCTTCTCCTCCTCCTGCTCCTTGTCCAACTCCTGCCCCTTCTTCTCCTCCTTCTCCTCCTCATGGTCCTTTTCCAACTACTGCTCCTTGTCTACCTCCTGCTCCTTGTCTCCCTCCTGCTCCTTCTCCACATCCTGCTCCTTTTCCAACTCCTGCTACTTCCTGCCCTCCTGCTCCTTCTCCTCCTCCTGCTTCTACTCCTCCTCCGGCTTCTTCTTCTTCTTCTTCTTCTCCTGCTCCTTCTCCACTCCTGCTCCTTTTCCTCCTCCTGCTCCTTCTCGTCCTCCTGCTCCTTCTTCTCCTCCTGCTCCATCTCCACATCCTGCTCCTTCTCCAACTACTTCTACTACTCCACCTCCTGGTCCTTCTGCGCATCCTGCTCCTTCTCCACCTATTGCTTCTTCTCCACCTCCTGTTCGTTCTCCACCTCCTGCTCCTTTTCCAACTCCTGCTCCTTGTCCAACTCCTGCTCCTGCTCCTCCTCCTGCTTCTTCTCCAACTCCTTCTCCAGCTCCTCCTCCTGGTCCTTCTCCGCCTCCTGCTCCTTTTCCACATTTGGCTTCTTCTCCTTCGCCTGTTCCTTCTCCTCCTCCTGCTCCTTCTCCACCTCCTTCTCCTCCTCCACCTCCTTCTCCTCCACCTGCTCCTTGTCCACCTCCTGCTTCTTCTCCACCTCCTGCTCCTTGTCCACCTCCTGCTCCTTCTCAACCTCCTGCTCATTCTCCACCTCCTGCCCCTTCTTCCCTTATTGCACCTGCTCCTCCTCCTGCATCTTCTCCAACTCCTTCTCCTGCTCCTCCTCCTGGACCTTCTCCGCCTCCTGCTCCTTCTCCACCTATTGCTTCTCCTCCTTCTCCTGTTCATTCTCCTCCTCCTGGTCCTTCTCCACCTCCTTCTCTTCCTCCACCTCCTTCTCCACCTCCTGCTCCTTGTCCACCTTCTGCTCCTTGCCCACCTCCTGCTCCTTCTCCTCCTCCTCCTCCGTGTCCACGTCCTGATTCTTGTCCACCTCCTGCTCATTGTCCACCTCCTGCTCCTTATCGCCCTCCTGATCCTTCTCGTCTTGCTGCTCCTTCTCGCCCTCCTGCTCCTTCTCGCTCCCCTGCTCCTTCTCCACCTCCTGGTCCTTCTCCTTCTCCTGCTGCTACTCCAGCTCCTGCTCCTTCTCCTCCTCCTGCTCCTTCTCCACCTCCTGCTACATCTCCATCTCATGCTGCTACTCCACCTCCTGCTCCTTCTCCACCTCCTGCTCCTTCTCCTCATCTTGCGCCTTCTCCACCTCCTGCTACTTCTCCTCCTCCTGCTCCGTCTCCACCTCCTGCTCCTTTTCCAACTCCTGCTCCTTCTTCTCCTCCTGCTCCTCCTACTGCTTGATCTCCAACTCCTCCTCGTCCTCCACCTCCTTCTCCTCCTACTGCTCCTTGTCCACCTCCTGCTCCTTCTCCACTTCCTGCTCCTTCTCCTCATCTTGCGCCTTCTCCACCTACTGCTGCTTCTCCTCCTCCTGCTCCTTCTCCTCCTGCTGCTCCTTCTTCTTCTCCTTCTCCTCCTCCTGATCCTCATCCACCTCATGCTCCTTGTCTCCCTCCTGCTCCTTCTCCACCTCCTGCTCCTACTCCACCTCTTGCTCCTTCTCCACCTCATGCTCCTTCTCCACCTCCTGCTCCTTCTCCTCATCTTGCGCCTTCTCCTCCTCCTGCCCCTTCTCCTCCTCCTGCTCCTACTCCTCCTGCTGCTCCTTCTTCTTCTCCTGCTCCTTCTCCACTCCTTCTCCTTCTCCTCCTCTTGATCCATCTCGCCCTCCTGCTCCTTCTCGTCCTCCTGCTCCTTCTCGCCCACCTGCTTCTTCTCGCACTCCTGCTGCTTCTCGCCCTCCTGCTCCTTCTCCACCTCCTGCTCCTTCTCCACCTGCTGCTCCTTCTCCATTCCTGCTCATTCACCACCTCCTGCTCCTTCTTCTCCTCCTTCTCCTCCTGCTCCTCCTCCACCTTCCGCTCCATGTCTCCCTTCTGATCCTTCTCCACCTCCTGCTCCTTCTCCTTCTCCTGCTGCTTCTCCTTCTCCTGTTCCTACTCCCACTCCTGCTCCTTCTCCACCTCCTGCTCCTTGTCCCCCTCCTGCTCTTTCACCCTCTCCTTCTCCTCATCCACATCCTTCTCCTCCTCCTGCTCCTTCTCGACCTCCTGGTCCTTCTTGCCCTCCTGCTTTTTCTCGCCCTGCTGCTCTTTCACACCTCATGCTCCTGCTACACCTGCTGCTCCTTCTCCACTCCTGCTCATTCACCACCTCCTGCTCCATCTTCTTCACCTGCTCCATCTTGTCCTCCTCCTCCTTCTCAATTCCTGCTACATCTCCAGCTCCTGCTCCTTCACCTCCTCGTCCTCCTCCACCCCCTCGTGCTCCTTGTCCACCGCCTGCTCCTTTTCCCCTCCTGCTCATTCTCCCCCTCCAGCTCTTTCTCCCCCTACTGCTCCTTCTCCTGCTCCTGCTCCATCTCCACCTCCTGCTCCTTCTCCACCTCCTGCTCCTTCTCCTCATCTTGCGCCTTCTCCACCTCCTGTTCCTTCTCCTCCTCCTGCTCCTTTACCTACTCCTGCTCCTTCTCCACCTATTTCTCATTCTCCTCCTCCTGCTCCTTCTCCACGTCCTGCTCCTTCTCCTCCTCCTGCTCCTTCTCCACCTCCTGCTCCTTCTCCTCCTCCTGCTCCTTCTCCACATCCTGCTCTTTCTCCTTCTCCTGCGACTACTCTACCTCCTGCTCCTTCTCCACCTCCTGCTCCTTCTCCTCATCTTGCGCCTTCTCCACCTCCTGCTACTTCTCCTCCTCCTGCTCCGCCTCCACCTCCTGCTCCTTCTCCACCTCCTGCTCCTTCTTCTCCTCCTGCTCCTCCTACTGCTTGATCTCCAACTCCTCCTCCTCCTCCACCTCCTTCTCCTCCTACTGCTCCATGTCCACCTCCTGCTCCTTCTCCACCTCCTGCTCCTTCTCCTCATCTTGCGCCTTCTCCACCTACTGCTGCTTCTCCTCCTCCTGCTCCTTCTCCTCCTGCTGCTCCTTCTTCTTCTCCTTCTCCTCCTCCTGATCCTCATCCACCTCATGCTCCTTGTCTCCCTCCTGCTCCTTCTCCACCTCCTGCTCCTACTCCACCTCTTGCTCCTTCTCCACCTCATGCTCCTTCTCCACCTCCTGCTCCTTCTCCTCATCTTGCGCCTTCTCCTCCTCCTGCCCCTTCTCCTCCTCCTGCTCCTACTCCTCCTGCTGCTCCTTCTTCTTCTCCTGCTCCTTCTCCACTCCTTCTCCTTCTCCTCCTCTTGCTCCATCTCGCCCTCCTGCTCCTTCTCGTCCTCCTGCTCCTTCTCGCCCACCTGCTTCTTCTCGCACTCCTGCTGCTTCTCGCCCTCCTGCTCCTTCTCCACCTCCTGCTCCTTCTCCACCTGCTGCTCCTTCTCCACTCCTGCTCATTCACCACCTCCTGCTCCTTCTTCTCCTCCTTCTCCTCCTGCTCCTCCTCCACCTTCCGCTCCATGTCTCTCTTCTGATCCTTCTCCACCTCCTGCTCCTTCTCCTTCTCCTGCTGCTTCTCCTTCTCATGTTCCTACTCCCCCTCCTGCTCCTTCTCCACCTCCTGCTCCTTGTCCCCCTCCTGCTCTTTCACCCCCTCCTTCTCCTCATCCACATCCTTCTCCTCCTCCTGCTCCTTCTCGACCTCCTGGTCCTTCTTGCCCTCCTGCTTTTTCTCGCCCTGCTGCTCTTTCTCCACCTCATGCTCCTGCTACACCTGCTGCTCCTTCTCCACTCCTGCTCATTCATCACCTCCTGCTCCATCTTCTTCACCTGCTCCATCTTGTCCTCCTCCTCCTTCTCAATTCCTGCTCCATCTCCAGCTCCTGCTCCTTCACCTCCTCGTCCTCCTCCACCCCCTCGTGCTCCTTGTCCACCGCCTGCTCCTTTTCCCCTCATGCTCATTCTCCCCCTCCAGCTCTTTCTCCCCCTCCTGCTCCTTCTCCTGCTCCTGCTCCATCTCCACCTCCTGCTCCTTCTCCACCTCCTGCTCCTTCTCCTCATCTTGCGCCTTCTCCACCTCCTGCTCCTTCTCCTCCTCCTGCTCCTTCTCCTACTCCTGCTCCTTCTCCACCTATTTCTCATTCTCCTCCTCCTGCTTCTTCTCCTCCTCCTGCTCCTTCTCCACCTCCTGCTCCTTCTCCACCTCCTGCTCCTTCTCCTCCTCCTGCTCCTTCTCCACCTCCTGCTCCTTCTCCTCCTCCTGCTCCTTCTCCTCCTCCTGCTCCTTCTCCACCTCCTGCTCCTTCTCCTCCTCCTGCTCCTTCTCCACCTCCTGCTCCTTCTCCACCTCCTGCTCCTTCTTCTCCTGCTGCTCCTGCTCCTCCTCCTGCATCTTCTCCAACTCCTTCTCCTACTCCTCCTCCTGGTCCTTCTACGCGTCGTGCTCCATTTCCAACTAATGCTTCTTCTCCACCTCCGGTACCTTCTCCTCCCCCTGCTCCATCTCCACGGTCTCCTCCTCCTCCACCTACTTCTCCTCCTCCTGCTCCCTGTCCACCTGCCGCTTCTTGACCACCTCCTGCTCCTTGCACACCTCCTGCTCCTTGTCCAACTCGTGCTCCGTGTCCACCTCCTGCTCCTTGTCCACCTCCTGCTCATTGTCCACCTCCTGCTCCATCTAGCCCACCTGCTCCTTCTCGCCCACCTGCTTCTTCTCGCACTCCTGCTCCTTCTCGCCCTCTTGCTCCTTCTCCACCTAATGTTCCTTCTCCACCTGCTGCTCCTTCTCCACTCCTGCTCATTCACCACCTCCTGCTGCTTCTTCTCCTCCTTCTCCTCCTCCTGCTCCTCCTCCACCCCCCGCTCCTTGTCTCCCTCCTGATCCTTCTCCACCTCCTGCTCCTTCTCCTTCTCCTTCTCCTTCTCCTGCTCCTTCTTCTCCGCCTGCTCCATCTTCTCCTCCTGCTCCTTCTCAATTCCTGGGCCATCTCCAGCTCCTGGTCAACCTCCTGCCCCTTGTCCACCTCCTGCTCCTTCTCGCCCTCCTGCTCCTTCCTGCCCTCCTGCTCCTTCTCCACCTCCAGCTCCTTCTCCACTCCTGCTCATTCACCAACTCCTGCTCCTTCTTCTCCTCCTTCTAGTCCTCCTGCTCCTTCTGCACCTCCTGCACCTTGTCTTCCTTCTGCTCCTTTTCTGCCTCATGCTCCGTCTCCGCCTTCTTGTCCTCCTCCACCTCATTCGCCTCCTTCTGCTCCTTGCCCACCTCCAGCTCCTTGTCCACCTCCTGCTCCCTGTCCACCTCCTGCTCCTTGTCCAAACCCTGCCCCTTCTTCTCCTCCTTCTCCTCCTCATGGTCCTTTTCCACCTCCTGCTCCTTGTCTTCCTCCTGCTCCTTGTCTCCCTCCTGCTCCTTCTCCACCTCCTGCTCCTTCTCCAACTCCGGCTACTTCCTGCCCTCCTGCTCCTTCTCCACCTCCTGCTCCTTCTCCACTCCTGCTCATTGACCACCTCCTGCTCCTTCTTCTCCTCCTTCTCCTCCTCCTGCTACTTTTCCACCTCCTGCTCCTTGTCTTCCTTCTGCTCCTTGTCTCCCTCCTGCTCCTTCTCCTCCTCCTGCTCCGTCTCCACCTCCTGCTCGTTCTCAATCTCCTGCTCCTTCTTCTTCTCCTGCTCCTTCTCCACTCCTGCTCCTTATCCTCCTCCTGCTCCTTCTCGTCCTCCTGCTCCTTCTCCTCCTCCTGCTTCATCTTCACATCCTGCTCCTTGTCCACCTCCTGCTCCTACTCCTCCTCCTGCTCCTGCACCTTCTACTTCTCCACCTCCTACTCATTCTCCACTCCTGTTCCATTTCCACCTCCTGCTCCTTCTCCTCCTGCTGCTCCTTCTCCTCCTGATGCTTCTTCTCCAACTCATTCTCCTGCTCCCCCTCCTGGTCCTTCTCCTCCTGCTGCTCTTTCTCCACTTTCTTCTGCATCTCCTGCTCTTTGTCCACCTCCTGCTCCTTGTCCACCAAAGGCTCCTTCTCGCCCTCCTGCTCCTTCTCGCCCTCCTGGCCCTTCTCACCCTACTGCTTCTTCTCGCCCACGTGCTCCTTCTCGCCCTCCTGCTCCTTCTCCACCTGCTGCTCCTTCTCCACCTGCTGCTCCTTCTCCACTACTGCTTCGTCTCCTTCTGCTGCTCCATCTCCACCTCCTGATCCTTCTTCTCCTCCTGCTCCTGCCCCTCCTCCTGCTTCTTCTCCAACTCACTCTCCTACTCCCCCTCCTGGTCCTTCTCCGTCTCCTGCTCCTTCTCCACCTATTGCTTCTTCTCCACCTCCTGTTCGTTCTCCTCATTCTGCTCCTTCTCCACCTCCTTCTCCTCCTCCACCTCCTTCTCCTCCTCCTGCTCCTTGTCCACCTCCTGCTCCTTGTCCACCTCCTGCTCCTTGTCCAACTCCTGCCCCTTCTTCTCCTCCTTCTCCTCCTCATGGTCCTTTTCCACCTCCTGCTCCTTGTCTTCCTCCTGCTCCTTGTCTCCCTCCTGCTCCTTCTCCACCTCCTGCTCCTTCTCCAACTCCTGCTACTTCCTGCCCTCCTTCTTCTTCTCCACCTCCTGCTCCTTCTCCACTCCTGCTCATTCACCGCCTCCTGCTCCTTCTTCTCATCCTTCTCCTCCTCCTGCTCCTTTTCCACCTCCTGCTCCTTGACTTCCTCCTGCTCCTTGTTGCCCTCCTGCTCCTTCTCCTCCTCCTGCTCAGTCTCCACCTCCTACTCGTTCTCAACCTCCTGCTCCTTCTCCTTCTCCTGCTCCTTCTCCAACTCCTGCTCCTTCTCCACCTCCTGCTGCTTCTCATAGAATCATAGAATCACAGAAGTTAAAACATAAAAAACAGGCCCTTCGGCCTAACATGTCCATGTTGCCAGTTGATACCACTACGCCAGTCCCAAATTCCTGCACTTGGCCCATATCCCTCTATCCCCATCTTACCCATGTAACTGTCCAAATGCTTTTTAAAAGACAAAATTGTACCCGCCTCTACTACTGCCTCTGGCAGCTCGTTCCAGACACTCACCACCCTTTGAGTGAAAAATTGCCCCTCTGGACGCTTTTGTATCTCTCCCCTCTCAACTTAAATCTATGTCCCCTCGTTATGGACTCCCTACCTTTGGGAAAAGATTTTGACTATCGACCTTATCTATGCCCCTCATTATTTTGTAGACTTCTATAAGATCACCCCTTAACCTCCTACTCTCCAGGGAAAAAAGTCCCACTCTGTCTAATATCTCCCTATAAGTCAAACCATCAAGTCCCGGTAGCATGCTAGTAAATCTTTTTTGCACTCTTTCCAGTTAAATAATATCCTTTCCATAATAGGGTGACCCGAACTGTACACAGTACTCCAAGTGTGGCCTCACCAATGCCCTGTAAAATTTCAACAAGACATCCCAAGTCCTGCATTCAATGTTCTGACCAATGAAACCAAGCATGCCGAATGCCTTCTTCACCACCCTATCCAACTGTGACTCCACTATCATCTTGCGCCTTCTCCACCTCCTGCTCCTTCTCCTCCTCCTGCTTCTACTCCTCCTCCTGCTTCTTCTTCTTCTGCTACTCCTTGTCCACCTCCTGCTCCTTGTCCACCTCCTGCTCCTTGTCCACCTCCTGCTCCTTCTCCAACTCCTGCTCCTTCTTCTCCTCCTGCTGCTGCTGCTCTACCTGCTTCTTCTCCAACTCCTTCTCCTACTCCCCCTCCTGGTCCTTCTGCGCAACCTGCTCTGTCTCCACCGAGTGCTTCGACTCCACCTCCTGTTCGTTCTCCTCCTCCTGCTCCTTCTCCACCTCCTTCTCCTCCTCCACCTCCTACTCCTCCTCCTGCTCCGTGTCCACCTCCTGCTCCTTCTCCACCTCCTGCTCCATGTCCACCACCTGCTCCTTCTCCACCTCCTGCTCCTTCTCGCCCTCCTGCCCCTTCTCGCCTTCCTGCTCCTTCTCGACCACCTGCTCCTTCTCGCCCTCCTGCTCCTTCTCCACCTGCTGCTCCTACTCCACCAGCTGCTCCTTCTCCACTCCTGCTTCGTCTCCTTCTCCTGCTCCTTCTCCACCTCCTGCTCCTTCTTCTGCTCATTCTCCTCCTCATGGTCCTTTTCCACCTCCTGCTCCTTGTCTTCCTCCTGCTCCTTGTCTCCCTCCTGCTCCTTCTCCACCTCCTGCTCCTTCTCCATCTCCTGCTACTTCCTGCCCTCCTGCTCCTTCTCCACCTCCTGCTCCTTCTCGACCTCCTGCTCCTTCTCGCCCTCCTGCCCCTTCTCACCTTCCTGCTTCTTCTCGCCCACCTGCTCCTTCACGCCCTCCTGCTCCTTCTCCACCTGCTGCTCCTTCTCCACCTGCTGCTCCTTCTGCTCCTCCTGCTCATTTTCCCCCTCCTGCTCCTTGTCTTCCTCCTGCACCTTGTCTCCCTCCTGCTCCTTCTCCTCCTCCTGCTCCGTCTCCACCTCCTGCTCGTTCTCAACCTCCTGCTCCTTCTCCTTCTCCTGCTCCTTCTCCACCTCCTGCTCCTTCTCCACCTCCTGCTGCTTCTCATCTTGCGCCTTCTCCACTCCTGCTCCTTATCCTCCTACTGCTCCTTCTCCTCCTCCTGCTCCTTCTCCACGTCCTTCTCCTTCTCCACCTCCTGCTCCTTCTTCTCCTTCTGCTGCTGCTCCTCTTCCTGCTTCTTCTCCAACTCCTTCTCCTACTCCCCCTCCTTGTCCTTTTGCGCATGCTGCTCCTTCTCCACCTATTGCTTCTTTTCCACCTCCTGTTCGTTCTCCTCCTCCTGCTCCTTCTCCACCTCCTTCTCCTTCTCCACCTTCATCTCCTCCTCCTGCTCCTTGTCCACCTCCTGCTCCTTGTCCACCTCCTGCTCCTTCTCCACCTCCTGCCCCTTCTTCTCCTCCACCTTTTGCTCCTTCTTCTCCGCATGCTCCTTCTTCTCCTCCTGCTCCTTCTCAATTTCTGCTCAATCTCCAGCTGCTGCTCCTTCTCCTCCTCATCCTCCTCCTCCCCCTCCTGCTCCTTGTACACCTCCTGCTCCTTCACCCCCTCCTGCTCCTTGTCCCCTTCCTGCTCCTTCTCCCCTTCCTGCTCCTTCTCCCCGTCCTTGTTAGAATCATAGAATCATAGAAGTTACAACATGGAAACAGGCCCTTCGGCCCAACATGTCCATGTCGCCCAGTTTATACCACTAAGCTAGTCCCAATTGCCTGCACTTGGCCCATATCCGTCTATACCCATCTTACCCATGTAACTGTCCAAATGCTTTTTAAAAGACAACATTGTACCCGCCTCTACTACTGCCTCTGGCAGCTCGTTCCAGACACTCACCACCCTTTGAGTGAAAAAATTGCCCCTCTGGACCCTTTTGTATCTCTCCCCTCTCACCTTAAATCTGTGCCCCCTCGTTATTGACTCCCCTACCTTTGGGAAAAGATTTTGACTATCGACCTTATCTATGCCCCTCATTATTTTATAGACTTCTATAAGATCACCCCTTAACCTCCTACTCTCCAGGGAAAAAAGTCCCAGTCTGTCTAACCTCTCCCTGTAAGTCAAACCATCAAGTCCCGGTAGCATCCTAGTAAATCTTTTCTGCACTCTTTCTAGTTTAATAATATCCTTTCTATAATAGGGTGACCAGAACTGTACACAGTACTCCAAGTGTGGCCTCACCAATGCCCTGTACAACTTCAACAAGACATCCCAACTCCTGCATTCAATGTTCTGACCAATGAAACCAAGCATGCCGAATGCCTTCTTCACCACCCTATCCACCTGTGACTCCACTTTCAAGGAGCTATGAATCTGTACTTCCAGATCTCTTTTTTCTATTACTCTCCCCAACGCCCTACCATTAACGGAGTAGGTCCTGGCCCGATTCGATCTACCAAAATGCATCACCTCACATTTATCTAAATTAAACTCCATCTGCCATTCATCGGCCCACTGGCCCAATTGATCAAGATCCCGTTGCAATCCCAGATAACCTTCTTCACTGTCCACAATGCCACAAATCTTGGTGTCATCTGCAAACTTACTAACCATGCCTCCTAAATTCTCATCCAAATCATTAATATAAATAACAAATAACAGCGGGCCCAGCACCGATCCCTGAGGCACACCGCTGGACACAGGCATCCAGTTTGAAAAACAACCCTCGACAACCACCCTCTGTCTTCTGTCGTCAAGCCAATTTTGTATCCAATTGGCTACCTCACCTTGGATCCCATGAGATTTAACCTTATGTAACAACCTACCATGCGGTACCTTGTCAAATGCTTTGCTGAAGTCCATGTAGACCACGTCTACTGCACAGCCCTCATCTATCTTCTTGGTTACCCCTTCAAAAAACTCAATCAAATTCGTGAGACATGATTTTCCTCTCACAAAACCATGCTGACTGTTCCTAATTCGTCCCTGCCTCTCCAAATGCCTGTAGAGCCTGTCCCTCAGAATACCCTCTAACAACTTACCCACTACAGATGTCAGGCTCACTGGTCTGTAGTTCCCAGGCTTTTCCCTGCCGCCCTTCTTAAACAAAGGCACAACATTTTCTACCCTCCAATCTTAAGGCACCTCACCTGTAGCGGTGGATGATTCAAATATCTCTGCTAGGGGACCCGCAATTTCCTCCCTAACCTCCCATAACGTCCTGGGATACATTTCATCAGGTCCCGGAGATTTATCTACCTTGATGCGCGTTAAGACTTCCAGCACCTCCCTCTCTGTAATATGAACACTCCTCAAGACATCACTATTTATTTCCCCAAGTTCTCTAACATCCATGCCTTTCTCAACCGTAAATACCGATGTGAAATATTCATTCAGGATCTCACCCATCTCTTGTGGTTCCGCACATAGATGACCTTGTTGATCCTTAAGAGGCCCTACTCTCTCCCTAGTTACCCTTTTGCCCTTTATGTATTTGTAGAAGCTCTTTGGATTCACCTTTGCCTGATCTGCCAAAGCAATCTCATATCCCCTTTTTGCCCTCCTGATTTCTCTCTTAACTCTACTCCGGCAATCTCTGTACTCTTCAAGGGATCCACTTGATCCCAGCTGCCTATGCATGTCATATGCCTCCTTCTTCTTTTTGACTAGTGCCTCAATCTCCCGAGTCATCCAAGGTTCCCTACTTCTACCAGCCTTGCCCTTCACTTTATAAGGAATGTGCTAACCCTGAACCCTGGTTTACACACTTTTGAAAGCCTCCCACTTACCAGACGTCCCTTTGCCTGCCAACAGACTCTCCCAATCAACTTCTGAAAGTTCCTGTCTAATACCATCAAAATTGGCCTTTCCCCAATTTAGAATTTTAACTTTTGGGCCAGACCTATTCTTCTCCATAGCTATCTTAAAACTAATGGAATTATGATCACTGGTCCCAAAGTGATCCCTCACTTCTGTCACCTGCCCTTCCTTATTTCCCAAGAGGAGGTCAAGTTTTGCCCCCTCTCTAGTCGGGCCATCCACATACTGAATGAGAAATTTCTCCTGAATACACTCAACAAATTTCTCTCCATCCAAGCCCCTAATGCTATGGCTGTCCCAGTCAATGTTGGGAAAGTTGAAGTCCCCTACTATTACCACCCTATTTTTCTTGCAGCTGTCTGTAATCTCCTTACATATTTGCTACTCAATTTCCCGTTGACTATTTGGGGGTCTGTAGTACAATCCTATCAAAGTGATCTCTCCCTTCTTATTTTTCAGTTCTACCCATACAGACTCAGTGGGCGAACCCTCTGATATATCCCCTCTCACTACTGCCGTGATGTTCTCCCTAATCAAGAACGCAACTCCCCCTCCTCTCTTACCTCCTGCTCTATCTTTCCTATAGCATCTGTACCCTGGAACATTGAGCTGCCAGTCCTGCCCCTCCCTTAGCCATGTTTCAGTAATAGCTATAACATCCCAGTCCCATGCACCCATCCATGCCCTGAGTTCATCTGCCTTGCCCATCAGACTTCTTGCATTGAAATAAATGCAGTTTAATCCAGACTTCCCTTGGTCTTTGCCCTGCTTTCTCAGACCATCTGTCCGGTCATGTTCTGCACACTCTCCCTTACTGCCTTTTGTTTCTGTCACCACTTTATTTCCCACTGACTTCCTGCATCGGTTCCCATCCCTCTGCCACATTAGTTTAAACCCTCCCCAACAGCACTGGCAAACACTCCCCCTAGGACATTGGTTCCAGTCCTGCCCAGATGCAGACCGTCCAATTTGTACTGGTCCCACCTCCCCCAGAACCGGTTCCAATGGCCCAAGAATTTGAATCCCTCCCTCTTGCACCATCTCTCAAGCCACGTATTCATCTTAGCTATCCTGTCATTCCTACTCTGACTAACCCGTGGCACTGGTAGCAATCCTGAGATTACTACCTTTGAGGTCCTACTCTTTAGTTTAACTCCTAACTCCCTAAATTCAGCTTGTAGGACCTCATCCTGTTTTTTACCTATATCGTTGGTGCCTATATGCACCACGACAACTGGCTGTTCACCCTCCCCCTCCAGAATGTCCTGCAGCCGCTCCGAGACATCCTTGACCCTTGCACCAGGGAGGCAACATACCATCCTGGAGTCTCCTTGTCAACCTCCTGCTCCTTGTCCACCTCCTTCTCCTTGTCCACCTCCTGCTCCAAGTCCATCTCTTGCTCCTTGTCCATCTCCTGCTCCTCCTCGCCCTCCTGCTCCTTCCTGCCCTCCTGCTCCTTCTCCACATCCTGCTCCTTTTCCACTCCTGCTCCTTCTCCACATCCTGCTACTGCTCCACCTGCTGCTCCTTCTCCACTCCTGCTCATTGACCACCTCATCCAACTTCTTCTCCTCCTTCTCCTCCTCCGGCTCCTTATCCACCTCACTCTCATTGTCTCCCCCCTGCTCCTTCTCCACCTCCTGCTACTTCTGCACCTCATGCTCCTTCTCCACCTCCTGCTCCTTCTCCTCATCTTTCGCCTTCTCCTCCTCCTGCTCATTCTCCTCCTCCTGCTCCTACTCCTCCTGCTGCTCCTTCTTCTTCTCCTGCTCCTTCTCCACTCCTGCTCCTTCTCTTCCTCCTGCTCCTTCTCCTCCTCCTGCTCCGTCTCCACCTCCTGCTCCTTCTCCACCCCCTGCTCCTTCTTCTCGTCCTGCTCCTGCTCCTCCTCCAGCTTCTTCTCCAACTCCTTCTCCTACTCACCCTCCTGGTCCTTCTCCTCCTCCTGCTCCTTGTCCACCTCCTGCTCCTTGTCCACCTCCTGCTCCTTGTCCACCTCCTGCTCCTTGTCCACCTCCTGCTCCTTGTCCACCTGTTGCTCCTTCTCGCCCTCCTGTTCCTTCTCGTCCTCCTGCTTCTTCTCGCCCTCCTGCTCCTTTTCGCCCTCCTTCTCCATCTCCACCTCCTGGTCCATCTCCACCTGCTGCTCCTTCTCCACCCCTGCTCATTCACCACCTCCTGCTGCTTCTTCTCCTCCTTCTCCTCCTCCTGCTCCTTATCCACCTCCCGCTCCTTGTCTCCCTCCTGCTCCTTCTCCACCTGCTGCTCCTTCTCCTCCTCCTGCTCCTTCTGCACCTCCTGCTCCTTGTATTCCTCCTGCTCCTCTTCTCCCTCCTGCTCCTACTCCTCCTCCTGCTCCTTCTCCTCCTCCAGCTGCTTCTCCACCTCCTGCTGCTTCTCTACCTCCTGTTCCTTCTTCTCCTCCTGCCCCTGCTCCTCCTGCTTCTTCTCCAGCTCCTTCCCCGACTCCCTCTCCTGGTCCTGCTCAGCCTCCTGCTCCATCTCCACCTGTTGCTTCTTCTCCACTTCCTGCTCCTTCTCCGCCTCCTGCTCCTTCTCCACCTCTTGCTCCGTATCCTTCTCCTTCTCCTTCTCCTTCTCCTTCTCCTCCTCCTGCTCCTTCTCCACCTCCTGCTCCTTCTCCTCCTCCTGCTCCTTCTCCACCTCCTGCTCCTTCACCACCGCTTGCTCCTTCTCCACCTCCTGCTCCTTCTCCGCCTCCTTCTCCTTCTCCACCTCCTGCTCCGTCTCCTTCTCCTGCTCCTTCTCCTTCTCCCGCTCCTTCTTCTCCGCCTGCTCCTTCTCCTCCTCGTCCTCCTCCTCCCCCTCCTGCTCCTTGTCAACCGCCTGCTCCTTCTCCTCTTCCTGCTCCTACTCCTCCTCCTGCTCCTTCTTCTTCTCCTGCTCCTTCTCCACTCCTGCTCCTTCTCCTCCTCCTGCTCCTTCTCCTCCTCCTGCTCCTTCTCCTCCTGCTGCTCCTTCTCAACCTCGTGCTTCTTCTCCACCTCCTGCTCCTTCATCTCCTCCTGCCCCTGCTCCTCCTGCTTCTTCTCCAACTCCTTCTCCTCCTCCCTCTCCTGGTACTTCTCAGCCTCCTGCTCCATCTCCACCGATTGCTCCTTCTCCACATCCTGCTCATTCTCCACCTGCTGCTCCTTCTCCACTCCTGCTCATTCACCATCTCCTGTTCCTTCCTCTCCACCTGCTGCTTCTTCTCCTCCTCCTCCTTCTCAATTCCTGCTCCACCTCCAGCTCCTGCTCCTTCTCCTCCTCGTCCTGCTCCACCCCCTCCTGCACCTTGTCCACGGCCTGCTCCTTCTCCCCTCCTGCTCATTCTCCCCCTCCTGCTCTTTCTCCCCCTGCTGCTCCTTCAACTTCTCCTGCTCCTTCTCCACCTCCTGCTCCTTCTCCTCATCTTGCGCCTTCTCCAACTCCTGCTCCTTCTCCTCCTCCTGCTTCTACTCCTCCTTCTGCTCCTTCATCTTCTCCTGCTCCTCCTCCACTCCTGCTCCTTCTCCTCCTCCTGCTCCTTCTCCTCCTCCTGCTGCTTCTCCTCCTCCTGCTCCTTCATCTTCTCCTGCTCCTCCTCCACTCCTGCTCCTTCTCCTCCTCCTGCTCCTTCTCCTCCTCCTGCTGCTTCTCCTCCTCCTGCTCCTTCTCCACCTGCTGCCCCTACTCATCCTGCTTCTTCTCCAACTCCTTCCCCTACTCCCTCTCCTGGTACTTCTCAGCCTCCTGCTCCATCTCCACCTGTTGCTTCTTCTCCACCTCCTGTTCCTTCTCCTCCTCCTGCTCCTTGTCCACCTCCTTCTCCTCCTCCACGTCCTTCTCCATCTCCTGTACCTTCTCCTCCTCCTGCTCCTTGTCCAGCTCCTGCTCCTTGTACACCTCCTGCTCCTTGTCCACCTCCTGCTCCGTGTCCAACTATTGATTCTTGTCCAACTCCTGCTCCTTGTCCACCTCCTGCTCATTGTTCACCACCGGCTCCATCTAGCCCTCATGCTCCTTCTCGCCCTCCTGCTCCTTCTCGCCCTCCTGCTCGTTCTCCACCTTCTGCTCCTTCTCCACCTGCTGCTCCTTCTCCACTTCTGCTCATTCACCACCTCCTGCTCCTTCTTCTCCTTCTCCTCCTACTGCTCCTTCTCCACCTCCCGCTCCTTGTCCACCTCCTGCTCCTTGTCCACCTCCTGCTCCTTGTTCACTCCCTGCTCCTTGTCCACCTCCAGCTCCTTCTCGCCCTCCTGCTCCTTCTTGCCCTCCTGCTCCATCTCGCCCTGCTGCTCCTTCTCCACCTACTGCTCCTTCTCCACCTGCTGCTCTTCTCCACTCCTGCTCATTCACCACCTCCTGCTCCTTGTCCACCTGCTGCTCCTTCTCGCCCTCCTGCTCCTCCTGACCTCCTGCTCCTTCTCCACCTCCTGCTCCATCTCCACTCCTGCTCATTCACCACCTCCTGCTGCTTCTTCTCCTCCTTCTCCTCCTCCTGGTCCTTCTCCACCTCCTGTTCCTTGTCTTCCTCCTGCTCATTTTCTCCCTCCTGCTCCTTCTCCTCCTCCTGCTCCTTCTACACCACCTGCTACTTTTCTTCCTCCTGCTCCTTTTCCCCCTCCTGCTACTTCTCCACCTCCTGCTCCATCTCCACTCCTGCTCATTTAACACCTCCTGCTGCTTCTTCTCCTCCTTCTCCTGCTCCTGGTCCTTCTCCACCTAACGCTCCTTGTTTCCCTCCTGCTCCTTTTCTCCCTCCTGCTCCTTCTCCTCCTCTTGCTCCTTCTCCACCTCTTGCACCTTCTCTACCTCCTGCTCCTTCTCCACCCCCTGCTCCAATCCACCTCCTGCTCCTTCTCCTCATCTTGCACCTTCTCCCCATCCTGCTCCTTCTCCTCCTGCTCCTACTCCTCCTGCTGCTCGTTCTTCTTCTCCTATTAATTCTCCACTCCTGCTCCTTGTCCACCTCCTGCTCCTTGTCCAAATCCTGCTCCTTTTTCACCTCCTGCTCCTTGTCCATCTCCCTGCTCCTTGTCCACCTCCTGCTCCTTCACGCCCTTCTGCTCCTTCTCCACCTCCTGCTCCTTTTCCACTACTGCTCCTTCTCCACCTCCTGCTCCTTCTTCAACTGCTCCTCCTTCTCCACTCCTGCTCATTCACCACCTCCTCCTCTTTCTTCTCCACCTTCTCCTCCTCCTGCTCCTTCTCCTCCTGCTCCTACTCCTCCTGCTGCTCGTTCTTCTTCTCCTATTAATGCTCCACTCCTGCTCCTTCTCCTCCTCCTGCTCCTTCTCCTCCTTCTCCTACTCCCCCTCCTGGTCCTTCTCCACCTCCTGCTCCTTCTCCACCTATTGCTTCTTCTCCACCTCCTGTTCCGTCTCCTCCTCTTGATCCTTCTCCACCTCCTTCTCCTCCTCAAACTCATTCTCCTCCTCCTGCTCCTTGTCCACCTCCTGCTCCTTTTCCACTTAGTGCTCCTTCTCGCCCTCCTGTTCCTTCTCGTCCTCCTGCTCCTTCTCGCCCTCCTGCTTCTTTTCGCCCTCCTGCTCCTTGTCGCCCTCCTTCTCCATCTCCACCTGCTGCTCTTTCTCCACCTGCTGCTCCTTCTCCACTCCTGCTCCTTCTTCTCCTCCTTCTCCTCCTCCTGCTCCTTCTGCACCTCCTGCTCCTTGTATTCCTCCTGCTCCTCTTCTCCCTCCTGCTCCTACTCCTCCTCCTGCTCCTTCTTCTTCTCCTGCTCCTTCTCCACTCCTGCTCCTTCTCCTCCTCCTGCTCCTTCTCCTCCTCCTGCTCCTTCTCCTCCTCCTGCTCCTTCTCCACCTCCTGCTCCGTCTCTACCTCCTGTTCCTTCTTCTCCTCCTGCCCCTGCTCCTCCTGCTTCTTCTCCAACTCCTTCCCCGAGTCCCTCTCCTGGTCCTTCTCCGCCTCCTGCTCCATCTCCACCTGTTGCTTCTTCTCCACCCCCTGTTCCTTCTGCTCCTCCTGCTCCTTGTCCACCTCCTTCTCCTCCACCACCTCCTTCTCCTCCTCCTGATTCTTGACCACCCCCTGCTCCTTGTCCATCTCCTGTTCATTGTCCACCACCTGCTCCATCTAGCCCTCCTGCTCCTTCTCGCCCTCCTGCTCCTTCTCCACCTCCTGCTCCTTCTCCACCTGCTGCTCCTTCTCCACTCCTGCTCATTCACCACCGCCTGCTCCTTCTTCTCCGCCTGATCCATCTTCTCCTCCTGCTCCTTCTCAATAACTGGGCCATGTCCAGCTCCTGCTCCTTGTCGACCTCCTGCTCCTTGTCAACCTCCTGCTCCTTGTCCACCTCCTGCTCCTTCTCGCCCTCCTGCTCCTTCCCGCCCTCCTGCTCATTCTCCACCTCCTGCTCCTTCTCCACTCCAGCTCATTCATCACCTCCTGCTCCTTCTTCTCCTCCTTCTCCTCCTCCTGCTACTTCTGCACCTCATGCTCCTTGTCTTCCTCCTGTTCCTTTTCTCCCTCCTGCTCCTACTCCACCTCCTGCTCCTTCTCCATCTCCTGCTCCTTCTCCAGCTCCTGCTCTTTCCCCCTCCTTCTCATCAACCTCCGTCTCCTCCTCCTGCTCCTCGTCCACCTCCTGCTCCTTGTCCATCTCCTGCTCCTTGTCCACCTCCTGCTCCTTGTCCATCTCCTGCTCCTTGTCCACCTCATGCTCCTTGTCCACCTGCTGCTTCTTCTCCACCTCCTACTCCTTGTCTTCCTCCTGCTCCTTTTCTCCCTCCTGCTCCATCTCCACGTCCTGCTCTTTCCTCTCCTCCTGCTCATGCTCTTCCTCCTGCTTCTTCTCCAACTCATTCTCCTTCTCCCTTTCCTGTTCCTTCTCCACCTCCTTCTCCTCCTCCACCTCATTCCCCTCCTTCTGCTCCATGTCCACCGCCTTCTCCTTCTCCACCTCCTGCTCCTTGTCCACCTCCTGCTCCTTGTCCACCTCGTGCTCCTTCTCGCCCTCCTGCTCCTTCTCCACCTCCTGCTCCTTCTCCACCTGCTGCTCCTTCTCCACTTCTTTTCATTCACCACCTTCTGCTCCTTCATCTCCTCCTTCTCGTCCTCCTGCTCCTTATCC
The DNA here is from genome assembly GCF_035084215.1 of Heptranchias perlo. Classification (NCBI taxonomy): domain Eukaryota; kingdom Metazoa; phylum Chordata; class Chondrichthyes; order Hexanchiformes; family Hexanchidae; genus Heptranchias; species Heptranchias perlo. The sequence continues at coordinate 37,359,113 of NC_090354.1, read as the reverse complement.
ACCTCCCCCTCCTTGTCTCCCTCCTGCTCCTTCTCCACCTCCTGCTCATTCTCCACCCCTTGCTCCTACTTCACCTCCAGCTTCTTCTCCACCTCCTGCTCCTTCTCCACCTCCTGCTCCTTCTCCTCATCTTGCGCCTTCTCCACCTCCTGCTCCATCTCCTCCTCCTGCTGCTACTCCTCCTCCTGCTCCTCCACCTGCTCCTTCTCCAGCTCCTGCTCCTTCTCCACTCCTGCTCTTTTTCCACCTCCTGCTCCTTCTCCTCCTCCTGCTCCAGCTCCTCCTCCTGCTTCTTCTCCAACTCATTCTCCTACTCCCCGTCCTGGTCCTTCTCCGCCTCCTGCTCCTTCTCCAACTATTGCTTCTCCCCACCTCCTGTTCCTTGTACACCTCCTGCTCCTTGTCCACCAAGTGCTCCTTCTCGCCCTCCTGTCCCTTCTCACCCTCCTGCTTCTTCTCGCCCACCTGCTTCTTCTCGCCCTCCTGCTCCTTCTCCACCTGCTGCTCCTTCTCCACTCTTGCTTCGTCTCCTTCTCCTGCACTTTCTCCACCTCCTGCTCCTGCCCCTCCTCCTGCTTCTTCTCCAACTCATTCTCCTGCTCCCCCTCCTGGTCCTCCTCCGTCGCCTGCTCCTACTCCACCTTTTGCTTCTTCTCCACCTCCTGTTCCTTCTCCTCATTCTGCTGCTTCTCCACCTCCTTCTCCTCCTCCACCTCCTTCTCCTCCTCCTGCTCCTTGTCCACCTCCTGCTCCTTGTCCACCTCCTGCTCCTTGTCCAACTCCTGCCCCTTCTTCTCCTCCTTCTCCTACTCATGGTCCTTTTCCACTTCCTGCTCCTTGTCTTCCTTCTGTTCCTTGTCTCCCTCCTGCTCCTTCTCCACCACATGTTCCTTCTCCAACTCCTGCTACTTCCTGCCTTCCTGCTCCTTCTCCACCTCCTGCTCCTTCTCCACTCCTGCTCATTCACCACCTCCAGCTCCTTCTTCTCCTCCTTCTCCTCCTCCTGCTCCTTTTCCACCTCCTGCTCCTTGTCTTCCTCCTGCTCCTTGTCTCCCTCCTGCTCCTTCTCCTCCTCCTGCTCCGTCTCCACCTCCTGCTCGTTCTCAACCTCCTGCTCCTTCTCCTGCTCCTTCTCCACCTCCTGCTGCTTCTCCACTCCTGCTCATTATCCTCCTCCTGCTCCTGCTCCTCCTCCTGCTCCTTCTCCTCCTCCTGCTCCTTCTCCACATCCTGCTCATTCTCCACCTCCTGCTCCTTCTTCTCCTCCTGCTGCTGCTCCTCTTCCTGCATCTTCTCCAACTCCTTACCCTCCTCCCCCTCCTGGTCCTCCTGCGCATCCTCCTCCTTCTCCACCTATTGCTTCTTCTCCACCTCCTGTTCGTTCTCCTCCTCCTTCTACTTCTCCACCTCCTTCTCCTCCTCCACCTCCTTCTCATCCTCCTGCTCCTTGTCCACCTCCTGCTCCTTTTCCACCTCCTGCTCCTTCTCCACCTCCTGCTCTTTCTCCACCTCCTACCCCTTCTTCTCCTCCTGCCCCTGCTCCTCCTGCTTCTTCTCCAACTCCTTCTCCTGCTCCTCCTTCTGGTCATTCTCCGCCTCCTGCTCCTTTTCCACCTATTGCTTCTTCTCCTACTCCTGTTCCTTCACCACCTCCTGCTCCTTGTCCATCTCCTGCTCCTTGTCCACCTCCTGCTCCTTGTCCACCTCCTGCTCCTTGTCCACCTCCTGCTCCTTCTCCAACTCCTGCTCCTTCTTCTCCTCCTGCTGCTGCTGCTCTACCTGCTTCTTCTCCAACTCCTTCTCCTACTCCCCCTCCTGGTCCTTCTGCGCAACCTGCTCTGTCTCCACCGAGTGCTTCTACTCCACCTCCTGTTCGTTCTCCTCCTCCTGCTCCTTCTCCACCTCCTTCTCCTCCTCCACCTCCTACTCCTCCTCCTGCTCCGTGTCCACCTCCTGCTCCTTCTCCACCTCCTGCTCCATGTCCACCACCTGCTCCTTCTCCACCTCCTGCTCCTTCTCGCCCTCCTGCCCCTTCTCGCCTTCCTGCTCCTTCTCGACCACCTGCTCCTTCTCGCCCTCCTGCTCCTTCTCCACCTGCTGCTCCTACTCCACCAGCTGCTCCTTCTCCACTCCTGCTTCGTCTCCTTCTCCTGCTCCTTCTCCACCTCCTGCTCCTTCTTCTGCTCATTCTCCTCCTCATGGTCCTTTTCCACCTCCTGCGCCTTGTCTTCCTCCTGCTCCTTGTCTCCCTCCTGCTCCTTCTCCACCTCCTGCTCCTTCTCCATCTCCTGCTACTTCCTGCCCTCCTGCTCCTTCTCCACCTCTTGCTCCTTCTCGACCTCCTGCTCCTTCTCGCCCTCCTGCCCCTTCTCACCTTCCTGCTTCTTCTCGCCCACCTGCTCCTTCACGCCCTCCTGCTCCTTCTCCACCTGCTGCTCCTTCTCCACCTGCTGCTCCTTCTGCTCCTCCTGCTCCTTTTCCCCCTCCTGCTCCTTGTCTTCCTCCTGCACCTTGTCTCCCTCCTGCTCCTTCTCCTCCTCCTGCTCCGTCTGCACCTCCTGCTCGTTCTCAACCTCCTGCTCCTTCTCCTTCTCCTGCTCCTTCTCCACCTCCTGCTCCTTCTCCACCTCCTGCTGCTTCTCATCTTGCGCCTTCTCCACTCCTGCTCCTTATCCTCCTACTGCTCCTTCTCCTCCTCCTGCTCCTTCTCCACGTCCTTCTCCTTCTCCACCTCCTGCTCCTTCTTCTCCTTCTGCTGCTGCTCCTCTTCCTGCTTCTTCTCCAACTCCTTCTCCTACTCCCCCTCCTTGTCCTTTTGCGCATGCTGCTCCTTCTCCACCTATTGCTTCTTTTCCACCTCTTGTTCGTTCTCCTCCTCCTGCTCCTTCTCCACCTCCTTCTCCTCCTCCACCTTCATCTCCTCCTCCTGCTCCTTGTCCACCTCCTGCTCTTTGTCCACCTCCTGCTCCTTCTCCACCTCCTGCCCCTTCTTCTCCTCCACCTTTTGCTCCTTCTTCTCCGCATGCTCCTTCTTCTCCTCCTGCTCCTTCTCAATTTCTGCTCAATCTCCAGCTGCTGCTCCTTCTCCTCCTCATCCTCCTCCTCCCCCTCCTGCTCCTTGTACACCTCCTGCTCCTTCACCCCCTCCTGCTCCTTGTCCCCTTCCTGCTCCTTCTCCCCTTCCTGCTCCTTCTCCCCGTCCTTGTTAGAATCATAGAATCATAGAAGTTACAACATGGAAACAGGCCCTTCGGCCCAACATGTCCATGTCGCCCAGTTTATACCACTAAGCTAGTCCCAATTGCCTGCACTTGGCCCATATCCGTCTATACCCATCTTACCCATGTAACTGTCCAAATGCTTTTTAAAAGACAACATTGTACCCGCCTCTACTACTGCCTCTGGCAGCTCGTTCCAGACACTCACCACCCTTTGAGTGAAAAAATTGCCCCTCTGGACCCTTTTGTATCTCTCCCCTCTCACCTTAAATCTGTGCCCCCTCGTTATTGACTCCCCTACCTTTGGGAAAAGATTTTGACTATCGACCTTATCTATGCCCCTCATTATTTTATAGACTTCTATAAGATCACCCCTTAACCTCCTACTCTCCAGGGAAAAAAGTCCCAGTCTGTCTAACCTCTCCCTGTAAGTCAAACCATCAAGTCCCGGTAGCATCCTCGTAAATCTTTTCTGCACTCTTTCTAGTTTAATAATATCCTTTCTATAATAGGGTGACCAGAACTGTACACAGTACTCCAAGTGTGGCCTCACCAATGCCCTGTACAACTTCAACAAGACATCCCAACTCCTGCATTCAATGTTCTGACCAATGAAACCAAGCATGCCGAATGCCTTCTTCACCACCCTATCCACCTGTGACTCCACTTTCAAGGAGCTATGAATCTGTACTTCCAGATCTCTTTTTTTCTATTACTCTCCCCAACGCCCTACCATTAACGGAGTAGGTCCTGGCCCGATTCGATCTACCAAAATGCATCACCTCATATTTATCTAAATTAAACTCCATCTGCCATTCATCGGCCCACTGGCCCAATTGATCAAGATCCCGTTGCAATCCCAGATAACCTTCTTCACTGTCCACAATGCCACAAATCTTGGTGTCATCTGCAAACTTACTAACCATGCCTCCTAAATTCTCATCCAAATCATTAATATAAATAACAAATCACAGCGGGCCCAGCACCGATCCCTGAGGCACACCGCTGGACACAGGCATCCAGTTTGAAAAACAACCCTCTACAACCACCCTCTGTCTTCTGTCGTCAAGCCAATTTTGTATCCAATTGGCTACCTCACCTTGGATCCCATGAGATTTAACCTTATGTAACAACCTACCATGCGGTACCTTGTCAAATGCTTTGCTGAAGTCCATGTAGACCACGTCTACTGCACAGCCCTCATCTATCTTCTTGGTTACCCCTTCAAAAAACTCAATCAAATTCGTGAGACATGATTTTCCTCTCACAAAACCATGCTGACTGTTCCTAATTCGTCCCTGCCTCTCCAAATGCCTGTAGATCCTGTCCCTCAGAATACCCTCTAACAACTTACCCACTACAGATGTCAGGCTCACTGGTCTGTAGTTCCCAGGCTTTTCCCTGCCGCCCTTCTTAAACAAAGGCACAACATTTGCTACCCTCCAATCTTCAGGCACCTCACCTGTAGCGGTGGATGATTCAAATATCTCTGCTAGGGGACCCGCAATTTCCTCCCTAACCTCCCATAACGTCCTGGGATACATTTCATCAGGTCCCGGAGATTTATCTACCTTGATGCGCGTTAAGACTTCCAGCACCTCCCTCTCTGTAATATGAACACTCCTCAAGACGTCACTATTTATTTCCCCAAGTTCTCTAACATCCATGCCTTTCTCAACCGTAAATACCGATGTGAAATATTCATTCAGGATCTCACCCATCTCTTGTGGTTCCGCACATAGATGACCTTGTTGATCCTTAAGAGGCCCTACTCTCTCCCTAGTTACCCTTTTGCCCTTTATGTATTTGTAGAAGCTCTTTGGATTCACCTTTGCCTGATCTGCCAAAGCAATCTCATATCCCCTTTTTGCCCTCCTGATTTCTCTCTTAACTCTACTCCGGCAATCTCTGTACTCTTCAAGGGATCCACTTGATCCCAGCTGCCTATGCATGTCATATGCCTCCTTCTTCTTTTTTGACTAGTGCCTCAATCTCCCGAGTCATCCAAGGTTCCCTACTTCTACCAGCCTTGCCCTTCACTTTATAAGGAATGTGCTTGCCCTGAACCCTGGTTTACACACTTTTGAAAGCCTCCCACTTACCAGACGTCCCTTTGCCTGCCAACAGACTCTCCCAATCAACTTCTGAAAGTTCCTGTCTAATACCATCAAAATTGGCCTTTCCCCAATTTAGAATTTTAACTTTTGGGCCAGACCTATTCTTCTCCATAGCTATCTTAAAACTAATGGAATTATGATCACTGGTCCCAAAGTGATCCCTCACTTCTGTCACCTGCCCTTCCTTATTTCCCAAGAGGAGGTCAAGTTTTGCCCCCTCTCTAGTCGGGCCATCCACATACTGAATGAGAAATTTCTCCTGAATACACTCAACAAATTTCTCTCCATCCAAGCCCCTAATGCTATGGCTGTCCCAGTCAATGTTGGGAAAGTTGAAGTCCCCTACTATTACCACCCTATTTTTCTTGCAGCTGTCTGTAATCTCCTTACATATTTGCTACTCAATTTCCGGTTGACGATTTGGGGGTCTGTAGTACAATCCTATCAAAGTGATCTCTCCCTTCTTATTTTTCAGTTCTACCCATACAGACTCAGTGGGCGAACCCTCTGATATATCCCCTCTCACTACTGCCGTGATGTTCTCCCTAATCAAGAACGCAACTCCCCCTCCTCTCTTACCTCCTGCTCTATCTTTCCTATAGCATCTGTACCCTGGAACATTGAGCTGCCAGTCCTGCCCCTCCCTTAGCCATGTTTCAGTAATAGCTATAACATCCCAGTCCCATGCACCCATCCATGCCCTGAGTTCATCTGCCTTGCCCATCAGACTTCTTGCATTGAAATAAATGCAGTTTAATCCAGACTTCCCTTGGTCTTTGCCCTGCTTTCTCAGACCATCTGTCCGGTCATGTTCTGCACACTCTCCCTTACTGCCTTTTGTTTCTGTCACCACTTTATTTCCCACTGACTTCCTGCATCGGTTCCCATCCCTCTGCCACATTAGTTTAAACCCTCCCCAACAGCACTGGCAAACACTCCCCCTAGGACATTGGTTCCAGTCCTGCCCAGATGCAGACCGTCCAATTTGTACTGGTCCCACCTCCCCCAGAACCGGTTCCAATGGCCCAAGAATTTGAATCCCTCCCTCTTGCACCATCTCTCAAGCCACGTATTCATCTTAGCTATCCTGTCATTCCTACTCTGACTAACCCGTGGCACTGGTAGCAATCCTGAGATTACTACCTTTGAGGTCCTACTCTTTAGTTTAACTCCTAACTCCCTAAATTCAGCTTGTAGGACCTCATCCTGTTTTTTACCTATATCGTTGGTGCCTATATGCACCACGACAACTGGCTGTTCACCCTCCCCCTCCAGAATGTCCTGCAGCCGCTCCGAGACATCCTTGACCCTTGCACCAGGGAGGCAACATACCATCCTGGAGTCTCCTTGTCAACCTCCTGCTCCTTGTCCACCTCCTGCTCCTTGTCCACCTCCTGCTCCATGTCCATCTCTTGCTCCTTGTCCATCTCCTGCTCCTCCTCGCCCTCCTGCTCCTTCCTGCCCTCCTGCTCCTTCTCCACATCCTGCTCCTTTTCCACTCCTGCTCCTTCTCCACATCCTGCTACTTCTCCACATGCTGCTCCTTCTCCACTCCTGCTCATTGACCACCTCATCCAACTTCTTCTCCTCCTTCTCCTCCTCCGGCTCCTTATCCACCTCACTCTCATTGTCTCCCCCCTGCTCCTTCTCCACCTCCTGCTACTTCTGCACCTCATGCTCCTTCTCCACCTCCTGCTCCTTCTCCTCATCTTTCGCCTTCTCCTCCTCCTGCTCATTCTCCTCCTCCTGCTCCTACTCCTCCTGCTGCTCCTTCTTCTTCTCCTGCTCCTTCTCCACTCCTGCTCCTTCTCTTCCTCCTGCTCCTTCTCCTCCTCCTGCTCCGTCTCCACCTCCTGCTCCTTCTCCACCCCCTGCTCCTTCTTCTCGTCCTGCTCCTGCTCCTCCTCCAGCTTCTTCTCCAACTCCTTCTCCTACTCACCCTCCTGGTCCTTCTCCTCCTCCTGCTCCTTGTCCACCTCCTGCTCCTTGTCCACCTCCTGCTCCTTGTCCACCTCCTGCTCCTTGTCCACCTCCTGCTCCTTGTCCACCTGTTGCTCCTTCTCGCCCTCCTGTTCCTTCTCGTCCTCCTGCTTCTTCTCGCCCTCCTGCTCCTTTTCGCCCTCCTTCTCCATCTCCACCTCCTGGTCCATCTCCACCTGCTGCTCCTTCTCCACCCCTGCTCATTCACCACCTCCTGCTGCTTCTTCTCCTCCTTCTCCTCCTCCTGCTCCTTATCCACCTCCCGCTCCTTGTCTCCCTCCTGCTCCTTCTCCACCTGCTGCTCCTTCTCCTCCTCCTGCTCCTTCTGCACCTCCTGCTCCTTGTATTCCTCCTGCTCCTCTTCTCCCTCCTGCTCCTACTCCTCCTCCTGCTCCTTCTTCTTCTCCTGCTCCTTCACCGCTCCTGCTCCTTCTCCTCCTCCTGCTCCTTCTCCTCCTCCAGTTGCTTCTCCACCTCCTGCTGCTTCTCTACCTCCTGTTCCTTCTTCTCCTCCTGCCCCTGCTCCTCCTGCTTCTTCTCCAGCTCCTTCCCCGACTCCCTCTCCTGGTCCTGCTCAGCCTCCTGCTCCATCTCCACCTGTTGCTTCTTCTCCACTTCCTTCTCCTTCTCCTCCTCCTGCTCCTTCTCCACCTCCTGCTCCTTCTCCTCCTCCTGCTCCTTCTCCTCCTCCTGCTCCTTCACCACCGCTTGCTCCTTCTCCACCTCCTGCTCCTTCTCCGCCTCCTTCTCCTTCTCCACCTCCTGCTCCGTCTCCTTCTCCTGCTCCTTCTCGTTCTCCCGCTCCTTCTTCTCCGCCTGCTCCTTCTCCTCCTCGTCCTCCTCCTCCCCCTCCTGCTCCTTGTCAACGGCCTGCTCCTTCTCCTCTTCCTGCTCCTACTCCTCCTCCTGCTCCTTCTTCTTCTCCTGCTCCTTCTCCACTCCTGCTCCTTCTCCTCCTCCTGCTCCTTCTCCTCCTCCTGCTCCTTCTCCTCCTGCTGCTCCTTCTCAACCTCCTGCTTCTTCTTCACCTCCTGCTCCTTCATCTCCTCCTGCCCCTGCTCATCCTGCTTCTTCTCCAACTCCTTCTCCTCCTCCCTCTCCTGGTACTTCTCAGCCTCCTGCTCCATCTCCACCGATTGCTCCTTCTCCACATCCTGCTCATTCTCCACCTGCTGCTCCTTCTCCACTCCTGCTCATTCACCATCTCCTGCTCCTTCCTCTCCACCTGCTGCTTCTTCTCCTCCTCCTCCTTCTCAATTCCTGCTCCACCTCCAGCTCCTGCTCCTTCTCCTCCTCGTCCTGCTCCACCCCCTCCTGCACCTTGTCCACGGCCTGCTCCTTCTCCCCTCCTGCTCATTCTCCCCCTCCTGCTCTTTCTCCCCCTGCTGCTCCTTCAACTTCTCCTGCTCCTTCTCCACCTCCTGCTCCTTCTCCTCATCTTGCGCCTTCTCCAACTCCTGCTCCTTCTCCTCCTCCTGCTTCTACTCCTCCTTCTGCTCCTTCATCTTCTCCTGCTCCTCCTCCACTCCTGCTCCTTCTCCTCCTCCTGCTCCTTCTCCTCCTCCTGCTGCTTCTCCTCCTCCTGCTCCTTCTCCACCTGCTGCCCCTACTCATCCTGCTTCTTCTCCAACTCCTTGCCCTACTCCCTCTCCTGGTACTTCTCAGCCTCCTGCACCATCTCCACCTGTTGCTTCTTCTCCACCTCCTGTTCCTTCTCCTCCTCCTGCTCCTTGTCCACCTCCTTCTCCTCCTCCACGTCCTTCTCCATCTCCTGTACCTTCTCCTCCTCCTGCTCCTTGTCCAGCTCCTGCTCCTTGTACACCTCCTGCTCCTTGTCCACCTCCTGCTCCGTGTCCAACTATTGATTCTTGTCCAACTCCTGCTCCTTGTCCACCTCCTGCTCATTGTTCACCACCGGCTCCATCTAGCCCTCATGCTCCTTCTCGCCCTCCTGCTCCTTCTCGCCCTCCTGCTCGTTCTCCACCTTCTGCTCCTTCTCCACCTGCTGCTCCTTCTCCACTTCTGCTCATTCACCACCTCCTGCTCCTTCTTCTCCTTCTCCTCCTACTGCTCCTTCTCCACCTCCCGCTCCTTGTCCACCTCCTGCTCCTTGTCCACCTCCTGCTCCTTCTTGCCCTCCTGCTCCATCTCGCCCTGCTGCTCCTTCTCCACCTACTGCTCCTTCTCCACCTGCTGCTCTTCTCCACTCCTGCTCATTCACCACCTCCTGCTCCTTGTCCACCTGCTGCTCCTTCTCGCCCTCCTGCTCCTCCTGACCTCCTGCTCCTTCTCCACCTCCTGCTCCATCTCCACTCCTGCTCATTCACCACCTCCTGCTGCTTCTTCTCCTCCTTCTCCTCCTCCTGGTCCTTCTCCACCTCCTGTTCCTTGTCTTCCTCCTGCTCATTTTCTCCCTCCTGCTCCTTCTCCTCCTCCTGCTCCTTCTACACCACCTGCTACTTTTCTTCCTCCTGCTCCTTTTCCCCCTCCTGCTACTTCTCCACCTCCTGCTCCATCTCCACTCCTGCTCATTTAACACCTCCTGCTGCTTCTTCTCCTCCTTCTCCTGCTCCTGGTCCTTCTCCACCTAACGCTCCTTGTTTCCCTCCTGCTCCTTTTCTCCCTCCTGCTCCTTCTCCTCCTCTTGCTCCTTCTCCACCTCTTGCACCTTCTCTACCTCCTGCTCCTTCTCCACCTCCTGCTCCAATCCACCTCCTGCTCCTTCTCCTCATCTTGCACCTTCTCCCCATCCTGCTCCTTCTCCTCCTGCTCCTACTCCTCCTGCTGCTCGTTCTTCTTCTCCTATTAATTCTCCACTCCTGCTCCTTGTCCACCTCCTGCTCCTTCACGCCCTTCTGCTCCTTCTCCACCTCCTGCTCCTTTTCCACTACTGCTCGTTCTCCACCTCCTGCTCCTTCTTCAACTGCTCCTCCTTCTCCACTCCTGCTCATTCACCACCTCCTCCTCTTTCTTCTCCACCTTCTCCTCCTCCTGCTCCTTCTCCTCCTGCTCCTACTCCTCCTGCTGCTCGTTCTTCTTCTCCTATTAATTCTCCACTCCTGCTCCTTCTCCTCCTCCTGCTCCTTCTCCTCGTTCTCCTACTCCCCCTCCTGGTCCTTCTCCACCTCCTGCTCCTTCTCCACCTATTGCTTCTTCTCCACCTCCTGTTCCGTCTCCTCCTCTTGATCCTTCTCCACCTCCTTCTCCTCCTCAAACTCCTTCTCCTCCTCCTGCTCCTTGTCCACCTCCTGCTCCTTTTCCACTTAGTGCTCCTTCTCGCCCTCCTGTTCCTTCTCGTCCTCCTGCTCCTTCTCGCCCTCCTGCTCCTTCTCGCCCTCCTGCTTCTTTTCGCCCTCCTGCTCCTTGTCGCCCTCCTTCTCCATCTCCACCTCCTACTCTTTCTCCAACTGCTGCTCCTTTTCCACTCCTGCTCCTTCTTCTCCTCCTTCTCCTCCTCCTGCTCCTTCTGCACCTCCTGCTCCTTGTATTCCTCCTTCTCCTCTTCTCCCTCCTGCTCCTACTCCTCCTCCTGCTCCTTCTTCTTCTCCTGCTCCTTCTCCACTCCTGCTCCTTCTCCTCCGCCTGCTCCTTCTCCTCCTCCTGCTCCTTCTCCTCCTCCTGCTCCTTCTCCACCTCCTGCTCCGTCTCTACCTCCTGTTCCTTCTTCTCCTCCTGCCCCTGCTCCTCCTGCTTCTTCTCCAACTCCTTCCCCGAGTCCCTCTCCTGGTCCTTCTCCGCCTCCTGCTCCATCTCCACCTGTTGCTTCTTCTCCACCCCCTGTTCCTTCTGCTCCTCCTGCTCCTTGTCCACCTCCTTCTCCTCCACCACCTCCTTCTCCTCCTCCTGATTCTTGTCCACCCCCTGCTCCTTGTCCATCTCCTGTTCATTGTCCACCACCTGCTCCATCTAGCCCTCCTGCTCCTTCTCGCCCTGCTGCTCCTTCTCCACCTCCTGCTCCTTCTCCACCTGCTGCTCCTTCTCCACTCCTGCTCATTCACCACCGCCTGCTCCTTCTTCTCCGCCTGATCCATCTTCTCCTCCTGCTCCTTCTCAATAACTGGGCCATGTCCAGCTCCTGCTCCTTGTCGACCTCCTGCTCCTTGTCAACCTCCTGCTCCTTGTCCACCTCCTGCTCCTTCTCGCCCTCCTGCTCCTTCCCGCCCTCCTGCTCATTCTCCACCTCCTGCTCCTTCTCCACTCCAGCTCATTCATCACCTCCTGCTCCTTCTTCTCCTCCTTCTCCTCCTCCTGCTACTTCTGCACCTCATGCTCCTTGTCTTCCTCCTGTTCCTTTTCTCCCTCCTGCTCCTACTCCACCTCCTGCTCCTTCTCCATCTCCTGCTCCTTCTCCAGCTCCTGCTCTTTCCCCCCCCTTCTCATCAACCTCCGTCTCCTCCTCCTGCTCCTCGTCCACCTCCTGCTCCTTGTCCATCTCCTGCTCCTTGTCCACCTCCTGCTCCTTGTCCATCTCCTGCTCCTTGTCCACCTCATGCTCCTTGTCCACATGCTGCTTCTTCTCCACCTCCTACTCCTTGTCTTCCTCCTGCTCCTTTTCTCCCTCCTGCTCCATCTCCACGTCCTGCTCTTTCCTCTCCTCCTGCTCATGCTCCTCCTCCTGTTCCTTCTCCACCTCCTTCTCCTCCTCCACCTCATTCCCCTCCTTCTGCTCCATGTCCACCGCCTTCTCCTTCTGCACCTCCTGCTGCTAGTCCACCTCCTGCTCCTTGTCCACCTCGTGCTCCTTCTCGCCCTCCTGCTCCTTCTCCACCTCCTGCTCCTTCTCCACCTGCTGCTCCTTCTCCACTTCTTTTCATTCACCACCTTCTGCTCCTTCATCTCCTCCTTCTCCTCCTCCTGCTCCTTATCCACCTCCCCCTCCTTGTCTCCCTCCTGCTCCTTCTCAACCTCCTGCTCATTCTCCACCCCTTGCTCCTACTTCACCTCCAGCTTCTTCTCCACCTCCTGCTCCTTCTCCACCTCCTGCTCCTTCTCCTCATCTTGCGCCTTCTCCACCTCCTGCTCCATCTCCTCCTCCTGCTGCTACTCCTCCTCCTGCTCCTCCACCTGCTCCTTCTCCAGCTCCTGCTCCTTCTCCACTCCTGCTCTTTTTCCACCTCCTGCTCCTTCTCCTCCTCCTGCTCCATCTCCTCCTCCTGCTTCTTCTCCAACTCATTCTCCTACTCCCCGTCCTGGTCGTTCTCCGCCTCCTGCTCCTTCTCCAACTATTGCTTCTCCCCACCTCCTGTTCTTTGTACACCTCCTGCTCCTTGTCCACCAAGTGCTCCTTCTCGCCCTCCTGCTCCTTCTCGCCCTCCTGCCCCTTCTCACCCTCCTGCTTCTTCTCGCCCACCTGCTTCTTCTCGCCCTCCTGCTCCTTCTCCACCTCCTGCTCGTTCTCAACCTCCTGCTCCTTCTCCTTCTCCTGCTCCTTCTCCACCTCCTGCTGCTTCTCCACTCCTGCTCATTATCCTCCTCCTGCTCCTGCTCCTCCTCCTGCTCCTTCTCCTCCTCCTGCTCCTTCTCCACATCCTGCTCCTTCTCCACCTCCTGCTCCTTCTTCTCCTCCTGCTGCTGCTCCTCTTCCTGCATCTTCTCCAACTCCTGACCCTCCTCCCCCTCCTGGTCCTCCTGCGCATCCTCCTCCTTCTCCACCTATTGCTTCTTCTCCACCTCCTGTTCGTTCTCCTCCTCCTGCTCCATCTCCACCTCCTTCTCCTCCTCCACCTCCTTCTCCACCTTCTGCTCCTTGTCCACCTCCTGCTCCTTGTCCACCTCCTCCTCCTTGTCCACCTCTTCCTCCGTGTCCACCTCCTGATTCTTGTCCACCTCCTGCTCCTTGTACACCTCCTGCTCCTTGTCCATCTGCTGCTCCTTGTCCACCTCCTGCTCCTCCACGCCCTCCTGCTCCTTATCGCCCTACTGCTCCTTCTCCACCTCCACCTCCTTCTCCTTCTCCTGCTCCTACTCCACCTCCTGCTGCTTCTCCACCTCCTGCTCCTTCTCCTCATCTTTCGCCTTCTCCACCTCCTGCTCCTTCTCCTCCTCCTGCTCCTACTCCTCCTGCTGCTCCTTCTTCTTCTCCTGCTCCTTCTCCACTGCTGCTCCTGCTCCACCTCCTGCTCCTTCTTCTCCTCCTGCTCCTCCTACTGCTTCATCTCCAACACCTTCTCCTACTCCCCCTCCTGGTCATTCTCCGCCTCCTGCTCCTTCTCCACCTGTTGTTTCTTCTCCACCTCCTGTTCCTTCACCTCCTCCTGCTCCTTCTCCACCTCCTCCTCCTCCACCTCCTTCTCCTCCTCCTGCTCCTTGTCCACCTCCTGCTACTTGTCCACCACCTCCTCCTTATCCACCTCCGGCTCGTTGGCTCCCTCCTGCTCCTTCTTCACCTCCTGCTCCTTGTCCACCTCCTCCTCCTTATCCACCTCCCACTCTTTGTCTCCCTTCTGTTCCTTCTTCACCTCCTGCTCCTTCTCCACCTGTTCCTCCTTCCCCACCTCCTGCTCCTTCTCCACCTCCTGCTCCTTCTCCACCTGAAGCTCCTTCTCAACCTCCTGTTCCTTCTTCTCCTCCTGCTCCTGCTCCTACTCCTGCTTCTTCTCCAAATCCTTCTCGTGCTCCTCCTCCTGGTCCATCTCCGCTTCCTGCTCCTTCTCCACCTATTGCTTCTTCTCCTTCTCCTGTTCCTTCTCCTCCTCCTGCTCCTTTTCCACCTCCTTCTCCTCCTCCACCTCCTTCTCCACCTCCTGCTCCTTGTCCACCTCCTGCTCCTTGTCCACCACCTCCTCCGTGTCCACCCCCTGATTCTTGTCCACCTCCTGCTCATTGTCCACCTCCTGCTCCTTTCCATCTGCTGCTCCTTGTCCACCTCCTGATCCTCTGCGCCCTCCTGCTCCTTCTCGTCCTCCTGCTCCTTCTCCACCTCCTGCTCCTTCTCCTCCTCCTGCTCCTACTCCTCCTCCTGTTCCTTCTTCTTCTCCTGCTCCTTCTCCTTCTGCTGCACCTTTTCCTCCTCCTGCTCCGTCTCCAACTCCTGCTCCTTCTCCACCTCCTCCCCCTTCTTCTCCTCCTGCTCCTGCTCTTCCGACTGCTTCATCTCCAACACCTTCTGCTTCTCCTCCTCCTGAACCTTTTCCTTCTCCTGCTCCGTCTCCACCTGTTGTTTCTTCTCCACCTCCTGTTCCTTCTTCTCCTCCTGCTCCTGCTCCTCCTACTGCTTCATCTCCAACTGGTTAGCTAGATTCAATTGGTCCCTGAAGGTGGGGCAGGCCTGACTCATCTGAGTCTCAACTGCAGAAATACAGGGGCCTGTCAGTGCGGACAGCACGGTGTGAGGACAACACAGTGTGCTGAGAGTTCGGTAAGTGTGGGAGTTGAAGGGTTAATCTCTTTAAATCTAGTGCATATTGCTTCAACTGTTTAAGGTCAATTTAAAAGTTTAAATTTCTAAGTTTCTGTCAGGCTTCAGCAGAGAGCTGCTGTAGCAAGTTAATTGGTAAGCTAGATTCAATTGGTCCCTGAAGGTGGGGCAGGCCTGACTCATCTGAGTCTCAACTGTAGAAATACAGGGGCCTGTCAGTGCGGACAGCACGGTGTGAGGACAACACAGTGTGCTGAGAGTTCGGTAAGTGTGGGAGTTGAAGGGTTAATCTCTTTAAATCTAGTGCAAATTGCTTCAACTGTTTAAGGTCAATTTAAAAGTTTAAATTTCTAAGTTTCTGTCAGGCTTCAGCAGAGAGCTGCTGTAGCAAGTTAATTGGTAAGCTAGATTCAATTGGTCCCTGAAGTTGGGGCAGGCCTGACTCATCTGAGTCTCAACTGTAGAAATACAGGGGCCTGTCAGTGCGGACAGCACGGTGTGAGGACAACACAGTGTGCTGAGAGTTCGGTAAGTGTGGGAGTTGAAGGGTTAATCTCTTTAAATCTAGTGCATATTGCTTCAACTGTTTAAGGTCAATTTAAAAGTTTAAATTTCTAAGTTTCTGTCAGGCTTCAGCAGAGAGCTGCTGTAGCAAGTTAATTGGTTAGCTCGATTCAATTGGTCCCTGAAGGTGGGGCAGGCCTGACTCATCTGAGTCTCAACTGTAGAAATACAGGGGCCTGTCAGTGCGGACAGCACGGTGTGAGGACAACACAGTGTGCTGAGAGTTCGGTAAGTGTGGGAGTTTGGTGAAGTGGGGGAAGGAGGTGCTGCTTTGCCTTGCTTTTCCTGCAGAGCGTAGTGGACCTGAGAGTAGAAGACTGAGATTGTGGAATAAAAGCAGCAGCAGACCTGCACCAAGAGACAACTACTGTGCGACATCACAGGGACTTAACTCCTGGACCTAAGATAAATAAGAAGCAAAAAGTAATCCAAGTGTGACGTCACCAAGGAAGAGGTAAGTGATTGGCTGGTGAGTATTTTCCTGCTGAATTTGTCTAAGGTTCGAGTTTGTGGATTCTCTGGTCTCTGTTGTGTAGTGGGGGACTGCTGTTCAGCAAGGGCCCTTGAGTATACCTTTTTAATTGAAGTGAAATTGGTGGGATTCATTTAATTTGAGGGAGCGTCGGATAAAAGGCGGGATTTCAGAGCGCTGAGAACAGCTGAGAGGAGCCCAGCCGAGCGGAGCTGCGACCGAGTTCGAAGTGAGGTCAGGAATCAGATCGGGACGCGACACAGGGGAGGCACCTGATTGGTGAGTAGGTTCAGGTGAGTATTTCTACTTATCGACAGGAACCGAAGTAAAAGGAAAGGGAAGGTCTGCTGGTCTTATAGGAAGTAGCGTTTATTTTTCAGTGAATCAAGGTCCCTAGTGTAGTTAACATTCTCTAAATTGAGAACAATTTAAAGGAGTAAACTCCTTAAAGGGAGTGGTAAGTAGTTTTTCTTTCCTTTTTTTTTCTCTTGACATTGCAGTTGTTGTTAAGCTAACTTAGGGGTTAAGTCATGGCAGGAGATCCCAGAGCCGTGTCATGTTCCTCTTGTGAGATGTGGGAATTCAGGGCTCCTTCCTGTATCCCTGATTCCTTCACCTGCGGGAAGTGTGTCCAGCTGCAGCTATTGTTTGACCGCTTGACGGCTCTGGAGCTGCGGATGGACTCACTTTGGAGCATCCGCGATGCTGAGAAAGTCGTGGATAGCACGTTCAGTGAGTTGGTCACACCGCAGATAAAAATTACTGAGTGAGATAGTGAATGGGTGACCAACAGACAGAGGAAGAGTAGGAAGGCAGTGCAGGGGTCCCCTGCGGTCATCTCCCTCCAAAACAGGTATACCGTTTTGGATACTGTTGGGGGAGATGGCTCACCAGGGGAAGGTGGCAGTGGCCAGGTTCATGGCACCGTGGCTGGCTCTGCTGCACAGGAGGGCAGGAAAAAGAGTGGCAGAGCTATCGTGATAGGGGACTCGATTGTAAGGGGAATAGACAGGCGTTTCTGCGGACGCAACCGAGACTCCAGGATGGTATGTTGCCTCCCTGGTGCAAGGGTCAAGGATGTCTCGGAGCGGCTGCAGGACATTCTGGAGGGGGAAGGTGAACAGCCAGTTGTCGTGGTGCATATAGGCACCAACGATATAGGTAAAAAACATGATGAGGTCCTACAAGCTGAATTTAGGGAGTTAGGAGTTAAACTAAAGAGTAGGACCTCAAAGGTAGTAATCTCAGGATTGCTACCAGTGCCACGGGCAAGTCAGAGTAGAAATGACAGGATTGCTAAGATGAATACGTGGCTTGAGAGATGGTGCAAGAGGGAGGGATTCAAATTCTTGGGCCATTGGAACCGGTTCTGGGGGAGGTGGGACCAGTACAAATTGGACGGTCTGCATCTGGGCAGGACTGGAACCAATGTCCTAGGGGGAGTGTTTGCCAGTGCTGTTGGGGAGGGTTTAAACTAATGTGGCAGGGGGATGGGAACCGATGCAGGAAGTCAGTGGGAAATAAAATGGTGACAGAAACAAAAGGCAGTAAGTGAGAGTGTACAGAACATGACCGGACAGATGGTCTGAGAAAGCAGGGCAAAGACCAAGGGAAGTCTAGATTAAACTGCATTTATTTCAATGCAAGAAGTCTGATGGTCAAGGCAGATGAACTCAGGGCATGGATGGGTACATGGGACTGGGATGTTATAGCTATTACTGAAACATGGATAAGGGAGGGGCAGGACTGGCAGCTCAATGTTCCAGGGTACAGATGCTATAGGAAAGATAGAGCAGGAGGTAAGAGAGGAGGGGGAGTTGCGTTCTTGATTAGGGAGAACATCACGGCAGTAGTGAGAAGGGATATATCCGAGGGTTCGCCCACTGAGTCCATATGGGTAGAACTGAAAAATAAGAAGGGAGAGATCACTTTGATAGGATTGTACTCCAGACCCCCAAATAGTCAAC
The DNA here is from genome assembly GCF_035084215.1 of Heptranchias perlo. Classification (NCBI taxonomy): domain Eukaryota; kingdom Metazoa; phylum Chordata; class Chondrichthyes; order Hexanchiformes; family Hexanchidae; genus Heptranchias; species Heptranchias perlo. Next base: position 37,341,438 of record NC_090354.1, on the reverse strand, counting down.
GGGAAATTGAGGAGCAAATATGTAAGGAGATTACAGACAGCTGCAAGAAAAATAGGGTGGTAATAGTAGGGGACTTTAACTTTCCCAACATTGACTGGGACAGCCATAGCATTAGGGGCTTGGATGGAGAGAAATTTGTTGAGTGTATTCAGGAGGAATTTCTCATTCAGTATGTGGATGGCCCGACTAGAGAGGGGGCAAAACTTGACCTCCTCTTGGGAAATAAGGAAGGGCAGGTGACAGAAGTGTTGGTGAGGGATCACTTTGGGACAAGTGATCATAATTCCATTAGTTTTAAGATAGCTATGGAGAAGAATAGGTCTGGCCCAAAAGTTAAAATTCTAAATTGGGGAAAGGCCAATTTTGATGGTATTAGACAGGAACTTTCAGAAGTTGATTGGGAGAGTCTGTTGGCAGGCAAAGGGACGTCTGGTAAGTGGGAGGCTTTCAAAAGTGTGTTAACCAGGGTTCAGGGTAAGCACATTCCTTATAAAGTGAAGGGCAAGGCTGGTAGAAGTAGGGAACCTTGGATGACTCGGGAGATTGAGGCACTAGTCAAAAAGAAGAAGGATGCATATGACATGCATAGGCAGCTGGGATCAAGTGGATCCCTTGAAGAGTATAGAGATTGCCGGAGTAGAGTTAAGAGAGAAATCAGGAGGGCAAAAAGGGGATATGAGATTGCTTTGGCAGATCAGGCAAAGGTGAATCCAAAGAGCTTCTACAAATACATAAAGGGCAAAAGGGTAACTAGGGAGAGAGTAGGGCCTCTTAAGGATCAACAAGGTCATCGATGTGCGGAACCACAAGAAATGGGTGAGATCCTGAATGAATATTTCACATCGGTATTTACGGTTGAGAAAGGCATGGATGTTAGGGAACTTGGGGAAATAAATAGTGATGTCTTGAGGAGTGTACATATTACAGAGAGGGAGGTGCTGGAAGTCTCAACGCGCATCAAGGTAGATAAATCTCCGGGACCTGATGAAATGTATCCCAGGACGTTATGGGAGGTAAGGGAGGAAATTGCGGGTCCCCGAGCAGAGATATTTGAATCATCCACCGCTGCAGGTGAGGTGCTGAACATTGGAGGGTAGCAAATGTTGTGCCTTTGTTTAAGAAGGGCGGCAGGGAAAAGCCTGGGAACTACAGACCAGTGAGCCTGACATCTGTAGTGGGTAAGTTGTTAGAGGGTATTCTGAGGAACAGGATGTACAGGCATTTGGAGAGGCAGGGACTAATTAGGAACAGTCAGCATGGTTTTGTGAGAGGAAAATCATGTCTCACGAATTTGATTGAGTTTTTTGAAGGGGTAACCAAGAAGATAGATGAGGGCTGTGCAGTCGACGTGGTCTACATGGACTTCAGCAAAGCATTTGACAAGGTACCGCATGGTAGGTTGTGACATAAGGTTAAATCTCATGGGATCCAAGGTGAGGTAGCCAATTGGATACAAAATTGGCTTGACGACAGAAGACAGAGGGTGGTTGTAGAGGGTTGTTTTTCAAACTGGATGCCTGTGTCCAGCGGTGTGCCTCAGGGATCGGTGCTGGGTCCGCTGTTATTTGTTATTTATATTAATGATTTGGATGAGAATTTAGGAGGCATGGTTAGTAAGTTTGCAGATGACACCAAGATTTGTGGCATTGTGGACAGTGAAGAAGGTTATCTGGGATTGCAACGGGATCTTGATCAATTGGGCCGGTGGGCTGATGAATGGCAGATGGAGTTTAATTTAGATAAATGTGAGGTGATGCATTTTGTTAGATCAAATCGGGCCAGGACCTACTCCGTTAATGGTAGGGCGTTGGGGAGAGTTATAGAACAAAGAGATCTTGGAGTACAGATTCATAGCTCCTTGAAAGTGGAGTCACAGGTGGATAGGGTGGTGAAGAAGGCATTCGGCATGCTTGGTTTCATTGGTCAGAATATTGAATGCAGGAGTTGGGATGTCTTGTTGAAGTTGTACAGGGCATTGGTGAGGCGACACTTGGAGTACTGTGTACAGTTCTGGTCACCCTATTATAGAAAGGATATTATTAAACTAGAAAGAGTGCAGAAAAGATTTACTAGGATGCTACCGGGACTTGATGGTTTGACTTATAGGGAGAGGTTGGATAGACTGAGACTTTTTTCCCTGGAGAGTAGGAGGTTAAGGGGTGATCTTATAGAAGTCTATAAAATAATGAGGGGCATAGATAAGGTCGATAGTCAAAATCTTTTCCCAAAGTTAGGGGAGTCTATAACGAGGGGGCATAGATTTAAGGTGAGAGGGGAGAGATGCAAAAGGGTCCAGAGGGGCAATTTTTTCACTCAAAGGGTGGTGAGTGTCTGGAACGAGCTGCCAGAGGCAGGAGTAGAGGTGGGTACAATTTTGTCTTTTAAAAAGCATTTGGACAGTGACATGGGTAAGATGGGTATAGAGGGATATGGGCCAAGTGCAGGCAATTGGGACAAGCTCAGTGGTATAAACTGGGCGACATGGACATGTTGGGCCGAAGGGCCTGTTTCCATGTTGTAACTTCTATGATTCTATGATTCTATGATTCTATGATTCTATACTTCTCCTACCGCCCCCCCCCCCCCCCACCGCTCCTGGTGCTTCTACGCCTCCTGCTCCTTCTCCACCTGTTGTTTGTTCTCCACCTCCTGTTCCTTCACCTCCTCCTGCTCCTTGTCCACCTCCTGCTCCTTGTCCACCTCCTCCTCCTTATCCACCTGCCGCTCCTTGCCTCATTCCTGCTCCTTCTCCACCTCGTGCTCCTTCTCCACCTCGTGCTCCTTCTCCACCTCTTGCTCCTTCTCCACCTCCTGCTCCTTCTCCACCTCCTGCTGCTTCTCCTCCTCCTGCTCCTTCATCTACTCCTGCTCCTTCATCTCCTCCTGCTCCTTCATCTCCTCCTGCTCCTTCTCCTTGTCCTGCACCTTCTCCTTCTCCTGCTCCTTCTTCTCCGCCTGCTCCTTATTCTCCTCCTGCTCCTTCTCAATTTCTGCTCAATCTCCAGCTCATGCTCCTTCTCCTCCTCGTCCTGCTCCTTCCCCTCCTGCTCCTTGTACACCTCCTGCTCCTTCACCCCCTGCTGCTCCTTCTACCCCTCCTGCTCCTTCTACCCTTCCTGCTCCTTCTCCCCGTCCTTGTCAACCTCCTGCTCATTCTCCACCTCCTGCTCCGTGTCCACCTCCTACTCCTTGTCCATCTGCTGCTACTTGTCCACCTCCTCCTCCTTCTCGCCCTCCTGCTCCTTCCTGCCCTCTTGCTCCTTTTCCACTCCTGCTCCTTTTCCACTCCTGCTCCTTCTCCACCTCTTGCTCCTTCTCCACCTCTTGCTCCTTCTCCACCTCATGATCCTTCTCCAACTCCTGCTCCGTGTCCACCTCCTACTCCTTGTCCATCTGCTGCTCCTTGTCCACCTCCTCCTCCTTCTCGCCCTCCAGCTCCTTCCTGCCCTCTTGCTCCCTTTCCACTCCTGCTCCTTTTCCACTCCTGCTCCTTCTCCACCTCTTGCTCCTTCTCCACCTATTGCTCCTTCTCCACCTCATGATCCTTCTCCACCTCCTGCTCCTTCTCCTCATCTTGCGCCTTCTCCTCCTCCTGCTCCTTCTCCTCCTCCTGCTCCTACTGCTCCTGCTGCTCCTTCTTCTTCTCCTGCTCCTTCTCCACCTCCTGCTCCTTCTCCTCCTCCTGCTCCTACTACTCCTGCTGCTCCTTCTTCTTCTCCTGCTCCTTCTCCACTCCTGCTCCTTCTCCACTCCTGCTCCTTCTCCTCCTCCTGCTCCTTCTCCTCCTTCTGCTCTGTCTCCACCTCCTGCTCCTTCTCCACCTCCTGCTCCTTCTTATAATCCTGCTCCTGCTCCTCCTCCAGCTTCTTCTCCAACTCCATCTCCGAATCCCCCTCCTGGCCCTTCTCCTCCTCCTGCTCCTTGTCCACCTCGTGCTCCTGGTCCACCTCCTGCTCCTGGTCCTCCTCCTGCTCCTTGTCCTCCTCCTGCTCCTTGTCCTCCTCCTGCTCCTTGTCCAGCTCCTGCTCCTTGTCCAGCTCCTGCTTCTTGTCCAGCTCCTGCTCCGTGTCGACCTCCTGATCCCTGTCCACCTCCGGCTCCTTGTACACCTCCTGCTCCTTCACCCCCTGCTGCTCCATCTACCCCTCCTGCTCCTTCTACCCTTCCTGCTCCTTCTCCCCGTCCTTGTCAACCTCCTGCTCCTTCTCCACCTCCTGCTCCTTATCCACCTCCTACTCCTTGTCCATCTGCTGCTCCTTGTCCACCTCCTCCTCCTTCCCGCCCTCCTGCTCCTTCCTGCCCTCTTGCTCCTTCTCCACCTCCTGCACCTTCTCCACCTCCTGCTCCTTCTCCACCTCCTGCTCCTTCTCCACCTCTTGCTCCTTCTCCACCTCATGCTCCTTCTCCACCTCCTGCTCCTTCTCTTCATCTTGCGCCTTCTCCTCCTCCTGCTCCTTCTCCTCCTCCTGCTCCTACTCCTCCTGCTGCTCCTTCTTCTTCTCCTGCTCCTTCTCCTCCTCCTGCTCCTTCTCCTCCTCCTGCTCCTTCTCCTCCTCCTGCTCCTTCTCCTCCTCCTGCTCGTTCTCCTCCTCCTGCTCCTTCTCCACTTCCTGCTCCTTCTCCTCCTCCTGCTCCTACTACTCCTGCTGCTCCTTCTTCTTCTCCTGCTCCTTCTCCACTCCTGCTCCTTCTCCTCCTCCTACTCCTTCTCCTCCTCCTGCTCCTTCTCCTCCTCCTGCTCCTTCTCCTCCTTCTGCTCTGTCTCCACCACCTGCTCCTTCTCCACTTCCTGCTCCTTCTTCTAATCCTGCTCCTGCTCCTCCTCCAGCTTCTTCTCCAACTCCATCTCCTAATCCCCCTCCTGGTCCTTCTCCTCCTCCTGCTCCTTCTCCACCTCGTGCTCCTTGTCCTCCTCCTGCTCCCTGTCCTCCTCCTGCTCCCTGTCCACCTCCGGCTCCTTGTCCACCTCCGGCTCCTTGTCGCCCTCCTTCTCCAGCTCCATCTCCATCTCCTACTCCCCCTCCTGGTCCTTCACCTCTTCCTGCTCCTTGTCCACCTCGTGCTCCTTGTCCACCTCGTGCTCCTTGTCCACCTCGTGCTCCTTGTCCACCTCGTGCTCCTTGTTCACCTCGTGCTCCTTGTCCACCTTCTGCTCCTTGTCCACCTCCTGCTCCTTCTCCACTCCTGCTCATTCATCACCTACTGCTGCTTCTTCTCCTCATTCTCCTCCTCCTGCTCCTTATCCACCTCCCGCTCCCTTTCTCCCTCCTGCTCCTTCTACACCACCGGCTCCTTCTCCACCGCTTGCTCCTTCTCCGCCTCCTGCTCTTTCTCCACATCCTTCTCCGTCTCCTTCTCCTGCTCCTTCTCCTTCTCCTGCTCCTTCTTCACCGCCTGCTCCTTCTTGTCCTCCTGCTCCATTTCCAGCTCCTGCTCCTTTTCCTCCTCGTCCTCCTCCTCCCCCTCCTGCTCCTTGTCCACCGCTTGCTCCGTCTCCCACTCCTGCTCCTTTTACACCTCCGACTCCTTGTCCATCTCCTGCTCCTTCTCGCCCTCCTCCTCCTTCTCGCCCTCCTCCTACTTCTCGCCCTGCTGCGCCTTCCTGCCCTCATGCTCCTTCTTCACCTCCTGCTCCTTTTCCACTCCTGCTCCTTTTCCACTCCTGCTCTTTCTCCACCTCCTGTTCCTTCTCCACCTCCTGCTCCTTCTCCACCTCTTGCTCCTTCTCCACCTCATGCTCCTTCTCCAACTCCTGCTCCTTCTCCTCATCTTGCGCATTCTTCTCCTCCTGCTCCTTCTCCTCCTCCTGCTCCTACTCCTCCTGCTGCTCCTTCTACTTCTACTGCTCGTTCTGCACTCCTCCTCCTGCTCCTTCTCCTCCACCTGCTCCTTCTCCTCCTCCTGCTCCTGCTCCTCCTACTCCTTCTGCTCCTTCTCCTGCTCCTTCTCCTCCTCCTGCTCCTTCTACTCCTCCTGCTACTTCTCCTCCTCCTGCTCCTTCTCCGCCTTCTGATCTGACTCCACCTCCTGCTCCTTCTCCACTTCCTGCTCCTTCTTCTAATCCTGCTCCTGGTCCTCCTCCAGCTTCATCTCCAACTCCATCTCCCAATCCCCCTCCTGGTCCTTCTCCTCCTACTGCTCCTTCTCCTCATCTTGCGCCTTCTCCACCTCCTGCTCCTTCTCCTCCTCCTGCTCCTACTCCTCCACCTGCTCCTTCTTCTTCTTCTCCTGCTCCTTCTCCACTCCTGCTCCTTCTCCTCCTGCTCCTTCTTCTCCGCCTGCTCCTTATTCTCCTCCTGCTCCTTCTCAATTTCTGCTCAATCTCCAGCTCCTGCTGCTTCTCCTCCTCGTCCTCCTCCTCCCCCTCCTGCTCCTTGTAGACCTCCTGCTCCTTCACCCCCTCCTTCTCCATCTCCAACTCCTGCTCCTTCTTCTCCTCCTGCCCCTGCTCCTCCCACTTCTTCTCCAACTCCTTCCCCGACTCCCTCTCCTGATCCTTCTCCGCCTCCTGCTACATCTCCACCTATTGCTTATTCTCCACCTCCTGTTCCTTCTCCTAATCCTGCTCCTTGTCCACCTCCTTCTCCTCCTCCACCTCCATCTCCTCCTCCTGCTCCTTGTCCACCTCCTGCTCCTTGTCCACCTCCTGCTCCTTATCTACCTCCTGCTCCTTCTTCTAATCCTGCTCCTGCTCCTCCTCCAGCTTCTTCTCCAACTCCATCTCCTAATCCCCATCCTGGTCCTTCTCCACCTCCTGCTCCTTCTCCACCTTGTGCTCCTTGTCCACCTCTTGCTCCTTGTCCACCTCCTGTTCCTTGTCCACCTCCTGCTCCTTGTCCACCTCCTGCTCCTTGTCCACCTCCTGCTCCTTGTCCTCCTCCTGCTCATTGTCCAGCTCCTGCTCCGTGTCCACCTCCTGCTCCGTGTCCACCTCCTGATCCCTGTCCACCTCCGGCTCCTTGTCCACCTCCTGCTCCTTGTCGCCCTCCTTCTCCATCTCCATCTCCATCTCCTACTCCCCATCCTGGTCCTTCACCTCCTCCTGCTCCTTCTCCAACTTCTGCTCCTTGTCCACCTCCTGCTCCTTGTCCACCTCCTGCTCCTTGTCCACCTCCTGCTCCTTGTCCACCTCCTGCTCCTTGTCCACCTCCTGCTCCTTGTCCACCTCCTGCTCCTTGTCCACCTCCAGCTCCTTGTCCACCTCCTGCTCCTTGTCCATCTCCTGCTCCTTGTCCACCTCCTGCTCCTTCTCCACACCTGCTCATTCATCACCTACTGCTGCTTCTTCTCCTCCTTCTCCTCCTCCTGCTCCATCTCCAGCTCCTGCTCCTTCTCCTCCTCGTCCTCCTCCTCACCATCCTGCTCCTTGTCCACCGCTTGCTCCTTCTCCCCCTCCTGCTCCTTGTCCACCTCCTACTCCTTGTCCATCTCCTGCTCCTTTTCCACCTCCTCCTCCTTCTCGCCCTCCTGCTCCTTCCTGCCCTCTTGCTCCTTCTCCACCTCCTGCTCTTTCTCCACCTCCTGCTCTTTCTCCACCTCCTGCTCCTTCTCCACCTCCTGCTCCTTCTCCACCTCTTGCTCCTTCTCCACCTCTTGCTCCTTCTCCACCTCATGCTCCTTCTCGAACTCCTGCTCCTTCTCCTCATCTTGCGCATTCTCCTCCTCCTGCTCCTTCTCCTCCTCCTGCTCCTACTCCTCCTGCTGCTCCTTCTTCTTCTCCTGCTCCTTCTTCTTCTCCTGCTCCTTGTCATCCTCCTGCTCCTTCTTCTCCTCCTGCTCCTTCTCCTCCTCCTTCTCCTTCTCCTCCTCCTGCTCCTTCTCCTCCTCCTGCTCCTTCTCCTCCTCCTGCTCCTTCTCCTCCTTCTGCTCTGACTCCACCTCCTGCTCATTCTCCACTTCCTGCTCCTTGTTCTAATCCTGCTCCTGCTCCTCCTCCAGCTTCTTCTCCAACTCCATCTCCTAATCCCCCTCCTGGTCCTTCTCCTCCTCCTGCTCCTTCTCCACCTCTTGCTCCTTGTCCAGCTCCTGCTCCGTGTCCACCTCCTGATCCCTGTCCACCTCCTGATCCCTGTCCACCTCCTGATCCCTGTCCACCTCCTGATCCCTGTCCACCTCCTGATCCCTGTCCACCTCCTGATCCCTGTCCACCTCCTGATCCCTGTCCACCTCCTGATCCCTGTCCACCTCCTAATCCCTGTCCACCTCCTGATCCCTGTCCACCTCCTGATCCCTGTCCACCTCCTGATCCCTGTCCACCTCCTGATCCCTGTCCACCTCCGGCTCCTTGTCCACCTCCGGCTCCTTGTCCACCTCCGGCTCCCTGTCCACCTCCGGCTCCTTGTCCACCTCCGGCTCCTTGTCCACCTCCTGCTCATTGTCGCCCTCCTTCTCCATCTCCAACTCCATCTCCTCCTCCCCCTCCTGCTCCTTCTCCCCGTCCTGCGCTTTCTCCCCCTCCTTCTCCTCATCAACCACCTTCTGCTCCTCCTGCTCCATGTCCACCTCCTGCTCCTTGTCCACCTCCTGCTCCTTGTCCACCTCCTGTTCCTTGTCCACCTCCTGCTCCTTGTCCACCTCCTGCTCCTTGTCCACCTCCTGCTCCTTGTCCACCTCCTGCTCCTTGTCCACCTCCTGCTCCTTGTCCACCTCCTGCTCCATGTCTTCCTCCAGCTCCTTGTCTTCCTCCTGCTCCTTGTCTTCCTCCTGCTCCTTTTCTCCCTCCTGCTCCTTCTCCTCCATCCACTTCTCCTCCTCTTGCTCCTTGTCCACCTCCTGCTCCATGTCCACCTCCTGATTCTTCTCCACCTCCTGCTCCTTGTCCACCTCCTGCTCATTGTCCACCTCCTGCTCCACCTAGCCCTCCTGCTCCTTCTCTCCCACCTGCTCCTTCTCGCACACCTGCTTCTTCTCGCCCACCTGCTCCTTCTCGCACTCCTGCTCCTTCTTGCCCTCCTGCTCCTTCTACACCTCCTGCTCCTTCTCCACCTGCTGCTCCTTCTCCACTCCTGCTCATTCACCACATCCTGCTCCATCTTCTCCTCCTTCTCCTCCTCCTGCTCCTCCTCCACCTCCCGCTCTTTGTCTCCCTCCTGATCCTTTTCCACCTCCTGCTCCTCCTACTTCTCCTGCTCCTACTCCCCCTCCTGCTCCTTCTCCACCTCCTGCTCCTTCTCACCCTTCTGCTCTTTCTCCCCCGCCTTCTCCTCATCCACCTCCTTCTCCTCCTCCTGCTCCTTCTCCCCCTCCTGCTCCTTGTCCATCGCCTGCTCCTTCTCCCCCTCCTGCTCATTCACCCCCTCCTGCTCTTTCTCCCCCTCCTGCTCTTTCTCCCCCTCCTGCTCCTTCTCCTTCTCCTGCTCCTTCTCCTTCTCCTGCTCCTTCTCCTTCTCCTGCTCCTTCTCCACCTCCTGCTCCTTCTCCACCTCCTTCTCCTTCTCCTCATCTTGCGCCTTCTCCACCTCCTGCTCCTTCTCCTCCACCTGCTCTTGCTCCTCCTCCTGCTCCTTCTTCTTCTTCTCCTGCTCCTTCTTCTTCTTCTCCTGCTCCTTCTCCACCTCCTGCTCCTTCTCCTCCTCCTGCTCCATCTCCTCCTCCTGCTCCTTCTCCACCTCCTGCTCCTTGTCCACCTCCTGCTCCGTGTCCAACTCCTGATTCTTTTCCACCTCCTGCTCCTTGTCCACCGCCTGCTCATTGTTCACCACCTGCTCCTTCTCGCCCTCCTGCTCCTTGTTGCCCTCCTGCGCCTTCTCCTCCTCCTGCTCCTTCTCCTCCTCCTGCTCCTTCTCCTCCTCCTGCTCCTTCTCCTCCTCCTGCTCCTTGTCCACCTCCTGCTCCTTGTCCACCTCCTGCTCCTTGTCCACCTCCTGCTCCTTGTCCACCTCCTGCTCCTTGTCCACCTCCTGCTCCTTGTCCACCTCCTGCTCCTTGTCCACCTCCTGCTCCTTGTCCACCTCCTGCTCCTTGTCCATCTACTGCTGCTTCTCGCCCTCCTGCTCCTTCCTGCCCTTCTGCTCCTTCTCCACCTCCTGCTCCTTTTCCACTCCTGCTCCTTCTCCTCCTCCTGCTCCTTCTCCTCAGCTTCCTCTTTCTCCTCCTTCTGCTCTGTCTCCACCTCCTGCTCCTTCTCCACCTCCTGCTCCTTCTTCTAATCCTGCTCCTGCTCCTCCTCCAGCTTCTTCTCCAACTCCATCTCCTAATCCCCATCCTGGTCCTTCTCCACCTCCTGCTCCTTCTCCACCTTGTGCTCCTTGTCCACCTCTTGCTCCTTGTCCACCTCCTGTTCCTTGTCCACCTCCTGCTCCGTGTCCACCTCCTGATCCCTGTCCACCTCCGGCTCCTTGTCCACCTCCTGCTCCTTGTCGCCCTCCTTCTCCATCTCCATCTCCATCTCCTACTCCCCCTCCTGGTCCTTCACCTCCTCCTGCTCCTTCTCCAACTTCTGCTCCTTGTCCACCTCCTGCTCCTTGTCCACCTCCTGCTCCTTGTCCACCTCCTGCTCCTTGTCCACCTCCTGCTCCTTGTCCACCTCCTGCTCCTTGTCCACCTCCTGCTCCTTGTCCACCTCCAGCTCCTTGTCCACCTCCTGCTCCTTGTCCATCTCCTGCTCCTTGTCCACCTCCTGCTCCTTCTCCACACCTGCTCATTCATCACCTACTGCTGCTTCTTCTCCTCCTTCTCCTCCTCCTGCTCCATCTCCAGCTCCTGCTCCTTCTCCTCCTCGTCCTCCTCCTCACCATCCTGCTCCTTGTCCACCGCTTGCTCCTTCTCCCCCTCCTGCTCCTTGTCCACCTCCTACTCCTTGTCCATCTCCTGCTCCTTTTCCACCTCCTCCTCCTTCTCGCCCTCCTGCTCCTTCCTGCCCTCTTGCTCCTTCTCCACCTCCTGCTCTTTCTCCACCTCCTGCTCTTTCTCCACCTCCTGCTCTTTCTCCACCTCCTGCTCCTTCTCCACCTCTTGCTCCTTCTCCACCTCTTGCTCCTTCTCCACCTCATGCTCCTTCTCGAACTCCTGCTCCTTCTCCTCATCTTGCGCATTCTCCTCCTCCTGCTCCTTCTCCTCCTCCTGCTCCTACTCCTCCTGCTGCTCCTTCTTCTTCTCCTGCTCCTTCTTCTTCTCCTGCTCCTTGTCATCCTCCTGCTCCTTCTCCTCCTCCTGCTCCTTCTCCTCCTCCTGCTCCTTCTCCTCCTCCTGCTCCTTCTCCTCCTCCTGCTCCTTCTCCTCCTCCTGCTCCTTCTCCTCCTTCTGCTCTGACTCCACCTCCTGCTCATTCTCCACTTCCTGCTCCTTCTTCTAATCCTGCTCCTGCTCCTCCTCCAGCTTCTTCTCCAACTCCATCTCCTAATCCCCCTCCTGGTCCTTCTCCTCCTCCTGCTCCTTCTCCAACTCTTGCTCCTTGTCCAGCTCCTGCTCCGTGTCCACCTCCTGATCCCTGTCCACCTCCTGATCCCTGTCCACCTCCTGATCCCTGTCCACCTCCTGATCCCTGTCCACCTCCGGCTCCTTGTCCACCTCCGGCTCCCTGTCCACCTCCGGCTCCTTGTCCACCTCCGGCTCCTTGTCCACCTCCTGCTCATTGTCGCCCTCCTTCTCCATCTCCAACTCCATCTCCTCCTCCCCCTCCTGCTCCTTCTCCCCGTCCTGCGCTTTCTCCCCCTCCTTCTCCTCATCAACCACCTTCTGCTCCTCCTGCTCCATGTCCACCTCCTGCTCCTTGTCCACCTCCTGCTCCTTGTCCACCTCCTGTTCCTTGTCCACCTCCTGCTCCTTGTCCACCTCCTGCTCCTTGTCCACCTCCTGCTCCTTGTCCACCTCCTGCTCCTTGTCCACCTCCTGCTCCTTGTCCACCTCCTGCTCCGTGTCCAACTCCTGATTCTTTTCCACCTCCTGCTCCTTGTCCACCGCCTGCTCATTGTTCACCACCTGCTCCTTCTCGCCCTCCTGCTCCTTGTTGCCCTCCTGCGCCTTCTCCTCCTCCTGCTCCTTCTCCTCCTCCTGCTCCTTCTCCTCATCCTGCTCCTTCTCCTCCTCCTGCTCCTTGTCCACCTCCTGCTCCTTGTCCACCTCCTGCTCCTTGTCCACCTCCTGCTCCTTGTCCACCTCCTGCTCCTTGTCCACCTCCTGCTCCTTGTCCACCTCCTGCTCCTTGTCCACCTCCTGCTCCTTGTCCACCTCCTGCTCCTTGTCCATCTACTGCTGCTTCTCGCCCTCCTGCTCCTTCCTGCCCTTCTGCTCCTTCTCCACCTCCTGCTCCTTTTCCACTCCTGCTCCTTCTCCTCCTCCTGCTCCTTCTCCTCAGCTTCCTCTTTCTCCTCCTTCTGCTCTGTCTCCACCTCCTGCTCCTTCTCCACCTCCTGCTCCTTCTTCTAATCCTGCTCCTGCTCCTCCTCCAGCTTCTTCTCCAACTCCATCTCCTAATCCCCATCCTGGTCCTTCGCCACCTCCTGCTCCTTCTCCACCTTGTGCTCCTTGTCCACCTCTTGCTCCTTGTCCACCTCCTGTTCCTTGTCCACCTCCTGCTCCTTGTCCACCTCCAGCTCCTTGTCCACCTCCTGCTCCTTGTCCTCCTCCTGCTCATTGTCCAGCTCCTGCTCCGTGTCCACCTCCTGCTCCGTGTCCACCTCCTGATCCCTGTCCACCTCCGGCTCCTTGTCCACCTCCTGCTCCTTGTCGCCCTCCTTCTCCATCTCCATCTCCATCTCCTACTCCCCCTCCTGGTCCTTCACCTCCTCCTGCTCCTTCTCCAACTTCTGCTCCTTGTCCACCTCCTGCTCCTTGTCCACCTCCTGCTCCTTGTCCACCTCCTGCTCCTTGTCCACCTCCTGCTCCTTGTCCACCTCCTGCTCCTTGTCCACCTCCTGCTCCTTGTCCACCTCCTGCTCCTTGTCCAGCTCCAGCTCCTTGTCCACCTCCTGCTCCTTGTCCATCTCCTGCTCCTTGTCCACCTCCTGCTCCTTCTCCACACCTGCTCATTCATCACCTACTGCTGCTTCTTCTCCTCCTTCTCCTCCTCCTGCTCCATCTCCAGCTCCTGCTCCTTCTCCTCCTCGTCCTCCTCCTCACCATCCTGCTCCTTGTCCACCGCTTGCTCCTTCTCCCCCTCCTGCTCCTTGTCCACCTCCTACTCCTTGTCCATCTCCTGCTCCTTTTCCACCTCCTCCTCCTTCTCGCCCTCCTGCTCCTTCCTGCCCTCTTGCTCCTTCTCCACCTCCTGCTCTTTCTCCATCTCCTGCTCTTTCTCCACCTCCTGCTCTTTCTCCACCTCCTGCTCCTTCTCCACCTCTTGCTCCTTCTCCACCTCTTGCTCCTTCTCCACCTCATGCTCCTTCTCGAACTCCTGCTCCTTCTCCTCATCTTGCGCATTCTCCTCCTCCTGCTCCTTCTCCTCCTCCTGCTCCTACTCCTCCTGCTGCTCCTTCTTCTTCTCCTGCTCCTTCTTCTTCTCCTGCTCCTTGTCATCCTCCTGCTCCTCCTCCTGCTCCTTCTCCTCCTCCTGCTCCTTCTCCTCCTCCTGCTCCTTCTCCTCCTCCTGCTCCTTCTCCTCCTTCTGCTCTGACTCCACCTCCTGCTCATTCTCCACTTCCTGCTCCTTCTTCTAATCCTGCTCCTGCTCCTCCTCCAGCTTCTTCTCCAACTCCATCTCCTAATCCCCCTCCTGGTCCTTCTCCTCCTCCTGCTCCTTCTCCACCTCTTGCTCCTTGTCCAGCTCCTGCTCCGTGTCCACCTCCTGATCCCTGTCCACCTCCTGATCCCTGTCCACCTCCTGATCCCTGTCCACCTCCTGATCCCTGTCCACCTCCTGATCCCTGTCCACCTCCTGATCCCTGTCCACCTCCTGATCCCTGTCCACCTCCTGATCCCTGTCCACCTCCTAATCCCTGTCCACCTCCTGATCCCTGTCCACCTCCTGATCCCTGTCCACCTCCTGATCCCTGTCCACCTCCTGATCCCTGTCCACCTCCGGCTCCTTGTCCACCTCCGGCTCCCTGTCCACCTCCGGCTCCTTGTCCACCTCCGGCTCCTTGTCCACCTCCTGCTCATTGTCGCCCTCCTTCTCCATCTCCAACTCCATCTCCTCCTCCCCCTCCTGCTCCTTCTCCCCGTCCTGCGCTTTCTCCCCCTCCTTCTCCTCATCAACCACCTTCTGCTCCTCCTGCTCCATGTCCACCTCCTGCTCCTTGTCCACCTCCTGCTCCTTGTCCACCTCCTGCTCCTTGTCCACCTCCTGCTCCTTGTCCACCTCCTGTTCCTTGTCCACCTCCTGCTCCTTGTCCACCTCCTGCTCCTTGTCCACCTCCTGCTCCATGTCTTCCTCCAGCTCCTTGTCTTCCTCCTGCTCCTTGTCTTCCTCCTGCTCCTTTTCTCCCTCCTACTCCTTCTCCTCCATCCACTTCTCCTCCTCCTGCTCCTTGTCCACCTCCTGCTCCGTGTCCACCTCCTGATTCTTCTCCACCTCCTGCTCCTTGTCCACCTCCTGCTCATTGTCCACCTCCTGCTCCACCTAGCCCTCCTGCTCCTTCTCTCCCACCTGCTCCTTCTCGCACACCTGCTTCTTCTCGCCCACCTGCTCCTTCTCGCACTCCTGCTCCTTCTTGCCCTCCTGCTCCTTCTACACCTCCTGCTCCTTCTCCACCTGCTGCTCCTTCTCCACTCCTGCTCATTCACCACATCCTGCTCCATCTTCTCCTCCTTCTCCTCCTCCTGCTCCTCCTCCACCTCCCGCTCCTTGTCTCCCTCCTGCTCCTTCTCCACCTCCTGCTCCTTCTCACCCTTCTGCTCTTTCTCCCCCGCCTTCTCCTCATCCACCTCCTTCTCCTCCTCCTGCTCCTTCTCCCCCTCCTGCTCCTTGTCCATCGCCTGCTCCTTCTCCCCCTCCTGCTCATTCACCCCCTCCTGCTCTTTCTCCCCCTCCTGCTCTTTCTCCCCCTCCTGCGCCTTCTCCTTCTCCTGCTCCTTCTCCTTCTCCTGCTCCTTCTCCTTCTCCTGCTCCTTCTCCACCTCCTGCTCCTTCTCCACCTCCTTCTCCTTCTCCTCATCTTGCGCCTTCTCCACCTCCTGCTCCTTCTCCTCCACCTGCTCTTGCTCCTCCTCCTGCTCCTTCATCTTCTTCTCCTGCTCCTTCTTCTTCTTCTCCTGCTCCTTCTCCACCTCCTGCTCCTTCTCCTCCTCCTGCTCCATCTCCTCCTCCTGCTCCTTCTCCACCTCCTGCTCCTTGTCCACCTCCTGCTCCGTGTCCAACTCCTGATTCTTTTCCACCTCCTGCTCCTTGTCCACCGCCTGCTCATTGTTCGCCACCTGCTCCTTCTCGCCCTCCTGCTCCTTGTTGCCCTCCTGCGCCTTCTCCTCCTCCTGCTCCTTCTCCTCCTCCTGCTCCTTCTCCTCCTCCTGCTCCTTCTCCTCCTCCTGCTCCTTGTCCACCTCCTGCTCCTTGTCCACCTCCTGCTCCTTGTCCACCTCCTGCTCCTTGTCCACCTCCTGCTCCTTGTCCACCTCCTGCTCCTTGTCCACCTCCTGCTCCTTGTCCACCTCCTGCTCCTTGTCGACCTCCTGCTCCTTGTCCACCGCCTGCTCCTTGTCCACCGCCTGCTCCTTGTCCACCGCCTGCTCCTTCTCGCCCTCCTGCTCCTTCTCGCCCTCCTGCTCCTTCTCGCCCTCCTGCTCCTTCTCGCCCTCCTGCTCCTTCTCGCCCTCCTGCTCCTTCCTGCCCTCTTGCTCCATCTCCACCACCTGCTCCTTTTCCACTCCTGCTCCCTCTCCACCTGCTGCTCCTTCTCCACTTCTGATCATTCACCACCTCCTGCTCCTTTGCTCCACCTTCTCCTCCTCCTGCTCCTTGTCCACCTACCGCTCCTTGTCCACCTCCCGCTCCTTGTCCACCTCCCGCTCCTTGTCCACCTCCTGCTCCTTGTCCACCTCCTGTTCCTTGTCCACCTCCTACTCCTTCTTGTCCTCCTGCTCCTTCTTGTCCTCCTGCTCCTTCTCGCCCTGCTGCTCCCTCCCCACCTACTGCTCCTTCTCCACCTGCTGCTCCTTCTCCACTCCTGCTCATTCACCACCTCCTGCTCCTTCTTCTCCGCCTGCTCCTTCTTCTCCTCCTCCTTCTTCTCAATTCCTGCTGCATCTCCAGCTCCTGCTCCTTCTCCTCCTCGTCCTCCTCCTCCACCTCCTTCTCCTCGTCCACCTCCTTCTCCGTCTCGACCTCCTGCTCCTTCTTCTCCTCCTTCTCCTCCTCCTGCTCCTTCTCCAACTCCTGCTCCTTGTCTTCCTCCTGCTCCTTGTCTTCCTCCTGCTCCTTGTCTTCCTCCTGCTCATTTTCCTCCTTCTCCTTCTCCACCTCCTGCTACTTGTCTTCCTCCTGCTCCTTTTCTCCCTTCTGCTCCATTTCCACCTCCTGTTCCATCTCCACCTCATGCTCATTCTGCACCTCCTGCTCCTTCAACTCCTCCTGCTCCTTCTCCTCCTGCTCCTCCTCCACCTCCTACTCCTTCTCCTTCTCCTTGCTCCTTCTCCTTCTCCTGCTCCTTCATCTCCGCCTGCTCCTTCTTCTCCTCCTGCTCTTTCTCAATTTCTGCTCAATCTACAGCTCCTGCTGCTTCTCCTCCTCTTCCTCGTCCTCCCCCTCCTGCTCCTTGTAGACCTCCTGCTCCTTCACCCCCTCCTTCTCCATCTCCAACTACTGCTCCTTCTTCTCCTCCTGCCCCTGCTCCTCCTACTTCTTCTCCAACTCCTTCCCCGACTCCCTCTCCTGGTTCTTCTCCGCCTCCTGCTACATCTCCACCTGTTGCTTATTCTCCACCTCCTGTTCCTTCTCCTAATCCTGCTCCTTGTCCACCGCCTTCTCCTCCTCCTGCTCCGTGTCCACCTCCTGCTCCTTGTCCACCTCCTGCTCCTTGTCCACCTCCTGCTCCTTCTTCTAATCCTGCTCCTGCTCCTCCTCCAGCTTCTTCTCCAACTCCATCTCCTAATCCCCCTCCTGCTCCTTCTCCTCCTCCTGCTCCTTCTCCACCTTGTGCTCCTTCTCCTCCTGCTTCTTGTCCTCCTCGTGCTTCTTGTCCTCCTCCTGCTTCTCGTCCTCCTCCTGCTTCTTGTCCAGCTCCTGCTCATTGTCCACCTCCTACTCCGTGTCCACCTCCTGATCCCTGTCCACCTCCGGCTCCTTGTCCACCTCCTGCTCCTTGTCGCCCTCCTTCTCCATCTCCATCTCCATCTCCTACTCCCCGTCCTGGTCCTTCACCTCCTCCTGCTCCTTCTCCAACTCGTGTTCCTTGTCCACCTCCTGCTCCTTGTCCACCTCCTGCTCCTTGTCCACCTCCTGCTCCTTGTCCACCTCCTGCTCCTTGTACAGTTCCTGCTCCTTGTCCACCTCCTGCTCCTTCTCCACACCTACTCATTCATCACCTACTGCTGCTTCTTCTCCTCCTTCTCCTCCTCCTGCTCCATCTCCAGCTCCTGCTCCTTCTCCTCCTCGTCCTCCTCCTCCCCCTCCTGCTCCTTGTCCACCGCTTGCTCCTTCTCCCCCTCCTGCTCCTGGTCCACCTCCTACTCCTTGTCCATCTCCTGCTCCTTTTCCACCTCCTCCTCCTTCTCGCCCTCCTGCTCCTTCCTGCCCTCTTGCTCCTTCTCCACCTCCTGCTCCTTTTCCACTCCTGCTCCTTTTCCACTCCTGCTCTTTCTCCACCTCCTGCTCCATCTCCACCTCCTGCTCCTTCTCCACCTCATGCTCCTTCTTCACCTCATGCTCCTTCTCCAACTCCTGCTCCTTCTCCTCATCTTGCGCATTCTCCTCCTCCTGCTCCTTCTCCTCCTCCTGCTCCTACTCCTCCTGCTGCTCCTTCTTCTTCTCCTGCTCCTTCTGCACTCCTGCTCCTTGTCCTCCTCCTGCTCCTTCTCCTCCACCTGCTCCTTCTCCTCCTCCTGTTCCTTCTCCTCCTCCTGTTCCTCCTACTCCTGCTGCTCATTCTTCTTCTCCTGCTCCTTCTTCTTCTCCTGCTCCTTCTCCACTCCTGCTCCTTCTCCTCCTCCTGCTCCTTCTCCTCCTCCTGCTCCTTCTCCTCCACCTGCTCCTTCTCCTCCTCCTGCTCCTTCTCCTCCTTCTGCTCTGACTCCACCTCCTGCTCCTTCTCCACTTCCTGCTCCTTCTTCCAATCCTGCTCCTGCTCCTCCTCCAGCTTCTTCTCCAACTCCATCTCCTAATCCCCCTCCTGGTCCTTCTCCTCCTCCTGCTCCTTCTCCACCTCGTGCTCCTTCTCCACCTCCTGCTCCTTGTCCACCTCTTGCTCCTTGTCCAGCTCCCGCTCCTTGTCCTCCTCCTGCTCCGTGTCCACCTCCTTATCCCTGTCCACCTCCGGCTCCTTGTCCACATCCTGCTCATTGTCGCCCTCCTTCTCCATCTCCAACTCCATCTCCTCCTCCCCCTCCTGCTCCTTCTCCCCGTCCTGCGCTTTCTCCCCCTCCTTCTCCTCATCAACCACCTTCTGCTCCTCCTGCTCCTTGTCCACCTCCTGCTCCTTGTCTTCCTCCTGCTCCTTGTCTTCCTCCTGCTCCTTGTCTTCCTCCTGCTCCTTGTCTACCTCCTGCTCCTTCTCCTCCTCGTGCTCCTTCTCCTCCTCCATCTACTTCTCCACCTCCTGCTCCTTGTCCACCTCCTGCTCCGGGTACACCTACTTTTCCTTGTCCAACTCCTGCTCCTTGTCCACCTTCTACTCCGTGTCCACCTCTTGATTCTTGTCCACCTCCTGCTCCTTGTCCACCTCCTGCTCCTTGTCCACCTCCTGCTCCTTGTCCACCTCCTGCTCCTTGTCCACCTCCTGCTCCTTGTCCACCTCCTGCTCCTTGTCCACCTCCTGCTCCTTGTCCATCTCCTGCTGCTTCTCGCCATCCTGCTCCTTCTCCACCTCCTGCTCCTTTTCCCCTCCTGCTCCTTCTCCTCCTCCTGCTCTGTCTCCACCTCCTGCTCTGTCTCCACTCCTGCTCATTCACCACATCCTGCTCCATCTTCTCCTCCTGCTCCTCCTCCACCTCCCGCTCCTTGTCTCCCTCCTGATCCTTTTCCACCTCCTTCTCCTGCTCCTACTCCCCCTCCTGATCCTTCTCCACCTCCTGCTCCTTATAGAAGTTACAACATGGAAACAGGCCCTTCGGCCCAACATGTCCATGTCGCCCAGTTTATACCACTAAGCTAGTCCCAATTGCCTGCACTTGGCCCATATCCCTCGATACCCATCTTCCCCATGTAACTGTCCAAATGCTTTTTAAAAGACAAAATTGTACCCGCCTCTACTACTGCCTCTGGCAGCTCGTTCCAGACACTCACCACCCTTTGAGTGAAAAAAATTGCCCATCTGGATCCTTTTGTATCTCTCCCCTCTCACCTTAAATCTGTGCCCCCTCGTTATAGACTCCCCTACCTTTGGGAAAAGATTTTGACTATCGACCTTATCTATGCCCCTCATTATTTTATAGACTTCTATAAGATCACCCCTTAACCTCCTACTCTCCAGGGAATAAAGTCCCAGTCTGTCTAACCTCTCCCTGTAAGTCAAACCATCAAGTCCCGGTAGCATCCAAGTAAATCTTTTCTGCACTCTTTCTAGTTTAATAATATCCTTTCTATAATAGGGTGACCAGAACTGTGCACAGTACTCCAAGTGTGGCCTCACCAATGCCCTGTACAACTTCAACAAGACATCCCAACTCCTGCATTCAATGTTCTGACCAATGAAACCAAGCATGCTGAATGCCTTCTTCACCACCCTATCCACCTGTGACTCCACTTTCAAGGAGCTATGAATCTGTACTCCTAGATCTCTTTGTTCTATAACTCTCCCCAACGCCCTACCATTAACGGAGTAGGTCCTGGCCCGATTCGATCCACCAAAATGCATCACCTCACATTTATCTAAATTAAACTCCATCTGCCATTCATCGGCCCACTGGCCCAATTTATCAAGATCCCGTTGCAATCCTAGATAACCTTCTTCACTGTCCACAATGCCACCAATCTTGGTGTCATCTGCAAACTTACTAACCATGCCTCCTAAATTCTCATCCAAATCATTAATATAAATAACAAATAACAGCGGACCCAGCACCGATCCCTGAGGCACACCGCTGGACACAGGCATCCAGTTTGAAAAACAACCCTCGACAACCACCCTCTGTCTTCTGTCGTCAAGCCAATTTTGTATCCAATTGGCTACCTCACCTTGGATCCCATGAGATTTAACCTTATGTAACAACCTACCATGCGGTACCTTGTCAAATGCTTTGCTGAAGTCCATGTAGACCACGTCTACTGCACAGCCCTCATCTATCTTCTTGGTTACCCCTTCAAAAAACTCAATCAAATTCGTGAGACATGATTTTCCTCTCACAAAACCATGCTGACTGTTCCTAATTAGTCCCTGCCTCTCCAAATGCCTGTAGATTCTGTCCCTCAGAATACCCTCTAACAACTTACCCACTACAGATGTCAGGCTCACTGGTCTGTAGTTCCCAGGCTTTTCCCTGCCGCCCTTCTTAAACAAAGGCACAACATTTGCTACCCTCCAATCTTCAGGCACCTCACCTGTAGCGGTGGATGATTCAAATATCTCTGCTAGGGGACCCGCAATTTCCTCCCTAACCTCCCATAACGTCCTGGGATACATTTCATCAGGTCCCGGAGATTTATCTACCTTGATGCGCGTTAAGACTTCCAGCACCTCCCTCTCTGTAATATGTACACTCCTCAAGACATCACTATTTATTTCCCCAAGTTCCCTAACATCCATGCCTTTCTCAACCGTAAATACCGATGTGAAATATTCATTCAGGATCTCACCCATCTCTTGTGGTTCCGCACATAGATGACCTTGTTGATCCTTAAGAGGCCCTACTCTCTCCCTTGTTACCCTTTTGCCCTTTATGTATTTGTAGAAGCTCTTTGGATTCACCTTTGCCTGATCTGCCAAAGCAATCTCATATCCCCTTTTTGCCCTCCTGATTTCTCTCTTAACTCTACTCCGGCAATCTCTATGCTCTTCAAGGGATCCACTTGATCCCAGCTGCCTATGCATGTCATATGCCTCCTTCTTATTTTTGACTAGTGCCTCAATCTCCCGAGTCATCCAAGGTTCCCTACTTCTACCAGCCTTGCCCTTCACTTTATAAGGAATGTGCTTACACTGAACCCTGGTTAACACACTTTTGAAAGCCTCCCACTTACCAGACGTCCCTTTGCCTGCCAACAGACTCTCCCAATCAACTTCTGAAAGTTCCTGTCTAATACCATCAAAATTGGCCTTTCCCCAATTTAGAATTTTAACTTTTGGGCCAGACCTATCCTTCTCCATAGCTATCTTAAAACTAATGGAATTATGATCACTGGTCCCAAAGTGATCCCTCACTAACACTTCTGTCACCTGCCCTTCCTTATTTCCCAAGAGGAGGTCAAGTTTTGCCCCCTCTCTAGTCGGGCCATCCACATACTGAATGAGAAATTCCTCCTGAATACACTCAACAAATTTCTCTCCATCCAAGCCCCTAATGCTATGGCTGTCCCAGTCAATGTTGGGAAAGTTAAAGTCCCCTACTATTACCACCCTATTTTTCTTGCAGCTGTCTGTAATCTCCTTACATATTTGCTCCTCAATTTCCCGTTGACTATTTGGGGGTCTGTAGTACAATCCTATCAAAGTGATCTCTCCCTTCTTATTTTTCAGTTCTACCCATATGGACTCAGTGGGCGAACCCTCGGATATATCCCCTCTCACTACTGCCGTGATGTTCTCCCTAATCAAGAACGCAACTCCCCCTCCTCTCTTACCTCCTGCTCTATCTTTCCTATAGCATCTGTACCCTGGAACATTGAGCTGCCAGTCCTGCCCCTCCCTTAGCCATGTTTCAGTAATAGCTATAACATCCCAGTCCCATGTACCCATCCATGCCCTGAGTTCATCTGCCTTGCCCATCAGACTTCTTGCATTGAAATAAATGCAGTTTAATCAAGTCTTCCCTTGGTCTTTGCCCTGCTTTCTCAGACCATCTGTCCGGTCATGTTCTGTACACTCTCCCTTACTGCCTTTTGTTTCTGTCACCACTTTATTTCCCACTGACTTCCTGCATCGGTTCCCATCCCCCTGCCACATTAGTTTAAACCCTCCCCAACAGCACTAGCAAACACTCCCCCTAGGACATTGGTTCCAGTCCTGCCCAGATGCAGACCGTCCAATTTGTACTGGTCCCACCTCCCCCAGAACCGGTTCCAATGGCCCAGGAATTTGAATCCCTCCCTCTTGCACCATCTCTCAAGCCACGTATTCATCTTAGCTATCCTGTCATTCCTACTCTGACTAGCCCGTGGCACTGGTAGCAATCCTGAGATTACTACCTTTGAGGTCCTACTCTTTAGTTTAACTCCTAACTCCCTAAATTCAGCTTGTAGGACCTCATCCTGTTTTTTACCTATATCGTTGGTGCCTATATGCACCACGACAACTGGCTGTTCACCCTCCCCCTCCAGAATGTCCTGCAGCCGCTCCGAGACATCCTTGACCCTTGCACCAGGGAGGCAACATACCATCCTGGAGTCTCGGTTGCGTCCGCAGAAACGCCTGTCTATTCCCCTTACAATCGAGTCCCCTATCACTATAGCTCTGCCACTCTTTTTCCTGCCCTCCTGTGCAGCAGAGCCAGCCACGGTGCCATGAACCTGGCCACTGCCACCTTCCCCTGGTGAGCCATCTCCGCCAACAGTATCCAAAACGGTATACCTGTTTTGGAGGGAGATGACCGCAGGGGACCCCTGCACTGCCTTCCTACTCTTCCTCTGTCTGTTGGTCACCCATTCACTATCTCCCTCAGTAATTTTTATCTGCGGTGTGACCAACTCACTGAACGTGCTATCCACGACTTTCTCAGCATCGCGGATGCTCCAAAGTGAGTCCATCCGCAGCTCCAGAGCCGTCAAGCGGTCAAACAATAGCTGCAGCTGGACACACTTCCCGCAGGTGAAGGAATCAGGGATACAGGAAGGATCCCTGAATTCCCACATCCCACAAGAGGAACATGACACGGCGCTGGGATCTCCTGCCATGACTTAACCCTTAAATTAGCTTAAGAACAACTACAATGTCAAGAGAAAAAAAAAGGAAAGAAAAACTACTTACCACTCCCTTTAAGGAGTTTACTCCTTTAAATTGTTCTCAATTTAGAGAATGTTAACTACACGAGGGACCTTGATTCACTAAATAATAAACGCTACTTCCGATAAGACCTGCAGACATTCCCTTTCCTTTTACTTCAGTTACTGCAGATAAGGAGAAATACTCACCTGAACCTACTCACCAATCAGGTGCCTCCCCTGTGTCGCGTCCCGATCTGATTCCTGACGTCACTTCGAACTCGGTCGCAGCTCGGCTCGGCTCGGCTGTTCTCAGCGCTCTGAAATCCCGCCTTTTATCGGACGCTCCCTCCGCTCGGCTCGGCTCCTCTCAGCTGTTCTCAGCGCTCTGAAATCCCGCCTTTTATCGGACGCTCCCTCCGCTCGGCTCGGCTCCTCTCAGCCTCCTGCTCTTTCTCCCCCGCCTTCTCCTCATCCACCTCCTTCTCCTCCTCCTGCTCCTTCTCCCACTCCTGCTCCTTGTCCATCGCCTGCTCCTTCTCCCCCTCCTGCTCATTCTCCCCCTCCTGCTCTTTCTCCCCCTCCTGCTCCTTCTCCTTCTCCTGCTCCTTCTCCACCTCCTGCTCCTTCTTCACCTCCTGCTCCTTCTCCTCATCTGGCGCCTTCTCCACCTCCTGCTCTTTCTCCCCCTCCTGCTCCTTCTCCTTCTCCTGCTCCTTCTCCTTCTCCTGCTCCTTCTCCACCTCCTGCTCCTTCTCCACCTCCTGCTCCTTCTCCTCATCTGGCGCCTTCTCCACCTCCTGCTCCTGCTCCTCCTCCTGCTCCTTCTTCTTCTTCTCCTGCTCCTTCTCCTCCTCCTGCTCCTTCTCCTCCTCCTGCTCCTTCTCCTCCTCCTGGTCCATCTCCTCCTCCTGCTTCATCTCCTCCTCCTGCTCCTTCTCCACCTCCTGCTCCTTGTCCACCTCCTGCTCCGTGTCCAACTCCTGATTCTTGTCCACCTCCTGCTCCTTGTCCACCGCCTGCTCATTGTTCACCACCTGCTCCTTCTCGCCCTCCTGCTCCTTGTTGCCCTCCTGCTCCTTGTTGCCCTCCTGCTCCTTCTCCTCCTCCTGCTCCTTCTCCTCCTCCTGCTCCTTCTCCTCCTCCTGCTCCTTCTCCTCCTCCTGCTCCTTCTCCACCTCCTGCTCCGTGTCCACCTCCTGCTCCGTGTCCACCTCCTGCTCCGTGTCCACCTCCTGCTTCGTGTCCACCTCCTGCTCCTTGTCCACCGCCTGCTCATTGTTCACCACCTGCTCCTTCTCGCCCTCCTGCTCCTTCTCGCCCTCCTGCTCCTTCTCGCCCGACTGCTCCTTCCTGCCCTCTTGCTCCTTCTCCACCACCTGCTCCTTTTCCACTCCTGCTCCCCTCTCCACCTGCTGCTCCTTCTCCACTTCTGATCATTCACCACCTCCTGCTCCTTCTTCTCCACCTTCTCCTCCTCCTGCTCCTTCTCCACCTCCCGCTCCTTGTCCACCTCCTGCTCCTTGTCCACCTCCTGCTCCATGTCCACCTCCTGCTCCTTGTCCACCTCCTGCTCCTTCTCGCCTTCCTGCTCCTTCTCGCCTTCCTGCTCCTTCTCGCCTTCCTGCTCCTTCTTGTCCTCCTGCTCCTTCACGCCCTGCTGCTCCCTCCCCACCTACTGCTCCTTCTCCACCTGCTGCTCCTTCTCCACTCCTGCTCATTCACCACCTCCTGCTCCTTCTTCTCCGCCTGCTCCTTCTTCTCCTCCTCCTTCTTCTCAATTCCTGCTCCATCTCCAGCTCCTGCTCCTTCTCCTCCTCGTCCTCCTCCTCCACCTCCTTCTCCTCGTCCACCTCCTTCTCCGGCTCGACCTCCTGCTCCTTCTTCTCCTCCTTCTCCTCCTCCTGCTCCTTCTCCAACTCCTGCTCATTTTCTCCCTCCTGCTCCTTTTCTCCCTCCTGCTCCTTCTCCTCCTGCTCCTTCTCCACCTCCTGCTCCTTGTCTTCCTCCTGCTCCTTTTCTCCCTTCTGCTCCATTTCCACCTCCTGTTCCATCTCCACCTCATGCTCATTCTCCACCTCCTGCTCCTTCACCTCCTCCTGCTCCTTCTCCTCCTGCTCCTCCTCCACCTCCTACTCCTTCTCCTTCTCCTTGCTCCTTCTCCTTCTCCTGCTCCTTCATCTCCGACTGCTCCTTCTCCTCCTGCTCCTTCTCAATTTCTGCTCAATCTCCAGCTCCTGCTGCTTCTCCTCCTCGTCCTCCTCCTCCCCCTCCTGCTCCTTGTAGACCTCCTGCTCCTTCACCCCCTCCTTCTCCATCTCCAACTCCTGCTCCTTCTTCTCCTCCTGCCCCTGCTCCTCCTAATTCTTCTCCAACTCCTTCCCCGACTCCCTGTCCTGGTCCTTCTCCGCCTCCTGCTACATCTCCACCTATTGCTTATTCTCCACCTCCTGTTCCTTCTCCTAATCCTGCTCCTTGTCCACCTCCTTCTCCTCCTCCACCTCCATCTCCTCCTCCTGCTCCTTGTCCACCTCCTGCTCCTTGTCCACCTCCTGCTCCTTGTCCACCTCCTGCTCCTTGTCCACCTCCTGCTCCTTGTCCACCTCCTGCTCCTTGTCCACCTCCTGCTCCTTGTCCACCTCCTGCTCCTTGTCCATCTCCTGCTGCTTCTCGCCATCCTGCTCCTTCTCCACCTCCTGCTCCTTTTCCGCTCCTGCTCCTTCTCCTCCTCCTGCTCTGTCTCCACCTCCTGCTCTGTCTCCACCACCTGCTCCTTCTCCACCTCCTGCTCCTTCTTCTAATCCTGCTCCTGCTCCTCCTTCTGCTCTGTCTCCACCTCCTGCTCCTTCTCCACCTCCTGCTCCTTCTCCTCCTCCTGCTCCTTCTCCTCCTCCTGCTCCTTCTCCTCCTTCTGCTCTGTCTCCACCTCCTGCTCCTTCTCCACCTCCTGCTCCTTCTTCTAATCCAGCTCCTGCTCCTCCTCCAGCTTCTTCTCCAACTCCAACTCCTAATCCCCCTCCTGGTCCTTCTCCTTCTCCTGCTCCTTCTCCACCTCCTGCTCCTCGTCCACCTCCTGCTCCTTCTCCTCATCTGGCGCCTTCTCCACCTCCTGCTCCTGCTCCTCCTCCTGCTCCTTCTTCTTCTTCTCCTGCTCCTTCTCCTCCTCCTGCTCCTTCTCCTCCTCCTGCTCCTTCTCCTCCTCCTGGTCCATCTCCTCCTCCTGCTTCATCTCCTCCTCCTGCTCCTTCTCCACCTCCTGCTCCTTGTCCACCTCCTGCTCCGTGTCCAACTCCTGATTCTTGTCCACCTCCTGCTCCTTGTCCACCGCCTGCTCATTGTTCACCACCTGCTCCTTCTCGCCCTCCTGCTCCTTGTTGCCCTCCTGCTCCTTGTTGCCCTCCTGCTCCTTCTCCTCCTCCTGCTCCTTCTCCTCCTCCTGCTCCTTCTCCTCCTCCTGCTCCTTCTCCTCCTCCTGCTCCTTCTCCACCTCCTGCTCCGTGTCCACCTCCTGCTCCGTGTCCACCTGCTGCTCCGTGTCCACCTCCTGCTTCGTGTCCACCTCCTGCTCCTTGTCCACCGCCTGCTCATTGTTCACCACCTGCTCCTTCTCGCCCTCCTGCTCCTTCTCGCCCTCCTGCTCCTTCTCGCCCGACTGCTCCTTCCTGCCCTCTTGCTCCTTCTCCACCACCTGCTCCTTTTCCACTCCTGCTCCCCTCTCCACCTGCTGCTCCTTCTCCACTTCTGATCATTCACCACCTCCTGCTCCTTCTTCTCCACCTTCTCCTCCTCCTGCTCCTTCTCCACCTCCCGCTCCTTGTCCACCTCCTGCTCCTTGTCCACCTCCTGCTCCATGTCCACCTCCTGCTCCTTGTCCACCTCCTGCTCCTTCTCGCCTTCCTGCTCCTTCTCGCCTTCCTGCTCCTTCTCGCCTTCCTGCTCCTTCTTGTCCTCCTGCTCCTTCACGCCCTGCTGCTCCCTCCCCACCTACTGCTCCTTCTCCACCTGCTGCTCCTTCTCCACTCCTGCTCATTCACCACCTCCTGCTCCTTCTTCTCCGCCTGCTCCTTCTTCTCCTCCTCCTTCTTCTCAATTCCTGCTCCATCTCCAGCTCCTGCTCCTTCTCCTCCTCGTCCTCCTCCTCCACCTCCTTCTCCTCGTCCAC
This sequence comes from Heptranchias perlo, assembly GCF_035084215.1. Lineage (NCBI taxonomy): Eukaryota > Metazoa > Chordata > Chondrichthyes > Hexanchiformes > Hexanchidae > Heptranchias > Heptranchias perlo. Next base: position 37,314,178 of record NC_090354.1, on the reverse strand, counting down.
CTCCTTCTCCGGCTCGACCTCCTGCTCCTTCTTCTCCTCCTTCTCCTCCTCCTGCTCCTTCTCCAACTCCTGCTCATTTTCTCCCTCCTGCTCCCTTTCTCCCTCCTGCTCCTTCTCCTCCTGCTCCTTCTCCACCTCCTGCTCCTTGTCTTCCTCCTGCTCCTTTTCTCCCTTCTGCTCCATTTCCACCTCCTGTTCCATCTCCACCTCATGCTCATTCTCCACCTCCTGCTCCTTCACCTCCTCCTGCTCCTTCTCCTCCTGCTCCTCCTCCACCTCCTACTCCTTCTCCTTCTCCTTGCTCCTTCTCCTTCTCCTGCTCCTTCATCTCCGACTGCTCCTTCTCCTCCTGCTCCTTCTCAATTTCTGCTCAATCTCCAGCTCCTGCTGCTTCTCCTCCTCGTCCTCCTCCTCCCCCTCCTGCTCCTTGTAGACCTCCTGCTCCTTCACCCCCTCCTTCTCCATCTCCAACTCCTGCTCCTTCTTCTCCTCCTGCCCCTGCTCCTCCTACTTCTTCTCCAACTACTTCCCCGACTCCCTGTCCTGGTCCTTCTCCGCCTCCTGCTACATCTCCACCTATTGCTTATTCTCCACCTCCTGTTCCTTCTCCTAATCCTGCTCCTTGTCCACCTCCTTCTCCTCCTCCACCTCCATCTCCTCCTCCTGCTCCTTGTCCACCTCCTGCTCCTTGTCCACCTCCTGCTCCTTGTCCACCTCCTGCTCCTTGTCCACCTCCTGCTCCTTGTCCACCTCCTGCTCCTTGTCCACCTCCTGCTCCTTGTCCATCTCCTGCTGCTTCTCGCCATCCTGCTCCTTCTCCACCTCCTGCTCCTTTTCCGCTCCTGCTCCTTCTCCTCCTCCTGCTCTGTCTCCACCTCCTGCTCTGTCTCCACCACCTGCTCCTTCTCCACCTCCTGCTCCTTCTTCTAATCCTGCTCCTGCTCCTCCTCCAGCTTCTTCTCCAACTCCATCTCCTAATCACCCTCCTGGTCCTTCTCCTCCTCCTGGTCCTTCTCCTCCTCCTGCTCCTTCTCCACCTCCTGCTCCTTGTCCACCTCCTGCTCCTTGTCCACCTCCTGCTCCTTGTCCACCTCCTGCTCCTTGTCCATCTCCTGCTCCTTGTCCACTTCCTGCTCCTTGTCCACCTCCTGCTCCTTGTCCACCTCCTGCTCCTTGTCCATCTCCTGCTCCTTGTACATCTCCTGCTGCTTCTCGCCCTCCTGCTCCTTCTCCACCTCCTGCTCCTTTTCCCCTCCTGCTCCTTCTACTCCTCCTGCTCCTTCTCCTCCTCCTGCTCCTTCTCCTCCTCCTGCTCCTTCTCCTCCTCCTGCTCCTTCTCCTCCTTCTGCTCTGTCTCCACCTCCTGCTCCTTCTCCACCTCCTGCTCCTTCTTCTAATCCAGCTCCTGCTCCTCCTCCAGCTTCTTCTCCAACTCCAACTCCTAATCCCCCTCCTGGTCCTTCTCCTCCTCCTGCTCCTTCTCCACCTCCTGCTCCTCGTCCACCTCCTGCTCCTTGTCCTCCTCCTGCTCCTTGTCCAGCTCCTGCTCCTTGTCCACCTCCTGCTCCGTGTCCACCTCCTCCTCCGTGTCCACCTCCTGATCCCTGTCCACCTCCTGATCCCTGTCCACCTCCGTCTCCTTGTCCACCTCCTGCTCCTTGTCGCCCTCCTTCTCCATCTCCATCTCCATCTCCTACTCCCCCTCCTGGTCCTTCACCTCCTCCTGCTCCTTCTCCAACTCGTGCTCCTTGTTCACCTCCTGCTCCTTGTCCACCTCCTGCTCCTTGTCCAGCTCCTGCTCCTTGTCCACCTCCTGCTCCTTCTCCACACCTGCTCATTCATCACCTACTGCTGCTTCTTCTCCTCCTTCTCCTCCTCCTGCTCCATCTCCAGCTCCTGCTCCTTCTCCTCCTCGTCCTCCTCCTCCCCCTCCTGCTCCTTGTCCACCGCTTGCTCCTTCCCCCCCTCCTGCTCCTTGTCCACCTCCTACTCCTTGTCCATCTCCTGCTCCTTTTCCACCTCCTCCTCCTTCTCGCCCTCCTGCTCCTTCCTGCCCTCCTGCTCCTTCTCCACCTCCTGCTCCTTCTCCATCTCCTGCTCCTTCTCCACCTCCTGCTCCTTTTCCACTCCTGCTCTTTCTCCACCTCCTGCTCTTTCTCCACCTCCTGCTCCTTCTCCACCTCCTGCTCCTTCTCCACCTCTTGCTCCTTCTCCACATCATGCTCCTTCTCCAACTCCTGCTCCTTCTCCTCATCTTGCGCATTCTCCTCCTCCTGCTCCTTCTCCTCCTCCTGCTCCTACTCCTCCTGCTGCTCCTTCTTCTTCTCCTGAACCTTCTGCACTCCAGCTCCTTCTGCACTCCTGCTCCTTCTCCTCCTCCTGCTCCTTCTCCTCCCCCTGTTCCTTCTCCTCCTCCTGTTCCTCCTACTCCTGCTGCTCCTTCTTCTTCACCCCCTCCTTCTCCATCTCCAACTCCTGCTCCTTCTTCTCCTCCTGCCCCTGCTCCTCCTACTTCTTCTCCAACTCCTTCCCCGACTCCCTGTCCTGGTCCTTCTCCGGCTCCTGCTACATCTCCACCTATTGCTTATTCTCCACCTCCTGTTCCTTCTCCTAATCCTGCTCCTTGTCCACCTCCTTCTCCTCCTCCACCTCCATCTCCTCCTCCTGCTCCTTGTCCACCTCCTGCTCCTTGTCCACCTCCTGCTCCTTGTCCACCTCCTGCTCCTTGTCCACCTCCTGCTCCTTGTCCACCTCCTGCTCCTTGTCCACCTCCTGCTCCTTGTCCACCTCCTGCTCCTTGTCCACCTCCTGCTCCTTGTCCATCTCCTGCTGCTTCTCGCCATCCTGCTCCTTCTCCACCTCCTGCTCCTTTTCCCCTCCTGCTCCTTCTCCTCCTCCTGCTCTGTCTCCACCTCCTGCTCTGTCTCCACCACCTGCTCCTTCTCCACCTCCTGCTCCTTCTTCTAATCCTGCTCCTGCTCCTCCTCCAGCTTCTTCTCCAACTCCATCTCCTAATCCCCCTCCTGGTCCTTCTCCTCCTCCTGGTCCTTCTCCTCCTCCTGGTCCTTCTCCTCCTCCTGCTCCTTCTCCACCTCCTGCTCCTTGTCCACCTCCTGCTCCTTGTCCACCTCCTGCTCCTTGTCCACCTCCTGCTCCTTGTCCATCTCCTGCTCCTTGTCCACCTCCTGCTCCTTGTCCACCTCCTGCTCCTTGTCCACCTCCTGCTCCTTGTCCATCTCCTGCTCCTTGTCCATCTCCTGCTGCTTCTCGCCCTCCTGCTCCTTCTCCACCTCCTGCTCCTTTTCCCCTCCTGCTCCTTCTACTCCTCCTGCTCCTTCTCCTCCTCCTGCTCCTTCTCCTCCTCCTGCTCCTTCTCCTCCTCCTGCTCCTTCTCCTCCTTCTGCTCTGTCTCCACCTCCTGCTCCTTCTCCACCTCCTGCTCCTTCTTCTAATCCAGCTCCTGCTCCTCCTCCAGCTTCTTCTCCAACTCCAACTCCTAATCCCCCTCCTGGTCCTTCTCCTCCTCCTGCTCCTTCTCCACCTCCTGCTCCTCGTCCACCTCCTGCTCCTTGTCCTCCTCCTGCTCCTTGTCCAGCTCCTGCTCCTTGTCCACCTCCTGCTCCGTGTCCACCTCCTCCTCCGTGTCCACCTCCTGATCCCTGTCCACCTCCTGATCCCTGTCCACCTCCGTCTCCTTGTCCACCTCCTGCTCCTTGTCGCCCTCCTTCTCCATCTCCATCTCCATCTCCTACTCCCCCTCCTGGTCCTTCACCTCCTCCTGCTCCTTCTCCAACTCGTGCTCCTTGTCCACCTCCTGCTCCTTGTCCACCTCCTGCTCCTTGTCCAGCTCCTGCTCCTTGTCCACCTCCTGCTCCTTCTCCACACCTGCTCATTCATCACCTACTGCTGCTTCTTCTCCTCCTTCTCCTCCTCCTGCTCCATCTCCAGCTCCTGCTCCTTCTCCTCCTCGTCCTCCTCCTCCCCCTCCTGCTCCTTGTCCACCGCTTGCTCCTTCCCCCCCTCCTGCTCCTTGTCCACCTCCTACTCCTTGTCCATCTCCTGCTCCTTTTCCACCTCCTCCTCCTTCTCGCCCTCCTGCTCCTTCCTGCCCTCCTGCTCCTTCTCCACCTCCTGCTCCTTCTCCACCTCCTGCTCCTTCTCCATCTCCTGCTCCTTCTCCACCTCCTGCTCCTTTTCCACTCCTGCTCTTTCTCCACCTCCTGCTCTTTCTCCACCTCCTGCTCCTTCTCCACCTCCTGCTCCTTCTCCACCTCTTGCTCCTTCTCCACCTCATGCTCCTTCTCCAACTCCTGCTCCTTCTCCTCATCTTGCGCATTCTCCTCCTCCTGCTCCTTCTCCTCCTCCTGCTCCTACTCCTCCTGCTGCTCCTTCTTCTTCTCCTGCTCCTTCTGCACTCCAGCTCCTTCTGCACTCCTGCTCCTTCTCCTCCTCCTGCTCCTTCTCCTCCTCCTGTTCCTTCTCCTCCTCCTGTTCCTCCTACTCCTGCTGCTCCTTCTTCTTCTCCTGCTCCTTCTCCACTCCTGCTCCTTCTCCTCCTCCTGCTCCTTCTCCTCCTCCTGCTCCTTCTCCTCCTTCTCCTCTGACTCCACCTCCTGCTCCTTCTCCACTTCCTGCTCCTTCTTCTAATCCTGCTCCTTGTCCACCTCCTGCTCCTTGTCCACCTCTTGCTCCTTGTCCAGCTCCTGCTCCGTTTCCACCTCCTGATCCCTGTCCACCTCCGGCTCCTTGTCCACCTCCTGCCCATTGTCGCCCTCCTTCTCCATCTCCAACTCCATCTCCTCCTCCCCCTCCTGTTCCTTCTCCCCGTCCTGCGCTTTCTCCCCCTCCTTCTCCTCATCAACCAACTTCTGCTCCTCCTGCTCCTTGTCCACCACCTGCTCCTTATCTTCCTCCTGCTCCTTTTCTCCCTCCTGCTCCTTCTCCTCCTCGTGCTCCTTCTCCTCCTCCATCTACTTCTCCTCCTCCTGCTCCTTGTCCACCTCCTGCTCCTTGTCCACCTCCTGCTCCTTGTCCACCTGCTGCTCCGGGTACACCTTCTTTTCCTTGTCCAACTCCTGCTCCTTGTCCACCTACTACTCCGTGTCCACCTCCTGATTCTTGTCCACCTCCTGCTCCTTGTCCACCTCCTGCTCCTTGTCCACCTCCTGCTCCTTCTCGCCTTCCTGCTCCTTCTCGCCTTCCTGCTCCTTCTCGCCTTCCTGCTCCTTCTCGCCTTCCTGCTCCTTCTTGCCCTCCTGCTCCTTCTCCACCTCCTGCTCCTTCTCCACCTGCTGCTCCTTCTCCACTCCTGCTCATTCACCACATCCTGCTCCATCTTCTCCTCCTTCTCCTCCTCCTGCTCCTCCTCCACCTCCCGCTCCTTGTCTCCCTCCTGATCCTTTTCCACCTCCTGCTCCTTCTCCCCCTCCTGCTCATTCTCCCCCTCCTGCTCATTCTCCCCCTCCTGCTCATTCTCCCCCTCCTGCTCATTCTCCTTCTCCTGCTCCTTCTCCACCTCCTGCTCCTTCTCCACCTCCAGCTCCTTCTCCACCTCCTGCTCCTTCTCCTCATCTTGCGCCTTCTCCACCTCCTGCTCCTTCTCCTCCTCCTGCTCCTGCTCCTCCTCCTGCTCCTTCTTCTTCTTCTCCTGCTCCTTCTCCACTCCTGCTCCTTCTCCTCCTCCTGCTCCTTCTCCTCCTCCTGCTCCATCTCCTCCTCCTGCTCCTTCTCCACCTCCTGCTCCTTGTCCACCTCCTGCTCCTTGTCCACCTCCTGCTCCGTGTCCAACTCCTGATTCTTGTCCACCTCCTGCTCCTTGTCCACCGCCTGCTCATTGTTCACCACCTGCTCCTTCTCGCCCTCCTGCTCCTTGTTGCCCTCCTGCTCCTTCTCCTCCTCCTGCTCCTTCTCCTCCTCCTGCTCCTTCCCCTCCTCCTGCTCCTTGTCCACCACCTGCTCCTTGTCCACCTCCTGCTCCATCTCGCCCTCCTGCTTCTCTCGCCCGCCTGCTCCTTCTCGCCCTACTGCTCCTTCCTGCCCTCTTGCTCCTTCTCCACCACCTGCTCCTTTTCCACTCCTGCTCCCTCTCCACCTGCTGCTCCTTCTCCACTTCTGATCATTCACCACCTCCTGCTCCTTCTTCTCCACCTTCTCCTCCTCCTGCTCCTTCTCCACCTCCCGCTCCTTGTCCACCTCCTGCTCCTTGTCCACCTCCTGCTCCTTGTCCACCTCCTGCTCCTTGTCCACCTCCTGCTCCTTTTCCACCTTCTGCTCCTTCTCGTCCTCCTGCTCCTTCTCGTCCTCCTGCTCCTTCTCGCCCTGCTGCTCCTTCTCCACCTACTACTCCTTCTCCACCTGCTGCTCCTTCTCCACTCCTGCTCATTCACCACCTCCTGCTCCTTCTTCTCCGCCTGCTCCTTCTTCTCCTCCTCATTCTTCTCAATTCTTGCTCCATCTCCAGCTCCTGCTCCTTCTCCTCCTCGTCCACCTCCTCCACCTCCTTCTCCTCGTCCACCTCCTTCTCCGTCTCGACCTCCTGCTCCTTCTTCTCCTGCTTCTCCTCCTCCTGCTCCTTCTCCAACTCCTGCTCCTTGTCTTCCTCCTGCTCCTTTTCTCCCTCCTGCTCCTTCTCCTCCTTCTCCACCTCCTTCTCCTTGTCTTCCTCGTGCTCCTGTTCTCCCTTGTGCTCCATTTCCACCTCCTGTTCCATCTCCACCTCATGCTCATTCTCCACCTCCTGCTCCTTCACCTCCTCCTGCTCCTTCTCCTCCTGCTCCTCCTCCACCTGCTACTCCTTCTCCTTCTCCGTGCTCCTTCTCCTTCTCCTGCTCCTTCATCTCCGACTGCTCCTTCTTCTCCTCCTGCTCCTTCTCAATTTCTGCTCAATCTTCAGATCCTGCTCCTTCTCCTCCTCGTCCTCATCCTCCCCCTCCTGCTCCTTGTAGACCTCCTGCTCCTTCACCCCCTCCTTCTCCATCTCCAACTCCTGCTCCTTCTTCTCCTCCTGCCCCTGCTCCTCCCACTTCTTCTCCAACTCCTTCCCCGACTCCCTCTCCTGGTCCTTCTCCGCCTCCTGCTACATCTCCACCTATTGCTTATTCTCCACCTCCTGTTCCTTCTCCTAATCCTGCTCCTTGTCCACCTCCTTCTCCTCCTCCACCTCCATCTCCTCCTCCTGCTCCTTGTCCACCTCCTGCTCCTTGTCCACCTCCTGCTCCTTGTCCACCTCCTGCTCCTTATCCACCTCCTGCTCCTTGTCCACCTCCTGCTCCTTGTCCACCTCCTGCTCCTTGTCCACCTCCTGCTCCTTGTCCACCTCCTGCTCCTTGTCCACCTCCTGCTGCTTCTCGCCCTCCTGCTCCTTCCTGCCCTTCTGCTCCTTTTCCACTCCTGCTCCTTTTCCACTCCTGCTCCTTTTCCACTCCTGCTCCTTCTCCTCCTCCTGCTCCTTCTCCTCATCCTGCTCCTTCTCCTCCTTCTGCTCCTGCTCCTCCTCCAGCTTCTTCTCCAACTCCATCTCCTAATCCCCCTCCTGTTCGTTCTCCTCCTCCTGCTCCTTCTCCACCTCGTGCTCCTTGTCCACCTCCTGCTCCTTGTCCTCCTCCTGCTCATTGTCCAGCTCCTGCTCCTTGTCCACCTCATGCTCCTTGTCGCCCTCCTTCTCCATCTCCATCTCCATCTCCTACTCCCCCTCCTGGTCCTTCACCTCCTCCTGCTCCTTCTCCACCTTGTGCTCCTTCTCCACCTCGTGCTCCTTCTCCACCTCGTGCTCCGTGTCCACCTCCTGAAACCTGTCTACCTCCGGCTCCTTGTCCACCTCCTGCTCCTTGTCGCCCTCCTTCTCCATCTCCATCTCCATCTCCTACTCCCCCTCCTGGTCCTTCACCTCCTCCTGCTCCTTCTCCACCTCGTGCTCCTTCTCCACCTCGTGCTCCTTCTCCACCTCGTGCTCCTTGTCCACCTCATGCTCCTTGTCCACCTCCTGCTCCTTGTCCACCTCCTGCTCCTTGTCCATCTCCTGCTCCTTTTCCACCTCCTCCTCCTTCTCGCCCTCCTGCTCCTTTCTGCCCTCTTGCTCCTTCTCCACCTCCTGCTCCTTTTCCACTCCTGCTCTTTCTCCACCTCCTGCTCTTTCTCCACCTCCTGCTCCTTCTCCACCTCCTGCTCCTTCTCCACCTCTTCCTCCTTCTCCACCTCAAACTCCTTTTCCAACTCCTGCTCCTTCTCCTCATCTTGCGCATTCTCCTCCTCCTGCTCCTTCTCCTCCTCCTGCTCCTACTCCTCCTGCTGCTCCTTCTTCTTCTCCTGCTCCTTCTGCACTGCTGCTCCTTCTCCTCCTCCTGTTCCTTCTCCTCCTCCTGTTCCTCCTACTCCTGCTGCTCCTTCTTCTTCTCCTGCTCCTTCTCCACTCCTGCTCCTCCTCCTCCTGCTCCTTCTCCTCCTTCTCCTCTGACTCCACCTCCTGCTCGTTCTCCACTTCCTGCTCCTTCTTCTAATCCTGCTCCTGCTCCTCCTCCAGCTTCTTCTCCAACTCCCTCTCCTAATCCCCCTCCTGGTCCTTCTCCTCCTCCTGCTCCTTCTCCACCTCCTGCTCCTTGTCCCCCTCCTGCTCCTTGTCCACCTCCTGCTCCTTGTCCACCTCTTGCTCCTTGTCCACCTCTTGCTCCTTGTCCAGCTCCTGCTCCTTGTCCTCCTCCTGCTCCGTGTCCACCTCCTGATTCCTGTCCACCTCCGGCTCCTTGTCCACCTCCTGCTCATTGTCGCCCTCCTTCTCCATCTCCAACTACATCTCCTCCTCCCCCTCCTGCTCCTTCTCCCCGTCCTGCGCTTTCTCCCCCTCCTTCTCCTCATCAACCACCTTCTGCTCCTCCTGCTCCTTGTCCACCTCATGCTCCTTGTCTTCCTCCTGCTCCTTTTCTCCCAAATGCTCCTTCTCCTCCTCGTGCTCCTTCTCCTCCTCCATATACTTCTCCTCCTCCTGCTCCTTGTCCACCTCCTGCTCCTTGTCCACCTCCTGCTCCGGGTACACCTACTTTTCCTTGTCCAACTCCTGCACCTTGTCCACCTCCTGCTCCTTGTCCACCTCCTGCTCATTGTCCACCTCCTGCTCATTGTCCACCTCCTGGTCCTTCTCTCCCTCCTGCTCCTTCTCTCCCTCCTGCTCCTTCTCTCCCTCCTGCTCCTTCTCGCCCACCTGCTCCTTCTTGCCCTCCTGCTCCTTCTTGCCCTCCTGCTCCTTCTTGCCCTCCTGCTCCTTGTCCACCTCCTGCTCCTTGTCCACCTCCTGCTCATTGTCCACCTCCTGCTCATTGTCCACCTCCTGCTCCTTCTCCACCTCCTGCTCCTTCTCCACCTCCTGCTCCTTCTCCACCTCCTGCTCCTTCTCCACCTCCTGCTCCTTCTCCACCTGCTGCTCCTTCTCCACCTGCTGCTCCTTCTCCACCTGCTGCTCATTCACCACATCCTGCTTCATCTTCTCCTCCTTCTCCTCCTCCTGCTCCTCCTCCACCTCCCGCTCCTTGTCTCCTTCCTGATCCTTTTCCACCTCCTGCTCCTTCCCCTTCTCCTGCTCCTACTCCCCCTCCTGCTCCTTCTCCACCTCCAGCTCCTTCTCACCCTCCTGCTGTTTCTCCCCCGCCTTCTCCTCATCCAACTCCTTCTCCTCCTCCTGCTCCTTCTCCCTCTCCTGCTCCTTGTCCATCGCCTGCTCCTTCTCCCCCTCCTACTCATTCTCCCCCTCCTACTCATTCTTCCCCTCCTGCTCTTTCTCCTCCTCCTGCTCCTTCTCCACCTCCTGCTCCTTCTCCACCTCCTGCTCCTTCTCCACCTCCTGCTCCTTCTCCTCATCTTGCGCCTTCTCCACCTCCTGCTCCTTCTCCTCCTCCTGCTCCTACTCCTCCTCCTGCTCCTTCTTCTTCTTCTCCTGCTCCTTCTTCTTCTTCTCCTGCTCCTTCTCCTCCTCCTGCTCCTTCTCCTCCTCCTGCTCCTTCTCCTCCTCCTGCTCCATCTCCTCCTCCTGCTCCTTATCCACCTCCTGCTCCGTGTCCAACTCCTGATTCTTGTCCACCTGCTGCTCCTTGTCCACCGCCTGCTCATTGTTCACCGCCTGCTCATTGTTCACCAACTGCTCCTTCTCGCCCTCCTGCTCCTTCTCGCCCTCCTGCTCCTTCTCGCGCTACTGCTCCTTCCTGCCCTCTTGCTCCTTCTCCACCTCCTGCTCCTTTTCCACTCCTGCTCCCTCTCCACCTGCTGCTCCTTCTCCACTTCTGATCATTCACCACCTCCTGCTCCTTCTTCTCCACCTTCTCCACCTCCTGCTCCTTCTCCACCTCCCGCTCCTTGTCCACCTCCTGCTCCTTGTCCACCTCCTGCTCCTTGTCCACCTCCTGCTCCTTGTCCACCTCCTGCTCCTTGTCCACCTCCTGCTCATTGTCCACCTCCTGCTCCATGTCCACCTCCTGCTCCTTGTCCACCTCCTGCTCCTTCTCGCCTTCCTGCTCCTTCTTGTCCTCCTGCTCCTTCTCGCCCTGCTGCTCCCTCCCCACCTACTGCTCCTTCTCCACCTGCTGCTCCTTCTCCACTTCTGATCATTCACCACCTCCTGCTCCTTCTTCTCCGCCTGCTCCTTCTTCTCCTCCTCCTTCTTCTCAATTCCTGCTCCATCTCCAGCTCCTGCTCCTTCTCCTCCTCGTCCTCCTCCTCCACCTCCTTCTCCTCGTCCACCTTATTCTCCGTCTCGACCTCCTGCTGCTTCTTCTCCTCCCTCTCCTCCTCCTGCTCCTTCTCCAACTCCTGCTCCTTGTCTTCCTCCTGATCCTTGTCCACCTCCGACTCCTTGTCCACCTCCTGCTCCTTGTCCACTTAGTGCTCCTTCTCGCCCTCCTGTTCCTTCTCGTCCTCCTTCTCCTTCTCGCCCTCCTGCTCCTTCTCGCCCTCCTGATTCTTCTCGCCCTCCTGCTGCTTGTCGCCCTCCTTCTCCATCTCCAACTCCTGCTCCTTCTTCTCCTCCTGCCCCTGCTCCTCCTACTTCTTCTCCAACTCCTTCCCCGACTCCCTCTCCTGGTCCTTCTCCGCCTCCTGCTACATCTCCACCTATTGCTTATTCTCCACCTCCTGTTCCTTCTCCTAATCCTGTTCCTTCTCCTAATCCTGCTCCTTGTCCACCTCCTTCTCCTCCTCCACCTCCATCTCCTCCTCCTGCTCCGTGTCCACCTCCTGCTCCGTGTCCACCTCCTGCTCCTTGACCACCTCCTGCTCCTTGTCCACCTCCTGCTCCATGTCCACCTCCTGCTCCTTGTCCACCTCCTGCTCCTTCTCGCCTTCCTGCTCCTTCTTGTCCTCCTGCTCCTTCTCGCCCTGCTGCTCCCTCCCCACCTACTGCTCCTTCTCCACCTGCTGCTCCTTCTCCACTCCTGCTCATTCACCACCTCCTGCTCCTTCTTCTCCGCCTGCTCCTTCTTCTCCTCCTCCTTCTTCTCAATTCCTGCTCCATCTCCAGCTCCTGCTCCTTCTCCTCCTCGTCCTCCTCCTCCACCTCCTTCTCCTCGTCCACCTTATTCTCCGTCTCGACCTCCTGCTGCTTCTTCTCCTCCCTCTCCTCCTCCTGCTCCTTCTCCAACTCCTGCTCCTTGTCTTCCTCCTGATCCTTGTCCACCTCCGACTCCTTGTCCACCTCCTGCTCCTTGTCCACTTAGTGCTCCTTCTCGCCCTCCTGTTCCTTCTCGTCCTCCTTCTCCTTCTCGCCCTCCTGCTCCTTCTCGCCCTCCTGATTCTTCTCGCCCTCCTGCTGCTTGTCGCCCTCCTTCTCCATCTCCAACTCCTGCTCCTTCTTCTCCTCCTGCCCCTGCTCCTCCTACTTCTTCTCCAACTCCTTCCCCGACTCCCTCTCCTGGTCCTTCTCCGCCTCCTGCTACATCTCCACCTATTGCTTATTCTCCACCTCCTGTTCCTTCTCCTAATCCTGTTCCTTCTCCTAATCCTGCTCCTTGTCCACCTCCTTCTCCTCCTCCACCTCCATCTCCTCCTCCTGCTCCGTGTCCACCTCCTGCTCCGTGTCCACCTCCTGCTCCTTGACCACCTCCTGCTCCTTGTTCACCTCCTGCTCCTTGTCCACCTCCTGCTCCTTGTCCACCTCCTGCCCCTTGTACACCTACTGCTCCTTGACCACCTCCTGCTCCGTGTCCACCTTCTGATTCTTGTCCACCTCCTGCTCATTGTCCACCACCTGCTCCATCTAGCCCTCCTGCTCCTTCTCGCTCTCCTGCTCCTTCTTGCCCTGCTGCTCCTTCTCCACCTCCTGCTCCTTCTCCACCTGCTGCTCCTTCTCCACTCCTGCTCATTCTGCACATCCTGCTCCATCTTCTCCGCCTGCTCCTTCTTCTCCTGCTGCTCCTTCTCAATTCCTGCTCCATCTCCAGCTACTGCTCCTTCTCCTCCTCGTCCTGCTCCTCCCCCTCCTGCTCCTTGTCCACCGCCTGGTCCTTCTCCTCCTCCTTCTCCCCCTCCTGCTCGTTCTGCCCCTCCTGCTCCTTCTCCCCCTCCTACTCTTTCTACCCCTCCTTCTCCTCGTCCACCTCCTTCTCCTCTCATGCTCCTTCTTCTCCTCCTGCTCCTGCTCCTCCTTCTGCATCTTCTCCAACTCCTTCTCCGACTCCTCCTCCTGGTCCTTCTCCGCGTCGTGCTCTTTCTCCACCTATTGCTTCTTCTCCACCTCATGTTCCTTCTCCTCCTCCTGCTCCATCTCCACCGCCTCCTCCTCCTCCACCTACTTCTCCTCTTCCTGCTCCCTGTCCACCTGCCGCTCCTTGTCCACCTCCTGCTCCTTGTCCACCTCCTGCTCCTTGTCCACCTCCGGCTCCTTGTCCACCTCCTGCTCCTTGTCGCCCTCCTTCTCCATCTCCATCTCCATCTCCAACTCCCCCTCCTGGTCCTTCACCTCCTCCTGCTCCTTCTCCACCTCGTGCTCCTTCTCCACCTCGTGCTCCTTCTCCACCTCGTGCTCCTTGTCCACCTCATGCTCCTTGTCCACCTCCTGCTCCTTGTCCACCTCCTGCTCCTTGTCCATCTCCTGCTCCTTTTCCACCTCCTCCTCCTTCTCGCCCTCCTGCTCCTTCCTGCCCTCTTGCTCCTTCTCCACCTCCTGCTCCTTTTCCACTCCTGCTCTTTCTCCACCTCCTGCTCTTTCTCCACCTCCTGCTCCTTCTCCACCTCCTGCTCCTTCTCCACCTCTTCCTCCTTCTCCACCTCAAACTCCTTTTCCAACTCCTGCTCCTTCTCCTCATCTTGCGCATTCTCCTCCTCCTGCTCCTTCTCCTCCTCCTGCACCTACTCCTCCTGCTGCTCCTTCTTCTTCTCCTGCTCCTTCTGCACTGCTGCTCCTTCTCCTCCTCCTGCTCCTTCTCCTCCTCCTGTTCCTTCTCCTCCTCCTGTTCCTCCTACTCCTGCTGCTCCTTCTTCTTCTCCTGCTCCTTCTCCACTCCTGCTCCTCCTCCTCCTGCTCCTTCTCCTCCTTCTCCTCTGACTCCACCTCCTGCTCCTTCTCCACTTCCTGCTCCTTCTTCTAATCCTGCTCCTGCTCCTCCTCCAGCTTCTTCTCCAACTCCCTCTCCTAATCCCCCTCCTGGTCCTTCTCCTCCTCCTGCTCCTTCTCCACCTCCTGCTCCTTGTCCACCTCCTGCTCCTTGTCCACCTCTTGCTCCTTGTCCACCTCTTGCTCCTTGTCCAGCTCCTGCTCCTTGTCCTCCTCCTGCTCCGTGTCCACCTCCTGATTCCTGTCCACCTCCGGCTCCTTGTCCACCTCCTGCTCATTGTCGCCTTCCTTCTCCATCTCCAACTACATCTCCTCCTCCCCCTCCTGCTCCTTCTCCCCGTCCTGCGCTTTCTCCCCCTCCTTCTCCTCATCAACCACCTTCTGCTCCTCCTGCTCCTTGTCCACCTCATGCTCCTTGTCTTCCTCCTGCTCCTTTTCTCCCAACTGCTCCTTCTCCTCCTCGTGCTCCTTCTCCTGCTCCATCTACTTCTCCTCCTCCTGCTCCTTGTCCACCTCCTGCTCCTTGTCCACCTCCTGCTCCGGGTACACCTACTTTTCCTTGTCCAACTCCTGCACCTTGTCCACCTCCTGCTCCTTGTCCACCTCCTGCTCATTGTCCACCTCCTGCTCATTGTCCACCTCCTGCTCCTTCTCTCCCTCCTGCTCCTTCTCTCCCTCCTGCTCCTTCTCTCCCTCCTGCTCCTTCTCGCCCACCTGCTCCTTCTTGCCCTCCTGCTCCTTCTTGCCCTCCTGCTCCTTCTTGCCCTCCTGCTCCTTGTCCACCTCCTGCTCCTTGTCCACCTCCTGCTCATTGTCCACCTCCTGCTCATTGTCCACCTCCTGCTCCTTCTCCACCTCCTGCTCCTTCTCCACCTCCTGCTCCTTCTCCACCTCCTGCTCCTTCTCCACCTCCTGCTCCTTCTCCACCTCCTGCTCCTTCTCCACCTGCTGCTCCTTCTCCACCTGCTGCTCATTCACCACATCCTGCTTCATCTTCTCCTCCTACTCCTCCTCCTGCTCCTCCTCCACCTCCCGCTCCTTGTCTCCTTCCTGATCCTTTTCCACCTCCTGCTCCTTCCCCTTCTCCTGCTCCTACTCCCCCTCCTGCTCCTTCTCCACCTCCAGCTCCTTCTCACCCTCCTGCTGTTTCTCCCCCGCCTTCTCCTCATCCAACTCCTTCTCCTCCTCCTGCTCCTTCTCCCTCTCCTGCTCCTTGTCCATCGCCTGCTCCTTCTCCCCCTCCTACTCATTCTCCCCCTCCTACTCATTCTTCCCCTCCTGCTCTTTCTCCTCCTCCTGCTCCTTCTCCACCTCCTGCTCCTTCTCCACCTCCTGCTCCTTCTCCACCTCCTGCTCCTTCTCCTCATCTTGCGCCTTCTCCACCTCCTGCTCCTTCTCCTCCTCCTGCTCCTACTCCTCCTCCTGCTCCTTCTTCTTCTTCTCCTGCTCCTTCTTCTTCTTCTCCTGCTCCTTCTCCTCCTCCTGCTCCTTCTCCTGCTCCTTCATCTCCGACTGCTCCTTCTTCTCCTCCTGCTCCTTCTCAATTTCTGCTCAATCTTCAGATCCTGCTCCTTCTCCTCCTCGTCCTCATCCTCCCCCTCCTGCTCCTTGTAGACCTCCTGCTCCTTCACCCCCTCCTTCTCCATCTCCAACTCCTGCTCCTTCCTCTCCTCCTGCCCCTGCTCCTCCCACCTCTTCTCCAACTCCTTCCCCGACTCCCTCTCCTGGTCCTTCTCCGCCTCCTGCTACATCTCCACCTATTGCTTATTCTCCACCTCCTGTTCCTTCTCCTAATCCTGCTCCTTGTCCACCTCCTTCTCCTCCTCCACCTCCATCTCCTCCTCCTGCTCCTTGTCCACCTCCTGCTCCTTGTCCACCTCCTGCTCCTTGTCCACCTCCTGCTCCTTATCCACCTCCTGCTCCTTGTCCACCTCCTGCTCCTTGTCCACCTCCTGCTCCTTGTCCACCTCCTGCTCCTTGTCCACCTCCTGCTCCTTGTCCACCTCCTGCTGCTTCTCGCCCTCCTGCTCCTTCCTGCCCTTCTGCTCCTTTTCCACTCCTGCTCCTTTTCCACTCCTGCTCCTTTTCCACTCCTGCTCCTTCTCCTCCTCCTGCTCCTTCTCCTCATCCTGCTCCTTCTCCTCCTTCTGCTCCTGCTCCTCCTCCAGCTTCTTCTCCAACTCCATCTCCTAATCCCCCTCCTGTTCGTTCTCCTCCTCCTGCTCCTTCTCCACCTCGTGCTCCTTGTCCACCTCCTGCTCCTTGTCCTCCTCCTGCTCATTGTCCAGCTCCTGCTCCTTGTCCACCTCATGCTCCTTGTCGCCCTCCTTCTCCATCTCCATCTCCATCTCCTACTCCCCCTCCTGGTCCTTCACCTCCTCCTGCTGCTTCTCCACCTTGTGCTCCTTCTCCACCTCGTGCTCCTTCTCCACCTCGTGCTCCGTGTCCACCTCCTGAAACCTGTCTACCTCCGGCTCCTTGTCCACCTCCTGCTCCTTGTCGCCCTCCTTCTCCATCTCCATCTCCATCTCCTACTCCCCCTCCTGGTCCTTCACCTCCTCCTGCTCCTTCTCCACCTCGTGCTCCTTCTCCACCTCGTGCTCCTTCTCCACCTCGTGCTCCTTGTCCACCTCATGCTCCTTGTCCACCTCCTGCTCCTTGTCCACCTCCTGCTCCTTGTCCATCTCCTGCTCCTTTTCCACCTCCTCCTCCTTCTCGCCCTCCTGCTCCTTTCTGCCCTCTTGCTCCTTCTCCACCTCCTGCTCCTTTTCCACTCCTGCTCTTTCTCCACCTCCTGCTCTTTCTCCACCTCCTGCTCCTTCTCCACCTCCTGCTCCTTCTCCACCTCTTCCTCCTTCTCCACCTCAAACTCCTTTTCCAACTCCTGCTCCTTCTCCTCATCTTGCGCATTCTCCTCCTCCTGCTCCTTCTCCTCCTCCTGCTCCTACTCCTCCTGCTGCTCCTTCTTCTTCTCCTGCTCCTTCTGCACTGCTGCTCCTTCTCCTCCTCCTGTTCCTTCTCCTCCTCCTGTTCCTCCTACTCCTGCTGCTCCTTCTTCTTCTCCTGCTCCTTCTCCACTCCTGCTCCTCCTCCTCCTGCTCCTTCTCCTCCTTCTCCTCTGACTCCACCTCCTGCTCCTTCTCCACTTCCTGCTCCTTCTTCTAATCCTGCTCCTGCTCCTCCTCCAGCTTCTTCTCCAACTCCCTCTCCTAATCCCCCTCCTGGTCCTTCTCCTCCTCCTGCTCCTTCTCCACCTCCTGCTCCTTGTCCCCCTCCTGCTCCTTGTCCACCTCCTGCTCCTTGTCCACCTCTTGCTCCTTGTCCACCTCTTGCTCCTTGTCCAGCTCCTGCTCCTTGTCCTCCTCCTGCTCCGTGTCCACCTCCTGATTCCTGTCCACCTCCGGCTCCTTGTCCACCTCCTGCTCATTGTCGCCCTCCTTCTCCATCTCCAACTACATCTCCTCCTCCCCCTCCTGCTCCTTCTCCCCGTCCTGCGCTTTCTCCCCCTCCTTCTCCTCATCAACCACCTTCTGCTCCTCCTGCTCCTTGTCCACCTCATGCTCCTTGTCTTCCTCCTGCTCCTTTTCTCCCAAATGCTCCTTCTCCTCCTCGTGCTCCTTCTCCTCCTCCATATACTTCTCCTCCTCCTGCTCCTTGTCCACCTCCTGCTCCTTGTCCACCTCCTGCTCCGGGTACACCTACTTTTCCTTGTCCAACTCCTGCACCTTGTCCACCTCCTGCTCCTTGTCCACCTCCTGCTCATTGTCCACCTCCTGCTCATTGTCCACCTCCTGGTCCTTCTCTCCCTCCTGCTCCTTCTCTCCCTCCTGCTCCTTCTCTCCCTCCTGCTCCTTCTCGCCCACCTGCTCCTTCTTGCCCTCCTGCTCCTTCTTGCCCTCCTGCTCCTTCTTGCCCTCCTGCTCCTTGTCCACCTCCTGCTCCTTGTCCACCTCCTGCTCATTGTCCACCTCCTGCTCATTGTCCACCTCCTGCTCCTTCTCCACCTCCTGCTCCTTCTCCACCTCCTGCTCCTTCTCCACCTCCTGCTCCTTCTCCACCTCCTGCTCCTTCTCCACCTGCTGCTCCTTCTCCACCTGCTGCTCCTTCTCCACCTGCTGCTCATTCACCACATCCTGCTTCATCTTCTCCTCCTTCTCCTCCTCCTGCTCCTCCTCCACCTCCCGCTCCTTGTCTCCTTCCTGATCCTTTTCCACCTCCTGCTCCTTCCCCTTCTCCTGCTCCTACTCCCCCTCCTGCTCCTTCTCCACCTCCAGCTCCTTCTCACCCTCCTGCTGTTTCTCCCCCGCCTTCTCCTCATCCAACTCCTTCTCCTCCTCCTGCTCCTTCTCCCTCTCCTGCTCCTTGTCCATCGCCTGCTCCTTCTCCCCCTCCTACTCATTCTCCCCCTCCTACTCATTCTTCCCCTCCTGCTCTTTCTCCTCCTCCTGCTCCTTCTCCACCTCCTGCTCCTTCTCCACCTCCTGCTCCTTCTCCACCTCCTGCTCCTTCTCCTCATCTTGCGCCTTCTCCACCTCCTGCTCCTTCTCCTCCTCCTGCTCCTTCTCCTCCTCCTGCTCCTTCTTCTTCTTCTCCTGCTCCTTCTTCTTCTTCTCCTGCTCCTTCTCCTCCTCCTGCTCCTTCTCCTCCTCCTGCTCCTTCTCCTCCTCCTGCTCCATCTCCTCCTCCTGCTCCTTATCCACCTCCTGCTCCGTGTCCAACTCCTGATTCTTGTCCACCTGCTGCTCCTTGTCCACCGCCTGCTCATTGTTCACCGCCTGCTCATTGTTCACCAACTGCTCCTTCTCGCCCTCCTGCTCCTTCTCGCCCTCCTGCTCCTTCTCGCGCTACTGCTCCTTCCTGCCCTCTTGCTCCTTCTCCACCTCCTGCTCCTTTTCCACTCCTGCTCCCTCTCCACCTGCTGCTCCTTCTCCACTTCTGATCATTCACCACCTCCTGCTCCTTCTTCTCCACCTTCTCCACCTCCTGCTCCTTCTCCACCTCCCGCTCCTTGTCCACCTCCTGCTCCTTGTCCACCTCCTGCTCCTTGTCCACCTCCTGCTCCTTGTCCACCTCCTGCTCATTGTCCACCTCCTGCTCCATGTCCACCTCCTGCTCCTTGTCCACCTCCTGCTCCTTCTCGCCTTCCTGCTCCTTCTTGTCCTCCTGCTCCTTCTCGCCCTGCTGCTCCCTCCCCACCTACTGCTCCTTCTCCACCTGCTGCTCCTTCTCCACTTCTGATCATTCACCACCTCCTGCTCCTTCTTCTCCGCCTGCTCCTTCTTCTCCTCCTCCTTCTTCTCAATTCCTGCTCCATCTCCAGCTCCTGCTCCTTCTCCTCCTCGTCCTCCTCCTCCACCTCCTTCTCCTCGTCCACCTTATTCTCCGTCTCGACCTCCTGCTGCTTCTTCTCCTCCCTCTCCTCCTCCTGCTCCTTCTCCAACTCCTGCTCCTTGTCTTCCTCCTGATCCTTGTCCACCTCCGACTCCTTGTCCACCTCCTGCTCCTTGTCCACTTAGTGCTCCTTCTCGCCCTCCTGTTCCTTCTCGTCCTCCTTCTCCTTCTCGCCCTCCTGCTCCTTCTCGCCCTCCTGATTCTTCTCGCCCTCCTGCTGCTTGTCGCCCTCCTTCTCCATCTCCAACTCCTGCTCCTTCTTCTCCTCCTGCCCCTGCTCCTCCTACTTCTTCTCCAACTCCTTCCCCGACTCCCTCTCCTGGTCCTTCTCCGCCTCCTGCTACATCTCCACCTATTGCTTATTCTCCACCTCCTGTTCCTTCTCCTAATCCTGTTCCTTCTCCTAATCCTGCTCCTTGTCCACCTCCTTCTCCTCCTCCACCTCCATCTCCTCCTCCTGCTCCGTGTCCACCTCCTGCTCCGTGTCCACCTCCTGCTCCTTGACCACCTCCTGCTCCTTGTCCACCTCCTGCTCCTTGTCCACCTCCTGCTCCTTGTCCACCTCCTGCTCTTTGTCCACCACCTGCTTCATCTAGCCCTCCTGCTCCTTCTTGCCCTCCTGCTCCTTCTCCCCCTGCTGCTCCTTCTCCACCTCCTGCTCCTTCTCAATGTGCTGCTCCTTCTCCAATCCTGCGGATTCACCACCTCCCGCTCCTTCTTATCCTCCGTCTCATCCTCCTGATCCTTGTCCAACTCCCGCTCCTTGTCTCCCTCCTGCTCCTTCTCCTCCTCCTGCTCCTTCTCCACCTCCATCTCCTCCTCCACCTCCTTCTCCTCCTCCTGCTCTTTGTCCACATCCTGCTCCTTGTCCACCTCCTGCCCCTTGTACACCTACTGCTCCTTGACCACCTCCTGCTCCGTGTCCACCTTCTGATTCTTGTCCACCTCCTGCTCATTGTCCACCACCTGCTCCATCTAGCCCTCCTGCTCCTTCTCGCTCTCCTGCTCCTTCTCCACCTGCTGCTCCTTCTCCACTCCTGCTCATTCTGCACATCCTGCTCCATCTTCTCCGCCTGCTCCTTCTTCTCCTGCTGCTCCTTCTCAATTCCTGCTCCATCTCCAGCTACTGCTCCTTCTCCTCCTCGTCCTGCTCCTCCCTCTCCTGCTCCTTGTCCATCGCCTGCTCCTTCTCCTCCTCCTTCTCCCCCTCCTGCTCGTTCTGCCCCTCCTGCTCCTTCTCCCCCTCCTACTCTTTCTACCCCTCCTTCTCCTCGTCCACCTCCTTCTCCTCTCATGCTCCTTCTTCTCCCCCTGCTCCTGCTCATCCTTCTGCATCTTCTCCAACTCCTTCTCCGACTCCTCGTCCTGGTCCTTCTCCGCGTCGTGCTCCTTCTCCACCTATTGCTTCTTCTCCACCTCATGTTCCTTCTCCTCCTCCTGCTTCATCTCCACCGCCTCCTCCTCCTCCACCTACTTCTCCTCTTCCTGCTCCCTGTCCACCTGCCGCTCCTTGTCCACCTCCTGCTCCTTGTCCACCTCCTGCTCCTTGTCCACCTCCTGCTCCTTGTCCATCTCCTGCTCCTTTTCCACCTCCTCCTCCTTCTCGCCCTCCTGCTCCTTCCTGCCCTCTTGCTCCTTCTCCACCTCCTGCTCCTTTTCCACTCCTGCTCTTTCTCCACCTCCTGCTCTTTCTCCACCTCCTGCTCCTTCTCCACCTCCTGCTCCTTCTCCACCTCTTCCTCCTTCTCCACCTCAAACTCCTTTTCCAACTCCTGCTCCTTCTCCTCATCTTGCGCATTCTCCTCCTCCTGCTCCTTCTCCTCCTCCTGCTCCTACTCCTCCTGCTGCTCCTTCTTCTTCTCCTGCTCCTTCTGCACTGCTGCTCCTTCTCCTCCTCCTGCTCCTTCTCCTCCTCCTGTTCCTTCTCCTCCTCCTGTTCCTCCTACTCCTGCTGCTCCTTCTTCTTCTCCTGCTCCTTCTCCACTCCTGCTCCTCCTCCTCCTGCTCCTTCTCCTCCTTCTCCTCTGACTCCACCTCCTGCTCCTTCTCCACTTCCTGCTCCTTCTTCTAATCCTGCTCCTGCTCCTCCTCCAGCTTCTTCTCCAACTCCCTCTCCTAATCCCCCTCCTGGTCCTTCTCCTCCTCCTGCTCCTTCTCCACCTCCTGCTCCTTGTCCACCTCCTGCTCCTTGTCCACCTCCTGCTCCTTGTCCACCTCTTGCTCCTTGTCCACCTCTTGCTCCTTGTCCAGCTCCTGCTCCTTGTCCTCCTCCTGCTCCGTGTCCACCTCCTGATTCCTGTCCACCTCCGGCTCCTTGTCCACCTCCTGCTCATTGTCGCCCTCCTTCTCCATCTCCAACTACATCTCCTCCTCCCCCTCCTGCTCCTTCTCCCCGTCCTGCGCTTTCTCCCCCTCCTTCTCCTCATCAACCACCTTCTGCTCCTCCTGCTCCTTGTCCACCTCATGCTCCTTGTCTTCCTCCTGCTCCTTTTCTCCCAACTGCTCCTTCTCCTCCTCGTGCTCCTTCTCCTGCTCCATCTACTTCTCCTCCTCCTGCTCCTTGTCCACCTCCTGCTCCTTGTCCACCTCCTGCTCCGGGTACACCTACTTTTCCTTGTCCAACTCCTGCACCTTGTCCACCTCCTGCTCCTTGTCCACCTCCTGCTCATTGTCCACCTCCTGCTCATTGTCCACCTCCTGCTCCTTCTCTCCCTCCTGCTCCTTCTCTCCCTCCTGCTCCTTCTCGCCCACCTGCTCCTTCTTGCCCTCCTGCTCCTTCTTGCCCTCCTGCTCCTTCTTGCCCTCCTGCTCCTTGTCCACCTCCTGCTCCTTGTCCACCTCCTGCTCATTGTCCACCTCCTGCTCATTGTCCACCTCCTGCTCCTTCTCCACCTCGTGCTCCTTCTCCACCTCCTGCTCCTTCTCCACCTCCTGCTCCTTCTCCACCTCCTGCTCCTTCTCCACCTGCTGCTCCTTCTCCACCTGCTGCTCCTTCTCCACCTGCTGCTCATTCACCACATCCTGCTTCATCTTCTCCTCCTTCTCCTCCTCCTGCTCCTCCTCCACCTCCCGCTCCTTGTCTCCTTCCTGATCCTTTTCCACCTCCTGCTCCTTCCCCTTCTCCTGCTCCTACTCCCCCTCCTGCTCCTTCTCCACCTCCAGCTCCTTCTCACCCTCCTGCTGTTTCTCCCCCGCCTTCTCCTCATCCAACTCCTTCTCCTCCTCCTGCTCCTTCTCCCTCTCCTGCTCCTTGTCCATCGCCTGCTCCTTCTCCCCCTCCTACTCATTCTCCCCCTCCTACTCATTCTTTCCCTCCTGCTCTTTCTCCTCCTCCTGCTCCTTCTCCACCTCCTGCTCCTTCTCCACCTCCTGCTCCTTCTCCACCTCCTGCTCCTTCTCCTCATCTTGCGCCTTCTCCACCTCCTGCTCCTTCTCCTCCTCCTGCTCCTACTCCTCCTCCTGCTCCTTCTTCTTCTTCTCCTGCTCCTTCTTCTTCTTCTCCTGCTCCTTCTCCTCCTCCTGCTCCTTCTCCTCCTCCTGCTCCTTCTCCTCCTCCTGCTCCATCTCCTCCTCCTGCTGCTTATCCACCTCCTGCTCCGTGTCCAACTCCTGATTCTTGTCCACCTGCTGCTCCTTGTCCACCGCCTGCTCATTGTTCACCGCCTGCTCATTGTTCACCAACTGCTCCTTCTCGCCCTCCTGCTCCTTCTCGCCCTCCTGCTCCTTCTCGCGCTACTGCTCCTTCCTGCCCTCTTGCTCCTTCTCCACCTCCTGCTCCTTTTCCACTCCTGCTCCCTCTCCACCTGCTGCTCCTTCTCCACTTCTGATCATTCACCACCTCCTGCTCCTTCTTCTCCACCTTCTCCTCCTCCTGCTCCTTCTCCACCTCCCGCTCCTTGTCCACCACCTGCTCCTTGTCCACCTCCTGCTCCTTGTCCACCTCCTGCCCCTTGTACACCTACTGCTCCTTGACCACCTCCTGCTCCGTGTCCACCTTCTGATTCTTGTCCACCTCCTGCTCATTGTCCACCACCTGCTCCATCTAGCCCTCCTGCTCCTTCTCGCTCTCCTGCTCCTTCTTGCCCTGCTGCTCCTTCTCCACCTCCTGCTCCTTCTCCACCTGCTGCTCCTTCTCCACTTCTGCTCATTCTGCACATCCTGCTCCATCTTCTCCGCCTGCTCCTTCTTCTCCTGCTGCTCCTTCTCAATTCCTGCTCCATCTCCAGCTACTGCTCCTTCTCCTCCTCGTCCTGCTCCTCCCCCTCCTGCTCCTTGTCCACCGCCTGCTCCTTCTCCTCCTCCTTCTCCCCCTCCTGCTCGTGCTGCCCCTCCTGCTCCTTCTCCCCCTCCTACTCTTTCTACCCCTCCTTCTCCTCGTCCACCTCCTTCTCCTCTCATGCTCCTTCTTCTCCTCCTGCTCCTGCTCCTCCTTCTGCATCTTCTCCAACTCCTTCTCCGACTCCTCCTCCTGGTCCTTCTCCGCGTCGTGCTCCTTCTCCACCTATTGCTTCTTCTCCACCTCATGTTCCTTCTCCTCCTCCTGCTCCATCTCCACCGCCTCCTCCTCCTCCACCTACTTCTCCTCTTCCTGCTCCCTGTCCACCTGCCGCTCCTTGTCCACCTCCTGCTCCTTGTACAACTCCTGCTCCTTGTACAACTCCTGCTCCTTGTACAACTCCTGCTCCTTGTCCACCTCGTGCTCCTTGTCCACCTCCTGCTCCTTGTCCACTTAGTGCTCCTTCTCGACCTCCTGTTCCTTCTCGTCCTCCTTCTCCTTCTCGCCATCCTGCTCCTTCTCGCCCTCCTGATTCTTCTCGCCCTCCTGCTGCTTGTCGCCCTCCTTCTCCATCTCCAACTCCTTCTCCTTCTTCTCCTCCTGCCCCTGCTACTCCTATTTCTTCTCCAACTCCTTCCCCGACTCCCTCTCCTGGTCCTTCTCCGCCTCCTGCTACATCTCCACCTATTGCTTATTCTCCACCTCCTGTTCCTTCTCCTAATCCTGTTCCTTCTCCTAATCCTGCTCCTTCTCCACCTCCTTCTCCTCCTCCACCTCCATCTCCTCCTCCTGCTCCGTGTCCACCTCCTGCTCCTTGTCCACCTCCTGCTCCTTGTCCACCTCCTGCTCCTTGTCCACCTCCTGCTCCTTATCCACCTCCTGCTCCTTGTCCACCTCCTGCTCCTTGTCCACCTCCTGCTCTTTGTCCACCACCTGCTTCATTTAGCCCTCCTGCTCCTTCTTGCCCTCCTGCTCCTTCTCCCCCTGCTGCTCCTACTCCACCTCCTGCTCCTTCTCAACGTGCTGCTCCTTCTCCAATCCTGCGGATTCACCACCTCCCGCTCCTTCTTATCCTCCGTCTCATCCTCCTGATCCTTGTCCAACTCCCGCTCCTTGTCTCCCTCCTGCTCCTTCTCCTCCTCCTGCTCCTTCTCCACCTCCATCTCCTCCTCCACCTCCTTCTCCTCCTCCTGCTCCTTGTCCACCTCCTGCTCCTTGTCCACCTCCTGCCCCTTGTACACCTACTGCTCCTTGACCACCTCCTGCTCCGTGTCCACCTTCTGATTCTTGTCCACCTCCTGCTCATTTTCCACCACCTGCTCCATCTAGCCCTCCTGCTCCTTCTCGCTCTCCTGCTCCTTCTTGCCCTGCTGCTCCTTCTCCACCTCCTGCTCCTTCTCCACCTGCTGCTCCTTCTCCACTCCTGCTCATTCTCCACATCCTGCTCCATCTTCTCCGCCTGCTCCTTCTTCTCCTGCTGCTCCTTCTCAATTCCTGCTCCATCTCCAGCTACTGCTCCTTCTCCTCCTCGTCCTGCTCCTCCCCCTCCTGCTCCTTGTCCACCGCCTGCTCCTTCTCCTGCTCCTTCTCCCCCTCCTACTTTTTCTACCCCTCCTTCTCCTCGTCCACCTCCTTCTCCTCTCATGCTCCTTCTCCACCTCCTGCTCCTTGTCCACCTCCTGCTCCTTGTCCACCTCCTGCTCCTTTCCACCTCCGGTTCCATCTCGCCCTCCTGCGCTTCCTGCCTCCTGCTCCTTCTCCACCTCCTGCTCCTTCTCCACTCCTGCTCATTCACCACCTCCTACTGCTTCATCTCCTCCTTCTCTTCCTCCTGCTCCTTCTCCACCTCCTGTTCCTTGTCTTCCACCTGCTCCTTTTCTCACTCCGGCTCCTTCTGCACCTCCTGCTATTTCTCCACCTCCTGCTATTTCTCAACCTCATGCTCCTTCTCCTTCTCATGCTCCTTCTCCACATCCTGATCCTTCTCCACCTCCTGCTCCTTCTCATCTTGCGTCTTCTCCACCTCCTGCTCCTTCTCCTCCTCCTGCTCCGACTCCTCCTCCTGCTCCTTCTTCTTCTCCTGCTCCTTCTCCACTCCTGCTCCTTCTCCTCCTACTGCTCCTTCTCCTCCTCCTTCTCATTCTCCTCCACCTGCTCCTTCTCCACCTCCGGCTCCTTCTCCACCTCCTACTCCTTCTTCTCCTCCTGCTCCTGCTCCTCCTTCTGCATTTTCTCCAACTCCTTCTCCGACTCCTCCTCCTGGTCCTTCTCCGCGTCGTGCTCCTTCTCCACCTATTGCTTCTTCTCCACCTCATGTTCCTTCTCCTCCTCCTGCTCCATCTCCACCGCCTTCTCCTCCTCCACCTACTTCTCCTCTTCCTGCTCCCTGTCCACCTGCCGCTCCTTGTCCACCTCCTGCTCCTTGTACAACTCCTGCTCCTTGTACAACTCCTGTTCCTTGTACAACTCCTGCTCCTTGTCCACCTCGTGCTCCTTGTCCACCTCGTGCTCCGTGTCCACCTTCTGCTCCTTGTCCACCTCCTGCTCATTGTCCACCTCCTGCTCCAACTAGCCCTCCTGCTCCTTCTCGCCCTCCTGCTCCTTCTCGCCCTCCTGCTCCTTCTCGCCCACCTGCTTCTTCTCGCACTGCTGCTCCTTCTCGCCCTCCTGCTCCTTCTCCACCTCCTGCTCCTTCTTCTCCTCCTTCTCCTCCTCCTGCTCCTCCTCCACCTCCCGCTCCTTGTCTCCCTCTTGATCCTTCTCCACCTCCTGCTCCTTCTCCTTCTCCTTCTCCTGCTCCTCCTTCTCCGCCTGCTCCATCTTCTCCTCCTGCTCCTTCTCAATTCCTGTGCCATCTCCAGCACCTGCTCCTTGTCAACCTCCTGCTCCTTGATCACCTCCTGCTCCTTCTCGCCCTCCTGCTCCTTCCTGACCTCCTGCTCCTTCCTGACCTCCTGCTCCTTCTCCACCTCCTGCTCCTTCTCCACTCCTGCTCATTCACCACCTACTGCTCCTTCTTCTCCTCATTCTCCTCCTCCTGCTCCATCTGCACCTCCTGCTCCTTGTCTCCCTCTTGATCCTTCTCCACCTCCTGCTCCTTCTCCTTCTCCTTCTCCTTCTCCTGCTCCTCCTTCTCCACCTGCTCCATCTTCTCCTCCTGCTCCTTCCCAATTCCTGTGCCATCTCCAGCACCTGCTCCTTGTCAACCTCCTGCTCCTTGATCACCTCCTGCTCCTTCTCGCCCTCCTGCTCCTTCCTGACCTCCTGCTCCTTCCTGACCTCCTGCTCCTTCTACACCTCCTGCTCCTTCTCCACTCCTGCTCATTCACCACCTCCTGCTCATTCACCACCTCCTGCTCCTTCTTCTCCTCCTTCTCCTCCTCCTGCTCCATCTGCACCTCCTGCTCCTTGTCTTCCTCCTGCTCCTTTTCTCCCTCCTGCACCTACTCCACCTCCTGCTCCTTCTCCATCTCCTGCTCTTTCTCCCCCTCCTTCTCCTGATCCACCTCAGTCTCCTCCTCCTGCTCCTTGTCCACCTCCTGCTCCTTGTCCACCTCCTGCTCCTTCTCCACCTCCTGCTCCTTGTCCACCTCCTGCTCCTTGTCCACCTACTGCTCCTTGTCCACCTCCTGCTCCGTGTCCACCTCCTGCTCCGTGTCCACCTGCTGCTCCTTCTCGCCTTCCTGCTCCTTCTCGCCCTCCTGCTCCTTCTCCACTCCTGCCCATTCACCACCTCCTGCTCCTTCTTCTCCTCCTTCTCCTCCTCCCACTCCTTCTCCACCTCCTACTCCTTGTCTTCGTCCTGCTCCTTTTCTCCCTCCTGCTCCATCTCCACCTCCTGCTCCTTCCTCTCCTCCTGCTCCTGCTCCTCCTCCTGCTTCTTCTCCAACTCATTCTACTACTCCCCTTCCTGGTCCTTCTCCGCCTCCTGCTACATCTCCACCTATTGCTTATTCTCCACCTCCTGTTCCTTCTCCTAATCCTGTTCCTTCTGCTAATCCTGCTCCTTCTCCACCTCCTTCTCCTCCTCCACCTCCATCTCCTCCTCCTGCTCCGTGTCCACCTCCTGCTCCTTGTCCACCTCCTGCTCCTTGTCCACCTCCTGCTCCTTGTCCACCTCCTGCTCCTTGTCCACCTCCTGCTCCTTGTCCACCTCCTGCTCCTTGTCCACCTCCTGCTCTTTGTCCACCACCTGCTTCATCTAGCCCTCCTGCTCCTTCTTGCCCTCCTGCTCCTTCTCCCCCTGCTGCTCCTACTCCACCTCCTGCTCCTTCTCAACGTGCTGCTCCTTCTCCAATCCTGCGGATTCACCACCTCCCGCTCCTTCTTATCCTCCGTCTCATCCTCCTGATCCTTGTCCAACTCCCGCTCCTTGTCTCCCTCCTGCTCCTTCTCCTCCTCCTGCTCCTTCTCCACCTCCATCTCCTCCTCCACCTCCTTCTCCTCCTCCTGCTCCTTGTCCACCTCCTGCTCCTTGTCCACCTCCTGCCCCTTGTACACCTACTGCTCCTTGACCACCTCCTGCTCCGTGTCCACCTTCTGATTCTTGTCCACCTCCTGCTCATTTTCCACCACCTGCTCCATCTAGCCCTCCTGCTCCTTCTCGCTCTCCTGCTCCTTCTTGCCCTGCTGCTCCTTCTCCACCTCCTGCTCCTTCTCCACCTGCTGCTCCTTCTCCACTCCTGCTCATTCTCCACATCCTGCTCCATCTTCTCCGCCTGCTCCTTCTTCTCCTGCTGCTCCTTCTCAATTCCTGCTCCATCTCCAGCTACTGCTCCTTCTCCTCCTCGTCCTGCTCCTCCCCCTCCTGCTCCTTGTCCACCGCCTGCTCCTTCTCCTGCTCCTTCTCCCCCTCCTACTTTTTCTACCCCTCCTTCTCCTCGTCCACCTCCTTCTCCTCTCATGCTCCTTCTCCACCTCCTGCTCCTTGTCCACCTCCTGCTCCTTGTCCACCTCCTGCTCCTTTCCACCTCCGGTTCCATCTCGCCCTCCTGCGCTTCCTGCCTCCTGCTCCTTCTCCACCTCCTGCTCCTTCTCCACTCCTGCTCATTCACCACCTCCTACTGCTTCATCTCCTCCTTCTCTTCCTCCTGCTCCTTCTCCACCTCCTGTTCCTTGTCTTCCACCTGCTCCTTTTCTCACTCCGGCTCCTGCTGCACCTCCTGCTATTTCTCCACCTCCTGCTATTTCTCAACCTCATGCTCCTTCTCCTTCTCATGCTCCTTCTCCACATCCTGATCCTTCTCCACCTCCTGCTCCTTCTCATCTTGCGTCTTCTCCACCTCCTGCTCCTTCTCCTCCTCCTGCTCCGACTCCTCCTCCTGCTCCTTCTTCTTCTCCTGCTCCTTCTCCACTCCTGCTCCTTCTCCTCCTACTGCTCCTTCTCCTCCTCCTTCTCATTCTCCTCCACCTGCTCCTTCTCCACCTACGGCTCCTTCTCCACCTCCTACTCCTTCTTCTCCTCCTGCTCCTGCTCCTCCTTCTGCATTTTCTCCAACTCCTTCTCCGACTCCTCCTCCTGGTCCTTCTCCGCGTCGTGCTCCTTCTCCACCTATTGCTTCTTCTCCACCTCATGTTCCTTCTCCTCCTCCTGCTCCATCTCCACCGCCTTCTCCTCCTCCACCTACTTCTCCTCTTCCTGCTCCCTGTCCACCTGCCGCTCCTTGTCCACCTCCTGCTCCTTGTACAACTCCTGCTCCTTGTACAACTCCTGTTCCTTGTACAACTCCTGCTCCTTGTCCACCTCGTGCTCCTTGTCCACCTCGTGCTCCGTGTCCACCTTCTGCTCCTTGTCCACCTCCTGCTCATTGTCCACCTCCTGCTCCAACTAGCCCTCCTGCTCCTTCTCGCCCTCCTGCTCCTTCTCGCCCTCCTGCTCCTTCTCGCCCACCTGCTTCTTCTCGCACTGCTGCTCCTTCTCGCCCTCCTGCTCCTTCTCCACCTCCTGCTCCTTCTTCTCCTCCTTCTCCTCCTCCTGCTCCTCCTCCACCTCCCGCTCCTTGTCTCCCTCTTGATCCTTCTCCACCTCCTGCTCCTTCTCCTTCTCCTTCTCCTGCTCCTCCTTCTCCGCCTGCTCCATCTTCTCCTCCTGCTCCTTCTCAATTCCTGTGCCATCTCCAGCACCTGCTCCTTGTCAACCTCCTGCTCCTTGATCACCTCCTGCTCCTTCTCGCCCTCCTGCTCCTTCCTGACCTCCTGCTCCTTCCTGACCTCCTGCTCCTTCTCCACCTCCTGCTCCTTCTCCACTCCTGCTCATTCACCACCTACTGCTCCTTCTTCTCCTCATTCTCCTCCTCCTGCTCCATCTGCACCTCCTGCTCCTTGTCTCCCTCTTGATCCTTCTCCACCTCCTGCTCCTTCTCCTTCTCCTTCTCCTTCTCCTGCTCCTCCTTCTCCACCTGCTCCATCTTCTCCTCCTGCTCCTTCCCAATTCCTGTGCCATCTCCAGCACCTGCTCCTTGTCAACCTCCTGCTCCTTGATCACCTCCTGCTCCTTCTCGCCCTCCTGCTCCTTCCTGACCTCCTGCTCCTTCCTGACCTCCTGCTCCTTCTACACCTCCTGCTCCTTCTCCACTCCTGCTCATTCACCACCTCCTGCTCCTTCTTCTCCTCCTTCTCCTCCTCCTGCTCCATCTGCACCTCCTGCTCCTTGTCTTCCTCCTGCTCCTTTTCTCCCTCCTGCACCTACTCCACCTCCTGCTCCTTCTCCATCTCCTGCTCCTTCTCCAGCTCCTGCTCTTTCTCCCCCTCCTTCTCCTGATCCACCTCAGTCTCCTCCTCCTGCTCCTTGTCCACCTCCTGCTCCTTGTCCACCTCCTGCTCCTTCTCCACCTCCTGCTCCTTGTCCACCTCCTGCTCCTTGTCCACCTACTGCTCCTTGTCCACCTCCTGCTCCGTGTCCACCTCCTGCTCCGTGTCCACCTGCTGCTCCTTCTCGCCTTCCTGCTCCTTCTCGCCCTCCTGCTCCTTCTCCACTCCTGCCCATTCACCACCTCCTGCTCCTTCTTCTCCTCCTTCTCCTCCTCCCACTCCTTCTCCACCTCCTACTCCTTGTCTTCGTCCTGCTCCTTTTCTCCCTCCTGCTCCATCTCCACCTCCTGCTCCTTCCTCTCCTCCTGCTCCTGCTCCTCCTCCTGCTTCTTCTCCAACTCATTCTACTACTCCCCTTCCTGTTCCTTCTCCTCCTCCTGCTCCTTCTCCACCTGTTGCTTCTCCCCACCTCCTGTTCCTTCTCCTCCTGCTGCTCCTTCTCCACCTCCTGCTCCTTCTCCACCTCCTGCTCCTTCTCCACCTCCTGCTCCTTCTCCTCATCTTGTGCCTTCTCCACCTCCTGCTCCTACTCCTCCTCCTGCTCCGACTCCTCCTGCTGCTCGTCCACCTGCTCCTTCTCCACCTCCTGTTCCTTCTCCACCTCCTGCTTCTTCTCCAACTCATTCTCCGACTCCTCATTCTGGTCCTTCCCCACCTCCTGTTCCTTCTCCTCCTGCTGCTCCTTCTCCACCTCGTGCTCTTTGTCCACCTCCTGCTCCTTGTCCACCTCCCGCTCCTTTTCCACCAAGTGCTCCTTCTCGCCCTCCTGCTCATTCTCGCCCTCCTGCCTCTTCTCACCCTCCTGCTCCTTCTCGCCCACCTGCTCCTTCTCGCCCTCCTGCTCCTTCTCCACCTGCTGCTCCTTCTCCAACTGCTGCTCATTGTCCACTCCTGCTTCGTCTCCTTCTCCTGCTCCTTCTCCACCTCCTGCTCCTTCTTCTCCTCCTGCTCCTGCCCCTCCACCTGCTTCTTCTCCAACTCATTCTCCTACTTCCCCTCCCGGTCCTTCTCCGTCTCCTGCTCCTCCTCCACCTCCTTCTCCTCCTCCACCTCCTTCTCCTCCTCCTGCTCCTTCTCCCACTCCTGCTCCTTCTCCCACTCCTGCTCCTTCTCCCACTCCTGCTCTTTCTCCCACTCCTGCTCCTGCTCCCACTCCTGCACCTTCTCCACTCCTGCTCAATCACCACCTACTACTGCTTCTTCTCCTCCTTCTCCTCCTCCTGCTCGTTCTGCACCTCCTGTTCCTTGTCTTCCTCCTGTTCCTTTTCTCACTCCTGCTCCTTCTCCACCTCCTGCTCCATCTCCACCTCCTGCTCCTTCTCCACCTCCTGCTCCTTCTCCTTCTCATGCTCCTTCTCCACATCCTGATCCTTCTCCACCTCCTGCTCCTTCTCCTCCTCCTGCTCCTACTCCTCCTCCTGCTCCTTCTTCTTCTCCTGCTCCTTCTTCTTCTCCTGCTCCTTCTCCTCCTCCTTCTCATTCTCCTCCTCCTGCTCCTTCTCCACCGCCTGCTCCTTCTCCACCGCCTGCTCCTTCTCCACCTCCTGCTCCTTCTTCTCCTCCTGCTCCTGCTCCTCCTCCTGCAACTTCTCCAACTCCTTCTCCTCCTCCTCCTGGTCCTTCTCCGCGTGCTACTTCTCCACCTATTGCCTCTTCTCCACCTCACGTTCCTTCTCCTCCTCCTGCTCCATCTCCACCGCCTCCTCCCCCTCCACCTACTTCTCCACCTCCTGCTCATTGTCCACCTCCTGCTCCATCTAGCCCTCCTGCTCCTTGTCGCCCTCCTGCTCCTTGTCGCCCTCCTGCTCCTTGTCGCCCTCCTGCTCCTTCTCGCCCACCTGCTTCTTCTCGCCCCCCTGCTCCTTCCTGCCCTACTGCTCCTTCTACACATCCTGCTCCTTCTCCACTCCTGCTCATTCACCATCTCCTGGTCCTTCTTCTCCTCCTTCTGCTCCTCCTCCACCACCCGCTCCTTGTCTTCCTCTTGATCCTTCTCCACCTCCTGCTCCTTCTCCTTCTCCTTCTCCTTCTCCTGCTCCTCCTTCTCCGCCTGCTCCATCTTCTCCTCCTGCTCCTTCTCAATTCCTGTGCCATCTCCAGCACCTGCTCCTTGTCAACCTCCTGCTACTTGATCACCTCCTGCTCCTTCTCGCCCTCCTGCTCCTTCCTGCCCACCTGCTCCTTCTCCACATCCTGCTCCTTCTCCACTCCTGCTCATTCACCACCTCCTGCTCCTTCTTCTCCTCCTTCTCCTCCTCCTGCTCCATCTGCACCTCCTGCTCCTTGTCTTCCTCCTGCTCCTTTTCTCCCTCCTGCTCCTACTCCACCTCCTGCTCCTTCTCCATCTCCTGCTCCTTCTCCAGCTCCTGCTCTTTCTCCCCCTCCTTCTCCTCATCCACCTCAGTCTCCTCCTCCTGCTCCTTGTCCACCTCCTGCTCCTTGTCCACCTCCTGCTCCTTGACCAATTGCTGCTCCTTCTCGCCCCCCTGCTCCTTCTGGCCTCCTGCTCCTTCTACACCTCCAGCCCCTTCTCCACTCCTGGTCATTCACCACCTCCTGCTCCATCTTCTCCTCCTTCTCCAACTCCTGCTCCATCTGCACCTCCTGCTCCTTGTCTTCCTCCTGCTCCTTTTCTCCATCCTGCTCCTACTCCACCTCCTGCTCCTACTCCACCTCCTGCTCCTACTCCACCTCCTGCTCCTTCTCCATCTCCTGCTCCTTCTCCATCTCCTGCTCCTTCTCCCCCTCCTGCTACATCTCCCCGTCCTGTTCCTCCTCCCCCTCCTGCTCCTTCTCCCCGTCCTGCGCTTTCTCCCCCTCCTTCTCCTCATCCACCTCCGTCTCCTCCTCCTGCTCCTTGTCCACCTACTGCTCCTTGTCCACCTGCTGCTCCTTGTCCATCTCCTGCTCCTTGTCCATCTCCTGCTCCTTGTCCATCTCCTGCTCCTTGTCCATCTCCTGCTCCTTGTCCAACTCCTGCTCCTTGTCCACCTGCTGCTCCTTCTCGCCCACCTGCTCCTTCCTGCCCTCCTGCTCCTTCTACACCTCCTGCTCCTTCTCCACTCCTGCTCATTCACCACCTGCTGCTCATTCTTCTCCTCCTTCTCCTCCTCCAACTCCTTCTCCACCTCCTACTCCTTGTCTTCCTCCTGCTCCTTTTCTCCCTCCTGCTCCATCTCCACCTCCTGCTCATTCCACTCCTCCTGCTCCTGCTCCTCCTCCTGCTCCTTCTCCAACTCATTCTCCTACTCTCCTTCCTGTTCCTTCTCCTCCTCCTGCTCCTTCTCCACCTATTGCTTCTCCCCACCTCCTGTTCCTTCTCCTCCTGCTGCTCCTTCTCCATCTCCTTCTCCTCCTCCACCTCATTCTCCTCCTACCGCTCCTTGTCTCCCTCCTGCTCCTTCTCCACCTCCTGTTCCTTCTCCACCTCCTGCTCCTTCTCCTCATCTTGCGCCTCCTCCACCTCCTGCTCCACCTCCTCCACCTGCTCCTTCTCCACCTCCTGCTCCTTCTCCTCATCTTGTGCGTTCTCCACCTCCTGCTCCATCTCCTCCTCCTCCTCCTACTCCTCCTCCTGCTCCTCCACCTGCTCCTTCTCCACCTCCTGTTCCTTCACCACTCCTGCTCCATTTCCACCTCCTGCTACATCTCCTCCTCCTGCTACTTCTCCTCCTCCTGCTTCTTCTCCAACTCGTTCTCCGACTCCCCCTTCTGGTCCTTCTCTGCCTCCTGCTCCTTCTCCACCTATTGCTTCTCCCCACCTCCTGTTCCTTCTCCTCCTGCTGCTGCTTCTCCACCTCCTGCTCTTTGTCCACATCCTGATCCTTGTCCACCTCCTGCTCCTTGTCCACCAAGTGCTCCTTCTCGCCCTCCTGCTCCTTCTCGCCCTCCTGCTCCTTCTCCACCTGCTGCTCCTTCTCCAACTGCTGCTCCTTCTCCACTCCTGCTTCGTCTCTTTCTCCTGCTCCTTCTCCACCTCCTGCTCCTTCTTCTCCTCCTGCTCCTGCCCCTCCTCCTGCTTCTTCTCCAACTCATGCTCCTACTCTCCCTCCTGGTCCTTCTCCGTCTCCTGCGCCTTCTCCACATCCTGCTCCTCCTCCACCTCCTTCTCCTCCTCCTGCTCCTTGTCCACCTCCTGCTCCTTGTCCACCTCCAGCTCCCTGTCCACCTCCTGCTGCTTGTCCAACTCCTGCCCCTTCTTCTCCTCCTTCTCCTCCTCATGGTCCTTTTCCACCTACTGCTCCTTGTCTTCCTCCTGCTCCTTGTCTCCCTCCTGCTCCTTCTCCACCTCCTGCTCCTTCTCCAACTCCTGCTACTTCCTGCCCTCCTGTTCATTCTCCACCTCCTGCTCCTTCTCCACTCCTGCTCATTCACCACCTCCTGCTCCTGCTTCTCCTCCTTCTCCTCCTCCTGCTACTTTTCCACTTCCTGCTCCTTGTCTCCCTCCTGCTCCTTGTCTCCCTCCTGCTCCTTCTCCTCCTCCTGCTCCGTCTCCACCTCCTGCTCGTGCTCAACCTCCTGCTCCTTCTCCTTCTCCTGCTCCTTCTCCACCTCCTGCTCCTTCTCCACCTCCTGCTGCTACTCATCTTGCGCCTGATCTGCCTCCTGCTCCTTCTCCTCCTCCTGCTTCTACTCCTCCTCCGGCTTCTTCTTCTTCTTCTTCTCCTGCTCCTTCTCCACTCCTGCTCCTTATCCTCCTCCTGCTCCTTATCCTCCTCCTGCTCCTTCTCGTCCTCCTGCTCCTTCTCCTCCTCCTGCTCCATCTCCACCTCCTGCTCCTTCTCCTCCTCCTGCTGCTGCTCCTCTTCCTACTTCTTCTCCAACTCCTTCTCCTACTCCACCTCCTGGTCCTTCTGCGCATCCTGCTCCTTCTCCACCTATTGCTTCTTCTCCACCTCCTGTTCGTTTTCCACCTCCTGATCCTTTTCCAACTCCTGCTCCTTGTCCACCTCCTGCTCCTGCTCCTCCTCCTGCTTCTTCTCCAACTCCTTCTCCAGCTCCTCCTCCTGGTCCTTCTCCGCCTCCTGCTCCTTTTCCACCTATTGCTTCTTCTCCTTCGCCTGTTCCTTCTCCTCCTCCTGCTCCTTCTCCACTTTCTTCTCCTCCTCCACCTCCTTCTCCTCCACCTGTTCCTTCTCCACCTCCTGCTTCTTCTCCACCTCCTGCTTCTTCTCCACCTCCTGCTCCTTGTCCACCTCCTGCTCCTTCTCAACCTCCTGCTCATTCTCCACCCCCTGCCCCTTCTTCCCTTGTTGCACCTGCTCCTCCTCCTGCATCTTCTCCAACTCCTTCTCCTGCTCCTCCTCCTGGAACTTCTCCGCCTCCTGCTCCTTCTCCACCTATTGCTTCTTCTCCTTCTCCTGTTCATTCTCCTCCTCCTGCTCCTTCTCCACCTCCTTCTCTTCCTCCACCTCCTTCTCCACCTCCTGCTCCTTTTCCACCTCCTGCTCCTTGCCCACCTCCTGCTCCTTGTCCTCCTCCTCCTCCGTGTCCACGTCCTGATTCTTGTCCACTTCCTGCTCATTGTCCACCTCCTGCTCCCTATGGCCCTCCTGATCCTTCTCGTCTTCCTGCTCCTTCTCCACCTCCTGGTCCTTCTCCTTCTCCTGCTGCTACTCCACCTCCTGCTCCTTCTCCTCCTCCTGCTCCTTCTCCTCCTCCTGCTCCTTCTCCTCCTCCTGCTCCTTCTCCACCTCCTGCTGCTACTCCACCTCCTGCTCCTTCTCCACCTCCTGCTCCTTCTCCTCATCTTGCGCCTTCTCCACCTCCTGCTACTTCTCCTCCTCCTGCACCGTCTCCACCTCCTGCTCCTTTTCCACCTCCTGCTCCTTCTTCTCCTCCTGCTCCTCCTACTGCTTGATCTCCAACTCCTCCTCGTCCTCCACCTCCTTCTCCTCCTACTGCTCCTTGTCCACCTCCTGCTCCTTCTCCACCTCCTGCTCCTTCTCCTCATCTTGCGCCTTCTCCACCCACTGCAGCTTCTCCTCCTCCTGCTCCTTCTCCTCCTGCTGCTCCTTCTTCTTCTCCTTCTCCTCCTCCTGATCCTCATCCACCTCATGCTCCTTGTCTCCCTCCTGCTCCTTCTCCACCTCCTGCTCCTTCTCCACCTCCTGCTCCTACTCCACCTCTTGCTCGTTCTCCACATCATGCTCCTTCTCCACCTTCTGCTCCTTCTCCTCATCTTGCGCCTTCTCCTCCTCCTGCCCCTTCTCCTCCTCCGGCTCCTACTCCTCCTGCTGCTCCTTCTTCTTCTCCTGCTCCTTCTCCACTCCTTCTCCTTCTCCTCCTCTTGCTCCATCTCGCCCTCCTGCTCCTTCTCGTCATCCTGCTCCTTCTCCCCCACCTGCTTCTACTCGCACTCCTGCTGCTTCTCGCCCTCCTGCTCCTTCTCCACCTCCTGCTCCTTCTCCACCTGCTGCTCCTTCTTCACTCCTGCTCATTCACCACCTCCTGCTCCTTCTTCTCCTCCTTCTCCTCCTGCTCCTCCTCCACCTTCCGCTCCATGTCTCCCTTCTGATCCTTCTCCACCTCCTGCTCCTTCTCCTTCTCCTGCTGCTTCTCCTTCTCCTGTTCCTACTCCCCCTCCTGCTCCTTCTCCACATCCTGCTCCTTGTCCCCCTCCTCCTCTTTCACCCCCTCCTTCTCCTCATCCACCTCCTTCTCCTCCTGCTGCTCCTTCTCGACCTCCTGGTCCTTCTTGCCCTCTTGCTTTTTCTCGCCCTGCTGCTCTTTCTCCACCTCATGCTCCTTCTACACCTGCTGCTTCTTCTCCACTCCTGCTCATTCACCACCTCCTGCTCCATCTTCTTCACCTGCTCCATCTTGTCCTCCTCCTCCATCTCAATTCCTGCTCCATCTCCAGCTCCTGCTCCTTCTCCTCCTCGTCCTCCTCCACCCCATCGTGCTCCTTGTCCACCGCCTGCTCCTTCTCCCCCTCCTGCTCATTCTCCCCCTCCAGCTCTTTCTCCCCCTCCTGCTCCTTCTCCTGCTCCTGCTCCATCTCCACCTCCTGCTCCTTCTCCAAGTCCTGCTCCTTCTCCTCATCTTGCGCCTTCTCCACCTCCTGCTCCTTCTCCTCCTCCTGCTCCTACTCCTCCTCCTGTTCCTTCTTCTTCTCTTTCAAGTTCTCCACTCCTGCTCCTTCTCCTCCTCCTGCTCCTTCTCCTCCTCCTGCTCCTTCTCCTCCTCCTGCTCCTTCTCCTCCTCCTGCTCCTTCTCCTCCTCCTGCTCCTTCTCCACCTACTTCTCCTTCTCCACCTCTTGCTCCTTCTCCACCTTCTGCTCCTTCTCCTCCTCCTGCTCCTTCTCCTCCTCCTGCTCCTTCTCCTCCTCCTGCTCCTTCTCCTCATCTTGCGCCTTCTCCACCTCCTGCTCCATCTCCTCCTCCTGCTCCTACTCCTCCTCCTGCTCCTACTCCTCCTCCTGCTCCTCCACCTGCTCCTTCTCCACCTCCTGTTCCTTCACCACTCCTGCTCCATTTCCACCTCCTGCTACATCTCCTCCTCCTGCTCCTTCTCCTCCTCCTGCTTCTTCTCCAACTCGTTCTCCGACTCCCCCTTCTGGTCCTTCTCCGCCTCCTGCTCCTTCTCCACCTATTGTTTCTCCCCACCTCCTGTTCCTTCTCCTCCTGCTGCTGCTTCTCCACCTCCTGCTCTTTGTCCACATCCTGATCCTTGTCCACCTCCTGCTCCTTGTCCACCAAGTGCTCCTTCTCGCCCTCCTGCTCCTTCTCGCCCTCCTGCTCCTTCTCCACCTGCTGCTCCTTCTCCAACTGCTGCTCCTTCTCCACTCCTGCTTCGTCTCCTTCTCCTGCTCCTTCTCCACCTCCTGCTCCTTCTTCTCCTCCTGCTCCTGCCCCTCCTCCTGCTTCTTCTCCAACTCATGCTCCTACTCTCCCTCCTGGTCCTTCTCCGTCCCCTGCTCCTTCTCCACATCCTGCTCCTCCTCCACCTCCTTGTCCACCTCCTGCTCCTTGTCCACCTCCTGCTCCTTGTCCACCTCCTGCTCCCTGTCCACCTCCTGCTGCTTGTCCAACTCCTGCCCCTTCTTCTCCTCCTTCTCCTCCTCATGGTCCTTTTCCACCTACTGCTCCTTGTCTTCCTCCTGCTCCTTGTCTCCCTCCTGCTCCTTCTCCACCTCCTGCTCCTTCTCCAACTCCTGCTACTTCCTGCCCTCCTGTTCATTCTCCACCTCCTGCTCCTTCTCCACTCCTGCTCATTCACCACCTCCTGCTCCTGCTTCTCCTCCTTCTCCTCCTCCTGCTACTTTTCCACTTCCTGCTCCTTGTCTCCCTCCTGCTCCTTGTCTCCCTCCTGCTCCTTCTCCTCCGCCTGCTCCGTCTCCACCTCCTGCTCGTGCTCAACCTCCTGCTCCTTCTCCTTCTCCTGCTCCTTCTCCACCTCCTGCTCCTTCTCCACCTCCTGCTGCTACTCATCTTGCGCCTGATATGCCTCCTGCTCCTTCTCCTCCTCCTGCTTCTACTCCTCCTCCGGCTTCTTCTTCTTCTCCACCTCCTGCTCCTTCTCCACCTCCTGCTCCTACTCCACCTCTTGCTCGTTCTCCACATCATGCTCCTTCTCCACCTTCTGCTCCTTCTCCTCATCTTGCACCTTCTCCTCCTCCTGCCCCTTCTCCTCCTCCGGCTCCTACTCCTCCTGCTGCTCCTTCTTCTTCTCCTGCTCCTTCTCCACTCCTTCTCCTTCTCCTCCTCTTGCTCCATCTCGCCCTCCTGCTCCTTCTC
This sequence comes from Heptranchias perlo, assembly GCF_035084215.1. Taxonomy (NCBI): domain Eukaryota; kingdom Metazoa; phylum Chordata; class Chondrichthyes; order Hexanchiformes; family Hexanchidae; genus Heptranchias; species Heptranchias perlo. The sequence goes on along the minus strand of NC_090354.1, from coordinate 37,275,433 downwards.
GTCATCCTGCTCCTTCTCGCCCACCTGCTTCTACTCGCACTCCTGCTGCTTCTCGCCCTCCTGCTCCTTCTCCACCTCCTGCTCCTTCTCCACCTGCTGCTCCTTCTTCACTCCTGCTCATTCACCACCTCCTGCTCCTTCTTCTCCTCCTTCTCCTCCTGCTCCTCCTCCACCTTCCGCTCCATGTCTCCCTTCTGATCCTTCTCCACCTCCTGCTCCTTCTCCTTCTCCTGCTGCTTCTCCTTCTCCTGTTCCTACTCCCCCTCCTGCTCCTTCTCCACATCCTGCTCCTTGTCCCCCTCCTCCTCTTTCACCCCCTCCTTCTCCTCATCCACCTCCTTCTCCTCCTGCTGCTCCTTCTCGACCTCCTGGTCCTTCTTGCCCTCTTGCTTTTTCTCGCCCTGCTGCTCTTTCTCCACCTCATGCTCCTTCTACACCTGCTGCTTCTTCTCCACTCCTGCTCATTCACCACCTCCTGCTCCATCTTCTTCACCTGCTCCATCTTGTCCTCCTCCTCCATCTCAATTCCTGCTCCATCTCCAGCTCCTGCTCCTTCTCCTCCTCGTCCTCCTCCACCCCATCGTGCTCCTTGTCCACCGCCTGCTCCTTCTCCCCCTCCTGCTCATTCTCCCCCTCCAGCTCTTTCTCCCCCTCCTGCTCCTTCTCCTGCTCCTGCTCCATCTCCACCTCCTGCTCCTTCTCCAAGTCCTGCTCCTTCTCCTCATCTTGCGCCTTCTCCACCTCCTGCTCCTTCTCCTCCTCCTGCTCCTACTCCTCCTCCTGTTCCTTCTTCTTCTCTTTCAAGTTCTCCACTCCTGCTCCTTCTCCTCCTCCTGCTCCTTCTCCTCCTCCTGCTCCTTCTCCTCCTCCTGCTCCTTCTCCTCCTCCTGCTCCTTCTCCTCCTCCTGCTCCTTCTCCACCTACTTCTCCTTCTCCACCTCCTGCTCCTTCTCCACCTTCTGCTCCTTCTCCTCCTCCTGCTCCTTCTCCTCCTCCTGCTCCTTCTCCTCCTCCTGCTCCTTCTCCTCATCTTGCGCCTTCTCCACCTCCTGCTCCATCTCCTCCTCCTGCTCCTACTCCTCCTCCTGCTCCTACTCCTCCTCCTGCTCCTCCACCTGCTCCTTCTCCACCTCCTGTTCCTTCACCACTCCTGCTCCATTTCCACCTCCTGCTACATCTCCTCCTCCTGCTCCTTCTCCTCCTCCTGCTTCTTCTCCAACTCGTTCTCCGACTCCCCCTTCTGGTCCTTCTCCGCCTCCTGCTCCTTCTCCACCTATTGTTTCTCCCCACCTCCTGTTCCTTCTCCTCCTGCTGCTGCTTCTCCACCTCCTGCTCTTTGTCCACATCCTGATCCTTGTCCACCTCCTGCTCCTTGTCCACCAAGTGCTCCTTCTCGCCCTCCTGCTCGTTCTCGCCCTCCTGCTCCTTCTCCACCTGCTGCTCCTTCTCCAACTGCTGCTCCTTCTCCACTCCTGCTTCGTCTCCTTCTCCTGCTCCTTCTCCACCTCCTGCTCCTTCTTCTCCTCCTGCTCCTGCCCCTCCTCCTGCTTCTTCTCCAACTCATGCTCCTACTCTCCCTCCTGGTCCTTCTCCGTCCCCTGCTCCTTCTCCACATCCTGCTCCTCCTCCACCTCCTTGTCCACCTCCTGCTCCTTGTCCACCTCCTGCTCCTTGTCCACCTCCTGCTCCCTGTCCACCTCCTGCTGCTTGTCCAACTCCTGCCCCTTCTTCTCCTCCTTCTCCTCCTCATGGTCCTTTTCCACCTACTGCTCCTTGTCTTCCTCCTGCTCCTTGTCTCCCTCCTGCTCCTTCTCCACCTCCTGCTCCTTCTCCAACTCCTGCTACTTCCTGCCCTCCTGTTCATTCTCCACCTCCTGCTCCTTCTCCACTCCTGCTCATTCACCACCTCCTGCTCCTGCTTCTCCTCCTTCTCCTCCTCCTGCTACTTTTCCACTTCCTGCTCCTTGTCTCCCTCCTGCTCCTTGTCTCCCTCCTGCTCCTTCTCCTCCTCCTGCTCCGTCTCCACCTCCTGCTCGTGCTCAACCTCCTGCTCCTTCTCCTTCTCCTGCTCCTTCTCCACCTCCTGCTCCTTCTCCACCTCCTGCTGCTACTCATCTTGCGCCTGATCTGCCTCCTTCTCCTTCTCCTCCTCCTGCTTCTACTCCTCCTCCGGCTTCTTCTTCTTCTTCTTCTCCTGCTCCTTCTCCACTCCTGCTCCTTATCCTCCTCCTGCTCCTGATCCTCCTCCTGCTCCTTCTCGTCCTCCTGCTCCTTCTCCTCCTCCTGCTCCATCTCCACCTCCTGCTCCTTCTCCTCCTCCTGCTGCTGCTCCTCTTCCTACTTCTTCTCCAACTCCTTCTCCTACTCCACCTCCTGGTCCTTCTGCGCATCCTGCTCCTTCTCCACCTATTGCTTCTTCTCCACCTCCTGTTCGTTTTCCACCTCCTGATCCTTTTCCAACTCCTGCTCCTTGTCCACCTCCTGCTCCTGCTCCTCCTCCTGCTTCTTCTCCAACTCCTTCTCCAGCTCCTCCTCCTGGTCCTTCTCCGCCTCCTGCTCCTTTTCCACCTATTGCTTCTTCTCCTTCGCCTGTTCCTTCTCCTCCTCCTGCTCCTTCTCCACTTTCTTCTCCTCCTCCACCTCCTTCTCCTCCACCTGTTCCTTCTCCACCTCCTGCTTCTTCTCCACCTCCTGCTTCTTCTCCACCTCCCGCTCCTTGTCCACCTCCTGCTCCTTCTCAACCTCCTGCTCATTCTCCACCTCCTGCCCCTTCTTCCCTTGTTGCACCTGCTCCTCCTCCTGCATCTTCTCCAACTCCTTCTCCTGCTCCTCCTCCTGGAACTTCTCCGCCTCCTGCTCCTTCTCCACCTATTGCTTCTTCTCCTTCTCCTGTTCATTCTCCTCCTCCTGCTCCTTCTCCACCTCCTTCTCTTCCTCCACCTCCTTCTCCACCTCCTGCTCCTTGTCCACCTCCTGCTCCTTGCCCACCTCCTGCTCCTTGTCCTCCTCCTCCTCCGTGTCCACGTCCTGATTCTTGTCCACTTCCTGCTCATTGTCCACCTCCTGCTCCTTATGGCCCTCCTGATCCTTCTCGTCTTCCTGCTCCTTCTCCACCTCCTGGTCCTTCTCCTTCTCCTGCTGCTACTCGACCTCCTGCTCCTTCTCCTCCTCCTGCTCCTTCTCCTCCTCCTGCTCCTTCTCCTCCTCCTGCTCCTTCTCCACCTCCTGCTGCTACTCCACCTCCTGCTCCTTCTCCACCTCCTGCTCCTTCTCCTCATCTTGCGCCTTCTCCACCTCCTGCTACTTCTCCTCCGCCTGCTCCGTCTCCACCTCCTGCTCCTTGTCCACCTCCTGCTCCTTCTCCACCTCCTGCTCCTTCTCCTCATCTTGCGCCTTCTCCACCCACTGCAGCTTCTCCTCCACCTGCTCCTTCTCCTCCTGCTGCTCCTTCTTCTTCTCCTTCTCCTCCTCCTGATCCTCATCCACCTCATGCTCCTTGTCTCCCTCTTGCTCCTTCTCCACCTCCTGCTCCTTCTCCACCTCCTGCTCCTACTCCACCTCTTGCTCGTTCTCCACATTATGCTCCTTCTCCACCTCCTGCTCCTTCTCCTCATCTTGCGCCTTCTCCTCCTCCTGCCCCTTCTCCTCCTCCGGCTCCTACTCCTCTTGCTGCTCCTTCTTCTTCTCCTGCTCCTTCTCCACTCCTTCACCTTCTCCTCCTCTTGCTCCATCTCGCCCTCCTGCTCCTTCTCGTCATCCTGCTCCTTCTCGCCCACCTGCTTCTGCTCGCACTCCTGCTGCTTCTCGCCCTCCTGCTCCTTCTCCACCTCCTGCTCCTTCTCCACCTGCTGCTCCTTCTCCACTCCTGCTCATTCACCACCTCCTGCTCCATCTTCTTCACCTGCTCCATCTTGTCCTCCTCCTCCTTCTCAATTCCTACTCCATCTCCAGCTCCTGCTCCTTCTCCTCCTCGTCCTCCTCCACCCCCTCGTGCTCCTTGTCCACCGCCTGCTCCTTGTCCCCCTCCTGCTCATTCTCCCCCTCCAGCTCTTTCTCACCCTCCTGCTCCTTCTCCTGCTCCTGCTCCATCTCCACCTCCTGCTCCATCTCCACCTCCTGCTCCTTCTCCACCTCCAGCTCCTTCTCCTCATCCTGCGCCTTCTCCACCTCCTGCTCCTTCTCCTCCTCCTGCTCCTCCTCCTGCTCCTTCTTCTTCTCTTTCTGGTTCTCCACTCCTGCTCCTTCTCCTCCTCCTGCTCCTTCTCCTCCTCCTGCTCCTTCTCCTCGTCCTGCTCCTTCTCCACCTCCTGCTCCTTCTCCTCCTCCTGCTCCTTCTCCTCCACCTGCTCCTTCTCCTCCTCCTGCTCCTTCTCCTCCTCCTGCTCCTTCTCCTCATCCTGCTCCTTCTCCACCTCCTGCTCCTTCTCCACCTCCTGCTCCTTCTCCTCTTCCTGCTCCTTCTCCTCCTCCTGCTCCTTCTCCTCCTCCTGCTCCTTCTCCTCGACCTGCTCCTTCTCCACCTCCTGCTCCTTCTCCTCCTCCTGCTCCTTCTCCTCCTCCTGCTCCTTCTCCTCCTCCTGCTCCTTCTCCTCCTCCTGCTCCTTCTCCTCCTCCTGATCCTTCTCCTCCTCCTGATCCTTCTTCGCCACCGTCTCCTCCTCCTCCACCTACTTCTCCTCCTCCTGCTCCCTGTCCACCTGCCGCTCCTTGTCCACCTCCTGCTCCTTGTCCACCTCCTGCTCCTTGTACACCTCCTGCTCCTTGTCCACCTCCTTCTCCTTGTCCACCTCGTGCTCCTTGTCCACCTCGTGCTCCGTGTCCACCTCCTGCTCCTTGTCCAACTCCTGCTCCAACTAGCCCTCCTGCTCCTTCTCGCCCACCTGCTTCTTCTCGCACTCCTGCTCCTTCTCGCCCTCTTGCTCCTTCTCCAACTCATGTTCCTTCTCCACCTGCTGCTCCTTCTCCACTCCTGCTCATTCACCACCTCCTGCTGCTTCTTCTCCTCCTTCTCCTCCTCCTGCTACTCCTCCACCTCCCGCTCCTTGTCTCCCTCCTGATCCTTCACCTCCTGCTCCTTCTCCTTCTCCTTCTCCTGCTCCTTCTTCTCCGCCTGCTCCATCTTCTCCTCCTGCTCCTTCTCAATTCCTGGGCCATCTCCAGCTCCTGCTAATTGTACACCTCCTGCTCCTTGTCAACCTCCTGCTCCTTGTCCAACTCCTGCTCCTTCTTGCCCTCCTGCTCCTTCCTGCACTCCTGTTCCTTCTCCACCTCCTGGTCCTTCTCCACTCCTGCTCATTCACCACCTCCTGCTAATTCTTCTCCTCCTTCTAGTCCTCCTGCTCCTTCTGCACCTCCTGCACCTTGTCTTCCTCCTGCTCCTTTTCTGCCTCCTGCTCCTTCTCCACCTCCTTGTCCTCCTCCACCTCATTCTCCTCCTTTTGCTCCTTGCCCACCTCCTGCTCCTTGTCCACCTCATGCTTCTTGTCCACCTCATGCTTCTTGTCCACCTCCTGCTCTTTCTCGCCCTCGTGCTCCTTCTCGTTCTCCTTCTCCTTCTCTCCCTCCTTCTCGCCCTCCTGCTCCTTCTCGCCCACCTGCTCCTTCTCGCCCTCCTGCTCCTTCTGCACCTGCTGCTCCTTCTCCAACTGCTGCTCCTTCTCCACCTCCTGCTCCTTCTTCTCCTCCTGCTCCTGCCCCTCCTCCTGCTTCTTCTCCAACTCATTCTCCCACTCCCCCTCCTGGTCCTTCTCCGTCTCCTGCTCCTTCTCCACATCCTTCTCCTCCTCCACCTCCTTCTCCTCCTCCTGCTCCTTGTCCACCTCCTGCACCTTGTCCACCTCCTGCTCCCCGTCCACCTCCTGCTCCTTGTCCAACTCCTGCCCCTTCTTCTCCTCCTTCTCCTCCTCATGGTCCTTTTCCACCTCCTGCTCCTTGTCTTCCACCTGCTGCTTCTCGCCCTCCTACTCCTTCTCCACCTCCTGCTCCTTCTCCACCTGCTGCTCCTTCTCCACTCCTGCTCATTCACCACCTCCTGCTCCTTCTTCTCCTCCTTCTCCTCCTGCTCCTCCTCCACCTTCCGCTCCATCTTTCCCTTCTGATCCTTCTCCACCTCCTGCTCCTTCTCCTTCTCCTGCTGCTTCTCCTTCTTCTGTTCCTACTCCCCCTCCTGCTCATTCTCCCCCTCCAGCTCTTTCTCACCCTCCTGCTCCTTCTCCTGCTGCTGCTCCATCTCCACCTCCTGCTCCATCTCCACCTCCTGCTCCTTCTCCACCTCCAGCTCCTTCTCCTCATCCTGCGCCTTCTCCACCTCCTGCTCCTTCTCCTCCTCCTGCTCCTCCTCCTGCTCCTTCTTCTTCTCTTTCTGGTTCTCCACTCCTGCTCCTTCTCCTCCTCCTGCTCCTTCTCCTCCTCCTGCTCCTTCTCCTCCTCCCGCTCCTTCTCCTCGTCCTGCTCCTTCTCCACCTCCTGCTCCTTCTCCTCCTCCTGCTCCTTCTCCTCCTCCTGCTCCTTCTCCTCCACCTGCTCCTTCTCCTCCTCCTGCTCCTTCTCCTCCTCCTGCTCCTTCTCCTCATCCTGCTCCTTCTCCACCTCCTGCTCCTTCTCCACCTCCTGCTCCTTCTCCTCTTCCTGCTCCTTCTCCTCCTCCTGCTCCTTCTCCTCCTCCTGCTCCTTCTCCTCGTCCTGCTCCTTCTCCACCTCCTGCTCCATCTCCTCCTCCTGCTCCTTCTCCTCGTCCTGCTCCTTCTCCACCTCCTGCTCCTTCTCCTCCTCCTGCTCCTTCTCCTCCTCCTGCTCCTTCTCCTCCACCTGCTCCTTCTCCTCCTCCTGCTCCTTCTCCTCCTCCTGCTCCTTCTCCTCATCCTGCTCCTTCTCCACCTCCTGCTCCTTCTCCACATCCTGCTCCTTCTCCTCCTCCTGCTCCTTCTCCTCCTCCTGCTCCTTCTCCTCCTCCTGCTCCTTCTCCTCGTCCTGCTCCTTCTCCACCTCCTGCTCCTTCTCCTCCTCCTGCTCCTTCTCCTCCTCCTGATCCTTCTCCTCCTCCTGATCCTTCTTCGCCACCGTCTCCTCCTCCTCCACCTACTTCTCCTCCTCCTGCTCCCTGTCCACCTGCCGCTCCTTGTCCACCTCCTGCTCCTTGTCCACCTCCTGCTCCTTGTACACCTCCTGCTCCTTGTCCACCTCCTGCTCCTTGTCCACCTCGTGCTCCTTGTCCACCTCGTGCTCCGTGTCCACCTCCTGCTCCTTGTCCAACTCCTGCTCCAACTAGCCCTCCTGCTCCTTCTCGCCCACCTGCTTCTTCTCGCACTCCTGCTCTTTCTCGCCCTCTTGCTCCTTCTCCAACTCATGTTCCTTCTCCACCTGCTGCTCCTTCTCCACTCCTGCTCATTCACCACCTCCTGCTGCTGCTTCTCCTCCTTCTCCTCCTCCTGCTACTCCTCCACCTCCCGCTCCTTGTCTCCCTCCTGATCCTTCTCCACCTCCTGCTCCTTCTCCTTCTCCTTCTCCTGCTCCTTCTTCTCCGCCTGCTCCATCTTCTCCTCCTGCTCCTTCTCAATTCCTGGGCCATCTCCAGCTCCTGCTAATTGTCCACCTCCTGCTCCTTGTCAACCTCCTGCTCCTTGTCCAACTCCTGCTCCTTCTTGCCCTCCTGCTCCTTCCTGCACTCCTGTTCCTTCTCCACCTCCTGGTCCTTCTCCACTCCTGCTCATTCACCACCTCCTGCTAATTCTTCTCCTCCTTCTAGTCCTCCTGCTCCTTCTGCACCTCCTGCACCTTGTCTTCCTCCTGCTCCTTTTCTGCCTCCTGCTCCTTCTCCACCTCCTTGTCCTCCTCCACCTCATTCTCCTCCTTTTGCTCCTTGCCCACCTCCTGCTCCTTGTCCACCTCATGCTTCTTGTCCACCTCATGCTTCTTGTCCACCTCCTGCTCTTTCTCGCCCTCGTGCTCCTTCTCGTTCTCCTTCTCCTTCTCTCCCTCCTTCTCGCCCTCCTGCTCCTTCTCGCCCACCTGCTCCTTCTCGCCCTCCTGCTCCTTCTGCACCTGCTGCTCCTTCTCCAACTGCTGCTCCTTCTCCACCTCCTGCTCCTTCTTCTCCTCCTGCTCCTGCCCCTCCTCCTGCTTCTTCTCCAACTCATTCTCCCACTCCCCCTCCTGGTCCTTCTCCGTCTCCTGCTCCTTCTCCACATCCTTCTCCTCCTCCACCTCCTTCTCCTCCTCCTGCTCCTTGTCCACCTCCTGCACCTTGTCCACCTCCTGCTCCCCGTCCACCTCCTGCTCCTTGTCCAACTCCTGCCCCTTCTTCTCCTCCTTCTCCTCCTCATGGTCCTTTTCCACCTCCTGCTCCTTGTCTTCCACCTGCTGCTTCTCGCCCTCCTACTCCTTCTCCACCTCCTGCTCCTTCTCCACCTGCTGCTCCTTCTCCACTCCTGCTCATTCACCACCTCCTGCTCCTTCTTCTCCTCCTTCTCCTCCTGCTCCTCCTCCACCTTCCGCTCCATCTTTCCCTTCTGATCCTTCTCCACCTCCTGCTCCTTCTCCTTCTCCTGCTGCTTCTCCTTCTTCTGTTCCTACTCCCCCTCCTGCTCATTCTCCCCCTCCAGCTCTTTCTCACCCTCCTGCTCCTTCTCCTGCTCCTGCTCCATCTCCACCTCCTGCTCCATCTCCACCTCCTGCTCCTTCTCCACCTCCAGCTCCTTCTCCTCATCCTGCGCCTTCTCCACCTCCTGCTCCTTCTCCTCCTCCTGCTCCTCCTCCTGCTCCTTCTTCTTCTCTTTCTGGTTCTCCACTCCTGCTCCTTCTCCTCCTCCTGCTCCTTCTCCTCCTCCTGCTCCTTCTCCTCCTCCTGCTCCTTCTCCTCGTCCTGCTCCTTCTCCACCTCCTGCTCCTTCTCCTCCTCCTGCTCCTTCTCCTCCTCCTGCTCCTTCTCCTCCACCTGCTCCTTCTCCTCCTCCTGCTCCTTCTCCTCCTCCTGCTCCTTCTCCTCATCCTGCTCCTTCTCCACCTCCTGCTCCTTCTCCACCTCCTGCTCCTTCTCCTCTTCCTGCTCCTTCTCCTCCTCCTGCTCCTTCTCCTCCTCCTGCTCCTTCTCCTCGTCCTGCTCCTTCTCCACCTCCTGCTCCTTCTCCTCCTCCTGCTCCTTCTCCTCCTCCTGCTCCTTCTCCTCCTCCTGCTCCTTCTCCTCCTCCTGATCCTTCTCCTCCTCCTGATCCTTCTTCTCCACCGTCTCCTCCTCCTCAACCTACTTCTCCTCCTCCTGCTCCCTGTCCACCTGCCGCTCCTTGTCCACCTCCTGCTCCTTGTCCACCTCCTGCTCCTTGTACACCTCCTGCTCCTTGTCCACCTCCTGCTCCTTGTCCACCTCGTGCTCCTTGTCCACCTCGTGCTCCGTGTCCACCTCCTGCTCCTTGTCCAACTCCTGCTCCAACTAGCCCTCCTGCTCCTTCTCGCCCACCTGCTTCTTCTCGCACTCCTGCTCCTTCTCGCCCTCTTGCTCCTTCTCCAACTCATGTTCCTTCTCCACCTGCTGCTCCTTCTCCACTCCTGCTCATTCACCACCTCCTGCTGCTTCTTCTCCTCCTTCTCCTCCTCCTGCTCCTCCTCCACCTCCCGCTCCTTGTCTCCCTCCTGATCCTTCTCCACCTCCTGCTCCTTCTCCTTCTCCTTCTCCTGCTCCTTCTTCTCCGCCTGCTCCATCTTCTCCTCCTGCTCCTTCTCAATTCCTGGGCCATCTCCAGCTCCTGCTAATTGTCCACCTCCTGCTCCTTGTCAACCTCCTGCTCCTTGTCCAACTCCTGCTCCTTCTTGCCCTCCTGCTCCTTCCTGCACTCCTGTTCCTTCTCCACCTCCTGGTCCTTCTCCACTCCTGCTCATTCACCACCTCCTGCTAATTCTTCTCCTCCTTCTAGTCCTCCTGCTCCTTCTGCACCTCCTGCACCTTGTCTTCCTCCTGCTCCTTTTCTGCCTCCTGCTCCTTCTCCACCTCCTTGTCCTCCTCCACCTCATTCTCCTGCTTTTGCTCCTTGCCCACCTCCTGCTCCTTGTCCACCACATGCTTCTTGTCCACCTCATGCTTCTTGTCCACCTCCTGCTCTTTCTCGCCCTCGTGCTCCTTCTCGTTCTCCTTCTCCTTCTCTCCCTCCTTCTCGCCCTCCTGCTCCTTCTCGCCCACCTGCTCCTTCTCGCCCTCCTGCTCCTTCTGCACCTGCTGCTCCTTCTCCAACTGCTGCTCCTTCTCCACCTCCTGCTCCTTCTTCTCCTCCTGCTCCTGCCCCTCCTCCTGCTTCTTCTCCAACTCATTCTCCCACTCCCCCTCCTGGTCCTTCTCCGTCTCCTGCTCCTTCTCCACATCCTTCTCCTCCTCCACCTCCTTCTCCTCCTCCTGCTCCTTGTCCACCTCCTGCACCTTGTCCACCTCCTGCTCCCCGTCCACCTCCTGCTCCTTGTCCAACTCCTGCCCATTCTTCTCCTCCTTCTCCTCCTCATGGTCCTTTTCCACCTCCTGCTCATTGTCTTCCACCTGCTGCTTCTCGCCCTCCTACTCCTTCTCCACCTCCTGCTCCTTCTCCACCTGCTGCTCCTTCTCCACTCCTGCTCATTCACCACCTCCTGCTCCTTCTTCTCCTCCTTCTCCTCCTGCTCCTCCTCCACCTTCCGCTCCATCTTTCCCTTCTGATCCTTCTCCACCTCCTGCTCCTTCTCCTTCTCCTGCTGCTTCTCCTTCTTCTGTTCCTACTCCCCCTCCTGCTCCTTCTCCACCTCCTGCTCCTTGTCCCCCTCCTGCTCTTTCACCCCCTCCTTCTCCTCATCCACCTCCTTTTCCTCCTCCTGCTCCTTCTCGACCTCCTGGTCTTTCTTGCCCTCCTGCTTTTTCTCGCCCTGCTGCTCTTTCTCCACCTCATGCTCCTTCTACACCTGCTGCTCCTTCTCCACTCCTGCTCATTCACCACCTCCTGCTCCATCTTCTTCACCTGCTCCTTCTTGTCCTCCTCCTCCTTTTCAATTCCTGCTCCATCTCCAGCTCCTGCTCCTTCTCCTCCTCGTCCTCCTCCACCCCCTCCTGCTCCTTGTCCACCGCCTGCTCCTTCTCCCCCTCAGCTCATTCTCCCCATCCAGCTCTTTCTCCCCCTCCTGCTCCTTCACCTGCTCCTGCTCCTTCTCCACCTCCTGCTCCTTCTCCACCTCCTGCTCCTTATCCTCCTCCTGCTCCTTCTCCACCTCCTGCTCCTTCTCCACCTCCATCTCCTTCTCCACCTCCTGCTCCTTCTTCTCCTCCTGCTCCTTCTCCACCTCCTGCTCCTTCTCCACCTCCATCTCCTTCTCCTCCTCCTTCTCCTTCTTCTTCTCTTGCAGGTTCTCCACTCCTGCTCCTTCTCCTCCTCCTGCTCCTTCTCCTCCTCCTGCTCCTTCTCCACCTCCTGCTCCTTATCCTCCTCCTGCTCCTTCTCCACCTCCTGCTCCTTCTCCACCTCCATCTCCTTCTCCACCTCCTGCTCCTTCTTCTCCTGCTGCTCCTGCTCCTCCTCCTGCATCTTCTCCAACTCCTTCTCCTACTCCTCCTCCTGGTCCTTCTACACGTCGTGCTCCATCTCCAACTAATGCTTCTTCTCCACCTCCGGTACCTTCTCCTCCCCCTGCTCCATCTCCACCGTCTCCTCCTCCTCCACCTACTTCTCCTCCTCCTGCTCCCTGTCCACCTGCCGCTTCTCGACCACCTCCTGCTCCTTGTACACCTCCTGCTCCTTGTCCACCTCGTGATCCGTGTCCACCTCCTGCTCCGTGTCCACCTCCTGCTCCGTGTCCACCTCCTGCTCCGTTTCCACCTCCTGCTCCTTGTCCACCTCCTGCTCCTTGTCCACCTCCTGCTCATTGTCCACCTCCTGCTCCATCGAGCCCTCCTGCTCCTTCTCGCCCACCTGCTTCTTCTCGCACTCCTGCTCCTTCTCGCCCTCTTGCTCCTTCTCCACCTAATTTTCCTTCTCCACCTGCTGCTCCTTCTCCACTCCTGCTCATTCACCACCTCCTGCTGCTTCTTCTCCTCCTTCTCCTCCTCCTGCTCCTCCTCCACCCCCCGGCCTTGTCTCCCTCCTGATCCTTCTCCACCTCCTGCTCCTTCTCCTTCTTCTCCTTCTCCTTCTCCTTCTCCTGCTCCTTCTTCTCCGCCTGCTCCATCTTCTCCTCCTGCTCCTTCTCAATTCCTGGGCCATCTCCGGCTCCTGCTAATTGTCCACCTCCTGCTCCTTGTCAACCTCCTGCCCCTTGTCCACCTCCTGCTCCTTCTCGCCCTCCTGCTCCTTCCTGCCCTCCTGCTCCTTCTCCACCTCCTGCTCCTTCTCCACCTCCTGCTCCTTCTCCACTCCTGCTCATTCACCACCTCCTGCTCCTTCTTCTCCTCCTTCTAGTCCTCCTGCTCCTTCTGCACCTCCTGCACCTTGTCTTACTCCTGCTTCTTTTCTGCCTCCTGCTGCATCTCCGCCTCCTTGTCCTCCTCCACCTCATTCTCCTCCTTTTGCTCCTTGCCCACCTCCTGTTCCTTGTCCACCTCCTGCTCCTTGTCCACTTCATGCTTCTTGTCCACCTCCTGCTTTTTCTCGCCCTCCTGCTCCTTCTCGCCCTCCTGCTCCTTCTCGCCCTCCTGCTCCTTCTCGGCCTCCTGCTCCTACTCGCCCACCTGCTCCTTCTCGCCCTCCTGCTCCTTCTCCAACTGCTGCTCCTTCTCCAACTGCTGCTCCTTCTCCACTCCTGCTTCGTCTCCTTCTCCTGCTCCTTCTCCACCTCCTGCTCCTTCTTCTCCTCCTGCTCCTGCCCCTCCTCCTGCTTCTTCTCCAACTCATTCTCCCACTCCCCCTCCTGGTCCTTCTCCGTCTCCTGCTCCTTCTCCACATCCTTCTCCTCCTCCACCTCCTTCTCCTCCTCCTGCTCCTTGTCCACCTCCTGCTCCCTGTCCACCTCCTGCTCCCTGTCCACCTCCTGCTCCTTGTCCAACTCCTGCCCCTTCTTCACCTCCTTCTCCTCCTCATGATCCTTTTCCACCTACTGCTCCTTGTCTTCCTCCTGCTCCTTGTCTCCCTCCTGCTCCTTCTCCACCTCCTGCTCCTTCTCCAACTCCTGCTACTTCCTGCCCTCCTGCTCACTCTCCACCTCCTGCTCCTTCTCCTTATCCTGCTCCTTCTCCACCTCCTGCTCCTTCTCCACCTCCTGCTGCGACTCATCTTGCGCCTGATCCACCTCCTGCTCCTTCTCTTCCACCGCTCCATCTCCACCGTCTCCTCCTCCTCCACCTACTTCTCCTCCTCCTGCTCCCTGTCCACCTGCCGCTCCTTGTCCACCTGCCGCTCCGTGTCCACCTCGTGCTCCGTGTCCACCTCGTGCTCCGTGTCCACCTCGTGCTCCGTGTCCACCTCGTGCTCCGTGTCCACCTCGTGCTCATTGTCCACCTCCTGCTCATTGTCCACCTCCTGCTCATTGTCCACCTCCTGCTCATTGTCCACCTCCTGCTCCATCTCGCCCACCTGCTTCTTCTGGCACTCCTTCTCCTTCTCGCCCTCTTGCTCCTTCTCCACCTAATGTTCCTTCTCCACCTGCTGCTCCTTCTCCACTCCTGCTCATTCACCACCTGCTGCTGCTTCTTCTCCTCCTTCTCCTCCTCCTGCTCCTCCTCCACCTCCTGCTCCTTGTCTCCCTCCTGATCCTTCTCCACCTCCTGCTCCTTCTCCTTCTCCTTCTCCTTCTCCTGCTCCTTCTTCTCCCCCTGCTCCAACTTCTCCTCCTGCTCCTTCTCAATTCCTGGGCTATCTCCAGCTCCTGAGAGTTGTCCACCTCCTGCTCCTTGTCAACCTCCTGCTCCTTGTCCACCTCCTGCTCCTTGTCCACCTCCTGCAACTTGTCCACCTCCTGCTCCTTCTCGCCCTCCGGCTCCTTCCTGCCCTCCTGCTCCTTCTCCACCTCCTGCTCCTTCTCCACTCCTGCTCATTCACCACCTCCTGCTCCTTCTTCTCCTTCTTCTCGTCCTCCTGCTCCTTCTGCACCTCCTGCACCTTGTCTTCCTCCTGCTCCTTTTCTGCCTCCTGCTCCTTCTCCACCTCCTTGTCCTCGTCTACTTCCTTCTCCTCCTCCTGCTCCTTGTCCACCTCCTGCTCCTTGTCCACCTCCTGCTCCCTATTCACCTCCTGCACCTTGTCCAACTCCTGCCCCTTCTTCTCCTTCTTCTCCTCCTCATGGTCCTTTTCCACCTCCTGCTCCTTGTCTTCCTCCTGCTCCTTGTCTCCCTCCTGCTCCTTCTCCACCTCCTGCTCCTTCTCCAACTCCGGCTACTTCCTGCCCTCCTGCTCCTTCTCCACCTCCTGCTCCTTCTCCACTCCTGCTCATTCACCACCTCCTGCTCCTTCTTCTCCTCCTCCTCCTGCTACTTTTCCACCTCCTGCTCCTTGTCTTCCTTCTGCTCCTTGTCTCCCTCCTGCTCCTTGTCCACCAAGTGCTCCTTCTCGCCCTCCTGCTCCTTCTCGCCCTCCTGCTCCTTCTCGCCCTCCTGCCCCTTCTCCACCTGCTGCTCCTTCTCCACCTGCTGCTCCTTCTCCACTCCTGCTTCGTCTCCTTCTCCTGCTCCATCTCCACCTCCTGATCCTTCTTCTCCTCCTGCTCCTGCCCCTCCTCCTGCTTCTTCTCCAACTCACTCTCCTACTCCCCCTCCTGGACCTTCTCCGTCTCCTGCTCCTTCTCCACGTATTGCTTCTTCTCCACCTCCTGTTCGTTCTCCTCATTCTGCTCCTTCTCCACCTCCTTCTCCTCCTCCACCTCCTTGTCCACCTCCTGCTCCTTGTCCACCTCCTGCTCCTTGTGCACCTCCTGCTCCTTGTCCACCTCCTGCTCCTTGTCCAACTCCTGCCCCTTCTTCTCCTCCTTCTCCTCCTCATGGTCCTTTTCCACCTCCTGCTCCTTGTCTTCCTCCTGCTCCTTGTCTCCCTCCTGCTCCTTCTCCACCTCCTGCTCTTTCTCCAACTGCTGCTACTTCCTGCCCTCCTGCTCCTTCTCCACCTCCTGCTCCTTCTCCACTCCTGCTCATTCACCGCCTCCTGCTCCTTCTTCTCCTCCTTCTCCTCCTCCTGCTCCTTTTCCACCTCCTGCTCCTTGACTTCCTCCTGCTCCTTGTTGCCCTCCTGCTCCTTCTCCTCCTCCTGCTCAGTCTCCACCTCCTGCTCGTTCTCAACCTCCTGCTCCTTCTCCTTCTCCTGATCCTTCTCCAACTCCTGCTCCTTCTCCACCTCCTGCTGCTTCTCATAGAATCATAGAATCACAGAAGTTACAACATGGAAACAGGCCCTTCGGCCTAACATGTCCATGTTGCCAGTTTATACCACTAAGCCAGTCCCAAATTCCTGCACTTGGCCCATATCCCTCTATCCCCATCTTACCCATGTAACTGTCCAAATGCTTTTTAAAAGACAAAATTGTACCCGCCTCTACTACTGCCTCTGGCAGCTCGTTCCAGACACTCACCACCCTTTGAGTGAAAAATTGCCCCTCTGGACCCTTTTGTATCTCTCCCCTCTCAACTTAAATCTATGCCCCCTCGTTATGGACTCCCCTACCTTTGGGAAAAGATTTTGACTATCGACCTTATCTATGCCCCTCATTATTTTGTAGACTTCTATAAGATCACCCCTTAACCTCCTACTCTCCAGGGAGAAAAGTCCCACTCTGTCTAATATCTCCCTATAAGTCAAATCATCAAGTCCCGGTAGCATGCAAGTAAATCTTTTTTGCACTCTTTCTAGTTAAATAATATCCTTTCCATAATAGGGTGACACAAACTGTGCACAGTACTCCAAGTGTGGCCTCACCAATGCCCTGTCCAACTTCAACAAGACATCCCAAGTCCTGCATTCAATGTTCTGACCAATGAAACTAAGCTTGCCGAATGCCTTCTTCACCACCCTATCCACCTGTGACTCCACTTTCATTTTGCGCCTTCTCCACCACCTGCTCCTTCTCCTCCTCCTGCTTCTACTCCTCTTCCTTCTTCTTCTTCTTCTCCTGTTCCTTGTCCACCTCCTGCTCCTTGTCCACCTCCTGCTCCTTGTCCACCTCCTGCTCATTGTCCACCTCCTGCTCCTTGTCCACCTCCTGCTCCTTGTCCACCTCCTGCTCCTTGTCCACCTCCTGCTCCTTGTCCACCTCCTGCTCCTTCTCCAACTCCTGCTCCTTCTTCTCCTCCTGCTGCTGCTGCTCTACCTGCTTCTTCTCCAACTCCTTCTCCTACTCCCCGTCCTGGTCCTTCTGCGCATCCTGCTCCGTCTCCACCGAGTGCTTCTACTCCACCTCCTGTTCGTTCTCCTCCACCTGCTCCTTCTCCACCTCTTTCTCCTCCTCCACCAACTTCTCCTCCTCCAACTCCTACTCCTCCTCCTGCTCCGTGTCCACCTCCTGCTCCTTCTCCACCTCCTGCTCCTTGTCAACCTCCTGCTCCTTGTCCACCTCCTGCTCCTTGTCCACCTCCTGCAACTTGTCCACCTCCTGCTCCTTCTCGCCCTCCGGCTCCTTCCAGCCCTCCTGCTCCTTCTCCAACTCCTGCTCCTTCTTCTCGTCCTGCTGCTGCTGCTCTACCTGCTTCTTCTCCAACTCCTTCTCCTACTCCCCGTCCTGGTCCTTCTGCGCATCCTGCTCCGTCTCCACCGAGTGCTTCTACTCCACCTCCTGTTCGTTCTCCTCCACCTGCTCCTTCTCCACCTCTTTCTCCTCCTCCACCAACTTCTCCTCCTCCAACTCCTACTCCTCCTCCTGCTCCGTGTCCACCTCCTGCTCCTTCTCCACCTCCTGCTCCTTGTCAACCTCCTGCTCCTTGTCCACCTCCTGCTCCTTGTCCACCTCCTGCAACTTGTCCACCTCCTGCTCCTTCTCGCCCTCCGGCTCCTTCCAGCCCTCCTGCTCCTTCTCCACCTCCTGCTCCTTCTCCACTCCTGCTCATTCACCACCTCCTGCTCCTTCTTCTCCTTCTTCTCGTCCTCCTGCTCCTTCTGCACCTCCTGCACCTTGTCTTCCTCCTGCTCCTTTTCTGCCTCCTGCTCCTTCTCCACCTCCTTGTCCTCGTCCACTTCCTTCTCCTCCTCCTGCTCCTTGTCCACCTCCTGCTCCTTGTCCACCTCCTGCTCCCTATTCACCTCCTGCACCTTGTCCAACTCCTGCCCCTTCTTCTCCTTCTTCTCCTCCTCATGGTCCTTTTCCACCTCCTGCTCCTTGTCTTCCTCCTGCTCCTTGTCTCCCTCCTGCTCCTTCTCCACCTCCTGCTCCTTCTCCAACTCCGGCTACTTCCTGCCCTCCTGCTCCTTCTCCACCTCCTGCTCCTTCTCCACTCCTGCTCATTCACCACCTCCTGCTCCTTCTTCTCCTCCTCCTCCTCCTCCTGCTACTTTTCCACCTCCTGCTCCTTGTCTCCCTCCTGCTCCTTGTCCACCAAGTTCTCCTTCTCGCCCTCCTGCTCCTTCTCGCCCTCCTGCTCCTTCTCGCCCTCCTGCCCCTTCTCCACCTGCTGCTCCTTCTCCACCTGCTGCTCCTTCTCCACTCCTGCTTCGTCTCCTTCTCCTGCTCCATCTCCACCTCCTGATCCTTCTTCTCCTCCTGCTCCTGCCCCTCCTCCTGCTTCTTCTCCAACTCACTCTCCTACTCCCCCTCCTGGACTTTCTCCGTCTCCTGCTCCTTCTCCACGTATTGCTTCTTCTCCACCTCCTGTTCGTTCTCCTCATTCTGCTCCTTCTCCACCTCCTTCTCCTCCTCCACCTCCTTGTCCACCTCCTGCTCCTTGTCCACCTCCTGCTCCTTGTGCACCTCCTGCTCCTTGTCCACCTCCTGCTCCTTGTCCAACTCCTGCCCCTTCTTCTCCTCCTTCTCCTCCTCATGGTCCTTTTCCACCTCCTGCTCCTTGTCTTCCTCCTGCTCCTTGTCTCCCTCCTGCTCCTTCTCCACCTCCTGCTCCTTCTCCAACTCCTGCTACTTCCTGCCCTCCTGCTCCTTCTCCACCTCCTGCTCCTTCTCCACTCCTGCTCATTCACCGCCTCCTGCTCCTTCTTCTCCTCCTTCTCCTCCTCCTGCTCCTTTTCCACCTCCTGCTCCTTGACTTCCTCCTGCTCCTTGTTGCCCTCCTGCTCCTTCTCCTCCTCCTGCTCAGTCTCCACCTCCTGCTCGTTCTCAACCTCCTGCTCCTTCTCCTTCTCCTGATCCTTCTCCAACTCCTGCTCCTTCTCCACCTCCTGCTGCTTCTCATAGAATCATAGAATCACAGAAGTTACAACATGGAAACAGGCCCTTCGGCCTAACATGTCCATGTTGCCAGTTTATACCACTAAGCCAGTCCCAAATTCCTGCACTTGGCCCATATCCCTCTATCCCCATCTTACCCATGTAACTGTCCAAATGCTTTTTAAAAGACAAAATTGTACCCGCCTCTACTACTGCCTCTGGCAGCTCGTTCCAGACACTCACCACCCTTTGAGTGAAAAATTGCCCCTCTGGACCCTTTTGTATCTCTCCCCTCTCAACTTAAATCTATGCCCCCTCGTTATGGACTCCCCTACCTTTGGGAAAAGATTTTGACTATCGACCTTATCTATGCCCCTCATTATTTTGTAGACTTCTATAAGATCACCCCTTAACCTCCTACTCTCCAGGGAAAAAAGTCCCACTCTGTCTAATATCTCCCTATAAGTCAAATCATCAAGTCCCGGTAGCATGCAAGTAAATCTTTTTTGCACTCTTTCTAGTTAAATAATATCCTTTCCATAATAGGGTGACACAAACTGTGCACAGTACTCCAAGTGTGGCCTCACCAATGCCCTGTCCAACTTCAACAAGACATCCCAAGTCCTGCATTCAATGTTCTGACCAATGAAACTAAGCTTGCCGAATGCCTTCTTCACCACCCTATCCACCTGTGACTCCACTTTCATTTTGCGCCTTCTCCACCACCTGCTCCTTCTCCTCCTCCTGCTTCTACTCCTCCTCCTTCTTCTTCTTCTTCTCCTGTTCCTTGTCCACCTCCTGCTCCTTGTCCACCTCCTGCTCCTTGTCCACCTCCTGCTCATTGTCCACCTCCTGCTCCTTGTCCACCTCCTGCTCCTTGTCCACCTCCTGCTCCTTGTCCACCTCCTGCTCCTTGTCCACCTCCTGCTCCTTCTCCAACTCCTGCTCCTTCTTCTCGTCCTGCTGCTGCTGCTCTACCTGCTTCTTCTCCAACTCCTTCTCCTACTCCCCGTCCTGGTCCTTCTGCGCATCCTGCTCCGTCTCCACCGAGTGCTTCTACTCCACCTCCTGTTCGTTCTCCTCCACCTGCTCCTTCTCCACCTCTTTCTCCTCCTCCACCAACTTCTCCTCCTCCAACTCCTACTCCTCCTCCTGCTCCGTGTCCACCTCCTGCTCCTTCTCCACCTCCTGCTCCTTCTCCACCTCCTGCTCCATGTCCACCACCTGCTCCTTCTCCACCTCCTGCTCCTTCTCCACCTCCTGCCCCTTCTTCTCCTCTTGCACCTGCTCCTCCTCCTGCTTCTTCTCCAACTCCTTCTCCTGCTCCTCATCCTGGTCCTTCTCCGCCTCCTGCTCCTTCTCCACCTATTGCTTCTTTTCCTTCTCCTGTTCCTTCTCCTCCTCCTGCTCCTTCTCCACCTCCTTCTCCTCCTCCACCTCCTTATCCTCCTCCACCTCCTTCTCCTCCTCCACCTCCTTGTCCACCTCCTGCTCGTTGTCCACCTCCTGCTCCTTGTCCACCTCCTCCTCCGTGTCCACCTCCTCATTCTTGTCCACCTCCAGATTCTTGTCCACCTCCTGCTCCTTGTCCAACTCCTGCTCCTTGTCCAACTCCTCCTCCTTGTCCATCTCCTGCTCCTTGTCCACCTCCTGCTCCTCCGCGCCCTCGTGCTCCTTATCGCCCTCCTGCTCCTTCTCGTCCTCCTGCTCCTTCTCGCTCCCCTGCTCCTTCTCGCTTCCCTGCTCCTTCTCCACCTCCTGCTCCTTCTCCACCTCCTGCTCCTTCTCCTTATCTTGCGCCTTCTCCACCTCCAGCTCCTTCTCCTCCTCCTGCTCCTACTCCTCCTCCTGCTACTTCTTCTTCTCCTGCTCCTTCTCCACTGCTGCTCCTTCTCCTCCTCCTGCTCCTTCTCCTCTTCCTGCACCTTCTCCTCCTCCTGCTCCGTCACAACCTCCTGCTCTTTCTTCTCCTCCTGCTCCTGTTCTTCCTGCTGCTTCATCTCCAAATCCATCTCCTGCTCCCCCTCCTGGTCCTCCTCCGCCTTCTGCTCCTTTTCCACCTGTTGTTTCTTCTCCACCTCCTGTTCCTTCACGTCCTCCTGATCCTTCTCCACCTCCACTCCTCCTCCACCTCCTTCTCCTCCTCCTGCTCCTTGTCCACCTCCTGCTCCTTGTCCACCTCCTCCTCCTTATCCACCTCCTGCTCCTTGTCTCCCTCCTGCTCCTTCTCCACCTCCTGCACCTTCTCCACCTCTTGCTCCTTCTCCACCTCCTGCTCCTTCTCCACCTCCTGCTCCTTCACCACCTCCTGCTCCTTCTCCATCTCCTGCCCCTTCTTCTCCTCCTGCTCCTGCTCCTCCTCTGCTTCTTCTCCAACTCCTTCTCCTGCTCCTCATCCTCGGCGGTCTCCACCTCCTGCTCCTTCTCCACCTATTGCTTCTTCTCCTTCTCCTGTTCATTCTCCTCCTTCTGCTCCTTCTCCACATCCTTCTCCTCCTCCACTTCCTTCTCCACCTCCTGCTCCTGGTCAACCTCCTGCTCCTTGTCCACCTCCTCCTCCTTATCCACCTCCCGCTCCTTGTCTCCCTCCTGCTCCTTCTCCACCTCCTGCTCCTTCTCCACCTCCTGCTCCTTCTCCACCTCCTGCTCCTTCTCCACCTCCTGCTCCTTCTCCACCTCGTGCCCCTTCTTCTCCTCCTCCTCCTGCTCCTCCTGTGCTTCTTCTCCAAATCCTTCTCCTGCTCCTCATCCTCGTCGGTCTCCGCCTCCTGCTCCTTCTCCACCTATTGCTTCTTCTCCTTCTCCTGTTCATTCTCCTCCTCCTGCTCCTTCTCCACATCCTTCTCCTCCTCCACTTCCTTCTCCACCTCCTGCTCCTTGTCCACCTCCTGCTCCTTGTCCACCTCCTGCTCCTTGTCCACCTCCTGCTCCTTGTCCACCTCCTCCTCCGTGTCCACCTCCTGCTCCTTGTCCATCTCCTGCTCCTTGTCCATCTCGTGCCCCTTGTCCACCTCCTGCTCCTGCTCCTCCTCTGCTTCTTCTCAAACTCCTCCTCCTGCTCCTAATCCTCCTCCTGCTCCATCTTCTTCTCCTGCTCCTTCTCCATCTCCTGCCCCTTCTTCTCCTCCTGCTCCTCCTCTGCTTCTTCTCCAACTCCTTCTCCTGCTCCTCATCCTCGTCGGTCTCCGCCTCCAGCTCCTTCTCCACCTATTGCTTCTTCTCCTTCTCCTGTTCATTCTCCTCCTCCTGCTCCTTCTCCACATCCTTCTCCTCATCCACTTCCTTCTCCACCTCCTGCTCCTTGTCAACCTCCTGCTCCTTGTCAACCTCCTGCTCCTTGTCCACCTCCTGCTCCTTGTCCACCACCTCCTCCGTGTCCACCTCCTGATTCTTGTCCACCTCCTGCTCCTTGTCCATCTCGTGCCCCTTGTCCACCTCCTGCTCCTCCGCGCCCACCTGCTCCTTATCGCCCTCCTGCTCCTTCTCGTCCTCATGCTCCTTCTCGCACTCCTGCTCCATCTCGCTCCCCTGCTCCTTCTCCACCTCCTGCTCAATCTCCTTCTCCTGCTCCTTCTTCTTCTCCTGCACCTTTTCCACTGCTGCTCTTTCACCTCCTCCTGCTCCTTCTCCTCCTCCTGCACCTTCTCTTCCTCCTGCTCCGTCTCCACCTCCTGCTCCTTCTCCACCTCCTGATCCTTCTCCACCTCCTGATCCTTCTCCACCTACTGCTCCTTCTCCACCTCCTGCTCCTTCTCCTCATCTTGCGCCTTCTACACCTCCTGCTCGTTCTCCACCTCCTGCTCCTACTCCTCCTGCTGCTCGTCCACCTCCTCCTGCCCCTTCTCCTCCTCCTGTTCCTCCTCCACCTCCAGCTCCTTATCCTTCTCCTGCTCCTTCTCCTTCTCCTGCTCCTTCTTCTCCGGCTGCTCCTTCTTCCCCTCCTGCTCCTTCTCAATTTCTGCTCAATCTCCAGCTCCTGCTCGTTCTCTTCCTCGTCCTCCTCCTTCCCCTCCTGCTCCTTGTACACCTCCTGCTCCTTCACCCCCTCCTCCTCCTTCTCCCCCTTCTGCTCCTTCTCCCCTTCCTGCTCCTTCTCCCCGTCCTTTTCAACCTCCTGCTCCTTGTCCACCTCCTGCTCCTTGTCCACCTCCTGCTCCTTGTCCATTTCCTGCCCCTTGTCCACCTCCTGCTCCTCCGCGCCCTCCTGCTCCTTATCGCCCTCCTGCTCCTTATCGCCCTCCTGCTCCCTCTCCTCCTCCTGCTCCTTCTCCTCCTCCTGCACCTTCTCCTCCTCCTGCTCCGTCTCCACCTCCTGCTCCTTCTCCACCTCTTGCTCCTTCTCCACCTCCTGCTCCTTCTCCACCTCCTGCTCCTTCTCCACCTCCTGCTCCTTCTCCTCCTCCTGCTCCTACTCCTCCTCCTGCTCCTTCTTCTTCTCCTGCACCTTTTCCACTGCTGCTCCTTCTCCTCCTCCTTCTCCTCGTCCACCTCCTACTCCTCCTCCTGCTCCGTGTCCACCACCTGCTCCTTCTCCACCTCCTGCTCCTTGTCCACCTCCTGCCCCTTCTTCTCCTCTTGCACCTGCTCCTCCTCCTGCTTCATCTCCAACTCCTTCTCCTGCTCCTCATCCTGGTCCTTCTCCGCCTCCTGCTCCTTCTCCACCTATTGCTTCTTCTCCTTCTCCTGTTCCTTCTCCTCCTCCTGCTCCTTCTCCACCTCCTTCTCCTCCTCCACCTCCTTCTCCACCTCCTGCTCCTTGTCCACCTCCTGCTCCTTGTCCACCTCCTGCTCCTTGTCCACCTCCTCCTCCGTGTCCACATCCCGATTCTTGTCCACCTCCTGCTCCTTGTCCAACTCCTGCTCCTTGTACAACTCCTGCTCCTTGTCCAACTCCTGCTCCTTGTCCATCTCCTGCTCCTTGTCCACCTCCTGCTCCTCCGCGCCCTCGTGCTCCTTATCGCCCTCCTGCTCCTTCTCGCTCCCCTGCTCCTTCTCCACCTCCTGCTCCTTCTCCACCTCCTGCTCCTACTCCACCTCCTGCTCCTTCTCCACCTCCTGCTCCTTCTCCTTATCTTGCGCCTTCTCCACCTCCAGCTCCTACTCCTCCTCCTGCTCCTACTCCTCCTCCTGCTACTTCTTCTTCTCCAGCTCCTTCTCCACTGCTGCTCCTTCTCCTCCTCCTGCTCCTTCTCCTCTTCCTGCACCTTCTCCTCCTCCTGCTCCTTCTTCACCTCCTGCTCCTTCTTCACCTCCTGCTCCTTCTTCTCCTCCTGCTCCTGTTCTTCCTGCTGCTTCATCTCCAAATCCTTCTCCTGCTCCCCCTCCTGGTCCTCCTCCGCCTCCTGCTCCTTCTCCACCTATTGCTTCTTCTCCTTCTCCTGTTCATTCTCCTCCTCCTGCTCCTTCGCCACATCCTTCTCCTCCTCCACTTCCTTGTCCACCTCCTCCGTGTCCACCTCCTGATTCTTGTCCACCTCCTGCTCCTTCTCCTCCTCCACTTCCTACTCCACCTCCTGTTCCTTCTCGACCTCCTGCTCCTTCTCCTCATCTTGCGCCTTTTCCACCTCTTGCTCCTTCTCCTCCTCCTGCTCCTACTCCTCATGCTGCTCCTTCTTCTTCTCCTGCACCTTTACCACTGATGCTCCTTCTCATCCTCCTGCTCCTTCTCCTCCTCCTGCACCTTCTCCTCCTCCTGCTCCGTCTACACCTCCTGCTCCTTCTCCAACTACTGCTCCTTCTCCACCTCCTGCTCCTTCTCCTCATCTTGCGCCTTCTCCACCTCCTGCTCGTTCTCCTCCTCCTGCTCCTACTACTCCTGCTGCTCGTTCACCTCCTCCTGCCCCTTCTCCTCCTCCTGTTCCTCCTCCACCTCCAGCTCCTTATCCTTCTCCTGCTCCTTCACCTTCTCCTGCTCCTTCTTCTCCGCCTGCTCCTTCTTCCCCTCCTGCTCCTTCTCAATTTCTGCTCAATCTCCAGCTCCTGCTCGTTCTCTTCCTCGTCCTCCTCCTTCCCCTCCTGCTACTTGTACACCTCCTGCTCCTTCACCCCCTCCTCCTCCTTCTCCCCCTCCTGCTCCTTCTCCCCTTCCTGCTCCTTCTCCCCGTCCTTTTCAACCTCCTGCTCCTTGTCCACCTCCTGCTCCTTGTCCATCTCCTGCCCCTTGTCCACCTCCTGCTCCTCCGCGCCCTCCTGCACCTTATCCCCCTCCTGCTCCATCTCCTCCTCCTGCTCCTTCTCCTCCTCCTGCACCTTCTCCTCCGCCTGCTCCGTCTCCACCTCCTGCTCCTTCTCCACCTCTTGCTCCTTCTCCACCTCCTGATCCTTCTCCACCTCCTGCTCCTTCTCCACCTCCTGCTCCTTCTCATCATCTTGCGCCTTCTCCTCCTCCTGCTCCTACTCCTGCTCCTGCTCCTTCTTCTTCTCCTGCAACTTTCCCACTGCTGCTCCTTCTCCTCCTCCTGTTCCTTCTCCTCCTCCTGCACCTTCTCCTCCTCCTGCTCCGTCTCCACCTCCTCCTCCTTCTCCCCCTCCTGCTCCTTCTCCCCTTCCTGCTCCTTCTCCCCGTCCTTGTCCACCTCCTGCTCCTTGTCCACCTCCTGCTCCTTGTCCACCTCCTGCTCCTTGTCCATCTCCTGCTCCTTGTCCACCTCCTGCTCCTTCTCGCCATCCTGCTACTTCCTGCCCTCCTGCACCTTCTCCACCTCCTGCTCCTTTTCCACTCCTGCTCCTTCTCCACCTCCTGCTCCTTCTCCACCTGCTGCTCCTTCTCCACTCCTGCTCATTCACCACCTCCTCCACCTTCATCTCCTCCTTCTCCTCCTCCTGCTCCTTTTTCACCTCACGCTCCTTGTCTCCCCCCTGCTCCTTGTCCACCTCCTGCTCCTTCTCCACCTCCTGCTCCTTGTCTCCCTCCTGCTCCTTCTCCACCTCCTGCACCTTCTCCACCTCTTGCTCCTTCTCCACCTCCTGCTCCTTCTCCACTCCTGCTCATTCACCACCTCCTGCTCCTTCTTCTCCTCCTCCTCCTCCTCCTGCTACTTTTCCACCTCCTGCTCCTTGTCTTCCTTCTGCTCCTTGTCTCCCTCCTGCTCCTTGTCCACCAAGTGCTCCTTCTCGCCCTCCTGCTCCTTCTCGCCCTCCTGCTCCTTCTCGCCCTCCTGCCCCTTCTCCACCTGCTGCTCCTTCTCCACCTGCTGCTCCTTCTCCACTCCTGCTTCGTCTCCTTCTCCTGCTCCATCTCCACCTCCTGATCCTTCTTCTCCTCCTGCTCCTGCCCCTCCTCCTGCTTCTTCTCCAACTCACTCTCCTACTCCCCCTCCTGGACTTTCTCCGTCTCCTGCTCCTTCTCCACGTATTGCTTCTTCTCCACCTCCTGTTCGTTCTCCTCATTCTGCTCCTTCTCCACCTCCTTCTCCTCCTCCACCTCCTTGTCCACCTCCTGCTCCTTGTCCACCTCCTGCTCCTTGTGCACCTCCTGCTCCTTGTCCACCTCCTGCTCCTTGTCCAACTCCTGCCCCTTCTTCTCCTCCTTCTCCTCCTCATGGTCCTTTTCCACCTCCTGCTCCTTGTCTTCCTCCTGCTCCTTGTCTCCCTCCTGCTCCTTCTCCACCTCCTGCTCCTTCTCCAACTCCTGCTACTTCCTGCCCTCCTGCTCCTTCTCCACCTCCTGCTCCTTCTCCACTCCTGCTCATTCACCGCCTCCTGCTCCTTCTTCTCCTCCTTCTCCTCCTCCTGCTCCTTTTCCACCTCCTGCTCCTTGACTTCCTCCTGCTCCTTGTTGCCCTCCTGCTCCTTCTCCTCCTCCTGCTCAGTCTCCACCTCCTGCTCGTTCTCAACCTCCTGCTCCTTCTCCTTCTCCTGATCCTTCTCCAACTCCTGCTCCTTCTCCACCTCCTGCTGCTTCTCATAGAATCATAGAATCACAGAAGTTACAACATGGAAACAGGCCCTTCGGCCTAACATGTCCATGTTGCCAGTTTATACCACTAAGCCAGTCCCAAATTCCTGCACTTGGCCCATATCCCTCTATCCCCATCTTACCCATGTAACTGTCCAAATGCTTTTTAAAAGACAAAATTGTACCCGCCTCTACTACTGCCTCTGGCAGCTCGTTCCAGACACTCACCACCCTTTGAGTGAAAAATTGCCCCTCTGGACCCTTTTGTATCTCTCCCCTCTCAACTTAAATCTATGCCCCCTCGTTATGGACTCCCCTACCTTTGGGAAAAGATTTTGACGATCGACCTTATCTATGCCCCTCATTATTTTGTAGACTTCTATAAGATCACCCCTTAACCTCCTACTCTCCAGGGAAAAAAGTCCCACTCTGTCTAATATCTCCCTATAAGTCAAATCATCAAGTCCCGGTAGCATGCAAGTAAATCTTTTTTGCACTCTTTCTAGTTAAATAATATCCTTTCCATAATAGGGTGACACAAACTGTGCACAGTACTCCAAGTGTGGCCTCACCAATGCCCTGTCCAACTTCAACAAGACATCCCAAGTCCTGCATTCAATGTTCTGACCAATGAAACTAAGCTTGCCGAATGCCTTCTTCACCACCCTATCCACCTGTGACTCCACTTTCATTTTGCGCCTTCTCCACCACCTGCTCCTTCTCCTCCTCCTGCTTCTACTCCTCCTCCTTCTTCTTCTTCTTCTCCTGTTCCTTGTCCACCTCCTGCTCCTTGTCCACCTCCTGCTCCTTGTCCACCTCCTGCTCATTGTCCACCTCCTGCTCCTTGTCCACCTCCTGCTCCTTGTCCACCTCCTGCTCCTTGTCCACCTCCTGCTCCTTGTCCACCTCCTGCTCCTTCTCCAACTCCTGCTCCTTCTTCTCGTCCTGCTGCTGCTGCTCTACCTGCTTCTTCTCCAACTCCTTCTCCTACTCCCCGTCCTGGTCCTTCTGCGCATCCTGCTCCGTCTCCACCGAGTGCTTCTACTCCACCTCCTGTTCGTTCTCCTCCACCTGCTCCTTCTCCACCTCTTTCTCCTCCTCCACCAACTTCTCCTCCTCCAACTCCTACTCCTCCTCCTGCTCCGTGTCCACCTCCTGCTCCTTCTCCACCTCCTGCTCCTTCTCCACCTCCTGCTCCATGTCCACCACCTGCTCCTTCTCCACCTCCTGCTCCTTCTCCACCTCCTGCCCCTTCTTCTCCTCTTGCACCTGCTCCTCCTCCTGCTTCTTCTCCAACTCCTTCTCCTGCTCCTCATCCTGGTCCTTCTCCGCCTCCTGCTCCTTCTCCACCTATTGCTTCTTTTCCTTCTCCTGTTCCTTCTCCTCCTCCTGCTCCTTCTCCACCTCCTTCTCCTCCTCCACCTCCTTCTCCTCCTCCACCTCCTTCTCCTCCTCCACCTCCTTGTCCACCTCCTGCTCGTTGTCCACCTCCTGCTCCTTGTCCACCTCCTCCTCCGTGTCCACCTCCTCATTCTTGTCCACCTCCAGATTCTTGTCCACCTCCTGCTCCTTGTCCAACTCCTGCTCCTTGTCCAACTCCTGCTCCTTGTCCATCTCCTGCTCCTTGTCCACCTCCTGCTCCTCCGCGCCCTCGTGCTCCTTATCGCCCTCCTGCTCCTTCTCGTCCTCCTGCTCCTTCTCGCTCCCCTGCTCCTTCTCGCTTCCCTGCTCCTTCTCCACCTCCTGCTCCTTCTCCACCTCCTGCTCCTTCTCCTTATCTTGCGCCTTCTCCACCTCCAGCTCCTTCTCCTCCTCCTGCTCCTACTCCTCCTCCTGCTACTTCTTCTTCTCCTGCTCCTTCTCCACTGCTGCTCCTTCTCCTCCTCCTGCTCCTTCTCCTCTTCCTGCACCTTCTCCTCCTCCTGCTCCGTCACAACCTCCTGCTCTTTCTTCTCCTCCTGCTCCTGTTCTTCCTGCTGCTTCATCTCCAAATCCATCTCCTGCTCCCCCTCCTGGTCCTCCTCCGCCTTCTGCTCCTTCTCCACCTGTTGTTTCTTCTCCACCTCCTGTTCCTTCACGTCCTCCTGATCCTTCTCCACCTCCACTCCTCCTCCACCTCCTTCTCCTCCTCCTGCTCCTTGTCCACCTCCTGCTCCTTGTCCACCTCCTCCTCCTTATCCACCTCCTGCTCCTTGTCTCCCTCCTGCTCCTTCTCCACCTCCTGCACCTTCTCCACCTCTTGCTCCTTCTCCACCTCCTGCTCCTTCTCCACCTCCTGCTCCTTCACCACCTCCTGCTCCTTCTCCATCTCCTGCCCCTTCTTCTCCTCCTGCTCCTGCTCCTCCTCTGCTTCTTCTCCAACTCCTTCTCCTGCTCCTCATCCTCGGCGGTCTCCACCTCCTGCTCCTTCTCCACCTATTGCTTCTTCTCCTTCTCCTGTTCATTCTCCTCCTTCTGCTCCTTCTCCACATCCTTCTCCTCCTCCACTTCCTTCTCCACCTCCTGCTCCTGGTCAACCTCCTGCTCCTTGTCCACCTCCTCCTCCTTATCCACCTCCCGCTCCTTGTCTCCCTCCTGCTCCTTCTCCACCTCCTGCTCCTTCTCCACCTCCTGCTCCTTCTCCACCTCCTGCTCCTTCTCCACCTCCTGCTCCTTCTCCACCTCGTGCCCCTTCTTCTCCTCCTCCTCCTGCTCCTCCTGTGCTTCTTCTCCAAATCCTTCTCCTGCTCCTCATCCTCGTCGGTCTCCGCCTCCTGCTCCTTCTCCACCTATTGCTTCTTCTCCTTCTCCTGTTCATTCTCCTCCTCCTGCTCCTTCTCCACATCCTTCTCCTCCTCCACTTCCTTCTCCACCTCCTGCTCCTTGTCCACCTCCTGCTCCTTGTCCACCTCCTGCTCCTTGTCCACCTCCTGCTCCTTGTCCACCTCCTCCTCCGTGTCCACCTCCTGCTCCTTGTCCATCTCCTGCTCCTTGTCCATCTCGTGCCCCTTGTCCACCTCCTGCTCCTGCTCCTCCTCTGCTTCTTCTCAAACTCCTCCTCCTGCTCCTAATCCTCCTCCTGCTCCATCTTCTTCTCCTGCTCCTTCTCCATCTCCTGCCCCTTCTTCTCCTCCTGCTCCTCCTCTGCTTCTTCTCCAACTCCTTCTCCTGCTCCTCATCCTCGTCGGTCTCCGCCTCCAGCTCCTTCTCCACCTATTGCTTCTTCTCCTTCTCCTGTTCATTCTCCTCCTCCTGCTCCTTCTCCACATCCTTCTCCTCATCCACTTCCTTCTCCACCTCCTGCTCCTTGTCAACCTGCTGCTCCTTGTCAACCTCCTGCTCCTTGTCCACCTCCTGCTCCTTGTCCACCACCTCCTCCGTGTCCACCTCCTGATTCTTGTCCACCTCCTGCTCCTTGTCCATCTCGTGCCCCTTGTCCACCTCCTGCTCCTCCGCGCCCACCTGCTCCTTATCGCCCTCCTGCTCCTTCTCGTCCTCATGCTCCTTCTCGCACTCCTGCTCCATCTCGCTCCCCTGCTCCTTCTCCACCTCCTGCTCAATCTCCTTCTCCTGCTCCTTCTTCTTCTCCTGCACCTTTTCCACTGCTGCTCTTTCACCTCCTCCTGCTCCTTCTCCTCCTCCTGCACCTTCTCTTCCTCCTGCTCCGTCTCCACCTCCTGCTCCTTCTCCACCTCCTGATCCTTCTCCACCTCCTGATCCTTCTCCACCTACTGCTCCTTCTCCACCTCCTGCTCCTTCTCCTCATCTTGCGCCTTCTACACCTCCTGCTCGTTCTCCACCTCCTGCTCCTACTCCTCCTGCTGCTCGTCCACCTCCTCCTGCCCCTTCTCCTCCTCCTGTTCCTCCTCCACCTCCAGCTCCTTATCCTTCTCCTGCTCCTTCTCCTTCTCCTGCTCCTTCTTCTCCGGCTGCTCCTTCTTCCCCTCCTGCTCCTTCTCAATTTCTGCTCAATCTCCAGCTCCTGCTCGTTCTCTTCCTCGTCCTCCTCCTTCCCCTCCTGCTCCTTGTACACCTCCTGCTCCTTCACCCCCTCCTCCTCCTTCTCCCCCTTCTGCTCCTTCTCCCCTTCCTGCTCCTTCTCCCCGTCCTTTTCAACCTCCTGCTCCTTGTCCACCTCCTGCTCCTTGTCCACCTCCTGCTCCTTGTCCATCTCCTGCCCCTTGTCCACCTCCTGCTCCTCCGCGCCCTCCTGCTCCTTATCGCCCTCCTGCTCCTTATCGCCCTCCTGCTCCCTCTCCTCCTCCTGCTCCTTCTCCTCCTCCTGCACCTTCTCCTCCTCCTGCTCCGTCTCCACCTCCTGCTCCTTCTCCACCTCTTGCTCCTTCTCCACCTCCTGCTCCTTCTCCACCTCCTGCTCCTTCTCCACCTCCTGCTCCTTCTCCTCCTCCTGCTCCTACTCCTCCTCCTGCTCCTTCTTCTTCTCCTGCACCTTTTCCACTGCTGCTCCTTCTCCTCCTCCTTCTCCTCGTCCACCTCCTACTCCTCCTCCTGCTCCGTGTCCACCACCTGCTCCTTCTCCACATCCTGCTCCTTGTCCACCTCCTGCCCCTTCTTCTCCTCTTGCACCTGCTCCTCCTCCTGCTTCATCTCCAACTCCTTCTCCTGCTCCTCATCCTGGTCCTTCTCCGCCTCCTGCTCCTTCTCCACCTATTGCTTCTTCTCCTTCTCCTGTTCCTTCTCCTCCTCCTGCTCCTTCTCCACCTCCTTCTCCTCCTCCACCTCCTTCTCCACCTCCTGCTCCTTGTCCACCTCCTGCTCCTTGTCCACCTCCTGCTCCTTGTCCACCTCCTCCTCCGTGTCCACATCCCGATTCTTGTCCACCTCCTGCTCCTTGTCCAACTCCTGCTCCTTGTACAACTCCTGCTCCTTGTCCAACTCCTGCTCCTTGTCCATCTCCTGCTCCTTGTCCACCTCCTGCTCCTCCGCGCCCTCGTGCTCCTTATCGCCCTCCTGCTCCTTCTCGCTCCCCTGCTCCTTCTCCACCTCCTGCTCCTTCTCCACCTCCTGCTCCTACTCCACCTCCTGCTCCTTCTCCACCTCCTGCTCCTTCTCCTTATCTTGCGCCTTCTCCACCTCCAGCTCCTACTCCTCCTCCTGCTCCTACTCCTCCTCCTGCTACTTCTTCTTCTCCAGCTCCTTCTCCACTGCTGCTCCTTCTCCTCCTCCTGCTCCTTCTCCTCTTCCTGCACCTTCTCCTCCTCCTGCTCCTTCTTCACCTCCTGCTCCTTCTTCACCTCCTGCTCCTTCTTCTCCTCCTGCTCCTGTTCTTCCTGCTGCTTCATCTCCAAATCCTTCTCCTGCTCCCCCTCCTGGTCCTCCTCCGCCTCCTGCTCCTTCTCCACCTATTGCTTCTTCTCCTTCTCCTGTTCATTCTCCTCCTCCTGCTCCTTCGCCACATCCTTCTCCTCCTCCACTTCCTTGTCCACCTCCTCCGTGTCCACCTCCTGATTCTTGTCCACCTCCTGCTCCTTCTCCTCCTCCACTTCCTACTCCACCTCCTGTTCCTTCTCGACCTCCTGCTCCTTCTCCTCATCTTGCGCCTTTTCCACCTCTTGCTCCTTCTCCTCCTCCTGCTCCTACTCCTCATGCTGCTCCTTCTTCTTCTCCTGCACCTTTACCACTGATGCTCCTTCTCATCCTCCTGCTCCTTCTCCTCCTCCTGCACCTTCTCCTCCTCCTGCTCCGTCTACACCTCCTGCTCCTTCTCCACCTACTGCTCCTTCTCCACCTCCTGCTCCTTCTCCTCATCTTGCGCCTTCTCCACCTCCTGCTCGTTCTCCTCCTCCTGCTCCTACTACTCCTGCTGCTCGTTCACCTCCTCCTGCCCCTTCTCCTCCTCCTGTTCCTCCTCCACCTCCAGCTCCTTATCCTTCTCCTGCTCCTTCACCTTCTCCTGCTCCTTCTTCTCCGCCTGCTCCTTCTTCCCCTCCTGCTCCTTCTCAATTTCTGCTCAATCTCCAGCTCCTGCTCGTTCTCTTCCTCGTCCTCCTCCTTCCCCTACTGCTACTTGTACACCTCCTGCTCCTTCACCCCCTCCTCCTCCTTCTCCCCCTCCTGCTCCTTCTCCCCTTCCTGCTCCTTCTCCCCGTCCTTTTCAACCTCCTGCTCCTTGTCCACCTCCTGCTCCTTGTCCATCTCCTGCCGCTTGTCCACCTCCTGCTCCTCCGCGCCCTCCTGCACCTTATCCCCCTCCTGCTCCATCTCCTCCTCCTGCTCCTTCTCCTCCTCCTGCACCTTCTCCTCCGCCTGCTCCGTCTCCACCTCCTGCTCCTTCTCCACCTCTTGCTCCTTCTCCACCTCCTGATCCTTCTCCACCTCCTGCTCCTTCTCCACCTCCTGCTCCTTCTCATCATCTTGCTCCTTCTCCTCCTCCTGCTCCTACTCCTGCTCCTGCTCCTTCTTCTTCTCCTGCAACTTTCCCACTGCTGCTCCTTCTCCTCCTCCTGTTCCTTCTCCTCCTCCTGCACCTTCTCCTCCTCCTGCTCCGTCTCCACCTCCTCCTCCTTCTCCCCCTCCTGCTCCTTCTCCCCTTCCTGCTCCTTCTCCCCGTCCTTGTCCACCTCCTGCTCCTTGTCCACCTCCTGCTCCTTGTCCACCTCCTGCTCCTTGTCCATCTCCTGCTCCTTGTCCACCTCCTGCTCCTTCTCGCCATCCTGCTACTTCCTGCCCTCCTGCACCTTCTCCACCTCCTGCTCCTTTTCCACTCCTGCTCCTTCTCCACCTCCTGCTCCTTCTCCACCTGCTGCTCCTTCTCCACTCCTGCTCATTCACCACCTCCTCCACCTTCATCTCCTCGATCTCCTCCTCCTGCTCCTTTTTCACCTCACGCTCCTTGTCTCCCCCCTGCTCCTTGTCCACCTCCTGCTCCTTCTCCACCTCCTGCTCCTTCTCCTCATCTTTCGCCTTCTCCTCCTCCTGCTCCTTCTCCTCCTCCTCCCCCTCCTGCTCCTTCTCCACCTCCTGCTCCTTCTTCCCTCCTGCTCCTTCTCCCCCTCCTGCTCCTTCTCCCCTTCCTGCTCAAACTCCTCCTCCTGCTCCTTCTCCACCTCCTGCTCATTCTCAACCTGCTGCTCAACCTCCACCTGCTCGTTTTCCTCCTCCTCCTCCTGCTCCTTCAGCTCCTCCAGCTCTCCCTCCTCCTCTTGCTCAATCTCCTCCTCCTCCTTGTTCTCCACCTCTGCTCCTTCTCCACCTCCTCATAATTCTCCACCTCCTGCTCCTTCTCGGCTTTTGCTCAAACTCCTCCTCCTGCTCCTTCTCCACTTCATGCTCCTTCTCCCGCTCCTGCGCCAACTCCTGCTTGTGCTCCTTCACCCGCTTCTGCTCCGTCTCCTCCTGCTGTTACTTCTCCTCCTGCTGCTTCTTCTGCTCCTGCTGCTACTTCTCCATCTCCATCTCCTGCTCCTTCTCCACCTCCTGCTCCTTCTCCACCTCCTGCTCCTTCTCCACCTCCTGCTCCTTCTCCACTTCCTGCTCCTTCTCCACTTCCTGCTCCCTCTCCTCTTCTTGCTCCATCTCCACCTCCTGCTCCTTCTCCTCCTCCTGCTCCTTCTCCTCCCCCTGCTCCATCTCCACCACCTACCCCTTCTCCTCCTCCTGCTCCTAATCCTCCTCCTGCTCCTTCTTCTTCTCCTGCTCCTTCTCCATCTCCTGCCCCTTCTTCTCCTCCTACTCCTGCTCCTCCTCTGGTTCTTCTCCAACTCCTTCTCCTGCACCTCATCCTCGTCGGTCTCCGCCTTCTGCTCCTTCTCCACCTATTGCTTCTTCTCCGTCTCCTGTTCATTCTCCTCCTCCTGCTCCTTCTCCTCATCTTGCGCCTTCTCCACCTCTTGCTCCTTCTCCTCCTCCTGCTCCTACTCCTCCTCCTGCTCCTTCTTCTTCTCCTGCACCTTCTCCTCCTCCTGCTCCTTCTCCTCCTCCTGCTCCTTCTCCTCCTCCTGCACCTTCTCCTCCTCCTGCTCGGTCTCCACCTCCTGCTCCTTCTCCACCTCTTGCTCGTTCTCCACCTCCTGATCCTTCTCCACCTACTGCTCCTTCTCCACCTCCTGCTCCT
Source organism: Heptranchias perlo (assembly GCF_035084215.1). Taxonomy (NCBI): domain Eukaryota; kingdom Metazoa; phylum Chordata; class Chondrichthyes; order Hexanchiformes; family Hexanchidae; genus Heptranchias; species Heptranchias perlo. The sequence continues at coordinate 37,241,255 of NC_090354.1, read as the reverse complement.
TCTCCTCATCTTGCGCTTTCTACACCTCCTGCTCGTTCTCCTCCTCCTGCTCCTACTCCTCCTGCTGCTCGTTCACCTCCTCCTGCCCCTTCTCCTCCTCCTGTTCCTCCTCCACCTCCAGCTCCTTATCCTTCTCCTGCTCCTTCTCCTTCTCCTGCTCCTTCTTCTCCGCCTGCTCCTTCTTCCCCTCCTGCTCCTTCTCAATTTCTGCTCAATCTCCAGCTCCTGCTCGTTCTCTTCCTCGTCCTCCTCCTTCCCCTCCTGCTACTTGTACACCTCCTGCTCCTTCACCATCTCCTCCTCCTTCTCCCCCTCCTGCTCCTTCTCCCCTTCCTGCTCCTTCTCCCCGTCCTTTTCAACCTCCTGCTCCTTATCCACCTCCTGCTCCTTGTCCACCTCCTGCTCCTTGTCCACCTCCTGGTCCTTGTCCATCTCCTGCCCCTTGTCCACCTCCTGCTCCTCCGCGCCCTCCTGCTCCTTATCCCCCTCCTGCTCCATCTCCTCCTCCTGCTCCTTCTCCTCCTCCTGCACCTTCTCCTCCTCCTGCTCCGTCTCCACCTCCTGCTCCTTCTCCACCTCCTGATCCTTCTCCACCTCCTGATCCTTCTCCACCTCCTGCTCCTTCTCCACCTCCTGATCCATCTCCTCCTCCTGCACCTTCTTCATCTCCTGCACCTTTTCCACTGCTGCTCCTTCTCCTCCTCCTGTTCCTTCTCCTCCTCCTGCACCTTCTCCTCCTCCTGCTCCGTCTCCACCTCCTCCTCCTTCTCCCCCTGCTGCTCCTTCTCCCCTTCCTGCTCCTTCTCCTCGTCCTTTTCAACCTCCTGCTCCTTGTCCAACTCCTGCTCCTTGTCCACCTCCTGCTCCTTGTCCACCTCCTGCTCCTTGTCCACCTCCTGCTCCTTGTCCACCTCCTGCTCCTTGTCCATCTCCTGCTCCTTGTCCATCTCCTGCTCCTTGTCCACCTCCTGCTCCTTCTCGCCATCCTGCTACTTCCTGCCCTCCTGCACCTTCTCCACCTCCTGCTCCTTTTCCACTCCTGCTCCTTTTCCACTCCTGCTCCTTCTCCACCTCCTGCTCCTTCTCCTCTCCTGCTCATTCACTACCTCCTGTTCCTTCTTCTCCTCCTTCTCCTCCTCCTGCTCCTTCTCCACCTCCTGCTCCTTGTCTCCCTCCTGATCCTTCTCCACCTCCTGCTCCTTCTCCACCTCCTGCTCCTTCTCCACCTCCTGCTCCTTCTCCACTTCCTGCTCCTTCTCCACTTCCTGCTCCCTCTCCTCTTCTTGCTCCATCTCCACCTCCTGCTCCTTCTCCTCCTCCTGCTCCTTCTCCTCCCCCTGCTCCATCTCCACCACCTACCCCTTCTCCTCCTCCTGCTCCTAATCCTCCTCCTGCTCCTTCTTCTTCTCCTGCTCCTTCTCCATCTCCTGCCCCTTCTTCTCCTCCTAATCCTGCTCCTCCTCTGCTTCTTCTCCAACTCCTTCTCCTGCACCTCATCCTCGTCGGTCTCCGCCTCCTGCTCCTTCTCCACCTATTGCTTCTTCTCCTTCTCCTGTTCATTCTCCTCCTCCTGCTCCTTCTCCACATCCTTCTCCTCCTCCACTTCCTACTCCACCTCCTGTTCCTTCTCTACCTCCTGCTCCTTCTCCTCATCTTGCGCCTTCTCCACCTCCTGCTCCTTCTCCTCCTCCTGCTCCTACTCCTCCTCCTGCTCCTTGTTCTTCTCCTGCACCTTCTCCTCCTCCTGCTCCTTCTCCTCCTCCTGCTCCTTCTCCTCCTCCTGCACCTTCTCCTCCTCCTGCTCCGTCTCCACCTCCTGCTCCTTCTCCATCTCTTGCTCCTTCTCCACCTCCTGATCCTTCTCCACCTACTGCTCCTTCTCCTCCTCCTGCACCTTCTCCTCCTCCTGCTCCGTCTCCACCTCCTGCTCCTTCTCCATCTCCTGCCCCTTGTCCACCTCCTGCTCCTCCGCGCCCTCCTGCTCCTTATCCCCCTCCTGCTCCATCTCCTCCTCCTGCTCCTTCTCCTCCTCCTGCACCTTCTACTCCTCCTGCTCCGTCTCCACCTACTGCTCCCTCTCCACCTCCTGATCCTTCTCCACCTCCTGATCCTTCTCCACCTCCTGCTCCTTCTCCACCTCCTGATCCTTCTCCTCCTCCTGCACCTTCTTCATCTCCTGCACCTTTTCCACTGCTGCTCCTTCTCCTCCTCCTGTTCCTTCTCCTCCTCCTGCACCTTCTCCTCCTCCTGCTCCGTCTCCACCTCCTCCTCCTTCTCCCCCTCCTGCTCCTTCTCCCCTTCCTGCTCCTTCTCCCCGTCCTTTTCAACCTCCTGCTCCTTGTCCACCTCCTGATCCTTGTCCACCTCCTGCTCCTTGTCCACCTCCTGCTCCTTGTCCACCTCCTGCTCCTTGTCCACCTCCTGCTCCTTGTCCATCTCCTGCTCCTTGTCCATCTCCTGCTCCTTGTCCACCTCCTGCTCCTTCTCGCCATCCTGCTACTTCCTGCCCTCCTGCACCTTCTCCACCTCCTGCTCCTTTTCCACTCCTGCTCCTTTTCCACTCCTGCTCCTTCTCCACCTCCTGCTCCTTCTCCACCTGCTGCTCCTTCTCCACTCCTGCTCATTCACCACCTCCTCCACCTTCTTCTCATCCTTCTCCTCCTCCTGCTCCTTTTTCACCTCACGCTCCTTGTCTCCCTCCTGCTCCTTGTCCACCTCCTGCTCCTTCTCCACCTCCTGCTCCTTCTCCACCTCCTCATCATTCTCCACCTCCTGCTCCTTCTGGGCTTTTGCTCAAACTCCTCCTCCTGCTCCTTCTCCACTTCATGCTCCTTCACCCGCTTCTGCTCCGTCTCCTCCTGCTGTTACTTCTCCTCCTGCTGCTTCTTCTGCTCCTGCTGTTACTTCTCCATCTCCATCTCCTGCTCCTTCTCCTCCTCCTGCTCCTTCTCCTCCTCCTGCTCCTTCTCCACCTCCTGCTCCTTGTCTCCCTCCTGCTCCTTCTCCACCTCCTGCTCCTTCTCCACATCCTGCTCCTTCTCCACCTCCTGCTCCCTCTCCTCTTCTTGCTCCATCGCCACCTCCTGCTCCTTCTCCTCTTCCTGCTCCTTCTCCTCCCCCTGCTCCATCTCCACCACCTACTCCTTCTCCTCCTCCTGCTCCTAATCCTCCTCCTGCTCCTGCTCCTCCTCTGCTTCTTCTCCAACTCCTTCTCCTGCTCAACATCCTCGTCGGTCTCCGCTTCCTGCTCCTTCTCCACCTATTGCTTCTTCTCCTTCTCCTGTTCATTCTCATCCTCCTGCTCCTTCTCCACATCCTTCTCCTCATCCACTTCCTTCTCCACCTCCTGCTCCTTGTCAACCTCCTGCTTCTTGTCCACCTCCTGCTCCTTGTCCACCACCTCCTCCGTGTCCACCTCCTGATTCTTGTCCACCTCCTGCTCCTTGTCCATCTCGTGCCCCTTGTCCACCTCCTGCTCCTCGGCGCCCACGTGCTGCTTGTCGCCCTCCTGCTCCTTATCGCCCTCCTGCTCCTTCTCGTCCTCATGCTCCTTCTCGCAATCCTGCTCCATCTCGCTCCCCTGCTCCTTCTCCACCTCCTGCTCCTTCTCCTTCTCCTGCTCCTACTCCACCTCCTGTTCCTTCTCCACCTCCTGCTCCTTCTCCTCATCTTGCGCCTTCTCCACCTCCTGCTCGTTCTCCTCCTCCTGCTCGTTCTCCTCCTCCTGCTCCTACTCCTCCTGCTGCTCGTTCACCTCCTCCTGCCCCTTCTCCTCCTCCTGCTCCGTCTCCACTTCCTGCTCCTTCTCCACCTCTTGCTCCTTCTCCACCTCCTGCTCCATCTCCTTCTCCTGCTCCTTCTTCTCCACCTGCTCCTTCTTCCCCTCCTGCTCCTTCTCAATTTCTGCTCAATCTCCAGCTCCTGCTCGTTCTCTTCCTCGTCCTCCTCTTTCCCCTCCTGCTCCTTGTACAACTCCTGCTCCTTCACCCCCTCCTCCTCCCTCTCCCCCTCCTGCTCCTTCTCCCCTTCCTGCTCCTTCTCCCCGTCCTTTTCAACCTCCTGCTCCTTATCCACCTCCTGCTCCTTGTCCACCTCCTGCTCCTTGTCCATCTCCTGCCCCTTGTCCTCCTCCTGCTCCTTCTCCTCCTCCTGCACCTTCTCCTCCTCCTGCTCCTTCTCCACCTCCTGCTCCTTCTCCACCTCTTGCTCCTTCTCCACCTCCTGATTCTTCTCCACCTCCTGCTCCTTCTCCACCTCTTGCTCCTTCTCCTCATCTTGCTGCTTCTCCTCCTCCTGCTCCTACTCCTCCTCCTGCTCCTTCTTCTTCTCCTGCACCTTTTCCACTGCTGCTCCTTCTCCTCCTCCTGCTCCTTCTCCTCCTCCTGCACCTTCTCCTCATCGTGCTCCGTCTCCAGCTCCTCCTCCTTCTCCCCCTCCTGCTCCTTCTCCCCTTCCTGCTCCTTCTCCCCGTCCTTTTCAACCTCCTGCTCCTTATCCACCTCCTGCTACTTGTCCACCTCCTGCTCCTTGTCCATCTCCTGCTCCTTGTCCACCTCCTGCTCCTTCTCGCCATCCTGCTACTTCCTGCCCTCCTGCACCTTTTCCACTCCTGCTCCTTTTCCACTCCTGCTCCTTCTCCACCTCCTGCTCCTTCTCCACCTGCTGCTCCTTCTCCACTCCTGCTCATTCACCACCTCCTCCACCTTCTTCTCCTCTTTCTCCTCCTCCTGCTCCTTTTTCACCTCACACTCCTTGTCTCCCTCCTGCTCCTTGACCACCTCCTGCTCCTTCTCCACCTCCTGCTCCTTCTCCTCATCTTTCGCCTTCTCCTCCTCCTGCTCCTTCTCCTCCTCCTCCCCCTCCTGCTCCTTCTCCACCTCCTGCTCCTTCTCCCCTCCTGCTCCTTCTTCCCCTCCTGCTCCTTCTCCCCTTCCTGCTCAAACTCCTCCTCCTGCTCCTTCTCCACCTCCTGCTCATTCTCAACCTGCTGCTCAACCTCCACCTGCTCGTTTTCCTCCTCCTCCTCCTGCTCCTTCAGCTCCTCCAGCTCTCCCTCCTCCTCTTGCTCAATCTCCTCCTCCTCCTTGTTCTCCACCTCTGCTCCTTCTCCACCTCCTCATCATTCTCCACCTCCTGCTCCTTCTCGGCTTTTGCTCAAACTCCTCCTCCTGCTCCTTCTCCACTTCATGCTCCTTCTCCCGCTCCTGCTCCTACTCCTGCTTGTGCTCCTTCACCCGCTTCTGCTCCGTCTCCTCCTGCTGTTACTTCTCCTCCTGCTGCTTCTTCTGCTCCTGCTGTTACTTCTCCATCTCCTTCTCCTGCTCCTTCTCCACCTCCTGCTCCTTCTCCTCTCCTGCTCATTCACCACCTCCTGTTCCTTCTTCTCCTCCTTCTCCTCCTCCTGCTCCTTCTCCACCTCCTGCTCCTTGTCTCCCTGATGCTCCTTCTCCACCTCCTGCTCCTTCTCCACCTCCTGCTCCTTCTCCACCTCCTGCTCCCTCTCCTCTTCTTGCTCCATCTCCACCTCCTGCTCCTTCTCCTCCTCCTGCTCCTTCTCCTCCCCCTGCTCCATCTCCACCACCTACTCCTTCTCCTCCTCCTGCTCCTAATCCTCCTCCTGCTCCTTCTTCTTCTCCTGCTCCATCTCCACCTCCTGCTCTTTCTCCACCTGCTGCTCAACCTGCTCCTCCTGCTTCTTCTCCAACTCCTGCTCAACCTCCTCCTCCTGCTACTTCTCCAACTCCTTATCCTACTCCCCCTTCTGGTCCTTCTCCGCCTCTTGCTCCTTCTAACACTATTGCTTATTCTCCACCTCCAGTTCCTTCTCCTCCTCCTGCTCCTTCTCCAGCTCCTTCTCCTCCTCCTGCTGCTTGTCCACCTCCTGCTCCTTGTCCACCTCCTGCGCATTTTCGCCCTCCTGCTGCCTCTCGCCCACCTGCTGCTTCTCGACTTCCTGCTCCTTCTCGCCATCCTGCTCCTTCTCCACCTCCTGCTCCTTCTCCACACCTGCTCATTCACCACCTCCTGCTTCTTCTTCACCTCCTTCTCTTCCTCCTGCTCATTCTCCACCTCCTGCTGCTTGTCTCCCTCCTCCTCCTTCTCTCCCTCCTTCTCCTTCTCCCCCTCCTTCTCCTTCTCCACCTCCTGCTCGTTCTCCTTCTCTTGCTCCTTCTCCACCTCCTGCTCCTTCTCCTCATTTTGCGCCTTCTCCTTCTACTTCTTCGCCTCCTTTTGCTTCTACTCCTCCTCCTGATCGTTTTTCTTCTCCTGCTCCTCCTCCACTCCTGCTCCTTCTCCTCCTCCTGATCCTTCTCCTCCTCCTGATCCTTCTCCACCTCCTGCTCATTCTCCACCTCCCGCTCCTTCTGCACCTCCTGCTCCTTCTTCTACTCCTGCTTCTGCTCATCCTCCTGCTTCTTCTCCAACTCCTTCTCTACTCCCCCTCCTGGTCCTTCTTCGCCACCTGCTCCTTCTCGACCTATTGCTTCTTCTCCACATCCTGTTCCTTCTCCTCCTCCTCCTGCTCCTTGTCCATCTCCTGCTCCTTCTCCACCTCCTGCTCCTTCTCCTCATCTTGCGCCTTCTCCCCTTCCTGCTCCTTCTCCCCGTCCTTTTCAACCTCCTGCTCCTTATCCACCTCCTGATCCTTGTCCACCTCCTGCTCCTTGTCCATCTCCTGCCCCTTGTCCTCCTCCTGCTCCTTCTCCTCCTCCTGCACCTTCTCCTCCTCCTGCTCCTTCTCCACCTCCTGCTCCTTCTCCACCTCTTGCTCCTTCTCCACCTCCTGATTCTTCTCCACCTCCTGCTCCTTCTCCACCTCTTGCTCCTTCTCCTCATCTTGCTGCTTCTCCTCCTCCTGCTCCTACTCCTCCTCCTGCTCCTTCTTCTTCTCCTGCACCTTTTCCACTGCTGCTCCTTCTCCTCCTCCTGCTCCTTCTCCTCCTCCTGCACCTTCTCCTCATCGTGCTCCGTCTCCAGCTCCTCCTCCTTCTCCCCCTCCTGCTCCTTCTCCCCTTCCTGCTCCTTCTCCCCGTCCTTTTCAACCTCCTGCTCCTTATCCACCTCCTGCTACTTGTCCACCTCCTGCTCCTTGTCCATCTCCTGCTCCTTGTCCACCTCCTGCTCCTTCTCGCCATCCTGCTACTTCCTGCTCTCCTGCACCTTTTCCACTCCTGCTCCTTTTCCACTCCTGCTCCTTCTCCACCTCCTGCTCCTTCTCCACCTGCTGCTCCTTCTCCACTCCTGCTCATTCACCACCTCCTCCACCTTCTTCTCCTCCTTCTCCTCCTCCTGCTCCTTTTTCACCTCACACTCCTTGTCTCCCTCCTGCTCCTTGACCACCTCCTGCTCCTTCTCCACCTCCTGCTCCTTCTCCTCATCTTTCGCCTTCTCCTCCTCCTGCTCCTTCTCCTCCTCCTCCCCCTCCTGCTCCTTCTCCACCTCCTGCTCCTTCTCCCCTCCTGCTCCTTCTTCCCCTCCTGCTCCTTCTCCCCTTCCTGCTCAAACTTCTCCTCCTGCTCCTTCTCCACCTCCTGCTCATTCTCAACCTGCTGCTCAACCTCCACCTGCTCGTTTTCCTCCTCCTCCTCCTGCTCCTTCAGCTCCTCCAGCTCTCCCTCCTCCTCTTGCTCAATCTCCTCCTCCTCCTTGTTCTCCACCTCTGCTCCTTCTCCACCTCCTCATCATTCTCCACCTCCTGCTCCTTCTCGGCTTTTGCTCAAACTCCTCCTCCTGCTCCTTCTCCACTTCATGCTCCTTCTCCCGCTCCTGCTCCTACTCCTGCTTGTGCTCCTTCACCCGCTTCTGCTCCGTCTCCTCCTGCTGTTACTTCTCCTCCTGCTGCTTCTTCTGCTCCTGCTGTTACTTCTCCATCTCCTTCTCCTGCTCCTTCTCCACCTCCTGCTCCTTCTCCTCTCCTGCTCATTCACCACCTCCTGTTCCTTCTTCTCCTCCTTCTCCTCCTCCTGCTCCTTCTCCACCTCCTGCTCCTTGTCTCCCTGATGCTCCTTCTCCACCTCCTGCTCCTTCTCCACCTCCTGCTCCTTCTCCACCTCCTGCTCCCTCTCCTCTTCTTGCTCCATCTCCACCTCCTGCTCCTTCTCCTCCTCCTGCTCCTTCTCCTCCCCCTGCTCCATCTCCACCACCTACTCCTTCTCCTCCTCCTGCTCCTAATCCTCCTCCTGCTCCTTCTTCTTCTCCTGCTCCATCTCCACCTCCTGCTCTTTCTCCACCTGCTGCTCAACCTGCTCCTCCTGCTTCTTCTCCAACTCCTGCTCAACCTCCTCCTCCTGCTACTTCTCCAACTCCTTATCCTACTCCCCCTTCTGGTCCTTCTCCGCCTCTTGCTCCTTCTAACACTATTGTTTATTCTCCACCTCCAGTTCCTTCTCCTCCTCCTGCTCCTTCTCCAGCTCCTTCTCCTCCTCCTGCTGCTTGTCCACCTCCTGCTCCTTGTCCACCTCCTGCGCATTTTCGCCCTCCTGCTGCCTCTCGCCCACCTGCTGCTTCTCGACTTACTGCTCCTTCTCGCCATCCTGCTCCTTCTCCACCTCCTGCTCCTTCTCCACACCTGCTCATTCACCACCTCCTGCTTCTTCTTCACCTCCTTCTCTTCCTCCTGCTCATTCTCCACCTCCTGCTGCTTGTCTCCCTCCTCCTCCTTCTCTCCCTCCTTCTCCTTCTCCCCCTCCTTCTCCTTCTCCACCTCCTGCTCGTTCTCCTTCTCTTGCTCCTTCTCCACCTCCTGCTCCTTCTCCTCATTTTGCGCCTTCTCCTTCTAATTCTTCGCCTCCTTTTGCTTCTACTCCTCCTCCTGATCGTTTTTCTTCTCCTGCTCCTCCTCCACTCCTGCTCCTTCTCCTCCTCCTGATCCTTCTCCTCCTCCTGATCCTTCTCCACCTCCTGCTCATTCTCCACCTCCCGCTCCTTCTGCACCTCCTGCTCCTTCTTCTACTCCTGCTTCTGCTCATCCTCCTGCTTCTTCTCCAACTCCTTCTCTACTCCCCCTCCTGGTCCTTCTTCGCCACCTGCTCCTTCTCTACCTATTGCTTCTTCTCCACATCCTGTTCCTTCTCCTCCTCCTCCTGCTCCTTGTCCATCTCCTGCTCCTTCTCCACCTCCTGCTCCTTCTCCTCATCTTGCGCCTTCTCCACCTTCTGCTCCTTCTCCACCTCCTGCTCCTTCTCCTCATCTTGCGCCTTCTCCACCTTCTGCTCATTCTCCGACTCATGCTCCTACTCCTGCTTCTGCTCCTTCACCCGCTTCTGCTCCGTCTCCTCCTGCTGTTATTTCTCCTGCTGCTGCATCTTCTGCTCCTGCTGCTACTTCTCCATCTCCTTCTCCTGCTCCTTCTCCGCCTCATGCTCCTTCTCCACTCCTGCTCATTCACAATCTCCTGTTCCTTCTTCTCCTCCTTCTCCTCCTCCTGCTCCTTCTCCTCCTCCTGCTCCGTCTCCACCTCCTGCTCCTTGTCTCCCTCCTGCTCCTTGTCTCCCTCCTGCTCCTTCTCCCCTTCCTGCTCCTTCTCCCCTTCCTGCCCAGACTCCTCCTACTGCTCCTTCTCCACCTCCTGCTCATTCTCAACCTGCTGCTCAACCTCCACCTGCTCGTTTTCCTCCTCCTCCTCCTGCTCCTTCAGCTCCTCCAGCTCTCCCTCCTCCTCTTGCTCAATCTCCTCCTCCTCCTTGTTCTCCACCCCTGCTCCTTCTCCACGTCCTGCTCCTTCTTCACCTCTTGCTCCTTCTCCTCCTCCAGCTCCTTCTCCAACTCCTTCTCCTCCTCCTGCTGCTTGTCCACCTCCTGCTCCTTGTCCACCTCCTGCGCATTTTCGCCCTCCTGCTGCATCTCGCCCACCTGCTGCTGCTCGACCTCCTGCTACTTTTCGCACTCCTGCTCCTTCTCCACCTCCTGCTCCTTCTCCACACCTGCTCATTCACCACCCCCTGCTCCTTCTTCTCCTCCTTCTCTTCCTCCTGCTCCTTCTCCACCTCCTGCTGCTTGTCTCCCTCCTCCTCCTTCTACTTCACCACCTCCTGCTCCTTCTCCTTCTCTTGCTCCTTCTCCACCTCCTGCTCCTTCTCCTCATCTTGCGCCTTCTCCTTCTACTTCTTCGCCTCCTTTTGCTTCTCCTCCTCCTCCTGCTCCTTTTTCTTCTCCTGCTCCTCCTCCACTCCTGCTCCATCTCCACTTCCTGCTACTTCTCCTCCTCCTGCTCCTTTTCCTCCTTCTGCTCCTTCTCCTCCTCCTGATCCTTCTCCTCCTCCTGATCCTTCTCCACCTCCTGCTCTTTCTCTACCTCCCGCACCTTCTCCACCTCCTGCTCCTTCTTCTACTCCTGCTTCTGCTCATCCTCCTGCTTCTTCACCAACTCCTTCTCCACTCCCCCTCCTGGTCCTTCTTCGCCTCCTGTTCCTTCTCGACCTATTGCTTCTTCTCCACATCCTGTTCCTTCTCCTCCTCCTCCTTCTCCACCTCCTTCTCCTCCTCCTGCTCCTTGTCCATCTCCTGCTCCTTCACTACCTCCTGCTCCTTCTCCTCATCTTGCGCCTTCTCCACCCTCTGCTCATTCTCCTACTCCTGCTCCTACTCCTGCTTCTGCTCCTTCACCCGCTTCTGCTCCGTCTCCTCCTGCTGTTACTTCTCCTCCTGCTGCTTCTTCTGCTCCTGCTGCTGCTTCTCCATCTCCTTCTCCTGCTCCTTCTCCACCTCATGCTCCTTCTCCACTCCTGCTCATTCACAATCTCCTGTTCCTTCTTCTCCTCCTTCTCCTCCTCCTGCTCCTTCTCCACCTCCTGCTCCTTGTCTCCCTCCTGCTCCTTCTCCACCTCCTGCTCCTTCTCCACCTCCTGCTCCTTCTCCTCGTCTTGCTCCATCTCCACCTCCTGCTGCTTCTCCTCCTCCTGCTCCTTCTCCACCTCCGGCTCTTTGACTCCCTCCTGCTCCTTATCTCCCTCCTGCTCCTTATCTCCCTCCTGCTCCTTCTCCATCTCCTGCTCCATCTCCACCTCCTGCTCCTTCTCCTTCCCCTGCTCCTTCCCCACCTCCTGCTCATTCTCCACATCCTGCTACTTCTTCTCCTTCTGCTCCTGCTCCTCCTGCTCCTTGTCCACCTCCTGCTCGTTGTCCACCCCCTGCTCCTTGTCCACCTCCTGCTCCTTCTCCACCTCCTGCTCCTTCTCCACCTCCTGCTCCTTCTCCACTCCTGCTCATTCACCACCTCCTGCTTCTTCTTCTCCTCCTTCTCCTTCTCCTCCTCCTGCTCCTTCTCCACCTCCGGCTCTTTGACTCCCTCCTGCTCCTTATCTCCCTCCTGCTCCTTATCTCCCTCCTGCTCCTTCACCACCTCCTGCTCCTTCTCCACCTCCTGCTCCTTCTCCACCTCCTGCTCCATCTCCACCTCCTGCTCCATCTCCGAACCCTGCTCCTTCTCCGTCCCCTGCTCCTTCCCCACCTCCTGCTCCTTCTCCAACTCCTGCTCCTTCTTCTCCTCCTTCTCCTCCTCCTGCTCCTTCTCCAACTCCTGCTCCATGCCTCCCTCCTGCTCCTTCTCCACCTCCTGCTCCTTATCCACCTCCTGTTCCTTCTCCACCTCCTGCTCCTTCTCCTCTTCTTGCTCCTTCTCCTCCTCCTGCTCCTTCTCCACCTCCTGCTCCTTCTCCTCCTACTGCTCCTTCTTCTTCTCCTGCTCCTTCTTCTTCTCCTGCTCCATCTCCACCTTTTGCTCCTTCGCCACCTCCTGCTCAACCTCCTCCTCCTGCTGCTTTTCCACCTCCTGCTCCTTGTCCACCTCCTGCGCCTTCTCGCCCTCCTGCTGCATCTCACCCACCTGCTGCTTCTCGATCTCCTGTTCCTTCTCGCCCTCCTGCTCCTTCTCCACCTCCTGCTCCTTCTGCACTCCTGCTCATTCACCACCTCCTGCTCCTTCTTCTCCTCCATCTCTTCCTCCTGCTCCTTCTCCACCTCCTGCTCCTTCTCCACCTCCTGCTCCTTCTCCACCTCCTGCTCCTTCTCCACCTCCTGCTCCTTCTCCACCTCCTGCTACTTCCCCACCTCCTGCTCCTTCTCCACCTCCTGCTCCTTCTCCACCTCCTGCTCCTTCTCCACCTCCTGCTACTTCCCCACCTCCTGCTCCTTCTCCAACTCCTGCTCCTTCTCCACCTCCAGCTGCTCCTCCTTCATCTCCTTTCCTTCTCCACCTCCTGCTCTTTTTCCATATCCAGCTCCACCTCCACATCCTGTTCCTTCTCCACCTCATGCTCCTTCTCCAACCACTGCTCCTTCTCCTCCTCCTCCTTCTCCTCCAACTGTTCATTCTCCACCTCCTGCTCCTTCTCCACCTCCTGCTCCTTCTCCACCCACTGCTCCTTCTCCGCCTCCTGCTCCTTCTCCGCCTCCTGCTGCTTCTATGCCTCCCGCTCCATCTCTACCTCCGCCTCCTGCTCCTTCTCCCCCTCCCGCTCCATCTCTACCTCCTGCTCCTTTTCCCCGTCCTGATCCTTCTCCACCTCCTCCTCACTCTCCTCTGCTGCTCACTCACCCCCTCCTGCTCCTTCTCCTCTTCCCGATCAACCTCCTCCTCCTGCTCCTTCTCCGCCTCGTGCTCCTTCTCCGCCTCGTGCTCCTTCTCCGCCTCGTGCTCCTTCTCCGCCTCCTGCTCCTTCTCCGCCTCCTGCTCCTTCTCCGCCTCGTGCTCCTTCTCCGCCTCCTGCTCCTTCTCCGCCTCCTGCTCCTTCTCCGCCTCCTGCTCCTTCTCCACCTCCTGCTCCTTCTCCACCTCCTGCTGCTCCTCCTTCATCTCCTTTCCTTCTCCACCTCCTGCTCTTTTTCCATATCCAGCTCCACCTCCACATCCTGCTCCTTCTCCACCTCATGCTCCTTCTCCAACCACTGCTCCTTCTCCTCCTCCTCCTCCTTCTCCTCCAACTGTTCATTCTCCACCTCCTGCTCCTTCTCCACCTCCTGCTCCTTCTCCACCTCCTGCTCCTTCTCCACCTCCTGCTCCTTCTCCACCTAATACTCCTTCTCCGCCTAATCCTCCTTCTCCACCTCCTGCTCCTTCTTCACCTCCTGCTCCTTCTCCATCTCCTGCTCCTTCTCCACCTCCTGCTCCTTCTCCACCTCCTGCTCCTTCTCCTCCTCCAGCTCCAACTCCCCGTCCTGCTCCTTATTCACCTCCAGCTCCTTCTCCAACTGAAGCTTTCTTCAACTCCTGTTCATTCTCCACTTCCTGCTCGTTCGCCTCCTCCTCCTCCTCCTCCTCCAACTGGTCGTTCCCCACCTCCTGCTCCTTCTCCACCTCCGGCTCCTTCTCCCTCTCCTGCTGCTTCAACGCCTCCTGCTCCTTCGATGCATCCAGCTGCTTCTCTGCATCCTGCTCGTTCAACCCCACCTGCTCCGTCTCCTCCTCTTGCTTCTTCCCCTCCTCCTGCTCCTTCTCGTCCTCCTGATCATTCTCGTCCTCCTGCTCATTCGACCCCTCTTGCTCTTGCTTTGCATCCCACTCCTTCTCCGCCTCCTGCTCCTTTTCCCCGTCCTGCTCCATCTCAACCTCCTGCTCCTTTTCCCCGTCCTGCTCCTTCTCCACCTCCTGCTCACTCTCCCCCTCCTGTTCACTCTCCCCCTCCTGCTCCTTCTCCTCGTCCCGCTCAACCTCCTCCTCCTGCTCCTTCTCAACCTCCGGCTCCTTCTCCACCTCCTGCTCCTTCTCCACCTTCAGCTCCTTCTCCGCCACCTGCTCCTTCTCCGCCTCCTGCTCCTTCTCTGCCTCCTGCTCCTTCTCCGCCTCCTGCTGCTTCTGTGCCTCCCGCTCCATCTCTACCTCCGCCTCCTGTTCCTTCTCCCCGTCCTGATGCTTCTCCACCTCCTGCTCACTCTCCCTCTGCTGCTCACTCACCCCCTCCTGCTCCTTCTCCTCGTCCCGCTCAACCTCCTCCTCCTGCTCCTTCTCCTCCTCCTGCTCCTTCTCCACCTCCTGCTCCTTCTCCACCTCCTGCTCCTTCTCCACCTCCTGCTCCTTCTCCACCTCCTGCTCCTGCTCCACCTCCTGCTCCTTCTCCACCTCCTGTTCCTCCTCCTTCATCTCCTGCTCCTTCTCCACCACCTGCTCCTTTTCCATATCCAGCTCCACCTCCACCTCCTGCTCCATCTCCGCCTCCTGCTCCTTCTCCGCCTCCTGCTCCTTCTCCGCCTCCTGCTCATTCTCCGCCTCCTGCTCCTTCTATGTCTCCCGCTCCTCTTCCGCCTATTGCTCGTTCACACCCTCCTGATCTTTCTCGCCGTCGAGCCCCTCCTCCACCTCCTGCTCCCTCTCCCTCAACTGCTCCTTCTACGTCTCCTGCTTCTTCCCCTCCTCTGATCCTTCTTGTCTTCCTGATCCTTCTTGTCTTCCTGATCCTTCTCGTCTTCCTGATCCTTCTCGTCCTCCTGCTCCTTCTCGTCCTCCTGCTCCTTCTCGTCCTCCTGCTCCTTCTCCTCCTGTTGCTCCTTCTCCCCCTCCTGCTCCTTCTCCTTCTCCTGCTCCTTCTCCCTCTCCTGCTCCTTCTCCCTCCCCTGCTCCTTCTCCCTCTCCTGCTCCTTCTCCTCCTCTTGTTCGTTCTCCTCCTCCAGCTCCTTCTCCTCCTCCAGCTCCTTCTCACCGTCCTGCTCCTTCTTCACCTGCAGCTCCACCTCCGCCTCCTGCTCCTTCTCCACCTCCTGCTCCTTCTCCACCTCCTGCTCCTTCTCCGCCTCCTGTTCCTTCTCCACCTCACGCTCCTCCACCACATCCAGCTCCACCTCCACCTCCTGCTGTTTCCCCTCCACCTGCTCCATCTCCTCTTTCTGCTCAACCTCCCCCTCCTGCTCCTTCTCCACTTCCTGGTCAAACTCCTCCTCCTGCTCCTTCTCCCCACCTGCTCCTTCACCCCCTCCTGCTCCTGACCCTACTCTACCTCCTGCCTCTTCTCCGTCTCCTGTACCTTCTCCTCGTCAAGCTCAAACTCTTCCTACTGCTCCATCTCCACCTCCTGCTCCTTCTCCACCTCCTGCTCCTTCTCCACCTCCTGCTCCTTCTCCACCTCCTGCTCCTTCTCCACCTCCTGCTCCTTCTCCACCTCCTGCTCCTTCTCCACCTCCTGCTCCTTCTGCACCTCCTGCTCCTTCTGCACCTCCTGCTCCTTCTCCACCTCCTGCTCCTTCTCCACCTCCTGCTCCTTCTCCACCTCCTGCTCCTTCTCCACCTCCTGCTCCTTCTCCACCTCCTGCTCCTTCTCCACCTCCTGCTCCTCCTCCTTTATCTCCTGCTCCTTCTCCAACTCCTGCTCATTTTCCATATCCAGCTCCACCTCCACATCCTGCTCCTTCTCCTCCTCCTCCTTCTCCTCCAACTGTTCATTCTCCACCTACTGCTCCTTCTCCACCCCCTGCTCCACCTCCTTGTGCTCCTTCTCCGCCTCCTGCTCCTTCTCCGCCTCCTGCTCCTTCTCCGCCTCCTGCTCCGCCTCCTGCTCCTTCTCCGCCTCCTGCTCCTTCTCCGCCTCCCGCTCCTTCTCCGCCTCGTTCTCCTTCTCCGCCTCCTGCTACTTCTCCGCCTCCTGCTCATACCCCTCCTCCTGCACCTTCTCACCCTCCTTCTCCTGCTTTGCCTTCTGCTCCTTCGCCCCGTTCTGTTCCTTCGCCCCCTCCTGCTCCTTCTCCACCTATAGCTCCTTCCCCACCTTCTGCTCCTACTCTACATCCTGCTCATTCTACCCCTCCTGTTCCATCTCATCGTCCAGCTAAACTTCCACCTTCTGCTACTTCTCCACTTCATGCTCCTTCTCCACCTCCTGCTCCTTCTTCTCTTCCTGCTCCTTCTTCTCTTCATGCTCCTTCTCCTCCTCCTTATCCTTCTCCACCTCCTGCTCTTTCTCCACCTCCTGCTCCTTCTCTACCTCCTGCTCCTTCTCCTGCGCCTGCTCCTTCTCCTCCTTCTGCTCCTTCTATTCCTCCTGCTCCTTCTCATCCTCCTGCTCATTCTCAACCTCCTGCTCCTTCTCCACCTCCTGCTCCTTCTCCACCTTCAGCTCCTTCTCCTCCTCCTGCTCCTTCTCCGCCTTCTGCTCCTTCTATGCCTCCCGCTCCTCCTCCGCCTACTGCTCGTTCACACCCTCCTGATCATTCTCGCCCTCGAGCCCCTCCTCCACCTCCTGCTCCCCTCCCTCAACTGCTCCTTCTCCGTCTCCTGCTTCTTCCCCTCCTCCTGTTCCTTCTCTTCTTCCTGATCCTTCTCGTCCTCCTGCTCCTTCTCGTCCTCCTGCTCCTTCTCGTCCTCCTGCTCCTTCTCGTCCTCCTGCTCCTTCTCGTCCTCCTGCTCATTCTCCTCCTGTTGCTCCTTCTCCCCCTCCTGCTCCTTCTACCCCTCCTGCTCCTTCTCCCCCTCCTGCTCCTTCTCCTGCTCCTTCTCCTCCTGTTGCTCCTTCTCCACCTACTGCTCCTTCTCAACGTCTGCCTCCATCTCCTCCTCCTGCTCATTCTTCGCTTCGTGCTCCTTCTCCTTCTCCTGCTGCTTCTCCTCGTCCTGCTCCTTCTGTCCTCCTCCTGCCCCTTCTCCGCCTCCTGCTCCTTCTCTGCCTCCTGCTCCTTCTCCGCCTCCTGCTGCTTCTATGCCTCCCGCTCCATCTCTACCTCCGCCTCCTGCTCCTTCTCCCCCTCCCGCTCCATCTCTACCTCCTGCTCCTTTTCCCCGTCCTGATGCTTCTCCACCTCCTGCTCACTCTCCCTCTGCTGCTCACTCACCCGCTCCTGCTCCTTCTCCTCGTCCCGCTCAACGTCCTCCTCCTGCTCCTTCTCCTCCTCCTGCTCCTTCTCCACCTCCTGCTCCTGCTCCACCTCCTGCTCCTGCTCCACCTCCTGCTCCTCCTCCTTCATCTCCTGCTCCTTCTCCACCACCTGCTCCTTTTCCAGATCCAGCTCCACCTCCACCTCCTGCTCCTTCTCCGCCTCCTGCTCCTTCTCCGCCTCCTGCTCCTTCTCCGCCTCCTGCTCCTTCTCCGCCTCCTGCTCCTTCTATGCCTCCCGCTCCTCCTCCGCCTACTGCTCGTTCACACCCTCCTGATCATTCTCGCCGTCGAGCCCCTCCTCCACCTCCTGCTCCCTCTCCCTCAACTGCTCCTTCTCCGTCTCCTGCTTCTTCCCCTCCTCCTGATCCTTCTCGTCTTCCTGATCCTTCTCGTCTTCCTGATCCTTCTCGTCTTCCTGATCCTTCTCGTCTTCCTGATCCTTCTCGTCTTCCTGATCCTTCTCGTCTTCCTGCTCCTTCTCGTCCTCCTGCTCCTTCTCGTCCTCCTGCTCCTTCTCGTCATCCTGCTCCTTCTCCTCCTGTTGCTCCTTCTCCTCCTGTTGCTCCTTCTCCTCCTGTTGCTCCTTCTCCCCCTCCTGCTCCTTCTCCTTCTCCTGCTCCTTCTCCCTCTCCTGCTCCTTCACTCTCTCCTGCTCCTTCTCCTCCTGTTGCTCCTTCTCCACCTCCTGCTCCTTCTCAACGTCTGGCTCCATCTCCTCCTCCTCATCATTCTTCTCTTCGTGCTCCTTCTCCTCCTCCTGCTGCTTCTCCTCGTCCTGCTCCTTGTCTGCTCAACCCCTCCTCCTGCTCCTTCTTCTCTTCCTGCTCCTTCTACCCCTCCTGCTCCTTCTCCTCCTCTTGTTCGTTCTCCTCCTCCAGCTCCTTCTCCTCCTCCAGCTCCTTCTCCCCGTCCTGCTCCTTCTTCACCTGCAGCTCCACCTCCGCCTCCTGCTCCTTCTCCACCTCCTGCTCCTTCTCCACCTCCTGCTCCTTCTCCACCTCCTGCTCCTTCTCCGCCTCCTGTTCCTTCTCCACCTCATGCTCCTCCACCACATCCAGCTCCACCTCCACCTCCTGCTGTTTCCTCTCCACCTGCTCCATCTCCTCTTTCTGCTCAACCTCCCCCTTCTGCTCCTTCTCCACTTCCTGGTCAAACTCCTCCTCCTGCTCCTTCTCCCCACCTGCTCCTTCACCCCCTCATGCTCCTGCTCCTACTCTACCTCCTGCTCCTTCTCCATCTCCTGTACCTTCTCCTCGTCAAGCTCAACCTCTTCCTACTGCTCCTTCTCCACCTCCTGCTCCTTCTCCACCTCCTGCTCCTTCTCCACCTCCTGCTCCTTCTCCACCTCCTGCTCCTTCTGCACCTCCTGCTCCTTCTCCACCTCCTGCTCCTTCTCCACCTCCTGCTCCTTCTCCACCTCCTGCTTCTTCTCCACCTCCTGCTCTTTCTCCACCTCCTGCTCCTTCTCCACCTCCTGCTCCTTCTCCACCTCCTGCTCCTTCTACACCTCCTGCTCCTTCTCCACCTCCTGCTCCTCCTCCTTTATCTCCTGCTCCTTCTCCACCTCCTGCTCATTTTCCATGTCCAGCTCCACGTCCACATCCTGCTCCTTCTCCACCTCATGATCCTTCTCCAACTACTGCTCCTTCTCCTCCTCCTCCTTCTCCTCCAACTGTTCATTCTCCACCTTCTGCTCCTTCTCCACCTCCTGCTCCTTCTCCAACTCCTGCTCCTTCTCCACCTACTGCTCCTTCTCCACCCCCTGCTCCACCTCCTTGTGCTCCTTCTCCGCCTCCTGCTCCTTCTCCGCCTCCTGCTCCTTCTCCGCCTCCTGCTCCGCCTCCTGCTCCTTCTCCGCCTCCTGCTCCTTCTCCGCCTCCCGTTCCTTCTCCGCCTCGTTCTCCTTCTCCGCCTCCTGCTCCTTCTCCGCCTCCTGCTCATACCCCTCCTCCTGCACCTTCTCACCCTCCTGCTCCTGCTTTGCCTCCTGCTCCTTCGCCCCGTTCTGTTCCTTCGCCCCCTCCTGCTCCTTCTCCACCTATAGCTCCTTCTCCACCTTCTGCTCCTACTCTACATCCTGCTCATTCTACCCCTCCTGTTCCATGTCGTCGTCCAGCTCAACTTCCACCTTCTGCTCCTTCTCCACTTCATGCTCCTTCTCCACCTCCTGCTCCTTCTTCTCTTCCTGATCCTTCTTCTCTTCATGCTCCTTCTCCTCCTCCTTATCCTTCTCCACCTCCTGCTCTTTCTCCACCTCCTGCTCCTTCTCTACCACCTGCTCCTTCTCCTCCACCAGCTCCTTCTCCTCCTCCTGCTCCTTCTCCTCCTCCTGCTCCTTCTCCTCCTCCTGCTCCTTCTCATCCTCCTGCTCCTTCTCAACCTCCTGCTCCTTCTCCACCTGCTGCTCCTTCTCCACCTTCAGCTCCTTCTCCGCCTCCTGCTCCAACTCCGCCTTCTGCTCCTTCTATACCTCCTGCTCCTCCTCCGACTACTGCTCGTTCACACCCTCCTGATCATTCTCGCCCTCGAGCCCCTCCTCCACCTCCTGCTCCCCTCCCTCAACTGCTCCTTCCCCGTCTCCTGCTTCTTCCCCTCCTCCTGTTCCTTCTCGTCTTCCTGATCCTTCTCGTCTTCCTCATCCTTCTCGTCTTCCTGATCCTTCTCGTCCTCCTGCTCCTTCTCGTCCTCCTGCTCCTTCTAGTCGTCCTGCTCCTTCTCGTCCTCCTGCTCCTTCTCGTCCTCCTGCTCCTTCTCCTCCTGTTGCTCCTTCTCCCCCTCCTGCTCCTTCTCCCTCTCCTGCTCCTTCTCCCTCTCCTGCTCCTTCTCCCTCTCCTGCTCCTTCTCCCTCTCCTGCTCCTTCTCCTCCTGTTGCTCCTTCTCCACCTCCTGCTCCTTCTCAACGTCTGGCTCCATCTCCTCCTCCTGCTCATTCTTCTCTTCCTGCTCCTTCTCCGCCTCCTGCTACTTCTCCACCTCATGCTCCTCCACCACATCCAGCTCCACCTCCACCTTCTGCTGCTTCCCCTCCAACTGCTCCATCTCCAATTTGTGCTCAACCTCCCCATCCTGCTCCTTCTCCCCCTTCTGCTCCTGCCTTGCCTGCTGCTCCTTCTCCCGTCCTGTTCCTTGACCCCCTCCTGCTCCTGCTCCTACTCTACCTCCTGCTCCTTCTCCTTCTCCTGCTCCTTCTCCTCGTCAAGCTCAACCTCTTCCGACTGCTCCTTCTCCACCTCCTGCTCCTTCTCCACCTCCTGCTCCTTCTCCACCTCCTGCTCCTTCTCCACCTCCTGCTCCATCTCCACATCCTGCTCCTTCTCCACCTCCTCCTACTTCTCCGCCTCCTGCTCCTTCTCCACCTCCTGCCCCTTCTCCACCTCCTGCTCCTTCTCCACCTCCTGCTCCTTCTCCACCTCCTGCTCCTTCTCCACCTCCTGCTCCTTCTCAACCTCCTACTCCTTCTCCACCTCCTGCTGCATCTCCACCTCCTGCTCCTTCTCCACCTCCTGCTGCATCTCCACCTCCTCCTGCTTCTTCTCCAACTCCTGATCAACCTCCTCCTCCTCCCCCTGCTCCAACTCCACCTCCTGCTACGTCTCCTCCTCCTGCTCCTTCTCCTCCTCCTGATCCTTCTGCTCCTCCTGATTCTTCTCCACCCAATGCTCCTTCTCCACTCCTGCTCATTCACAATCTCCTCTTCCTTCTTCGCCTCCTTCTCCTCCTCCTGCTCCTTCTCCACCTCCTCCTCCTTGTCTCAGTCCTGCTCCTTCTCCACCTCCTGCTCATTCTCCACCTGCTGTTCCTTCTCCACCTCCTGCTCCTTCTCCTCTTCTTGCTCCATCTCCTCCTCCTGCTCCTTCTCCTCCCCCTGATCCATCTCCACCACCTGCTCCTTCTCCTCCTCCTGCTCCGATTCCTCCACCTGCTTCTTCTTCTCCTGCTCCATCTCCACCTTCTGCTCCTTCGCCACCTCCTGCTCAACCTCCTCCTCCTGCTGCTTGTCCACCTCCTGCTCCTTGTCCACCTCCTGCGCATTCTCGCCCTCCTGCTGCATGTCGCCCACCTGCTGCTTCTCGATCTCCTGCTTCTTCTCGCCCTCCTGCTCCTTCTCGCCCTCCTGCTCCTTCTCCACCTCCTGCTCCTTCTCCACCTCCTGCTCCTTCTCTACCTCCTGCTCCTTCTCCACCTCCTGCTCCATCTCCACCTCCTGCTCCTTCTCCACTCCTGCTCATTCACCACCTCCTGCTCCTTCTTCTCCTCCTTCTCTTCCTCCTGCTCCTTCTCCACATCCTGCTGCTTGTCTCCCTCCTCCTCCTTCTCTCCTTCCTTCTCCTTCTCCACCTCCTGCTCGTTCTCATTCTCCTGCTCCTCCTCCTCATCTTGCGCCTTCTCCTTCTCCTACCTCTTCTCCTCCTCCTGCTTCTACTCCTCCTCCTGCTCCTTTATTCTTCTGCTGCTCTTCCTCCAATCCTGCTCCATCTCCACCTCCTGCTACTTCTCCTCCTCCTGATCCGTCTCCTCCTCCTGCTCCTTCTCCTCCTCCTGATCCTTCTACTCCTCCTGCTCCTTCTTCTACTCCTGCTCCTGCTCATCCTCCTGCTTCTTCTCCAATTTATTCTACTACTCACCCTTCTGGTCCTTCGTTGCCTCCTGCTCCTTCTCAACCGATTGCTTCTTCTCCACCTCCTGTTCCTTCTCCTCCTCCTCCTTCTCCACCTCCTTCTCCTCCTCCACCTCCTTCTCCTCCTCCTGCTCCTTGTCCATCTCCTGCTCCTTCTCCACCTCCTGCTCCTTCTCCTCATCTTGCGCCTTCTCCACCTCTTGCTCCTTCTCCTCCTCCTGCTCCTACTCCTCCTCCTGCTCCTTCTTCTTCTCCTGCTCCTTCTCCACTCCAGCTCGATCTCCACCTCCTGCTCCTTCTCCTCCTCCTGCTCCTTCTTCTTCTCCTGCTCCTTCTCCACTCCTGCTCCATCTCCACCTCCTGCTCCTTCTCCTCCTCCTGCTCCTTCTCCTCCTCCTGCTCTTTCTCCACCTCCTGCTCCTTGTCTCCATCCTGCTCCTTCTTCACCTCCTGCTCCTTCTTCACCTCCTGCTCCTTCTCCACCTCATGCTCCTTCTCCACCTCATGCTCCTTCTCCACCTCCTGCTCCTTCTCCACCTTCTGCTCATTCTCCAGTCCTGTTCCGACTCCTCCTCCCGTTCCTTCTTCTTCTCCTGCTCCTTCTCCACTCCTGCTCCATCGCCACCTCCTGATCCTTCTCCTCCTCCTGCTACTTCTCCTCCTCCTGCTCCTTCTTCTCTTCCTTCTTCTCCTCCTGCTCTTTCTCCACCACCTGCTCCTTATCTCGCTCCTGCTCCTTCTTCTTCTCCTGCTCCTTCTTCTTCTCCTGCTCCTTCTCAACTCCTGCCCCATCTCCACCTCCTGCTCCTTCTCCTCCTCCTGCTCCTTCTCCTCCTCCTGCTCCTTCTCCTCCTCCTGCTCCTTCTCCTTCCCGTGCTCCATCTCATCCTCCTGCTCCTTCTCATCCCCCTCCTCCTGCTCCTTCTCCACCTCCTGCTCAACCTCCATCTCCTGCTCCATCTCCTCCTCCTTCTCCTTCTACTCCTCCTGCTCCTTCTCCTCCTCCTGCTGCTTCTACACCTACTGCTCCTTCTCCACCTCCTCCTCCTACTCCACTTCCTGCTCCTTCTCAGCCACCTCATCCTGCTCATTCTCTACCTCCTGCTCAACCTCCACCAACTGCTCCTTCTACAGCTGCTCCTCCTGCTCCTTCTTCTCCTCCTGCTCAACCTCCTCCTCTTGCTTCTTCTCCAATTCCTTCCACTACTCCCCCCTGGTCCTTCTCTGCCTCCTGCTCCGTCTCACCCTCCTGCTCCTTCTCATCCCCCTCCTCCTGCTCCTGCTCCTTCTCCACCTGCTGCTCAACTTCCATCTCCTGCTCCTTCTCCTCCTCCTGCTCCTTCTCCTCCTCCTGCTCTGTCTCCTCCTCCTGCTCCTTCTCCACCTCTTGCTCATTCTCCTCTTCTTGCTCCATCTCCACCTCCTGCTCCTTCTCCTCCTCCTGCTCCTTCTCCACCTCCTGCTCCTTGTCCACCTCCTGCTCAACCTCCACCAACTGATCCTTCGACACCTGCACCTCCTGCTCCTTTTTCTCCTCCTACTCAACCTCCTCCTCCTGCTTCTTCTCCAACTCCTTCTCCTACTCCCCCTCCTGGTCCTTCTCCTCCTCCTGCTCCTTCTCCTCCTCCTGCTCCTTCTCCACCTCCTCATCATTCTCCACTTTTGCTCAACCTCCTCCTCCTGCTCCTTCTCCATTTCATGCTCCTGCTCCCGCTCCTGCTCCTACTCCCGCTTCTGCTCCTTCTCCTTCTCCTGCTCCGTCTCCTCTTTGCTGCGACTTCTCCTCCTGCTGCTTCTTCTGCTCCTGCTGCTACTTCTTCACCTCTTCCTCCTGCTCCTTCTCCACCTCCTGCTCCTTCTCCACTCCTGCTCATTCACCACCTCCTGCTCCTTCTTCACCTCCTTCTCCTCCACCTGCTCCTTCTCGCCCTCCTGCTCCATTTCGCCCTCCTGCTCCTTCTCGACCTCCTGCTCCTTTTACACCTCCTGCTCCTGCTCCTCGTCCTGCTCCTCGTCCTGCTCCTCGTCCTGCTCCTCCTCCTGCTCCTCCTCCTTCTCCTTCTCCTCCTCCTGCTCCTTTTCCACCTCCTGCACCTTCTCCGCCTCCTGCTCCTCCGCCTTCTCCTCCACCTGCTCCTTCTCCGCCTGGTGCTCGTTCTCCACCTATTGCTTCTTTTCCACCTCCTGTTCCTCCTCCACCTTCTTCTCCTCCTCCTGCTACTTCTTCTTCTCCTGCTCATTTCTCCACCTCCTGTTCCTTCTCCTCCTCCTGATCATTCTCCACGTCCTTCTCCTCCTCCATCTCCATCTCCTCCTCCTGCTCCTTCTCCTCCACCTGCTCCTTCTCCTCCTCCTGCTCCTTCTCCTCCTCCTGTTTGTTCTCCACCTCCTTCTCCTCCTCCACCTCCTTCTCCTCCTCCTTCTCCGCTCCGGCTCCATCTCCACCTCCTGCTCCTTCTTCTCCTCCAGCTCCTTCTCCTCCTCCTGCTCCTTCTCCACCTCCTCTTCATTCTCCAACTCGTGCTCCTTCTCCACTTTTGCTCAACCTCCTCCTCCTGCTCCTTCTCCACTTCATGCTCCTTCTCCCGCTCCTGCTCCTACTCCCGCTTCTGCTCCTTCTGCCGCTCCTGCTCCGTCTCCTCTTGCTGCTACTTCTCCTCCTGCTGCTTCTTCTGCTCCTGCTGTTACTTCTTCACGTCTTTCTCCTGCTCCTTCTCCACCTCCTGCTCCATGTCTCCCTCCTGCTCCTTGTCCAGCCACTGCTCCTTTTCCACCTCCTGCACCTTCTCCGCCTCCTGCTCCTTCTCCACATATTGCTTCTTTTCCACCTCCTGTTCCTTCTCTTCCTCCTGCTCCTTCTCCACCTCCTTCTCCTCTTCCACCTCCTTCTCCTCCTCCTGCTACTTCTTCTTCTCCTACTCCTTCTCCTCCTCCTGCTCTTTCTCCTCCTCCTGCTCCTTCTCCTCCTCCTGCTTCTTCTCCACCTCCTGTTCCTTCTCCTCCTCCTGATCCTTCTCCACGTCCTTCTCCTCCTCCATCTACTTCTCCTCCTCCTGCTCCTTGTCCACCTCCTGCTCCTTATCTACCTCCTGCTCCTTGTCCACCTCCGGCTCATTTTCCACCTCCTGCTCCGTGTCCACCTCCTGATCCTTGTCCACCTCCTGCTAATTGTACACCTCCTGCTCCTTGTCCACCTAGTGCTCCATCTCGCCCTCCTGCTCCATCTCGTCCTCCAGCTCCTTCTCGCCCTCCTGCTCCTTCTCGCCCTCCTGCTCCTTCTCGCCCTCCTGCTCCTTCTCCTCCTCCTGTTCCTTCTCCACCTCCTGCTCCTTCTCCTCCTCCTGCTCCTTCTCCTCCTCCTACTCCTTCTCTTCCTCCTGCTCCCTCTCCAACTCCTGCTACTTCTCCGCCTCCTGCTCCTTCTCCGCCTCCTGCTCCTTGTCCACCTCCTGCTCCTTGTCCACCTCCTGCTCCTTGTCCATCTCCTGCTCCTTTTCCACCTCCTGCTCCTTCTCCTCCTCCTGCTCATTCTCCACCTCCTGCTCCTTCTCAACGTCTGGCTCCATCTCCTCCTCCTGCTCATTCTTCTCTTCGTGCTCCTTCTCCTTCTCCTGCTCCTTCTCCTCGTCCTGCTCCTTCTCTCCTCCTCCTGCGCCTTCTCTTCCTCTGCTCAACCAACTCCTCCTGCTCCTTCTTCTCTTCCTGCTCCTTCTCCGCCTCCTGCTACCTCTCCACCTCATGCTCCTCCACCACATTCAGCTCCACCTCCACCTTCTGCTGCTTCCCCTCCACCTGCTCCATCTCCAATTTGTGCTCAACCTCCCCATCCTGCTCCTTCTCCCCCTCCTGCTCCTGCGTTGCCTGCTGCTCCTTCTCCCGTCTTGCTCCTTGACCCCCTCCTGCTCCTGCTCCTACTCTACCTCCTGCTCCTTCTCCGTCTCCTGCTCCTTCTCCTCGTCAAGCTCAACCTCTTCCAACTGCTCCTTCTCCACCTCATGCTCCTTCTCCACTCCTGCTCATTCACAATCTCCTCTTCCTTCTTCTCCTCCTTCTCCTCCTCCTGCTCCTTCTCCACCTCCTCCTCGTTGTCTCATTCCTGCTCCTTGTCCACCTCCTGCTCATTCTCCACCTGCTGTTCCTTCTCCACCTTCTGCTCCTTCTCCTCTTCTTGCTCCATCTCCTCCTCCTGCTCCTTCTCCTCCCCCTGCTCCATCTCCACCACCTGCTCCTTCTCCTCCTCCTGCTCCGATTCCTCCTCCTGCTTCTTCTTCTCCTGCTCCATCTCCACCTTCTGCTCCTTCGCCACCTCCTGCTCAACCTCCTCCTCCTGCTGCTTGTCCACCTCCTGCTCCTTGTCCACCTCCTGCGCATTCTCGCCCTCCTGCTGCTTGTCGCCCACCTGCTGCTTCTCGATCTCCTGCTCCTTCTCGCCCTCCTGCTCCTTCTCGCCCTCCTGCTCCTTCTCCACCTCCTGCACCTTCTCCACCTCCTGCTCCTTCTCCACCTCCTGCTCCTTCTCTACCTCCTGCTCCTTCTCCACCTCCTGCTCCATCTCCACCTCCTGCTCCTTCTCCACCTCCTCCTACTTCTCCGCCTCCTGCTCCTTCTCCACCTCCTGCCCCTTCTCCACCTCCTGCTCCTTCTCCACCTCCTGCTCCTTCTCCACCTCCTGCTCCTTCTCCACCTCCTGCTCCTTCTCTACCTCCTGCTCCTTCTCCACCTCCTGCTCCATCTCCACCTCCTGCTCCTTCTCCACCTCCTCCTACTTCTCCGCCTCCTGCTCCTTCTCCACCTCCTGCCCCTTCTCCACCTCCTGCTCCTTCTCCACCTCCTGCTCCTTCTCCACCTCCTGCTCCTTCTCCACCTCCTGCTCCTTCTCCACCTCCTACTCCTTCTCCACCTCCTGCTGCATCTCCACCTCCTGCTCCTTCTCCACCTCCTGCTGCATCTCCACCTCCTCCTGCTTCTTCTCCAACTCCTGATCAACCTCCTCCTCCTGCTCCTTCTCCTCCCCCTGCTCCAACTCCACCTCCTGCTACGTCTCCTCCTCCTGCTCCTTCTCCTCCTCCTGATCCTTCTCGCCCTCCTGCTCCTTCTCCACCTCCTGCTCCTTCTCCACTCCTGCTCATTCACCACCTCCTGCTCCTTCTTCTCCTCCTTCTCTTCCTCCTGCTCCTTCTCCACATCCTGCTGCTTGTCTCCCTCCTCCTCCTTCTCTCCTTCCTTCTCCTTCTCCACCTCCTGCTCGTTCTCATTCTCCTGCTCCTCCTCCTCATCTTGCGCTTCTCCTTCTCCTACCTCTTCTCCTCCTCCTGCTTCTACTCCTCCTCCTGCTCCTTTATTCTTCTGCTGCTCCTCCTCCAATCCTGCTCCATCTCCAGCTCCTGCTACTTCTCCTCCTCCTGCTCCTTCTCCTCCTCCTGATCCGTCTCCTCCTCCTGCTCCTTCTCCTCCTCCTGATCCTTCTCCTCCTCCTGCTCCTTCTTCTACTCCTGCTCCTGCTCATCCTCCTGCTTCTTCTCCAACTTATTCTACTACTCACCCTCCTGGTCCTTCGTTGCCTCCTGCTCCTTCTCAACCGATCGCTTCTTCTCCATCTCCTGTTCCTTCTCCTCCTCCTCCTTCTCCACCTCCTTCTCCTCCTCCACCTCCTTCTCCTCCTCCTGCTCCTTGTCCATCTCCTGCTCCTTCTCCACCTCCTGCTCCTTCTCCTCATCTTGCGCCTTCTCCACCTCTTGCTCCTTCTCCTCCTCCTGCTCCTACTCCTCCTCCTGCTCCTTCTTCTTCTCCTGCTCCTTCTCCACTCCAGCTCGATCTCCACCTCCTGCTCCTTCTCCTCCTCCTGCTCCTTCTTCTTCTCCTGCTCCTTCTCCACTCCTGCTCCATCTCGACCTCCTGCTCCTTCTCCTCCTCCTGCTCCTTCTCCTCCTCCTGCTCTTTCTCCACCTCCTGCTCCTTGTCTCCCTCCTGCTCCTTCTTCACCTCCTGCTCCTTCTTCACCTCCTGCTCCTTCTCCACCTCATGCTCCTTCTCCACCTCATGCTCCTTCTCCACCTCCTGCTCCTTCTCCACCTTCTGCTCATTCTCCTACTCCTGTTCCGACTCCTCCTCCCGTTCCTTCTTCTTCTCCTGCTCCTTCTCCACTCCTGCTCCATCGTCACCTCCTGATCCTTCTCCTCCTCCTGCTACTTCTCCTCCTCCTGCTCCTTCTCCTCCTCCTGCGCCATCTCCACATCCTGCTCGTTCTCCTTCTCCTGCACCTCCTCCTCCTCCTGCTCCTTCTACTCCGCCTGCTCCTTCTTCTCCTCCTGCTCCTCCTCAATTCCTGCTCCATCTCCAGATCCTGCTCCTTCTCCTCCTCCTCCGCCTCCTGCTCCATCAACTCCTCCTGCTCCCCATCCTGCTCTTTCTCCACCTCCTGCTCCTCCTCCCCTTCTGCTCCTTCTCCCCCTCCTGCTCCTCCTCCCATTCTGCTCCTTCCCCACCTCCTGCTCAATCTCCTGCTCCATCTTGTTCTCAACCCCTGCGCCTTCTGTACCTCCTCATCATTCTCCACCTCCTGCTTCTTCTCCACTTTTGCTCAATCTCCACTTCATGCTCCTTCTCCCGCTTCAGATCCTTCTCCCGCTTCTGCTCCTTCTCCTTCTGCTGCAACTTCTCCAGCTCCTTCTCCTGCTCCTTCTCCACGTCCTGCTCCTTCTCCACCTCCTGCTCCTTCTCCTCATCTTGCGCCTTCTTCACCTCCTGCTCCTTCTCCTCCTCCTGCTCCTTCTCCTCCTCCTGCTCCTTCTGCAGCTCCTGCCGCTTCTCATCCTCCTGCTCCTCCTCCTCATCTTGCGGCTTCTCCTTCTCCCCCTCCTTCTCCTCCCCCTGCTCCTTCTCCACGTCCTGCTCCTTCTCCACCTCCTGCTCCTTCTCCACCTGCTGCTCATCCTCCACCTTCTCCTTTTCCTCCTCCTCCTGCTCCTTCAGCTCCTCCAGCTCACCCTCCTCCTCTTGCTCACACTCCTGCTGCTGCTCCTTCTCCACATACTGCTCCTTCCCCACCTCTTGCTCCATCTCCTCCTCCTTCTTGTTCACCACCCCTGCTCCTTCTCTACCTACTTATCATTCTCCACCTCCTGCTCCTTCTCCTCTTCATGCTCCTTCACCCGCTCCTGCTCCTACTCCCGCTTCTGCTCCTTCTCACGCTGCTGCTCCTTCTCCCGCTTCAGCTCCTTCTCCCGCTTCTGCTCCTTCTCCACCTCCTGCTCCTTCTCCTCATCTTGCGCCTTCTCCACCTCTTGCTCCTTCTCCTCCTCCTGCTCCGACTCCTCCTCCTGCTCCTTCTTCTTCTCCTGCTCCTTCTCCACTCCAGCTCCATCTCCACCTCCTGCTCCTTCTCCTCCTCCTGCTCCTTCTTCTTCTCCTGCTCCTTCTCCACTCCTGCTCCATCTCCACCTCCTGCTCCTTCTCCTCCTCCTGCTCCTTCTCCTCCTCCTGCTCTTTCTCCACCTCCTGCTCCTTGTCTCCCTCCTGCTCCTTCTTCATCTCCTGCACCTTCTTCACCTCCTGCTCCTTCTCCACCTCATGCTCCTTCTCCACCTCATGCTCCTTCTCCACCTCATGCTCCTTCTCCACCTCCTGCTCCTTCTCCACCTTCTGCTCATTCTCCTACTCCTGTTCCGACTCCTCCTCCCGTTCCTTCTTCTTCTCCTGCTCCTTCTCCACTCCTGCTCCATCGCCACCTCCTGATCCTTCTCCTCCTCCTGCTACTTCTCCTCCTCCTGCTCCTTCTCCTCCTCCTGCGCCATCTCCACATCCTGCTCGTTCTCCTTCTCCTGCACCTCCTCCTCCTCCTGCTCCTTCTACTCCGCCTGCTCCTTCTTCTCCTCCTGCTCCTCCTCAATTCCTGCTCCATCTACAGATCCTGCTCCTTCTCCTCCTCCTCCGCCTCCTGCTCCATCAACTCCTCCTGCTCCCCATCCTGCTCTTTCTCCACCTCCTGCTCCTCCTCCCCTTCTGCTCCTTCTCCCCCTCCTGCTCCTCCTCCCATTCTGCTCCTT
The DNA here is from genome assembly GCF_035084215.1 of Heptranchias perlo. Taxonomy (NCBI): domain Eukaryota; kingdom Metazoa; phylum Chordata; class Chondrichthyes; order Hexanchiformes; family Hexanchidae; genus Heptranchias; species Heptranchias perlo. Next base: position 37,211,796 of record NC_090354.1, on the reverse strand, counting down.
CCCCACCTCCTGCTCAATCTCCTGCTCCATCTTGTTCTCAACCCCTGCGCCTTCTGTACCTCCTCATCATTCTCCACCTCCTGCTTCTTCTCCACTTTTGCTCAATCTCCACTTCATGCTCCTTCTCCCGCTTCAGATCCTTCTCACGCTTCTGCTCCTTCTCCTTCTGCTGCAACTTCTCCAGCTCCTTCTCCTGCTCATTCTCCACGTCCTGCTCCTGCTCCACCTCCTGCTCCTTCTCCTCATCTTGCGCCTTCTTCACCTCCTGCTCCTTCTGCAGCTCCTGCCACTTCTCATCCTCCTGCTCCTTCTCCCTCTCCTGCTCCTACTCCCGCTTCTGCTCCTTCTCACGCTGCTGCTCCTTCTCCCGCTTCAGCTCATTCTCCCGCTTCTGCTCCTTCTCCACCTCCTGCTCCTTCTTCTCTTCCTTCTTCTCCTCCTGCTCTTTCTCCACCACCTGCTCCTTATCTTGCTCCTGCTCCTTCTTCTTCTCCTGCTCCTTCTTCTTCTCCTGCTCCTTCTCAACTCCTGCCCCATCTCCACCTCCTGCTCCTTCTCCTCCTCCTGCTCCTTCTCCTCCTCCTGCTCCTTCTCCTCCTCCTGCTCCTTCTCCTTCCCGTGCTCCATCTCATCCTCCTGCTCCTTCTCATCCCCCTCCTCCTGCTCCTTCTCCACCTCCTGCTCAATCTCCATCTCCTGCTCCATCTCCTCCTCCTTCTCCTTCTACTCCTCCTGCTCCTTCTCCTCCTCCTGCTGCTTCTCCACCTACTGCTCCTTCTCCACCTCCTCCTCCTACTCCACTTCCTGCTCCTTCTCAGCCACCTCCTCCTGCTCATTCTCTACCTCCTGCTCAACCTCCACCAACTGCTCCTTCTACAGCTGCTCCTCCTGCTCCTTCTTCTCCTCCTGCTCAACCTCCTCCTCTTGCTTCTTCTCCAATTCCTTCCACTACTCCCCCCCTGGTCCTTCTCTGCCTCCTGCTCCGTCTCACCCTCCTGCTCCTTCTCATCCCCCTCCTCCTGCTCCTGCTCCTTCTCCACCTCCTGCTCAACTTCCATCTCCTGCTCCTTCTCCTCCTCCTGCTCCTTCTCCTCCTCCTGCTCCGTCTCCTCCTTCTTCTCCTTCTCCACCTCTTGCTCATTCTCCTCTTCTTGCTCCATCTCCACCTCCTGCTCCTTCTCCTCCTCCAGCTCCTTCTCCACCTCCTGCTCCTTGTCCACCTCCTGCTCAACCTCCACCAACTGATCCTTCTACACCTGCACCTCCTGCTCCTTTTTCTCCTCCTACTCAACCTCCTCCTCCTGCTTCTTCTCCAACTCCTTCTCCTACTCCCCCTCCTGGTCCTTCTCCGACTCCTGCTCCTTCTCCTCCTCCTGCTCCTTCTCCACCTCCTCATCATTCTCCACTTTTGCTCAACCTCCTCCTCCTGCTCCTTCTCCATTTCATGCTCCTGCTCCCGCTCCTGCTCCTACTCCCGCTTCTGCTCCTTCTCCTGCTCCTGCTTCGTCTCCTCTTTGCTGCGATTTCTCCTCCTGCTGCTTCTTCTGCTCCTGCTGCTACTTCTTCACCTCTTCCTCCTGCTCCTTCTCCACCTCCTGCTCCTTCTCCACTCCTGCTCATTCACCACCTCCTGCTCCTTCGTCACCTCCTTCTCCTCCACCTGCTCCTTCTCGCCCTCCTGCTCCATATTGCTTCTTTTCCACCTCCTGTTCCTCCTCCACCTTCTTCTCCTCCTCCTGCTACTTCTTCTTCTCCTGCTCCTTTCTCCACCTCCTGTTCCTTCTCCTCCTCCTGATCCTTCTCCACGTCCTTCTCCTCCTCCATCTCCTTCTCCTCCTCCTGCTCCTTCTCCTCCTCCTGCTCTGTCTCCTCCTCCTGCTCCTTCTCCACCTCTTGCTCATTCTCCTCTTCTTGCTCCATCTCCACCTCCTGCTCCTTCTCCTCCTCCTGCTCCTTCTCCACCTCCTGCTCCTTGTCCACCTCCTGCTCAACCTCCACCAACTGATCCTTCGACACCTGCACCTCCTGCTCCTTTTTCTCCTCCTACTCAACCTCCTCCTCCTGCTTCTTCTCCAACTCCTTCTCCTACTCCCCCTCCTGGTCCTTCTCCTCCTCCTGCTCCTTCTCCTCCTCCTGCTCCTTCTCCACCTCCTCATCATTCTCCACTTTTGCTCAACCTCCTCCTCCTGCTCCTTCTCCATTTCATGCTCCTGCTCCCGCTCCTGCTCCTACTCCCGCTTCTGCTCCTTCTCCTTCTCCTGCTCCGTCTCCTCTTTGCTGCGACTTCTCCTCCTGCTGCTTCTTCTGCTCCTGCTGCTACTTCTTCACCTCTTCCTCCTGCTCCTTCTCCACCTCCTGCTCCTTCTCCACTCCTGCTCATTCACCACCTCCTGCTCCTTCTTCACCTCCTTCTCCTCCACCTGCTCCTTCTCGCCCTCCTGCTCCATTTCGCCCTCCTGCTCCTTCTCGACCTCCTGCTCCTTTTACACCTCCTGCTCCTGCTCCTCGTCCTGCTCCTCGTCCTGCTCCTCGTCCTGCTCCTCCTCCTGCTCCTCCTCCTTCTCCTTCTCCTCCTCCTGCTCCTTTTCCACCTCCTGCACCTTCTCCGCCTCCTGCTCCTCCGCCTTCTCCTCCACCTGCTCCTTCTCCGCCTGGTGCTCGTTCTCCACCTATTGCTTCTTTTCCACCTCCTGTTCCTCCTCCACCTTCTTCTCCTCCTCCTGCTACTTCTTCTTCTCCTGCTCATTTCTCCACCTCCTGTTCCTTCTCCTCCTCCTGATCCTTCTCCACGTCCTTCTCCTCCTCCATCTCCATCTCCTCCTCCTGCTCCTTCTCCTCCACCTGCTCCTTCTCCTCCTCCTGCTCCTTCTCCTCCTCCTGTTTGTTCTCCACCTCCTTCTCCTCCTCCACCTCCTTCTCCTCCTCCTTCTCCGCTCCGGCTCCATCTCCACCTCCTGCTCCTTCTTCTCCTCCAGCTCCTTCTCCTCCTCCTGCTCCTTCTCCACCTCCTCTTCATTCTCCAACTCGTGCTCCTTCTCCACTTTTGCTCAACCTCCTCCTCCTGCTCCTTCTCCACTTCATGCTCCTTCTCCCGCTCCTGCTCCTACTCCCGCTTCTGCTCCTTCTGCCGCTCCTGCTCCGTCTCCTCTTGCTGCTACTTCTCCTCCTGCTGCTTCTTCTGCTCCTGCTGTTACTTCTTCACGTCTTTCTCCTGCTCCTTCTCCACCTCCTGCTCCATGTCTCCCTCCTGCTCCTTGTCCAGCCACTGCTCCTTTTCCACCTCCTGCACCTTCTCCGCCTCCTGCTCCTTCTCCACATATTGCTTCTTTTCCACCTCCTGTTCCTTCTCTTCCTCCTGCTCCTTCTCCACCTCCTTCTCCTCTTCCACCTCCTTCTCCTCCTCCTGCTACTTCTTCTTCTCCTACTCCTTCTCCTCCTCCTGCTCTTTCTCCTCCTCCTGCTCCTTCTCCTCCTCCTGCTTCTTCTCCACCTCCTGTTCCTTCTCCTCCTCCTGATCCTTCTCCACGTCCTTCTCCTCCTCCATCTACTTCTCCTCCTCCTGCTCCTTGTCCACCTCCTGCTCCTTATCTACCTCCTGCTCCTTGTCCACCTCCGGCTCATTTTCCACCTCCTGCTCCGTGTCCACCTCCTGATCCTTGTCCACCTCCTGCTAATTGTACACCTCCTGCTCCTTGTCCACCTAGTGCTCCATCTCGCCCTCCTGCTCCATCTCGTCCTCCAGCTCCTTCTCGCCCTCCTGCTCCTTCTCGCCCTCCTGCTCCTTCTCGCCCTCCTGCTCCTTCTCCTCCTCCTGTTCCTTCTCCACCTCCTGCTCCTTCTCCTCCTCCTGCTCCTTCTCCTCCTCCTACTCCTTCTCTTCCTCCTGCTCCCTCTCCAACTCCTGCTACTTCTCCGCCTCCTGCTCCTTCTCCGCCTCCTGCTCCTTGTCCACCTCCTGCTCCTTGTCCACCTCCTGCTCCTTGTCCATCTCCTGCTCCTTTTCCACCTCCTGCTCCTTCTCCTCCTCCTGCTCATTCTCCACCTCCTGCTCCTTCTCAACGTCTGGCTCCATCTCCTCCTCCTGCTCATTCTTCTCTTCGTGCTCCTTCTCCTTCTCCTGCTCCTTCTCCTCGTCCTGCTCCTTCTCTCCTCCTCCTGCGCCTTCTCTTCCTCTGCTCAACCAACTCCTCCTGCTCCTTCTTCTCTTCCTGCTCCTTCTCCGCCTCCTGCTACCTCTCCACCTCATGCTCCTCCACCACATTCAGCTCCACCTCCACCTTCTGCTGCTTCCCCTCCACCTGCTCCATCTCCAATTTGTGCTCAACCTCCCCATCCTGCTCCTTCTCCCCCTCCTGCTCCTGCGTTGCCTGCTGCTCCTTCTCCCGTCTTGCTCCTTGACCCCCTCCTGCTCCTGCTCCTACTCTACCTCCTGCTCCTTCTCCGTCTCCTGCTCCTTCTCCTCGTCAAGCTCAACCTCTTCCAACTGCTCCTTCTCCACCTCATGCTCCTTCTCCACTCCTGCTCATTCACAATCTCCTCTTCCTTCTTCTCCTCCTTCTCCTCCTCCTGCTCCTTCTCCACCTCCTCCTCGTTGTCTCATTCCTGCTCCTTGTCCACCTCCTGCTCATTCTCCACCTGCTGTTCCTTCTCCACCTTCTGCTCCTTCTCCTCTTCTTGCTCCATCTCCTCCTCCTGCTCCTTCTCCTCCCCCTGCTCCATCTCCACCACCTGCTCCTTCTCCTCCTCCTGCTCCGATTCCTCCTCCTGCTTCTTCTTCTCCTGCTCCATCTCCACCTTCTGCTCCTTCGCCACCTCCTGCTCAACCTCCTCCTCCTGCTGCTTGTCCACCTCCTGCTCCTTGTCCACCTCCTGCGCATTCTCGCCCTCCTGCTGCTTGTCGCCCACCTGCTGCTTCTCGATCTCCTGCTCCTTCTCGCCCTCCTGCTCCTTCTCGCCCTCCTGCTCCTTCTCCACCTCCTGCACCTTCTCCACCTCCTGCTCCTTCTCCACCTCCTGCTCCTTCTCTACCTCCTGCTCCTTCTCCACCTCCTGCTCCATCTCCACCTCCTGCTCCTTCTCCACCTCCTCCTACTTCTCCGCCTCCTGCTCCTTCTCCACCTCCTGCCCCTTCTCCACCTCCTGCTCCTTCTCCACCTCCTGCTCCTTCTCCACCTCCTGCTCCTTCTCCACCTCCTGCTCCTTCTCTACCTCCTGCTCCTTCTCCACCTCCTGCTCCATCTCCACCTCCTGCTCCTTCTCCACCTCCTCCTACTTCTCCGCCTCCTGCTCCTTCTCCACCTCCTGCCCCTTCTCCACCTCCTGCTCCTTCTCCACCTCCTGCTCCTTCTCCACCTCCTGCTCCTTCTCCACCTCCTGCTCCTTCTCCACCTCCTACTCCTTCTCCACCTCCTGCTGCATCTCCACCTCCTCCTGCTTCTTCTCCAACTCCTGATCAACCTCCTCCTCCTGCTCCTTCTCCTCCCCCTGCTCCAACTCCACCTCCTGCTACGTCTCCTCCTCCTGCTCCTTCTCCTCCTCCTGATCCTTCTCGCCCTCCTGCTCCTTCTCCACCTCCTGCTCCTTCTCCACTCCTGCTCATTCACCACCTCCTGCTCCTTCTTCTCCTCCTTCTCTTCCTCCTGCTCCTTCTCCACATCCTGCTGCTTGTCTCCCTCCTCCTCCTTCTCTCCTTCCTTCTCCTTCTCCACCTCCTGCTCGTTCTCATTCTCCTGCTCCTCCTCCTCATCTTGCGCTTCTCCTTCTCCTACCTCTTCTCCTCCTCCTGCTTCTACTCCTCCTCCTGCTCCTTTATTCTTCTGCTGCTCCTCCTCCAATCCTGCTCCATCTCCAGCTCCTGCTACTTCTCCTCCTCCTGCTCCTTCTCCTCCTCCTGATCCGTCTCCTCCTCCTGCTCCTTCTCCTCCTCCTGATCCTTCTCCTCCTCCTGCTCCTTCTTCTACTCCTGCTCCTGCTCATCCTCCTGCTTCTTCTCCAACTTATTCTACTACTCACCCTCCTGGTCCTTCGTTGCCTCCTGCTCCTTCTCAACCGATCGCTTCTTCTCCATCTCCTGTTCCTTCTCCTCCTCCTCCTTCTCCACCTCCTTCTCCTCCTCCACCTCCTTCTCCTCCTCCTGCTCCTTGTCCATCTCCTGCTCCTTCTCCACCTCCTGCTCCTTCTCCTCATCTTGCGCCTTCTCCACCTCTTGCTCCTTCTCCTCCTCCTGCTCCTACTCCTCCTCCTGCTCCTTCTTCTTCTCCTGCTCCTTCTCCACTCCAGCTCGATCTCCACCTCCTGCTCCTTCTCCTCCTCCTGCTCCTTCTTCTTCTCCTGCTCCTTCTCCACTCCTGCTCCATCTCGACCTCCTGCTCCTTCTCCTCCTCCTGCTCCTTCTCCTCCTCCTGCTCTTTCTCCACCTCCTGCTCCTTGTCTCCCTCCTGCTCCTTCTTCACCTCCTGCTCCTTCTTCACCTCCTGCTCCTTCTCCACCTCATGCTCCTTCTCCACCTCATGCTCCTTCTCCACCTCCTGCTCCTTCTCCACCTTCTGCTCATTCTCCTACTCCTGTTCCGACTCCTCCTCCCGTTCCTTCTTCTTCTCCTGCTCCTTCTCCACTCCTGCTCCATCGTCACCTCCTGATCCTTCTCCTCCTCCTGCTACTTCTCCTCCTCCTGCTCCTTCTCCTCCTCCTGCGCCATCTCCACATCCTGCTCGTTCTCCTTCTCCTGCACCTCCTCCTCCTCCTGCTCCTTCTACTCCGCCTGCTCCTTCTTCTCCTCCTGCTCCTCCTCAATTCCTGCTCCATCTCCAGATCCTGCTCCTTCTCCTCCTCCTCCGCCTCCTGCTCCATCAACTCCTCCTGCTCCCCATCCTGCTCTTTCTCCACCTCCTGCTCCTCCTCCCCTTCTGCTCCTTCTCCCCCTCCTGCTCCTCCTCCCATTCTGCTCCTTCCCCACCTCCTGCTCAATCTCCTGCTCCATCTTGTTCTCAACCCCTGCGCCTTCTGTACCTCCTCATCATTCTCCACCTCCTGCTTCTTCTCCACTTTTGCTCAATCTCCACTTCATGCTCCTTCTCCCGCTTCAGATCCTTCTCCCGCTTCTGCTCCTTCTCCTTCTGCTGCAACTTCTCCAGCTCCTTCTCCTGCTCCTTCTCCACGTCCTGCTCCTTCTCCACCTCCTGCTCCTTCTCCTCATCTTGCGCCTTCTTCACCTCCTGCTCCTTCTCCTCCTCCTGCTCCTTCTCCTCCTCCTGCTCCTTCTGCAGCTCCTGCCGCTTCTCATCCTCCTGCTCCTCCTCCTCATCTTGCGGCTTCTCCTTCTCCCCCTCCTTCTCCTCCCCCTGCTCCTTCTCCACGTCCTGCTCCTTCTCCACCTCCTGCTCCTTCTCCACCTGCTGCTCATCCTCCACCTTCTCCTTTTCCTCCTCCTCCTGCTCCTTCAGCTCCTCCAGCTCACCCTCCTCCTCTTGCTCACACTCCTGCTGCTGCTCCTTCTCCACATACTGCTCCTTCCCCACCTCTTGCTCCATCTCCTCCTCCTTCTTGTTCACCACCCCTGCTCCTTCTCTACCTACTTATCATTCTCCACCTCCTGCTCCTTCTCCTCTTCATGCTCCTTCACCCGCTCCTGCTCCTACTCCCGCTTCTGCTCCTTCTCACGCTGCTGCTCCTTCTCCCGCTTCAGCTCCTTCTCCCGCTTCTGCTCCTTCTCCACCTCCTGCTCCTTCTCCTCATCTTGCGCCTTCTCCACCTCTTGCTCCTTCTCCTCCTCCTGCTCCGACTCCTCCTCCTGCTCCTTCTTCTTCTCCTGCTCCTTCTCCACTCCAGCTCCATCTCCACCTCCTGCTCCTTCTCCTCCTCCTGCTCCTTCTTCTTCTCCTGCTCCTTCTCCACTCCTGCTCCATCTCCACCTCCTGCTCCTTCTCCTCCTCCTGCTCCTTCTCCTCCTCCTGCTCTTTCTCCACCTCCTGCTCCTTGTCTCCCTCCTGCTCCTTCTTCATCTCCTGCACCTTCTTCACCTCCTGCTCCTTCTCCACCTCATGCTCCTTCTCCACCTCATGCTCCTTCTCCACCTCATGCTCCTTCTCCACCTCCTGCTCCTTCTCCACCTTCTGCTCATTCTCCTACTCCTGTTCCGACTCCTCCTCCCGTTCCTTCTTCTTCTCCTGCTCCTTCTCCACTCCTGCTCCATCGCCACCTCCTGATCCTTCTCCTCCTCCTGCTACTTCTCCTCCTCCTGCTCCTTCTCCTCCTCCTGCGCCATCTCCACATCCTGCTCGTTCTCCTTCTCCTGCACCTCCTCCTCCTCCTGCTCCTTCTACTCCGCCTGCTCCTTCTTCTCCTCCTGCTCCTCCTCAATTCCTGCTCCATCTACAGATCCTGCTCCTTCTCCTCCTCCTCCGCCTCCTGCTCCATCAACTCCTCCTGCTCCCCATCCTGCTCTTTCTCCACCTCCTGCTCCTCCTCCCCTTCTGCTCCTTCTCCCCCTCCTGCTCCTCCTCCCATTCTGCTCCTTCCCCACCTCCTGCTCAATCTCCTGCTCCATCTTGTTCTCAACCCCTGCGCCTTCTGTACCTCCTCATCATTCTCCACCTCCTGCTTCTTCTCCACTTTTGCTCAATCTCCACTTCATGCTCCTTCTCCCGCTTCAGATCCTTCTCACGCTTCTGCTCCTTCTCCTTCTGCTGCAACTTCTCCAGCTCCTTCTCCTGCTCATTCTCCACGTCCTGCTCCTGCTCCACCTCCTGCTCCTTCTCCTCATCTTGCGCCTTCTTCACCTCCTGCTCCTTCTGCAGCTCCTGCCACTTCTCATCCTCCTGCTCCTTCTCCCTCTCCTGCTCCTACTCCCGCTTCTGCTCCTTCTCACGCTGCTGCTCCTTCTCCCGCTTCAGCTCATTCTCCCGCTTCTGCTCCTTCTCCACCTCCTGCTCCTTCTTCTCTTCCTTCTTCTCCTCCTGCTCTTTCTCCACCACCTGCTCCTTATCTTGCTCCTGCTACTTCTTCTTCTCCTGCTCCTTCTTCTTCTCCTGCTCCTTCTCAACTCCTGCCCCATCTCCACCTCCTGCTCCTTCTCCTCCTCCTGCTCCTTCTCCTCCTCCTGCTCCTTCTCCTCCTCCTGCTCCTTCTCCTTCCCGTGCTCCATCTCATCCTCCTGCTCCTTCTCATCCCCCTCCTCCTGCTCCTTCTCCACCTCCTGCTCAATCTCCATCTCCTGCTCCATCTCCTCCTCCTTCTCCTTCTACTCCTCCTGCTCCTTCTCCTCCTCCTGCTGCTTCTCCACCTACTGCTCCTTCTCCACCTCCTCCTCCTACTCCACTTCCTGCTCCTTCTCAGCCACCTCCTCCTGCTCATTCTCTACCTCCTGCTCAACCTCCACCAACTGCTCCTTCTACAGCTGCTCCTCCTGCTCCTTCTTCTCCTCCTGCTCAACCTCCTCCTCTTGCTTCTTCTCCAATTCCTTCCACTACTCCCCCCCTGGTCCTTCTCTGCCTCCTGCTCCGTCTCACCCTCCTGCTCCTTCTCATCCCCCTCCTCCTGCTCCTGCTCCTTCTCCACCTCCTGCTCAACTTCCATCTCCTGCTCCTTCTCCTCCTCCTGCTCCTTCTCCTCCTCCTGCTCCGTCTCCTCCTTCTTCTCCTTCTCCACCTCTTGCTCATTCTCCTCTTCTTGCTCCATCTCCACCTCCTGCTCCTTCTCCTCCTCCAGCTCCTTCTCCACCTCCTGCTCCTTGTCCACCTCCTGCTCAACCTCCACCAACTGATCCTTCTACACCTGCACCTCCTGCTCCTTTTTCTCCTCCTACTCAACCTCCTCCTCCTGCTTCTTCTCCAACTCCTTCTCCTACTCCCCCTCCTGGTCCTTCTCCGACTCCTGCTCCTTCTCCTCCTCCTGCTCCTTCTCCACCTCCTCATCATTCTCCACTTTTGCTCAACCTCCTCCTCCTGCTCCTTCTCCATTTCATGCTCCTGCTCCCGCTCCTGCTCCTACTCCCGCTTCTGCTCCTTCTCCTGCTCCTGCTTCGTCTCCTCTTTGCTGCGATTTCTCCTCCTGCTGCTTCTTCTGCTCCTGCTGCTACTTCTTCACCTCTTCCTCCTGCTCCTTCTCCACCTCCTGCTCCTTCTCCACTCCTGCTCATTCACCACCTCCTGCTCCTTCGTCACCTCCTTCTCCTCCACCTGCTCCTTCTCGCCCTCCTGCTCCATATTGCTTCTTTTCCACCTCCTGTTCCTCCTCCACCTTCTTCTCCTCCTCCTGCTACTTCTTCTTCTCCTGCTCCTTTCTCCACCTCCTGTTCCTTCTCCTCCTCCTGATCCTTCTCCACGTCCTTCTCCTCCTCCATCTCCATCTCCTCCTCCTGCTCCTTCTCCTCCACCTGCTCCTTCTCCTCCTCCTGCTCCTTCTCCTCCTCCTGTTTGTTCTCCACCTCCTTCTCCTCCTCCACCTCCTTCTCCTCCTTCTTCTTCGCTCCGGCTCCATCTCCACCTCCTGCTCCTTCTTCTCCTCCAGCTCCTTCTCCTCCTCCTGCTCCTTCTGCACCTCCTCTTCATTCTCCAACTCGTGCTCCTTCTCCACTTTTGCTCAACCTCTTCCTCCTGCTCCTTCTCCATTTCATGCTCCTGCTCCCGCTCCTGCTCCTACTCCCGCTTCTGCTCCTTCTCCTGCTCCTGCTCCGTCTCCTCTTTGCTGCGACTTCTCCTCCTGCTGCTACTTCTGCTCCTGCTGCTACTTCTTCACCTCTTCCTCCTGCTCCTTCTCCACCTCCTGCTCCTTCTCCACTCCTGCTCATTCACCACCTCCTGCTCCTTCTTCACCTCCTTCTCCTCCACCTGCTCCTTCTCGCCCTCCTGCTCCATTTCGCCCTCCTGCTCCTTCTCGACCTCCTGCTCCTTTTACACCTCCTGCTCCTGCTCCTCGTCCTTCTCCTCCTCCTGCTCCTTTTCCACCTCCTGCACCTTCTCCGCCTCCTGCTCCTCCTCCTTCTCCTCCACCTACTCCTTCTCCACCTGCTGCTCCTTCTCCACCTATTGCTTCTTTTCCACCTCCTGTTCCTCCTCCACCTTCTTCTCCTCCTCCTGCTACTTCTTCTTCTCCTGCTCCTTTCTCCACCTCCTGTTCCTTCTCCTCCTCCTGATCCTTCTCCACGTCCTTCTACTCCTCCATCTCCATCTCCTCCTCCTGCTCCTTCTCCTCCACCTGCTCCTTCTCCTCCTCCGGCTCCTTCTCCTCCTCCTGTTTGTTCTCCACCTCCTTCTCCTCCTCCACCTCCTTCTGCTCCTCCTTCTCCGCTCCGGCTCCATCTCCACCTCCTGCTCCTTCTTGTCCTCCAGCTCCTTCTCCTCCTCCTGCTCCTTCTCCACCTCCTCTTCATTCTCCAACTCGTGCTCCTTCTCCACTTTTGCTCAACCTCCTCCTCCTGCTCCTTCTCCACTTCATGCTCCTTCTCCCGCTCCTGCTCCTACTCCCGCTTCTGCTCCTTCTCCCGCTCCTGCTCCGTCTCCTCTTGCTGCTACTTCTCCTCCTGCTGCTTCTTCTGCTCCTGCTGTTACTTCTTCACGTCTTTCTCCTGCTCCTTCTCCACCTCCTGCTCCATGTCTCCTTCCTGCTCCTTGTCCAGCTACTGCTCCTTTTCCACCTCCTGCACCTTCTCCGCCTCCTGCTCCTTCTCCACATATTGCTTCTTTTCCACCTCCTGTTCCTTCTCTTCCTCCTGCTCCTTCTCCACCTCCTTCTCCTCCTCCACCTCCTTCTCCTCCTCCTGCTACTTCTTCTTCTCCTACTCCTTCTCCTCCTCCTGCTCTTTCTCCTCCTCCTGCTCCTTCTCCTCCTCCCGCTTCTTCTCCACCTCCTGTTCCTTCTCCTACTCCTGATCCTTCCCCACGTCCTTCTCCTCCTCCATCTACTTCTCCTCCTCCTGCTCCTTGTCCACCTCCTGCTCCTTGTCCACATCGTGCTCCTTGTCCACCTCCGGCTCAATGTCCACCTCCTGCTCATTGTCCACCTCCTGCTCCGTGTCCACCTCCTGATCCTTGTCCACCTCCTGCTCATTGTACACCTCCTGCTCCTTGTCCACCTAGTGCTCCATCTCGCCCTCCTGCTCCATCTCGTCCTCCAGCTCCTTCTCGCCCTCCTGCTTCTTCTCCAACTCCTTCTCCTACTCGCCCTCCTGGTCCTTTTCAGCCACCTGCTCGTTCTCCACCTGTTGCTTCTTCTGCTCCTCCTGCTCCTTGTCCACCTCCTGCTCCTTGTCCACCTCCTGCTCCTTCTCCACCTACAGCTCCTTCTCCACTCCTGCTCATTCACCACCTCCTGCTCCTTCTTCTCCTCCTTCTCCTTCTCCTCCTCCTGCTCCTTCTCTACCTCCATCTCTTTGACTCCCTCCTCCTCCTTATCTCCCTCCTGCTCCTTTTCCACCTCCTGCTGCTACGCCCCCTGCTGCTCCTTCTCCGCCTCCTGCTTCTTCTCCACCGATTGCTTCTTTTCCACCTCCCGTTCCTTCTCTTCCTCCTGCTCCTTCTCCACCTCCTCCTCCTCCTCCACCTCCTTCTCCTCCTCCTGCTCCTTCTTCTTCTCCTGCTCCTTCTCCTCCTCCTGCTCCTTCTCCACCTCCTACTCCTTGTCCACCTCCTGCTCCTTGTCCAACTCCTGCTCTTTGACCACCTCCTGCTCCTTCTTCTCCTCATTCTCCTCCTCCTGCTCCTGCTCCACCTCCTGCTCTTTGATTCCCTCCTGATCCTTGTCGCATTCTGCTCCTTCTCCACCTCCTGCTCCTTCTCCACCTCCTGCTCCATCTCCAACTCGTGCTCCTTCTCTTTCTCCTGATCCTTCCCCACCTCCTTCTCATTGTCCACCTGCTGCTCTGTGTCCATCTCCTGATCCTTGTCCACCTCCTGCACCTTGTGCACCTCCTGCTCCTTGTCCACCTCGTGCTCCTTCTCGCCATCCTGCTCCTTCTCCTCCTCCAGCTCCTTCACGCCCTCCTGCTCCTTCCTGCCCTCCTGCTCATTGTCCACCTCCTGCTCCTTCTCCATTTCTGCTCATTCACCACCTCCTGCTCCATCTTCTCCTCCTTCTCCTCCTCCTGCTCCTTCTCCACCTCCTCCTCCTTCTCCATCTCCTGCTCTTTTCTCCCTCCTGCTCCTTCTCCACCTCCTGCTCCTTCTTGACCTCCTCCTCCTTCTCCACCTCCTGCTCCTTCTCGACCTCCTCCTCCTTCTCCTTCTCCTGTTCCTTCTTCTTCTCCTGCTGCATCTCCACTCCTGCTCCTTGTCCTCCTCCTGCTCCTTTTCATTCTCCTGCTCCTTCTCCGGCTCCTGCTCCTCCTCCTGCTCCTCCTCCTGCTGCTTGTACATCTCCTGCGCCTTGTCCACTCCTGCGCCTTCTCGCCTTCCTGCTCCATCTCGCCCTCCTGCTCCTTCTCAACCTCCTGCTCCTTCTCGACCTCCTGCTCCTTTTCCTCCTCCTGCTCCTTTTCCTCCTCCTGCTCCTTCTCCTTCTCCTCCTCCTTCTCCTTCTCCTCCTCCTGCTCCTTTTCCACCTCCTGCTCCTTCTCCGCCTCATGCTCCTCCTCCTTCTCCTCCTCCTGCTCCTTCTCTACCTCCTGCTCCATGTCTCCCTCCTGCTCCTTCTCTACAGACTGCTCCTTTTCCACCTCCTGCACCTTCTCCGCCTCCTGCTCCTCCTCCTTCTCCTCCACCTGCTCCTTCTCCGCCTGCTGCTCCTTCTCCACCTATTGCTTCTTTTCCAACTCCTGTTCCTCCTCCACCTTCTTCTCCTCCTCCTGCTACTTCTTCTTAAGCTGCTCCTTCTCCTCCACCTGCTCCTTCTCCGCCTGCTGCTCCTTCTCCACCTATTGCTTCTTCTCCACCTCCTGCTCCTTCTCCTCCTTCTGTTCCTTCTTCTTCTCCTGCTCCTTCTCCATTCCTGCTCCTTCTCCTCCTCCTGCTCCTTTTCCTTCTCCTGCTCCTTCTCCGGCTCCTGCTCCTCCTCCTGCTCCTCCTCCTGCTGCTTGTACATCTCCTGCGCCTTGTCCACTCCTGCGCATTCTCGCCCTCCTGCTCCATCTGCCCTCCTGCTCCTTCTCGACCTCCTGCTCCTTTTCCACCTCCTGCTCCTTCTCCGCCTCCTGCTCCTCCTCCTGCTCCTCCTACTGCCCCTCCTCCTTCTCCTTCTCCTCCTCCTGCTCCTTTTACACCTCCTGTTCCTGCTCCGCCTCCTGCTCCTCCTCCTTCTCCTCCACCTGCTCCTTCTCCACCTCCTGCTCCATGTCTCCCTCCTGCTCCTTCTCCACCTGCTGCTCCTTTTCCACCTCCTGCACCTTCTCCGCCTCCTGCTCCTCCTCCTTCTCCTCCAGCTGCTCCTTCTCCGCCTGCTGCTCCTTCTCCACCTATTGCTTCTTTTCCACCTCCTGTTCCTCCTCCACCACCTTCTCCTCCTCCTGCTACTTCTTCTTAAGCTGCTCCTTCTCCTCCACCTGCTCCTTCTCCGCCTGCTGCTCCTTCTCCACCTATTGCTTCTTCTCCACCTCCTGTTCTTTCTCCTCCTCCTTATCCTTCTCCACGTCCTTCTCCTCCTCCATCTCCATCTCCTCCTCCTGCTCCTTCTCCACCTCCTGCTCCTTCTCCACCTCCTGCTCCCTCTTCTCCTCCTGCTCCTGCTCCTCCTCCTGCTTCTTCTGCAAATCCTTCTCATACTCGCCCTCCTGATCCTTTTCCGCCACCTGCTCGTTCTCCACCTGTTGCTTCTTCTCCTCCTCCTGTTCCTTCTCCACCTCCTGCTCCTTCTCCTCCTCCTGCTCCTTCTCCTCCTCCTACTCCTTCTCCTCCTCCTGCTCCCTCTCCAACTCCTGCTCCGTCTCCGCCTCCTGCTCCTTCTCCGCCTCCTGCTCCTTGTCCACCTCCTGCTCCTTGTCCATCTCCTGCTCCTTTTCCACCTCCTGCTCCTTCTCCTCCTCCTGCTCATTCTCCACCTCCTGCTCCTTATTCTCCTCCTGCTCCTGCTCCTCCTCCTGCTTCTTCTCCAACTCCTTCTCCTACTCGCCCTCCTGGTCCTTTTCAGCCACCTGCTCGTTCTCCACCTGTTGCTTCTTCTGCTCCTCCTGCTCCTTGTCCACCTCCTGCTCCTTGTCCACCTCCTGCTCCTTCTCCACCTACAGCTCCTTCTCCACTCCTGCTCATTCACCACCTCCTGCTCCTTCTTCTCCTCCTTCTCCTTCTCCTCCTCCTGCTCCTTCTCTACCTCCATCTCTTTGACTCCCTCCTGCTCCTTATCTCCCTCCTGCTCCTTTTCCACCTCCTGCTGCTACGCCCCCTGCTGGTCCTTCTCCGCCTCCTGCTTCTTCTCCACCTATTGCTTCTTTTCCACCTCCTGTTCCTTCTCTTCCTCCTGCTCCTTCTCCACCTCCTCCTCCTCCTCCACCTCCTTCTCCTCCTCCTGCTCCTTCTTCTTCTCCTGCTCCTTCTCCTCCTCCTGCTCCTTCTCCACCTCCTGCTCCTTGTCCACCTCCTGCTCCTTGTCCAACTCCTGCTCTTTGACCACCTCCTGCTCCTTCTTCTCCTCCTTCTCCTCCTCCTGCACCTGCTCCACCTCCTGCTCTTTGATTCCCTCCTGATCCTTGTCTCCATTCTGCTCCTTCTCCACCTCCTGCTCCTTCTCCACCTCCTGCTCCATCTCCAACTCCTGCTCCTTCTCTTTCTCCTGATCCTTCCCCACCTCCTGCACCTTGTGCACCTCCTGCTCCTTGTCCACCTCGTGCTCCTTCTCGCCATCCTGCTCCTTCTCGTCCTCCAGCTCCTTCACGCCCTCCTGCTCCTTCCTGCCCTCCTGCTCATTGTCCACCTCCTGCTCCTTCCCCATTTCTGCTCATTCACCACCTCCTGCTCCATCTTCTCCTCCTTCTCCTCCTCCTGCTCCTTCTCCACCTCCTCCTCCTTCTCCACCTCCTGCTCTTTTCTCCCTCCTGCTCCTTCTCCACCTCCTGCTCCTTCTTGACCTCCTCCTCCTTCTCCACCTCCTGCTCCTTCTCGAACTCATAGAATCATAGAATCATAGAAGTTACAACATGGAAACAGGCCCTTCCGCCCAACATGTCCATGTCGCCCAGTTTATACCACTAAGCTAGTCCCAATTGCCTGCACTTGGCCCATATCCCTCGATACCCATCTTCCCCATGTAACTGTCCAAATGCTTTTTAAAAGACAAAATTGTACCCGCCTCTACTACTGCCTCTGGCAGCTCGTTCCAGACACTCACCACCCTTTGAGTGAAAAAATTGCCCCTCTGGATCCTTTTGTATCTCTCCCCTCTCACCTTAAATCTGTGCCCCCTCGTTATAGACTCCCCTACCTTTGGGAAAAGATTTTGACGATCGACCTTATCTATGCCCCTCATTATTTTATAGACTTCTATAAGATCACCCCTTAACCTCCTACTCTCCAGGGAATAAAGTCCCAGTCTGTCTAACCTCTCCCTGTAAGTCAAACCATCAAGTCCCGGTAGCATCCTAGTAAATCTTTTCTGCACTCTTTCTAGTTTAATAATATCCTTTCTATAATAGGGTGACCAGAACTGTACACAGTACTCCAAGTGTGGCCTCACCAATGCCCTGTACAACTTCAACAAGACATCCCAACTCCTGCATTCAATGTTCTGACCTCCTCCTCCTTCTCCTTCTCCTGTTCCTTCTTCTTCTCCTGCTCCTTCTCCACTCCTGCTCCTTCTCCTCCTCCTGCTCCTTTTCATTCTCCTGCTCCTTCTCCGGCTACTGCTCCTCCTCCTGCTCCTCCTCCAGCTGCTTGTACATCTCCTGCGCCTTGTCCACTCCTGCGCCTTCTCGCCTTCCTGCTCCATCTCGCCCTCCTGCTCCTTCTCGACCTCCTGCTCCTTCTCGACCTCCTGCTCCTTTTCCTCCTCCTGCTCCTTTTCCTCCTCCTGCTCCTTCTCCTTCTCCTCCTCCTTCTCCTTCTCCTCCTCCTGCTCCTTTTCCACCTCCTGCTCCTTCTCCGCCTCATGCTCCTCCTCCTTCTCCTCCTCCTGCTCCTTCTCTACCTCCTGCTCCATGTCTCCCTCCTGCTCCTTCTCTACCGACTGCTCCTTTTCCACCTCCGGCACCTTCTCCGCCTCCTGCTCCTCCTCCTTCTCCTCCACCTGCTCCTTCTCCGCCTGCTGCTCCTTCTCCACCTATTGCTTCTTTTCCAACTCCTGTTCATCCTCCACCTTCTTCTCCTCCTCCTGCTACTTCTTCTTAAGCTGCTCCTTCTCCTCCACCTGCTCCTTCTCCGCCTGCTGCTCCTTCTCCACCTATTGCTTCTTCTCCACCTCCTGCTCCTTCTCCTCCTCCTGCTCCTTCTCCTCCTTCTGTTCCTTCTTCTTCTCCTGCTCCTTCTCCACTCCTGCTCCTTCTCCTCCTCCTGCTCCTTTTCCTTCTCCTGCTCCATCTCCGGCTCCTGCTCCTCCTCCTGCTCCTCCTCCTGCTGCTTGTACATCTCCTGCGCCTTGTCCACTCCTGCGCATTCTCGCCCTCCTGCTCCATCTGCCCTCCTGCTCCTTCTCGACCTCCTGCTCCTTTTCCACCTCCTGCTCCTTCTCCGCCTCCTGCTCCTCCTCCTGCTCCTCCTACTGCCCCTCCTCCTTCTCCTTCTCCTCCTCCTGCTCCTTTTCCACCTCCTGTTCCTTCTCCGCCTCCTGCTCCTCCTCCTTCTCCTCCACCTGCTCCTTCTCCACCTCCTGCTCCATGTCTCCCTCCTGCTCCTTCTCCACCTACTGCTCCTTTTCCACCTCCTGCACCTTCTCCGCCTCCTGCTACTCCTCCTTCTCCTCCACCTGCTCCTTCTCCGCCTGCTGCTCCTTCTCCACCTATTGCTTCTTTTCCACCTCCTGTTCCTCCTCCACCACCTTCTCCACCTCCTGCTACTTCTTCTTAAGCTGCTCCTTCTCCTCCACCTGCTCCTTCTCCGCCTGCTGCTCCTTCTCCACCTATTGCTTCTTCTCCACCTCCTGTTCATTCTCCTCCTCCTGCTCCTTCTCCTCCTCCCGCTTCTTCTCCACCTCCTGTTCCTTCTCCTACTCCTGATCCTTCCCCACGTCCTTCTCCTCCTCCATCTACTTCTCCTCCTCCTGCTCCTTGTCCACCTCCTGCTCCTTGTCCACCTCGTGCTCCTTGTCCACCTCCGGCTCAATGTCCACCTCCTGCTCATTGTCCACCTCCTGCTCCGTGTCCACCTCCTGATCCTTGTCCACCTCCTGCTCATTGTACACCTCCTGCTCCTTGTCCACCTAGTGCTCCATCTCGCCCTCCTGCTCCATCTCGTCCTCCAGCTCCTTCTCGCCCTCCTGCTTCTTCTCCAACTCCTTCTCCTACTCGCCCTCCTGGTCCTTTTCAGCCACCTGCTCGTTCTCCACCTGTTGCTTCTTCTGCTCCTCCTGCTCCTTGTCCACCTCCTGCTCCTTGTCCACCTCCTGCTCCTTCTCCACCTACAGCTCCTTCTCCACTCCTGCTCATTCACCACCTCCTGCTCCTTCTTCTCCTCCTTCTCCTTCTCCTCCTCCTGCTCCTTCTCTACCTCCATCTCTTTGACTCCCTCCTGCTCCTTATCTCCCTCCTGCTCCTTTTCCACCTCCTGCTGCTACGCCCCCTGCTGCTCCTTCTCCGCCTCCTGCTTCTTCTCCACCGATTGCTTCTTTTCCACCTCCCGTTCCTTCTCTTCCTCCTGCTCCTTCTCCACCTCCTCCTCCTCCTCCACCTCCTTCTCCTCCTCCTGCTCCTTCTTCTTCTCCTGCTCCTTCTCCTCCTCCTGCTCCTTCTCCACCTCCTGCTCCTTGTCCACCTCCTGCTCCTTGTCCAACTCCTGCTCTTTGACCACCTCCTGCTCCTTCTTCTCCTCCTTCTCCTCCTCCTGCTCCTGCTCCACCTCCTGCTCTTTGATTCCCTCCTGATCCTTGTCGCATTCTGCTCCTTCTCCACCTCCTGCTCCTTCTCCACCTCCTGCTCCATCTCCAACTCGTGCTCCTTCTCTTTCTCCTGATCCTTCCCCACCTCCTTCTCATTGTCCACCTGCTGCTCTGTGTCCATCTCCTGATCCTTGTCCACCTCCTGCACCTTGTGCACCTCCTGCTCCTTGTCCACCTCGTGCTCCTTCTCGCCATCCTGCTCCTTCTCCTCCTCCAGCTCCTTCACGCCCTCCTGCTCCTTCCTGCCCTCCTGCTCATTGTCCACCTCCTGCTCCTTCTCCATTTCTGCTCATTCACCACCTCCTGCTCCATCTTCTCCTCCTTCTCCTCCTCCTGCTCCTTCTCCACCTCCTCCTCCTTCTCCATCTCCTGCTCTTTTCTCCCTCCTGCTCCTTCTCCACCTCCTGCTCCTTCTTGACCTCCTCCTCCTTCTCCACCTCCTGCTCCTTCTCGACCTCCTCCTCCTTCTCCTTCTCCTGTTCCTTCTTCTTCTCCTGCTGCATCTCCACTCCTGCTCCTTGTCCTCCTCCTGCTCCTTTTCATTCTCCTGCTCCTTCTCCGGCTCCTGCTCCTCCTCCTGCTCCTCCTCCTGCTGCTTGTACATCTCCTGCGCCTTGTCCACTCCTGCGCCTTCTCGCCTTCCTGCTCCATCTCGCCCTCCTGCTCCTTCTCAACCTCCTGCTCCTTCTCGACCTCCTGCTCCTTTTCCTCCTCCTGCTCCTTTTCCACCTCCTGCTCCTTCTCCTTCTCCTCCTCCTTCTCCTTCTCCTCCTCCTGCTCCTTTTCCACCTCCTGCTCCTTCTCCGCCTCCTGCTCCTCCTCCTTCTCCTCCTCCTGCTCCTTCTCTACCTCCTGCTCCATGTCTCCCTCCTGCTCCTTCTCTACAGACTGCTCCTTTTCCACCTCCTGCACCTTCTCCGCCTCCTGCTCCTCCTCCTTCTCCTCCACCTGCTCCTTCTCCGCCTGCTGCTCCTTCTCCACCTATTGCTTCTTTTCCAACTCCTGTTCCTCCTCCACCTTCTTCTCCTCCTCCTGCTACTTCTTCTTAAGCTACTCCTTCTCCTCCACCTGCTCCTTCTCCGCCTGCTGCTCCTTCTCCACCTATTGCTTCTTCTCCACCTCCTGCTCCTTCTCCTCCTTCTGTTCCTTCTTCTTCTCCTGCTCCTTCTCCACTCCTGCTCCTTCTCCTCCTCCTGCTCCTTTTCCTTCTCCTGCTCCTTCTCCGGCTCCTGCTCCTCCTCCTGCTCCTCCTCCTGCTGCTTGTACATCTCCTGCGCCTTGTCCACTCCTGCGCATTCTCGCCCTCCTGCTCCATCTGCCCTCCTGCTCCTTCTCGACCTCCTGCTCCTTTTCCACCTCCTGCTCCTTCTCCGCCTCCTGCTCCTCCTCCTGCTCCTCCTACTGCCCCTCCTCCTTCTCCTTCTCCTCCTCCTGCTCCTTTTACACCTCCTGTTCCTGCTCCGCCTCCTGCTCCTCCTCCTTCTCCTCCACCTGCTCCTTCTCCACCTCCTGCTCCATGTCTCCCTCCTGCTCCTTCTCCACCTGCTGCTCCTTTTCCACCTCCTGCACCTTCTCCGCCTCCTGCTCCTCCTCCTTCTCCTCCAGCTGCTCCTTCTCCGCCTGCTGCTCCTTCTCCACCTATTGCTTCTTTTCCACCTCCTGTTCCTCCTCCACC
The DNA here is from genome assembly GCF_035084215.1 of Heptranchias perlo. Taxonomy (NCBI): domain Eukaryota; kingdom Metazoa; phylum Chordata; class Chondrichthyes; order Hexanchiformes; family Hexanchidae; genus Heptranchias; species Heptranchias perlo. Next base: position 37,191,176 of record NC_090354.1, on the reverse strand, counting down.
ACCTTCTCCTCCTCCTGCTACTTCTTCTTAAGCTGCTCCTTCTCCTCCACCTGCTCCTTCTCCGCCTGCTGCTCCTTCTCCACCTATTGCTTCTTCTCCACCTCCTGTTCTTTCTCCTCTTCCTGATCCTTCTCCACGTCCTTCTCCTCCTCCATCTCCATCTCCTCCTCCTGCTCCTTCTCCACCTCCTGCTCCTTCTCCACCTCCTGCTCCCTCTTCTCCTCCTGCTCCTGCTCCTCCTCCTGCTTCTTCTGCAAATCCTTCTCATACTCGCCCTCCTGATCCTTTTCCGCCACCTGCTCGTTCTCGACCTGTTGCTTCTTCTCCTCCTCCTGTTCCTTCTCCACCTCCTGCTCCTTCTCCTCCTCCTGCTCCTTCTCCTCCTCCTACTCCTTCTCCTACTCCTGCTCCCTCTCCAACTCCTGCTCCGTCTCCGCCTCCTGCTCCTTCTCCGCCTCCTGCTCCTTGTCCACCTCCTGCTCCTTGTCCATCTCCTGCTCCTTTTCCACCTCCTGCTCCTTCTCCTCCTCCTGCTCATTCTCCACCTCCTGCTCCTTATTCTCCTCCTGCTCCTGCTCCTCCTCCTGCTTCTTCTCCAACTCCTTAACCTACTCGCCCTCCTGGTCCTTTTCAGCCACCTGCTCGTTCTCCACCTGTTGCTTCTTCTGCTCCTCCTGCTCCTTGTCCACCTCCTGCTCCTTGTCCACCTCCTGCTCCTTCTCCACCTACAGCTCCTTCTCCACTCCTGCTCATTCACCACCTCCTGCTCCTTCTTCTCCTCCTTCTCCTTCTCCTCCTCCTGCTCCTTCTCTACCTCCATCTCTTTGACTCCCTCCTGCTCCTTATCTCCCTCCTGCTCCTTTTCCACCTCCTGCTGCTACGCCCCCTGCTGGTCCTTCTCCGCCTCCTGCTTCTTCTCCACCTATTGCTTCTTTTCCACCTCCTGTTCCTTCTCTTCCTCCTGCTCCTTCTCCACCTCCTCCTCCTCCTCCACCTCCTTCTCCTCCTCCTGCTCCTTCTTCTTCTCCTGCTCCTTCTCCTCCTCCTGCTCCTTCTCCACCTCCTGCTCCTTGTCCACCTCCTGCTCCTTGTCCAACTCCTGCTCTTTGACCACCTCCTGCTCCTTCTTCTCCTCCTTCTCCTCCTCCTGCACCTGCTCCACCTCCTGCTCTTTGATTCCCTCCTGATCCTTGTCTCCATTCTGCTCCTTCTCCACCTCCTGCTCCTTCTCCACCTCCTGCTCCATCTCCAACTCCTGCTCCTTCTCTTTCTCCTGATCCTTCCCCACCTCCTGCACCTTGTGCACCTCCTGCTCCTTGTCCACCTCGTGCTCCTTCTCGCCATCCTGCTCCTTCTCGTCCTCCAGCTCCTTCACGCCCTCCTGCTCCTTCCTGCCCTCCTGCTCATTGTCCACCTCCTGCTCTTCCCCATTTCTGCTCATTCACCACCTCCTGCTCCATCTTCTCCTCCTTCTCCTCCTCCTGCTCCTTCTCCACCTCCTCCTCCTTCTCCACCTCCTGCTCTTTTCTCCCTCCTGCTCCTTCTCCACCTCCTGCTCCTTCTTGACCTCCTTCTCCTTCTCCACCTCCTGCTCCTTCTCGAACTCATAGAATCATAGAATCATAGAAGTTACAACATGGAAACAGGCCCTTCCGCCCAACATGTCCATGTCGCCCAGTTTATACCACTAAGCTAGTCCCAATTGCCTGCACTTGGCCCATATCCCTCGATACCCATCTTCCCCATGTAACTGTCCAAATGCTTTTTAAAAGACAAAATTGTACCCGCCTCTACTACTGCCTCTGGCAGCTCGTTCCAGACACTCACCACCCTTTGAGTGAAAAAATTGCCCCTCTGGATCCTTTTGTATCTCTCCCCTCTCACCTTAAATCTGTGCCCCCTCGTTATAGACTCCCCTACCTTTGGGAAAAGATTTTGACTATCGACCTTATCTATGCCCCTCATTATTTTAAAGACTTCTATAAGATCACCCCTTAACCTCCTACTCTCCAGGGAATAAAGTCCCAGTCTGTCTAACCTCTCCCTGTAAGTCAAACCATCAAGTCCCGGTAGCATCCTAGTAAATCTTTTCTGCACTCTTTCTAGTTTAATAATATCCTTTCTATAATAGGGTGACCAGAACTGTACACAGTACTCCAAGTGTGGCCTCACCAATGCCCTGTACAACTTCAACAAGACATCCCAACTCCTGCATTCAATGTTCTGACCTCCTCCTCCTTCTCCTTCTCCTGTTCCTTCTTCTTCTCCTGCTCCTTCTCCACTCCTGCTCCTTCTCCTCCTCCTGCTCCTTTTCATTCTCCTGCTCCTTCTCCGGCTACTGCTCCTCCTCCTGCTCCTCCTCCAGCTGCTTGTACATCTCCTGCGCCTTGTCCACTCCTGCGCCTTCTCGCCTTCCTGCTCCATCTCGCCCTCCTGCTCCTTCTCGACCTCCTGCTCCTTCTCGACCTCCTGCTCCTTTTCCTCCTCCTGCTCCTTTTCCTCCTCCTGCTCCTTCTCCTTCTCCTCCTCCTTCTCCTTCTCCTCCTCCTGCTCCTTTTCCACCTCCTGCTCCTTCTCCGCCTCATGCTCCTCCTCCTTCTCCTCCTCCTGCTCCTTCTCTACCTCCTGCTCCATGTCTCCCTCCTGCTCCTTCTCTACCGACTGCTCCTTTTCCACCTCCTGCACCTTCTCCGCCTCCTGCTCCTCCTCCTTCTCCTCCACCTGCTCCTTCTCCGCCTGCTGCTCCTTCTCCACCTATTGCTTCTTTTCCAACTCCTGTTCATCCTCCACCTTCTTCTCCTCCTCCTGCTACTTCTTCTTAAGCTGCTCCTTCTCCTCCACCTGCTCCTTCTCCGCCTGCTGCTCCTTCTCCACCTATTGCTTCTTCTCCACCTCCTGCTCCTTCTCCTCCTCCTGCTCCTTCTCCTCCTTCTGTTCCTTCTTCTTCTCCTGCTCCTTCTCCACTCCTGCTCCTTCTCCTCCTCCTGCTCCTTTTCCTTCTCCTGCTCCATCTCCGGCTCCTGCTCCTCCTCCTGCTCCTCCTCCTGCTGCTTGTACATCTCCTGCGCCTTGTCCACTCCTGCGCATTCTCGCCCTCCTGCTCCATCTGCCCTCCTGCTCCTTCTCGACCTCCTGCTCCTTTTCCACCTCCTGCTCCTTCTCCGCCTCCTGCTCCTCCTCCTGCTCCTCCTACTGCCCCTCCTCCTTCTCCTTCTCCTCCTCCTGCTCCTTTTCCACCTCCTGTTCCTTCTCCGCCTCCTGCTCCTCCTCCTTCTCCTCCACCTGCTCCTTCTCCACCTCCTGCTCCATGTCTCCCTCCTGCTCCTTCTCCACCTACTGCTCCTTCTTGACCTCCTCCTCCTTCTCCACCTCCTGCTCCTTCTCGAACTCATAGAATCATTGAATCATAGAAGTTACAACATGGAAACAGGCCCTTCGGCCCAACATGTCCATGTCGCCCAGTTTATACCACTAAGCTAGTCCCAATTGCCTGCACTTGGCCCATATCCCTCGATACCCATCTTCCCCATGTAACTGTCCAAATGCTTTTTAAAAGACAAAATTGTACCCGCCTCTACTACTGCCTCTGGCAGCTCGTTCCAGACACTCACCACCCTTTGAGTGAAAAAATTGCCCCTCTGGATCCTTTTGTATCTCTCCCCTCTCACCTTAAATCTGTGCCCCCTCGTTATAGACTCCCCTACCTTTGGGAAAAGATTTTGACTATCGACCTTATCTATGCCCCTCATTATTTTAAAGACTTCTATAAGATCACCCCTTAACCTCCTACTCTCCAGGGAATAAAGTCCCAGTCTGTCTAACCTCTCCCTGTAAGTCAAACCATCAAGTCCCGGTAGCATCCTAGTAAATCTTTTCTGCACTCTTTCTAGTTTAATAATATCCTTTCTATAATAGGGTGACCAGAACTGTACACAGTACTCCAAGTGTGGCCTCACCAATGCCCTGTACAACTTCAACAAGACATCCCAACTCCTGCATTCAATGTTCTGACCTCCTCCTCCTTCTCCTTCTCCTGTTCCTTCTTCTTCTCCTGCTCCTTCTCCACTCCTGCTCCTTCTCCTCCTCCTGCTCCTTTTCATTCTCCTGCTCCTTCTCCGGCTACTGCTCCTCCTCCTGCTCCTCCTCCAGCTGCTTGTACATCTCCTGCGCCTTGTCCACTCCTGCGTCTTCTCGCCTTCCTGCTCCATCTCGCCCTCCTGCTCCTTCTCGACCTCCTGCTCCTTCTCGACCTCCTGCTCCTTTTCCTCCTCCTGCTCCTTTTCCTCCTCCTGCTCCTTCTCCTTCTCCTCCTCCTTCTCCTTCTCCTCCTCCTGCTCCTTTTCCACCTCCTGCTCATTCTCCGCCTCATGCTCCTCCTCCTTCTCCTCCTCCTGCTCCTTCTCTACCTCCTGCTCCATGTCTCCCTCCTGCTCCTTCTCTACCGACTGCTCCTTTTCCACCTCCTGCACCTTCTCCGCCTCCTGCTCCTCCTCCTTCTCCTCCACCTGCTCCTTCTCCGCCTGCTGCTCCTTCTCCACCTATTGCTTGTTTTCCACCTCCTGTTCCTCCTCCACCACCTTCTCCACCTCCTGCTACTTCTTCTTAAGCTGCTCCTTCTCCTCCACCTGCTCCTTCTCCGCCTGCTGCTCCTTCTCCACCTATTGCTTCTTCTCCACCTCCTGTTCTTTCTCCTCCTCCTGATACTTCTCCACGTCCTTCTCCTCCTCCATCTCCATCTCCTCCTCCTGCTCCTTCTCCTCCTCCTGCTCCTTCTCCTCCTCCTGCTCCTTCTCCTCCTCCTGCTCCTTGTCCACCTCCTGCTCCTTGTCCATCTCCTGCTCCTTTTCCACCTCCTGCTCCTTCTCCTCCTCCTGCTCATTCTCCACCTCCTGCTCCTTATTCTCCTTCTGCTCCTGCTCCTCCTCCTGCTTCTTCTCCAACTCCTTCTCCTACTCGCCCTCCTGGTCCTTTTCAGCCACCTGCTCGTTCTCCACCTGTTGCTTCTTCTGCTCCTCCTGCTCCTTGTCCACCTCCTGCTCCATGTCCACCTCCTGCTCCTTCTCCACCTACAGCTCCTTCTCCACTCCTGCTCATTCACCACCTCCTGCTCCTTCTTCTCCTCCTTCTCCTTCTCCTCCTCCTGCTCCTTCTCTACCTCCATCTCTTTGACTCCCTCCTGCTCCTTATCTCCCTCCTGCTCCTTTTCCACCTCCTGCTGCTACGCCCCCTGCTGGTCCTTCTCCGCCTCCTGCTTCTTCTCCACCTATTGCTTCTTTTCCACCTCCTGTTCCTTCTCTTCCTCCTGCTCCTTCTCCACCTCCTCCTCCTCCTCCACCTCCTTCTCCTCCTCCTGCTCCTTCTTCTTCTCCTGCTCCTTCTCCTCCTCCTGCTCCTTGTCCACCTCCTGCTCCTTGTCCACCTCCTGCTCCTTGTCCAACTCCTGCTCTTTGACCACCTCCTGCTCCTTCTTCTCCTCCTTCTCCTCCTCCTGCACCTGCTCCACCTCCTGCTCTTTGATTCCCTCCTGATCCTTGTCTCCATTCTGCTCCTTCTCCATCTCCTGCTCCTTCTCCACCTCCTGCTCCATCTCCAACTCCTGCTCCTTCTCTTTCTCCTGATCCTTCCCCACCTCCTGCACCTTGTGCACCTCCTGCTCCTTGTCCACCTCGTGCTCCTTCTCGCCATCCTGCTCCTTCTCGTCCTCCTGCTCCTTCACGCCCTCCTGCTCCTTCCTGCCCTCCTGCTCATTGTCCACCTCCTGCTCCTTCCCCATTTCTGCTCATTCACCACCTCCTGCTTCATCTTCTCCTCCTTCTCCTCCTCCTGCTCCTTCTCCACCTCCTCCTCCTTCTCCACCTCCTGCTCTTTTCTCCCTCCTGCTCCTTCTCCACCTCCTGCTCCTTCTTGACCTCCTCCTCCTTCTTCACCTCCTGCTCCTTCTCGAACTCATCGAATCATAGAATCATAGAAGTTACAACATGGAAACAGGCCCTTCGGCCCAACATGTCCATGTCGCCCAGTTTATACCACTAAGCTAGTCCCAATTGCCTGCACTTGGCCCATATCCCTCGATACCCATCTTCCCCATGTAACTGTCCAAATGCTTTTTAAAAGACAAAATTGTACCCGCCTCTACTACTGCCTCTGGCAGCTCGTTCCAGACACTCACCACCCTTTGAGTGAAAAAATTGCCCCTCTGGATCCTTTTGTATCTCTCCCCTCTCACCTTAAATCTGTGCCCCCTCGTTATAGACTCCCCTACCTTTGGGAAAAGATTTTGACTATCGACCTTATCAATGCCCCTCATTATTTTATAGACTTCTATAAGATCACCCCTTAACCTCCTACTCTCCAGGGAATAAAGTCCCAGTCTGTCTAACCTCTCCCTGTAAGTCAAACCATCAAGTCCCGGTAGCATCCTAGTAAATCTTTTCTGCACTCTTTCTAGTTTAATAATATCCTTTCTATAATAGGGTGACCAGAACTGTACACAGTACTCCAAGTGTGGCCTCACCAATGCCCTGTACAACTTCAACAAGACATCCCAACTCCTGCATTCAATGTTCTGACCTCCTCCTCCTTCTCCTTCTCCTGTTCCTTCTTCTTCTCCTGCTCCTTCTCCACTCCTGCTCCTTCTCCTCCTCCTGCTCCTTTTCATTCTCCTGCTCCTTCTCCGGCTACTGCTCCTCCTCCTGCTCCTCCTCCAGCTGCTTGTACATCTCCTGCGCCTTGTCCACTCCTGCGCCTTCTCGCCTTCCTGCTCCATCTCGCCCTCCTGCTCCTTCTCGACCTCCTGCTCCTTCTCGACCTCCTGCTCCTTTTCCTCCTCCTGCTCCTTTTCCTCCTCCTGCTCCTTCTCCTTCTCCTCCTCCTTCTCCTTCTCCTCCTCCTGCTCCTTTTCCACCTCCTGCTCCTTCTCCGCCTCATGCTCCTCCTCCTTCTCCTCCTCCTGCTCCTTCTCTACCTCCTGCTCCATGTCTCCCTCCTGCTCCTTCTCTACCGACTGCTCCTTTTCCACCTCCGGCACCTTCTCCGCCTCCTGCTCCTCCTCCTTCTCCTCCACCTGCTCCTTCTCCGCCTGCTGCTCCTTCTCCACCTATTGCTTCTTTTCCAACTCCTGTTCATCCTCCACCTTCTTCTCCTCCTCCTGCTACTTCTTCTTAAGCTGCTCCTTCTCCTCCACCTGCTCCTTCTCCGCCTGCTGCTCCTTCTCCACCTATTGCTTCTTCTCCACCTCCTGCTCCTTCTCCTCCTCCTGCTCCTTCTCCTCCTTCTGTTCCTTCTTCTTCTCCTGCTCCTTCTCCACTCCTGCTCCTTCTCCTCCTCCTGCTCCTTTTCCTTCTCCTGCTCCATCTCCGGCTCCTGCTCCTCCTCCTGCTCCTCCTCCTGCTGCTTGTACATCTCTTGCGCCTTGTCCACTCCTGCGCATTCTCGCCCTCCTGCTCCATCTGCCCTCCTGCTCCTTCTCGACCTCCTGCTCCTTTTCCACCTCCTGCTCCCTCTCCGCCTCCTGCTCCTCCTCCTGCTCCTCCTACTGCCCCTCCTCCTTCTCCTTCTCCTCCTCCTGCTCCTTTTCCACCTCCTGTTCCTTCTCCGCCTCCTGCTCCTCCTCCTTCTCCTCCACCTGCTCCTTCTCCACCTCCTGCTCCATGTCTCCCTCCTGCTCCTTCTCCACCTACTGCTCCTTTTCCACCTCCTGCACCTTCTCCGCCTCCTGCTCCTCCTCCTTCTCCTCCACCTGCTCCTTCTCCGCCTGCTGCTCCTTCTCCACCTATTGCTTCTTTTCCACCTCCTGTTCCTCCTCCACCACCTTCTCCACCTCCTGCTACTTCTTCTTAAGCTGCTCCTTCTCCTCCACCTGCTCCTTCTCCGCCTGCTGCTCCTTCTCCACCTATTGCTTCTTCTCCACCTCCTGTTCTTTCTCCTCCTCCTGATACTTCTCCACGTCCTTCTCCTCCTCCATCTCCATCTCCTCCTCCTGCTCCTTCTCCTCCTCCTGCTCCTTCTCCTCCTCCTGCTCCTTCTCCTCCTCCTGCTTCTTCTCCACCTCCTGTTTCTTCTCCACCTCCTGTTCCTTCTCCTCCTCCTGATCTTTCTCCACCTCCTTCTCCTCCTCCACCTCCTTCTCCTCCTCCTTCTCCACTCCGGCTCCATCTCCACCTCCTGCTCCTTCTTCTCCTCCAGTTCCTTCTCCTCCTCCTGCTCCTTCTCCACCTCCTCTTCATTCTCCAACTCGTGCTCCTTCTCCACTTTTGCTCAACCTCCTCCTCCTGCTCCTTCTCCACTTCATGCTCCTTCTCGACCTCCTGCTCCTTCTCGACCTCCTGCTCCTTTTCCTCCTCCTGCTCCTTTTCCTCCTCCTGCTCCTTCTCCTTCTCCTCCTCCTTCTCCTTCTCCTCCTCCCGCTCCTTTTCCACCTCCTGCTCCTTCCCCGCCTCCTGCTCCTCCTCCTTCTCCTCCTCCTGCTCCTTCTCTACCCCCTGCTCCATGTCTCCCTCCTGCTCCTTCTCTACCGACTGCTCCTTTTCCACCTCCTGCACCTTCTCCGCCTCCTGCTCCTCCTCCTTCTCCTCCACCTGCTCCTTCTCCGCCTGCTGCTCCTTCTCCACCTATTGCTTCTTCTCCACCTCCTGCTCCTTCTCCTCCTCCTGCTCCTTCTCCTCCTTCTGTTCCTTCTTCTTCTCCTGCTCCTTCTCCACTCCTGCTCCTTCTCCTCCTCCTGCTCCTTTTCCTTCTCCTGCTCCATCTCCGGCTCCTGCTCCTCCTCCTGCTCCTCCTCCTGCTGCTTGTACATCTCTTGCGCCTTGTCCACTCCTGCGCATTCTCGCCCTCCTGCTCCATCTGCCCTCCTGCTCCTTCTCGACCTCCTGCTCCTTTTCCACCTCCTGCTCCTTCTCCGCCTCCTGCTCCTCCTCCTGCTCCTCCTACTGCCCCTCCTCCTTCTCCTTCTCCTCCTCCTGCTCCTTTTCCACCTCCTGTTCCTTCTCCGCCTCCTGCTCCTCCTCCTTCTCCTCCACCTGCTCCTTCTCCACCTCCTGCTCCATGTCTCCCTCCTGCTCCTTCTCCACCTACTGCTCCTTTTCCACCTCCTGCACCTTCTCCGCCTCCTGCTCCTCCTCCTTCTCCTCCACCTGCTCCTTCTCCGCCTGCTGCTCCTTCTCCACCTATTGCTTCTTTTCCACCTCCTGTTCCTCCTCCACCACCTTCTCCACCTCCTGCTACTTCTTCTTAAGCTGCTCCTTCTCCTCCACCTGCTCCTTCTCCGCCTGCTGCTCCTTCTCCACCTATTGCTTCTTCTCCACCTCCTGTTCTTTCTCCTCCTCCTGATACTTCTCCACGTCCTTCTCCTCCTCCATCTCCATCTCCTCCTCCTGCTCCTTCTCCTCCTCCTGCTCCTTCTCCTCCTCCTGCTCCTTCTCCTCCTCCTGCTTCTTCTCCACCTCCTGTTTCTTCTCCACCTCCTGTTCCTTCTCCTCCTCCTGATCTTTCTCCACCTCCTTCTCCTCCTCCACCTCCTTCTCCTCCTCCTTCTCCACTCCGGCTCCATCTCCACCTCCTGCTCCTTCTTCTCCTCCAGTTCCTTCTCCTCCTCCTGCTCCTTCTCCACCTCCTCTTCATTCTCCAACTCGTGCTCCTTCTCCACTTTTGCTCAACCTCCTCCTCCTGCTCCTTCTCCACTTCATGCTCCTTCTCGACCTCCTGCTCCTTCTCGACCTCCTGCTCCTTTTCCTCCTCCTGCTCCTTTTCCTCCTCCTGCTCCTTCTCCTTCTCCTCCTCCTTCTCCTTCTCCTCCTCCCGCTCCTTTTCCACCTCCTGCTCCTTCTCCGCCTCCTGCTCCTCCTCCTTCTCCTCCTCCTGCTCCTTCTCTACCCCCTGCTCCATGTCTCCCTCCTGCTCCTTCTCTACCGACTGCTCCTTTTCCACCTCCTGCACCTTCTCCGCCTCCTGCTCCTCCTCCTTCTCCTCCACCTGCTCCTTCTCCGCCTGCTGCTCCTTCTCCACCTATTGCTTCTTTTCCAACTCCTGTTCCTCCTCCACCTTCTTCTCCTCCTCCTGCTACTTCTTCTTAAGCTGCTCCTTCTCCTCCACCTGCTCCTTCTCCGCCTGCTGCTCCTTCTCCACCTATTGCTTCTTCTCCACCTCCTGCTCCTTCTCCTCCTCCTGCTCCTTCTCCTCCTTCTGTTCCTTCTTCTTCTCCTGCTCCTTCTCCACTCCTGCTCCTTCTCCTCCTCCTGCTCCTTTTCCTTCTCCTGCTCCTTCTCCGGCTCCTGCTCCTCCTCCTGCTCCTCCTCCTGCTGCTTGTACATCTCCTGCGCCTTGTCCACTCCTGCGCATTCTCGCCCTCCTGCTCCATCTGCCCTCCTGCTCCTTCTCGACCTCCTGCTCCTTTTCCACCTCCTGCTCCTTCTCCGCCTCCTGCTCCTCCTCCTGCTCCTCCTACTGCCCCTCCTCCTTCTCCTTCTCCTCCTCCTGCTCCTTTTCCACCTCCTGTTCCTTCTCCGCCTCCTGCTCCTCCTCCTTCTCCTCCACCTGCTCCTTCTCCACCTCCTGCTCCATGTCTCCCTCCTGCTCCTCCTCCACCTACTGCTCCTTTTCCACCTCCTGCACCTTCTCCGCCTGCTGCTCCTCCTCCTTCTCCTCCACCTGCTCCTTCTCCGCCTGCTGCTCCTTCTCCACCTATTGCTTCTTTTCCACCTCCTGTTCCTCCTCCACCACCTTCTCCTCTTCCTGCTACTTCTTCTTCAGCTGCTCCTTCTCCTCCACCTGCTCCTTCTCCGCCTGCTGCTCCTTCTCCACCTATTGCTTCTTCTCCACCTACTGTTCCTTCTCCTCCTCCTGATCCTTCTCCACGTCCTTCTCCTCCTCCATCTCCATCTCCTCCTCCTGCTCCTTCTCCTCCTCCTGCTCCTTCTCCTCCTCCTGCTCCTTCTCCTCCTCCTGCTTCTTCTCCACCTCCTGTTTCTTCTCCACCTCCTGTTCCTTCTCCTCCTCCTGATCCTTCTCCACGTCCTTCTCCTCCTCCATCTCCATCTCCTCCTCCTGCTCCTTCTCCTCCTCCATCTCCATCTCCTCCTCCTGCTCCTTCTCCTCCTCCTGCTCCTTCTCCTCCTCCTGCTCCTTCTCCTCCTCCACCTCCTTCTCCTCCTCCTTCTCCACTCCGGCTCCATCTCCACCTCCTGCTCGTTCTTCTCCTCCAGCTCCTTCTCCTCCTCCTGCTCCTTCTCCACCTCCTCTTCATTCTCCAACTCGTGCTCCTTCTCCACTTTTGCTCAACCTCCTCCTCCTGCTCCTTCTCCACTTCATGCTCCTTCTCCCGCTCCTGCTCCTACTCCCGCTTCTGCTCCTTCTCCCGCTCCTGCTCCGTCTCCTCTTGCTGCTACTTCTCCTCCTGCTGCTTCATCTGCTCCTGCTGCTACTTCTTCACCTCTTTCTCCTGCTCCTTCTCCACCTCCTGCTCCATGTCTCCCTCCTGCTCCTTCTCCACCGACTGCTTCTTTTCCACCTCCTGTTCCTTCTCTTCCTCCTGCTCCTTCTCCACGTCCTTCTCCTCCTCCACCTCCTTCTCCTCCTCCTGCTACTTCTTCTTCTCCTGCTCCTTCTCCTCCTCCTGCTCCTTCTCCTCCTCCTGCTCCTTCTCCTCCTCCTGCTTCTTCTCCACCTACTGTTCATTCTCCTCCTCCTGATCCTTCACCACGTCCTTCTCCTCCTCCACCTCCTTCTCCTCCTCCTGCTCCTTCTTCTTCTCCTGCTCCTTCTCCTCCTCCTGCTCCTTCTCCACCTCCTGCTCCTTGTCCACCTCCTGCTCCTTGTCCAACTCCTGCTCCTTGACCACCTCCTGCTCCTTCTTCTCCTCCTTCTCCTCCTCATGCTCCTGCTCCACCTCCTGCTCTTTGATTCCCTCCTGATCCTTGTCTCCATTCTGTTCATTCTCCTCCTCCTGATCCTTCTCCACGTCCTTCTCCTCCTCCATCTCCTTCTCCTCCTCCTGCTCCTTGTCCACCTCCTGATCCTTATCTACCTCCTGCTCCTTGTCCACCTCCGGCTCCATGTCCACCTCCTCCTCATTGTACACCTCCTGCTCCTTGTCCACCTAGTGCTCCATCTCGCCCTCCGGCTCCATCTCGTCCTCCAGCTCCTTCTCGCCCTCCTGCTCCTTCTCGCCCTCCTGCTCCTTTTCCACCTCCTGCTCCTTCTGCACCACCTGCTCGTTCTCCACCTATGGCTTCTTCTCCTCCTCCTGTTCCTTGTCCACCTCCTGCTCCTTCTCCACCTCCTGCTCCTTGTCCACCTCCTGATCCTTCTCGCCCTCCTGCTACTTCCTGCCCTCCTGCTCCTTCTCCACCTCCTGCTCCTTCTCGACTCCTGCTCATTCACCACCTCCTGCTCCTTCTTCTCCTCCTTCTCCTCTTCCTGCTCCTTCTCCACCTCCTGCTCTTTGACTCCCTCCTGCTCCTTTTCTCCCTTCTGCTCCTTTTCTCCCTTCTGCTCCTTCTCCACCTCCTGCTCCTTCTCCACCTCCTGCTCCATCTCCACCTCCTGCCCCTTCTCCTTCTCCTGCTCCTTCCCCACCTCCTTCTCATTGTCCACCTCCTGCTCTGTGTCCATCTCCTGATCCTTGTCCACCTCCTGCTCCTTGTGCACCTCCTGCTCCTTGTCCACCCAGTGCTCCTTCTCGCCTTCCTGCTCCTTCTCGTCCTCCAGCTCCTTCACGCCCCCCTGCTCCTTCCTGACCTCCTGCTCCTTGTCCACCTCCTGCTCCTTCTCCATTTCTGCTCATTCACCACCTCCTGCTCCTTCTTCTCCTCCTTCTGCTCCTTCTCCACCTCCAGCTTCTTGTCTTCCTCCTGCTCCTTTTCTCCCTCCTGTTCCTTCTCCACCTCCTGCTCCTTCTCGACCTCCTACTCCTTCTCCACCTCCTGCTCCATCTCCTCATCTTGCGCCATCTCCACCTCCTGCTCCTTCTCCTCCTTCTGCTCCTTCTCCTCCTCCTACTCCTTCTCCAATTCCTGCTCCTTCTGCTCCTCCTCCTCCTCATCCTTGTCCTCCAGCTTCTTCTCCAACTCCTTCTCCTACTCCCCCTGCTGGTTCTTCTCCGCCTCGTGCTTCTTCTCCACCTATTGCTTCTTTTCCACCTCCTGTTCCTTCTCTTCCTCCTGCTCCTTCTCCACTTCCTCCTCCTCCTCCACCTCCTTCTCCACCTCCTGCTACTTCTTCTTCTCCTGCTCCTTCTCCTCCACCTGCTCCATCTCCTCCTCCTGCTTCTTCTCCACCTCCTGTTCCTTCTCCTCCTTCTGATCCTACTCCACGTCCTTCTCCTCCTCCATCTCCTTCTCCTCCTCCTGCTCCTTGTCCACCTCCGGCTCCATGTCGACCTCCTGCTCATTGTCCACCTCCTGCTCCGTGTCCACCTCCATCTCCTTCGACACCTCCTGCTCCTTGTCCACCTCCTGCTCATTGTACACCTCATGCTCCTTGTCCACCTAGTGCTCCTTCTCGCCCTCCTGCTCCTTCTCGCCCTCCTGCTCCTTCTCGCCCTCCTGCTCCTTCTTGCCCTCCTGCTCCTACTCACCCTCCTGGTCCTTTTCCGCCTCCTGCTCGTTCTCCACCTGTTGCTTCTTCTCCACCTCCTCTTCCTTCTCCTCCTCCACCTCCTTCTCCTCCTCCTGTTCCTTGTCCACCTCCTGCTCCTTGTCCACCTGCTGCTCCTTGTCCAACTCCTGCTCCTTGTCCACCTCCTGCTCCTTCTCGACTCCTGCTCATTCACCACCTCCTTCTCCTTCTTCTCCTACTTCTCCTCCTCCTGCTCCTTCTCCACCTCCTCTTCATTCTCCAACTCGTGCTCCTTCTCCACTTTTGCTCAACCTCCTCCTCCTGCTCCTTCTCCACTACATGCTCCTTCTCCCGCTCCTGCTCCTACTCCCGCTTCTGCTCCTTCTCCCGCTCCTGCTCCGTCTCCTCTTGCTGCTACTTCTCCTCCTGCTGCTTCTTCTGCTCCTGCTACTTCTTCTTCTCCACGTCCTTCTCCTCCTCCATCTCCTTCTCCTCCTCCTGCTCCTAGTCCACCTCCTGCTCCATATCTACCTCCTGCTCCTTGTCCACCTCAGGCTCCATGTCCACCTCCTGCTCATTGTCCACCTCCTGCTCCGTGTCCACCTCCTGATCCTTGTCTACCTCCTGCTCATTGTTCACCTCCTGCTCCTTGTCCACCCAGTGCTCCATCTCGCCCTCCTGCTCCATCTCGTCATCCAGCTCCTTCTCGTCCTCCTGCTCCTTCTCGCCCTCCTGCTCCTTCTCGCCCTCCTGCTCCTTCTCGCCCTCCTGCTCCTTATCGCCCTCCTGCTCCTTCTCGCCCTCCTGCTCCTTCTCGCCCTCCTGCTCCTTCTCCACCTCCTGCTCCTTCTCCACCTCCTGCTCCTTCTCCACCTCCTGCTCCTTCTACTCCTTCTGCTCCTGCTCCTCCTCCTGCATCTTCTCTAAATCCTTCTCATACTCGCCCTCCTGGTCCTTTTCCGCCACCTGCTCGTTCTCCACCTGTTACTTCTTCTCCTCCTCCTGTTCCTTGTCCACCTCCTGCTCCTTCTCCTCCTCCTGCTCCTTCTCCACCTCCTGTTCCTTCTCCTCCTCCTGATCTTTCTCCACCTCCTTCTCCTCCTCCACCTCCTTCTCCTCCTCCTTCTCCACTCCGGCTCCATCTCCACCTCCTGCTCCTTCTTCTCCTCCAGCTCCTTCTCCTCCTCCTGCTCCTTCTCCACCTCCTCTACATTCTCCAACTCGTGCTCCTTCTCCACTTTTGCTCAACCTCCTCCTCCTGCTCCTTCTCCACTTCATGCTCCTTCTCCCGCTCCTGCTCCTACTCCCGCTTCTGCTCCTTCTCCCGCTCCTACTCCGTCTCCTCTTGCTGCTACTTCTCCTCCTGCTGCTTCTTCTGCTCCTGCTGCTACTTCTTCACCTCTTTCTCCTGCTCCTTCTCCACCTCCTGCTCCATGTCTCCCTCCTGCTCCTTCTCCACCGACTGCTTCTTTTCCATCTCCTGTTCCTTCTCTTCCTCCTGCTCCTTCTCCACCTCCTTCTCCTCCTCCATCTCCTTCTCCTCCTCCTGCTACTTCTCCTCCTCCTGCTCCTTCTCCTCCTCCTGCTTCTTCTCCTCCTCCTGCTTCTTCTCCACCTCCTGTTCCTTCTCCTCCTCATGATCCTTCTCCACGTCCTTCTCCTCCTCCATCTCCTTCTCCTCCTCCTGCTCCTTGTCCACCTCCTGCTCCTTATCTACCTCCTGCTCCTTGTCCACCTCCGGCTCCATGTCCACCTCCTGCTCATTGTACACCTCCTGCTCCTTCTCCACCTAGTGCTCCATCTCGCCGTCCTGCACCATCTCGTCCTCCAGCTCCTTCTCGCCCTCCTGCTCCTTCTCGCCCTCCTGCTCCTTCTCGCCCTCCTGCTCCTTCTCGCCCTCCTGCTCCTTTTACACCTCCTGCTCCTTCTGCACCTCCTGCTCATTCTCCACCTCCTGCTCCTTCTTCACCTCCTGCTTCTGCTCCTCCTCCTCCTTCTTCTCCAACTCCTTCTCCTACTCGCCGTCCTGGTCCTTTTCAGCCACCTGCTCGTTTTCCACCTGTTGCTTCTTTTCCTCCTGTTCCTTGTCCATCTCCTGCTCCTTGTCCACTTCCTGCTCCTTGTCCACCTCCTGCTCCTTGTCCACCTCCTGCGCCTTGTCCGCCTCCTGCTCCTTGTCCACCTCATGATCCTTGTCCACCTCCTGATCCTTCTCGCCCTCCTGCTACTTCCTGCCCTCCTGCTCCTTCTCCACCTCCTGCTCCTTCACCACCTCCTGCTGCTTCTTCTCCTCCTTCTCCTCTTCCTGCTCCTTCTCCACCTCCTGCTCTTTGAATCCATCCTGCTCCTTTTCTCCCTTCTGCTCCTTCTCCACCTCCTGCTCCTTCTCCACCTCCTGCTCCATCTCCACCTCCTGCCCCTTCTCCTTCTCCTGCTCATTCCCCACCTCCTTCTCATTGTCCACCTCCTGCTCTGTGTCCATCTCCTGATCCTTGTCCACCTCCTGCTCCTTGTGCACCTCCTGCTCCTTGTCCACCTAGTGCTCCTTCTCGCCTTCCTGCTCCTTCTCGTCCTCCAGCTCCTTCACGCCCCCCTGCTCCTTCTCCACGTCCTGCTCCTTCTCCACCTCCTGCTCCTTCTCCTCATCTTGTGCCTTCTTCACCTCCTGCTCCTTCTCCTCCTCCTGCTCCTTCTCCTCCTCCTGCTCCTTCTCCTCCCCCTGCTCCTTCTGCAGCTCCTGCCGCTTCTCATCCTCCTGCTCCTTCTCCTCCTCCTGCTCCGTCACCTTCTCCCCCTCCTTCTTCTCCCCCTGCTCCTTCTCCACGTCCTGTTCCTTCTCCACCTCCTGCTCCTTCTCCACCTGCTGCTCATCCTCCACCTTCTCCTTTTCCTCCTCCTCCTGCTCCTTCAGCTCCTCCAGCTCACCCTCCTCCTCTTGCTCACCCTCCTGCTGCTGCTCCTTCTCCACATACTGCTCCTTCCCCACCTCTTGCTCCATCTCCTCCTCCTTCTTGTTCACCACCCCTGCTCCTTCTCTACCTACTTATCATTCTCCACCTCCTGCTCCTTCTCCTCTTCATGCTCCTTCTCCCGCTCCTGCTCCTACTCCCGCTTCTGCTCCTTCTCACGCTGCTGCTCCTTCTCCCGCTTCAGCTCCTTCTCCCGCTTCTGCTCCTTCTCCACCTCCTGCTCCTTCTTCACTCCTGCTCATTCACCACCTCCTGCTCCTCCTTCTCTTCCTTCTTCTCCTCCTGCTCCTTCTCCTCCTCCTGCTCCTTCTCCTCCTCCTGCTCCTTCTCCTCCTCCTGCTCCTTCTCCTTCCCGTGCTCCATCTCATCCTCCTGCTCCTTCTCATCCCCCTCCTCCTGCTCCTTCTCCACCTCCTGCTCAACCTCCATCTCCTGCTCCATCTCCTCCTCCTTCTCCTTCTACTCCTCCTGCTCCTTCTCCTCCTCCTGCTGCTTCTCCACCAACTGCTCCTTCTCCACCTCCTCCTCCTACTCCACTTCCTGCTCCTTCTCAGCCACCTCCTTCTGCTCATTCTCTACCTCCTGCTCAACCTCCACCAACTGCTCCTTCTACAGCTGCTCCTCCTGCTCCTTCTTCTCCTCCTGCTCAACCTCCTTCTCTTCCTTCTTCTCCAATTCCTTCCACTGCTCCCCCCCTGGTCCTTCTCTGCCTCCTGCTCCGTCTCACCCTCCTGCTCCTTCTCATCCCCCTCCTCCTGCTCCTGCTCCTTCTCCACCTGCTGCTCAACTTCCATCTCCTGCTACTTCTCCTCCTCCTGCTCCTTCTCCTCCTCCTGCTCCGTCTCCTCCTCCTGCTCCTTCTCCACCTCTTGCTCATTCTCCTCTTCTTGCTCCATCTCCACCTCCTGCTCCTTCTCCTCCTCCTGCTCCTTCTCCACCTCCTGCTCCTTGTCCACCTCCTGCTCAACCTCCACCAACTGATCCTTCTACACCTGCACCTCCTGCTCCTTTTTCTCCTCCTACTCAACCTCCTCCTCCTGCTTCTTCTCCAACTCCTTCTCCTACTCCCCCTCCTGGTCCTTCTCCTACTCCTGCTCCTTCTCCTCCTCCTGCTCCTTCTCCACCTCCTCATCATTCTCCAATTTTGCTCAACCTCCTCCTCCTGCTCCTTCTCCATTTCATGCTCCTGCTCCCGCTCCTGCTCCTACTCCCGCTTCTGCTCCTTCTCCTGCTCCTGCTCCGTCTCCTCTTTGCTGCGACTTCTCCTCCTGGTGCTTCTTCTGCTCCTGCTGCTACGTCTTCACCTCTTCCTCCTTCTCCACCTCCTGCTCCTTCTCCACTCCTGCTCATTCACCACCTCCTGCTCCTTCTTCACCTCCTTCTCCTCCACCTGCTCCTTCTCGCCCTCCTGCTCCATTTCGCCCTCCTGCTCCTTCTCGACCTCCTGCTCCTTTTACACCTCCTGCTCCTGCTCCTCGTCCTGCTCCTCGTCCTGCTCCTCCTCCTGCTCCTCCTCCTCCTGCTCCTTTTCCACCTCCTGCACCTTCTCCGCCTCCTGCTCCTCCTCCTTCTCCTCCACCTGCTCCTTCTCCGCCTGCTGCTCCTTCTCCACGTATTGCTTCTTTTCCACCTCCTGTTCCTCCTCCACCTTCTTCTCCTCCTCCTGCTACTTCTTCTTCTCCTGCTCCTTCTCCACCTCCTGCTCCATGTCTCCCTCCTGCTCCTTCTCCACCGACTGCTTCTTTTCCACCTCCTGTTCCTTCTCTTCCTCCTGCTCCTTCTCCACGTCCTTCTCCTCCTCCACCTCCTTCTCCTCCTCCTGCTACTTCTTCTTCTCCTGCTCCTTCTCCTCCTCCTGCTCCTTCTCCTCCTCCTGCTCCTTCTCCTCCTCCTGCTTCTTCTCCACCTATGTTCATTCTCCTCCTCCTGATCCTTCACCACGTCCTTCTCCTCCTCCACCTCCTTCTCCTCCTCCTGCTCCTTCTTCTTCTCCTGCTCCTTCTCCTCCTCCTGCTCCTTCTCCACCTCCTGCTCCTTGTCCACCTCCTGCTCCTTCTTCTCCTCCTTCTCCTCCTCATGCTCCTGCTCCACCTCCTGCTCTTTGATTCCCTCCTGATCCTTGTCTCCATTCTGCTCCTTCTCCACCTCCTGCTCCTTCTCCACCTCCTGCTCCATCTCCAACTCCTTCTCCTCCTCCTGCTCCTTCTTCTTCTCCTGCTCCTTCTCCTCCTCCTGCTCCTTCTCCACCTCCTGCTCCTTGTCCACCTCCTGCTCCTTGTCCAACTCCTGCTCCTTGACCACCTCCTGCTCCTTCTTCTCCTCCTTCTCCTCCTCATGCTCCTGCTCCACCTCCTGCTCTTTGATTCCCTCCTGATCCTTGTCTCCATTCTGTTCATTCTCCTCCTCCTGATCCTTCTCCACGTCCTTCTCCTCCTCCATCTCCTTCTCCTCCTCCTGCTCCTTGTCCACCTCCTGATCCTTATCTACCTCCTGCTCCTTGTCCACCTCCGGCTCCATGTCCACCTCCTCCTCATTGTACACCTCCTGCTCCTTGTCCACCTAGTGCTCCATCTCGCCCTCCGGCTCCACCTCGTCCTCCAGCTCCTTCTCGCCCTCCTGCTCCTTCTCGCCCTCCTGCTCCTTTTCCACCTCCTGCTCCTTCTGCACCACCTGCTCGTTCTCCACCTATGGCTTCTTCTCCTCCTCCTGTTCCTTGTCCACCTCCTGCTCCTTCTCCACCTCCTGCTCCTTGTCCACCTCCTGATCCTTCTCGCCCTCCTGCTACTTCCTGCCCTCCTGCTCCTTCTCCACCTCCTGCTCCTTCTCGACTCCTGCTCATTCACCACCTCCTGCTCCTTCTTCTCCTCCTTCTCCTCTTCCTGCTCCTTCTCCACCTCCTGCTCTTTGACTCCCTCCTGCTCCTTTTCTCCCTTCTGCTCCTTTTCTCCCTTCTGCTCCTTCTCCACCTCCTGCTCCTTCTCCACCTCCTGCTCCATCTCCACCTCCTGCCCCTTCTCCTTCTCCTGCTCCTTCCCCACCTCCTTCTCATTGTCCACCTCCTGCTCTGTGTCCATCTCCTGATCCTTGTCCACCTCCTGCTCCTTGTGCACCTCCTGTTCCTTGTCCACCCAGTGCTCCTTCTCGTCTTCCTGCTCCTTCTCGTCCTCCAGCTCCTTCACGCCCCCCTGCTCCTTCCTGACCTCCTGCTCCTTGTCCACCTCCTGCTCCTTCTCCATTTCTGCTCATTCACCACCTCCTGCTCCTTCTTCTCCTCCTTCTGCTCCTTCTCCACCTCCAGCTTCTTGTCTTCCTCCTGCTCCTTTTCTCCCTCCTGTTCCTTCTCTACCTCCTGCTCCTTCTCGACCTCCTACTCCTTCTCCACCTCCTGCTCCATCTCCTCATCTTGCGCCATCTCCACCTCCTGCTCCTTCTCCTCCTTCTGCTCCTTCTCCTCCTCCTACTCCTTCTCCAATTCCTGCTCCTTCTGCTCCTCCTCCTCCTCATCCTTGTCCTCCAGCTTCTTCTCCAACTCCTTCTCCTACTCCCCCTGCTGGTTCTTCTCCGCCTCGTGCTTCTTCTCCACCTATTGCTTCTTTTCCACCTCCTGTTCCTTCTCTTCCTCCTGCTCCTTCTCCACTTCCTCCTCCTCCTCCACCTCCTTCTCCACCTCCTGCTACTTCTTCTTCTCCTGCTCCTTCTCCTCCACCTGCTCCATCTCCTCCTCCTGCTTCTTCTCCACCTCCTGTTCCTTCTCCTCCTTCTGATCCTACTCCACGTCCTTCTCCTCCTCCATCTCCTTCTCCTCCTCCTGCTCCTTGTCCACCTCCGGCTCCATGTCGACCTCCTGCTCATTGTCCACCTCCTGCTCCGTGTCCACCTCCATCTCCTTCGACACCTCCTGCTCCTTGTCCACCTCCTGCTCATTGTACACCTCATGCTCCTTGTCCACCTAGTGCTCCTTCTCGCCCTCCTGCTCCTTCTCGCCCTCCTGCTCCTTCTCGCCCTCCTGCTCCTTCTTGCCCTCCTGCTCCTACTCACCCTCCTGGTCCTTTTCCGCCTCCTGCTCGTTCTCCACCTGTTGCTTCTTCTCCACCTCCTCTTCCTTCTCCTCCTCCACCTCCTTCTCCTCCTCCTGTTCCTTGTCCACCTCCTGCTCCTTGTCCACCTGCTGCTCCTTGTCCAACTCCTGCTCCTTGTCCACCTCCTGCTCCTTCTCGACTCCTGCTCATTCACCACCTCCTTCTCCTTTTTCTCCTACTTCTCCTCCTCCTGCTCCTTCTCCACCTCCTCTTCATTCTCCAACTCGTGCTCCTTCTCCACTTTTGCTCAACCTCCTCCTCCTGCTCCTTCTCCACTACATGCTCCTTCTCCCGCTCCTGCTCCTACTCCCGCTTCTGCTCCTTCTCCCGCTCCTGCTCCGTCTCCTCTTGCTGCTACTTCTCCTCCTGCTGCTTCTTCTGCTCCTGCTACTTCTTCTTCTCCTACTCCTTCTCCTCCTCCTGCTCCTTTTCCACCTCCTGCACCTTCTCCGCCTCCTGCTCCTTCTCCACGTATTGCTTCTTTTCCACCTCCTGTTCCTTCTCTTCCTCCTGCTCCTTCTCCACCTCCTTCTCCTCCTCCACCTCCTTCTCCTCCTCCTGCTACTTCTTCTTCTCCTACTCCTTCTCCTCCTCCTGCTCCTTCTCCTCCTCCTGCTCCTTCTCCTCCTCCTGCTTCTTCTCCACCTCCTGTTCCTTCTCCTCCTCCTGATCCTTCTCCACGTCCTTCTCCTCCTCCATCTCCTTCTCCTCCTCCTGCTCCTAGTCCACCTCCTGCTCCATATCTACCTCCTGCTCCTTGTCCACCTCAGGCTCCATGTCCACCTCCTGCTCATTGTCCACCTCCTGCTCCGTGTCCACCTCCTGATCCTTGTCCACCTCCTGCTCATTGTACACCTCCTGCTCCTTGTCCACCCAGTGCTCCATCTCGCCCTCCTGCTCCATCTCGTCATCCAGCTCCTTCTCGTCCTCCTGCTCCTTCTCGCCCTCCTGCTCCTTCTCGCCCTCCTGCTCCTTCTCGCCCTCCTGCTCCTTATCGCCCTCCTGCTCCTTCTCGCCCTCCTGCTCCTTCTCGCCCTCCTGCTCCTTCTCCACCTCCTGCTCCTTCTCCACCTCCTGCTCCTTCTCCACCTCCTGCTCCTTCTACTCCTTCTGCTCCTGCTCCTCCTCCTGCATCTTCTCTAAATCCTTCTCATACTCGCCCTCCTGGTCCTTTTCCGCCACCTGCTCGTTCTCCACCTGTTACTTCTTCTCCTCCTCCTGTTCCTTGTCCACCTCCTGCTCCTTCTCCTCCTCCTGCTCCTTCTCCACCTCCTGTTCCTTCTCCTCCTCCTGATCTTTCTCCACCTCCTTCTCCTCCTCCACCTCCTTCTCCTCCTCCTTCTCCACTCCGGCTCCATCTCCACCTCCTGCTCCTTCTTCTCCTCCAGCTCCTTCTCCTCCTCCTGCTCCTTCTCCACCTCCTCTACATTCTCCAACTCGTGCTCCTTCTCCACTTTTGCTCAACCTCCTCCTCCTGCTCCTTCTCCACTTCATGCTCCTTCTCCCGCTCCTGCTCCTACTCCCGCTTCTGCTCCTTCTCCCGCTCCTGCTCCGTCTCCTCTTGCTGCTACTTCTCCTCCTGCTGCTTCTTCTGCTCCTGCTGCTACTTCTTCACCTCTTTCTCCTGCTACTTCTCCACCTCCTGCTCCATGTCTCCCTCCTGCTCCTTCTCCACCGACTGCTTCTTTTCCATCTCCTGTTCCTTCTCTTCCTCCTGCTCCTTCTCCACCTCCTTCTCCTCCTCCATCTCCTTCTCCTCCTCCTGCTACTTCTCCTCCTCCTGCTCCTTCTCCTCCTCCTGCTTCTTCTCCTCCTCCTGCTTCTTCTCCACGTCCTGTTCCTTCTCCTCCTCCTGATCCTTCTCCACGTCCTTCTCCACCTCCATCTCCTTCTCCTCCTCCTGCTCCTTGTCCACCTCCTGCTCCTTATCTACCTCATGCTCCTTGTCCACCTCCGGCTCCATGTCCACCTCCTGCTCATTGTACACCTCCTGCTCCTTCTCCACCTAGTGCTCCATCTCGCCGTCCTGCACCATCTCGTCCTCCAGCTCCTTCTCGCCCTCCTGCTCCTTCTCGCCCTCCTGCTCCTTCTCGCCCTCCTGCTCCTTCTCGCCCTCCTGCTCCTTTTACACCTCCTGCTCCTTCTGCACCTCCTGCTCATTCTCCACCTCCTGCTCCTTCTTCACCTCCTGCTTCTGCTCCTCCTCCTCCTTCTTCTCCAACTCCTTCTCCTACTCGCCGTCCTGGTCCTTTTCAGCCACCTGCTCGTTTTCCACCTGTTGCTTCTTTTCCTCCTGTTCCTTGTCCATCTCCTGCTCCTTGTCCACCTCCTGCTCCTTTCTCCACCTCCTTTTCCTTCTCCTCCTCCTGATCCTTCTCCACGTCCTTCTCCTCCTCCATCTCCATCTCCTCCTCCTGCTGCTTCTCCTCCACCTGCTCCTTCTCCTCCTCCTGCTCCTTCTCCTCCTCCTGTTTGTTCTACACCTCCTTCTCCTCCTCCACCTCCTTCTCCTCCTCCTTCTCCGCTCCGGCTCCATCTCCACCTCCTGCTCCTTCTTCTCCTCCAGCTCCTTCTCCTCCTCCTGCTCCTTCTCCACCTCCTCTTCATTCTCCAACTCGTGCTCCTTCTCCACTTTTGCTCAACCTCCTCCTCCTGCTCCTTCTCCACTTCATGCTCCTTCTCCCGCTCCTACTCCTACTCCCGCTTCTGCTCCTTCTCCCGCTCCTGCTCCGTCTCCTCTTGCTGCTACTTCTCCTCCTGCTGCTTCTTCTGCTCCTGCTGTTACTTCTTCACGTCTTTCTCCTGCTCCTTCTCCACCTCCTGCTCCATGTCTCCCTCCTGCTCCTTGTCCAGCTACTGCTCCTTTTCCACCTCCTGCACCTTCTCCGCCTCCTGCTCCTTCTCCACATATTGCTTCTTTTCCACCTCCTGTTCCTTCTCTTCCTCCTGCTCCTTCTCCACCTCCTGCTCCTTCTTCTCCTCCAGCTCCTTCTCCTCCTCCTGCTCCTTCTCCACCTCCTCTTCATTCTCCAACTCGTGCTCCTTCTCCACTTTTGCTCAACCTCCTCCTCCTGCTCCTTCTCCACTTCATGCTCCTTCTCCCGCTCCTGCTCCTACTCCCGCTTCTGCTCCTTCTCCCGCTCCTGCTCCGTCTCCTCTTGCTGCTACTTCTCCTCCTGCTGCTTCTTCTGCTCCTGCTGTTACTTCTTCACGTCTTCCTCCTGCTCCTTCTCCACCTCCTGCTCCATGTCTCCCTCCTGCTCCTTGTCCAGCTACTGCTCCTTTTCCACCTCCTGCACCTTCTCCGCCTCCTGCTCCTTCTCCACATATTGCTTCTTTTCCACCTCCTGTTCCTTCTCTTCCTCCTGCTCCTTCTCCACCTCCTTCTCCTCTTCCACCTCCTTCTCCTCCTCCTGCTACTTCTTCTTCTCCTACTCCTGCTCCTCCTCCTGCTCTTTCTCCTCCTCCTGCTCCTTCTCCTCCTCCTGCTTCTTCTCCACCTCCTGTTCCTTCTCCTCCTCCTGATCCTTCTCCACGTCCTTCTCCTCCTCCATCTACTTCTCCTCCTCCTGCTCCTTGTCCACCTCCTGCTCCTTATCTACCTCCTGCTCCTTGTCCACCTCCGGCTCATTGTCCACCTCCTGCTCCGTGTCCACCTCCTGATCCTTGTCCACCTCCTGCTCATTGTACACCTCCTGCTCCTTGTCCACCCAGTGCTCCATCTCGCCCTCCTGCTCCATCTCGTCCTCCAGCTCCTTCTCGCCCTCCTGCTCCTTCTCGCCCTCCTGCTCCTTCTCGCCCTCCTGCTCCTTCTCGCCCTCCTGCTCCTTCTCCACCTCCTGCTCCTTCTCCACCTCCTGCTCCCTCTTCTCCTCCTGCTCCTGCTCCTCCTCCTGCTTCTTCTGCAAATCCTTCTCATACTCGCCCTCCTGGTCCTTTTCCGCCACCTGCTCGTTCTCCACCTGTTGCTTCTTCTCCTCCTCCTGTTCCTTGTCCACCTCCTGCTCCTTCTCCTCCTCCTGCTCCTTCTCCTCCTCCTACTGCTTCTCCTCCTCCTGCTCCCTCTCCAACTCCTGCTCCTTCACCGCCTCCTGCTCCTTCTCCGCCTCCTGCTCCTTGTCCACCTCCTGCTCCTTGTCCACCTCCTGCTCCTTGTCCATCTCCTGCTCCTTTTCCACATCCTGCTCCTTCTCCTCCTCCTGCTCATTCTCCACCTCCTGCTCCTTCTCAACGTCTGGCTCCATCTCCTCCTCCTGTTCATTCTTCTCTTCGTGCTCCTTCTCCTTCTCCTGCTCCTTCTCCTCGTCCTGCTCCTTCTCTCCTCCTCCTGCGCCTTCTCTTCCTCTGCTCAACCTACTCCTCCTGCTCCTTCTTCTCTTCCTGCTCCTTCTCCGCCTCCTGCTACTGCTCCACCTCATGCTCCTCCACGACATTCAGCTCCACCTCCACCTTCTGCTGCTTCCCATCCACCTGCTCCAACTCAAATTTGTGCTCAACCTCCCCATCCTGCTCCTTCTCCCCCTCCTGCTCCTGCCTTGCCTGCTGCTCCTTCTCCCGTCTTGCTCCTTGACCCCCTCCTGCTCCTGCTCCTACTCTACCTCCTGCTCCTTCTCCGTCTCCTGCTCCTTCTCCTCGTCAAGCTCAACCTCTTCCGACTGGTCCTTCTCCACCTCCTGCTCCTTCTCCACCTACTGCTCCTTCTCCACCTCTTGCTCCTTCTCTACCTCCTGCTCCTTCTCCACCTCCTGCTCCATCTCCACCTCCTGCTCCTTCTCCACCTCCTCCTACTTCTTCGCCTCCTGCTCCTTCTCCACCTCCTGCCCCTTCTCCACCTCCTGCTCCTTCTCCACCTCCTGCTCCTTCTCCACCTCCTGCTCCTTCTCCACCTCCTGCTCCTTCTCCACCTCCTGCTCCTTCTCCACCTCCTACTCCTTCTCCACCTCCTGCTGCATCTCCACCTCCTGCTCCTTCTCCACCTCCTGCTGCATCTCCACCTCCTCCTGCTTCTTCTCCAACTCCTGATCAACCTCCTCCTCCTGCTCCTTCTCCTCCCCCTGCTCCAACTCCACCTCCTGCTACGTCTCCTCCTCCTGCTCCTTCTCCTCCTCCTGATCCTTCTGCTCCTCCTGATTCTTCTCCACCTCATGCTCCTTCTCCACTCCTGCTCGTTCACAATCTCCTCTTCCTTCTTCTCCTCCTTCTCCTCCTCCTGCTCCTTCTCCACCTCCTCCTCCTTGTCTCAGTCCTGCTCCTTCTCCACCTCCTGCTCATTCTCCACCTGCTGTTCCTTCTCCACCTCCTGCTCCTTCTCCTCTTCTTGCTCCATCTCCTCCTCCTGCTCCTTCTCCTCCCCCTGCTCCATCTCCACCACCTGCTCCTTCTCCTCCTCCTGCTCCGATTCCTCCTCCTGCTTCTTCTTCTCCTGCTCCATCTCCACCTTCTGCTCCTTCGCCACCTCCTGCTCAACCTCCTCCTCCTGCTGCTTGTCCCCCTCCTGCTCCTTGTCCACCTCCTGCGCATTCTCGCCCTCCTGCTCCTTCTCCACCTCCTGCTCCTTCTCCACCTCCTGCTCCTTCTCTACCTCCTGCTCCTTCTCCACCTCCTGCTCCATCCCCACCTCCTGCTCCTTCTCCACCTCCTCCTACTTCTCCGCCTCCTGCTCCTTCTCCAGCTCCTGCCCCTTCTCCACCTCCTGCTCCTTCTCCACCTCCTGCTCCTTCTCCACCTCCTGCTCCTTCTCCACCTCCTGCTCCTTCTCCACCTCCTGCTCCTTCTCCACCTCCTGCTGCATCTCCACCTCCTGCTCCTTCTCCACCTCCTGCTGCATCTCCACCTCCTCCTGCTTCTTCTCCAACTCCTGATCAACCTCCTCCTCCTGCTCCTTCTCCTCCCCCTGCTCCAACTCCACCTCCTGCTACGTCTCCTCCTCCTGCTCCTTCTCCTCCTCCTGATCCTTCTCGCCCTCCTGCTCCTTATCCACCTCCTGCTCCTTCTCCACTCCTGCTCATTCACCACCTCCTGCTCCTTCTTCTCCTCCTTCTCTTCCTCCTGCTCCTTCTCCACATCCTGCTGCTTGTCTCCCTCCTCCTCCTTCTCTCCTTCCTTCTCCTTCTCCACCTCCTGCTCGTTCTCATTCTCCTGCTCCTCCTCCTCATCTTGCGCCTTCTCCTTCTCCTACCTCTTCTCCTCCTCCTGCTTCTACTCCTCCTCCTGCTCCTTTATTCTTCTGCTGCTCCTCCTCCAATCCTGCTCCATCTCCACCTCCTGCTACTTCTCCTCCTCCTGCTCCTTCTCCTCCTCCTGATCCGTCTCCTCCTCCTGCTCCTTCTCCTCCTCCTGATCCTTCTCCTCCTCCTGCTCCTTCTTCTACTCCTGCTCCTGCTCATCCTCCTGCTTCTTCTCCAACTTATTCTACTACTCACCCTCCTGGTCCTTCGTTGCCTCCTGCTCCTTCTCAACCGATTGCTTCTTCTCCACCTCCTGTTCCTTCTCCTCCTCCTCCTTCTCCACCTCCTTCTCCTCCTCCACCTCCTTCTCCTCCTCCTGCTCCTTGTCCATCTCCTGCTCCTTCTCCTCATCTTGCGCCTTCTCCACCTCTTGCTCCTTCTCCTCCTCCTGCTCCTACTCCTCCTCCTGCTCCTTCTTCTTCTCCTGCTCCTTCTCCACTCCAGCTCCATCTCCACCTCCTGCTCCTTCTCCTCCTCCTGCTCCTTTTTCTTCTCCTGCTCCTTCTCCACTCCTGCTCCATCTCCACCTCCTGCTCCTTCTCCTCCTCCTGCTCCTTCTCCTCCTCCTGCTCTTTCTCCACCTCCTGCTCCTTGTCTCCCTCCTGCTCCTTCTTCACCTCCTGCTCCTTCTTCACCTCCTGCTCCTTCTCCACCTCATGCTCCTTCTCCACCTCATGCTCCTTCTCCACCTCATGCTCCTTCTCCACCTCCTGCTCCTTCTCCACCTTATGCTCATTCTCCTACTCCTGTTCCGACTCCTCCTCCCGTTCCTTCTTCTTCTCCTGCTCCTTCTCCACTCCTGCTCCATCGCCACCTCCTGATCCTTCTCCTCCTCCTGCTACTTCTCCTCCTCCTGCTCCTTCTCCTCCTCCTGCGCCATCTCCACATCCTGCTCGTTCTCCTTCTCCTGCACCTCCTCCTCCTCCTGCTCCTTCTACTCCGCCTGCTCCTTCTTCTCCTCCTGCTCCTCCTCAATTCCTGCTCCATCTCCAGATCCTGCTCCTTCTCCTCCTCCTCCGCCTCCTGCTCCATCAACTCCTCCTGCTCCCCATCCTGCTCTTTCTCCACCTCCTGCTCCTCCTCCCCTTCTGCTCCTTCTCCCCCTCCTGCTCCTCCTCCCATTCTGCTCCTTCCCCACCTCCTGCTCAATCTCCTGCTCCATCTTGTTCTCAACCCCTGCGCCTTCTGTACCTCCTCATCATTCTCCACCTCCTGCTTCTTCTCCACTTTTGCTCAATCTCCACTTCATGCTCCTTCTCCCGCTTCAGATCCTTCTCCCGCTTCTGCTCCTTCTCCTTCTGCTGCAACTTCTCCAGCTCCTTCTCCTGCTCCTTCTCCACGTCCTGCTCCTTCTCCACCTCCTGCTCCTTCTCCTCATCTTGCGCCTTCTTCACCTCCTGCTCCTTCTCCTCCTCCTGCTCCTTCTCCTCCTCCTGCTCCTTCTCCTCCTCCTGCTCCTTCTGCAGCTCCTGCCGCTTCTCATCCTCCTGCTCCTCCTCCTCATCTTGCGCCTCCTCCTTCTCCCCCTCCTTCTCCTCCCCCTGCTCCTTCTCCACGTCCTGCTCCTTCTCCACCTCCTGCTCCTTCTCCACCTGCTGCTCATCCTCCACCTTCTCCTTTTCCTCCTCCTCCTGCTCCTTCAGCTCCTCCAGCTCACCCTCCTCCTCTTGCTCACACTCCTGCTGCTGCTCCTTCTCCACATACTGCTCCTTCCCCACCTCTTGCTCCATCTCCTCCTCCTTCTTGTTCACCACCCCTGATCCTTCTCAACCTACTTATCATTCTCCACCTCCTGCTCCTTCTCCTCTTCATGCTCCTTCTCCCGCTCCTGCTCCTACTCCCGCTTCTGCTCCTTCTCACGCTGCTGCTCCTTCTGCCGCTTCAGCTCCTTCTCCCGCTTCTGCTCCTTCTCCACCTCCTGCTCCTTCTCCTCATCTTGCGCCTTCTCCACCTCTTGCTCCTTCTCCTCCTCCTGCTCCTACTCCTCCTCCTGCTCCTTCTTCTTCTCCTGCTCCTTCTCCACTCCAGCTCCATCTCCACCTCCTGCTCCTTCTCCTCCTCCTGCTCCTTCTTCTTCTCCTGCTCCTTCTCCACTCCTGCTCCATCTCCACCTCCTGCTCCTTCTCCTCCTCCTGCTCCTTCTCCTCCTTCTGCTCTTTCTCCACCTCCTGCTCCTTGTCTCCCTCCTGCTCCTTCTTCACCTCCTGCTCCTTCTTCACCTCCTGCTCCTTCTCCACCTCATGCTCCTTCTCCACCTCATGCTCCTTCTCCACCTCATGCTCCTTCTCCACCTCCTGCTCCTTCTCCACCTTCTGCTCATTCTCCTACTCCTGTTCCGACTCCGCCTCCCGTTCCTTCTTCTTCTCCTGCTCCTTCTCCACTCCTGCTCCATCGCCACCTCCTGATCCTTCTCCTCCTCCTGCTACTTCTCCACCTCCTGATCCTTCTCGTCCTCCTGCTACTTCTCCTCCTCCTGCTCCTTCTCCTCCTCCTGCTCCATCTCCAGATCCTGCTCCTTCTCCTCCTCCTCCGCCTCCTGCTCCATCAACTCCTCCTGCTCCCCATTCTGCTCTTTCTCCACCTCCTGCTCCTCCTCCCCTTCTGCTCCTTCTCCCCCTCCTGCTCCTCCTCCCATTCTGCTCCTTCCCCACCTCCTGCTCAATCTCCTGCTCCATCTTGTTCTCAACCCCTGCGCCTTCTGTACCTCCTCATCATTCTCCACCTCCTGCTTCTTCTCCACTTTTGCTCAATCTCCACTTCATGCTCCTTTTCCCGCTTCAGATCCTTCTCCCGCTTCTGCTCCTTCTCCTTCTGCTGCAACTTCTCCAGCTCCTTCTCCTGCTCATTCTCCACGTCCTGCTCCTGCTCCACCTCCTGCTCCTTATCCTCATCTTGCGCCTTCTTCACCTCCTGCTCCTTCTCCTCCTCCTGCTCCGTCTCCTCCTCCTGCTCCTTCTCCTCCTCCTGCTCCTTCTGCAGCTCTTGCCGCTTCTCATCCTCCTGCTCCTTCTCCTCCTCCTGCTCCGTCACCTTCTCCCCCTCCTTCTCCTCCCCCTGCTCCTTCTCCACGTCCTGCTCCTTCTCCACCTCCTGCTCCTTCTCCACCTGCTGCTCATCCTCCACCTTCGCCTTTTCCTCCTCCTCCTGCTCCTTCAGCTCCTCCAGCTCACCCTCCTCCTCTTGCTCACCCTCCTGCTGCTGCTCCTTCTCCACATACTGCTCCTTCCCCACCTCTTGCTCCATCTCCTCCTCCTTCTTGTTCACCACCCCTGCTCCTTCTCTACCTACTTATCATTCTCCACCTCCTGCTCCTTCTCCTCTTCATGCTCCTTCTCCCGCTCCTGCTCCTACTCCCGCTTCTGCTCCTTCTCACGCTGCTGCTCCTTCTGCCGCTTCAGCTCCTTCTCCCGCTTCTGCTCCTTCTCCACCTCCTGCTCCTTCTTCACTCCTGCTCATTCACCACCTCCTGCTCCTCCTTCTCTTCCTTCTTCTCCTCCTGCTCTTTCTCCACCACCTGCTCCTTATCTCGCTCCTGCTCCTTCTTCTTCTCCTGCTCCTTCTTCTTCTCCTGCTCCTTCTCCACTCCAGCCCCATCTCCACCTCCTGCTCCTTCTCCTCCTCCTGCTCCTTCTCCTCCTCCTGCTCCTTCTCCTTCCCGTGCTCCATCTCATCCTCCTGCTCCTTCTCATCCCCCTCCTCCTGCTCCATCTCCTCCTCCTTCTCCTTCTACTCCTCCTGCTCCTTCTCCTCCTCCTGCTGCTTCTCCACCTACTGCTCCTTCTCCACCTCCTCCTCCTACTCCACTTCCTGCTCCTTCTCAGCCACCTCCTCCTGCTCATTCTCTACCTCCTGCTCAACCTCCACCAACTGCTCCTTCTACAGCTGCTCCTCCTGCTCCTTCTTCTCCTCCTGCTCAACCTCCTCCTCTTGCTTCTTCTCCAATTCCTTCCACTACTCCCCCCCTGGTCCTTCTCTGCCTCCTGCTCCGTCTCACCCTCCTGCTCCTTCTCATCCCCCTCCTCCTGCTCCTGCTCCTTCTCCACCTGCTGCTCAACTTCCATCTCCTGCTCCTTCTCCTCCTCCTGCTCCTTCTCCTCCTCCTGCTCCGTCTCCTCCTTCTGCTCCTTCTCCACCTCTTGCTCATTCTCCTCTTCTTGCTCCATCTCCACCTCCTGCTCCTTGTCCACCTCCTGCTCAACCTCCACCAACTGATCCTTCTACACCTGCACCTCCTGCTCCTTTTTCTCCTCCTACTCAACCTCCTCCTCCTGCTTCTTCTCCAACTCCTTCTCCTACTCCCCCTCCTGGTCCTTCTCCTACTCCTGCTCCTTCTGCTCCTCCTGCTCCTTCTCCACCTCCTCATCATTCTCCACTTTTGCTCAACCTCCTCCTCCTGCTCCTTCTCCATTTCATGCTCCTGCTCCCGCTCCTGCTCCTACTCCCGCTTCTGCTCCTTCTCCTGCTCCTGCTTCGTCTCCTCTTTGCTGCGATTTCTCCTACTGCTGCTTCTACTGCTCCTGCTGCTACTTCTTCACCTCTTCCTCCTGCTCCTTCTCCACCTCCTGCTCCTTCTCCACTCCTACTCATTCACCACCTCCTGCTCCTTCTTCACCTCCTTCTCCTCCACCTGCTCCTTCTCGCCCTCCTGCTCCATTTCGCCCTCCTGCTCCTTCTCGACCTCCTGCTCCTTTTACACCTCCTGCTCCTGCTCCTCGTCCTGCTCCTCGTCCTGCTCCTCGTCCTGCTCCTCCTCCTGCTCCTCCTCCTTCTCCTTCTCCTCCTCCTGCTCCTTTTCCACCTCCTGCACCTTCTCCGCCTCCTGCTCCTCCTCCTTCTCCTTCTCCTCCACCTGCTCCTTCTCCGCCTGCTGCTCCTTCTCCACCTATTGCTTCTTTTCCACCTCCTGTTCCTCCTCCACCTTCTTCTCCTCCTCCTGCTACTTCTTCTTCTCCTGCTCCTTTCTCCACCTCCTGTTCCTTCTCCTCCTCCTGATCCTTCTCCACGTCCTTCTCTTCCTCCATCTCCATCTCCTCCTTCTGCTCCTTCTCCTCCACCTGCTCCTTCTCCTCCTCCTGTTTGTTCTCCACCTCCTTCTCCTCCTCCACCTCCTTCTCCTCCTCCTTCTTCGCTCCGGCTCCATCTCCACCTCCTGCTCCTTCTTCTCCTCCAGCTCCTTCTCCTCCTCCTGCTCCTTCTCCACCTCCTCTTCATTCTCCAACTCGTGCTCCTTCTCCACTTTTGCTCAACCTCCTCCTCCTGCTCCTTCTCCATTTCATGCTCCTGCTCCCGCTCTTGCTTCTACTCCCGCTTCTGCTCCTTCTCCTGCTCCTGCTCCGTCTCCTCTTTGCTGCGACTTCTCCTCCTGCTGCTTCTTCTGCTCCTGCTGCTACGTCTTCACCTCTTCCTCCTGCTCCTTCTCCACCTCCTGCTCCTTCTCCACTCCTGCTCATTCACCACCTCCTGCTCCTTCTTCACCTCCTTCTCCTCCACCTGCTCCTTCTCGCCCTCCTGCTCCATTTCGCCCTCCTGCTCCTTCTCGACCTCCTGCTCCTTTTACACCTCCTGCTCCTGCTCCTCGTCCTGCTCCTCGTCCTGCTCCTCGTCCTGCTCCTCGTCCTGCTCCTCCTCCTTCTCCTTCTCCTCCTCCTGCTCCTTTTCCACCTCCTGCACCTTCTCCGCCTCCTGCTCCTCCTCCTTCTCCTCCACCTGCTCCTTCTCCACCTGCTGCTCCTTCTCCACCTATTGCTTCTTTTCCACCTCCTGCTCCATGTCTCCCTCCTGCTCCTTGTCCAGCTACTGCTCCTTTTCCACCTCCTGCACCTTCTCCGCCTCCTGCTCCTTCTCCACATATTGCTTCTTTTCCACCTCCTGTTCCTTCTCTTCCTCCTGCTCCTTCTCCACCTCCTTCTCCTCCTCCACCTCCTTCTCCTCCTCCTGCTACTTCTTCTTCTCCTACTCCTTCTCCTCCTCCTGCTCTTTCTCCTCCTCCTGCTCCTTCTCCTCCTCCTGCTTCTTCTCGACCTCCTGTTCCTTCTCCTACTCCTGATCCTTCCCCACGTAGTTCTCCTCCTCCATCTACTTCTCCTCCTCCTGCTCCTTGTCCACCTCCTGCTCCTTGTCCACCTCGTGCTCCTTGTCCACCTCCGGCTCAATGTCCACCTCCTGCTCATTGTCCACCTCCTCCTCCGTGTCCACCTCCTGATCCTTGTCCACCTCCTGCTCATTGTAAACCTCCTGCTCCTTGTCCACCTAGTGCTCCATCTCGCCCTCCTGCTCCATCTCGTCCTCCAGCTCCTTCTCGCCCTCCTGCTCCTTCTCGCCCTCCTGCTCCTTCTCGCCCTCCTGCTCCTTCTCGCCCTCCTGCTCCTTCTCGCCCTCCTGCTCCTTCTCGCCCTCCTGCTCCTTCTCCACCTCCTGCTCCTTCTCCACCTCCTGCTCCTTCTCCACCTCCTGCTCCCTCTTCTCCTCCTGCTCCTGCTCCTCCTCCTGCTTCTTCTGCAAATCCTTCTCATACTCGCCCTCCTGATCCTTTTCCGCCACCTGCTCGTTCTCCACCTGTTGCTTCTTCTCCTCCTCCTGTTCCTTTTCCACCTCCTGCTCCTTCTCCTCCTCCTGCTCCTTCTCCTCCTCCTACTCCTTCTCCTCCTCCTGCTCCCTCTCCAACTCCTGCTCCTTCTCCGCCTCCTGCTCCTTCTCCGCCTCCTGCTCCTTGTCCACCTTCTGCTCCTTGTCCACCTCCTGCTCCTTGTCCATCTCCTGCTCCTTTTCCACCTCCTGCTCCTTCTCCTCCTCCTGCTCATTCTCCACCTCCTGCTCCTTATTCTCCTCCTGCTCCTGCTCCTCCTCCTGCTTCTTCTCCAACTCCTTCTCCTACTCGCCCTCCTGGTCCTTTTCAGCCACCTGCTCGTTCTCCACCTGTTGCTTCTTCTGCTCCTCCTGCTCCTTGTCCACCTCCTGCTCCTTGTCCACCTCCTGCTCCTTCTCCACCTACAGCTCCTTCTCCACTCCTGCTCATTCACCACCTCCTGCTCCTTCTTCTCCTCCTTCTCCTTCTCCTCCTCCTGCTCCTTCTCTACCTCCATCTCTTTGACTCCCTCCTGCTCCTTATCTCCCTCCTGCTCCTTTTCCACCTCCTGCTGCTACGCCCCCTGCTGGTCCTTCTCCGCCTCCTGCTTCTTCTCCACCTATTGCTTCTTTTCCACCTCCTGTTCCTTCTCTTCCTCCTGCTCCTTCTCCACCTCCTCCTCCTCCTCCACCTCCTTCTCCTCCTCCTGCTCCTTCTTCTTCTCCTGCTCCTTCTCCTCCTCCTGCTCCTTCTCCACCTCCTGCTCCTTGTCCACCTCCTGCTCCTTGTCCAACTCCTGCTCTTTGACCACCTCCTGCTCCTTCTTCTCCTCCTTCTCCTCCTCCTGCTCCTGCTCCACCTCCTGCTCTTTGATTCCCTCCTGATCCTTGTCTCCATTCTGCTCCTTCTCCACCTCCTGCTCCTTCTCCACCTCCTGCTCCATCTCCAACTCCTGCTCCTTCCCTTTCTCCTGATCCTTCCCCACCTCCTTCTCATTGTGCACCTCCTGCTCTGTGTCCATCTCCTGATCCTTGTCCACCTCCTGCACCTTGTGCACCTCCTGCTCCTTGTCCACCTCGTGCTCCTTCTCGCCATCCTGCTCCTTCTCGTCCTCCAGCTCCTTCACGCTCTCCTGCTCCTTCCTGCCCTCCTGCTCATTGTCCACCTCCTGCTCCTTCTCCATTTCTGCTCATTCACCACCTCCTGCTCCATCTTCTCCTCCTTCTCCTCCTCCTGCTCCTTCTCCACCTCCTCCTCCTTCTCCACCTCCTGCTCTTTTCTCCCTCCTGCTCCTTCTCCACCTCCTGCTCCTTCTCGACCTCCTCCTCCTTCTCCACCTCCTGCTCCTTCTCGACCTCCTCCTCCTTCTCTTTCTCCTGTTCCTTCTTCTTCTCCTGCTCCTTCTCCACTCCTGCTCCTTCTCCTCCTCCTGCTCCTTTTCATTCTCCTGCTCCTTCTCCGGCTCCTGCTCCTCCTCCTGCTGCTTGTACATCTCCTGCGCCTTGTCCACTCCTGCGCCTTCTCGCCTTCCTGCTCCATCTCGCCCTCCTGCTCCTTCTCGACCTCCTGCTCCTTCTCGACCTCCTGCTCCTTTTCCTCCTCCTGCTCCTTTTCCTCCTCCTGCTCCTTCCCCTTCTCCTCCTCCTTCTCCTTCTCCTCCTCCTGCTCCTTTTCCACCTCCTGCTCCTTCTCCGCCTCCTGCTCCTCCTCCTTCTCCTCCTCCTGCTCCTTCTCTACATCCTGCTCCATGTCTCCCTCCTGCTCCTTCTCTACCGACTGCTCCTTTTCCACCTCCTGCACCTTCTCTGCCTCCTGCTCCTCCTCCTTCTCCTCCACCTGCTCCTTCTCCGCCTGCTGCTCCTTCTGCACCTATTGCTTCTTTTCCAACTCCTGTTCCTCCTCCACCTTCTTCTCCTCTTCCTGCTACTTCTTCTTAAGCTGCTCCTTCTCCTCCACCTGCTCCTTCTCCGCCTGCTGCTCCTTCTCCACCTATTGCTTCTTCTCCACCTCCTGCTCCTTCTCCTCCTCCTGCTCCTTCTCCTCCTTCTGTTCCTTCTTCTTCTCCTGCTCCTTCTCCACTCCTGCTCCTTCTCCTCCTCCTGCTCCTTTTCCTTCTCCTGCTCCTTCTCCGGCTCCTGCTCCTCCTCCTGCTCCTCCTCCTGCTGCTTGTTCATCTCCTGCGCCTTGTCCACTCCTGCGCATTCTCGCCCTCCTGCTCCATCTGCCCTCCTGCTCCTTCTCGACCTCCTGCTCCTTTTCCACCTCCTGCTCCTTCTCCGCCTCCTGCTCCTCCTCCTGCTCCTCCTACTGCCCCTCCTCCTTCTCCTTCTCCTCCTCCTGCTCCTTTTCCACCTCCTGTTCCTTCTCCGCCTCCTGCTCCTCCTCCTTCTCCTCCACCTGCTCCTTCTCCACCTCCTGCTCCATGTCTCCCTCCTGCTCCTTCTCCACCTACTGCTCCTTTTCCACCTCCTGCACCTTCTCCGCCTCCTGCTCCTCCTCCTTCTCCTCCACCTGCTCCTTCTCCGCCTGCTGCTCCTTCTCCACCTATTGCTTCTTTTCCACCTCCTGTTCCTCCTCCACCACCTTCTCCTCCTCCTGCTACTTCTTATTAAGCTGCTCCTTCTCCTCCACCTGCTCCTTCTCCGCCTGCTGCTCCTTCTCCACCTATTGCTTCTTCTCCACCTCCTGTTCTTTCTCCTCCTCCTGATCCTTCTCCACGTCCTTCTCCTCCTCCATCTCCATCTCCTCCTCCTGCTCCTTCTCCTCCTCCTGCTCCTTTTCCTCCTCCTGCTCCTTCTCCTCCTCCTGCTTCTTCTCCACCTCCTGTTTCTTCTCCACCTCCTGTTCCTTCTCCTCCTCCTGATCTTTCTCCACCTCCTTCTCCTCCTCCACCTCCTTCTCCTCCTCCTTCTCCACTCCGGCTCCATCTCCACCTCCTGCTCCTTCTTCTCCTCCAGTTCCTTCTCCTCCTCCTGCTCCTTCTCCACCTCCTCTTCATTCTCCAACTCGTGCTCCTTCTCCACTTTTGCTCAACCTCCTCCTCCTGCTCCTTCTCCACTTCATGCTCCTTCTCGACCTCCTGCTCCTTCTCGACCTCCTGCTCCTTTTCCTCCTCCTGCTCCTTTTCCTCCTCCTGCTCCTTCTCCTCCTCCTTCTCCTTCTCCTCCTCCTGCTCCTTTTCCACCTCCTGCTCCTTCTTCGCCTCCTGCTCCTCCTCCTTCTCCTCCTCCTGCTCCTTCTCTACCTCCTGCTCCATGTCTCCCTCCTGCTCCTTCTCTACCGACTGCTCCTTTTCCACCTCCTGCACCTTCTCCGCCTCCTGCTCCTCCTCCTTCTCCTCCACCTGCTCCTTCTCCGCCGGCTGCTCCTTCTCCACCTATTGCTTCTTTTCCACCTCCTGTTCCTCCTCCACCTTCTTCTCCTCCTCCTGCTACTTCTTCTTAACCTGCTCCTTCTCCTCCACGTGCTCCTTCTCCGCCTGCTGCTCCTTCTCCACCTATTACTTCTTCTCCACCTCCTGCTGCTTCTCCTCCTCCTGCTCCTTCTCCTCCTTCTGTTCCTTCTTCTTCTCCTGCTCCTTCTCCACTCCTGCTCCTTCTCCTCCTCCTGCTCCTTTTCCTTCTCCTGCTCCTTCTCCGGCTCCTGCTCCTCCTCCTGCTCCTTCTCCTGCTGCTTGTACATCTCCTGCGCCTTGTCCACTCCTGCGCATTCTCGCCCTCCTGCTCCATCTGCCCTCCTGCTCCTTCTCGACCTCCTGCTCCTTTTCCACCTCCTGCTCCTTCTCCGCCTCCTGCTCCTCCTCCTGCTCCTCCTCCTGCCCCTCCTCCTTCTCCTTCTCCTCCTCCTGCTCCTTTTCCACCTCCTGTTCCTTCTCCGCCTCCTGCTCCTCCTCCTTCTACTCCACCTGCTCCTTCTCCACCTCCTGCTCCATGTCTCCCTCCTGCTCCTCCTCCACCTACTGCTCCTTTTCCACCTCCTGCACCTTCTCCGCCACCTGCTCCTCCTCCTTCTCCTCCACCTGCTCCTTCTCCGCCTGCTGATCCTTCTCCACCTATTGCTTCTTTTCCACCTCCTGTTCCTCCTCCACCACCTTCTCCTCCTCCTGCTACTTCTTCTTAAGCTGCTCCTTCTCCTCCACCTGCTTCTTCTCCGCCTGCTGCTCCTTCTCCACCTATTGCTTCTTCTCCACCTCCTGTTCCTTCTCCTCCTCCTGATCCTTCTCCACGTCCTTCTCCTCCTCCATCTCCATCTCCTCCTCCTGCTCCTTCTCCTCCTCCTGCTCCTTCTCCTCCTCCTGCTCCTTCTCCTCCTCCTGCTTCTTCTCCACCTCCTGTTTCTTCTCCACCTCCTGTTCCTTCTCCTCCTCCTGATCTTTCTCCACCTCCTTCTCCTCCTCCACCTCCTTCTCCTCCTCCTTCTCCACTCCGGCTCCATCTCCACCTCCTGCTCCTTCTTCTCCTCCAGCTCCTTCTCCTCCTCCTGCTCCTTCTCCACCTCCTCTTCATTCTCCAACTCGTGCTCCTTCTCCACTTTTGCTCAACCTCCTCCTCCTGCTCCTTCTCCACTTCATGCTCGTTCTCCCGCTCCTGCTCCTACTCCCGCTTCTGCTCCTTCTCCCGCTCCTGCTCCGTCTCCTCTTGCTGCTACTTCTCCTCCTGCTGCTTCATCTGCTCCTGCTGCTACTTCTTCACCTCTTTCTCCTGCTCCTTCTCCACCTCCTGCTCCATGTCTCCCTCCTGCTCCTTCTCCACCGACTGCTTCTTTTCCACCTCCTGTTCCTTCTCTTCCTCCTGCTCCTCCTCCACCTCCTTCTCCTCCTCCTGCTACTTCTTCTTCTCCTGCTCCTTCTCCTCCTCCTGCTCCTTCTCCTCCTCCTGCTCCTTCTCCTCCTCCTGCTTCTTCTCCACCTCCTGTTCATTCTCCTCCTCCTGATCCTTCTCCACGTCCTTCTCCTCCTCCACCTCCTTCTCCTCCTCCTGCTCCTTCTTCTTCTCCTGCTCCTTCTCCACCTCCTGCTCCTTGTCCACCTCCTGCTCCTTGTCCAACTCCTGCTCCTTGACCACCTCCTGCTCCTTCTTCTCCTCCTTCTCCTCCTCATGCTCCTGCTCCACCTCCTGCTCTTTGATTCCCTCCTGATCCTTGTCTCCATTCTGCTCCTTCTCCACCTCCTGCTCCTTCTCCACCTCCTGCTCCATCTCCAACTCCAGCTCCTTCTCCTCTTCCTCCTTCTTCTCCACCTCCTGTTCATTCTCCTCCTCCTGATCCTTCTCCACGTCCTTCTCCTCCTCCATCTCCTTCTCCTCCTCCTGCTCCTTGTCCACCTCCTGCTCCTTATCTACCTCCTGCTCCTTGTCCACCTCCGGCTCCATGTCCACCTCCTCCTCATTGTACACCTCCTGCTCCTTGTCCACCTAGTGCTCCATCTCGCCCTCCGGCTCCATCTCGTCCTCCAGCTCCTTCTCGCCCTCCTGCTCCTTCTCGCCCTCCTGCTCCTTCTCGCCCTCCTGCTCCTTTTCCACCTCCTGCTCCTTCTGCACCACCTGCTCGTTCTCCACCTATGGCTTCTTCTCCTCCTCCTGTTCCTTGTCCACCTCCTGCTCCTTCTCCACCTCCTGCTCCTTCTCCACCTCCTGCTCCTTCTCCACCTTCTGATCCTTCTCGCCCTCCTGCTACTTCCTGCCCTCCTGCTCCATCTCCACCTCCTGCTCCTTCTCGACTCCTGCTCATTCACCACCTCCTGCTCCTTCTTCTCCTCCTTCTCCTCTTCCTGCTCCTTCTCCACCTCCTGCTCTTTGACTCCCTCCTGCTCCTTTTCTCCCTTCTGCTCCTTTTCTCCCTTCTGCTCCTTCTCCACCTCCTGCTCCTTCTCCACCTCCTGCTCCATCTCCACCTCCTGCCCCTTCTCCTTCTCCTGCTCCTTCCCCACCTCCTTCTCATTGTCCACCTCCTGCTCTGTGTCCATCTCCTGATCCTTGTCCACCTCCTGCTCCTTGTGCACCTCCTGCTCCTTGTCCACCCAGTGCTCCTTCTCGCCTTCCTGCTCCTTCTCGTCCTCCAGCTCCTTCACGCCCCCCTGCTCCTTCCTGACCTCCTGCTCCTTGTCCACCTCCTGCTCCTTCTCCATTTCTGCTCATTCACCACCTCCTGCTCCTTCTTCTTCTCCTTCTGCACCTTCTCCACCTCCAGCTTCTTGTCTTCCTCCTGCTCCTTTTCTCCCTCCTGTTCCTTCTCCACCTCCTGCTCCTTCTCGACCTCCTACTCCTTCTCCACCTCCTGCTCCATCTCCTCATCTTGCGCCATCTCCACCTCCTGCTCCTTCTCCTCCTTCTGCTCCTTCTCCTCCTCCTACTCCTTCTCCAATTCCTGCTCCTTCTGCTCCTCCTCCTCCTCATCCTTGTCCTCCAGCTTCTTCTCCAACTCCTTCTCCTACTCCCCCTGCTGGTTCTTCTCCACCTCGTGCTTCTTCTCCACCTATTGCTTCTTTTCCACCTCCTGTTCCTTCTCCTCCTCCTGATCTTTCTCCACCTCCTTCTCCTCCTCCACCTCCTTCTCCTCCTCCTTCTCCACTCCGGCTCCATCTCCACCTCCTGCTCCTTCTTCTCCTCCAGCTCCTTCTCCTCCTCCTGCTCCTTCTCCACCTCCTCTTCATTCTCCAACTCGTGCTCCTTCTCCACTTTTGCTCAACCTCCTCCTCCTGCTCCTTCTCCACTTCATGCTCGTTCTCCCGCTCCTGCTCCTACTCCCGCTTCTGCTCCTTCTCCCGCTCCTGCTCCGTCTCCTCTTGCTGCTACTTCTCCTCCTGCTGCTTCATCTGCTCCTGCTGCTACTTCTTCACCTCTTTCTCCTGCTCCTTCTCCACCTCCTGCTCCATGTCTCCCTCCTGCTCCTTCTCCACCGACTGCTTCTTTTCCACCTCCTGTTCCTTCTCTTCCTCCTGCTCCTCCTCCACCTCCTTCTCCTCCTCCTGCTACTTCTTCTTCTCCTGCTCCTTCTCCTCCTCCTGCTCCTTCTCCTCCTCCTGCTCCTTCTCCTCCTCCTGCTTCTTCTCCACCTCCTGTTCATTCTCCTCCTCCTGATCCTTCTCCACGTCCTTCTCCTCCTCCACCTCCTTCTCCTCCTCCTGCTCCTTCTTCTTCTCCTGCTCCTTCTCCACCTCCTGCTCCTTGTCCACCTCCTGCTCCTTGTCCAACTCCTGCTCCTTGACCACCTCCTGCTCCTTCTTCTCCTCCTTCTCCTCCTCATGCTCCTGCTCCACCTCCTGCTCTTTGATTCCCTCCTGATCCTTGTCTCCATTCTGCTCCTTCTCCACCTCCTGCTCCTTCTCCACCTCCTGCTCCATCTCCAACTCCTGCTCCTTCTCCTCTTCCTCCTTCTTCTCCACCTCCTGTTCATTCTCCTCCTCCTGATCCTTCTCCACGTCCTTCTCCTCCTCCATCTCCTTCTCCTCCTCCTGCTCCTTGTCCACCTCCTGCTCCTTATCTACCTCCTGCTCCTTGTCCACCTCCGGCTCCATGTCCACCTCCTCCTCATTGTACACCTCCTGCTCCTTGTCCACCTAGTGCTCCATCTCGCCCTCCGGCTCCATCTCGTCCTCCAGCTCCTTCTCGCCCTCCTGCTCCTTCTCGCCCTCCTGCTCCTTCTCGCCCTCCTGCTCCTTTTCCACCTCCTGCTCCTTCTGCACCACCTGCTCGTTCTCCACCTATGGCTTCTTCTCCTCCTCCTGTTCCTTGTCCACCTCCTGCTCCTTCTCCACCTCCTGCTCCTTCTCCACCTCCTGCTCCTTCTCCACCTTCTGATCCTTCTCGCCCTCCTGCTACTTCCTGCCCTCCTGCTCCTTCTCCACCTCCTGCTCCTTCTCGACTCCTGCTCATTCACCACCTCCTGCTCCTTCTTCTCCTCCTTCTCCTCTTCCTGCTCCTTCTCCACCTCCTGCTCTTTGACTCCCTCCTGCTCCTTTTCTCCCTTCTGCTCCTTTTCTCCCTTCTGCTCCTTCTCCTCCTCCTGCTCCTTCTCCACCTCCTGTTCCTTCTCCTCCTCCTGATCTTTCTCCACCTCCTTCTCCTCCTCCACCTCCTTCTCCTCCTCCTTCTCCACTCCGGCTCCATCTCCACCTCCTGCTCCTTCTTCTCCTCCTTCTCCTCCTCCTGCTCCTTCTCCACCTCCAGCTTCTTGTCTTCCTCCTGCTCATTTTCTCCCTCCTGCTCCTTCTCCACCTCCTGCTCCTTCTCGACCTCCTACTCCTTCTCCACCTCCTGCTCCATCTCCTCATCTTGCGCCATCTCCACCTCCTGCTCCTTCTCCTCCTTCTGCTCCTTCTCCTCCTCCTACTCCTTCTCCAATTCCTGCTCCTTCTGCTCCTCCTCCTCCTCATCCTTGTCCTCCAGCTTCTTCTCCAACTCCTTCTCCTACTCCCCCTGCTGGTTCTTCTCCACCTCGTGCTTCTTCTCCACCTATTGCTTCTTTTCCACCTCCTGTTCCTTCTCTTCCTCCTGCTCCTTCTCCACTTCCTCCTCCTCCTCCACCTCCTTCTCCACCTCCTGCTACTTCTTCTTCTCCTGCTCCTTCTCCTCCACCTGCTCCATCTCCTCCTCCTGCTTCTTCTCCACCTCCTGTTCCTTCTCCTCCTCCTGATCCTACTCCACGTCCTTCTCCTCCTCCATCTCCTTCTCCTCCTCCTGCTCCTTGTCCACCTCCGGCTCCATGTCGACCTCCTGCTCATTGTCCACCTCCTGCTCCGTGTCCACCTCCATCTCCTTCGACACCTCCTGCTCCTTGTCCACCTCCTGCTTATTGTACACCTCATGCTCCTTGTCCACCTAGTGCTCCTTCTCGCCCTCCTGCTCCTTCTCGCCCTCCTGCTCCTTCTCGCCCTCCTGCTCCTTCTTGCCCTCCTGCTCCTACTCACCCTCCTGCTCCTTCTCCACCTCCTGCTCCTTCTCGCCCTCCTGCTCCTGCTCCTCCTCCTGCATCTTCTCTAAATCCTTCTCATACTCGCCCTCCTGCTCCTTTTCCACCTCCTGCTCCTTCTGCACCACCTGCTCGTTCTCCACCTATGGCTTCTTCTCCTCCTCCTGTTCCTTGTCCACCTCCTGATCCTTCTCGCCCTCCTGCTACTTCCTGCCCTCCTGCTCCTTCTCCACCTCCTGCTCCTTCTCGACTGCTGCTCATTCACCACCTCCTGCTCCTTCTTCTCCTCCTTCTCCTCTTCCTGCTCCTTCTCCACCTCCTGCTCTTTGACTCCCTCCTGCTCCTTTTCTCCCTTCTGCTCCTTTTCTCCCTTCTGCTCCTTCTCCACCTCCTGCTCCTTCTCCACCTCCTGCTCCATCTCCACCTCCTGCCCCTTCTCCTTCTCCTGCTCCTTCCCCACCTCCTTCTCATTGTCCACCTCCTGCTCTGTGTCCATCTCCTGATCCTTGTCCACCTCCTGCTCCTTGTGCACCTCCTGCTCCTTGTCCACCCAGTGCTCCTTCTCGCCTTCCTGCTCCTTCTCGTCCTCCAGCTCCTTCACGCCCCCCTGCTCCTTCCTGACCTCCTGCTCCTTGTCCACCTCCTGCTCCTTCTCCATTTCTGCTCATTCACCACATCCTGCTCCTTCTTCTTCTCCTTCTGCTCCTTCTCCACCTCCAGCTTCTTGTCTTCCTCCTGCTCCTTTTCTCCCTCCTGTTCCTTCTCCACCTCCTGCTCCTTCTCGACCTCCTACTCCTTCTCCACCTCCTGCTCCATCTCCTCATCTTGCGCCATCTCCACCTCCTGCTCCTTCTCCTCCTTCTGCTCCTTCTCCTCCTCCTACTCCTTCTCCAATTCCTGCTCCTTCTGCTCCTCCTCCTCCTCATCCTTGTCCTCCAGCTTCTTCTCCAACTCCTTCTCCTACTCCCCCTGCTGGTTCTTCTCCGCCTCGTGCTTCTTCTCCACCTATTGCTTCTTTTCCACCTCCTGTTCCTTCTCTTCCTCCTGCTCCTTCTCCACTTCCTCCTCCTCCTCCACCTCCTTCTCCACCTCCTGCTACTTCTTCTTCTCCTGCTCCTTCTCCTGCGCCTGCTCCATCTCCTCCTCCTGCTTCTTCTCCACCTCCTGTTCCTTCTCCTCCTCCTGATCCTACTCCACGTCCTTCTCCTCCTCCATCTCCTTCTCCTCCTCCTGCTCCTTGTCCACCTCCGGCTCCATGTCGACCTCCTGCTCATTGTCCACCTCCTGCTCCGTGTCCACCTCCATCTCCTTCGACACCTCCTGCTCCTTGTCCACCTCCTGCTCATTGTACACCTCATGCTCCTTGTCCACCTAGTGCTCCTTCTCGCCCTCCTGCTCCTTCTCGCCCACCTGCTCCTTCTCGCCCTCCTGCTCCTTCTTGCCCTCCTGCTCCTACTCACCCTCCTGGTCCTTTTCCGCCTCCTGCTCGTTCTCCACCTGTTGCT
Source organism: Heptranchias perlo (assembly GCF_035084215.1). Taxonomy (NCBI): domain Eukaryota; kingdom Metazoa; phylum Chordata; class Chondrichthyes; order Hexanchiformes; family Hexanchidae; genus Heptranchias; species Heptranchias perlo. The sequence continues at coordinate 37,147,373 of NC_090354.1, read as the reverse complement.
TCTTCTCCACCTCCTCTTCCTTCTCCTCCTCCACCTCCTTCTCCTCCTCCTGTTCCTTGTCCACCTCCTGCTCCTTGTCCACCTGCTGCTCCTTGTCCAACTCCTGCTCCTTGTCCACCTCCTGCTCCTTCTCGACTCCTGCTCATTCACCACCTCCTTCTCCTTCTTCTCCTACTTCTCCTCCTCCTGCTCCTTCTCCACCTCCTCTTCATTCTCCAACTCGTGCTCCTTCTCCACTTTTGCTCAACCTCCTCCTCCTGCTACTTCTCCACTACATGCTCCTTCTCCCGCTCCTGCTCCTACTCCCGCTTATGCTCCTTCTCCCGCTCCTGCTCCGTCTCCTCTTGCTGCTACTTCTCCTCCTGCTGCTTCTTCTGCTCCTGCTGTTACTTCTTCACCTCTTTCTCCTGCTCCTTCTCCGCCTCCTGCTCCATGTCTCCCTCCTGCTCCTTGTCCAGCTACTGCTCCTTTTCCACCTCCTGCACCTTCTCCGCCTCCTGCTCCTTCTCCACATATTGCTTCTTTTCCACCTCCTGTTCCTTCTCTTCCTCCTGCTCCTTCTCCACCTCCTTCTCCTCCTCCACCTCCTTCTCCTCCTCCTGCTACTTCTTCTTCTCCTACTCCTTCTCCTCCTCCTGCTCCTTCTCCTCCTCCTGCTACTTCTCCTCCTCCTGCTTCTTCTCCACCTCCTGTTCCTTCTCCTCCTCCTGATCCTTCTCCACGTCCTTCTCCTCCTCCATCTCCTTCTCCTCCTGCTGCTCCTAGTCCACCTCCTGCTCCATATCTACCTCCTGCTCCTTGTCCACCTCAGGCTCCATGTCCACCTCCTGCTCATTGTCCACCTCCTGCTCCGTGTCCACCTCCTGATCCTTGTCCACCTCCTGCTCATTGTACACCTCCTGCTCCTTGTCCACCCAGTGCTCCATCTCGCCCTCCTGCTCCATCTCGTCCTCCAGCTCCTTCTCGCCCTCCTGCTCCTTCTCGCCCTCCTGCTCCTTCTCGCCCTCCTGCTCCTTCTCGCCCTCCTGCTCCTTCTCGCCCTCCTGCTCCTTCTCGCCCTCCTGCTCCTTCTCCACCTCCTGCTCCTTCTCCACCTCCTGCTCCTTCTTCTCCTCCTGCTCCTGCTCCTCCTCCTGCATCTTCTCTAAATCCTTCTCATACTCGCCCTCCTGGTCCTTTTCCGCCACCTGCTCGTTCTCCACCTGTTACTTCTTCTCCTCCTCCTGTTCCTTGTCCACCTCCTGCTCCTTCTCCTCCTCCTGCTCCTTCTCCACCTCCTGTTCCTTCTCCTCCTCCTGATCTTTCTCCACCTCCTTCTCCTCCTCCACCTCCTTCTCCTCCTCCTTCTCCACTCCGGCTCCATCTCCACCTCCTGCTCCTTCTTCTCCTCCAGCTCCTTCTCCTCCTCCTGCTCCTTCTCCACCTCCTCTTCATTCTCCAACTCGTGCTCCTTCTCCACTTTTGCTCAACCTCCTCCTCCTGCTCCTTCTCCACTTCATGCTCCTTCTCCCGCTCCTGCTCCTACTCCCGCTTCTGCTCCTTCTCCCGCTCCTGCTCCGTCTCCTCTTGCTGCTACTTCTCCTCCTGCTGCTTCTTCTGCTCCTGCTGCTACTTCTTCACCTCTTTCTCCTGCTCCTTCTCCACCTCCTGCTCCATGTCTCCCTCCTGCTCCTTCTCCACCGACTGCTTCTTTTCCATCTCCTGTTCCTTCTCTTCCTCCTGCTCCTTCTCCACCTCCTTCTCCTCCTCCACCTCCTTCTCCTCCTCCTGCTACTTCTCCTCCTCCTGCTCCTTCTCCTCCTCCTGCTTCTTCTCCTCCTCCTGCTTCTTCTCCACCTCCTGTTCCTTCTCCTCCTCCTGATCCTTCTCCACGTCCTTCTCCTCCTCCATCTCCTTCTCCTCCTCCTGCTCCTTGTCCACCTCCTGCTCCTTATCTACCTCCTGCTCCTTGTCCACCTCCGGCTCCATGTCCACCTCCTGCTCATTGTACACCTCCTGCTCCTTCTCCACCTAGTGCTCCATCTCGCCCTCCTGCTCCATCTCGTCCTCCAGCTCCTTCTCGCCCTCCTGCTCCTTCTCGCCCTCCTGCTCCTTCTCGCCCTCCTGCTCATTCTCGCCCTCCTGCTCCTTTTCCACCTCCTGCTCCTTCTGCACCTCCTGCTCATTCTCCACCTCCTGCTCCTTCTTCACCTCCTGCTTCTGCTCCTCCTCCTGCTTCTTCTCCAACTCCTTCTCCTACTCGCCGTCCTGTTCCTTTTCAGCCACCTGCTCGTTCTCCACCTGTTGCTTCTTTTCCTCCTGTTCCTTGTCCACCTCCTGCTCCTTGTCCACCTCCTGCTCCTTGTCCACCTCCTGCTCCTTGTCCACCTCCTGCGCCTTGTCCGCCTCCTGCTCCTTGTCCACCTCATGATCCTTGTCCACCTCCTGATCCTTCTCGCCCTCCTGCTACTTCCTGCCCTCCTGCTCCTTCTCCACCTCCTGCTCCTTCACCACCTCCTGCTCCTTCTTCTCCTCCTTCTCCTCTTCCTGCTCCTTCTCCACCTCCTGCTCTTTGACTCCATCCTGCTCCTTTTCTCCCTTCTGCTCCTTCTCCACCTCCTGCTCCTTCTCCACCTCCTGCTCCATCTCCACCTCCTGCCCCTTCTCCTTCTCCTGCTCCTTCCCCACCTCCTTCTCATTGTCCACCTCCTGCTCTGTGTCCATCTCCTGATCCTTGTCCACCTCCTGCTCCTTGTGCACCTCCTGCTCCTTGTCCACCGAGTGCTCCTTCTCGCCTTCCTGCTCCTTCTCGTCCTCCAGCTCCTTCACGCCCCCCTGCTCCTTCCTGACCTCCTGCTCCTTGTCCACCTCCTGCTCCTTCTCCATTTCTGCTCATTCACCACCTCCTGCTCCTTCTTCTCCTCCTTCTCCTCCTCCTGCTCCTTCTCCACCTCCAGCTTCTTGTCTTCCTCCTGCTCATTTTCTCCCTCCTGCTCCTTCTCCACCTCCTGCTCCTTCTCGACCTCCTACTCCTTCTCCACCTCCTGCTCCATCTCCTCATCTTGCGCCATCTCCACCTCCTGCTCCTTCTCCTCCTTCTGCTCCTTCTCCTCCTCCTACTCCTTCTCCAATTCCTGCTCCTTCTGCTCCTCCTCCTCCTCATCCTTGTCCTCCAGCTTCTTCTCCAACTCCTTCTCCTACTCCCCCTGCTGGTTCTTCTCCGCCTCGTGCTTCTTCTCCACCTATTGCTTCTTTTCCACCTCCTGTTCCTTCTCTTCCTCCTGCTCCTTCTCCACTTCCTCCTCCTCCTCCACCTCCTTCTCCACCTCCTGCTCCTTCTTCTTCTCCTGCTCCTTCTCCTCCACCTGCTCCATCTCCTCCTCCTGCTTCTTCTCCACCTCCTGTTCCTTCTCCTCCTCCTGATCCTTCTCCACGTCCTTCTCCTCCTCCATCTCCTTCTCCTCCTCCTGCTCCTTGTCCACCTCCGGCTCCATATCGACCTCCTGCTCATTGTCCACCTCCTGCTCCGTGTCCACCTCCATCTCCTTCTCCACCTCCTGCTCCTTGTCCACCTCCTGCTCATTGTACACCTCCTGCTCCTTGTCCACCTAGTGCTCCTTCTCGCCCTCCTGCTCCATCTCCTCCTCCAGCTCCTTCTCGCCCTCCTGCTCCTTCTTGCCCTCCTGCTCCTACTCACCCTCCTGGTCCTTTTCCGCCTCCTGCTCGTTCTCCACCTGTTGCTTCTTCTCCACCTCCTGTTCCTTCTCCTCCTCCTGCTCCTTCTCCACCTCCTTCTCCTCCTCCACCTCCTTCTCCTCCTTCTGTTCCTTGTCGACCTCCTGCTCCATGTCCACCTCCTGCTCCTTGTCCAACTCCTGCTCCTTGACCAACTCCTGCTCCTTGTCCACCTCCTGCTCCTTCTCGACTCCTGCTCATTCACCACCTCCTGCTCCTTCTTCTCCTCCTTCTCCTCCTCCTGCTCCTTCTCCACCTCCTGCTCTTTGACTCCCTCCTGCTCCTTGTCTCCCTTCTGCTCCTTCTCACCATCCTGCTCCTTCTCGGCCTCCTGCTCCTTCTCGGCCTCCTGCTCCTTCTCGCCCTCCTGCTCCTTTTCCACCTCCTGCTCCTTCTGCACCTCCTGCTCATTCTCCACATCCTGCTCCTTCTTCTCCTCCTGCTCCTGCTCCTCCTCCTGCTTCTTCTCCAACTCCTTCTCCTACTCGTGCTCCTGGTCCTTTTCAGCCACCTGCTCGTTCTCCACCTGTTGCTTCTTCTCCTCCTCCTGTTCCTTGTCCACCTCCTGCTCCGTGTCCACCTCCTGCTCCTTGTCCCCCTCCTGCTCCTTGTCCACCTCCTGCTCCTTGTCCACCTCCTGCTCCTTGTCCACCTCCTGCTCCTTCTCGCCCTCCTGCTACTTCCTGCCCTCCTGCTCCTTCTTCACATCCTGCTCATTCACCACCTCCTGCTCCTTCTTTTCCTCCTTCTCCTTCTCCTCCTCCTGCTCCTTCTCCACCTCCGGCTCTTTGACTCCCTCCTGCTCCTTTTCTCCCTACTGCTCCTTCTCCACCTCCTGCTCCTTCTCCACCTCCTGCTATATCTCCACCTCCTGCTCCTTCTCCTTCCCCTGCTCCTTCCCCACCTCCTGCTCCTTCCCCACCTCCTTCTCCTTCTCCTCTTCTTGCGCCTTCTCCACCTCCTGCTCTTTCTTCATCTCCTGCTCCTTCTGCACTCCTGCTCCTTCTCCTCCTCCTGCTCCTTCTCCTCCTCCTGCTCCTTCTTCACGTCCTGCTCCTTCTCCACCTCCTGCTCCTTCTTCTCCTACTGCTCATACTCCTCCTCCTGCTTCTTCTCCAACGCCTTCACCTACTCCCCCTTCTGGTCCTTCTCCTCCACATGCTCCTTCTCCTCCTCCTGCTCCTTCTCCACCTCCTTCTCCTTCTCCACCTCATGCTCCTTCTTCTCCTCCTGCTCATGCTCCTCCTCCTGCTTCTTCTCCAACTCCTTCACCTGCTCCTCCTCCTGCTTCTTCTCCAACTCCTTCACCTACTCCCCCTTCTGGTCCTTCCCCACCTCCTGCTCCTTCTCCACCTCCTGCTCCTTCTCCACCTCCTTCTCCTTCTCCACCTCCTGTTCCTTCTCCTCCTCCTGCTCCGTCTCCACCTCCTTCTCCTCCTCCACCTCCTTCTCCTCCTCCTGCTCCTTGTCCACCTCCTGCTCCTTCTCCACCTCCTGCTCATTCTCCACCTCCTGCCCCTTCTCCTCATTTTCCGCCTTCTCCATCTCCTGCTCCTTCTCCTCCTGCTGCTCATACTCCTCCTCGCGCTGCTTCTACTTCACCTGCTCCTCCTCCTCTTCTGCTCCTTCTCCACCTCCTGCTCCTTCTCCTCATCTTGCGCCTTCTCCACCTTCTGCTCCTTCTCCTCCTTCTGCTGGGAGTCCTCCTCCTGCTCCTTCTTCTTCTCCTGCTCCTTCTCCACTCCGGCTTCATCTCCACCTCCTGCTCCTTCTCCTTCTCCTGCTCCATCTCCACCTCCTGCTCCTCCTCCTCCTCTTCCTCCTGCTCCTTCTCCACCTCCTGCTCATTCTCCACCTCCTGCTCCTTGTCTCCCTCCTGCTCCTTCTCCACCTCCTGCTTTTTCTCCTCCTCCTGCTTCTACTACTCCTCCTGCTCCTTTTTCTTCTCCTGCTCCTTCTCCAATCCGGCTCCACCTTCACCTCCGGCTTCTTCTTCTCCTCCTGCTCCTTCTCCACCTCCTTCTCCTTCTCCTCTTCTTGCGCCTTCTCCACCTCCTGCTCCTTCTCCATTTCTGCTCATTCACCACTCCTGCTCCTTCTTCTCCTCCTTCTCCTCCTCCGGCTCCTTCTCCACCTCCTGCTTCTTGTCTTCCTCCTGCTCCTTTTCTCCCTCCTGCTCCTTCTCCACCTCCTGCTCCTTCTCCACTTCCTCCTCCTTCTCCACCTCCTGCTCCATCTCCTCATCTTGCGCCATCTCCACCTCCTGCTCCTTCTCCTCCTCCTGCTCCTTCTCCTCCTCCTGTTCCTTCTTCTTCTCCTGCTCCTTCTCCACCCCTGCTCATTCTCCTCCTCCTGCTCCTTTTCCTTCTCCTGCTCCTTCTCCGGCTCCTGCTCCTCCTCCTGCTCCTCCTCCTGCTGCTTGTACATCTCCTGCGCCTTGTCCACTCCTGCGCATTCTCGCCCTCCTGCTCCATCTGCCCTCCTGCTCCTTCTCGACCTCCTGCTCCTTTTCCACCTCCTGCTCCTTCTCCGCCTCCTGCTCCTCATCCTGCTCCTCCTCCTGCCCCTCCTCCTTCTCCTTCTCCTCCTCCTGCTCCTTTTCCACCTCCTGTTCCTTCTCCGCCTCCTGCTCCTCCTCCTTCTCCTCCACCTGCTGCTTCTCCACCTCCTGCTCGATGTCTCCCTCCTGCTCCATGTCTCCCTCCTGCTCCTTCTCCACCTACTGCTCCTTTTCCACCTCCTGCACCTTCTCCGCCTTCTGCTCCTCCTCCTTCTCCTCCACCTGCTCCTTCTCCGCCTGCTGCTCCTTCTCCACCTATTGCTTCTTTTCCACCTCCTGTGCCTCCTCCACCTTCTTCTCCTCCTCCTGCTACTTCTTCTTATGCTGCTCCTTCTCCTCCTCCTGCTCCTTCTCCTCCTCCTGCTTCTTCTCCACCTCCTGATCCTTCTCCTCCTCCTGATCCTTCTCCACGTCCTTCTCCTCCTCCATCTCCATCTCCTCCTCCTGCTCCTTCTCCTCCTCCTGCTCCTTCTCCTCCTCCTGCTCCTTCTCCTCCTCCTGCTTCTTCTCCACCTCCTGTTTCTTCTCCACCTCCTGTTCCTTCTCCTCCTCCTGATCTTTCTCCACCTCCTTCTCCTCCTCCACCTCCTTCTCCTCCTCCTTCTCCACTCCGGCTCCATCTCCACCTCCTGCTCCTTCTTCTCCTCCAGCTCCTTCTCCTCCTCCTGCTCCTTCTCCACCTCCTCTTCATTCTCCAACTCGTGCTCCTTCTCCACTTTTGCTCAACCTCCTCCTCCTGCTCCTTCTCCACTACATGCTCCTTCTCCCGCTCCTGCTCCTACTCCCGCTTCTGCTCCTTCTCCCGCTCCTGCTCCGTCTCCTCTTGCTGCTACTTCTCCTCCTGCTGCTTCTTCTGCTCCTGCTGTTACTTCTTCACGTCTTTCTCCTGCTCCTTCTCCACCTCCTGCTCCATGTCTCCCTCCTGCTCCTTCTCCACCGACTGCTTCTTTTCCACCTCCTGTTCCTTCTCTTCCTCCTGCTCCTTCTCCACCTCCTTCTCCTCCTCCACCTCCTTCTCCTCCTCCTGCTACTTCTTCTTCTCCTGATCCTTCTCCTCCTCCTGCTCCTTCTCCTCCTCCTGCTCCTTCTCCTCCTCCTGCTTCTTCTCCACCTCCTGTTCCTTCTCCTCCTCCTGATCCTTCTCCACGTCCGTCTCCTCCTCCATCTCCTTCTCCTCCTCCTGCTCCTTGTCCACCTCCTGCTCCTTGTCCACCTCCTGCTCCTTATCTACCTCCTGCTCCTTGTCCACCTCCTGCTCCTTGTCCACCTCCTGCTCCTTGTCCACCTCCTGCTCCTTGTCCACCTCCGGTTCCATGTCCACCTCCTGCTCATTGTACACCTCCTGCTCCTTGTCCACCTAGTGCTCCATCTCGCCCTCCTGCTCCTTCTCGCCCTCCTGCTCCTTCTCGCCCTCCTGCTCCTACTCGCCCTCCTGCTCCTTTTCCACCTCCTGCTCCTTTTCCACCTCCTGCTCCTTCTGCACCTCCTGCTCATTCTCCACCTCCTGCTCCTTCTTCACCTCCTGCTTCTGCTCCTCCTCCTGCTTCTTCTCCAACTCCTTCTCCTACTCGCCCTCCTGGTCCTTTTCAGCCACCTGCTCGTTCTCCACCTGTTGCTTCTTCTCCTCCTCCTGTTCCTTGTCCACCTCCGGCTCCTTGTCCACCTCCTGCTCCTTGTCCACCTCCTGCTCCTTGTCCACCTCCTGCTCCTTGTCCACCTCCTGATCCTTCTCGCCCTCCTGCTACTTCCTGCCCTCCTGCTCCTTCTCCACCTCCTGCTCCTCCTGGACTCCTGCTCATTCACCACCTCCTGCTCCTTCTTCTCCTCCTTCTCCGCTTCCTGCTCCTTCTCCACCTCCTGCTCTTTGACTCCCTCCTGCTCCTTTTCTCCCTTCTGCTCCTTCTCCACCTCCTGCTCCTTCTCCACCTCCTGCTCCATCTCCACCTCCTGCCCCTTCTCCTTCTCCTGCTCCTACCCCACCTCCTTCTCATTGTCCACCTCCTGCTCTGTGTCCATCTCCTGATCCTTGTCCACCTCCTGATCCTTGTCCACCTCCTGCTCCTTGTGCACCTCCTGCTCCTTGTCCACCTAGTGCTCCTTCTCGCCTTCCTGCTCCTTCTCGTCCTCCAGCTCCTTCACGCCCCCCTGCTCCTTCCTGACCTCCTGCTCCTTGTCCACCTCCTGCTCGTTCTCCATTTCTGCTCATTCACCACCTCCTGCTCCTTCTTCTCCTCCTTCTCCTCCTCCTGCTCCTTCTCCACCTCCAGCTTCTTGTCTTCCTCCTGCTCCTTTTCTCCCTCCTGCTCCTTCTCCACCTCCTGCTCCTTCTCGACCTCCTACTCCTTCTCCACCTCCTGCTCCATCTCCTCATCTTGCGCCATCTCCACCTCCTGCTCCTTCTCCTCCTTCTGCTCCTTCTCCTCCTCCTACTCCTTCTCCAATTCCTGCTCCTTCTGCTCATCCTCCTCCTCATCCTCGTCCTCCAGCTTCTTCTCCAACTCCTTCTCCTACTCCCCCTGCTGGTTCTTCTCCGCCTCGTGCTTCTTCACCACCGATTGCTTCTTTTCCACCTCCTGTTCCTTCTCTTCCTCCTGCTCCTTCTCCACCTCCTTCTCCTCCTCCACCTCCTTCTCCTCCTCCTGTTCCTTGTCGACCTCATGCTCCATGTCCACCTCCTGCTCCTTGTCCACCTCCTGCTCCTTGACCGACTCCTGCTCCTTGTCCACCTCCTGCTCCTTCTCGACTCCTGCTCATTCACAAACTCCTGCTCCTTCTTCTCCTCCTTCTCCTCCTCCTGCTCTTTCTCCACCTCCTGCTCTTTGACTCCCTCCTGCTCCTTGTCTCCCTTCTGCTCCTTCTCCACCTCCTGCTCCTTCTCGCCCTCCTGCTCCTTCTCGACCTCCTGCTCCTTCTCGCCCTCCTGCTCCTTCTCGCCCTCCTGCTCCTTTTCCACCTCCTGCTCCTTCTGCACCTCCTGCTCATTCTCCACCTCCTGCTCCTTCTTCTCCTCCTGCTTCTGCTCCTCCTCCTGCTTCTTCTCCAACTCCTTCTCCTACTCGCCCTCCTGGTCCTTTTCAGCCACCTGCTCGTTCTCCACCTGTTGCTTCTTCTCCTCCTCGTGTTCCTTGCCCACCTCCTGCTCCTTGTCCACCTCCTGCTCCTTGTCCACCTCCTGCTCCTTGTCCACCTCCTGCTCCTTCTCGCCGTCCTGCTACTTCCTGCCCTCCTGCTCGTTCTTCTCCTCCTGCTCAACATCCTCCTCTTGCTTCTTCTCCAATTCCTTCCACTACTCCCCCCCCTGGTCCTTCTCTGCCTCCTGCTCCGTCTCACCCTCCTGCTCCTTCTCATCCCCCTCCTCCTGCTCCTGCTCCTTCTCCACCTGCTGCTCAACTTCCATCTCCTGCTCCTTCTCCTCCTCCTGCTCCTTCTCTTCCTCCTGCTCCGTCTCCTCCTCCTGCTCCTTCTCCACCTCTTGCTCATTCTCCTCTTCTTGCTCCATCTCCACCTCCTGCTCCTTCTCCTCCTCCTGCTCCTTCTCCACCTCCTGCTCCTTGTCCACCTCCTGCTCAACCTCCACCAACTGATCCTTCTACACCTGCACCTCCTGCTCCTTTTTCTCCTCCTACTCAACCTCCTCCTCCTGCTTCTTCTCCAACTCCTTCTCCTACTCCCCCTCCTGGTCCTTCTCCTACTCCTGCTCCTTCTCCTCCTGCTGCTCCTTCTCCACCTCCTCATCATTCTCCAATTTTGCTCAACCTCCTCCTCCTGCTCCTTCTCCATTTCATGCTCCTGCTCCCGCTCCTGCTCCTACTCCCGCTTCTGCTCCTTCTCCTGCTCCTGCTCCGTCTCCTCTTTGCTGCGACTTCTCCTCCTGCTGCTTCTTCTGCTCCTGCTGCTACGTCTTCACCTCTTCCTCCTGCTCCTTCTCCACCTCCTGCTCCTTCTCCACTCCTGCTCATTCACCACCTCCTGCTCCTTCTTCACCTCCTTCTCCTCTACCTGCTCCTTCTCGCCCTCCTGCTCCATTTCGCCCTCCTGCTCCTTCTCGACCTCCTGCTCCTTTTACACCTCCTGCTCCTGCTCCTCGTCCTGCTCCTCGTCCTGCTCCTCGTCCTGCTCCTCCTCCTGCTCCTCCTCCTTCTTCTTCTCCTCCTCCTGCTCCTTTTCCACCTCCTGCACCTTCTCCGCCTCCTGCTCCTCCTCCTTCTCCTCCACCTGCTCCTTCTCCGCCTGCTGCTCCTTCTCCACCTATTGCTTCTTTTCCACCTCCTGTTCCTCCTCCACCTTCTTCTCCTCCTCCTGCTCCTTCTCCTCCTCCTGCTTCTTCTCCACCTCCTGTTCCTTCTCCTCCTCCTGATCCTTCTCCACGTCCTTCTCCTCCTCCATCTACTTCTCCTCCTCCTGCTCCTTGTCCACCTCCTGCTCCTTATCTACCTCCTGCTCCTTGTCCACCTCCGGCTCATTGTCCATCTCCTGCTCCGTGTCCACCTCCTGATCCTTGTCCACCTCCTGCTCATTGTACACCTCCTGCTCCTTGTCCACCTAGTGCTCCATCTCGCCCTCCTGCTCCATCTCGTCCTCCAGCTCCTTCTCGCCCTCCTGCTCCTTCTCGCCCTCCTGCTCCTTCTCGCCCTCCTGCTCCTTCTCGCCCTCCTGCTCCTTCTCCACCTCCTGCTCCTTCTCCACCTCCTGCTCCCTCTTCTCCTCCTGCTCCTGCTCCTCCTCCTGCTTCTTCTGCAAATCCTTCTCATACTCGCCCTCCTGGTCCTTTTCCGCCACCTGCTCGTTCTCCACCTGTTGCTTATTCTCCTCCTCCTGTTCCTTGTCCACCTCCTGCTCCTTCTCCTCCTCCTGCTCCTTCTCCTCCTCCTACTCCTTCTCCTCCTCCTGCTCCCCCTCCAACTCCTGCTCCTTCACCGCCTCCTGCTCCTTCTCCGCCTCCTGCTCCTTGTCCACCTCCTGCTCCTTGTCCACCTCCTGCTCCTTGTCCATCTCCTGCTCCTTTTCCACCTCCTGCTCCTTCTCCTCCTCCTGCTCATTCTCCACCTCCTGCTCCTTCTCAACGTCTGGCTCCATCTCCTCCTCCTGCTCATTCTTCTCTTCGTGCTCCTTTTCCTTCTCCTGCTCCTTCTCCTCGTCCTGCTCCTTCTCTCCTCCTCCTGCGCCTTCTCTTCCTCTGCTCAACCTACTCCTCCTGCTCCTTCTTCTCTTCCTGCTCCTTCTCCGCCTCCTGCTACTCCTCCACCTCATGCTCCTCCACCACATTCAGCTCCACCTCCACCTTCTGCTGCTTCCCCTCCACCTGCTCCATCTCCAATTTGTGCTCAACCTCCCCATCCTTCTCCTTCTCCCCCTCATGCTCCTGCCTTGCCTGCTGCTCCTTCTCCCGTCTTGCTCCTTGACCCCCTCCTGCTCCTGCTCCTACTCTACCTCCTGCTCCTTCTCCGTCTCCTGCTCCTTCTCCTCGTCAAGCTCAACCTCTTCCGACTGCTCCTTCTCCACCTCCTGCTCCTTCTCCACCTCCTGCTCCTTTTCCACCTCCTGCTCCTTCTCTACCTCCTGCTCCTTCTCCACCTCCTGCTCCATCTCCACCTCCTGCTCCTTCTCCACCTCCTCCTACTTCTCCGCCTCCTGCTCCTTCTCCACCTCCTGCCCCTTCTCCACCTCCTGCTCCTTTTCCACCTCCTGCTCCTTCTCCACCTCCTGCTCCTTCTCCACCTCCTGCTCCTTCTCCACCTCCTGCTCCTTCTCCACCTCCTACTCCTTCTCCACCTCCTGCTGCATCTCCACCTCCTGCTCCTTCTCCACCTCCTGCTGCATCTCCACCTCCTCCTGCTTCTTCTCCAACTCCTGATCAACCTCCTCCTCCTGCTCCTTCTCCTCCCCCTGCTCCAACTCCACCTCCTGCTACGTCTCCTCCTCCTGCTCCTTCTCCTCCTCCTGATCCTTCTGCTCCTCCTGATTCTTCTCCACCTCATGCTCCTTCTCCACTCCTGCTCATTCACAATCTCCTCTTCCTTCTTCTCCTCCTTCTCCTCCTCCTGCTCCTTCTCCACCTCCTCCTCCTTGTCTCAGTCCTGCTCTTTCTCCACCTCCTGCTCATTCTCCACCTGCTGTTCCTTCTCCACCTCCTGCTCCTTCTCCTCTTCTTGCTCCATCTCCTCCTCCTGCTCCTTCTCCTCCCCCTGCTCCATCTCCACCACCTGCTCCTTCTCCTCCTCCTGCTCCGATTCCTCCTCCTGCTTCTTCTTCTCCTGCTCCATCTCCACCTTCTGCTCCTTCGCCACCTCCTGCTCAACCTCCTCCTCCTGCTGCTTGTCCACCTCCTGCTCCTTGTCCACCTCCTGCGCATTCTCGCCCTCCTGCTGCATGTCGCCCACCTGCTGCTTCTCGATCTCCTGCTTCTTCTCGCCCTCCTGCTCCTTCTCGCCCTCCTGCTCCTTCTCCACCTCCTGCTCCTTCTCCACCTCCTGCTCCTTCGCCACCTCCTGCTCCTTCTCTACCTCCTGCTCCTTCTCCACCTCCTGCTCCATCTCCACCTCCTGCTCCTTCTCCACCTCCTCCTACTTCTCCGCCTCCTGCTCCTTCTCCACCTCCTGCCCCTTCTCCACCTCCTGCTCCTTCTCCACCTCCTGCTCCTTCTCCACCTCCTGCTCCTTCTCCACCTCCTGCTCCTTCTCCACCTCCTGCTGCATCTCCACCTCCTGCTCCTTCTCCACCTCCTGCTGCATCTCCACCTCCTCCTGCTTCTTCTCCAACTCCTGATCAACCTCCTCCTCCTGCTCCTTCTCCTCCCCCTGCTCCAACTCCACCTCCTGCTACGTCTCCTCCTCCTGCTCCTTCTCCTCCTCCTGATCCTTCTCGCCCTCCTGCTCCTTCTCCACCTCCTGCTCCTTCTCCACTCCTGCTCATTCACCACCTCCTGCTCCTTCTTCTCCTCCTTCTCTTCCTCCTGCTCCTTCTCCACATCCTGCTGCTTGTCTCCCTCCTCCTCCTTCTCTCCTTCCTTCTCCTTCTCCACCTCCTGCTCGTTCTCATTCTCCTGCTCCTCCTCCTCATCTTGCGCCTTCTCCTTCTCCTACCTCTTCTCCTCCTCCTGCTTCTACTCCTCCTCCTGCTCCTTTATTCTTCTGCTGCTCCTCCTCCAATCCTGCTCCATCTCCACCTCCTGCTACTTCTCCTCCTCCTGCTCCTTCTCCTCCTCCTGATCCGTCTCCTCCTCCTGCTCCTTCTCCTCCTCCTGATCCTTCTCCTCCTCCTGCTCCTTCTTCTACTCCTGCTCCTGCTCATCCTCCTGCTTCTTCTCCAACTTATTCTACTACTCACCCTCCTGGTCCTTCGTTGCCTCCTGCTCCTTCTCAACCGATTGCTTCTTCTCCACCTCCTGTTCCTTCTCCTCCTCCTCCTTCTCCACCTCCTTCTCCTCCTCCACCTCCTTCTCCTCCTCCTGCTCCTTGTCCATCTCCTGCTCCTTCTCCTCATCTTGCGCCTTCTCCACCTCTTGCTCCTTCTCCTCCTCCTGCTCCTACTCCTCCTCCTGCTCCTTCTTCTTCTCCTGCTCCTTCTCCACTCCAGCTCCATCTCCACCTCCTGCTCCTTCTCCTCCTCCTGCTCCTTTTTCTTCTCCTGCTCCTTCTCCACTCCTGGTCCATCTCCACCTCCTGCTCCTTCTCCTCCTCCTGCTCCTTCTCCTCCTCCTGCTCTTTCTCCACCTCCTGCTCCTTGTCTCCCTCCTGCTCCTTCTTCACCTCCTGCTCCTTCTTCACCTCCTGCTCCTTCTCCACCTCATGCTCCTTCTCCACCTCATGCTCCTTCTCCACCTCATGCTCCTTCTCCACCTCCTGCTCCTTCTCCACCTTATGCTCATTCTCCTACTCCTGTTCCGACTACTCCTCCCGTTCCTTCTTCTTCTCCTGCTCCTTCTCCACTCCTGCTCCATCGCCACCTCCTGATCCTTCTCCTCCTCCTGCTACTTCTCCTCCTCCTGCTCCTTCTCCTCCTCCTGCGCCATCTCCACATCCTGCTCGTTCTCCTTCTCCTGCACCTCCTCCTCCTCCTGCTCCTTCTACTCCGCCTGCTCCTTCTTCTCCTCCTGCTCCTCCTCAATTGCTGCTCCATCTCCAGATCCTGCTCCTTCTCCTCCTCCTCCGCCTCCTGCTCCATCAACTCCTCCTGCTCCCCATCCTGCTCTTTCTCCACCTCCTGCTCCTCCTCCCCTTCTGCTCCTTCTCCCCCTCCTGCTCCTCCTCCCATTCTGCTCCTTCCCCACCTCCTGCTCAATCTCCTGCTCCATCTTGTTCTCAACCCCTGCGCCTTCTGTACCTCCTCATCATTCTCCACCTCCTGCTTCTTCTCCACTTTTGCTCAATCTCCACTTCATGCTCCTTCTCCCGCTTCAGATCCTTCTCCCGCTTCTGCTCCTTCTCCTTCTGCTGCAACTTCTCCAGCTCCTTCTCCTGCTCCTTCTCCACGTCCTGCTCCTTCTCCACCTCCTGCTCCTTCTCCTCATCTTGCGCCTTCTTCACCTCCTGCTCCTTCTCCTCCTCCTGCTCCTTCTCCTCCTCCTGCTCCTTCTCCTCCTCCTGCTCCTTCTGCAGCTCCTGCCGCTTCTCATCCTCCTGCTCCTCCTCCTCATCTTGCGCCTTCTCCTTCTCCCCCCCCTTCTCCTCCCCCTGCTCCTTCTCCACGTCCTGCTCCTTCTCCACCTCCTGCTCCTTCTCCACCTGCTGCTCATCCTCCACCTTCTCCTTTTCCTCCTCCTCCTGCTCCTTCAGCTCCTCCAGCTCACCCTCCTCCTCTTGCTCACACTCCTGCTGCTGCTCCTTCTCCACATACTGCTCCTTCCCCACCTCTTGCTCCATCTCCTCCTCCTTCTTGTTCACCACCCCTGCTCCTTCTCAACCTACTTATCATTCTCCACCTCCTGCTCCTTCTCCTCTTCATGCTCCTTCTCCCGCTCCTGCTCCTACTCCCGCTTCTGCTCCTTCTCACGCTGCTGCTCCTTCTGCCGCTTCAGCTCCTTCTCCCGCTTCTGCTCCTTCTCCACCTCCTGCTCCTTCTCCTCATCTTGCGCCTTCTCCACCTCTTGCTCCTTCTCCTCCTCCTGCTCCTACTCCTCCTCCTGCTCCTTCTTCTTCTCCTGCTCCTTCTCCACTCCAGCTCCATCTCCACCTCCTGCTCCTTCTCCTCCTCCTGCTCCTTCTTCTTCTCCTGCTCCTTCTCCACTCCTGCTCCATCTCCACCTCCTGCTCCTTCTCCTCCTCCTGCTCCTTCTCCTCCTTCTGCTCTTTCTCCACCTCCTGCTCCTTGTCTCCCTCCTGCTCCTTCTTCACCTCCTGCTCCTTCTTCACCTCCTGCTCCTTCTCCACCTCATGCTCCTTCTCCACCTCATGCTCCTTCTCCACCTCATGCTCCTTCTCCACCTCCTGCTCCTTCTCCACCTTCTGCTCATTCTCCGACTCCTGTTCCGACTCCGCCTCCCGTTCCTTCTTCTTCTCCTGCTCCTTCTCCACTCCTGCTCCATCGCCACCTCCTGATCCTTCTCCTCCTCCTGCTACTTCTCCACCTCCTGATCCTTCTCCTCCTCCTGCTACTTCTCCTCCTCCTGCTCCTTCTCCTCCTCCTGCTCCATCTCCAGATCCTGCTCCTTCTCCTCCTCCTCCGCCTCCTGCTCCATCAACTCCTCCTGCTCCCCATTCTGCTCTTTCTCCACCTCCTGCTCCTCCTCCCCTTCTGCTCCTTCTCCCCCTCCTGCTCCTCCTCCCATTCTGCTCCTTCCCCACCTCCTGCTCAATCTCCTGCTCCATCTTGTTCTCAACCCCTGCGCCTTCTGTACCTCCTCATCATTCTCCACCTCCTGCTTCTTCTCCACTTTTGCTCAATCTCCACTTCATGCTCCTTTTCCCGCTTCAGATCCTTCTCCCGCTTCTGCTCCTTCTCCTTCTGCTGCAACTTCTCCAGCTCCTTCTCCTGCTCATTCTCCACGTCCTGCTCCTGCTCCACCTCCTGCTCCTTCTCCTCATCTTGCGCCTTCTTCACCTCCTGCTCCTTCTCCTCCTCCTGCTCCGTCTCCTCCTCCTGCTCCTTCTCCTCCTCCTGCTCCTTCTGCAGCTCTTGCCGCTTCTCATCCTCCTGCTCCTTCTCCTCCTCCTGCTCCGTCACCTTCTCCCCCTCCTTCTCCTCCCCCTGCTCCTTCTCCACGTCCTGCTCCTTCTCCACCTCCTGCTCCTTCTCCACCTGCTGCTCATCCTCCACCTTCTCCTTTTCCTCCTCCTCCTGCTCCTTCAGCTCCTCCAGCTCACCCTCCTCCTCTTGCTCACCCTCCTGCTGCTGCTCCTTCTCCACATACTGCTCCTTCCCCAACTCTTGCTCCATCTCCTCCTCCTTCTTGTTCACCACCCCTGCTCCTTCTCTACCTACTTATCATTCTCCACCTCCTGCTCCTTCTTCTCCTCCTTCTCCTCTTCCTGCTCCTTCTCCACCTCCTGCTCTTTGACTCCCTCCTGCTCCTTTTCTCCCTTCTGCTCCTTTTCTCCCTTCTGCTCCTTCTCCTCCTCCTGCTCCTTCTCCACCTCCTGTTCCTTCTCCTCCTCCTGATCTTTCTCCACCTCCTTCTCCTCCTCCACCTCCTTCTCCTCCTCCTTCTCCACTCCGGCTCCAGCTCCACCTCCTGCTCCTTCTTCTCCTCCTTCTCCTCCTCCTGCTCCTTCTCCACCTCCAGCTTCTTGTCTTCCTCCTGCTCATTTTCTCCCTCCTGCTCCTTCTCCACCTCCTGCTCCTTCTCGACCTCCTACTCCTTCTCCACCTCCTGCTCCATCTCCTCATCTTGCGCCATCTCCACCTCCTGCTCCTTCTCCTCCTTCTGCTCCTCCTCCTCCTCCTACTCCTTCTCCAATTCCTGCTCCTTCTGCTCCTCCTCCTCCTCATCCTTGTCCTCCAGCTTCTTCTCCAACTCCTTCTCCTACTCCCCCTGCTGGTTCTTCTCCACCTCGTGCTTCTTCTCCACCTATTGCTTCTTTTCCACCTCCTGTTCCTTCTCTTCCTCCTGCTCCTTCTCCACTTCCTCCTCCTCCTCCACCTCCTTCTCCACCTCCTGCTACTTCTTCTTCTCCTGCTCCTTCTCCACCTGCTCCATCTCCTCCTCCTGCTTCTTCTCCACCTCCTGTTCCTTCTCCTCCTCCTGATCCTACTCCACGTCCTTCTCCTCCTCCATCTCCTTCTCCTCCTCCTGCTCCTTGTCCACCTCCGGCTCCATGTCGACCTCCTGCTCATTGTCCACCTCCTGCTCCGTGTCCACCTCCATCTCCTTCGACACCTCCTGCTCCTTGTCCACCTCCTGCTTATTGTACACCTCATGCTCCTTGTCCACCTAGTGCTCCTTCTCGCCCTCCTGCTCCTTCTCGCCCTCCTGCTCCTTCTCGCCCTCCTGCTCCTTCTTGCCCTCCTGCTCCTACTCACCCTCCTGCTCCTTCTCCACCTCCTGCTCCTTCTCGCCCTCCTGCTCCTGCTCCTCCTCCTGCATCTTCTCTAAATCCTTCTCATACTCGCCCTCCTGCTCCTTTTCCACCTCCTGCTCCTTCTGCACCACCTGCTCGTTCTCCACCTATGGCTTCTTCTCCTCCTCCTGTTCCTTGTCCACCTCCTGATCCTTCTCGCCCTCCTGCTACTTCCTGCCCTCCTGCTCCTTCTCCACCTCCTGCTCCTTCTCGACTCCTGCTCATTCACCACCTCCTGCTCCTTCTTCTCCTCCTTCTCCTCTTCCTGCTCCTTCTCCACCTCCTGCTCTTTGACTCCCTCCTGCTCCTTTTCTCCCTTCTGCTCCTTTTCTCCCTTCTGCTCCTTCTCCACCTCCTGCTCCTTCTCCACCTCCTGCTCCATCACCACCTCCTGCCCCTTCTCCTTCTCCTGCTCCTAACCCACCTCCTTCTCATTGTCCACCTCCTGCTCTGTGTCCATCTCCTGATCCTTGTCCACCTCCTGCTCCTTGTGCACCTCCTGCTCCTTGTCCACCCAGTGCTCCTTCTCGCCTTCCTGCTCCTTCTCGTCCTCCAGCTCCTTCACGCCCCCCTGCTCCTTCCTGACCTCCTGCTCCTTGTCCACCTCCTGCTCCTTCTCCATTTCTGCTCATTCACCACATCCTGCTCCTTCTTCTTCTCCTTCTGCTCCTTCTCCACCTCCAGCTTCTTGTCTTCCTCCTGCTCCTTTTCTCCCTCCTGTTCCTTCTCCACCTCCTGCTCCTTCTCGACCTCCTACTCCTTCTCCACCTCCTGCTCCATCTCCTCATCTTGCGCCATCTCCACCTCCTGCTCCTTCTCCTCCTTCTGCTCCTTCTCCTCCTCCTACTCCTTCTCCAATTCCTGCTCCTTCTGCTCCTCCTCCTCCTCATCCTTGTCCTCCAGCTTCTTCTCCAACTCCTTCTCCTACTCCCCCTGCTGGTTCTTCTCCGCCTCGTGCTTCTTCTCCACCTATTGCTTCTTTTCCACCTCCTGTTCCTTCTCTTCCTCCTGCTCCTTCTCCACTTC
The DNA here is from genome assembly GCF_035084215.1 of Heptranchias perlo. Taxonomy (NCBI): domain Eukaryota; kingdom Metazoa; phylum Chordata; class Chondrichthyes; order Hexanchiformes; family Hexanchidae; genus Heptranchias; species Heptranchias perlo. Next base: position 37,128,578 of record NC_090354.1, on the reverse strand, counting down.
CTCCTCCTCCTCCACCTCCTTCTCCACCTCCTGCTACTTCTTCTTCTCCTGCTCCTTCTCCTGCACCTGCTCCATCTCCTCCTCCTGCTTCTTCTCCACCTCCTGTTCCTTCTCCTCCTCCTGATCCTACTCCACGTCCTTCTCCTCCTCCATCTCCTTCTCCTCCTCCTGCTCATTGTCCACCTCCTGCTCCGTGTCCACCTCCATCTCCTTCGACACCTCCTGCTCCTTGTCCACCTCCTGCTCATTGTACACCTCATGCTCCTTGTCCACCTAGTGCTCCTTCTCGCCCTCCTGCTCCTTCTCGCCCTCCTGCTCCTTCTCGCCCTCCTGCTCCTTCTTGCCCTCCTGCTCCTACTCACCCTCCTGGTCCTTTTCCGCCTCCTGCTCGTTCTCCACCTGTTGCTTCTTCTCCACCTCCTCTTCCTTCTCCTCCTCCACCTCCTTCTCCTCCTCCTGTTCCTTGTCCACCTCCTGCTCCTTGTCCACCTGCTGCTCCTTGTCCAACTCCTGCTCCTTGTCCACCTCCTGCTCCTTCTCGACTCCTGCTCATTCACCACCTCCTTCTCCTTCTTCTCCTACTTCTCCTCCTCCTGCTCCTTCTCCACCTCCTCTTCATTCTCCAACTCGTGCTCCTTCTCCACTTTTGCTCAACCTCCTCCTCCTGCTCCTTCTCCACTACATGCTCCTTCTCCCGCTCCTGCTCCTACTCCCGCTTATGCTCCTTCTCCCGCTCCTGCTCCGTCTCCTCTTGCTGCTACTTCTCCTCCTGCTGCTTCTTCTGCTCCTGCTGTTACTTCTTCACCTCTTTCTCCTGCTCCTTCTCCGCCTCCTGCTCCATGTCTCCCTCCTGCTCCTTGTCCAGCTACTGCTCCTTTTCCACCTCCTGCACCTTCTCCGCCTCCTGCTCCTTCTCCACATATTGCTTCTTTTCCACCTCCTGTTCCTTCTCTTCCTCCTGCTCCTTCTCCACCTCCTTCTCCTCCTCCACCTCCTTCTCCTCCTCCTGCTACTTCTTCTTCTCCTACTCCTTCTCCTCCTCCTGCTCCTTCTCCTCCTCCTGCTACTTCTCCTCCTCCTGCTTCTTCTCCACCTCCTGTTCCTTCTCCTCCTCCTGATCCTTCTCCACGTCCTTCTCCTCCTCCATCTCCTTCTCCTCCTGCTGCTCCTAGTCCACCTCCTGCTCCATATCTACCTCCTGCTCCTTGTCCACCTCAGGCTCCATGTCCACCTCCTGCTCATTGTCCACCTCCTGCTCCGTGTCCACCTCCTGATCCTTGTCCACCTCCTGCTCATTGTACACCTCCTGCTCCTTGTCCACCCAGTGCTCCATCTCGCCCTCCTGCTCCATCTCGTCCTCCAGCTCCTTCTCGTCCTCCTGCTCCTTCTCGCCCTCCTGCTCCTTCTCGCCCTCCTGCTCCTTCTCGCCCTCCTGCTCCTTCTCGCCCTCCTGCTCCTTCTCGCCCTCCTGCTCCTTCTCCACCTCCTGCTCCTTCTCCACCTCCTGCTCCTTCTTCCCCTCCTGCTCCTGCTCCTCCTCCTGCATCTTCTCTAAATCCTTCTCATACTCGCCCTCCTGGTCCTTTTCCGCCACCTGCTCGTTCTCCACCTGTTACTTCTTCTCCTCCTCCTGTTCCTTGTCCACCTCCTGCTCCTTCTCCTCCTCCTGCTCCTTCTCCACCTCCTGTTCCTTCTCCTCCTCCTGATCTTTCTCCACCTCCTTCTCCTCCTCCACCTCCTTCTCCTCCTCCTTCTCCACTCCGGCTCCATCTCCACCTCCTGCTCCTTCTTCTCCTCCAGCTCCTTCTCCTCCTCCTGCTCCTTCTCCACCTCCTCTTCATTCTCCAACTCGTGCTCCTTCTCCACTTTTGCTCAACCTCCTCCTCCTGCTCCTTCTCCACTTCATGCTCCTTCTCCCGCTCCTGCTCCTACTCCCGCTTCTGCTCCTTCTCCCGCTCCTGCTCCGTCTCCTCTTGCTGCTACTTCTCCTCCTGCTGCTTCTTCTGCTCCTGCTGCTACTTCTTCACCTCTTTCTCCTGCTCCTTCTCCACCTCCTGCTCCATGTCTCCCTCCTGCTCCTTCTCCACCGACTGCTTCTTTTCCATCTCCTGTTCCTTCTCTTCCTCCTGCTCCTTCTCCACCTCCTTCTCCTCCTCCACCTCCTTCTCCTCCTCCTGCTACTTCTCCTCCTCCTGCTCCTTCTCCTCCTCCTGCTTCTTCTCCTCCTCCTGCTTCTTCTCCACCTCCTGTTCCTTCTCCTCCTCATGATCCTTCTCCACGTCCTTCTCCTCCTCCATCTCCTTCTCCTCCTCCTGCTCCTTGTCCACCTCCTGCTCCTTATCTACCTCCTGCTCCTTGTCCACCTCCGGCTCCATGTCCACCTCCTGCTCATTGTACACCTCCTGCTCCTTCTCCACCTAGTGCTCCATCTCGCCCTCCTGCTTCATCTCGTCCTCCAGCTCCTTCTCGCCCTCCTGCTCCTTCTCGCCCTCCTGCTCCTTCTCGCCCTCCTGCTCATTCTCGCCCTCCTGCTCCTTTTCCACCTCCTGCTCCTTCTGCACCTCCTGCTCATTCTCCACCTCCTGCTCCTTCTTCACCTCCTGCTTCTGCTCCTCCTCCTGCTTCTTCTCCAACTCCTTCTCCTACTCGCCGTCCTGGTCCTTTTCAGCCACCTGCTCGTTCTCCACCTGTTGCTTCTTTTCCTCCTGTTCCTTGTCCACCTCCTGCTCCTTGTCCACCTCCTGCTCCTTGTCCACCTCCTGCTCCTTGTCCACCTCCTGCGCCTTGTCCGCCTCCTGCTCCTTGTCCACCTCATGATCCTTGTCCACCTCCTGATCCTTCTCGCCCTCCTGCTACTTCCTGCCCTCCTGCTCCTTCTCCACCTCCTGCTCCTTCACCACCTCCTGCTCCTTCTTCTCCTCCTTCTCGTCTTTCTGCTCCTTCTCCACCTCCTGCTCTTTGACTCCATCCTGCTCCTTTTCTCCCTTCTGCTCCTTCTCCACCTCCTGCTCCTTCTCCACCTCCTGCTCCATCTCCACCTCCTGCCCCTTCTCCTTCTCCTGCTCCTTCCCCACCTCCTTCTCATTGTCCACCTCCTGCTCTGTGTCCATCTCCTGATCCTTGTCCACCTCCTGCTCCTTGTGCACCTCCTGCTCCTTGTCCACCGAGTGCTCCTTCTCGCCTTCCTGCTCCTTCTCGTCCTCCAGCTCCTTCACGCCCCCCTGCTCCTTCCTGACCTCCTGCTCCTTGTCCACCTCCTGCTCCTTCTCCATTTCTGCTCATTCACCACCTCCTGCTCCTTCTTCTCCTCCTTCTCCTCCTCCTGCTCCTTCTCCACCTCCAGCTTCTTGTCTTCCTCCTGCTCATTTTCTCCCTCCTGCTCCTTCTCCACCTCCTGCTCCTTCTCGACCTCCTACTCCTTCTCCACCTCCTGCTCCATCTCCTCATCTTGCGCCATCTCCACCTCCTGCTCCTTCTCCTCCTTCTGCTCCTTCTCCTCCTCCTACTCCTTCTCCAATTCCTGCTCCTTCTGCTCCTCCTCCTCCTCATCCTTGTCCTCCAGCTTCTTCTCCAACTCCTTCTCCTACTCCCCCTGCTGGTTCTTCTCCGCCTCGTGCTTCTTCTCCACCTATTGCTTCTTTTCCACCTCCTGTTCCTTCTCTTCCTCCTGCTCCTTCTCCACTTCCTCCTCCTCCTCCACCTCCTTCTCCACCTCCTGCTACTTCTTCTTCTCCTGCTCCTTCTCCTCCACCTGCTCCATCTCCTCCTCCTGCTTCTTCTCCACCTCCTGTTCCTTCTCCTCCTCCTCCTTCTCCACCTCCTTCTCCTCCTCCACCTCCTTCTCCTCCTCCTGCTCCTTGTCCATCTCCTGCTCCTTCTCCTCATCTTGCGCCTTCTCCACCTCTTGCTCCTTCTCCTCCTCCTGCTCCTACTCCTCCTCCTGCTCCTTCTTCTTCTCCTGCTCCTTCTCCACTCCAGCTCCATCTCCACCTCCTGCTCCTTCTCCTCCTCCTGCTCATTTTTCTTCTCCTGCTCCTTCTCCACTCCTGGTCCATCTCCACCTCCTGCTCCTTCTCCTCCTCCTGCTCCTTCTCCTCCTCCTGCTCTTTCTCCACCTCCTGCTCCTTGTCTCCCTCCGGCTCCTTCTTCACCTCCTGCTCCTTCTTCACCTCCTGCTCCTTCTCCACCTCATGCTCCTTCTCCACCTCATGCTCCTTCTCCACCTCATGCTCCTTCTCCACCTCCTGCTCCTTCTCCACCTTATGCTCATTCTCCTACTCCTGTTCCGACTCCTCCTCCCGTTCCTTCTTCTTCTCCTGCTCCTTCTCCACTCCTGCTCCATCGCCACCTCCTGATCCTTCTCCTCCTCCTGCTACTTCTCCTCCTCCTGCTCCTTCTCCTCCTCCTGCGCCATCTCCACATCCTGCTCGTTCTCCTTCTCCTGCACCTCCTCCTCCTCCTGCTCCTTCTACTCCGCCTGCTCCTTCTTCTCCTCCTGCTCCTCCTCAATTCCTGCTCCATCTCCAGATCCTGCTCCTTCTCCTCCTCCTCCGCCTCCTGCTCCATCAACTCCTCCTGCTCCCCATCCTGCTCTTTCTCCACCTCCTGCTCCTCCTCCCCTTCTGCTCCTTCTCCCCCTCCTGCTCCTCCTCCCATTCTGCTCCTTCCCCACCTCCTGCTCAATCTCCTGCTCCATCTTGTTCTCAACCCCTGCGCCTTCTGTACCTCCTCATCATTCTCCACCTCCTGCTTCTTCTCCACTTTTGCTCAATCTCCACTTCATGCTCCTTCTCCCGCTTCAGATCCTTCTCCCGCTTCTGCTCCTTCTCCTTCTGCTGCAACTTCTCCAGCTCCTTCTCCTGCTCCTTCTCCACGTCCTGCTCCTTCTCCACCTCCTGCTCCTTCTCCTCATCTTGCGCCTTCTTCACCTCCTGCTCCTTCTCCTCCTCCTGCTCCTTCTCCTCCTCCTGCTCCTTCTGCAGCTCCTCCCGCTTCTCATCCTCCTGCTCCTCCTCCTCATCTTGCGCCTTCTCCTTCTCCCCCTCCTTCTCCTCCCCCTGCTCCTTCTCCACGTCCTGCTCCTTCTCCACCTCCTGCTCCTTCTCCACCTGCTGCTCATCCTCCACCTTCTCCTTTTCCTCCTCCTCCTGCTCCTTCAGCTCCTCCAGCTCACCCTCCTCCTCTTGCTCACACTCCTGCTGCTGCTCCTTCTCCACATACTGCTCCTTCCCCACCTCTTGCTCCATCTCCTCCTCCTTCTTGTTCACCACCCCTGCTCCTTCTCAACCTACTTATCATTCTCCACCTCCTGCTCCTTCTCCTCTTCATGCTCCTTCTCCCGCTCCTGCTCCTACTCCCGCTTCTGCTCCTTCTCACGCTGCTGCTCCTTCTGCCGCTTCAGCTCCTTCTCCCGCTTCTGCTCCTTCTCCACCTCCTGCTCCTTCTCCTCATCTTGCGCCTTCTCCACCTCTTGCTCCTTCTCCTCCTCCTGCTCCTACTCCTCCTCCTGCTCCTTCTTCTTCTCCTGCTCCTTCTCCACTCCAGCTCCATCTCCACCTCCTGCTCCTTCTCCTCCTCCTGCTCCTTCTTCTTCTCCTGCTCCTTCTCCACTCCTGCTCCATCTCCACCTCCTGCTCCTTCTCCTCCTCCTGCTCCTTCTCCTCCTTCTGCTCTTTCTCCACCTCCTGCTCCTTGTCTCCCTCCTGCTCCTTCTTCACCTCCTGCTCCTTCTCCACCTCATGCTCCTTCTCCACCTCATGCTCCTTCTCCACCTCATGCTCCTTCTCCACCTCCTGCTCCTTCTCCACCTTCTGCTCATTCTCCTACTCCTGTTCCGACTCCGCCTCCCGTTCCTTCTTCTTCTCCTGCTCCTTCTCCACTCCTGCTCCATCGCCACCTCCTGATCCTTCTCCTCCTCCTGCTACTTCTCCACCTCCTGATCCTTCTCCTCCTCCTGCTACTTCTCCTCCTCCTGCTCCTTCTCCTCCTCCTGCTCCATCTCCAGATCCTGCTCCTTCTCCTCCTCCTCCGCCTCCTGCTCCATCAACTCCTCCTGCTCCCCATTCTGCTCTTTCTCCACCTCCTGCTCCTCCTCCCCTTCTGCTCCTTCTCCCCCTCCTGCTCCTCCTCCCATTCTGCTCCTTCCCCACCTCCTGCTCAATCTCCTGCTCCATCTTGTTCTCAACCCCTGCGCCTTCTGTACCTCCTCATCATTCTCCACCTCCTGCTTCTTCTCCACTTTTGCTCAATCTCCACTTCATGCTCCTTTTCCCGCTTCAGATCCTTCTCCCGCTTCTGCTCCTTCTCCTTCTGCTGCAACTTCTCCAGCTCCTTCTCCTGCTCATTCTCCACGTCCTGCTCCTGCTCCACCTCCTGCTCCTTCTCCTCATCTTGCGCCTTCTTCACCTCCTGCTCCTTCTCCTCCTCCTGCTCCGTCTCCTCCTCCTGCTCCTTCTCCTCCTCCTGCTCCTTCTGCAGCTCTTGCCGCTTCTCATCCTCCTGCTCCTTCTCCTCCTCCTGCTCCGTCACCTTCTCCCCCTCCTTCTCCTCCCCCTGCTCCTTCTCCACGTCCTGCTCCTTCTCCACCTCCTGCTCCTTCTCCACCTGCTGCTCATCCTCCACCTTCTCCTTTTCCTCCTCCTCCTGCTCCTTCAGCTTCTCCAGCTCACCCTCCTCCTCTTGCTCACCCTCCTGCTGCTGCTCCTTCTCCACATACTGCTCCTTCCCCACCTCTTGCTCCATCTCCTCCTCCTTCTTGTTCACCACCCCTGCTCCTTCTCTACCTACTTATCATTCTCCACCTCCTGCTCCTTCTTCTCCTCCTTCTCCTCTTCCTGCTCCTTCTCCACCTCCTGCTCTTTGACTCCCTCCTGCTCCTTTTCTCCCTTCTGCTCCTTTTCTCCCTTCTGCTCCTTCTCCTCCTCCTGCTCCTTCTCCACCTCCTGTTCCTTCTCCTCCTCCTGATCTTTCTCCACCTCCTTCTCCTCCTCCACCTCCTTCTCCTCCTCCTTCTCCACTCCGGCTCCAGCTCCACCTCCTGCTCCTTCTTCTCCTCCTTCTCCTCCTCCTGCTCCTTCTCCACCTCCAGCTTCTTGTCTTCCTCCTGCTCATTTTCTCCCTCCTGCTCCTTCTCCACCTCCTGCTCCTTCTCGACCTCCTACTCCTTCTCCACCTCCTGCTCCATCTCCTCATCTTGCGCCATCTCCACCTCCTGCTCCTTCTCCTCCTTCTGCTCCTTCTCCTCCTCCTACTCCTTCTCCAATTCCTGCTCCTTCTGCTCCTCCTCCTCCTCATCCTTGTCCTCCAGCTTCTTCTCCAACTCCTTCTCCTACTCCCCCTGCTGGTTCTTCTCCACCTCGTGCTTCTTCTCCACCTATTGCTTCTTTTCCACCTCCTGTTCCTTCTCTTCCTCCTGCTCCTTCTCCACTTCCTCCTCCTCCTCCACCTCCTTCTCCACCTCCTGCTACTTCTTCTTCTCCTGCTCCTTCTCCTCCACCTGCTCCATCTCCTCCTCCTGCTTCTTCTCCACCTCCTGTTCCTTCTCCTCCTCCTGATCCTACTCCACGTCCTTCTCCTCCTCCATCTCCTTCTCCTCCTCCTGCTCCTTGTCCACCTCCGGCTCCATGTCGACCTCCTGCTCATTGTCCACCTCCTGCTCCGTGTCCACCTCCATCTCCTTCGACACCTCCTGCTCCTTGTCCACCTCCTGCTTATTGTACACCTCATGCTCCTTGTCCACCTAGTGCTCCTTCTCGCCCTCCTGCTCCTTCTCGCCCTCCTGCTCCTTCTCGCCCTCCTGCTCCTTCTTGCCCTCCTGCTCCTACTCACCCTCCTGCTCCTTCTCCACCTCCTGCTCCTTCTCGCCCTCCTGCTCCTGCTCCTCCTCCTGCATCTTCTCTAAATCCTTCTCATACTCGCCCTCCTGCTCCTTTTCCACCTCCTGCTCCTTCTGCACCACCTGCTCGTTCTCCACCTATGGCTTCTTCTCCTCCTCCTGTTCCTTGTCCACCTCCTGATCCTTCTCGCCCTCCTGCTACTTCCTGCCCTCCTGCTCCTTCTCCACCTCCTGCTCCTTATCGACTCCTGCTCATTCACCACCTCCTGCTCCTTCTTCTCCTCCTTCTCCTCTTCCTGCTCCTTCTCCACCTCCTGCTCTTTGACTCCCTCCTGCTCCTTTTCTCCCTTCTGCTCCTTTTCTCCCTTCTGCTCCTTCTCCACCTCCTGCTCCTTCTCCACCTCCTGCTCCATCACCACCTCCTGCCCCTTCTCCTTCTCCTGCTCCTAACCCACCTCCTTCTCATTGTCCACCTCCTGCTCTGTGTCCATCTCCTGATCCTTGTCCACCTCCTGCTCCTTGTGCACCTCCTGCTCCTTGTCCACCCAGTGCTCCTTCTCGCCTTCCTGCTCCTTCTCGTCCTCCAGCTCCTTCACGCCCCCCTGCTCCTTCCTGACCTCCTGCTCCTTGTCCACCTCCTGCTCCTTCTCCATTTCTGCTCATTCACCACATCCTGCTCCTTCTTCTTCTCCTTCTGCTCCTTCTCCACCTCCAGCTTCTTGTCTTCCTCCTGCTCCTTTTCTCCCTCCTGTTCCTTCTCCACCTCCTGCTCCTTCTCGACCTCCTACTCCTTCTCCACCTCCTGCTCCATCTCCTCATCTTGCGCCATCTCCACCTCCTGCTCCTTCTCCTCCTTCTGCTCCTTCTCCTCCTCCTACTCCTTCTCCAATTCCTGCTCCTTCTGCTCCTCCTCCTCCTCATCCTTGTCCTCCAGCTTCTTCTCCAACTCCTTCTCCTACTCCCCCTGCTGGTTCTTCTCCGCCTCGTGCTTCTTCTCCACCTATTGCTTCTTTTCCACCTCCTGTTCCTTCTCTTCCTCCTGCTCCTTCTCCACTTCCTCCTCCTCCTCCACCTCCTTCTCCACCTCCTGCTACTTCTTCTTCTCCTGCTCCTTCTCCTGCACCTGCTCCATCTCCTCCTCCTGCTTCTTCTCCACCTCCTGTTCCTTCTCCTCCTCCTGATCCTACTCCACGTCCTTCTCCTCCTCCATCTCCTTCTCCTCCTCCTGCTCCTTGTCCACCTCCGGCTCCATGTCGACCTCCTGCTCATTGTCCACCTCCTGCTCCGTGTCCACCTCCATCTCCTTCGACACCTCCTGCTCCTTGTCCACCTCCTGCTCATTGTACACCTCATGCTCCTTGTCCACCTAGTGCTCCTTCTCGCCCTCCTGCTCCTTCTCGCCCTCCTGCTCCTTCTCGCCCTCCTGCTCCTTCTTGCCCTCCTGCTCCTACTCACCCTCCTGGTCCTTTTCCGCCTCCTGCTCGTTCTCCACCTGTTGCTTCTTCTCCACCTCCTCTTCCTTCTCCTCCTCCACCTCCTTCTCCTCCTCCTGTTCCTTGTCCACCTCCTGCTCCTTGTCCACCTGCTGCTCCTTGTCCAACTCCTGCTCCTTGTCCACCTCCTGCTCCTTCTCGACTCCTGCTCATTCACCACCTCCTTCTCCTTCTTCTCCTACTTCTCCTCCTCCTGCTCCTTCTCCACCTCCTCTTCATTCTCCAACTCGTGCTCCTTCTCCACTTTTGCTCAACCTCCTCCTCCTGCTCCTTCTCCACTACATGCTCCTTCTCCCGCTCCTGCTCCTACTCCCGCTTATGCTCCTTCTCCCGCTCCTGCTCCGTCTCCTCTTGCTGCTACTTCTCCTCCTGCTGCTTCTTCTGCTCCTGCTGTTACTTCTTCACCTCTTTCTCCTGCTCCTTCTCCGCCTCCTGCTCCATGTCTCCCTCCTGCTCCTTGTCCAGCTACTGCTCCTTTTCCACCTCCTGCACCTTCTCCGCCTCCTGCTCCTTCTCCACATATTGCTTCTTTTCCACCTCCTGTTCCTTCTCTTCCTCCTGCTCCTTCTCCACCTCCTTCTCCTCCTCCACCTCCTTCTCCTCCTCCTGCTACTTCTTCTTCTCCTACTCCTTCTCCTCCTCCTGCTCCTTCTCCTCCTCCTGCTACTTCTCCTCCTCCTGCTTCTTCTCCACCTCCTGTTCCTTCTCCTCCTCCTGATCCTTCTCCACGTCCTTCTCCTCCTCCATCTCCTTCTCCTCCTGCTGCTCCTAGTCCACCTCCTGCTCCATATCTACCTCCTGCTCCTTGTCCACCTCAGGCTCCATGTCCACCTCCTGCTCATTGTCCACCTCCTGCTCCGTGTCCACCTCCTGATCCTTGTCCACCTCCTGCTCATTGTACACCTCCTGCTCCTTGTTCACCCAGTGCTCCATCTCGCCCTCCTGCTCCATCTCGTCCTCCAGCTCCTTCTCGTCCTCCTGCTCCTTCTCGCCCTCCTGCTCCTTCTCGCCCTCCTGCTCCTTCTCGCCCTCCTGCTCCTTCTCGCCTTCCTGCTCCTTCTCGCCCTCCTGCTCCTTCTCGCCCTCCTGCTCCTTCTCCACCTCCTGCTCCTTCTCCACCTCCTGCTCCTTCTTCTCCTCCTGCTCCTGCTCCTCCTCCTGCATCTTCTCTAAATCCTTCTCATACTCGCCCTCCTGGTCCTTTTCCGCCACCTGCTCGTTCTCCACCTGTTCCTTCTTCTCCTCCTCCTGTTCCTTGTCCACCTCCTGCTCCATCTCCTCCTCCTGCTCCTTCTCCACCTCCTGTTCCTTCTCCTCCTCCTGATCTTTCTCCACCTCCTTCTCCTCCTCCACCTCCTTCTCCTCCTCCTTCTCCACTCCGGCTCCATCTCCACCTCCTGCTCCTTCTTCTCCTCCAGCTCCTTCTCCTCCTCCTGCTCCTTCTCCACCTCCTCTTCATTCTCCAACTCGTGCTCCTTCTCCACTTTTGCTCAACCTCCTCCTCCTGCTCCTTCTCCACTTCATGCTCCTTCTCCCGCTCCTGCTCCTACTCCCGCTTCTGCTCCTTCTCCCGCTCCTGCTCCGTCTCCTCTTGCTGCTACTTCTCCTCCTGCTGCTTCTTCTGCTCCTGCTGCTACTTCTTCACCTCTTTCTCCTGCTCCTTCTCCACCTCCTGCTCCATGTCTCCCTCCTGCTCCTTCTCCACCGACTGCTTCTTTTCCATCTCCTGTTCCTTCTCTTCCTCCTGCTCCTTCTCCACCTCCTTCTCCTCCTCCACCTCCTTCTCCTCCTCCTGCTACTTCTCCTCCTACTGCTCCTTCTCCTCCTCCTGCTTCTTCTCCTCCTCCTGCTTCTTCTCCACCTCCTGTTCCTTCTCCTCCTCATGATCCTTCTCCACGTCCTTCTCCTCCTCCATCTCCTTCTCCTCCTCCTGCTCCTTGTCCACCTCCTGCTCCTTATCTACCTCCTGCTCCTTGTCCACCTCCGGCTCCATGTCCACCTCCTGCTCATTGTACACCTCCTGCTCCTTCTCCACCTAGTGCTCCATCTCGCCCTCCTGCTCCATCTCGTCCTCCAGCTCCTTCTCGCCCTCCTGCTCCTTCTCGCCCTCCTGCTCCTTCTCGCCCTCCTGCTCATTCTCGCCCTCCTGCTCCTTTTCCACCTCCTGCTCCTTCTGCACCTCCTGCTCATTCTCCACCTCCTGCTCCTTCTTCACCTCCTGCTTCTGCTCCTCCTCCTGCTTCTTCTCCAACTCCTTCTCCTACTCGCCGTCCTGGTCCTTTTCAGCCACCTGCTCGTTCTCCACCTGTTGCTTCTTTTCCTCCTGTTCCTTGTCCACCTCCTGCTCCTTGTCCACCTCCTGCTCCTTGTCCACCTCCTGCTCCTTGTCCACCTCCTGCGCCTTGTCCGCCTCCTGCTCCTTGTCCACCTCATGATCCTTGTCCACCTCCTGATCCTTCTCGCCCTCCTGCTACTTCCTGCCCTCCTGCTCCTTCTCCACCTCCTGCTCCTTCACCACCTCCTGCTCCTTCTTCTCCTCCTTCTCCTCTTCCTGCTCCTTCTCCACCTCCTGCTCTTTGACTCCATCCTGCTCCTTTTCTCCCTTCTGCTCCTTCTCCACCTCCTGCTCCTTCTCCACCTCCTGATCCATCTCCACCTCCTGCCCCTTCTCCTTCTCCTGCTCCTTCCCCACCTCCTTCTCATTGTCCACCTCCTGCTCTGTGTCCATCTCCTGATCCTTGTCCACCTCCTGCTCCTTGTGCACCTCCTGCTCCTTGTCCACCGAGTGCTCCTTCTCGCCTTCCTGCTCCTTCTCGTCCTCCAGCTCCTTCACGCCCCCCTGCTCCTTCCTGACCTCCTGCTCCTTGTCCACCTCCTGCTCCTTCTCCATTTCTGCTCATTCACCACCTCCTGCTCCTTCTTCTCCTCCTTCTCCTCCTCCTGCTCCTTCTCCACCTCCAGCTTCTTGTCTTCCTCCTGCTCATTTTCTCCCTCCTGCTCCTTCTCCACCTCCTGCTCCTTCTCGACCTCCTACTCCTTCTCCACCTCCTGCTCCATCTCCTCATCTTGCGCCATCTCCACCTCCTGCTCCTTCTCCTCCTTCTGCTCCTTCTCCTCCTCCTACTCCTTCTCCAATTCCTGCTCCTTCTGCTCCTCCTCCTCCTCATCCTTGTCCTCCAGCTTCTTCTCCAACTCCTTCTCCTACTCCCCCTGCTGGTTCTTCTCCGCCTCGTGCTTCTTCTCCACCTATTGCTTCTTTTCCACCTCCTGTTCCTTCTCTTCCTCCTGCTCCTTCTCCACTTCCTCCTCCTCCTCCACCTCCTTCTCCACCTCCTGCTACTTCTTCTTCTCCTGCTCCTTCTCCTCCACCTGCTCCATCTCCTCCTCCTGCTTCTTCTCCACCTCCTGTTCCTTCTCCTCCTCCTGATCCTTCTCCACGTCCTTCTCCTCCTCCATCTCCTTCTCCTCCTCCTGCTCCTTGTCCACCTCCGGCTCCATGTCGACCTCCTGCTCATTGTCCACCTCCTGCTCCGTGTCCACCTCCATCTCCTTCTCCACCTCCTGCTCTTTGTCCACCTCCTGCTCATTGTACACCTCCTGCTCCTTGTCCACCTAGTGCTCCTTCTCGCCCTCCTGCTCCATCTCCTCCTCCAGCTCCTTCTCGCCCTCCTGCTCCTTCTTGCCCTCCTGCTCCTACTCACCCTCCTGGTCCTTTTCCGCCTCCTGCTCGTTCTCCACCTGTTGCTTCTTCTCCACCTCCTGTTCCTTCTCCTCCTCCTGCTCCTTCTCCACCTCCTTTTCCTCCTCCACCTCCTTCTCCTCCTTCTGTTCCTTGTCGACCTCCTGCTCCATGTCCACCTCCTGCTCCTTGTCCAACTCCTGCTCCTTGACCAACTCCTGCTCCTTGTCCACCTCCTGCTCCTTCTCGACTCCTGCTCATTCACCACCTCCTGCTCCTTCTTCTCCTCCTTCTCCTCCTCCTGCTCCTTCTCCACCTCCTGCTCTTTGACTCCCTCCTGCTCCTTGTCTCCCTTCTGCTCCTTCTCACCCTCCTGCTCCTTCTCGGCCTCCTGCTCCTTCTCGGCCTCCTGCTCCTTCTCGCCCTCCTGCTCCTTTTCCACCTCCTGCTCCTTCTGCACCTCCTGCTCATTCTCCACATCCTGCTCCTTCTTCTCCTCCTGCTCCTGCTCCTCCTCCTGCTTCTTCTCCAACTCCTTCTCCTACTCGTGCTCCTGGTCCTTTTCAGCCACCTGCTCGTTCTCCACCTGTTGCTTCTTCTCCTCCTCCTGTTCCTTGTCCACCTCCTGCTCCGTGTCCACCTCCTGCTCCTTGTCCCCCTCCTGCTCCTTGTCCACCTCCTGCTCCTTGTCCACCTCCTGCTCCTTGTCCACCTCCTGCTCCTTCTCGCCCTCCTGCTACTTCCTGCCCTCCTGCTCCTTCTTCACATCCTGCTCATTCACCACCTCCTGCTCCTTCTTTTCCTCCTTCTCATTCTCCTCCTCCTGCTCCTTCTCCACCTCCGGCTCTTTGACTCCCTCCTGCTCCTTTTCTCCCTACTGCTCCTTCTCCACCTCCTGCTCCTTCTCCACCTCCTGCTATATCTCCACCTCCTGCTCCTTCTCCTTCCCCTGCTCCTTCCCCACCTCCTGCTCCTTCCCCACCTCCTTCTCCTTCTCCTCTTCTTGCGCCTTCTCCACCTCCTGCTCTTTCTTCATCTCCTGCTCCTTCTGCACTCCTGCTCCTTCTCCTCCTCCTGCTCCTTCTCCTCCTCCTGCTCCTTCTTCACGTCCTGCTCCTTCTCCACCTCCTGCTCCTTCTTCTCCTACTGCTCATACTCCTCCTCCTGCTTCTTCTCCAACGCCTTCACCTACTCCCCCTTCTGGTCCTTCTCCTCCACCTGCTCCTTCTCCTCCTCCTGCTCCTTCTCCACCTCCTTCTCCTTCTCCACCTCATGCTCCTTCTTCTCCTCCTGCTCATGCACCTCCTCCTGCTTCTTCTCCAACTCCTTCACCTGCTCCTCCTCCTGCTTCTTCTCCAACTCCTTCACCTACTCCCCCTTCTGGTCCTTCCCCACCTCCTGCTCCTTCTCCACCTCCTGCTCCTTCTCCACCTCCTTCTCCTTCTCCACCTCCTGTTCCTTCTCCTCCTCCTGCTCCGTCTCCACCTCCTTCTCCTCCTCCACCTCCTTCTCCTCCTGCTGCTCCTTGTCCACCTCCTGCTCCTTCTCCACCTCCTGCCCCTTCTCCTCATTTTCCGCCTTCTCCATCTCCTGCTCCTTCTCCTCCTGCTGCTCATACTCCTCCTCGCGCTGCTTCTACTTCTCCTGCTCCTCCTCCTCTTCTGCTCCTTCTCCACCTCCTGCTCCTTCTCCTCATCTTGCGCCTTCTCCACCTTCTGCTCCTTCTCCTCCTTCTGCTGGGAGTCCTCCTCCTGCTCCTTCTTCTTCTCCTGCTCCTTCTCCACTCCGGCTTCATCTCCACCTCCTGCTCCTTCTCCTTCTCCTGCTCCATCTCCACCTCCTGCTCCTCCTCCTCCTCTTCCTCCTGCTCCTTCTCCACCTCCTGCTCATTCTCCACCTCCTGCTCCTTGTCTCCCTCCTGCTCCTTCTCCACCTCCTGCTTCTTCTCCTCCTCCTGCTTCTACTACTCCTCCTGCTCCTTTTTCTTCTCCTGCTCCTTCTCCAATCCGGCTCCACCTTCACCTCCGGCTTCTTCTTCTCCTCCTGCTCCTTCTCCACCTCCTTCTCCTTCTCCTCTTCTTGCGCCTTCTCCACCTCCTGCTCCTTCTCCATTTCTGCTCATTCACCACTCCTGCTCCTTCTTCTCCTCCTTCTCCTCCTCCGGCTCCTTCTCCACCTCCTGCTTCTTGTCTTCCTCCTGCTCCTTTTCTCCCTCCTGCTCCTTCTCCACCTCCTGCTCCTTCTCCACTTCCTCCTCCTTCTCCACCTCCTGCTCCATCTCCTCATCTTGCGCCATCTCCACCTCCTGCTCCTTCTCCTCCTCCTGCTCCTTCTCCTCCTCCTGTTCCTTCTTCTTCTCCTGCTCCTTCTCCACCCCTGCTTATTCTCCTCCTCCTGCTCCTTTTCCTTCTCCTGCTCCTTCTCCGGCTCCTGCTCCTCCTCCTGCTCCTCCTCCTGCTGCTTGTACATCTCCTGCGCCTTGTCCACTCCTGCGCATTCTCGCCCTCCTGCTCCATCTGCCCTCCTGCTCCTTCTCGACCTCCTGCTCCTTTTCCACCTCCTGCTCCTTCTCCGCCTCCTGCTCCTCATCCTGCTCCTCCTCCTGCCCCTCCTCCTTCTCCTTCTCCTCCTCCTGCTCCTTTTCCACCTCCTGTTCCTTCTCCGCCTCCTGCTCCTCCTCCTTCTCCTCCACCTGCTGCTTCTCCACCTCCTGCTCGATGTCTCCCTCCTGCTCCATGTCTCCCTCCTGCTCCTTCTCCACCTACTGCTCCTTTTCCACCTCCTGCACCTTCTCCGCCTTCTGCTCCTCCTCCTTCTCCTCCACCTGCTCCTTCTCCGCCTGCTGCTCCTTCTCCACCTATTGCTTCTTTTCCACCTCCTGTGCCTCCTCCACCTTCTTCTCCTCCTCCTGCTACTTCTTCTTATGCTGCTCCTTCTCCTCCTCCTGCTCCTTCTCCTCCTCCTGCTTCTTCTCCACCTCCTGATCCTTCTCCTCCTCCTGATCCTTCTCCACGTCCTTCTCCTCCTCCATCTCCATCTCCTCCTCCTGCTCCTTCTCCTCCTCCTGCTCCTTCTCCTCCTCCTGCTCCTTCTCCTCCTCCTGCTTCTTCTCCACCTCCTGTTTCTTCTCCACATCCTGTTCCTTCTCCTCCTCCTGATCTTTCTCCAGCTCCTTCTCCTCCTCCACCTCCTTCTCCTCCTCCTTCTCCACTCCGGCTCCATCTCCACCTCCTGCTCCTTCTTCTCCTCCAGCTCCTTCTCCTCCTCCTGCTCCTTCTCCACCTCCTCTTCATTCTCCAACTCTTGCTCCTTCTCCACTTTTGCTCAACCTCCTCCTCCTGCTCCTTCTCCACTACATGCTCCTTCTCCCGCTCCTGCTCCTACTCCCGCTTCTGCTCCTTCTCCCGCTCCTGCTCCGTCTCCTCTTGCTGCTACTTCTCCTCCTGCTGCTTCTTCTGCTCCTGCTGTTACTTCTTCACGTCTTTCTCCTGCTCCTTCTCCACCTCCTGCTCCATGTCTCCCTCCTGCTCCTTCTCCACCGACTGCTTCTTTTCCACCTCCTGTTCCTTCTCTTCCTCCCGCTCCTTCTCCACCTCCTTCTCCTCCTCCACCTCCTTCTCCTCCTCCTGCTACTTCTTCTTCTCCTGATCCTTCTCCTCCTCCTGCTCCTTCTCCTCCTCCTGCTCCTTCTCCTCCTCCTGCTTCTTCTCCACCTCCTGTTCCTTCTCCTCCTCCTGATCCTTCTCCACGTCCGTCTCCTCCTCCATCTCCTTCTCCTCCTCCTGCTCCTTGTCCACCTCCTGCTCCTTGTCCACCTCCTGCTCCTTATCTACCTCCTGCTCCTTGTCCACCTCCTGCTCCTTGTCCACCTCCTGCTCCTTGTCCACCTCCTGCTCCTTGTCCACCTCCGGTTCCATGTCCACCTCCTGCTCATTGTACACCTCCTGCTCCTTGTCCACCTAGTGCTCCATCTCGCCCTCCTGCTCCTTCTCGCCCTCCTGCTCCTTCTCGCCCTCCTGCTCCTACTCGCCCTCCTGCTCCTTTTCCACCTCCTGCTCCTTTTCCACCTCCTGCTCCTTCTGCACCTCCTGCTCATTCTCCACCTCCTGCTCCTTCTTCACCTCCTGCTTCTGCTCCTCCTCCTGCTTCTTCTCCAACTCCTTCTCCTACTCGCCCTCCTGGTCCTTTTCAGCCACCTGCTCGTTCTCCACCTGTTGCTTCTTCTCCTCCTCCTGTTCCTTGTCCACCTCCGGCTCCTTGTCCACCTCCTGCTCCTTGTCCACCTCCTGCTCCTTGTCCACCTCCTGCTCCTTGTCCACCTCCTGATCCTTCTCGCCCTCCTGCTACTTCCTGCCCTCCTGCTCCTTCTCCACCTCCTGCTCCTCCTGGACTCCTGCTCATTCACCACCTCCTGCTCCTTCTTCTCCTCCTTCTCCTCTTCCTGCTCCTTCTCCACCTCCTGCTCTTTGACTCCCTCCTGCTCCTTTTCTCCCTTCTGCTCCTTCTCCACCTCCTGCTCCTTCTCCACCTCCTGCTCCATCTCCACCTCCTGCCCCTTCTCCTTCTCCTGCTCCTACCCCACCTCCTTCTCATTGTCCACCTCCTGCTCTGTGTCCATCTCCTGATCCTTGTCCACCTCCTGATCCTTGTCCACCTCCTGCTCCTTGTGCACCTCCTGCTCCTTGTCCACCTAGTGCTCCTTCTCGCCTTCCTGCTCCTTCTCGTCCTCCAGCTCCTTCACGCCCCCCTGCTCCTTCCTGACCTCCTGCTTCTTGTCCACCTCCTGCTCGTTCTCCATTTCTGCTCATTCACTACCTCCTGCTCCTTCTTCTCCTCCTTCTCCTCCTGCTCCTTCTCCACCTCCAGCTTCTTGTCTTCCTCCTGCTCATTTTCTCCCTCCTGCTCCTTCTCCACCTCCTGCTCCTTCTCGACCTCCGACTCCTTCTCCACCTCCTGCTCCATCTCCTCATCTTGCGCCATCTCCACCTCCTGCTCCTTCTCCTCCTTCTGCTCCTTCTCCTCCTCCTACTCCTTCTCCAATTTCTGCTCCTTCTGCTCATCCTCCTCCTCATCCTCGTCCTCCAGCTTCTTCTCCAACTCCTTCTCCTACTCCCCCTGCTGGTTCTTCTCCGCCTCGTGCTTCTTCACCACCGATTGCTTCTTTTCCACCTCCTGTTCCTTCTCTTCCTCCTGCTCCTTCTCCACTTCCTCCTCCTCCTCCACCTCCTTCTCCACCTCCTGTTCCTTCTCCTCCTCCTGCTCCGTCTCCACCTCCTTCTCCTCCTCCACCTCCTTCTCCTCCTCCTGTTCCTTGTCGACCTCATGCTCCATGTCCACCTCCTGCTCCTTGTCCACCTCCTGCTCCTTGACCAACTCCTGCTCCTTGTCCACCTCCTGCTCCTTCTCGACTCCTGCTCATTCACAAACTCCTGCTCCTTCTTCTCCTCCTTCTCCTCCTCCTGCTCTTTCTCCACCTCCTGCTCTTTGACTCCCTCCTGCTCCTTGTCTCCCTTCTGCTCCTTCTCCACCTCCTGCTCCTTCTCGCCCTCCTGCTCCTTCTCGACCTCCTGCTCCTTCTCGCCCTCCTGCTCCTTCTCGCCCTCCTGCTCCTTTTCCACCTCCTGCTCCTTCTGCACCTCCTGCTCATTCTCCACCTCCTGCTCCTTCTTCTCCTCCTGCTTCTGCTCCTCCTCCTGCTTCTTCTCCAACTTCTTCTCCTACTCGCCCTCCTGGTCCTTTTCAGCCACCTGCTCGTTCTCCACCTGTTGCTTCTTCTCCTCCTCGTGTTCCTTGCCCACCTCCTGCTCCTTGTCCACCTCCTGCTCCTTGTCCACCTCCTGCTCCTTGTCCACCTCCTGCTCCTTCTCGCCGTCCTGCTACTTCCTGCCCTCCTGCTCGTTCTTCTCCTCCTGCTCAACATCCTCCTCTTGCTTCTTCTCCAATTCCTTCCACTACTCCCCCCCTGGTCCTTCTCTGCCTCCTGCTCCGTCTCACCCTCCTGCTCCTTCTCATCCCCCTCCTCCTGCTCCTGCTCCTTCTCCACCTGCTGCTCAACTTCCATCTCCTGCTCCTTCTCCTCCTCCTGCTCCTTCTCTTCCTCCTGCTCCGTCTCCTCCTCCTGCTCCTTCTCCACCTCTTGCTCATTCTCCTCTTCTTGCTCCATCTCCACCTCCTGCTCCTTCTCCTCCTCCTGCTCCTTCTCCACCTCCTGCTCCTTGTCCACCTCCTGCTCAACCTCCACCAACTGATCCTTCTACACCTGCACCTCCTGCTCCTTTTTCTCCTCCTACTCAACCTCCTCCTCCTGCTTCTTCTCCAACTCCTTCTCCTACTCCCCCTCCTGGTCCTTCTCCTACTCCTGCTCCTTCTCCTCCTGCTGCTCCTTCTCCACCTCCTCATCATTCTCCAATTTTGCTCAACCTCCTCCTCCTGCTCCTTCTCCATTTCATGCTCCTGCTCCCGCTCCTGCTCCTACTCCCGCTTCTGCTCCTTCTCCTGCTCCTGCTCCGTCTCCTCTTTGCTGCGACTTCTCCTCCTGCTGCTTCTTCTGCTCCTGCTGCTACGTCTTCACCTCTTCCTCCTGCTCCTTCTCCACCTCCTGCTCCTTCTCCACTCCTGCTCATTCACCACCTCCTGCTCCTTCTTCACCTCCTTCTCCTCTACCTGCTCCTTCTCGCCCTCCTGCTCCATTTCGCCCTCCTGCTCCTTCTCGACCTCCTGCTCCTTTTACACCTCCTGCTCCTGCTCCTCGTCCTGCTCCTCGTCCTGCTCCTCGTCCTGCTCCTCCTCCTGCTCCTCCTCCTTCTTCTTCTCCTCCTCCTGCTCCTTTTCCACCTCCTGCACCTTCTCCGCCTCCTGCTCCTCCTCCTTCTCCTCCACCTGCTCCTTCTCCGCCTGCTGCTCCTTCTCCACCTATTGCTTCTTTTCCACCTCCTGTTCCTCCTCCACCTTCTTCTCCTCCTCCTGCTCCTTCTCCTCCTCCTGCTTCTTCTCCACCTCCTGTTCCTTCTCCTCCTCCTGATCCTTCTCCACGTCCTTCTCCTCCTCCATCTACTTCTCCTCCTCCTGCTCCTTGTCCACCTCCTGCTCCTTATCTACCTC
Source organism: Heptranchias perlo (assembly GCF_035084215.1). Lineage (NCBI taxonomy): Eukaryota > Metazoa > Chordata > Chondrichthyes > Hexanchiformes > Hexanchidae > Heptranchias > Heptranchias perlo. Next base: position 37,108,471 of record NC_090354.1, on the reverse strand, counting down.
CTGCTCCTTGTCCACCTCCGGCTCATTGTCCATCTCCTGCTCCGTGTCCACCTCCTGATCCTTGTCCACCTCCTGCTCATTGTACACCTCCTGCTCCTTGTCCACCTAGTGCTCCATCTCGCCCTCCTGCTCCATCTCGTCCTCCAGCTCCTTCTCGCCCTCCTGCTCCTTCTCGCCCTCCTGCTCCTTCTCGCCCTCCTGCTCCTTCTCGCCCTCCTGCTCCTTCTCCACCTCCTGCTCCTTCTCCACCTCCTGCTCCCTCTTCTCCTGCTCCTGCTCCTCCTCCTGCTTCTTCTGCAAATCCTTCTCATACTCGCCCTCCTGGTCCTTTTCCGCCACCTGCTCGTTCTCCACCTGTTGCTTATTCTCCTCCTCCTGTTCCTTGTCCACCTCCTGCTCCTTCTCCTCCTCCTGCTCCTTCTCCTCCTCCTACTCCTTCTCCTCCTCCTGCTCCCTCTCCAACTCCTGCTCCTTCTCCGCCTCCTGCTCCTTGTCCACCTCCTGCTCCTTGTCCACCTCCTGCTCCTTGTCCATCTCCTGCTCCTTTTCCACCTCCTGCTCCTTCTCCTCCTCCTGCTCATTCTCCACCTCCTGCTCCTTCTCAACGTCTGGCTCCATCTCCTCCTCCTGCTCATTCTTCTCTTCGTGCTCCTTCTCCTTCTCCTGCTCCTTCTCCTCGTCCTGCTCCTTCTCTCCTCCTCCTGCGCCTTCTCTTCCTCTGCTCAACCTACTCCTCCTGCTCCTTCTTCTCTTCCTGCTCCTTCTCCGCCTCCTGCTACTCCTCCACCTCATGCTCCTCCACCACATTCAGCTCCACCTCCACCTTCTGCTGCTTCCCCTCCACCTGCTCCATCTCCAATTTGTGCTCAACCTCCCCATCCTGCTCCTTCTCCCCCTCATGCTCCTGCCTTGCCTGCTGCTCCTTCTCCCGTCTTGCTCCTTGACCCCCTCCTGCTCCTGCTCCTACTCTACCTCCTGCTCCTTCTCCGTCTCCTGCTCCTTCTCCTCGTCAAGCTCAACCTCTTCCGACTGCTCCTTCTCCACCTCCTGCTCCTTCTCCACCTCCTGCTCCTTTTCCACCTCCTGCTCCTTCTCTACCTCCTGCTCCTTCTCCACCTCCTGCTCCATCTCCACCTCCTGCTCCTTCTCCACCTCCTCCTACTTCTCCGCCTCCTGCTCCTTCTCCACCTCCTGCCCCTTCTCCACCTCCTGCTCCTTTTCCACCTCCTGCTCCTTCTCCACCTCCTGCTCCTTCTCCACCTCCTGCTCCTTCTCCACCTCCTGCTCCTTCTCCACCTCCTACTCCTTCTCCACCTCCTGCTGCATCTCCACCTCCTGCTCCTTCTCCACCTCCTGCTGCATCTCCACCTCCTCCTGCTTCTTCTCCAACTCCTGATCAACCTCCTCCTCCTGCTCCTTCTCCTCCCCCTGCTCCAACTCCACCTCCTGCTACGTCTCCTCCTCCTGCTCCTTCTCCTCCTCCTGATCCTTCTGCTCCTCCTGATTCTTCTCCACCTCATGCTCCTTCTCCACTCCTGCTCATTCACAATCTCCTCTTCCTTCTTCTCCTCCTTCTCCTCCTCCTGCTCCTTCTCCACCTCCTCCTCCTTGTCTCAGTCCTGCTCTTTCTCCACCTCCTGCTCATTCTCCACCTGCTGTTCCTTCTCCACCTCCTGCTCCTTCTCCTCTTCTTGCTCCATCTCCTCCTCCTGCTCCTTCTCCTCCCCCTGCTCCATCTCCACCACCTGCTCCTTCTCCTCCTCCTGCTCCGATTCCTCCTCCTGCTTCTTCTTCTCCTGCTCCATCTCCACCTTCTGCTCCTTCGCCACCTCCTGCTCAACCTCCTCCTCCTGCTGCTTGTCCACCTCCTGCTCCTTGTCCACCTCCTGCGCATTCTCGCCCTCCTGCTGCATGTCGCCCACCTGCTGCTTCTCGATCTCCTGCTTCTTCTCGCCCTCCTGCTCCTTCTCGCCCTCCTGCTCCTTCTCCACCTCCTGCTCCTTCTCCACCTCCTGCTCCTTCGCCACCTCCTGCTCCTTCTCTACCTCCTGCTCCTTCTCCACCTCCTGCTCCATCTCCACCTCCTGCTCCTTCTCCACCTCCTCCTACTTCTCCGCCTCCTGCTCCTTCTCCACCTCCTGCCCCTTCTCCACCTCCTGCTCCTTCTCCACCTCCTGCTCCTTCTCCACCTCCTGCTCCTTCTCCACCTCCTGCTCCTTCTCCACCTCCTGCTCCTTCTCCACCTCCTGCTCCTTCTCCACCTCCTGCTGCATCTCCACCTCCTGCTCCTTCTCCACCTCCTGCTGCATCTCCACCTCCTCCTGCTTCTTCTCCAACTCCTGATCAACCTCCTCCTCCTGCTCCTTCTCCTCCCCCTGCTCCAACTCCACCTCCTGCTACGTCTCCTCCTCCTGCTCCTTCTCCTCCTCCTGATCCTTCTCGCCCTCCTGCTCCTTCTCCACCTCCTGCTCCTTCTCCACTCCTGCTCATTCACCACCTCCTGCTCCTTCTTCTCCTCCTTCTCTTCCTCCTGCTCCTTCTCCACATCCTGCTGCTTGTCTCCCTCCTCCTCCTTCTCTCCTTCCTTCTCCTTCTCCACCTCCTGCTCGTTCTCATTCTCCTGCTCCTCCTCCTCATCTTGCGCCTTCTCCTTCTCCTACCTCTTCTCCTCCTCCTGCTTCTACTCCTCCTCCTGCTCCTTTATTCTTCTGCTGCTCCTCCTCCAATCCTGCTCCATCTCCACCTCCTGCTACTTCTCCTCCTCCTGCTCCTTCTCCTCCTCCTGATCCGTCTCCTCCTCCTGCTCCTTCTCCTCCTCCTGATCCTTCTCCTCCTCCTGCTCCTTCTTCTACTCCTGCTCCTGCTCATCCTCCTGCTTCTTCTCCAACTTATTCTACTACTCACCCTCCTGGTCCTTCGTTGCCTCCTGCTCCTTCTCAACCGATTGCTTCTTCTCCACCTCCTGTTCCTTCTCCTCCTCCTCCTTCTCCACCTCCTTCTCCTCCTCCACCTCCTTCTCCTCCTCCTGCTCCTTGTCCATCTCCTGCTCCTTCTCCTCATCTTGCGCCTTCTCCACCTCTTGCTCCTTCTCCTCCTCCTGCTCCTACTCCTCCTCCTGCTCCTTCTTCTTCTCCTGCTCCTTCTCCACTCCAGCTCCATCTCCACCTCCTGCTCCTTCTCCTCCTCCTGCTAATTTTTCTTCTCCTGCTCCTTCTCCACTCCTGGTCCATCTCCACCTCCTGCTCCTTCTCCTCCTCCTGCTCCTTCTCCTCCTCCTGCTCTTTCTCCACCTCCTGCTCATTGTCTCCCTCCTGCTCCTTCTTCACCTCCTGCTCCTTCTTCACCTCCTGCTCCTTCTCCACCTCATGCTCCTTCTCCACCTCATGCTCCTTCTCCACCTCATGCTCCTTCTCCACCTCCTGCTCCTTCTCCACCTTATGCTCATTCTCCTACTCCTGTTCCGACTCCTCCTCCCGTTCCTTCTTCTTCTCCTGCTCCTTCTCCACTCCTGCTCCATCGCCACCTCCTGATCCTTCTCCTCCTCCTGCTACTTCTCCTCCTCCTGCTCCTTCTCCTCCTCCTGCTCCATCTCCAGATCCTGCTCCTTCTCCTCCTCCTCCGCCTCCTGCTCCATCAACTCCTCCTGCTCCCCATTCTGCTCTTTCTCCACCTCCTGCTCCTCCTCCCCTTCTGCTCCTTCTCCCCCTCCTGCTCCTCCTCCCATTCTGCTCCTTCCCCACCTCCTGCTCAATCTCCTGCTCCATCTTGTTCTCAACCCCTGCGCCTTCTGTACCTCCTCATCATTCTCCACCTCCTGCTTCTTCTCCACTTTTGCTCAATCTCCACTTCATGCTCCTTTTCCCGCTTCAGATCCTTCTCCCGCTTCTGCTCCTTCTCCTTCTGCTGCAACTTCTCCAGCTCCTTCTCCTGCTCATTCTCCACGTCCTGCTCCTGCTCCACCTCCTGCTCCTTCTCCTCATCTTGCGCCTTCTTCACCTCCTGCTCCTTCTCCTCCTCCTGCTCAGTCTCCTCCTCCTGCTCCTTCTCCTCCTCCTGCTCCTTCTGCAGCTCTTGCCGCTTCTCATCCTCCTGCTCCTTCTCCTCCTCCTGCTCCGTCACCTTCTCCCCCTCCTTCTCCTCCCCCTGCTCCTTCTCCACGTCCTGCTCCTTCTCCACCTCCTGCTCCTTCTCCACCTGCTGCTCATCCTCCACCTTCTCCTTTTCCTCCTCCTCCTGCTCCTTCAGCTCCTCCAGCTCACCCTCCTCCTCTTGCTCACCCTCCTGCTGCTGCTCCTTCTCCACATACTGCTCCTTCCCCACCTCTTGCTCCATCTCCTCCTCCTTCTTGTTCACCACTCCTGCTCCTTCTCTACCTACTTATCATTCTCCACCTCCTGCTCCTTCTCCTCTTCATGCTCCTTCTCCCGCTCCTGCTCCTACTCCCGTTTCTGCTCCTTCTCACGCTGCTGCTCCTTCTCCCGCTTCAGCTCCTTCTCCCGCTTCTGCTCCTTCTCCACCTCCTGCTCCTTCTTCACTCCTGCTCATTCACCACCTCCTGCTCCTCCTTCTCTTCCTTCTTCTCCTCCTGCTCTTTCTCCACCACCTGCTCCTTATCTCGCTCCTGCTCCTTCTTCTTCTCCTGCTCCTTCTTCTTCTCCTGCTCCTTCTCCACTCCAGCCCCATCTCCACCTCCTGCTCCTTCTCCTCCTCCTGCTCCTTCTCCTCCTCCTGCTCCTTCTCCTTCCCGTGCTCCATCTCATCCTCCTGCTCCTTCTCATCCCCCTCCTCCTGCTCCTTCTCCACCTCCTGCTCAACCTCCATCTCCTGCTCCATCTCCTCCTCCTTCTCCTTCTACTCCTCCTGCTCCTTCTCCTCCTCCTGCTGCTTCTCCACCTACTGCTCCTTCTCCACCTCCTCCTCCTACTCCACTTCCTGCTCCTTCTCAGCCACCTCCTCCTGCTCATTCTCTACCTCCTGCTCAACCTCCACCAACTGCTCCTTCTACAGCTGCTCCTCCTGCTCCTTCTTCTCCTCCTGCTCAACCTCCTCCTCTTGCTTCTTCTCCAATTCCTTCCACTACTCCCCCCCTGGTCCTTCTCTGCCTCCTGCTCCGTCTCACCCTCCTGCTCCTTCTCATCCCCCTCCTCCTGCTCCTTCTCCACCTGCTGCTCAACTTCCATCTCCTGCTCCTTCTCCTCCTCCTGCTCCTTCTCCTCCTCCTGCTCCGTCTCCTCCTTCTGCTCCTTCTCCACCTCTTGCTCATTCTCCTCTTCTTGCTCCATCTCCACCTCCTGCTACTTCTCCTCCTCCAGCTCCTTCTCCACCTCCTGCTCCTTGTCCACCTCCTGCTCAACCTCCACCAACTGATCCTTCTACACCTGCACCTCCTGCTCCTTTTTCTCCTCCTACTCAACCTCCTCCTCCTGCTTCTTCTCCAACTCCTTCTCCTACTCCCCCTCCTGGTCCTTCTCCTACTCCTGCTCCTTCTGCTCCTCCTGCTCCTTCTCCACCTCCTCATCATTCTCCACTTTTGCTCAACCTCCTCCTCCTGCTCCTTCTCCATTTCATGCTCCTGCTCCCGCTCCTGCTCCTACTCCCGCTTCTGCTCCTTCTCCTGCTCCTGCTTCGTCTCCTCTTTGCTGCGATTTCTCCTACTGCTGCTTCTACTGCTCCTGCTGCTACTTCTTCACCTCTTCCTCCTGCTCCTTCTCCACCTCCTGCTCCTTCTCCACTCCTACTCATTCACCACCTCCTGCTCCTTCTTCACCTCCTTCTCCTCCACCTGCTCCTTCTCGCCCTCCTGCTCCATTTCGCCCTCCTGCTCCTTCTCGACCTCCTGCTCCTTTTACACCTCCTGCTCCTGCTCCTCGTCCTGCTCCTCGTCCTGCTCCTCGTCCTGCTCCTCCTCCTGCTCCTCCTCCTTCTCCTTCTCCTCCTCCTGCTCCTTTTCCACCTCCTGCACCTTCTCCGCCTCCTGCTCCTCCTCCTTCTCCTCCACCTGCTCCTTCTCCGCCTGCTGCTCCTTCTCCACCTATTGCTTCTTTTCCACCTCCTGTTCCTCCTCCACCTTCTTCTCCTCCTCCTGCTACTTCTTCTTCTCCTGCTCCTTTCTCCACCTCCTGTTCCTTCTCCTCCTCCTGATCCTTCTCCACGTCCTTCTCTTCCTCCATCTCCATCTCCTCCTTCTGCACCTTCTCCTCCACCTGCTCCTTCTCCTCCTCCTGCTCCTTCTCCTCCTCCTGTTTGTTCTCCACCTCCTTCTCCTCCTCCACCTCCTTCTCCTCCTCCTTCTTCGCTCCGGCTCCATCTCCACCTCCTGCTCCTTCTTCTCCTCCAGCTCCTTCTCCTCCTCCTGCTCCTTCTCCACCTCCTCTTCATTCTCCAACTCGTGCTCCTTCTCCACTTTTGCTCAACCTCCTCCTCCTGCTCCTTCTCCATTTCATGCTCCTGCTCCCGCTCTTGCTTCTACTCCCGCTTCTGCTCCTTCTCCTGCTCCTGCTCCGTCTCCTCTTTGCTGCGACTTCTCCTCCTGCTGCTTCTTCTGCTCCTGCTGCTACTTCTTCACCTCTTCCTCCTGCTCCTTCTCCACCTCCTGCTCCTTCTCCACTCCTGCTCATTCACCACCTCCTGCTCCTTCTTCACCTCCTTCTCCTCCACCTGCTCCTTCTCGCCCTCCTGCTCCATTTCGCCCTCCTGCTCCTTCTCGACCTCCTGCTCCTTTTACACCTCCTGCTCCTGCTCCTCGTCCTGCTCCTCGTCCTGCTCCTCGTCCTGCTCCTCGTCCTGCTCCTCCTCCTTCTCCTTCTCCTCCTCCTGCTCCTTTTCCACCTCCTGCACCTTCTCCGCCTCCTGCTCCTCCTCCTTCTCCTCCACCTGCTCCTTCTCCACCTGCTGCTCCTTCTCCACCTATTGCTTCTTTTCCACCTCCTGCTCCATGTCTCCCTCCTGCTCCTTGTCCAGCTACTGCTCCTTTTCCACCTCCTGCACCTTCTCCGCCTCCTGCTCCTTCTCCACATATTGCTTCTTTTCCACCTCCTGTTCCTTCTCTTCCTCCTGCTCCTTCTCCACCTCCTTCTCCTCCTCCACCTCCTTCTCCTCCTCCTGCTACTTCTTCTTCTCCTACTCCTTCTCCTCCTCCTGCTCTTTCTCCTCCTCCTGCTCCTTCTCCTCCTCCTGCTTCTTCTCGACCTCCTGTTCCTTCTCCTACTCCTGATCCTTCCCCACGTCCTTCTCCTCCTCCATCTACTTCTCCTCCTCCTGCTCCTTGTCCACCTCCTGCTCCTTGTCCACCTCGTGCTCCTTGTCCACCTCCGGCTCAATGTCCACCTCCTGCTCATTGTCCACCTCCTCCTCCGTGTCCACCTCCTGATCCTTGTCCACCTCCTGCTCATTGTAAACCTCCTGCTCCTTGTCCACCTAGTGCTCCATCTCGCCCTCCTGCTCCATCTCGTCCTCCAGCTCCTTCTCGCCCTCCTGCTCCTTCTCGCCCTCCTGCTCCTTCTCGCCCTCCTGCTCCTTCTCGCCCTCCTGCTCCTTCTCGCCCTCCTGCTCCTTCTCCACCTCCTGCTCCTTCTCCACCTCCTGCTCCTTCTCCACCTCCTGCTCCCTCTTCTCCTCCTGCTCCTGCTCCTCCTCCTGCTTCTTCTGCAAATCCTTCTCATACTCGCCCTCCTGATCCTTTTAGCCACCTGCTCGTTCTCCACCTGTTGCTTCTTCTCCTCCTCCTGTTCCTTTTCCACCTCCTGCTCCTTCTCCTCCTCCTGCTCCTTCTCCTCCTCCTACTCCTTCTCCTCCTCCTGCTCCCTCTCCAACTCCTGCTCCTTCTCCGCCTCCTGCTCCTTCTCCGCCTCCTGCTCCTTGTCCACCTCCTGCTCCTTGTCCACCTCCTGCTCCTTGTCCATCTCCTGCTCCTTTTCCACCTCCTGCTCCTTCTCCTCCTCCTGCTCCTTCTCCACCTCCTGCTCCTTATTCTCCTCCTGCTCCTGCTCCTCCTCCTGCTTCTTCTCCAACTCCTTCTCCTACTCGCCCTCCTGGTCCTTTTCAGCCACCTGCTCGTTCTCCACCTGTTGCTTCTTCTGCTCCTCCTGCTCCTTGTCCACCTCCTGCTCCTTCTCCACCTACAGCTCCTTCTCCACTCCTGCTCATTCACCACCTCCTGCTCCTTCTTCTCCTCCTTCTCCTTCTCCTCCTCCTGCTCCTTCTCTACCTCCATCTCTTTGACTCCCTCCTGCTCCTTATCTCCCTCCTGCTCCTTTTCCACCTCCTGCTGCTACGCCCCCTGCTGGTCCTTCTCCGCCTCCTGCTTCTTCTCCACCTATTGCTTCTTTTCCACCTCCTGTTCCTTCTCTTCCTCCTGCTCCTTCTCCACCTCCTCCTCCTCCTCCACCTCCTTCTCCTCCTCCTGCTCCTTCTTCTTCTCCTGCTCCTTCTCCTCCTCCTGCTCCTTCTCCACCTCCTGCTCCTTGTCCACCTCCTGCTCCTTGTCCAACTCCTGCTCTTTGACCACCTCCTGCTCCTTCTTCCCCTCCTTCTCCTCCTCCTGCTCCTGCTCCACCTCCTGCTCTTTGATTCCCTCCTGATCCTTGTCTCCATTCTGCTCCTTCTCCACCTCCTGCTCCTTCTCCACCTCCTGCTCCATCTCCAACTCCTGCTCCTTCTCTTTCTCCTGATCCTTCCCCACCTCCTTCTCATTGTCCACCTCCTGCTCTGTGTCCATCTCCTGATCCTTGTCCACCTCCTGCACCTTGTGCACCTCCTGCTCCTTGTCCACCTCGTGCTCCTTCTCGCCATCCTGCTCCTTCTCGTCCTCCAGCTCCTTCACGCCCTCCTGCTCCTTCCTGCCCTCCTGCTCATTGTCCACCTCCTGCTCCTTCTCCATTTCTGCTCATTCACCACCTCCTGCTCCATCTTCTCCTCCTTCTCCTCCTCCTGCTCCTTCTCCACCTCCTCCTCCTTCTCCACCTCCTGCTCTTTTCTCCCTCCTGCTCCTTCTCCACCTCCTGCTCCTTCTTGACCTCCTCCTCCTTCTCCACCTCCTGCTCCTTCTCGACCTCCTCCTCCTTCTCTTTCTCCTGTTCCTTCTTCTTCTCCTGCTCCTTCTCCACTCCTGCTCCTTCTCCTCCTCCTGCTCCTTTTCATTCTCCTGCTCCTTCTCCGGCTCCTGCTCCTCCTCCTGCTGCTTGTACATCTCCTGCGCCTTGTCCACTCCTGCGCCTTCTCGCCTTCCTGCTCCATCTCGCCCTCCTGCTCCTTCTCGACCTCCTGCTCCTTTTCCTCCTCCTGCTCCTTTTCCTCCTCCTGCTCCTTCCCCTTCTCCTCCTCCTTCTCCTTCTCCTCCTCCTGCTCCTTTTCCACCTCCTGCTCCTTCTCCGCCTCCTGCTCCTCCTCCTTCTCCTCCTCCTGCTCCTTCTCTACATCCTGCTCCATGTCTCCCTCCTGCTCCTTCTCTACCGACTGCTCCTTTTCCACCTCCTGCACCTTCTCCGCCTCCTGCTCCTCCTCCTTCTCCTCCACCTGCTCCTTCTCCGCCTGCTGCTCCTTCTGCACCTATTGCTTCTTTTCCAACTCCTGTTCCTCCTCCACCTTCTTCTCCTCTTCCTGCTACTTCTTCTTAAGCTGCTCCTTCTCCTCCACCTGCTCCTTCTCCGCCTGCTGCTCCTTCTCCACCTATTGCTTCTTCTCCACCTCCTGCTCCTTCTCCTCCTCCTGCTCCTTCTCCTCCTTCTGTTCCTTCTTCTTCTCCTGCTCCTTCTCCACTCCTGCTCCTTCTCCTCCTCCTGCTCCTTTTCCTTCTCCTGCTCCTTCTCCGGCTCCTGCTCCTCCTCCTGCTCCTCCTCCTGCTGCTTGTACATCTCCTGCGCCTTGTCCACTCCTGCGCATTCTCGCCCTCCTGCTCCATCTGCCCTCCTGCTCCTTCTCGACCTCCTGCTCCTTTTCCACCTCCTGCTCCTTCTCCGCCTCCTGCTCCTCCTCCTGCTCCTCCTACTGCCCCTCCTCCTTCTCCTTCTCCTCCTCCTGCTCCTTTTCCACCTCCTGTTCCTTCTCCGCCTCCTGCTCCTCCTCCTTCTCCTCCACCTGCTCCTTCTCCACCTCCTGCTCCATGTCTCCCTCCTGCTCCTTCTCCACCTACTGCTCCTTTTCCACCTCCTGCACCTTCTCCGCCTCCTGCTCCTCCTCCTTCTCCTCCACCTGCTCCTTCTCCGCCTGCTGCTCCTTCTCCACCTATTGCTTCTTTTCCACCTCCTGTTCCTCCTCCACCACCTTCTCCTCCTCCTGCTACTTCTTATTAAGCTGCTCCTTCTCCTCCACCTGCTCCTTCTCCGCCTGCTGCTCCTTCTCCACCTATTGCTTCTTCTCCACCTCCTGTTCTTTCTCCTCCTCCTGATCCTTCTCCACGTCCTTCTCCTCCTCCATCTCCATCTCCTCCTCCTGCTCCTTCTCCTCCTCCTGCTCCTTTTCCTCCTCCTGCTCCTTCTCCTCCTCCTGCTTCTTCTCCACCTCCTGTTTCTTCTCCACCTCCTGTTCCTTCTCCTCCTCCTGATCTTTCTCCACCTCCTTCTCCTCCTCCACCTCCTTCTCCTCCTCCTTCTCCACTCCGGCTCCATCTCCACCTCCTGCTCCTTCATCTCCTCCAGTTCCTTCTCCTCCTCCTGCTCCTTCTCCACCTCCTCTTCATTCTCCAACTCGTGCTCCTTCTCCACTTTTGCTCAACCTCCTCCTCCTGCTCCTTCTCCACTTCATGCTCCTTCTCGACCACCTGCTCCTTCTCGACCTCCTGCTCCTTTTCCTCCTCCTGCTCCTTTTCCTCCTCCTGCTCCTTCTCCTTCTCCTCCTCCTTCTCCTTCTCCTCCTCCTGCTCCTTTTCCACCTCCTGCTCCTTCTTCGCCTCCTGCTCCTCCTCCTTCTCCTCCTCCTGCTCCTTCTCTACCTCCTGCTCCATGTCTCCCTCCTGCTCCTTCTCTACCGACTGCTCCTTTTCCACCTCCTGCACCTTCTCCGCCTCCTGCTCCTCCTCCTTCTCCTCCACCTGCTCCTTCTCCGCCGGCTGCTCCTTCTCCACCTATTGCTTCTTTTCCACCTCCTGTTCCTCCTCCACCTTCTTCTCCTCCTCCTGCTACTTCTTCTTAAGCTGCTCCTTCTCCTCCACGTGCTCCTTCTCCGCCTGCTGCTCCTTCTCCACCTATTACTTCTTCTCCACCTCCTGCTCCTTCTCCTCCTCCTGCTCCTTCTCCTCCTTCTGTTCCTTCTTCTTCTCCTGCTCCTTCTCCACTCCTGCTCCTTCTCCTCCTCCTGCTCCTTTTCCTTCTCCTGCTCCTTCTCCGGCTCCTGCTCCTCCTCCTGCTCCTTCTCCTGCTGCTTGTACATCTCCTGCGCCTTGTCCACTCCTGCGCATTCTCGCCCTCCTGCTCCATCTGCCCTCCTGCTCCTTCTCGACCTCCTGCTCCTTTTCCACCTCCTGCTCCTTCTCCGCCTCCTGCTCCTCCTCCTGCTCCTCCTCCTGCCCCTCCTCCTTCTCCTTCTCCTCCTCCTGCTCCTTTTCCACCTCCTGTTCCTTCTCCGCCTCCTGCTCCTCCTCCTTCTACTCCACCTGCTCCTTCTCCACCTCCTGCTCCATGTCTCCCTCCTGCTCCTCCTCCACCTACTGCTCCTTTTCCACCTCCTGCACCTTCTCCGCCACCTGCTCCTCCTCCTTCTCCTCCACCTGCTCCTTCTCCGCCTGCTGATCCTTCTCCACCTATTGCTTCTTTTCCACCTCCTGTTCCTCCTCCACCACCTTCTCCTCCTCCTGCTACTTCTTCTTAAGCTGCTCCTTCTCCTCCTCCTGCTCCTTCTCCTCCTCCTGCTTCTTCTCCACCTCCTGTTTCTTATCCACCTCCTGTTCCTTCTCCTCCTCCTGATCTTTCTCCACCTCCTTCTCCTCCTCCACCTCCTTCTCCTCCTCCTTCTCCACTCCGGCTCCATCTCCACCTCCTGCTCCTTCTTCTCCTCCAGCTCCTTCTCCTCCTCCTGCTCCTTCTCCACCTCCTCTTCATTCTCCAACTCGTGCTCCTTCTCCACTTTTGCTCAACCTCCTCCTCCTGCTCCTTCTCCACTTCATGCTCGTTCTCCCGCTCCTGCTCCTACTCCCGCTTCTGCTCCTTCTCCCGCTCCTGCTCCGTCTCCTCTTGCTGCTACTTCTCCTCCTGCTGCTTCATCTGCTCCTGCTGCTACTTCTTCACCTCTTTCTCCTGCTCCTTCTCCACCTCCTGCTCCATGTCTCCCTCCTGCTCCTTCTCCACCGACTGCTTCTTTTCCACCTCCTGTTCCTTCTCTTCCTCCTGCTCCTCCTCCACCTCCTTCTCCTCCTCCTGCTACTTCTTCTTCTCCTGCTCCTTCTCCTCCTCCTGCTCCTTCTCCTCCTCCTGCTCCTTCTCCTCCTCCTGCTTCTTCTCCACCTCCTGTTCTTTCTCCTCCTCCTGATCCTTCTCCACGTCCTTCTCCTCCTCCATCTCCATCTCCTCCTCCTGCTCCTTCTCCTCCTCCTGCTCCTTTTCCTCCTCCTGCTCCTTCTCCTCCTCCTGCTTCTTCTCCACCTCCTGTTTCTTCTCCACCTCCTGTTCCTTCTCCTCCTCCTGATCTTTCTCCACCTCCTTCTCCTCCTCCACCTCCTTCTCCTCCTCCTTCTCCACTCCGGCTCCATCTCCACCTCCTGCTCCTTCTTCTCCTCCAGTTCCTTCTCCTCCTCCTGCTCCTTCTCCACCTCCTCTTCATTCTCCAACTCGTGCTCCTTCTCCACTTTTGCTCAACCTCCTCCTCCTGCTCCTTCTCCACTTCATGCTCCTTCTCGACCACCTGCTCCTTCTCGACCTCCTGCTCCTTTTCCTCCTCCTGCTCCTTTTCCTCCTCCTGCTCCTTCTCCTTCTCCTCCTCCTTCTCCTTCTCCTCCTCCTGCTCCTTTTCCACCTCCTGCTCCTTCTTCGCCTCCTGCTCCTCCTCCTTCTCCTCCTCCTGCTCCTTCTCTACCTCCTGCTCCATGTCTCCCTCCTGCTCCTTCTCTACCGACTGCTCCTTTTCCACCTCCTGCACCTTCTCCGCCTCCTGCTCCTCCTCCTTCTCCTCCACCTGCTCCTTCTCCGCCGGCTGCTCCTTCTCCACCTATTGCTTCTTTTCCACCTCCTGTTCCTCCTCCACCTTCTTCTCCTCCTCCTGCTACTTCTTCTTAAGCTGCTCCTTCTCCTCCACGTGCTCCTTCTCCGCCTGCTGCTCCTTCTCCACCTATTACTTCTTCTCCACCTCCTGCTCCTTCTCCTCCTCCTGCTCCTTCTCCTCCTTCTGTTCCTTCTTCTTCTCCTGCTCCTTCTCCACTCCTGCTCCTTCTCCTCCTCCTGCTCCTTTTCCTTCTCCTGCTCCTTCTCCGGCTCCTGCTCCTCCTCCTGCTCCTTCTCCTGCTGCTTGTACATCTCCTGCGCCTTGTCCACTCCTGCGCATTCTCGCCCTCCTGCTCCATCTGCCCTCCTGCTCCTTCTCGACCTCCTGCTCCTTTTCCACCTCCTGCTCCTTCTCCGCCTCCTGCTCCTCCTCCTGCTCCTCCTCCTGCCCCTCCTCCTTCTCCTTCTCCTCCTCCTGCTCCTTTTCCACCTCCTGTTCCTTCTCCGCCTCCTGCTCCTCCTCCTTCTACTCCACCTGCTCCTTCTCCACCTCCTGCTCCATGTCTCCCTCCTGCTCCTCCTCCACCTACTGCTCCTTTTCCACCTCCTGCACCTTCTCCGCCACCTGCTCCTCCTCCTTCTCCTCCACCTGCTCCTTCTCCGCCTGCTGATCCTTCTCCACCTATTGCTTCTTTTCCACCTCCTGTTCCTCCTCCACCACCTTCTCCTCCTCCTGCTACTTCTTCTTAAGCTGCTCCTTCTCCTCCACCTGCTCCTTCTCCGCCTGCTGCTCCTTCTCCACCTATTGCTTCTTCTCCACCTCCTGTTCCTTCTCCTCCTCCTGATCCTTCTCCACGTCCTTCTCCTCCTCCATCTCCATCTCCTCCTCCTGCTCCTTCTCCTCCTCCTGCTCCTTCTCCTCCTCCTGCTCCTTCTCCTCCTCCTGCTTCTTCTCCACCTCCTGTTTCTTATCCACCTCCTGTTCCTTCTCCTCCTCCTGATCTTTCTCCACCTCCTTCTCCTCCTCCACCTCCTTCTCCTCCTCCTTCTCCACTCCGGCTCCATCTCCACCTCCTGCTCCTTCTTCTCCTCCAGCTCCTTCTCCTCCTCCTGCTCCTTCTCCACCTCCTCTTCATTCTCCAACTCGTGCTCCTTCTCCACTTTTGCTCAACCTCCTCCTCCTGCTCCTTCTCCACTTCATGCTCGTTCTCCCGCTCCTGCTCCTACTCCCGCTTCTGCTCCTTCTCCCGCTCCTGCTCCGTCTCCTCTTGCTGCTACTTCTCCTCCTGCTGCTTCATCTGCTCCTGCTGCTACTTCTTCACCTCTTTCTCCTGCTCCTTCTCCACCTCCTGCTCCATGTCTCCCTCCTGCTCCTTCTCCACCGACTGCTTCTTTTCCACCTCCTGTTCCTTCTCTTCCTCCTGCTCCTCCTCCACCTCCTTCTCCTCCTCCTGCTACTTCTTCTTCTCCTGCTCCTTCTCCTCCTCCTGCTCCTTCTCCTCCTCCTGCTCCTTCTCCTCCTCCTGCTTCTTCTCCACCTCCTGTTCATTCTCCTCCTCCTGATCCTTCTCCACGTCCTTCTCCTCCTCCACCTCCTTCTCCTCCTCCTGCTCCTTCTTCTTCTCCTGCTCCTTCTCCACCTCCTGCTCCTTGTCCACCTCCTGCTCCTTGTCCAACTCCTGCTCCTTGACCACCTCCTGCTCCTTCTTCTCCTCCTTCTCCTCCTCATGCTCCTGCTCCACCTCCTGCTCTTTGATTCCCTCCTGATCCTTGTCTCCATTCTGCTCCTTCTCCACCTCCTGCTCCTTCTCCACCTCCTGCTCCATCTCCAACTCCTGCTCCTTCTCCTCTTCCTCCTTCTTCTCCACCTCCTGTTCATTCTCCTCCTCCTGATCCTTCTCCACGTCCTTCTCCTCCTCCATCTCCTTCTCCTCCTCCTGCTCCTTGTCCACCTCCTGCTCCTTATCTACCTCCTGCTCCTTGTCCACCTCCGGCTCCATGTCCACCTCCTCCTCATTGTACACCTCCTGCTCCTTGTCCACCTAGTGCTCCATCTCGCCCTCCGGCTCCATCTCGTCCTCCAGCTCCTTCTCGCCCTCCTGCTCCTTCTCGCCCTCCTGCTCCTTCTCGCCCTCCTGCTCCTTTTCCACCTCCTGCTCCTTCTGCACCACCTGCTCGTTCTCCACCTATGGCTTCTTCTCCTCCTCCTGTTCCTTGTCCACCTCCTGCTCCTTCTCCACCTCCTGCTCCTTCTCCACCTCCTGCTCCTTCTCCACCTTCTGATCCTTCTCGCCCTCCTGCTACTTCCTGCCCTCCTGCTCCATCTCCACCTCCTGCTCCTTCTCGACTCCTGCTCATTCACGACCTCCTGCTCCTTCTTCTCCTCCTTCTCCTCTTCCTGCTCCTTCTCCACCTCCTGCTCTTTGACTCCCTCCTGCTCCTTTTCTCCCTTCTGCTCCTTTTCTCCCTTCTGCTCCTTCTCCACCTCCTGCTCCTTCTCCACCTCCTGCTCCATCTCCACCTCCTGCCCCTTCTCCTTCTCCTGCTCCTTCCCCACCTCCTTCTCATTGTCCACCTCCTGCTCTGTGTCCATCTCCTGATCCTTGTCCACCTCCTGCTCCTTGTGCACCTCCTGCTCCTTGTCCACCCAGTGCTCCTTCTCGCCTTCCTGCTCCTTCTCGTCCTCCAGCTCCTTCACGCCTCCCTGCTCCTTCCTGACCTCCTGCTCCTTGTCCACCTCCTGCTCCTTCTCCATTTCTGCTCATTCACCACCTCCTGCTCCTTCTTCTTCTCCTTCTGCACCTTCTCCACCTCCAGCTTCTTGTCTTCCTCCTGCTCCTTTTCTCCCTCCTGTTCCTTCTCCACCTCCTGCTCCTTCTCGACCTCCTACTCCTTCTCCACCTCCTGCTCCATCTCCTCATCTTGCGCCATCTCCACCTCCTGCTCCTTCTCCTCCTTCTGCTCCTTCTCCTCCTCCTACTCCTTCTCCAATTCCTGCTCCTTCTGCTCCTCCTCCTCCTCATCCTTGTCCTCCAGCTTCTTCTCCAACTCCTTCTCCTACTCCCCCTGCTGGTTCTTCTCCACCTCGTGCTTCTTCTCCACCTATTGCTTCTTTTCAACCTCCTGTTCCTTCTCCTCCTCCTGATCTTTCTCCACCTCCTTCTCCTCCTCCACCTCCTTCTCCTCCTCCTTCTCCACTCCGGCTCCATCTGCACCTCCTGCTCCTTCTTCTCCTCCAGCTCCTTCTCCTCCTCCTGCTCCTTCTCCACCTCCTCTTCATTCTCCAACTCGTGCTCCTTCTCCACTTTTGCTCAACCTCCTCCTCCTGCTCCTTCTCCACTTCATGCTCGTTCTCCCGCTCCTGCTCCTACTCCCGCTTCTGCTCCTTCTCCCGCTCCTGCTCCGTCTCCTATTGCTGCTACTTCTCCTCCTGCTGCTTCATCTGCTCCTGCTGCTACTTCTTCACCTCTTTCTCCTGCTCCTTCTCCACCTCCTGCTCCATGTCTCCCTCCTGCTCCTTCTCCACCGACTGCTTCTTTTCCACCTCCTGTTCCTTCTCTTCCTCCTGCTCCTCCTCCACCTCCTTCTCCTCCTCCTGCTACTTCTTCTTCTCCTGCTCCTTCTCCTCCTCCTGCTCCTTCTCCTCCTCCTGCTCCTTCTCCTCCTCCTGCTTCTTCTCCACCTCCTGTTCATTCTCCTCCTCCTGATCCTTCTCCACGTCCTTCTCCTCCTCCACCTCCTTCTCCTCCTCCTGCTCCTTCTTCTTCTCCTGCTCCTTCTCCACCTCCTGCTCCCTCTTCTCCTCCTGCTCCTGCTCCTCCTCCTGCTTCTTCTGCAAATCCTTCTCATACTCGCCCTCCTGATCCTTTTCCGCCACCTGCTCGTTCTCCACCTGTTGCTTCTTCTCCTCCTCCTGTTCCTTTTCCACCTCCTGCTCCTTCTCCTCCTCCTGCTCCTTCTCCTCCTCCTACTCCTTCTCCTCCTCCTGCTCCCTCTCCAACTCCTGCTCCTTCTCCGCCTCCTGCTCCTTCTCCGCCTCCTGCTCCTTGTCCACCTCCTGCTCCTTGTCCACCTCCTGCTCCTTGTCCATCTCCTGCTCCTTTTCCACCTCCTGCTCCTTCTCCTCCTCCTGCTCCTTCTCCACCTCCTGCTCCTTATTCTCCTCCTGCTCCTGCTCCTCCTCCTGCTTCTTCTCCAACTCCTTCTCCTACTCGCCCTCCTGGTCCTTTTCAGCCACCTGCTCGTTCTCCACCTGTTGCTTCTTCTGCTCCTCCTGCTCCTTGTCCACCTCCTGCTCCTTGTCCACCTCCTGCTCCTTCTCCACCTACAGCTCCTTCTCCACTCCTGCTCATTCACCACCTCCTGCTCCTTCTTCTCCTCCTTCTCCTTCTCCTCCTCCTGCTCCTTCTCTACCTCCATCTCTTTGACTCCCTCCTGCTCCTTATCTCCCTCCTGCTCCTTTTCCACCTCCTGCTGCTACGCCCCCTGCTGGTCCTTCTCCGCCTCGTGCTTCTTCTCCACCTATTGCTTCTTTTCCACCTCCTGTTCCTTCTCTTCCTCCTGCTCCTTCTCCACCTCCTCCTCCTCCTCCACCTCCTTCTCCTCCTCCTGCTCCTTCTTCTTCTCCTGCTCCTTCTCCTCCTCCTGCTCCTTCTCCACCTCCTGCTCCTTGTCCACCTCCTGCTCCTTGTCCAACTCCTGCTCTTTGACCACCTCCTGCTCCTTCTTCCCCTCCTTCTCCTCCTCCTGCTCCTGCTCCACCTCCTGCTCTTTGATTCCCTCCTGATCCTTGTCTCCATTCTGCTCCTTCTCCACCTCCTGCTCCTTCTCCACCTCCTGCTCCATCTCCAACTCCTGCTCCTTCTCTTTCTCCTGATCCTTCCCCACCTCCTTCTCATTGTCCACCTCCTGCTCTGTGTCCATCTCCTGATCCTTGTCCACCTCCTGCACCTTGTGCACCTCCTGCTCCTTGTCCACCTCGTGCTCCTTCTCGCCATCCTGCTCCTTCTCGTCCTCCAGCTCCTTCACGCCCTCCTGCTCCTTCCTGCCCTCCTGCTCATTGTCCACCTCCTGCTCCTTCTCCATTTCTGCTCATTCACCACCTCCTGCTCCATCTTCTCCTCCTTCTCCTCCTCCTGCTCCTTCTCCACCTCCTCCTCCTTCTCCACCTCCTGCTCTTTTCTCCCTCCTGCTCCTTCTCCACCTCCTGCTCCTTCTTGACCTCCTCCTCCTTCTCCACCTCCTGCTCCTTCTCGACCTCCTCCTCCTTCTCTTTCTCCTGTTCCTTCTTCTTCTCCTGCTCCTTCTCCACTCCTGCTCCTTCTCCTCCTCCTGCTCCTTTTCATTCTCCTGCTCCTTCTCCGGCTCCTGCTCCTCCTCCTGCTGCTTGTACATCTCCTGCGCCTTGTCCACTCCTGCGCCTTCTCGCCTTCCTGCTCCATCTCGCCCTCCTGCTCCTTCTCGACCTCCTGCTCCTTCTCGACCTCCTGCTCCTTTTCCTCCTCCTGCTCCTTTTCCTCCTCCTGCTCCTTCCCCTTCTCCTCCTCCTTCTCCTTCTCCTCCTCCTGGTCCTTTTCCACCTCCTGCTCCTTCTCCGCCTCCTGCTCCTCCTCCTTCTCCTCCTCCTGCTCCTTCTCTACATCCTGCTCCATGTCTCCCTCCTGCTCCTTCTCTACCGACTGCTCCTTTTCCACCTCCTGCACCTTCTCCGCCTCCTGCTCCTCCTCCTTCTCCTCCACCTGCTCCTTCTCCGCCTGCTGCTCCTTCTGCACCTATTGCTTCTTTTCCAACTCCTGTTCCTCCTCCACCTTCTTCTCCTCTTCCTGCTACTTCTTCTTAAGCTGCTCCTTCTCCTCCACCTGCTCCTTCTCCGCCTGCTGCTCCTTCTCCACCTATTGCTTCTTCTCCACCTCCTGCTCCTTCTCCTCCTCCTGCTCCTTCTCCTCCTTCTGTTCCTTCTTCTTCTCCTGCTCCTTCTCCACTCCTGCTCCTTCTCCTCCTCCTGCTCCTTTTCCTTCTCCTGCTCCTTCTCCGGCTCCTGCTCCTCCTCCTGCTCCTCCTCCTGCTGCTTGTACATCTCCTGCGCCTTGTCCACTCCTGCGCATTCTCGCCCTCCTGCTCCATCTGCCCTCCTGCTCCTTCTCGACCTTCTGCTCCTTTTCCACCTCCTGCTCCTTCTCCGCCTCCTGCTCCTCCTCCTGCTCCTCCTACTGCCCCTCCTCCTTCTCCTTCTCCTCCTCCTGCTCCTTTTCCACCTCCTGTTCCTTCTCCGCCTCCTGCTCCTCCTCCTTCTCCTCCACCTGCTCCTTCTCCACCTCCTGCTCCATGTCTCCCTCCTGCTCCTTCTCCACCTACTGCTCCTTTTCCACCTCCTGCACCTTCTCCGCCTCCTGCTCCTCCTCCTTCTCCTCCACCTGCTCCTTCTCCGCCTGCTGCTCCTTCTCCACCTATTGCTTCTTCTCCACCTCCTGTTCTTTCTCCTCCTCCTGATCCTTCTCCACGTCCTTCTCCTCCTCCATCTCCATCTCCTCCTCCTGCTCCTTCTCCTCCTCCTGCTCCTTTTCCTCCTCCTGCTCCTTCTCCTCCTCCTGCTTCTTCTCCACCTCCTGTTTCTTCTCCACCTCCTGTTCCTTCTCCTCCTCCTGATCTTTCTCCACCTCCTTCTCCTCCTCCACCTCCTTCTCCTCCTCCTTCTCCACTCCGGCTCCATCTCCACCTCCTGCTCCTTCTTCTCCTCCAGTTCCTTCTCCTCCTCCTGCTCCTTCTCCACCTCCTCTTCATTCTCCAACTCGTGCTCCTTCTCCACTTTTGCTCAACCTCCTCCTCCTGCTCCTTCTCCACTTCATGCTCCTTCTCGACCTCCTGCTCCTTCTCGACCTCCTGCTCCTTTTCCTCCTCCTGCTCCTTTTCCTCCTCCTGCTCCTTCTCCTTCTCCTCCTCCTTCTCCTTCTCCTCCTCCTGCTCCTTTTCCACCTCCTGCTCCTTCTTCGCCTCCTGCTCCTCCTCCTTCTCCTCCTCCTGCTCCTTCTCTACCTCCTGCTCCATGTCTCCCTCCTGCTCCTTCTCTACCGACTGCTCCTTTTCCACCTCCTGCACCTTCTCCGCCTCCTGCTCCTCCTCCTTCTCCTCCACCTGCTCCTTCTCCGCCGGCTGCTCCTTCTCCACCTATTGCTTCTTTTCCACCTCCTGTTCCTCCTCCACCTTCTTCTCCTCCTCCTGCTACTTCTTCTTAAGCTGCTCCTTCTCCTCCACGTGCTCCTTCTCCGCCTGCTGCTCCTTCTCCACCTATTACTTCTTCTCCACCTCCTGCTCCTTCTCCTCCTCCTGCTCCTTCTCCTCCTTCTGTTCCTTCTTCTTCTCCTGCTCCTTCTCCACTCCTGCTCCTTCTCCTCCTCCTGCTCCTTTTCCTTCTCCTGCTCCTTCTCCGGCTCCTGCTCCTCCTCCTGCTCCTTCTCCTGCTGCTTGTACATCTCCTGCGCCTTGTCCACTCCTGCGCATTCTCGCCCTCCTGCTCCATCTGCCCTCCTGCTCCTTCTCGACCTCCTGCTCCTTTTCCACCTCCTGCTCCTTCTCCGCCTCCTGCTCCTCCTCCTGCTCCTCCTCCTGCCCCTCCTCCTTCTCCTTCTCCTCCTCCTGCTCCTTTTCCACCTCCTGTTCCTTCTCCGCCTCCTGCTCCTCCTCCTTCTACTCCACCTGCTCCTTCTCCACCTCCTGCTCCATGTCTCCCTCCTGCTCCTCCTCCACCTACTGCTCCTTTTCCACCTCCTGCACCTTCTCCGCCACCTGCTCCTCCTCCTTCTCCTCCACCTGCTCCTTCTCCGCCTGCTGATCCTTCTCCACCTATTGCTTCTTTTCCACCTCCTGTTCCTCCTCCACCACCTTCTCCTCCTCCTGCTACTTCTTCTTAAGCTGCTCCTTCTCCTCCACCTGCTCCTTCTCCGCCTGCTGCTCCTTCTCCACCTATTGCTTCTTCTCCACCTCCTGTTCCTTCTCCTCCTCCTGATCCTTCTCCACGTCCTTCTCCTCCTCCATCTCCATCTCCTCCTCCTGCTCCTTCTCCTCCTCCTGCTCCTTCTCCTCCTCCTGCTCCTTCTCCTCCTCCTGCTTCTTCTCCACCTCCTGTTTCTTATCCACCTCCTGTTCCTTCTCCTCCTCCTGATCTTTCTCCACCTCCTTCTCCTCCTCCACCTCCTTCTCCTCCTCCTTCTCCACTCCGGCTCCATCTCCACCTCCTGCTCCTTCTTCTCCTCCAGCTCCTTCTCCTCCTCCTGCTCCTTCTCCACCTCCTCTTCATTCTCCAACTCGTGCTCCTTCTCCACTTTTGCTCAACCTCCTCCTCCTGCTCCTTCTCCACTTCATGCTCGTTCTCCCGCTCCTGCTCCTACTCCCGCTTCTGCTCCTTCTCCCGCTCCTGCTCCGTCTCCTCTTGCTGCTACTTCTCCTCCTGCTGCTTCATCTGCTCCTGCTGCTACTTCTTCACCTCTTTCTCCTGCTCCTTCTCCACCTCCTGCTCCATGTCTCCCTCCTGCTCCTTCTCCACCGACTGCTTCTTTTCCACCTCCTGTTCCTTCTCTTCCTCCTGCTCCTCCTCCACCTCCTTCTCCTCCTCCTGCTACTTCTTCTTCTCCTGCTCCTTCTCCTCCTCCTGCTCCTTCTCCTCCTCCTGCTCCTTCTCCTCCTCCTGCTTCTTCTCCACCTCCTGTTCATTCTCCTCCTCCTGATCCTTCTCCACGTCCTTCTCCTCCTCCACCTCCTTCTCCTCCTCCTGCTCCTTCTTCTTCTCCTGCTCCTTCTCCACCTCCTGCTCCTTGTCCACCTCCTGCTCCTTGTCCAACTCCTGCTCCTTGACCACCTCCTGCTCCTTCTTCTCCTCCTTCTCCTCCTCATGCTCCTGCTCCACCTCCTGCTCTTTGATTCCCTCCTGATCCTTGTCTCCATTCTGCTCCTTCTCCACCTCCTGCTCCTTCTCCACCTCCTGCTCCATCTCCAACTCCTGCTCCTTCTCCTCTTCCTCCTTCTTCTCCACCTCCTGTTCATTCTCCTCCTCCTGATCCTTCTCCACGTCCTTCTCCTCCTCCATCTCCTTCTCCTTCTCCTGCTCCTTGTCCACCTCCTGCTCCTTATCTACCTCCTGCTCCTTGTCCACCTCCGGCTCCATGTCCACCTCCTCCTCATTGTACACCTCCTGCTCCTTGTCCACCTAGTGCTCCATCTCGCCCTCCGGCTCCATCTCGTCCTCCAGCTCCTTCTCGCCCTCCTGCTCCTTCTCGCCCTCCTGCTCCTTCTCGCCCTCCTGCTCCTTTTCCACCTCCTGCTCCTTCTGCACCACCTGCTCGTTCTCCACCTATGGCTTCTTCTCCTCCTCCTGTTCCTTGTCCACCTCCTGCTCCTTCTCCACCTCCTGCTCCTTCTCCACCTCCTGCTCCTTCTCCACCTTCTGATCCTTCTCGCCCTCCTGCTACTTCCTGCCCTCCTGCTCCTTCTCCACCTCCTGCTCCTTCTCGACTCCTGCTCATTCACCACCTCCTGCTCCTTCTTCTCCTCCTTCTCCTCTTCCTGCTCCTTCTCCACCTCCTGCTCTTTGACTCCCTCCTGCTCCTTTTCTCCCTTCTGCTCCTTTTCTCCCTTCTGCTCCTTCTCCACCTCCTGCTCCTTCTCCACCTCCTGCTCCATCTCCACCTCCTGCCCCTTCTCCTTCTCCTGCTCCTTCCCCACCTCCTTCTCATTGTCCACCTCCTGCTCTGTGTCCATCTCCTGATCCTTGTCCACCTCCTGCTCCTTGTGCACCTCCTGCTCCTTGTCCACCCAGTGCTCCTTCTCGCCTTCCTGCTCCTTCTCGTCCTCCAGCTCCTTCACGCCCCCCTGCTCCTTCCTGACCTCCTGCTCCTTGTCCACCTCCTGCTCCTTCTCCATTTCTGCTCATTCACCACCTCCTGCTCCTTCTTCTTCTCCTTCTGCACCTTCTCCACCTCCAGCTTCTTGTCTTCCTCCTGCTCCTTTTCTCCCTCCTGTTCCTTCTCCACCTCCTGCTCCTTCTCGACCTCCTACTCCTTCTCCACCTCCTGCTCCATCTCCTCATCTTGCGCCATCTCCACCCCCTGCTCCTTCTCCTCCTTCTGCTCCTTCTCCTCCTCCTACTCCTTCTCCAATTCCTGCTCCTTCTGCTCCTCCTCCTCCTCATCCTTGTCCTCCAGCTTCTTCTCCAACTCCTTCTCCTACTCCCCCTGCTGGTTCTTCTCCACCTCGTGCTTCTTCTCCACCTATTGCTTCTTTTCCACCTCCTGTTCCTTCTCTTCCTCCTGCTCCTTCTCCAGTTCCTCCTCCTCCTCCACCTCCTTCTCCACCTCCTGCTACTTCTTCTTCTCCTGCTCCTTCTCCTCCACCTGCTCCATCTCCTCCTCCTGCTTCTTCTCCACCTCCTGTTCCTTCTCCTCCTCCTGATCCTACTCCACGTCCTTCTCCTCCTCCATCTCATTCTCCTCCTCCTGCTCCTTGTCCACCTCCGGCTCCATGTCGACCTCCTGCTCATTGTCCACCTCCTGCTCCGTGTCCACCTCCATCTCCTTCGACACCTCCTGCTCCTTGTCCACCTCCTGCTCATTGTACACCTCATGCTCCTTGTCCACCTAGTGCTCCTTCTCGCCCTCCTGCTCCTTCTCGCCCTCCTGCTCCTTCTCGCCCTCCTGCTCCTTCTTGCCCTCCTGCTCCTACTCACCCTCCTGCTCCTTCTCCACCTCCTGCTCCTTCTCGCCCTCCTGCTCCTGCTCCTCCTCCTGCATCTTCTCTAAATCCTTCTCATACTCGCCCTCCTGCTCCTTTTCCACCTCCTGCTCCTTCTGCACCACCTGCTCGTTCTCCACCTATGGCTTCTTCTCCTCCTCCTGTTCCTTGTCCACCTCCTGATCCTTCTCGCCCTCCTGCTACTTCCTGCCCTCCTGCTCCTTCTCCACCTCCTGCTCCTTCTCGACTCCTGCTCATTCACCACCTCCTGCTCCTTCTTCTCCTCCTTCTCCTCTTCCTGCTCCTTCTCCACCTCCTGCTCTTTGACTCCCTCCTGCTCATTTTCTCCCTTCTGCTCCTTTTCTCCCTTCTGCTCCTTCTCCACCTCCTGCTCCTTCTCCACCTCCTGCTCCATCTCCACCTCCTGCCCCTTCTCCTTCTCCTGCTCCTTCCCCACCTCCTTCTCATTGTCCACCTCCTGCTCTGTGTCCATCTCCTGATCCTTGTCCACCCAGTGCTCCTTCTCGCCTTCCTGCTCCTTCTCGTCCTCCAGCTCCTTCACGCCCCCCTGCTCCTTCCTGACCTCCTGCTCCTTGTCCACCTCCTGCTCCTTCTCCATTTCTGCTCATTCACCACATTCTGCTCCTTCTTCTTCTCCTTCTGCTCCTTCTCCACCTCCAGCTTCTTGTCTTCCTCCTGCTCCTTTTCTCCCTCCTGTTCCTTCTCCACCTCCTGCTCCTTCTCGACCTCCTACTCCTTCTCCACCTCCTGCTCCATCTCCTCATCTTGCGCCATCTCCACCTCCTGCTCCTTCTCCTCCTTCTGCTCCTTCTCCTCCTCCTACTCCTTCTCCAATTCCTGCTCCTTCTGCTCCTCCTCCTCCTCATCCTTGTCCTCCAGCTTCTTCTCCAACTCCTTCTCCTACTCCCCCTGCTGGTTCTTCTCCGCCTCGTGCTTCTTCTCCACCTATTGCTTCTTTTCCACCTCCTGTTCCTTCTCTTCCTCCTGCTCCTTCTCCACTTCCTCCTCCTCCTCCACCTCCTTCTCCACCTCCTGCTACTTCTTCTTCTCCTGCTCCTTCTCCTGCACCTGCTCCATCTCCTCCTCCTGCTTCTTCTCCACCTCCTGTTCCTTCTCCTCCTCCTGATCCTACTCCACGTCCTTCTCCTCCTCCATCTCCTTCTCCTCCTCCTGCTCCTTGTCCACCTCCGGCTCCATGTCGACCTCCTGCTCATTGTCCACCTCCTGCTCCGTGTCCACCTCCATCTCCTTCGACACCTCCTGCTCCTTGTCCACCTCCTGCTCATTGTACACCTCATGCTCCTTGTCCACCTAGTGCTCCTTCTCGCCCTCCTGCTCCTTCTCGCCCTCCTGCTCCTTCTCGCCCTCCTGCTCCTTCTTGCCCTCCTGCTCCTACTCACCCTCCTGGTCCTTTTCCGCCTCCTGCTCGTTCTCCACCTGTTGCTTCTTCTCCACCTCCTCTTCCTTCTCCTCCTCCACCTCCTTCTCCTCCTCCTGTTCCTTGTCCACCTCCTGCTCCTTGTCCACCTGCTGCTCCTTGTCCAACTCCTGCTCCTTGTCCACCTCCTGCTCCTTCTCGACTCCTGCTCATTCACCACCTCCTTCTCCTTCTTCTCCTACTTCTCCTCCTCCTGCTCCTTCTCCACCTCCTCTTCATTCTCCAACTCGTGCTCCTTCTCCACTTTTGCTCAACCTCCTCCTCCTGCTCCTTCTCCACTACATGCTCCTTCTCCCGCTCCTGCTCCTACTCCCGCTTATGCTCCTTCTCCCGCTCCTGCTCCGTCTCCTCTTGCTGCTACTTCTCCTCCTGCTGCTTCTTCTGCTCCTGCTGTTACTTCTTCACCTCTTTCTCCTGCTCCTTCTCCGCCTCCTGCTCCATGTCTCCCTCCTGCTCCTTGTCCAGCTACTGCTCCTTTTCCACCTCCTGCACCTTCTCCGCCTCCTGCTCCTTCTCCACATATTGCTTCTTTTCCACCTCCTGTTCCTTCTCTTCCTCCTGCTCCTTCTCCACCTACTTCTCCTCCTCCACCTCCTTCTCCTCCTCCTGCTACTTCTTCTTCTCCTACTCCTTCTCCTCCTCCTGCTCCTTCTCCTCCTCCTGCTACTTCTCCTCCTCCTGCTTCTTCTCCACCTCCTGTTCCTTCTCCTCTTCCTGATCCTTCTCCACGTCCTTCTCCTCCTCCATCTCCTTCTCCTCCTCCTGCTCCTAGTCCACCTCCTGCTCCATATCTACCTCCTGCTCCTTGTCCACCTCAGGCTCCATGTCCACCTCCTGCTCATTGTCCACCTCCTGCTCCGTGTCCACCTCCTGATCCTTGTCCACCTCCTGCTCATTGTACACCTCCTGCTCCTTGTCCACCCAGTGCTCCATCTCGCCCTCCTGCTCCATCTCGTCCTCCAGCTCCTTCTCGTCCTCCTGCTCCTTCTCGCCCTCCTGCTCCTTCTCGCCCTCCTGCTCCTTCTCGCCCTCCTGCTCCTTCTCGCCCTCCTGCTCCTTCTCGCCCTCCTGCTCCTTCTCGCCCTCCTGCTCCTTCTCCACCTCCTGCTCCTTCTCCACCTCCTGCTCCTTCTTCTCCTCCTGCTCCTGCTCCTCCTCCTGCATCTTCTCTAAATCCTTCTCATACTCGCCCTCCTGGTCCTTTTCCACCACCTGCTCGTTCTCCACCTGTTACTTCTTCTCCTCCTCCTGTTCCTTGTCCACCTCCTGCTCCTTCTCCTCCTCCTGCTCCTTCTCCACCTCCTGTTCCTTCTCCTCCTCCTGATCTTTCTCCACCTCCTTCTCCTCCTCCACCTCCTTCTCCTCCTCCTTCTCCACTCCGGCTCCATCT
This sequence comes from Heptranchias perlo, assembly GCF_035084215.1. NCBI lineage: Eukaryota > Metazoa > Chordata > Chondrichthyes > Hexanchiformes > Hexanchidae > Heptranchias > Heptranchias perlo. The sequence continues at coordinate 37,081,776 of NC_090354.1, read as the reverse complement.
CCACCTCCTGCTCCTTCTTCTCCTCCAGCTCCTTCTCCTCCTCCTGCTCCTTCTCCACCTCCTCTTCATTCTCCAACTCGTGCTCCTTCTCCACTTTTGCTCAACCTCCTCCTCCTGCTCCTTCTCCACTTCATGCTCCTTCTCCCGCTCCTGCTCCTACTCCCGCTTCTGCTCCTTCTCCCGCTCCTGCTCCGTCTCCTCTTGCTGCTACTTCTCCTCCTGCTGCTTCTTCTGCTCCTGCTGCTACTTCTTCACCTCTTTCTCCTGCTCCTTCTCCACCTCCTGCTCCATGTCTCCCTCCTGCTCCTTCTCCACCGACTGCTTCTTTTCCATCTCCTGTTCCTTCTCTTCCTCCTGCTCCTTCTCCACCTCCTTCTCCTCCTCCACCTCCTTCTCCTCCTCCTGCTACTTCTCCTCCTCCTGCTCCTTCTCCTCCTCCTGCTTCTTCTCCTCCTCCTGCCTCTTCTCCACCTCCTGTTCCTTCTACTCCTCCTGATCCTTCTCCACGTCCTTCTCCTCCTCCATCTCCTTCTCCTCCTCCTGCTCCTTGTCCACCTCCTGCTCCTTATCTACCTCCTGCTCCTTGTCCACCTCCGGCTCCATGTCCACCTCCTGCTCATTGTACACCTCCTGCTCCTTCTCCACCTAGTGCTCCATCTCGCCCTCCTGCTCCATCTCGTCCTCCAGCTCCTTCTCGCCCTCCTGCTCCTTCTCGCCCTCCTGCTCCTTCTCGCCCTCCTGCTCCTTCTCGCCCTCCTGCTCCTTTTCCACCTCCTGCTCCTTCTGCACCTCCTGCTCATTCTCCACCTCCTGCTCCTTCTTCACCTCCTGCTTCTGCTCCTCCTCCTGCTTCTTCTCCAACTCCTTCTCCTACTCGCCGTCCTGGTCCTTTTCAGCCACCTGCTCGTTCTCCACCTGTTGCTTCTTTTCCTCCTGTTCCTTGTCCACCTCCTGCTCCTTGTCCACCTCCTGCTCCTTGTCCACCTCCTGCTCCTTGTCCACCTCCTGCGCCTTGTCCGCCTCCTGCTCCTTGTCCACCTCATGATCCTTGTCCACCTCCTGATCCTTCTCGCCCTCCTGCTACTTCCTGCCCTCCTGCTCCTTCTCCACCTCCTGCTCCTTCACCACCTCCTGCTCCTTCTTCTCCTCCTTCTCCTCTTCCTGCTCCTTCTCCACCTCCTGCTCTTTGACTCCATCCTGCTCCTTTTCTCCCTTCTGCTCCTTCTCCACCTCCTGCTCCTTCTCCACCTCCTGCTCCATCTCCACCTCCTGCCCCTTCTCCTTCTCCTGCTCCTTCCCCACCTCCTTCTCATTGTCCACCTCCTGCTCTGTGTCCATCTCCTGATCCTTGTCCACCTCCTGCTCCTTGTGCACCTCCTGCTCCTTGTCCACCTAGTGCTCCTTCTCGCCTTCCTGCTCCTTCTCGTCCTCCAGCTCCTTCACGCCCCCCTGCTCCTTCCTGACCTCCTGCTCCTTGTCCACCTCCTGCTCCTTCTCCATTTCTGCTCATTCACCACCTCCTGCTCCTTCTTCTCCTCCTTCTCCTCCTCCTGCTCCTTCTCCACCTCCAGCTTCTTGTCTTCCTCCTGCTCCTTTTCTCCCTCCTGCTCCTTCTCCACCTCCTGCTCCTTCTCGACCTCCTACTCCTTCTCCACCTCCTGCTCCATCTCCTCATCTTGCGCCATCTCCACCTCCTGCTCCTTCTCCTCCTTCTGCTCCTTCTCCTCCTCCTACTCCTTCTCCAATTCCTGCTCCTTCTGCTCCTCCTCCTCCTCATCCTTGTCCTCCAGCTTCTTCTCCAACTCCTTCTCCTACTCCCCCTGCTGGTTCTTCTCCGCCTCGTGCTTCTTCTCCACCTATTGCTTCTTTTCCACGTCCTGTTCCTTCTCTTCCTCCTGCTCCTTCTCCACTTCCTCCTCCTCCTCCACCTCCTTCTCCACCTCCTGCTACTTCTTCTTCTCCTGCTCCTTCTCCTCCTCCTGCTCCTTCTCCTCCTCCTGCTTCTTCTCCTCCTCCTGCTTCTTCTCCACCTCCTGTTCCTTCTCCTCCTCCTGATCCTTCTCCACGTCCTTCTCCTCCTCCATCTCCTTCTCCTCCTCCTGCTCCTTGTCCACCTCCTGCTCCTTATCTACCTCCTGCTCCTTGTCCACCTCCGGCTCCATGTCCACCTCCTGCTCATTGTACACCTCCTGCTCCTTCTCCACCTAGTGCTCCATCTCGCCCTCCTGCTCCATCTCGTCCTCCAGCTCCTTCTCGCCCTCCTGCTCCTTCTCGCCCTCCTGCTCCTTCTCGCCCTCCTGCTCCTTCTCGCCCTCCTGCTCCTTTTCCACCTCCTGCTCCTTCTGCACCTCCTGCTCATTCTCCACCTCCTGCTCCTTCTTCACCTCCTGCTTCTGCTCCTCCTCCTGCTTCTTCTCCAACTCCTTCTCCTACTCGCCGTCCTGGTCCTTTTCAGCCACCTGCTCGTTCTTCACCTGTTGCTTCTTTTCCTCCTGTTCCTTGTCCACCTCCTGCTCCTTGTCCACCTCCTGCTCCTTGTCCACCTCCTGCTCCTTGTCCACCTCCTGCTCCTTGTCCACCTCATGATCCTTGTCCACCTCCTGATCCTTCTCGCCCTCCTGCTACTTCCTGCCCTCCTGCTCCTTCTCCACCTCCTGCTCCTTCACCACCTCCTGCTCCTTCTTCTCCTCCTTCTCCTCTTCCTGCTCCTTCTCCACCTCCTGCTCTTTGACTCCATCCTGCTCCTTTTCTCCCTTCTGCTCCTTCTCCACCTCCTGCTCCTTCTCCACCTCCTGCTCCATCTCCACCTCCTGCCCCTTCTCCTTCTCCTGCTCCTTCCCCACCTCCTTCTCATTGTCCACCTCCTGCTCTGTGTCCATCTCCTGATCCTTGTCCACCTCCTGCTCCTTGTGCACCTCCTGCTCCTTGTCCATCTAGTGCTCCTTCTCGCCTTCCTGCTCCTTCTCGTCCTCCAGCTCCTTCACGCCCCCCTGCTCCTTCCTGACCTCCTGCTCCTTGTCCACCTCCTGCTCCTTCTCCATTTCTGCTCATTCACCACCTCCTGCTCCTTCTTCTCCTCCTTCTCCTCCTCCTGCTCCTTCTCCACCTCCAGCTTCTTGTCTTCCTCCTGCTCATTTTCTCCCTCCTGCTCCTTCTCCACCTCCTGCTCCTTCTCGACCTCCTACTCCTTCTCCACCTCCTGCTCCATCTCCTCATCTTGCGCCATCTCCACCTCCTGCTCCTTCTCCTCCTTCTGCTCCTTCTCCTCCTCCTACTCCTTCTCCAATTCCTGCTCCTTCTGCTCCTCCTCCTCCTCATCCTTGTCCTCCAGCTTCTTCTCCAACTCCTTCTCCTACTCCCCCTGCTGGTTCTTCTCCGCCTCGTGCTTCTTCTCCAACTATTGCTTCTTTTCCACCTCCTGTTCCTTCTCTTCCTCCTGCTCCTTCTCCACTTCCTCCTCCTCCTCCACCTCCTTCTCCACCTCCTGCTACTTCTTCTTCTCCTGCTCCTTCTCCTCCACCTGCTCCATCTCCTCCTCCTGCTTCTTCTCCACCTCCTGTTCCTTCTCCTCCTCCTGATCCTTCTCCACGTCCTTCTCCTCCTCCATCTCCTTCTCCTCCTCCTGCTCCTTGTCCACCTCCGGCTCCATGTCGACCTCCTGCTCATTGTCCACCTCCTGCTCCGTGTCCACCTCCATCTCCTTCTCCACCTCCTGCTCCTTGTCCACCTCCTGCTCATTGTACACCTCCTGCTCCTTGTCCACCTAGTGCTCCTTCTCGCCCTCCTGCTCCATCTCCTCCTCCAGCTCCTTCTCGCCCTCCTGCTCCTTCTTGCCCTCCTGCTCCTACTCACCCTCCTGGTCCTTTTCCGCCTCCTGCTCGTTCTCCACCTGTTGCTTCTTCTCCACCTCCTGTTCCTTCTCCTCCTCCTGCTCCTTCTCCACCTCCTTCTCCTCCTCCACCTCCTTCTCCTCCTTCTGTTCCTTGTCGACCTCCTGCTCCATGTCCACCTCCTGCTCCTTGTCCAACTCCTGCTCCTTGACCAACTCCTGCTCCTTGTCCACCTCCTGCTCCTTCTCGACTCCTGCTCATTCACCACCTCCTGCTCCTTCTTCTCCTCCTTCTCCTCCTCCTGCTCCTTCTCCACCTCCTGCTCTTTGACTCCCTCCTGCTCCTTGTCTCCCTTCTGCTCCTTCTCACCCTCCTGCTCCTTCTCGGCCTCCTGCTCCTTCTCGGCCTCCTGCTCCTTCTCGCCCTCCTGCTCCTTTTCCACCTCCTGCTCCTTCTGCACCTCCTGCTCATTCTCCACATCCTGCTCCTTCTTCTCCTCCTGCTCCTGCTCCTCCTCCTGCTTCTTCTCCAACTCCTTCTCCTACTCGTGCTCCTGGTCCTTTTCAGCCACCTGCTCGTTCTCCACCTGTTGCTTCTTCTCCTCCTCCTGTTCCTTGTCCACCTCCTGCTCCGTGTCCACCTCCTGCTCCTTGTCCCCCTCCTGCTCCTTGTCCACCTCCTGCTCCTTGTCCACCTCCTGCTCCTTGTCCACCTCCTGCTCCTTCTCGCCCTCCTGCTACTTCCTGCCCTCCTGCTCCTTCTTCACATCCTGCTCATTCACCACCTCCTGCTCCTTCTTTTCCTCCTTCTCCTTCTCCTCCTCCTGCTCCTTCACCACCTCCGGCTCTTTGACTCCCTCCTGCTCCTTTTCTCCCTACTGCTCCTTCTCCACCTCCTGCTCCTTCTCCACCTCCTGCTATATCTCCACCTCCTGCTCCTTCTCCTCCCCCTGCTCCTTCCCCACCTCCTGCTCCATCCCCACCTCCTTCTACTTCTCCTCTTCTTGCGCCTTCTCCACCTCCTGCTCTTTCTTCATCTCCTGCTCCTTCTGCACTCCTGCTCCTTCTCCTCCTCCTGCTCCTTCTCCTCCTCCTGCTCCTTCTTCACGTCCTGCTCCTTCTCCACCTCCTGCTCCTTCTTCTCCTACTGCTCATGCTCCTCCTCCTGCTTCTTCTCCAACGCCTTCACCTACTCCCCCTTCTGGTCCTTCTCCTCCACCTGCTCCTTCTCCTCCTCCTGCTCCTTCTCCACCTCCTTCTCCTTTTCCACCTCATGCTCCTTCTTCTCCTCCTGCTCATGCTCCTCCTCCTGCTTCTTCTCCAACTCCTTCACCTGCTCCTCCTCCTGCTTCTTCTCCAACTCCTTCACCTACTCCCCCTTCTGGTCCTTCCCCACCTCCTGCTCCTTCTCCACCTCCTGCTCCTTCTCCACCTCCTTCTCCTTCTCCACCTCCTGTTCCTTCTCCTCCTCTTGCTCCGTCTCCACCTCCTTCTCCTCCTCCACCTCCTTCTCCTCCTCCTGCTCCTTGTCCACCTCCTGCTCCTTCTCCACCTCCTGCTCATTCTCCACCTCCTGCCCCTTCTCCTCATTTTCCGCCTTCTCCATCTCCTGCTCCTTCTCCTCCTGCTGCTCATACTCCTCCTCGCGCTGCTTCTACTTCTCCTGCTCCTCCTCCTCTTCTGCTCCTTCTCCACCTCCTGCTCCTTCTCCTCATCTTGCGCCTTCTCCACCTTCTGCTCCTTCTCCTCCTTCTGCTGGGAGTCCTCCTCCTGCTCCTTCTTCTTCTCCTGCTCCTTCTCCACTCCGGCTTCATCTCCACCTCCTGCTCCTTCTCCTTCTCCTGCTCCATCTCCACCTCCTGCTCCTCCTCCTCCTCTTCCTCCTGCTCCTTCTCCACCTCCTGCTCATTCTCCACCTCCTGCTCCTTGTCTCCCTCCTGCTCCTTCTCCACCTCCTGCTTCTTCTCCTCCTCCTGCTTCTACTACTCCTCCTGCTCCTTTTTCTTCTCCTGCTCCTTCTCCAATCCGGCTCCACCTTCACCTCCGGCTTCTTTTTCTCCTCCTGCTCCTTCTCCACCTCCTTCTCCTTCTCCTCTTCTTGCGCCTTCTCCACCTCCTGCTCCTTCTCCATTTCTGCTCATTCACCACTCCTGCTCCTTCTTCTCCTCCTTCTCCTCCTCCTGCTCCTTCTCCACCTCCTGCTTCTTGTCTTCCTCCTGCTCCTTTTCTCCCTCCTGCTCCTTCTCCACCTCCTGCTCCTTCTCCACCTCCTCCTCCTTCTCCACCTCCTGCTCCATCTCCTCATCTTTCGCCATCTCCACCTCCTGCTCCTTCTCCTCCTCCTGCTCCTTCTCCTCCTCCTGTTCCTTCTTCTTCTCCTGCTCCTTCTCCACCCCTGCTCATTCTCCTCCTCCTGCTCCTTTTCCTTCTCCTGCTCCTTCTCCGGCTCCTGCTCCTCCTCCTGCTCCTCCTCCTGCTGCTTGTACATCTCCTGCGCCTTGTCCACTCCTGCGCATTCTCGCCCTCCTGCTCCATCTGCCCTCCTGCTCCTTCTCGACCTCCTGCTCCTTTTCCACCTCCTGCTCCTTCTCCGCCTCCTGCTCCTCATCCTGCTCCTCCTCCTGCCCCTCCTCCTTCTCCTTCTCCTCCTCCTGCTCCTTTTCCACCTCCTGTTCCTTCTCCGCCTCCTGCTCCTCCTCCTTCTCCTCCACCTGCTCCTTCTCCACCTCCTGCTCGATGTCTCCCTCCTGCTCCATGTCTCCCTCCTGCTCCTTCTCCACCTACTGCTCCTTTTCCACCTCCTGCACCTTCTCCGCCTTCTGCTCCTCCTCCTTCTCCTCCACCTGCTCCTTCTCCGCCTGCTGCTCCTTCTCCAACTATTGCTTCTTTTCCACCTCCTGTGCCTCCTCCACCTTCTTCTCCTCCTCCTGCTACTTCTTCTTATGCTGCTCCTTCTCCTCCTCCTGCTCCTTCTCCTCCTCCTGCTTCTTCTCCACCTCCTGTTTCTTCTCCACCTCCTGTTCCTTCTCCTCCTCCTGATCTTTCTCCACCTCCTTCTCCTCCTCCACCTCCTTCTCCTCCTCCTTCTCCACTCCGGCTCCATCTCCACCTCCTGCTCCTTCTTCTCCTCCAGCTCCTTCTCCTCCTCCTGCTCTTTCTCCACCTCCTCTTCATTCTCCAACTCGTGCTCCTTCTCCACTTTTGCTCAACCTCCTCCTCCTGCTCCTTCTCCACTACATGCTCCTTCTCCCGCTCCTGCTCCTACTCCCGCTTCTGCTCCTTCTCCCGCTCCTGCTCCGTCTCCTCTTGCTGCTACTTCTCCTCCTGCTGCTTCTTCTGCTCCTGCTGTTACTTCTTCACGTCTTTCTCCTGCTCCTTCTCCACCTCCTGCTCCATGTCTCCCTCCTGCTCCTTCTCCACCGACTGCTTCTTTTCCACCTCCTGTTCCTTCTCTTCCTCCTGCTCCTTCTCCACCTCCTTCTCCTCCTCCACCTCCTTCTCCTCCTCCTGCTACTTCTCCTCCTCCTGCTCCTTCTCCTCCTCCTGCTCCTTCTCCTCCTCCTGCTCCTTCTCCTCCTCCTGCTTCTTCTCCACCTCCTGTTCCTTCTCCTCCTCCTGATCCTTCTCCACGTCCGTCTCCTCCTCCATCTCCTTCTCCTCCTCCTGCTCCTTGTCCACCTCCTGCTCCTTGTCCACCTCCTGCTCCTTATCTACCTCCTGCTCCTTGTCCACCTCCTGCTCCTTGTCCACCTCCTGCTCCTTGTCCACCTCCTGCTCCTTGTCCACCTCCGGTTCCATGTCCACCTCCTGCTCATTGTACACCTCCTGCTCCTTGTCCACCTAGTGCTCCATCTCGCCCTCCTGCTCCTTCTCGCCCTCCTGCTCCTTCTCGCCCTCCTGCTCCTACTCGCCCTCCTGCTCCTTTTCCACCTCCTGCTCCTTTTCCACCTCCTGCTCCTTCTGCACCTCCTGCTCATTCTCCACCTCCTGCTCCTTCTTCACCTCCTGCTTCTGCTCCTCCTCCTGCTTCTTCTCCAACTCCTTCTCCTACTCGCCCTCCTGGTCCTTTTCAGCCACCTGCTCGTTCTCCACCTGTTGCTTCTTCTCCTCCTCCTGTTCCTTGTCCACCTCCGGCTCCTTGTCCACCTCCTGCTCCTTGTCCACCTCCTGCTCCTTGTCCACCTCCTGCTCCTTGTCCACCTCCTGATCCTTCTCGCCCTCCTGCTACTTCCTGCCCTCCTGCTCCTTCTCCACCTCCTGCTCCTCCTGGACTCCTGCTCATTCACCACCTCCTGCTCCTTCTTCTCCTCCTTCTCCTCTACCTGCTCCTTCTCCACCTCCTGCTCTTTGACTCCCTCCTGCTCCTTTTCTCCCTTCTGCTCCTTCTCCACCTCCTGCTCCTTCTCCACCTCCTGCTCCATCTCCACCTCCTGCCCCTTCTCCTTCTCCTGCTCCTACCCCACCTCCTTCTCATTGTCCACCTCCTGCTCTGTGTCCATCTCCTGATCCTTGTCCACCTCCTGATCCTTGTCCACCTCCTGCTCCTTGTGCACCTCCTGCTCCTTGTCCACCTAGTGCTCCTTCTCGCCTTCCTGCTCCTTCTCGTCCTCCAGCTCCTTCACGCCCCCCTGCTCCTTCCTGACCTCCTGCTCCTTGTCCACCTCCTGCTCCTTCTCCATTTCTGCTCATTCACCACCTCCTGCTCCTTCTTCTCCTCCTTCTCCTCCTCCTGCTCCTTCTCCACCTCCAGCTTCTTGTCTTCCTCCTGCTCATTTTCTCCCTCCTGCTCCTTCTCCACCTCCTGCTCCTTCTCGACCTCCTACTCCTTCTCCACCTCCTGCTCCATCTCCTCATCTTGCGCCATCTCCACCTCCTGCTCCTTCTCCTCCTTCTGCTCCTTCTCCTCCTCCTACTCCTTCTCCAATTCCTGCTCCTTCTGCTCCTCCTCCTCCTCATCCTCGTCCTCCAGCTTCTTCTCCAACTCCTTCTCCTACTCCCCCTGCTGGTTCTTCTCCGCCTCGTGCTTCTTCAACACCGATTGCTTCTTTTCCACCTCCTGTTCCTTCTCTTCCTCCTGCTCCTTCTCCACTTCCTCCTCCTCCTCCACCTCCTTCTCCACCTCCTGCTACTTCTTCTTCTCCTGCTCCTTCTCCTCCACCTGCTCCTTGTCCACCTCCTGCTCCTTGACCAACTCCTGCTCCTTGTCCACCTCCTGCTCCTTCTCGACTCCTGCTCATTCACAAACTCCTGCTCCTTCTTCTCCTCCTTCTCCTCCTCCTGCTCTTTCTCCACCTCCTGCTCTTTGACTCCCTCCTGCTCCTTGTCTCCCTTCTGCTCCTTCTCCACCTCCTGCTCCTTCTCGCCCTCCTGCTCCTTCTCGACCTCCTGCTCCTTCTCGCCCTCCTGCTCCTTCTCGCCCTCCTGCTCCTTTTCCACCTCCTGCTCCTTCTGCACCTCCTGCTCATTCTCCACCTCCTGCTCCTTCTTCTCCTCCTGCTTCTGCTCCTCCTCCTGCTTCTTCTCCAACTCCTTCTCCTACTCGCCCTCCTGGTCCTTTTCAGCCACCTGCTCGTTCTCCACCTGTTGCTTCTTCTCCTCCTCGTGTTCCTTGCCCACCTCCTGCTCCTTGTCCACCTCCTGCTCCTTGTCCACCTCCTGCTCCTTGTCCACCTCCTGCTCCTTGTCCACTTCCTGCTCCTTCTCGCCGTCCTGCTACTTCCTGCCCTCCTGCTCCTTCTTCTCCTCCTGCTCAACCTCCTCCTCTTGCTTCTTCTCCAATTCCTTCCACTACTCCCCCCCTGGTCCTTCTCTGCCTCCTGCTCCGTCTCACCCTCCTGCTCCTTCTCATCCCCCTCCTCCTGCTCCTGCTCCTTCTCCACCTGCTGCTCAACTTCCATCTCCTGCTCCTTCTCCTCCTCCTGCTCCTTCTCTTCCTCCTGCTCCGTCTCCTCCTCCTGCTCCTTCTCCACCTCTTGCTCATTCTCCTCTTCTTGCTCCATCTCCACCTCCTGCTCCTTCTCCTCCTCCTGCTCCTTCTCCACCTCCTGCTCCTTGTCCACCTCCTGCTCAACCTCCACCAACTGATCCTTCTACACCTGCACCTCCTGCTCCTTTTTCTCCTCCTACTCAACCTCCTCCTCCTGCTTCTTCTCCAACTCCTTCTCCTACTCCCCCTCCTGGTCCTTCTCCTACTCCTGCTCCTTCTCCTCCTGCTGCTCCTTCTCCACCTCCTCATCATTCTCCAATTTTGCTCAACCTCCTCCTCCTGCTCCTTCTCCATTTCATGCTCCTGCTCCCGCTCCTGCTCCTACTCCCGCTTCTGCTCCTTCTCCTGCTCCTGCTCCGTCTCCTCTTTGCTGCGACTTCTCCTCCTGCTGCTTCTTCAGCTCCTGCTGCTACGTCTTCACCTCTTCCTCCTGCTCCTTCTCCACCTCCTGCTCCTTCTCCACTCCTGCTCATTCACCACCTCCTGCTCCTTCTTCACCTCCTTCTCCTCTACCTGCTCCTTCTCGCCCTCCTGCTCCATTTCGCCCTCCTGCTCCTTCTCGACCTCCTGCTCCTTTTACACCTCCTGCTCCTGCTCCTCGTCCTGCTCCTCGTCCTGCTCCTCGTCCTGCTCCTCCTCCTGCTCCTCCTCCTTCTTCTTCTCCTCCTCCTGCTCCTTTTCCACCTCCTGCACCTTCTCCGCCTCCTGCTCCTCCTCCTTCTCCTCCACCTGCTCCTTCTCCGCCTGCTGCTCCTTCTCCACCTATTGCTTCTTTTCCACCTCCTGTTCCTCCTCCACCTTCTTCTCCTCCTCCTGCTCCTTCTCCTCCTCCTGCTTCTTCTCCACCTCCTGTTCCTTCTCCTCCTCCTGATCCTTCTCCACGTCCTTCTCCTCCTCCATCTACTTCTCCTCCTCCTGTTCCTTGTCCACCTCCTGCTCCTTCTCCTCCTCCTGCTCCTTCTCCTCCTCCTACTCCTTCTCCTCCTCCTGCTCCCTCTCCAACTCCTGCTCCTTCACCGCCTCCTGCTCCTTCTCCGCCTCCTGCTCCTTGTCCACCTCCTGCTCCTTGTCCACCTCCTGCTCCTTGTCCATCTCCTGCTCCTTTTCCACCTCCTGCTCCTTCTCCTCCTCCTGCTCGTTCTCCACCTCCTGCTCCTTCTCAACGTCTGGCTCCATCTCCTCCTCCTGCTCATTCTTCTCTTCGTGCTCCTTCTCCTTCTCCTGCTCCTTCTCCTCGTCCTGCTCCTTCTCTCCTCCTCCTGCGCCTTCTCTTCCTCTGCTCAACCTACTCCTCCTGCTCCTTCTTCTCTTCCTGCTCCTTCTCCGCCTCCTGCTACTCCTCCACCTCATGCTCCTCCACCACATTCAGCTCCACCTCCACCTTCTGCTGCTTCCCCTCCACCTTCTCCATCTCCAATTTGTGCTCAACCTCCCCATCCTTCTCCTTCTCCCCCTCATGCTCCTGCCTTGCCTGCTGCTCCTTCTCCCGTCTTGCTCCTTGACCCCCTCCTGCTCCTGCTCCTACTCTACCTCCTGCTCCTTCTCCGTCTCCTGCTCCTTCTCCTCGTCAAGCTCAACCTCTTCCGACTGCTCCTTCTCCACCTCCTGCTCCTTCTCCACCTCCTGCTCCTTCTCCACCTCCTGCTCCTTCTCTACCTCCTGCTCCTTCTCCACCTCCTGCTCCATCTCCACCTCCTGCTCCTTCTCCACCTCCTCCTACTTCTCCGCCTCCTGCTCCTTCTCCACCTCCTGCCCCTTCTCCACCTCCTGCTCCTTCTCCACCTCCTGCTCCTTCTCCACCTCCTGCTCCTTCTCCACCTCCTGCTCCTTCTCCACCTCCTGCTCCTTCTCCACCTCCTACTCCTTCTCCACCTCCTGCTGCATCTCCACCTCCTGCTCCTTCTCCACCTCCTGCTGCATCTCCACCTCCTCCTGCTTCTTCTCCAACTCCTGATCAACCTCCTCCTCCTGCTCCTTCTCCTCCCCCTGCTCCAACTCCACCTCCTGCTACGTCTCCTCCTCCTGCTCCTTCTCCTCCTCCTGATCCTTCTGCTCCTCCTGATTCTTCTCCACCTCATGCTCCTTCTCCACTCCTGCTCATTCACAATCTCCTCTTCCTTCTTCTCCTCCTTCTCCTCCTCCTGCTCCTTCTCCACCTCCTCCTCCTTGTCTCAGTCCTGCTCTTTCTCCACCTCCTGCTCATTCTCCACCTGCTGTTCCTTCTCCACCTCCTGCTCCTTCTCCTCTTCTTGCTCCATCTCCTCCTCCTGCTCCTTCTCCTCCCCCTGCTCCATCTCCACCACCTGCTCCTTCTCCTCCTCCTGCTCCGATTCCTCCTCCTGCTTCTTCTTCTCCTGCTCCATCTCCACCTTCTGCTCCTTCGCCACCTCCTGCTCAACCTCCTCCTCCTGCTGCTTGTCCACCTCCTGCTCCTTGTCCACCTCCTGCGCATTCTCGCCCTCCTGCTGCATGTCGCCCACCTGCTGCTTCTCGATCTCCTGCTTCTTCTCGCCCTCCTGCTCCTTCTCGCCCTCCTGCTCCTTCTCCACCTCCTGCTCCTTCTCCACCTCCTGCTCCTTCGCCACCTCCTGCTCCTTCTCTACCTCCTGCTCCTTCTCCACCTCCTGCTCCATCTCCACCTCCTGCTCCTTCTCCACCTCCTCCTACTTCTCCGCCTCCTGCTCCTTCTCCACCTCCTGCCCCTTCTCCACCTCCTGCTCCTTCTCCAACTCCTGCTCCTTCTCCAACTCCTGCTCCTTCTCCACCTCCTGCTCCTTCTCCACCTCCTGCTCCTTCTCCACCTTCTGCTCCTTCTCCACCTCCTGCTGCATCTCCACCTCCTGCTCCTTCTCCACCTCCTGCTGCATCTCCACCTCCTCCTGCTTCTTCTCCAACTCCTGATCAACCTCCTCCTCCTGCTCCTTCTCCTCCCCCTGCTCCAACTCCACCTCCTGCTACGTCTCCTCCTCCTGCTCCTTCTCCTCCTCCTGATCCTTCTCGCCCTCCTGCTCCTTATCCACCTCCTGCTCCTTCTCCACTCCTGCTCATTCACCACCTCCTGCTCCTTCTTCTCCTCCTTCTCTTCCTCCTGCTCCTTCTCCACATCCTGCTGCTTGTCTCCCTCCTCCTCCTTCTCTCCTTCCTTCTCCTTCTCCACCTCCTGCTCGTTCTCATTCTCCTGCTCCTCCTCCTCATCTTGCGCCTTCTCCTTCTCCTACCTCTTCTCCTCCTCCTGCTTCTACTCCTCCTCCTGCTCCTTTATTCTTCTGCTGCTCCTCCTCCAATCCTGCTCCATCTCCACCTCCTGCTACTTCTCCTCCTCCTGCTCCTTCTCCTCCTCCTGATCCGTCTCCTCCTCCTGCTCCTTCTCCTCCTCCTGATCCTTCTCCTCCTCCTGCTCCTTCTTCTACTCCTGCTCCTGCTCATCCTCCTGCTTCTTCTCCAACTTATTCTACTACTCACCCTCCTGGTCCTTCGTTGCCTCCTGCTCCTTCTCAACCGATTGCTTCTTCTCCACCTCCTGTTCCTTCTCCTCCTCCTCCTTCTCCACCTCCTTCTCCTCCTCCACCTCCTTCTCCTCCTCCTGCTCCTTGTCCATCTCCTGCTCCTTCTCCACCTCCTGCTCCTTCTCCTCATCTTGCGCCTTCTCCACCTCTTGCTCATTCTCCTCCTCCTGCTCCTACTCCTCCTCCTGCTCCTTCTTCTTCTCCTGCTCCTTCTCCACTCCAGCTCCATCTCCACCTCCTGCTCCTTCTCCTCCTCCTGCTCCTTCTTCTTCTCCTGCTCCTTCTCCACTCCTGCTCCATCTCCACCTCCTGCTCCTTCTCCTCCTCCTGCTCCTTCTCCTCCTCCTGCTCTTTCTCCACCTCCTGCTCCTTGTCTCCCTCCTGCTCCTTCTTCACCTCCTGCTCCTTCTTCACCTCCTGCTCCTTCTCCACCTCATGCTCCTTCTCCACCTCATGCTCCTTCTCCACCTCATGCTCCTTCTCCACCTCCTGCTCCTTCTCCACCTTCTGCTCATTCTCCTACTCCTGTTCCGACTCCTCCTCCCGTTCCATCTTCTTCTCCTGCTCCTTCTCCACTCCTGCTCCATCGCCACCTCCTGATCCTTCTCCTCCTCCTGCTACTTCTCCTCCTCCTGCTCCTTCTCCTCCTCCTGCGCCATCTCCACATCCTGCTCGTTCTCCTTCTCCTGCACCTCCTCCTCCTCCTGCTCCTTCTACTCCGCCTGCTCCTTCTTCTCCTCCTGCTCCTCCTCAATTCCTGCTCCATCTCCAGATCCTGCTCCTTCTCCTCCTCCTCCGCCTCCTGCTCCATCAACTCCTCCTGCTCCCCATCCTGCTCTTTCTCCACCTCCTGCTCCTCCTCCCCTTCTGCTCCTTCTCCCCCTCCTGCTCCTCCTCCCATTCTGCTCCTTCCCCACCTCCTGCTCAATCTCCTGCTCCATCTTGTTCTCAACCCCTGCGCCTTCTGTACCTCCTCATCATTCTCCACCTCCTGCTTCTTCTCCACTTTTGCTCAATCTCCACTTCATGCTCCTTCTCCCGCTTCAGATCCTTCTCCCGCTTCTGCTCCTTCTCCTTCTGCTGCAACTTCTCCAGCTCCTTCTCCTGCTCCTTCTCCACGTCCTGCTCCTTCTCCACCTCCTGCTCCTTCTCCTCATCTTGCGCCTTCTTCACCTCCTGCTCCTTCTCCTCCTCCTGCTCCTTCTCCTCCTCCTGCTCCTTCTCCTCCTCCTGCTCCTTCTGCAGCTCCTGCCGCTTCTCATCCTCCTGCTCCTGCTCCTCATCTTGCGCCTTCTCCTTCTCCCCCTCCTTCTCCTCCCCCTGCTCCTTCTCCACGTCCTGCTCCTTCTCCACCTCCTGCTCCTTCTCCACCTGCTGCTCATCCTCCACCTTCTCCTTTTCCTCCTCCTCCTGCTCCTTCAGCTCCTCCAGCTCACCCTCCTCCTCTTGCTCACACTCCTGCTGCTGCTCCTTCTCCACATACTGCTCCTTCCCCACCTCTTGCTCCATCTCCTCCTCCTTCTTGTTCACCACCCCTGCTCCTTCTCTACCTACTTATCATTCTCCACCTCCTGCTCCTTCTCCTCTTCATGCTCCTTCTCCCGCTCCTGCTCCTACTCCCGCTTCTGCTCCTTCTCACACTGCTGCTCCTTCTCCCGCTTCAGCTCCTTCTCCCGCTTCTGCTCCTTCTCCACCTCCTGCTCCTTCTCCTCATCTTGCGCCTTCTCCACCTCTTGCTCCTTCTCCTCCTCCTGCTCCTACTCCTCCTCCTGCTCCTTCTTCTTCTCCTGCTCCTTCTCCACTCCAGCTCCATCTCCACCTCCTGCTCCTTCTCCTCCTCCTGCTCCTTCTTCTTCTCCTGCTCCTTCTCCACTCCTGCTCCATCTCCACCTCCTGCTCCTTCTCCTCCTCCTGCTCCTTCTCCCCCTTCTGCTCTTTCTCCACCTCCTGCTCCTTGTCTCCCTCCTGCTCCTTCTTCACCTCCTGCTCCTTCTTCACCTCCTGCTCCTTCTCCACCTCATGCTCCTTCTCCACCTCATGCTCCTTCTCCACCTCATGCTCAATCTCCACCTCCTGCTCCTTCTCCACCTTCTGCTCATTCTCCTACTCCTGTTCCGACTCCGCCTCCCGTTCCTTCTTCTTCTCCTGCTCCTTCTCCACTCCTGCTCCATCGCCACCTCCTGATCCTTCTCCTCCTCCTGCTACTTCTCCTCCTCCTGCTCCTTCTCCTCCTCCTGCGCCATCTCCACATCCTGCTCGTTCTCCTTCTCCTGCACCTCCTCCTCCTCCTGCTCCTTCTACTCCGCCTGCTCCTTCTTCTCCTCCTGCTCCTCCTCAATTCCTGCTCCATCTCCAGATCCTGCTCCTTCTCCTCCTCCTCCGCCTCCTGCTCCATCAACTCCTCCTGCTCCCCATCCTGCTCTTTCTCCACCTCCTGCTCCTCCTCCCCTTCTGCTCCTTCTCCCCCTCCTGCTCCTCCTCCCATTCTGCTCCTTCCCCACCTCCTGCTCAATCTCCTGCTCCATCTTGTTCTCAACCCCTGCGCCTTCTGTACCTCCTCATCATTCTCCACCTCCTGCTTCTTCTCCACTTTTGCTCAATCTCCACTTCATGCTCCTTCTCCCGCTTCAGATCCTTCTCCCGCTTCTGCTCCTTCTCCTTCTGCTGCAACTTCTCCAGCTGCTTCTCCTGCTCATTCTCCACGTCCTGCTCCTGCTCCACCTCCTGCTCCTTCTCATCTTGCGCCTTCTTCACCTCCTGCTCCTTCTCCTCCTCCTGCTCCTTCTCCTCCTCCTGCTCCTTCTCCTCCTCCTGCTCCTTCTGCAGCTCTTGCCGCTTCTCATCCTCCTGCTCCTTCTCCTCCTCCTGCTCCGTCACCTTCTCCCCCTCCTTCTCCTCCCCCTGCTCCTTCTCCACGTCCTGCTCCTTCTCCACCTCCTGCTCCTTCTCCACCTGCTGCTCATCCTCCACCTTCACCTTATCCTCCTCCTCCTGCTCCTTCAGCTCCTCCAGCTCACCCTCCTCCTCTTGCTCACCCTCCTGCTGCTGCTCCTTCTCCACATACTGCTCCTTCCCCACCTCTTGCTCCATCTCCTCCTCCTTCTTGTTCACCACCCCTGCTCCTTCTCTACCTACTTATCATTCTCCACCTCCTGCTCCTTCTCCTCTTCATGCTCCTTCTCCCGCTCCTGCTCCTACTCCCGCTTCTGCTCCTTCTCACGCTGCTGCTCCTTCTCCCGCTTCAGCTCCTTCTCCCGCTTCTGCTCCTTCTCCACCTCCTGCTCCTTCTTCACTCCTGCTCATTCACCAACTCCTGCTCCTCCTTCTCTTCCTTCTTCTCCTCCTGCTCTTTCTCCACCACCTGCTCCTTATCTCGCTCCTGCTCCTTCTTCTTCTCCTGCTCCTTCTTCTTCTCCTGCTCCTTCTCCACTCCTGCCCTATCTCCACCTCCTGCTCCTTCTCCTCCTCCTGCTCCTTCTCCTCCTCCTGCTCCTTCTCCTCCTCCTGCTCCTTCTCCTTCCCGTGCTCCATCTCATCCTCCTGCTCCTTCTCATCCCCCTCCTCCTGCTTCTTCTCCACCTCCTGCTCAACCTCCATCTCCTGCTCCATCTCCTCCTCCTTCTCCTTCTACTCCTCCTGCTCCTTCTCCTCCTCCTGCTGCTTCTCCACCTACTGCTCCTTCTCCACCTCCTCCTCCTACTCCACTTCCTGCTCCTTCTCAGCCACCTCCTCCTGCTCATTCTCTACCTCCTGCTCAACCTCCACCAACTGCTCCTTCTACAGCTGCTCCTCCTGCTCCTTCTTCTCCTCCTGCTCAACCTCCTCCTCTTGCTTCTTCTCCAATTCCTTCCACTACTCCCCCCCTGGTCCTTCTCTGCCTCCTGCTCCGTCTCACCCTCCTGCTCCTTCTCATCCCCCTCCTCCTGCTCCTGCTCCTTCTCCACCTCCTGCTCAACTTCCATCTCCTGCTCCTTCTCCTCCTCCTGCTCCTTCTCCTCCTCCTGCTCCGTCTCCTCCTTCTGCTCCTTCTCCACCTCTTGCTCATTCTCCTCTTCTTGCTCCATCTCCACCTCCTGCTCCTTCTCCTCCTCCAGCTCCTTCTCCACCTCCTGCTCCTTGTCCACCTCCTGCTCAACCTCCACCAACTGATCCTTCTACACCTGCACCTCCTGCTCCTTTTTCTCCTCCTACTCAACCTCCTCCTCCTGCTTCTTCTCCAACTCCTTCTCCTACTCCCCCTCCTGGTCCTTCTCCTACTCCTGCTCCTTCTCCTCCTCCTGCTCCTTCTCCACCTCCTCATCATTCTGCACTTTTGCTCAACCTCCTCCTCCTGCTCCTTCTCCATTTCATGCTCCTGCTCCCGCTCCTGCTCTTACTCCCGCTTCGGCTCCTTCTCCTGCTCCTGCTTCGTCTCCTCTTTGCTGCGATTTCTCCTCCTGCTGCTTCTTCTGCTCCTGCTGCTACTTCTTCACCTCTTCCTCCTGCTCCTTCTCCACCTCCTGCTCCTTCTCCACTCCTGCTCATTCACCACCTCCTGCTCCTTCTTCACCTCCTTTTCCTCCACCTGCTCCTTCTCGCCCTCCTGCTCCATTTCGCCCTCCTGCTCCTTCTCGACCTCCTGCTCCTTTTACACCTCCTGCTCCTGCTCCTCGTCCTGCTCCTCGTCCTGCTCCTCGTCCTGCTCCTCCTCCTGCTCCTCCTCCTTCTCCTTCTCCTCCTCCTGCTCCTTTTCCACCTCCTGCACCTTCTCCGCCTCCTGCTCCTCCTCCTTCTCCTCCACCTGCTCCTTCTCCGCCTGCTGCTCCTTCTCCACCCATTGCTTCTTTTCCACCTCCTGTTCCTCCTCCAGCTTCTTCTCCTCCTCCTGCTACTTCTTCTTCTCCTGCTCCTTTCTCCACCTCCTGTTCCTTCTCCTCCTCCTGATCCTTCTCCACGTCCTTTTCCTCCTCCATCTCCATCTCCTCCTCCTGCTCCTTCTCCTCCACCTGCTCCTTCTCCTCCTCCTGCTCCTTCTCCTCCTCCTGTTTGTTCTCCACCTCCTTCTCCTCCTCCACCTCCTTCTCCTCCTCCTTCTTCGCTCCGGCTCCATCTCCACCTCCTGCTCCTTCTTCTCCTCCAGCTCCTTCTCCTCCTCCTGCTCCTTCTCCACCTCCTCTTCATTCTCCAACTCGTGCTCCTTCTCCACTTTTGCTCAACCTCCTCCTCCTGCTCCTTCTCCATTTCATGCTCCTGCTCCCGCTATTGCTTCTACTCCCGCTTCTGCTCCTTCTCCTGCTCCTGCTCCGTCTCCTCTTTGCTGCGACTTCTCCTCCTGCTGCTCATTCTGCTCCTGCTGCTACTTCTTCACCTCTTCCTCCTGCTCCTTCTCCACCTCCTGCTCCTTCTCCACTCCTGCTCATTCACCACCTCCTGCTCCTTCTTCACCTCCTTCTCCTCCACCTGCTCCTTCTCGCCCTCCTGCTCCATTTCGCCCTCCTGCTCCTTCTCGACCTCCTGCTCCTTTTACACCTCCTGCTCCTGCTCCTCGTCCTGCTCCTCGTCCTGCTCCTCCTCCTGCTCCTCCTCCTGCTCCTCCTCCTTCTCCTTCTCCTCCTCCTGCTCCTTTTCCACCTCCTGCACCTTCTCCGCCTCCTGCTCCTCCTCCTTCTCCTCCACCTGCTCCTTCTCCACCTGCTGCTCCTTCTCCACCTATTGCTTCTTTTCCACCTCCTGTTCCTCCTCCACCTTCTTCTCCTCCTCCTGCTACTTCTTCTTCTCCTGCTCCTTTCTCCACCTCCTGTTCCTTCTCCTCCTCCTGATCCTTCTCCACGTCCTTCTACTCCTCCATCTCCATCTCCTCCTCCTGCTCCTTCTCCTCCACCTGCTCCTTCTCCTCCTCCTGCTCGTTCTCCTCCTCCTGTTTGTTCTCCACCTCCTTCTCCTCCTCCACCTCCTTCTCCTCCTCCTTCTCCGCTCCGGCTCCATCTCCACCTCCTGCTCCTTCTTCTCCTCCAGCTCCTTCTCCTCCTCCTGCTCCTTCTCCACCTCCTCTTCATTCTCCAACTCGTGCTCCTTCTCCACTTTTGCTCAACCTCCTCCTCCTGCTCCTTCTCCACTTCATGCTCCTTCTCCCGCTCCTGCTCCTACTCCCGCTTCTGCTCCTTCTCCCGCTCCTGCTCCGTCTCCTCTTGCTGCTACTTCACCTCCTGCTGCTTCTTCTGCTCCTGCTGTTACTTCTTCACGTCTTTCTCCTGCTCCTTCTCCACCTCCTGCTCCATGTCTCCCTCCTGCTCCTTGTCCAGCTACTGCTCCTTTTCCACCTCTTGCACCTTCTCCGCCTCCTGCTCCTTCTCCACATATTGCTTCTTTACCACCTCCTGTTCCTTCTCTTCCTCCTGCTCCTTCTCCACCTCCTTCTCCTCCTCCACCTCCTTCTCCTCCTCCTGCTACTTCTTCTTCTCCTACTCCTTCTCCTCCTCCTGCTCTTTCTCCTCCTCCTGCTCCTTCTCCTCCTCCTGCTTCTTCTCCACCTCCTGTTCCTTCTCCTACTCCTGATCCTTCCCCACGTCCTTCTCCTCCTCCATCTACTTCTCCTCCTCCTGCTCCTTGTCCACCTCCTGCTCCTTGTCCACCTCCTGCTCCTTGTCCACCTCCGGCTCAATGTCCACCTCCTGCTCATTGTCCACCTCCTCCTCCGTGTCCACCTCCTGATCCTTGTCCACCTCCTGCTCATTGTACACCTCCTGCTCCTTGTCCACCTAGTGCTCCATCTCGCCCTCCTGCTCCATCTCGTCCTCCAGCTCCTTCTCGCCCTCCTGCTCCTTCTCGCCCTCCTGCTCCTTCTCGCCCTCCTGCTCCTTCTCGCCCTCCTGCTCCTTCTCGCCCTCCTGCTCCTTCTCCACCTCCTGCTCCTTCTCCACCTCCTGCTCCCTCTTCTCCTCCTGCTCCTGCTCCTCCTCCTGCTTCTTCTGCAAATCCTTCTCATACTCGCCCTCCTGATCCTTTTCCGCCACCTGCTCGTTCTCCACCTGTTGCTTCTTCTCCTCCTCCTGTTCCTTGTCCACCTCCTGCTCCTTCTCCTCCTCCTGCTCCTTCTCCTCCTCCTCCTCCTTCTCCTCCTCCTGCTCCCTCTCCAACTCCTGCTCCTTCTCCGCCTCCTGCTCCTTCTCCGCCTCCTGCTCCTTGTCCACCTCCTGCTCCTTGTCCACCTCCTGCTCCTTGTCCATCTCCTGCTCCTTTTCCACCTCCTGCTCCTTCTCCTCCTCCTGCTCATTCTCCACCTCCTGCTCCTTATTCTCCTCCTGCTCCTGCTCCTCCTCCTGCTTCTTCTCCAACTCCTTCTCCTACTCGCCCTCCTGGTCCTTTTCAGCCACCTGCTCGTTCTCCACCTGTTGCTTCTTCTGCTCCTCCTGCTCCTTGTCCACCTCCTGCTCCTTGTCCACCTCCTGCTCCTTCTCCACCTACAGCTCCTTCTCCACTCCTGCTCATTCACCACCTCCTGCTCCTTCTTCTCCTCCTTCTCCTTCTCCTCCTCCTGCTCCTTCTCTACCTCCATCTCTTTGACTCCCTCCTGCTCCTTATCTCCCTCCTGCTCCTTTTCCACCTCCTGCTGCTACGCCCCCTGCTGGTCCTTCTCCGCCTCCTGCTTCTTCTCCACCTATTGCTTCTTTTCCACCTCCTGTTCCTTCTCTTCCTCCTGCTCCTTCTCCACCTCCTCCTCCTCCTCCACCTCCTTCTCCTCCTCCTGCTCCTTCTTCTTCTCCTGCTCCTTCTCCTCCTCCTGCTCCTTCTCCACCTCCTGCTCCTTGTCCACCTCCTGCTCCTTGTCCAACTCCTGCTCTTTGACCACCTCCTGCTCCTTCTTCTCCTCCTTCTCCTCCTCCTGCTCCTGCTCCACCTCCTGCTCTTTGATTCCCTCCTGATCCTTGTCTCCATTCTGCTCCTTCTCCACCTCCTGCTCCTTCTCCACCTCCTGCTCCATCTCCAACTCCTGCTCCTTCTCTTTCTCCTGATCCTTCCCCACCTCCTTCTCATTGTCCACCTCCTGCTCTGTGTCCATCTCCTGATCCTTGTCCACCTCCTGCACCTTGTGCACCTCCTGCTCCTTGTCCACCTCGTGCTCCTTCTCGCCATCCTGCTCCTTCTCGTCCTCCAGCTCCTTCACGCCCTCCTGCTCCTTCCTGCCCTCCTGCTCATTGTCCACCTCCTGCTCCTTCTCCATTTCTGCTCATTCACCACCTCCTGCTCCATCTTCTCCTCCTTCTCCTCCTCCTGCTCCTTCTCCACCTCCTCCTCCTTCTCCACCTCCTGCTCCTTCTCCACCTCCTCCTCCTTCTTGACCTCCTCCTCCTTCTCCACCTCCTGCTCCTTCTCGACCTCCTCCTCCTTCTCTTTCTCCTGTTCCTTCTTCTTCTCCTGCTCCTTCTCCACTCCTGCTCCTTCTCCTCCTCCTGCTCCTTTTCATTCTCCTGCTCCTTCTCCGGCTCCTGCTCCTCCTCCTTCTCCTCCTCCTGCTGCTTGTACATCTCCTGCGCCTTGTCCACTCCTGCGCCTTCTCGCCTTCCTGCTCCATCTCGCCCTCCTGCTCCTTCTCGACCTCCTGCTCCTTCTCGACCTCCTGCTCCTTTTCCTCCTCCTGCTCCTTTTCCTCCTCCTGCTCCTTCTCCTTCTCCTCCTCCTTCTCCTTCTCTCCCGACTGCTCCTTTTCCACCTCCTGCACCTTCTCCGCCTCCTGCTCCTCCTCCTTCTCCTCCACCTGCTCCTTCTCCGCCTGCTGCTCCTTCTCCACCTATTGCTTCTTTTCCAACTCCTGTTCCTCCTCCACCTTCTTCTCCTCCTCCTGCTACTTCTTCTTAAGCTGCTCCTTCTCCTCCACCTGCTCCTTATCCGCCTGCTGCTCCTTCTCCACCTATTGCTTCTTCTCCACCTCCTGCTCCTTCTCCTCCTCCTGCTCCTTCTCCTCCTTCTGTTCCTTCTTCTTCTCCTGCTCCTTCTCCACTCCTGCTCCTTCTCCTCCTCCTGCTCCTTTTCCTTCTCCTGCTCCTTCTCCGGCTCCTGCTCCTCCTCCTGCTGCTTGTACATCTCCTGCGCCTTGTCCACTCCTGCGCATTCTCGCCCTCCTGCTCCATCTGCCCTCCTGCTCCTTCTCGACCTCCTGCTCCTTTTCCACCTCCTGCTCCTTCTCCGCCTCCTGCTCCTCCTCCTGCTCCTCCTACTGCCCCTCCTCCTTCTCCTTCTCCTCCTCCTGCTCCTTTTCCACCTCCTGTTCCTTCTCCGCATCCTGCTCCTCCTCCTTCTCCTCCACCTGCTCCTTCTCCACCTCCTGCTCCATGTCTCCCTCGTGCTCCTTCTCCACCTACTGCTCCTTTTCCACCTCCTGCACCTTCTCCGCCTCCTGCTCCTCCTCCTTCTCCTCCACCTGCTCCTTCTCCGCCTGCTGCTCCTTCTCCACCTATTGCTTCTTTTCCACCTCCTGTTCCTCCTACACCACGTTCTCCTCCTCCTGCTACTTCTTCTTAAGCTGCTCCTTCTCCTCCACCTGCTCCTTCTCCGCCTGCTGCTCCTTCTCCACCTATTGCTTCTTCTCCACCTCCTGTTCTTTCTCCTCCTCCTGATCCTTCTCCACGTCCTTCTCCTCCTCCATCTCCATCTCCTCCTACTGCTCCTTCTCCTCCTCCTGCTCCTTCTCCTCCTCCTGCTCCTTCTCCTCCTCCTGCTTCTTCTCCACTTCCTGTTTCTTCTCCACCTCCTGTTCCTTCTCCTCCTCCTGATCTTTCTCCACCTCCTTCTCCTCCTCCACCTCCTTCTCCTCCTCCTTCTCCACTCCGGCTCCATCTCCACCTCCTGCTCCTTCTTCTCCTCCAGTTCCTTCTCCTCCTCCTGCTCCTTCTCCACCTCCTCTTCATTCTCCAACTCGTGCTCCTTCTCCACTTTTGCTCAACCTCCTCCTCCTGCTCCTTCTCCACTTCATGCTCCTTCTCGACCTCCTGCTCCTTCTCGACCTCCTGCTCCTTTTCCACCTCCTGCTCCTTTTCCTCCTCCTGCTCCTTCTCCTTCTCCTCCTCCTTCTCCTTCTCCTCCTCCTGCTCCTTCTCTACCGACTGCTCCTTTTCCACCTCCTGCACCTTCTCTGCCTCCTGCTCCTCCTCCTTCTCCTCCACCTGCTCCTTCTCCGCCGGCTGCTCCTTCTCCACCTATTGCTTCTTTTCCACCTCCTGTTCCTCCTCCACCTTCTTCTCCTCCTCCTGCTACTTCTTCTTAAGCTGCTCCTTCTCCTCCACGTGCTCCTTCTCCGCCTGCTGCTCCTTCTCCACCTATTGCTTCTTCTCCACCTCCTGCTCCTTCTCCTCCTCCTGCTCCTTCTCCTCCTTCTGTTCCTTCTTCTTCTCCTGCTCCTTCTCCACTCCTGCTCCTTCTCCTCCTCCTGCTCCTCCTCCTGCTCCTCCTCCTGCTGCTTGTACATCTCCTGCGCCTTGTCCACTCCTGCGCATTCTCGCCCTCCTGCTCCATCTGCCCTCCTGCTCCTTCTCCGCCTCCTGCTCCTCCTCCTGCTCCTCCTCCTGCCCCTCCTCCTTCTCCTTCTCCTCCTCCTGCTCCTTTTCCACCTCCTGTTCCTTCTCCGCCTCCTGCTCCTCCTCCTTCTCCTCCTCCTGCTCCATGTCTCCCTCCTGCTCCTCCTCCACCTACTGCTCCTTTTCCACCTCCTGCTCCTTCTCCTCCTCCTGCTCCTTCTCCTCCTCCTACTCCTTCTCCTCCTCCTGCTCCTTTTCATTCTCCTGCTCCTTCTCCGGCTCCTGCTCCTCCTCCTTCTCCTCCTCCTGCTGCTTGTACATCTCCTGCGCCTTGTCCACTCCTGCGCCTTCTCGCCTTCCTGCTCCATCTCGCCCTCCTGCTCCTTCTCGACCTCCTGCTCCTTCTCGACCTCCTGCTCCTTTTCCTCCTCCTGCTCCTTTTCCTCCTCCTGCTCCTTCTCCTTCTCCTCCTCCTTCTCCTTCTCCTCCTCCTGCTCCTTTTCCACCTCCTGCTCCTTCTCCGCCTCCTGCTCCTCCTCCTTCTCCTCCTCCTGCTCCTTCTCTACATCCTGCTCCATGTCTCCCTCCTGCTCCTTCTCTCCCGACTGCTCCTTTTCCACCTCCTGCACCTTCTCCGCCTCCTGCTCCTCCTCCTTCTCCTCCACCTGCTCCTTCTCCGCCTGCTGCTCCTTCTCCACCTATTGCTTCTTTTCCAACTCCTGTTCCTCCTCCACCTTCTTCTCCTCCTCCTGCTACTTCTTCTTAAGCTGCTCCTTCTCCTCCACCTGCTCCTTCTCCGCCTGCTGCTCCTTCTCCACCTATTGCTTCTTCTCCACCTCCTGCTCCTTCTCCTCCTCCTGCTCCTTCTCCTCCTTCTGTTCCTTCTTCTTCTCCTGCTCCTTCTCCACTCCTGCTCCTTCTCCTCCTCCTGCTCCTTTTCCTTCTCCTGCTCCTTCTCCGGCTCCTGCTCCTCCTCCTGCTCCTCCTCCTGCTGCTTGTACATCTCCTGCGCCTTGTCCACTCCTGCGCATTCTCGCCCTCCTGCTCCATCTGCCCTCCTGCTCCTTCTCGACCTCCTGCTCCTTTTCCACCTCCTGCTCCTTCTCCGCCTCCTGCTCCTCCTCCTGCTCCTCCTCCTTCTCCTTCTCCTCCTCCTGCTCCTTTTCCACCTCCTGTTCCTTCTCCGCATCCTGCTCCTCCTCCTTCTCCTCCACCTGCTCCTTCTCCACCTCCTGCTCCATGTCTCCCTCCTGCTCCTTCTCCACCTACTGCTCCTTTTCCACCTCCTGCACCTTCTCCGCCTCCTGCTCCTCCTCCTTCTCCTCCACCTGCTCCTTCTCCGCCTGCTGCTCCTTCTCCACCTATTGCTTCTTTTCCACCTCCTGTTCCTCCTACACCACGTTCTCCTCCTCCTGCTACTTCTTCTTAAGCTGCTCCTTCTCCTCCACCTGCTCCTTCTCCGCCTGCTGCTCCTTCTCCACCTATTGCTTCTTCTCCACCTCCTGTTCTTTCTCCTCCTCCTGATCCTTCTCCACGTCCTTCTCCTCCTCCATCTCCATCTCCTCCTACTGCTCCTTCTCCTCCTCCTGCTCCTTCTCCTCCTCCTGCTCCTTCTCCTCCTCCTGCTTCTTCTCCACTTCCTGTTTCTTCTCCACCTCCTGTTCCTTCTCCTCCTCCTGATCTTTCTCCACCTCCTTCTCCTCCTCCACCTCCTTCTCCTCCTCCTTCTCCACTCCGGCTCCATCTCCACCTCCTGCTCCTTCTTCTCCTCCAGTTCCTTCTCCTCCTCCTGCTCCTTCTCCACCTCCTCTTCATTCTCCAACTCGTGCTCCTTCTCCACTTTTGCTCAACCTCCTCCTCCTGCTCCTTCTCCACTTCATGCTCCTTCTCGACCTCCTGCTCCTTCTCGACCTCCTGCTCCTTTTCCTCCTCCTGCTCCTTTTCCTCCTCCTGCTCCTTCTCCTTCTCCTCCTCCTTCTCCTTCTCCTCCTCCTGCTCCTTCTCTACCGACTGCTCCTTTTCCACCTCCTGCACCTTCTCTGCCTCCTGCTCCTCCTCCTTCTCCTCCACCTGCTCCTTCTCCGCCGGCTGCTCCTTCTCCACCTATTGCTTCTTTTCCACCTCCTGTTCCTCCTCCACCTTCTTCTCCTCCTCCTGCTACTTCTTCTTAAGCTGCTCCTTCTCCTCCACGTGCTCCTTCTCCGCCTGCTGCTCCTTCTCCACCTATTGCTTCTTCTCCACCTCCTGCTCCTTCTCCTCCTCCTGCTCCTTCTCCTCCTTCTGTTCCTTCTTCTTCTCCTGCTCCTTCTCCACTCCTGCTCCTTCTCCTCCTCCTGCTCCTTTTCCTTCTCCTGCTCCTTCTCCGGCTCCTGCTCCTCCTCCTGCTGCTTGTACATCTCCTGCGCCTTGTCCACTCCTGCGCATTCTCGCCCTCCTGCTCCATCTGCCCTCCTGCTCCTTCTCCGCCTCCTGCTCCTCCTCCTGCTCCTCCTCCTGCCCCTCCTCCTTCTCCTTCTCCTCCTCCTGCTCCTTTTCCACCTCCTGTTCCTTCTCCGCCTCCTGCTCCTCCTCCTTCTCCTCCACCTGCTCCTTCTCCACCTCCTGCTCCATGTCTCCCTCCTGCTCCTCCTCCACCTACTGCTCCTTTTCCACCTCCTGCTCCTTCTCCTCCTCCTGCTCCTTCTCCTCCTCCTACTCCTTCTCCTCCTCCTGCTCCCTCTCCAACTCCTGCTCCTTCTCCGCCTCCTGCTCCTTCTCCGCCTCCTGCTCCTTGTCCACCTCCTGCTCCTTGTCCACCTCCTGCTCCTTGTCCATCTCCTGCTCCTTTTCCACCTCCTGCTCCTTCTCCTCCTCCTGCTCATTCTCCACCTCCTGCTCCTTATTCTCCTCCTGCTCCTGCTCCTCCTCCTGCTTCTTCTCCAACTCCTTCTCCTACTCGCCCTCCTGGTCCTTTTCAGCCACCTGCTCGTTCTCCACCTGTTGCTTCTTCTGCTCCTCCTGCTCCTTGTCCACCTCCTGCTCCTTGTCCACCTCCTGCTCCTTCTCCACCTACAGCTCCTTCTCCACTCCTGCTCATTCACCACCTCCTGCTCCTTCTTCTCCTCCTTCTCCTTCTCCTCCTCCTGCTCCTTCTCTACCTCCATCTCTTTGACTCCCTCCTGCTCCTTATCTCCCTCCTGCTCCTTTTCCACCTCCTGCTGCTACGCCCCCTGCTGGTCCTTCTCCGCCTCCTGCTTCTTCTCCACCTATTGCTTCTTTTCCACCTCCTGTTCCTTCTCTTCCTCCTGCTCCTTCTCCACCTCCTCCTCCTCCTCCACCTCCTTCTCCTCCTCCTGCTCCTTCTTCTTCTCCTGCTCCTTCTCCTCCTCCTGCTCCTTCTCCACCTCCTGCTCCTTGTCCACCTCCTGCTCCTTGTCCAACTCCTGCTCTTTGACCACCTCCTGCTCCTTCTTCTCCTCCTTCTCCTCCTCCTGCTCCTGCTCCACCTCCTGCTCTTTGATTCCCTCCTGATCCTTGTCTCCATTCTGCTCCTTCTCCACCTCCTGCTCCTTCTCCACCTCCTGCTCCATCTCCAACTCCTGCTCCTTCTCTTTCTCCTGATCCTTCCCCACCTCCTTCTCATTGTCCACCTCCTGCTCTGTGTCCATCTCCTGATCCTTGTCCACCTCCTGCACCTTGTGCACCTCCTGCTCCTTGTCCACCTCGTGCTCCTTCTCGCCATCCTGCTCCTTCTCGTCCTCCAGCTCCTTCACGCCCTCCTGCTCCTTCCTGCCCTCCTGCTCATTGTCCACCTCCTGCTCCTTCTCCATTTCTGCTCATTCACCACCTCCTGCTCCATCTTCTCCTCCTTCTCCTCCTCCTGCTCCTTCTCCACCTCCTCCTCCTTCTCCACCTCCTGCTCTTTTCTCCCTCCTGCTCCTTCTCCACCTCCTGCTCCTTCTTGACCTCCTCCTCCTTCTCCACCTCCTGCTCCTTCTCGACCTCCTCCTCCTTCTCCTTCTCCTGTTCCTTCTTCTTCTCCTGCTCCTTCTCCACTCCTGCTCCTTCTCCTCCTCCTGCTCCTTTTCACTCTCCTGCTCCTTCTCCGGCTCCTGCTCCTCCTCCTGCTGCTTGTACATCTCCTGCGCCTTGTCCACTCCTGCGCCTTCTCGCCTTCCTGCTCCATCTCGCCCTCCTGCTCCTTCTCGACCTCCTGCTCCTTCTCGACCTCCTGCTCCTTTTCCTCCTCCTGCTCCTTTTCCTCCACCTGCTCCTTCTCCTTCTCCTCCTCCTTCTCCTTCTCCTCCTCCTGCTCCTTTTCCACCTCCTGCTCCTTCTCCGCCTCCTGCTCCTCCTCCTTCTCCTCCTCCTGCTCCTTCTCTACATCCTGCTCCATGTCTCCCTCCTGCTCCTTCTCTACCGACTGCTCCTTTTCCACCTCCTGCACCTTCTCCGCCTCCTGCTCCTCCTCCTTCTCCTCCACCTGCTCCTTCTCCGCCTGCTGCTCCTTCTCCACCTATTGCTTCTTTTCCAACTCCTGTTCCTCCTCCACCTTCTTCTCCTCCTCCTGCTACTTCTTCTTAAGCTGCTCCTTCTCCTCCACGTGCTCCTTCTCCGCCTGCTGCTCCTTCTCCACCTATTGCTTCTTCTCCACCTCCTGCTCCTTCTCCTCCTCCTGCTCCTTCTCCTCCTTCTGTTCCTTCTTCTTCTCCTGCTCCTTCTCCACTCCTGCTCCTTCTCCTCCTCCTGCTCCTTTTCCTTCTCCTGCTCCTTCTCCGGCTCCTGCTCCTCCTCCTGCTCCTCCTCCTGCTGCTTGTACATCTCCTGCGCCTTGTCCACTCCTGCGCATTCTCGCCCTCCTGCTCCATCTGCCCTCCTGCTCCTTCTCGACCTCCTGCTCCTTTTCCACCTCCTGCTCCTTCTCCGCCTCCTGCTCCTCCTCCTGCTCCTCCTACTGCCCCTCCTCCTTCTCCTTCTCCTCCTCCTGCTCCTTTTCCACCTCCTGTTCCTTCTCCGCCTCCTGCTCCTCCTCCTTCTCCTCCACCTGCTCCTTCTCCACCTACTGCTCCATGTCTCCCTCCTGCTCCTTCTCCACCTACTGCTCCTTTTCCACCTCCTGCACCTTCTCCGCCTCCTGCTCCTCCTCCTTCTCCTCCACCTGCTCCTTCTCCGCCTGCTGCTCCTTCTCCACCTATTGCTTCTTTTCCACCTCCTGTTCCTCCTACACCACCTTCTCCTCCTCCTGCTACTTCTTCTTAAGCTGCTCCTTCTCCTCCACCTGCTCCTTCTCCGCCTGCTGCTCCTTCTCCACCTATTGCTTCTTCTCCACCTCCTGTTCTTTCTCCTCCTCCTGATCCTTCTCCACGTCCTTCTCCTCCTCCATCTCCATCTCCTCCTCCTGCTCCTTCTCCTCCTCCTGCTCCTTTTCCTCCTCCTGCTCCTTCTCCTCCTCCTGCTTCTTCTCCACCTCCTGTTTCTTCTCCACCTCCTGTTCCTTCTCCTCCTCCTGATCTTTCTCCACCTCCTTCTCCTCCTCCACCTCCTTCTCCTCCTCCTTCTCCACTCCGGCTCCATCTCCACCTCCTGCTCCTTCTTCTCCTCCAGTTCCTTCTCCTTCTCCTGCTCCTTCTCCACCTCCTCTTCATTCTCCAACTCGTGCTCCTTCTCCACTTTTGCTCAACCTCCTCCTCCTCCTGCTCCTTCTCAACTTCATGCTCCTTCTCGACCTCCTGCTCCTTCTCGACCTCCTGATCCTTTTCCTCCTCCTGCTCCTTTTCCTCCTCCTGCTCCTTCTCCTTCTCCTCCTCCTTCTCCTTCTCCTCCTCCTGCTCCTTTTCCACCTCCTGCTCCTTCTTCGCCTCCTGCTCCTCCTCCTTCTCCTCCTCCTGCTCCTTCTCTACCTCCTGCTCCATGTCTCCCTCCTGCTCCTTCTCTACCGACTGCTCCTTTTCCACCTCCTGCACCTTCTCCGCCTCCTGCTCCTCCTCCTTCTCCTCCACCTGCTCCTTCTCCGCCGGCTGCTCCTTCTCCACCTATTGCTTCTTTTCCACCTCCTGTTCCTCCTCCACCTTCTTCTCCTCCTCCTGCTACTTCTTCTTAAGCTGCTCCTTCTCCTCCACGTGCTCCTTCTCCGCCTGCTGCTCCTTCTCCACCTATTGCTTCTTCTCCACCTCCTGCTCCTTCTCCTCCTCCTGATCCTTCTCCACGTCCTTCTCCTCCTCCATCTCCATCTCCTCCTCCTGCTCCTTCTCCTCCTCCTGCTCCTTCTCCTCCTCCTGCTCCTTCTCCTCCTCCTGCTTCTTCTCCACCTCCTGTTTCTTCTCCACCTCCTGTTCCTTCTCCTCCTCCTGATCTTTCTCCACCTCCTTCTCCTCCTCCACCTCCTTCTCCTCC
Source organism: Heptranchias perlo (assembly GCF_035084215.1). Lineage (NCBI taxonomy): Eukaryota > Metazoa > Chordata > Chondrichthyes > Hexanchiformes > Hexanchidae > Heptranchias > Heptranchias perlo. The sequence goes on along the minus strand of NC_090354.1, from coordinate 37,051,593 downwards.
TCCTTCTCCACTCCGGCTCCATCTCCTCCTCCTGCTCCTTCTCCTCCTTCTGTTCCTTCTTCTTCTCCTGCTCCTTCTCCACTCCTGCTCCTTCTCCTCCTCCTGCTCCTTTTCCTTCTCCTGCTCCTTCTCCGGCTCCTGCTCCTCCTCCTGCTCCTCCTCCTGCTGCTTGTACATCTACTGCGCCTTGTCCACTCCTGCGCATTCTCGCCCTCCTGCTCCATCTGCCCTCCTGCTCCTTCTCGACCTCCTGCTCCTTTTCCACCTCCTGCTCCTTCTCCGCCTCCTGCTCCTCCTCCTGCTCCTCCTCCTGCCCCTCCTCCTTCTCCTTCTCCTCCTCCTGATCTTTCTCCACCTCCTTCTCCTCCTCCACCTCCTTCTCCTCCTCCTTCTCCACTCCGGCTCCATCTCCACCTCCTGCTCCTTCTTCTCCTCCAGTTCCTTCTCCTTCTCCTGCTCCTTCTCCACCTCCTCTTCATTCTCCAACTCGTGCTCCTTCTCCACTTTTGCTCAACCTCCTCCTCCTCCTGCTCCTTCTCAACTTCATGCTCCTTCTCGACCTCCTGCTCCTTCTCGACCTCCTGATCCTTTTCCTCCTCCTGCTCCTTTTCCTCCTCCTGCTCCTTCTCCTTCTCCTCCTCCTTCTCCTTCTCCTCCTCCTGCTCCTTTTCCACCTCCTGCTCCTTCTTCGCCTCCTGCTCCTCCTCCTTCTCCTCCTCCTGCTCCTTCTCTACCTCCTGCTCCATGTCTCCCTCCTGCTCCTTCTCTACCGACTGCTCCTTTTCCACCTCCTGCACCTTCTCCGCCTCCTGCTCCTCCTCCTTCTCCTCCACCTGCTCCTTCTCCGCCGGCTGCTCCTTCTCCACCTATTGCTTCTTTTCCACCTCCTGTTCCTCCTCCACCTTCTTCTCCTCCTCCTGCTACTTCTTCTTAAGCTGCTCCTTCTCCTCCACGTGCTCCTTCTCCGCCTGCTGCTCCTTCTCCACTTATTGCTTCTTCTCCACCTCCTGCTCCTTCTCCTCCTCCTGATCCTTCTCCACGTCCTTCTCCTCCTCCATCTCCATCTCCTCCTCCTGCTCCTTCTCCTCCTCCTGCTCCTTCTCCTCCTCCTGCTCCTTCTCCTCCTCCTGCTTCTTCTCCACGTCCTGTTTCTTCTCCACCTCCTGTTCCTTCTCCTCCTCCTGATCTTTCTCCACCTCCTTCTCCTCCTCCACCTCCTTCTCCTCCTCCTTCTCCACTCCGGCTCCATCTCCTCCTCCTGCTCCTTCTCCTCCTTCTGTTCCTTCTTCTTCTCCTGCTCCTTCTCCACTCCTGCTCCTTCTCCTCCTCCTGCTCCTTTTCCTTCTCCTGCTCCTTCTCCGGCTCCTGCTCCTCCTCCTGCTCCTCCTCCTGCTGCTTGTACATCTACTGCGCCTTGTCCACTCCTGCGCATTCTCGCCCTCCTGCTCCATCTGCCCTCCTGCTCCTTCTCGACCTCCTGCTCCTTTTCCACCTCCTGCTCCTTCTCCGCCTCCTGGTCCTCCTCCTGCTCCTCCTCCTGCCCCTCCTCCTTCTCCTTCTCCTCCTCCTGCTCCTTTTCCACCTCCTGTTCCTTCTCCGCCTCCTGCTCCTCCTCCTTCTCCTCCACCTGCTCCTTCTCCGCCTGCTGATCCTTCTCCACCTATTGCTTCTTTTCCACCTCCTGTTCCTCCTCCACCACCTTCTCCTCCTCCTGCTACTTCTTCTTAAGCTGCTCCTTCTCCTCCACCTGCTCCTTCTCCGCCTGCTGCTCCTTCTCCACCTATTGCTTCTTCTCCACCTCCTGTTCCTTCTCCTCCTCCTGATCCTTCTCCACGTCCTTCTCCTCCTCCATCTCCATCTCCTCCTCCTGCTCCTTCTCCTCCTCCTGCTCCTTCTCCTCCTCCTGCTCCTTCTCCTCCTCCTGCTTCTTCTCCACCTCCTGTTTCTTCTCCACCTCCTGTTCCTTCTCCTCCTCCTGATCTTTCTCCACCTCCTTCTCCTCCTCCACCTCCTTCTCCTCCTCCTTCTCCACTCCGGCTCCATCTCCACCTCCTGCTCCTTCTTCTCCTCCAGCTCCTTCTCCTCCTCCTGCTCCTTCTCCACCTCCTCTTCATTCTCCAACTCGTGCTCCTTCTCCACTTTTGCTCAACCTCCTCCTCCTGCTCCTTCTCCACTTCTTGCTCCTTCTCCCGCTCCTGCTCCTACTCCCGCTTCTGCTCCTTCTCCCGCTCCTGCTCCGTCTCCTCTTGCTGCTACTTCTCCTCCTGCTGCTTCATCTGCTCCTGCTGCTACTTCTTCACCTCTTTCTCCTGCTCCTTCTCCACCTCCTGCTCCATGTCTCCCTCCTGCTCCTTCTCCACCGACTGCTTCTTTTCCACCTCCTGTTCCTTCTCTTCCTCCTGCTCCTTCTCCACGTCCTTCTCCTCCTCCACCTCCTTCTCCTCCTCCTGCTACTTCTTCTTCTCCTGCTCCTTCTCCTCCTCCTGCTCCTTCTCCTCCTCCTGCTCCTTCTCCTCCTCCTGCTTCTTCTCCACCTCCTGTTCATTCTCCTCCTCCTGATCCTTCTCCACGTCCTTCTCCTCCTCCACCTCCTTCTCCTCCTCCTGCTCCTTCTTCTTCTCCTGCTCCTTCTCCTCCTCCTGCTCCTTGTCCACCTCCTGCTCCTTGTCCACCTCCTGCTCCTTGTCCAACTCCTGCTCCTTGACCACCTCCTGCTCCTTCTTCTCCTCCTTCTCCTCCTCATGCTCCTGCTCCACCTCCTGCTCTTTGATTCCCTCCTGATCCTTGTCTCCATTCTGCTCCTTCTCCACCTCCTGCTCCTTCTCCACCTCCTGCTCCATCTCCAACTCCTGCTCCTTCTCCTCTTCCTCCTTCTTCTCCACCTCCTGTTCATTCTCCTCCTCCTGATCCTTCTCCACGTCCTTCTCCTCCTCCATCTCCTTCTCCTCCTCCTGCTCCTTGTCCACCTCCTGCTCCTTATCTACCTCCTGCTCCTTGTCCACCTCCGGCTCCATGTCCACCTCCTCCTCATTGTACACCTCCTGCTCCTTGTCCACCTAGTGCTCCATCTCGCCCTCCGGCTCCATGTCGTCCTCCAGCTCCTTCTCGCCCTCCTGCTCCTTCTCGCCCTCCTGCTTCTTCTCCTCCTCCTGTTCCTTGTCCACCTCCTGCTCCTTCTCCACCTCCTGCTCCTTCTCCACCTCCTGCTCCTTGTCCACCTCCTGATCCTTCTCGCCCTCCTGCTACTTCCTGCCCTCCTGCTCCTTCTCCACCTCCTGCTCCTTCTCGACTCCTGCTCATTCACCACCTCCTGCTCCTTCTTCTCCTCCTTCTCCTCTTCCTGCTCCTTCTCCACCTCCTGCTCTTTGACTCCCTCCTGCTCCTTTTCTCCCTTCTGCTCCTTTTCTCCCTTCTGCTCCTTCTCCACCTCCTGCTCCTTCTCCACCTCCTGCTCCATCTCCACCTCCTGCCCCTTCTCCTTCTCCTGCTCCTTCCCCACCTCCTTCTCATTGTCCACCTCCTGCTCTGTGTCCATCTCCTGATCCTTGTCCACCTCCTGCTCCTTGTGCACCTCCTGCTCCTTGTCCACCCAGTGCTCCTTCTCGCCTTCCTGCTCCTTCTCGTCCTCCAGCTCCTTCACGCCCCCCTGCTCCTTCCTGACCTCCTGCTCCTTGTCCACCTCCTGCTCCTTCTCCATTTCTGCTCATTCACCACCTCCTGTTCCTTCTCCTCCTCCTGATCTTTCTCCACCTCCTTCTCCTCCTCCACCTCCTTCTCCTCCTCCTTCTCCACTCCGGCTCCATCTCCTCCTCCTGCTCCTTCTCCTCCTTCTGTTCCTGCTCCTTCTTCTCCTCCTTCTCCTCCTCCTGCTCCTTCTCCACCTCCTGCTCCTTCTCGACCTCCTACTCCTTCTCCACCTCCTGCTCCATCTCCTCATCTTGCGCCATCTCCACCTCCTGCTCCTTCTCCTCCTTCTGCTCCTTCTCCTCCTCCTACTCCTTCTCCAATTCCTGCTCCTTCTGCTCCTCCTCCTCCTCATCCTTGTCCTCCAGCTTCTTCTCCAACTCCTTCTCCTACTCCCCCTGCTGGTTCTTCTCCGCCTCGTGCTTCTTCTCCACCTATTGCGTCTTTTCCACCTCCTGTTCCTTCTCTTCCTCCTGCTCCTTCTCCACTTCCTCCTCCTCCTCCACCTCCTTCTCCTCCTCCTGCTCCTTGTCCACCTCCTGCTCCTTCTCACCCTCCTGCTCCTTCTCGGCCTCCTGCTCCTTCTCGGCCTCCTGCTCCTTCTCGCCCTCCTGCTCCTTTTCCACCTCCTGCTCCTTCTGCACCTCCTGCTCATTCTCCACATCCTGCTCCTTCTTCTCCTCCTGCTCCTGCTCCTCCTCCTGCTTCTTCTCCAACTCCTTCTCCTACTCGTGCTCCTGGTCCTTTTCAGCCACCTGCTCGTTCTCCACCTGTTGCTTCTTCTCCTCCTCCTGTTCCTTGTCCACCTCCTGCTCCGTGTCCACCTCCTGCTCCTTGTCCCCCTCCTGCTCCTTGTCCACCTCCTGCTCCTTGTCCACCTCCTGCTCCTTGTCCACCTCCTGCTCCTTCTCGCCCTCCTGCTACTTCCTGCCCTCCTGCTCCTTCTTCACATCCTGCTCATTCACCACCTCCTGCTCCTTCTTTTCCTCCTTCTCATTCTCCTCCTCCTGCTCCTTCTCCACCTCCGGCTCTTTGACTCCCTCCTGCTCCTTTTCTCCCTACTGCTCCTTCTCCACCTCCTGCTCCTTCTCCACCTCCTGCTATATCTCCACCTCCTGCTCCTTCTCCTTCCCCTGCTCCTTCCCCACCTCCTGCTCCTTCCCCACCTCCTTCTCCTTCTCCTCTTCTTGCGCCTTCTCCACCTCCTGCTCTTTCTTCATCTCCTGCTCCTTCTGCACTCCTGCTCCTTCTCCTCCTCCTGCTCCTTCTCCTCCTCCTGCTCCTTCTTCACGTCCTGCTCCTTCTCCACCTCCTGCTCCTTCTTCTCCTACTGCTCATGCTCCTCCTCCTGCTTCTTCTCCAACGCCTTCACCTACTCCCCCTTCTGGTCCTTCTCCTCCACCTGCTCCTTCTCCTCCTCCTGCTCCTTCTCCACCTCCTTCTCCTTCTCCACCTCATGCTCCTTCTTCTCCTCCTGCTCATGCTCCTCCTCCTGCTTCTTCTCCAACTCCTTCACCTGCTCCTCCTCCTGCTTCTTCTCCAACTCCTTCACCTACTCCCCCTTCTGGTCCTTCCCCACCTCCTGCTCCTTCTCCACCTCCTGCTCCTTCTCCACCTCCTTCTCCTTCTCCACCTCCTGTTCCTTCTCCTCCTCCTGCTCCGTCTCCACCTCCTTCTCCTCCTCCACCTCCATCTCCTCCTCCTGCTCCTTGTCCACCTCCTGCTCCTTCTCCACCTCCTGCTCATTCTCCACCTCCTGCCCCTTCTCCTCATTTTCCGCCTTCTCCATCTCCTGCTCCTTCTCCTCCTGCTGCTCATACTCCTCCTCGCGCTGCTTCTACTTCTCCTGCTCCTCCTCCTCTTCTGCTCCTTCTCCACCTCCTGCTCCTTCTCCTCATCTTGCGCCTTCTCCACCTTCTGCTCCTTCTCCTCCTTCTGCTGGGAGTCCTCCTCCTGCTCCTTCTTCTTCTCCTGCTCCTTCTCCACTCCGGCTTCATCTCCACCTCCTGCTCCTTCTCCTTCTCCTGCTCCATCTCCACCTCCTGCTCCTCCTCCTCCTCTTCCTCCTGCTCCTTCTCCACCTCCTGCTCATTCTCCACCTCCTGCTCCTTGTCTCCCTCCTGCTCCTTCTCCACCTCCTGCTTCTTCTCCTCCTCCTGCTTCTACTACTCCTCCTGCTCCTTTTTCTTCTCCTGCTCCTTCTCCAATCCGGCTCCACCTTCACCTCCGGCTTCTTCTTCTCCTCCTGCTCCTTCTCCACCTCCTTCTCCTTCTCCTCTTCTTGCGCCTTCTCCACCTCCTGCTCCTTCTCCATTTCTGCTCATTCACCACTCCTGCTCCTTCTTCTCCTCCTTCTCCTCCTCCTGCTCCTTCTCCACCTCCTGCTTCTTGTCTTCCTCCTGCTCCTTTTCTCCCTCCTGCTCCTTCTCCACCTCCTGCTCCTTCTCCACCTCCTCCTCCTTCTCCACCTCCTGCTCCATCTCCTCATCTTGAGCCATCTCCACCTCCTGCTCCTTCTCCTCCTCCTGCTCCTTCTCCTCCTCCTGTTCCTTCTTCTTCTCCTGCTCCTTCTCCACCCCTGCTCATTCTCCTCCTCCTGCTCCTTTTCCTTCTCCTGCTCCTTCTCCGGATCCTGCTCCTCCTCCTGCTCCTCCTCCTGCTGCTTGTACATCTCCTGCGCCTTGTCCACTCCTGCGCATTCTCGCCCTCCTGCTCCATCTGCCCTCCTGCTCCTTCTCGACCTCCTGCTCCTTTTCCACCTCCTGCTCCTTCTCCGCCTCCTGCTCCTCATCCTGCTCCTCCTCCTGCCCCTCCTCCTTCTCCTTCTCCTCCTCCTGCTCCTTTTCCACCTCCTGTTCCTTCTCTGCCTCCTGCTCCTCCTCCTTCTCCTCCACCTGCTCCTTCTCCACCTCCTGCTCGATGTCTCCCTCCTGCTCCATGTCTCCCTCCTGCTCCTTCTCCACCTACTGCTCCTTTTCCACCTCCTGCACCTTCTCCGCCTTCTGCTCCTCCTCCTTCTCCTCCACCTGCTCCTTCTCCGCCTGCTGCTCCTTCTCCACCTATTGCTTCTTTTCCACCTCCTGTGCCTCCTCCACCTTCTTCTCCTCCTCCTGCTACTTCTTCTTATGCTGCTCCTTCTCCTCCTCCTGCTCCTTCTCCTCCTCCTGCTTCTTCTCCACCTCCTGATCCTTCTCCTCCTCCTGATCCTTCTCCACGTCCTTCTCCTCCTCCATCTCCATCTCGTCCTCCTGCTCCTTCTCCTCCTCCTGCTCCTTCTCCTCCTCCTGCTCCTTCTCCTCCTCCTGCTTCTTCTCCACCTCCTGTTTCTTCTCCACCTCCTGTTCCTTCTCCTCCTCCTGATCTTTCTCCACCTCCTTCTCCTCCTCCACCTCCTTCTCCTCCTCCTTCTCCACTCCGGCTCCATCTCCACCTCCTGCTCCTTCTTCTCCTCCAGCTCCTTCTCCTCCTCCTGCTCCTTCTCCACCTCCTCTTCATTCTCCAACTCTTGCTCCTTCTCCACTTTTGCTCAACCTCCTCCTCCTGCTCCTTCTCCACTACATGCTCCTTCTCCCGCTCCTGCTCCTACTCCCGCTTCTGCTCCTTCTCCCGCTCCTGCTCCGTCTCCTCTTGCTGCTACTTCTCCTCCTGCTGCTTCTTCTGCTCCTGCTGTTACTTCTTCACGTCTTTCTCCTGCTCCTTCTCCACCTCCTGCTCCATGTCTCCCTCCTGCTCCTTCTCCACCGACTGCTTCTTTTCCACCTCCTGTTCCTTCTCTTCCTCCTGCTCCTTCTCCACCTCCTTCTCCTCCTCCACCTCCTTCTCCTCCTCCTGCTACTTCTTCTTCTCCTGATCCTTCTCCTCCTCCTGCTCCTTCTCCTCCTCCTGCTCCTTCTCCTCCTCCTGCTTCTTCTCCACCTCCTGTTCCTTCTCCTCCTCCTGATCCTTCTCCACGTCCTTCTCCTCCTCCATCTCCTTCTCCTCCTCCTGCTCCTTGTCCACCTCCTGCTCCTTGTCCACCTCCTGCTCCTTATCTACCTCCTGCTCCTTGTCCACCTCCTGCTCCTTGTCCACCTCCTGCTCCTTGTCCACCTCCTGCTCCTTGTCCACCTCCGGTTCCATGTCCACCTCCTGCTCATTGTACACCTCCTGCTCCTTGTCCACCTAGTGCTCCATCTCGCCCTCCTGCTCCTTCTCGCCCTCCTGCTCCTTCTCGCCCTCCTGCTCCTACTCGCCCTCCTGCTCCTTTTCCACCTCCTGCTCCTTTTCCACCTCCTGCTCCTTCTGCACCTCCTGCTCATTCTCCACCTCCTGCTCCTTCTTCACCTCCTGCTTCTGCTCCTCCTCCTGCTTCTTCTCCAACTCCTTCTCCTACTCGCCCTCCTGGTCCTTTTCAGCCACCTGCTCGTTCTCCACCTGTTGCTTCTTCTCCTCCTCCTGTTCCTTGTCCACCTCCGGCTCCTTTTCCTCCTCCTGCTTCTTCTCCACCTCCTGTTCCTTCTCCTCCTCCTGATCCTTCTCCACTACATGCTCCTTCTCCCGCTCCTGCTCCTACTCCCGCTTCTGCTCCTTCTCCCGCTCCTGCTCCGTCTCCTCTTGCTGCTACTTCTCCTCCTGCTGCTTCTTCTGCTCCTGCTGTTACTTCTTCACGTCTTTCTCCTGCTCCTTGTCCACCTCCTGCTCCTTGTCCACCTCCTGCTCCTTGTCCACCTCCTGATCCTTCTCGCCCTCCTGCTACTTCCTGCCCTCCTGCTCCTTCTCCACCTCCTGCTCCCCCTGGACTCCTGCTCATTCACCACCTCCTGCTCCTTCTTCTCCTCCTTCTCCTCTTCCTGCTCCTTCTCCACCTCCTGCTCTTTGACTCCCTCCTGCTCCTTTTCTCCCTTCTGCTCCTTCTCCACCTCCTGCTCCTTCTCCACCTCCTGCTCCATCTCCACCTCCTGCCCCTTCTCCTTCTCCTGCTCCTACCCCACCTCCTTCTCATTGTCCACCTCCTGCTCTGTGTCCATCTCCTGATCCTTGTCCACCTCCTGATCCTTGTCCACCTCCTGCTCCTTGTGCACCTCCTGCTCCTTGTCCACCTAGTGCTCCTTCTCGCCTTCCTGCTCCTTCTCCATTTCTGCTCATTCACCACCTCCTGCTCCTTCTTCTCCTCCTTCTCCTCCTCCTGCTCCTTCTCCACCTCCGGCTTCTTGTCTTCCTCCTGCTCATTTTCTCCCTCCTGCTCCTTCTCCACCTCCTGCTCCTTCTCGACCTCCTACTCCTTCTCCACCTCCTGCTCCATCTCCTCATCTTGCGCCATCTCCACCTCCTGCTCCTTCTCCTCCTTCTGCTCCTTCTCCTCCTCCTACTCCTTCTCCAATTCCTGCTCCTTCTGCTCCTCATCCTCCTCATCCTCGTCCTCCAGCTTCTTCTCCAACTCCTTCTCCTACTCCCCCTGCTGGTTCTTCTCCGCCTCGTGCTTCTTCACCACCGATTGCTTCTTTTCCACCTCCTGTTCCTTCTCTTCCTCCTGCTCCTTCTCCACCTCCTCCTCCTCCTCAACCTCCTACTCCACCTCCTGCTACCTCTTCTTCTCCTGCTCATTCTCCTCCACCTGCTCCATCTCCTCCTACTGCTTATTCTCCACCTCCTGTTCCTTCTCCTCCTCCTGATCCTTCTCCACGTCCTTCTCCTCCTCCATCTCCTTCTCCTCCTCCTGCTCCTTGTCCACCTCCGGCTCAATGTCGACCTCCTGCACATTGTCCACCTCCTGCTCCGTGTCCACCTCCATCTCCTTCTCCACCTCCTGCTCCTTGTCCACCTCCTGCTCATTGTACACCTCCTGCTCCTTGTCCACCTAGTGCTCCTTCTCGCCCTCCTGCTCCATCTCGTCCTCCAGGTCCTTCTCGCCCTCCTGCTCCGTCTTGCCCTCCTGCTCCTACTCACCCTCCTGGTCCTTTTCCGCCTCCTGCTCGTTCTCCACCTGTTGGTTCTTCTCCACCTCCTGTTCCTTCTCCTCCTCCTGCTCCTTCTCCACCTCCTGCTCCTTCTCGACCTCCTACTCCTTCTCCACCTCCTGCTCCATCTCCTCATCTTGCGCCATCTCCACCTCCTGCTCCTTCTCCTCCTTCTGCTCCTTCTCCTCCTCCTACTCCTTCTCCAATTCCTGCTCCTTCTGCTCCTCATCCTCCTCATCCTCGTCCTCCAGCTTCTTCTCCAACTCCTTCTCCTACTCCCCCTGCTGGTTCTTCTCCGCCTCGTGCTTCTTCACCACCGATTGCTTCTTTTCCACCTCCTGTTCCTTCTCTTCCTCCTGCTCCTTCTCCACCTCCTCCTCCTCCTCAACCTCCTACTCCACCTCCTGCTACCTCTTCTTCTCCTGCTCATTCTCCTCCACCTGCTCCATCTCCTCCTACTGCTTATTCTCCACCTCCTGTTCCTTCTCCTCCTCCTGATCCTTCTCCACGTCCTTCTCCTCCTCCATCTCCTTCTCCTCCTCCTGCTCCTTGTCCACCTCCGGCTCAATGTCGACCTCCTGCACATTGTCCACCTCCTGCTCCGTGTCCACCTCCATCTCCTTCTCCACCTCCTGCTCCTTGTCCACCTCCTGCTCATTGTACACCTCCTGCTCCTTGTCCACCTAGTGCTCCTTCTCGCCCTCCTGCTCCATCTCGTCCTCCAGATCCTTCTCGCCCTCCTGCTCCGTCTTGCCCTCCTGCTCCTACTCACCCTCCTGGTCCTTTTCCGCCTCGTGCTCGTTCTCCACCTGTTGGTTCTTCTCCACCTCCTGTTCCTTCTCCTCCTCCTGCTCCTTCTCCACCTCCTTCTCCTCCTCCACCTCCTTCTCCTCCTCCTGTTCCTTGTCGACCTCATGCTCCATGTCCACCTCCTGCTCCTTGTCCACCTCCTGCTCCTTGACCAACTCCTGCTCCTTGTCCACCTCCTGCTCCTTCTCGACTCCTGCTCATTCACAAACTCCTGCTCCTTCTTCTCCTCCTTCTCCTCCTCCTGCTCTTTCTCCACCTCCTGCTCTTTGACTCCCTCCTGCTCCTTGTCTCACTTCTGCTCCTTCTCCACCTCCTGCTCCTTCTCGCCCTCCTGCTCCTTCTCGACCTCCTGCTCCTTCTCGCCCTCCTGCTCCTTCTCGCCCTCCTGCTCCTTTTCCACCTCCTGCTCCTTCTGCACCTCCTGCTCATTCTCCTCCTCCTGCTTCTTCTCCAACTCCTTCTCCTACTCGCCCTCCTGGTCCTTTTCAGCCACCTGCTCGTTCTCCACCTGTTGCTTCTTCTCCTCCTCGTGTTCCTTGTCCACCTCCTGCTCCTTGTCCACCTCCTGCTCCTTGTCCACCTCCTGCTCCTTGTCCACCTCCAGCTCCTTGTCCACCTCCTGCTCCTTCTCGCCGTCCTGCTACTTCCTGCCCTCCTGCTCCTTCTTCTCCTCCTGCTCAACCTTCTCCTTTTGCTTCTTCTCCAATTCCTTCCACTACTCCCCCCCTGGTCCTTCTCTGCCTCCTGCTCCGTCTCACCCTCCTGCTCCTTCTCATCCCCCTCCTCCTGCTCCTGCTCCTTCTCCACCTGCTGCTCAACTTCCATCTCCTGCTCCTTCTCCTCCTCCTGCTCCTTCTCCTCCTCCTGCTCCGTCTCCTCCTCCTGCTCCTTCTCCACCTCTTGCTCATTCTCCTCTTCTTGCTCCATCTCCACCTCCTGCTCCTTCTCCTCCTCCTGCTCCTTCTCCACCTCCTGCTCCTTGTCCACCTCCTGCTCAACCTCCACCAACTGATCCTTCTACACCTGCACCTCCTGCTCCTTTTTCTCCTCCTACTCAACCTCCTCCTCCTGCTTCTTCTCCAACTCCTTCTCCTACTCCCCCTCCTGGTCCTTCTCCTACTCCTGCTCCTTCTCCTCCTGCTGCTCCTTCTCCACCTCCTCATCATTCTCCAATTTTGCTCAACCTCCTCCTCCTGCTCCTTCTCCATTTCATGCTCCTGTTCCCGCTCCTGCTCCTACTCCCGCTTCTGCTCCTTCTCCTGCTCCTGCTCCGTCTCCTCTTTGCTGCGACTTCTCCTCCTGCTGCTTCTTCTGCTCCTGCTGCTACGTCTTCACCTCTTCCTCCTGTTCCTTCTCCACCTCCTGCTCCTTCTCCACTCCTGCTCATTCATCACCTCCTGCTCCTTCTTCACCTCCTTCTCCTCTACCTGCTCCTTCTCGCCCTCCTGCTCCTTTTACACCTCCTGCTCCTGCTCCTCGTCCTGCACCACGTCCTGCTCCTCATCCTGCTCCTCCTCCTGCTCCTCCTCCTTCTCCTTCTCCTCCTCCTGCTCCTTTTCCACCTCCTGCACCTTCTCCGCCTCCTGCTCCTCCTCTTTCTCCTCCACCTGCTCCTTCTCCGCCTGCTGCTCCTTCTCCACCTATTGCTTCTTTTCCACCTCCTGTTCCTCCTCCACCTTCTTCTCCTCCTCCTGCTCCTTCTCTTCCTCCTGCTTCTTCTCCACCTCCTGTTCCTTCTCCTCCTCCTGATCCTTCTCCACGTCCTTCTCCTCCTCCATCTACTTCTCCTCCTCCTGCTCCTTGTCCACCTCCTGCTCCTTATCTACCTCCTGCTCCTTGTCCACCTCCGGCTCATTGTCCATCTCCTGCTCCGTGTCCACCTCCTGATCCTTGTCCACCTCCTGCTCATTGTACACCTCCTGCTCCTTGTCCACCTAGTGCTCCATCTCGCCCTCCTGCTCCATCTCGTCCTCCAGCTCCTTCTCGCCCTCCTGCTCCTTCTCGCCCTCCTGCTCCTTCTCGCCCTCCTGCTCCTTCTCGCCCTCCTGCTCCTTCTCCACCTCCTGCTCCTTCTCCACCTCCTGCTCCCTCTTCTCCTCCTGCTCCTGCTCCTCCTCCTGCTTCTTCTGCAAATCCTTCTCATACTCGCCCTCCTGGTCCTTTTCCGCCACCTGCTCGTTCTCCACCTGTTGCTTATTCTCCTCCTCCTGTTCCTTGTCCACCTCCTGCTCCTTCTCCTCCTCCTGCTCCTTCTCCTCCTCCTACTCCTTCTCCTCCTCCTGCTCCCTCTCCAACTCCTGCTCCTTCACCGCCTCCTGCTCCTTCTCCGCCTCCTGCTCCTTGTCCACCTCCTGCTCCTTGTCCACCTCCTGCTCCTTGTCCATCTCCTGCTCCTTTTCCACCTCCTGCTCCTTCTCCTCCTCCTGCTCATTCTCCACCTCCTGCTCCTTCTCAACGTCTGGCTCCATCTCCTCCTCCTGCTCATTCTTCTCTTCGTGCTCCTTCTCCTTCTCCTGCTCCTTCTCCTCGTCCTGCTCCTTCTCTCCTCCTCCTGCGCCTTCTCTTCCTCTGCTCAACCTACTCCTCCTGCTCCTTCTTCTCTTCCTGCTCCTACTCCGCCTCCTGCTACTCCTCCACCTCATGCTCCTCCACCACATTCAGCTCCACCTCCACCTTCTGCTGCTTCCCCTCCACCTGCTCCATCTCCAATTTGTGCTCAACCTCCCCATCCTGCTCCTTCTCCCCCTCATGCTCCTGCCTTGCCTGCTGCTCCTTCTCCCGTCTTGCTCCTTGACCCCCTCCTGCTCCTGCTCCTACTCTACCTCCTGCTCCTTCTCCGTCTCCTGCTCCTTCTCCTCGTCAAGCTCAACCTCTTCCGACTGCTCCTTCTCCACCTCCTGCTCCTTCTCCACCTCCTGCTCCTTCTCCACCTCCTGCTCCTTCTCTACCTCCTGCTCCTTCTCCACCTCCTGCTCCATCTCCACCTCCTGCTCCTTCTCCACCTCCTCCTACTTCTCCGCCTCCTGCTCCTTCTCCACCTCCTGCCCCTTCTCCACCTCCTGCTCCTTCTCCACCTCCTGCTCCTTCTCCACCTCCTGTTCCTTCTCCACCTCCTGCTCCTTCTCCACCTCCTGCTCCTTCTCCACCTCCTACTCCTTCTCCACCTCCTGCTGCATCTCCACCTCCTGCTCCTTCTCCACCTCCTGCTGCATCTCCACCTCCTCCTGCTTCTTCTCCAACTCCTGATCAACCTCCTCCTCCTGCTCCTTCTCCTCCCCATGCTCCAACTCCACCTCCTGCTACGTCTCCTCCTCCTGCTCCTTCTCCTCCTCCTGATCCTTCTGCTCCTCCTGATTCTTCTCCACCTCATGCTCCTTCTCCACTCCTGCTCATTCACAATCTCCTCTTCCTTCTTCTCCTCCTTCTCCTCCTCCTGCTCCTTCTCCACCTCCTCCTCCTTGTCTCAGTCCTGCTCTTTCTCCACCTCCTGCTCATTCTCCACCTGCTGTTCCTTCTCCACCTCCTGCTCCTTCTCCTCTTCTTGCTCCATCTCCTCCTCCTGCTCCTTCTCCTCCCCCTGCTCCATCTCCACCACCTGCTCCTTTTCCTCCTCCTGCTCCGATTCCTCCTCCTGCTTCTTCTTCTCCTGCTCCATCTCCACCTTCTGCTCCTTCGCCACCTCCTGCTCAACCTCCTCCTCCTGCTGCTTGTCCACCTCCTGCTCCTTGTCCACCTCCTGCGCATTCTCGCCCTCCTGCTGCATGTCGCCCACCTGCTACTTCTCGATCTCCTGCTTCTTCTCGCCCTCCTGCTCCTTCTCGCCCTCCTGCTCCTTCTCCACCTCCTGCTCCTTCTCCACCTCCTGCTCCTTCGCCACCTCCTGCTCCTTCTCTACCTCCTGCTCCTTCTCCACCTCCTGCTCCATCTCCACCTCCTGCTCCTTCTCCACCTCCTCCTACTTCTCCGCCTCCTGCTCCTTCTCCACCTCCTGCCCCTTCTCCACCTCCTGCTCCTTCTCCACCTCCTGCTCCTTCTCCGCCTCCTGCTCCTTCTCCACCTCCTGCTCCTTCTCCACCTCCTGCTCCTTCTCCACCTCCTGCTGCATCTCCACCTCCTGCTCCTTCTCCACCTCCTGCTGCATCTCCACCTCCTCCTGCTTCTTCTCCACCTCCTGCTCCTTGTCCACCTCCTGCTCAACCTCCACCAACTGATCCTTCTACACCTGCACCTCCTGCTCCTTTTTCTCCTCCTACTCAACCTCCTCCTCCTGCTTCTTCTCCAACTCCTTCTCCTACTCCCCCTCCTGGTCCTTCTCCTACTCCTGCTCCTTCTCCTCCTGCTGCTCCTTCTCCACCTCCTCATCATTCTCCAATTTTGCTCAACCTCCTCCTCCTGCTCCTTCTCCATTTCATGCTCCTGTTCCCGCTCCTGCTCCGACTCCCGCTTCTGCTCCTTCTCCTGCTCCTGCTCCGTCTCCTCTTTGCTGCGACTTCTCCTCCTGCTGCTTCTTCTGCTCCTGCTGCTACGTCTTCACCTCTTCCTCCTGCTCCTTCTCCACCTCCTGCTCCTTCTCCACTCCTGCTCATTCATCACCTCCTGCTCCTTCTTCACCTCCTTCTCCTCTACCTGCTCCTTCTCGCCCTCCTGCTCCTTTTACACCTCCTGCTCCTGCTCCTCGTCCTGCACCACGTCCTGCTCCTCGTCCTGCTCCTCCTCCTGCTCCTCCTCCTTCTCCTTCTCCTCCTCCTGCTCCTTTTCCACCTCCTGCACCTTCTCCGCCTCCTGCTCCTCCTCTTTCTCCTCCACCTGCTCCTTCTCCGCCTGCTGCTCCTTCTCCACCTATTGCTTCTTTTCCACCTCCTGTTCCTCCTCCACCTTCTTCTCCTCCTCCTGCTCCTTCTCTTCCTCCTGCTTCTTCTCCACCTCCTGTTCCTTCTCCTCCTCCTGATCCTTCTCCACGTCCTTCTCCTCCTCCATCTACTTCTCCTCCTCCTGCTCCTTGTCCACCTCCTGCTCCTTATCTACCTCCTGCTCCTTGTCCACCTCCGGCTCATTGTCCATCTCCTGCTCCGTGTCCACCTCCTGATCCTTGTCCACCTCCTGCTCATTGTACACCTCCTGCTCCTTGTCCACCTAGTGCTCCATCTCGCCCTCCTGCTCCATCTCGTCCTCCAGCTCCTTTTCGCCCTCCTGCTCCTTCTCGCCCTCCTGCTCCTTCTCGCCCTCCTGCTCCTTCTCGCCCTCCTGCTCCTTCTCCACCTCCTGCTCCTTCTCCACCTCCTGCTCCCTCTTCTCCTCCTGCTCCTGCTCCTCCTCCTGCTTCGTCTGCAAATCCTTCTCATACTCGCCCTCCTGGTCCTTTTCCGCCACCTGCTCGTTCTCCACCTGTTGCTTATTCTCCTCCTCCTGTTCCTTGTCCACCTCCTGCTCCTTCTCCTCCTCCTGCTCCTTCTCCTCCTCCTACTCCTTCTCCTCCTCCTGCTCCCTCTCCAACTCCTGCTCCTTCACCGCCTCCTGCTCCTTCTCCGCCTCCTGCTCCTTGTCCACCTCCTGCTCCTTGTCCACCTCCTGCTCCTTGTCCATCTCCTGCTCCTTTTCCACCTCCTGCTCCTTCTCCTCCTCCTGCTCATTCTCCACCTCCTGCTCCTTCTCAACGTCTGGCTCCATCTCCTCCTCCTGCTCATTCTTCTCTTCGTGCTCCTTCTCCTTCTCCTGCTCCTTCTCCTCGTCCTGCTCCTTCTCTCCTCCTCCTGCGCCTTCTCTTCCTCTGCTCAACCTACTCCTCCTGCTCCTTCTTCTCTTCCTGCTCCTTCTCCGCCTCCTGCTACTCCTCCACCTCATGCTCCTCCACCACATTCAGCTCCACCTCCACCTTCTGCTGCTTCCCCTCCACCTGCTCCATCTCCAATTTGTGCTCAACCTCCCCATCCTGCTCCTTCTCCCCCTCATGCTCCTGCCTTGCCTGCTGCTCCTTCTCCCGTCTTGCTCCTTGACCCCCTCCTGCTCCTGCTCCTACTCTACCTCCTGCTCCTTCTCCGTCTCCTGCTCCTTCTCCTCGTCAAGCTCAACCTCTTCCGACTGCTCCTTCTCCACCTCCTGCTCCTTCTCCACCTCCTGCTCCTTCTCCACCTCCTGCTCCTTCTCTACCTCCTGCTCCTTCTCCACCTCCTGCTCCATCTCCACCTCCTGCTCCTTCTCCACCTCCTCCTACTTCTCCGCCTCCTGCTCCTTCTCCACCTCCTGCCACTTCTCCACCTCCTGCTCCTTCTCCACCTCCTGCTCCTTCTCCACCTCCTGTTCCTTCTCCACCTCCTGCTCCTTCTCCACCTCCTGCTCCTTCTCCACCTCCTACTCCTTCTCCACCTCCTGCTGCATCTCCACCTCCTGCTCCTTCTCCACCTCCTGCTGCATCTCCACCTCCTCCTGCTTCTTCTCCAACTCCTGATCAACCTCCTCCTCCTGCTCCTTCTCCTCCCCATGCTCCAACTCCACCTCCTGCTACGTCTCCTCCTCCTGCTCCTTCTCCTCCTCCTGATCCTTCTGCTCCTCCTGATTCTTCTCCACCTCATGCTCCTTCTCCACTCCTGCTCATTCACAATCTCCTCTTCCTTCTTCTCCTCCTTCTCCTCCTCCTGCTCCTTCTCCACCTCCTCCTCCTTGTCTCAGTCCTGCTCTTTCTCCACCTCCTGCTCATTCTCCACCTGCTGTTCCTTCTCCACCTCCTGCTCCTTCTCCTCTTCTTGCTCCATCTCCTCCTCCTGCTCCTTCTCCTCCCCCTGCTCCATCTCCACCACCTGCTCCTTTTCCTCCTCCTGCTCCGATTCCTCCTCCTGCTTCTTCTTCTCCTGCTCCATCTCCACCTTCTGCTCCTTCGCCACCTCCTGCTCAACCTCCTCCTCCTGCTGCTTGTCCACCTCCTGCTCCTTGTCCACCTCCTGCGCATTCTCGCCCTCCTGCTGCATGTCGCCCACCTGCTACTTCTCGATCTCCTGCTTCTTCTCGCCCTCCTGCTCCTTCTCGCCCTCCTGCTCCTTCTCCACCTCCTGCTCCTTCTCCACCTCCTGCTCCTTCGCCACCTCCTGCTCCTTCTCTACCTCCTGCTCCTTCTCCACCTCCTGCTCCAT
The DNA here is from genome assembly GCF_035084215.1 of Heptranchias perlo. Classification (NCBI taxonomy): domain Eukaryota; kingdom Metazoa; phylum Chordata; class Chondrichthyes; order Hexanchiformes; family Hexanchidae; genus Heptranchias; species Heptranchias perlo. Next base: position 37,034,039 of record NC_090354.1, on the reverse strand, counting down.
CTCCACCTCCTGCTCCTTCTCCACCTCCTCCTACTTCTCCGCCTCCTGCTCCTTCTCCACCTCCTGCCCCTTCTCCACCTCCTGCTCCTTCTCCACCTCCTGCTCCTTCTCCGCCTCCTGCTCCTTCTCCACCTCCTGCTCCTTCTCCACCTCCTGCTCCTTCTCCACCTCCTGCTGCATCTCCACCTCCTGCTCCTTCTCCACCTCCTGCTGCATCTCCACCTCCTCCTGCTTCTTCTCCAACTCCTGATCAACCTCCTCCTCCTGCTCTTTCTCCTCCCCCTGCTCCAACTCCACCTCCTGCTACGTCTCCTCCTCCTGCTCCTTCTCCTCCTCCTGATCCTTCTCGCCCTCCTGCTCCTTCTCCACCTCCTGCTCCTTCTCCACTCCTGCTCATTCACCACCTCCTGCTCCTTCTTCTCCTTCTCTTCCTCCTGCTCCATCTCCACATCCTGCTGCTTGTCTCCCTCCTCCTCCTTCTCTCCTTCCTTCTCCTTCTCCACCTCCTGCTCGTTCTCATTCTCCTGCTCCTCCTGCTCATCTTGCGCCTTCTCCTTCTCCTACCTCTTCTCCTCCTGCTTCTACTCCTCCTCCTGCTCCTTTATTCTTCTGCTGCTCCTCCTCCAATCCTGCTCCATCTCCACCTCCTGCTACTTCTCCTCCTCCTGCTCCTTCTCCTCCTCCTGATCCGTCTCCTCCTCCTGCTCCTTCTCCTCCTCCTGATCCTTCTCCTCCTCCTGCTCCTTCTTCTACTCCTGCTCCTGCTCATCCTCCTGCTTCTTCTCCAACTTATTCTACTACTCACCCTCCTGGTCCTTCGTTGCCTCCTGCTCCTTCTCAACCGATTGCTTCTTCTCCACCTCCTGTTCCTTCTCCTCTTCCTCCTTCTCCACCTCCTTCTCCTCCTCCACCTCCTTCTCCTCCTCCTGCTCCTTGTCCATCTCCTGCTCCTTCTCCACCTCCTGCTCCTTCTCCTCATCTTGCGCCTTCTCCACCTCTTGCTCCTTCTCCTCCTCCTGCTCCTACTCCTCCTCCTGCTCCTTCTTCTTCTCCTGCTCCTTCTCCACTCCAGCTCCATCTCCACCTCCTGCTCCTTCTCCTCCTCCTGCTCCTTCTTCTTCTCCTGCTCCTTCTCCACTCCTGCTCCATCTCCACCTCCTGCTCCTTCTCCTCCTCCTGCTCCTTCTCCTCCTCCTGCTCTTTCTCCACCTCCTGCTCCTTGTCTCCCTCCTGCTCCTTCTTCACCTCCTGCTCCTTCTTCACCTCCTGCTCCTTCTCCACCTCATGCTCCTTCTCCACCTCATGCTCCTTCTCCACCTCATGCTCCTTCTCCACCTCCTGCTCCTTCTCCACCTTCTGCTCATTCTCCTACTCCTGTTCCGACTCCTCCTCCCGTTCCATCTTCTTCTCCTGCTCCTTCTTCACTCCTGCTCCATCGCCACCTCCTGATCCTTCTCCTCCTCCTGCTACTTCTCCTCCTCCTGCTCCTTCTCCTCCTCCTGCGCCATCTCCACATCCTGCTCGTTCTCCTTCTCCTGCACCTCTTCCTCCTCCTGCTCCTTCTACTCCGCCTGCTCCTTCTTCTCCTCCTGCTCCTCCTCAATTCCTGCTCCATCTCCAGATCCTGCTCCTTCTCCTCCTCCTCCGCCTCCTGCTCCATCAACTCCTCCTGCTCCCCATCCTGCTCTTTCTCCACCTCCTGCTCCTCCTCCCCTTCTGCTCCTTCTCCCCCTCCTGCTCCTCCTCCCATTCTGCTCCTTCCCCACCTCCTGCTCAATCTCCTGCTCCATCTTGTTCTCAACCCCTGCGCCTTCTGTACCTCCTCATCATTCTCCACCTCCTGCTTCTTCTCCACTTTTACTCAATCTCCACTTCATGCTCCTTCTCCCGCTTCAGATCCTTATCCCGCTTCTGCTCCTTCTCCTTCTGCTGCAACTTCTCCAGCTCCTTCTCCTGCTCCTTCTCCACGTCCTGCTCCTTCTCCACCTCCTGCTCCTTCTCCTCATCTTGCGCCTTCTTCACCTCCTGCTCCTTCTCCTCCTCCTGCTCCTTCTCCTCCTCCTGCTCCTTCTCCTCCTCCTGCTCCTTCTGCAGCTCCTGCCGCTTCTCATCCTCCTGCTCCTCCTCCTCATCTTGCGCCTTCTCCTTCTCCCCCTCCTTCTCCTCCCCCTGCTCCTTCTCCACGTCCTGCTCCTTCTCCACCTCCTGCTCCTTCTCCACCTGCTGCTCATCCTCCACCTTCTCCTTTTCCTCCTCCTCCTGCTCCTTCAGCTCCTCCAGCTCACCCTCCTCCTCTTGCTCACACTCCTGCTGCTGCTCCTTCTCCACATACTGCTCCTTCCCCACCTCTTGCTCCATCTCCTCCCCCTTCTTGTTCACCACCCCTGCTCCTTCTCTACCTACTTATCATTCTCCACCTCCTGCTCCTTCTCCTCTTCATGCTCCTTCTCCCGCTCCTGCTCCTACTCCCGCTTCTGCTCCTTCTCACGCTGCTGCTCCTTCTCCCGCTTCAGCTCCTTCTCCCGCTTCTGCTCCTTCTCCACCTCCTGCTCCTTCTCCCCATCTTGCGCCTTCTCCACCTCTTGCTCCTTCTCCTCCTCCTGCTCCTACTCCTCCTCCTGCTCCTTCTTCTTCTCCTGCTCCTTCTCCACTCCAGCTCCATCTCCACCTCCTGCTCCTTCTCCTCCTCCTGCTCCTTCTTCTTCTCCTGCTCCTTCTCCACTCCTGCTCCATCTCCACCTCCTGCTCCTTCTCCTCCTCCTGCTCCTTCTCCCCCTTCTGCTCTTTCTCCACCTCCTGCTCCTTGTCTCCCTCCTGCTCCTTCTTCACCTCCTGCTCCTTCTTCACCTCCTGCTCCTTCTCCACCTCATGCTCCTTCTCCACCTCATGCTCCTTCTCCACCTCATGCTCAATCTCCACCTCCTGCTCCTTCTCCACCTTCTGCTCATTCTCCTACTCCTGTTCCGACTCCGCCTCCCGTTCCTTCTTCTTCTCCTGCTCCTTCTCCACTCCTGCTCCATCGCCACCTCCTGATCCTTCTCCTCCTCCTGCTACTTCTCCTCCTCCTGCTCCTTCTCCTCCTCCTGCGCCATCTCCACATCCTGCTCGTTCTCCTTCTCCTGCACCTCCTCCTCCTCCTGCTCCTTCTACTCCGCCTGCTCCTTCTTCTCCTCCTGCTCCTCCTCAATTCCTGCTCCATCTCCAGATCCTGCTCCTTCTCCTCCTCCTCCGCCTCCTGCTCCATCAACTCCTCCTGCTCCCCATCCTGCTCCTTCTCCTCCTCCTGCTCCTTCTCCTCCTCCTGCTCCTTCTGCAGCTCTTGCCGCTTCTCATCCTCCTGCTCCTTCTCCTCCTCCTGCTCCGTCACCTTCTCCCCCTCCTTCTCCTCCCCCTTCTCCTTCTCCACGTCCTGCTCCTTCTCCACCTCCTGCTCCTTCTCCACCTGCTGCTCATCCTCCACCTTCTCCTTTTCCTCCTCCTCCTGCTCCTTCAGCTCCTCCAGCTCACCCTCCTCCTCTTGCTCACCCTCCTGCTGCTGCTCCTTCTCCACATACTGCTCCTTCCCCACCTCTTGCTCCATCTCCTCCTCCTTCTTGTTCACCACCCCTGCTCCTTCTCTACCTACTTATCATTCTCCACCTCCTGCTCCTTCTCCTCTTCATGCTCCTTCTCCCGCTCCTGCTCCTACTCCCGCTTCTGCTCCTTCTCACGCTGCTGCTCCTTCTCCCGCTTCAGCTCCTTCTCCCGCTTCTGCTCCTTCTCCACCTCCTGCTCCTTCTTCACTCCTGCTCATTCACCACCTCCTGCTCCTCCTTCTCTTCCTTCTTCTCCTCCTGCTCTTTCTCCACCACCTGCTCCTTATCTCGCTCCTGCTCCTTCTTCTTCTCCTGCTCCTTCTTCTTCTCCTGCTCCTTCTCCACTCCTGCCCCATCTCCACCTCCTGCTCCTTCTCCTCCTCCTGCTCCTTCTCCTCCTCCTGCTCCTTCTCCTCCTCCTGCTCCTTCTCCTTCCCGTGCTCCATCTCATCCTCCTGCTCCTTCTCATCCCCCTCCTCCTGCTTCTTCTCCACCTCCTGCTCAAACTCCATCTCCTGCTCCATCTCCTCCTCCTTCTCCTTCTACTCCTCCTGCTCCTTCTCCTCCTCCTGCTGCTTCTCCACCTACTGCTCCTTCTCCACCTCCTCCTCCTACTCCACTTCCTGCTCCTTCTCAGCCACCTCCTCCTGCTCATTCTCTACCTCCTGCTCAACCTCCACCAACTGCTCCTTCTACAGCTGCTCCTCCTGCTCCTTCTTCTCCTCCTGCTCAACCTCCTCCTCTTGCTTCTTCTCCAATTCCTTCCACTACTCCCCCCCTGGTCCTTCTCTGCCTCCTGCTCCGTCTCACCCTCCTGCTCCTTCTCATCCCCCTCCTCCTGCTCCTGCTCCTTCTCCACCTCCTGCTCAACTTCCATCTCCTGCTCCTTCTCCTCCTCCTGCTCCTTCTCCTCCTCCTGCTCCGTCTCCTCCTTCTGCTCCTTCTCCACCTCATGCTCCTTCTCCACTCCTGCTCATTCACAATCTCCTCTTCCTTCTTCTCCTCCTTCTCCTCCTCCTGCTCCTTCTCCACCTCCTCCTCCTTGTCTCAGTCCTGCTCTTTCTCCACCTCCTGCTCATTCTCCACCTGCTGTTACTTCTCCACCTCCTGCTCCTTCTCCTCTTCTTGCTCCATCTCCTCCTCCTGCTCCTTCTCCTCCCCTGCTCCATCTCCACCACCTGCTCCTTCTCCTCCTCCTGCTCCGATTCCTCCTCCTGCTTCTTCTTCTCCTGCTCCATCTCCACCTTCTGCTCCTTCGCCACCTCCTGCTCAACCTCCTCGTCCTGCTGCTTGTCCACCTCCTGCTCCTTGTCCACCTCCTGCGCATTCTCGCCCTCCTGCTGCATGTCGCCCACCTGCTGCTTCTCGATCTCCTGCTTCTTCTCGCCCTCCTGCTCCTTCTCGCCCTCCTGCTCCTTCTCCACCTCCTGCTCCTTCTCCACCTCCTGCTCCTTCTCCACCTCCTGCTCCTTCTCTACCTCCTGCTCCTTCTCCACCTCCTGCTCCATCTCCACCTCCTGCTCCTTCTCCACCTCCTCCTACTTCTCCGCCTCCTGCTCCTTCTCCACCTCCTGCCCCTTCTCCACCTCCTGCTCCTTCTCCACCTCCTGCTCCTTCTCCACCTCCTGCTCATTCTCCACCTCCTGCTCCTTCTCCACCTCCTGCTCCTTCTCCACCTCCTGCTCCTTCTCCACCTCCTGCTGCATCTCCACCTCCTGCTCCTTCTCCATCTCCTGCTGCATCTCCACCTCCTCCTGCTTCTTCTCCAACTCCTGATCAACCTCCTCCTCCTGCTCCTTCTCCTCCCCCTGCTCCAACTCCACCTCCTGCTACGTCTCCTCCTCCTGCTCCTCCTCCTCCTCCTGATCCTTCTCGCCCTCCTGCTCCTTCTCCACCTCCTGCTCCTTCTCCACTCCTGCTCATTCACCACCTCCTGCTCCTTCTTCTCCTCCTTCTCTTCCTCCTGCTCCTTCTCCACATCCTGCTGCTTGTCTCCCTCCTCCTCCTTCTCTCCTTCCTTCTCCTTCTCCTCCTCCTGCTACTTCTCCTCCTCCTGCTCCTTCTCCTCCTCCTGCGCCATCTCCACATCCTGCTCGTTCTCCTTCTCCTGCACCTCCTCCTCCTCCTGCTCCTTCTACTCCGCCTGCTCCTTCTTCTCCTCCTGCTCCTCCTCAATTCCTGCTCCATCTCCAGATCCTGCTCCTTCTCCTCCTCCTCCGCCTCCTGCTCCATCAACTCCTCCTGCTCCCCATCCTGCTCTTTATCCACCTCCTGCTCCTCCTCCCCTTCTGCTCCTTCTCCCCCTCCTGCTCCTCCTCCCATTCTGCTCCTTCCCCACCTCCTGCTCAATCTCCTGCTCCATCTTGTTCTCAACCCCTGCGCCTTCTGTACCTCCTCATCATTCTCCACCTCCTGCTTCTTCTCCACTTTTGCTCAATCTCCACTTCATGCTCCTTCTCCCGCTTCAGATCCTTCTCCCGCTTCTGCTCCTTCTCCCTCTGCTGCAACTTCTCCAGCTCCTTCTCCTGCTCCTTCTCCACGTCCTGCTCCTTCTCCACCTCCTGCTCCTTCTCCTCATCTTGCGCCTTCTTCACCTCCTGCTCCTTCTCCTCCTCCTGCTCCTTCTCCTCCTCCTGCTCCTCCTCCTCATCTTGCGCCTTCTCCTTCTCCCCCTCCTTCTCCTCCCCCTGCTCCTTCTCCACGTCCTGCTCCTTCTCCACCTCCTGCTCCTTCTCCACCTGCTGCTCATCCTCCACCTTCTCCTTTTCCTCCTCCTCCTGCTTCTTCAGCTCCTCCAGCTCACCCTCCTCCTCTTGCTCACACTCCTGCTGCTGCTCCTTCTCCACATACTGCTCCTTCCCCACCTCTTGCTCCATCTCCTCCTCCTTCTTGTTCACCACCCCTGCTCCTTCTCTACCTACTTATCATTCTCCACCTCCTGCTCCTTCTCCTCTTCATGCTCCTTCTCCCGCTCCTGCTCCTACTCCCGCTTCTGCTCCTTCTCACGCTGCTGCTCCTTCTCCCGCTTCAGCTCCTTCTCCCGCTTCTGCTCCTTCTCCACCTCCTGCTCCTTCTCCTCATCTTGCGCCTTCTCCACCTCTTGCTCCTTCTCCTCCTCCTGCTCCTACTCCTCCTCCTGCTCCTTCTTCTTCTCCTGCTCCTTCTCCACTCCAGCTCCATCTCCACCTCCTGCTCCTTCTCCTCCTCCTGCTCCTTCTTCTTCTCCTGCTCCTTCTCCACTCCTGCTCCATCTCCACCTCCTGCTCCTTCTCCTCCTCCTGCTCCTTCTCCCCCTTCTGCTCTTTCTCCACCTCCTGCTCCTTGTCTCCCTCCTGCTCCTTCTTCACCTCCTGCTCCTTCTTCACCTCCTGCTCCTTCTCCACCTCATGCTCCTTCTCCACCTCATGCTCCTTCTCCACCTCATGCTCAATCTCCACCTCCTGCTCCTTCTCCACCTTCTGCTCATTCTCCTACTCCTGTTCCGACTCCGCCTCCCGTTCCTTCTTCTTCTCCTGCTCCTTCTCCACTCCTGCTCCATCGCCACCTCCTGATCCTTCTCCTCCTCCTGCTACTTCTCCTCCTCCTGCTCCTTCTCCTCCTCCTGCGCCATCTCCACATCCTGCTCGTTCTCCTTCTCCTGCACCTCCTCCTCCTCCTGCTCCTTCTACTCCGCCTGCTCCTTCTTCTCCTCCTGCTCCTCCTCAATTCCTGCTCCATCTCCAGATCCTGCTCCTTCTCCTCCTCCTCCGCCTCCTGCTCCATCAACTCCTCCTGCTCCCGATCCTGCTCTTTCTCCACCTCCTGCTCCTCCTCCCCTTCTGCTCCTTCTCACCCTCCTGCTCCTCCTCCCATTCTGCTCCTTCCCCACCTCCTGCTCAATCTCCTGCTCCATCTTGTTCTCAACCCCTGCGCCTTCTGTACCTCCTCATCATTCTCCACCTCCTGCTTCTTCTCCACTTTTGCTCAATCTCCACTTCATGCTCCTTCTCCCGCTTCAGATCCTTCTCCCGCTTCTGCTCCTTCTCCTTCTGCTGCAACTTCTCCAGCTGCTTCTCCTGCTCATTCTCCACGTCCTGCTCCTGCTCCACCTCCTGCTCCTTCTCATCTTGCGCCTTCTTCACATCCTGCTCCTTCTCCTCCTCCTGCTCCTTCTCCTCCTCCTGCTCCTTCTCCTCCTGCTGCTCCTTCTGCAGCTCTTGCCGCTTCTCATCCTCCTGCTCCTTCTCCTCCTCCTGCTCCGTCACCTTCTCCCCCTCCTTCTCCTCCCCCTGCTCCTTCTCCACGTCCTGCTCCTTCTCCACCTCCTGCTCCTTCTCCACCTGCTGCTCATCCTCCACCTTCTCCTTTTCCTCCTCCTCCTGCTCCTTCAGCTCCTCCAGCTCACCCTCCTCCTCTTGCTCACCCTCCTGCTGCTGCTCCTTCTCCACAGACTGCTCCTTCCCCACCTCTTGCTCCATCTCCTCCTCCTTCTTGTTCACCACCCCTGCTCCTTCTCTACCTACTTATCATTCTCCACCTCCTGCTCCTTCTCCTCTTCATGCTCCTTCTCCCGCTCCTGCTCCTACTCCCGCTTCTGCTCCTTCTCACGCTGCTGCTCCTTCTCCCGCTTCAGCTCCTTCTCCCGCTTCTGCTCCTTCTCCACCTCCTGCTCCTTCTTCACTCCTGCTCATTCACCACCTCCTGCTCCTCCTTCTCTTCCTTCTTCTCCTCCTGCTCTTTCTCCACCACCTGCTCCTTATCTCGCTCCTGCTCCTTCTTCTTCTCCTGCTCCTTCTTCTTCTCCTGCTCCTTCTCCACTCCTGCCCCATCTCCACCTCCTGCTCCTTCTCCTCCTCCTGCTCCTTCTCCTCCTCCTGCTCCTTCTCCTCCTCCTGCTCCTTCTCCTTCCCGTGCTCCATCTCATCCTCCTGCTCCTTCTCATCCCCCTCCTCCTGCTTCTTCTCCACCTCCTGCTCAACCTCCATCTCCTGCTCCATCTCCTCCTCCTTCTCCTTCTCCCCCTCCTTCTCCTCCCCCTGCTCCTTCTCCACGTCCTGCTCCTTCTCCACCTCCTGCTCCTTCTCCACCTGCTGCTCATCCTCCACCTTCTCCTTTTCCTCCTCCTCCTGCTCCTTCAGCTCCTCCAGCTCACCCTCCTCCTCTTGCTCACACTCCTGCTGCTGCTCCTTCTCCACATACTGCTCCTTCCCCACCTCTTGCTCCATCTCCTCCTCCTTCTTGTTCACCACCCCTGCTCCTTCTCTACCTACTTATCATTCTCCACCTCCTGCTCCTTCTCCTCTTCATGCTCCTTCTCCCGCTCCTGCTCCTACTCCCGCTTCTGCTCCTTCTCACGCTGCTGCTCCTTCTCCCGCTTCAGCTCCTTCTCCCGCTTCTGCTCCTTCTCCACCTCCTGCTCCTTCTCCTCATCTTGCGCCTTCTCCACCTCTTGCTCCTTCTCCTCCTCCTGCTCCTTCTCCTCATCTTGCGCCTTCTCCACCTCTTGCTCCTTCTCCTCCTCCTGCTCCTACTCCTCCTCCTGCTCCTTCTTCTTCTCCTGCTCCTTCTCCACTCCAGCTCCATCTCCACCTCTTGCTCCTTCTCCTCCTCCTGCTCCTTCTTCTTCTCCTGCTCCTTCTCCACTCCTGCTCCATCTCCACCTCCTGCTCCTTCTCCTCCTCCTGCTCCTTCTCCCCCTTCTGCTCTTTCTCCACCTCCTGCTCCTTGTCTCCCTCCTGCTCCTTCTTCACCTCCTGCTCCTTCTTCACCTCCTGCTCCTTCTCCACCTCATGCTCCTTCTCCACCTCATGCTCCTTCTCCACCTCATGCTCAATCTCCACCTCCTGCTCCTTCTCCACCTTCTGCTCATTCTCCTACTCCTGTTCCGACTCCGCCTCCCGTTCCTTCTCCACTCCTGCTCCATCGCCACCTCCTGATCCTTCTCCTCCTCCTGCTACTTCTCCTCCTCCTGCTCCTTCTCCTCCTCCTGCGCCATCTCCACATCCTGCTCGTTCTCCTTCTCCTGCACCTCCTCCTCCTGCTCCTTCTACTCCGCCTGCTCCTTCTTCTCCTCCTGCTCCTCCTCAATTCCTGCTCCATCTCCAGATCCTGCTCCTTCTCCTCCTCCTCCGCCTCCTGCTCCATCAACTCCTCCTCCTCCCCATCCTGCTCTTTCTCCACCTCCTGCTCCTCCTCCCCTTCTGCTCCTTCTCACCCTCCTGCTCCTCCTCCCATTCTGCTCCTTCCCCACCTCCTGCTCAATCTCCTGCTCCATCTTGTTCTCAACCCCTGCGCCTTCTGTACCTCCTCATCATTCTCCACCTCCTGCTTCTTCTCCACTTTTGCTCAATCTCCAGTTCATGCTCCTTCTCCCGCTTCAGATCCTTCTCCCGCTTCTGCTCCTTCTCCTTCTGCTGCAACTTCTCCAGCTGCTTCTCCTGCTCCTTCTCCTCCTCCTGCTCCTTCTCCTCCTCCTGCTCCTTCTCCTCCTCCTGCTCCTTCTGCAGCTCTTGCCGCTTCTCATCCTCCTGCTCCTTCTCCTCCTCCTGCTCCGTCACCTTCTCCCCCTCCTTCTCCTCCCCCTGCTCCTTCTCCACGTCCTGCTCCTTCTCCACCTCCTGCTCCTTCTCCACCTGCTGCTCATCCTCCACCTTCTCCTTTTCCTCCTCCTCCTGCTCCTTCAGCTCCTCCAGCTCACCCTCCTCCTCTTGCTCACCCTCCTGCTGCTGCTCCTTCTCTACATACTGCTCCTTCCCCACCTCTTGCTCCATCTCCTCCTCCTTCTTGTTCACAACCCCTGCTCCTTCTCTACCTACTTATCATTCTCCACCTCCTGCTCCTTCTCCTCTTCATGCTCCTTCTCCCGCTCCTGCTCCTACTCCCGCTTCTGCTCCTTCTCACGCTGCTGCTCCTTCTCCCGCTTCAGCTCCTTCTCCCGCTTCTGCTCCTTCTCCACCTCCTGCTCCTTCTTCACTCCTGCTCATTCACCACCTCCTGCTCCTCCTTCTCTTCCTTCTTCTCCTCCTGCTCTTTCTCCACCACCTGCTCCTTATCTCGCTCCTGCTCCTTCTTCTTCTCCTGCTCCTTCTTCTTCTCCTGCTCCTTCTCCACTCCTGCCCCATCTCCACCTCCTGCTCCTTCTCCTCCTCCTGCACCTTCTCCTCCTCCTGCTCCTTCTCCTCCTCCTGCTCCTTCTCCTTCCCGTGCTCCATCTCATCCTCCTGCTCCTTCTCATCCCCCTCCTCCTGCTTCTTCTCCACCTCCTGCTCAACCTCCATCTCCTGCTCCATCTCCTCCTCCTTCTCCTTCTACTCCTCCTGCTCCTTCTCCTCCTCCTGCTGCTTCTCCACCTACTGCTCCTTCTCCACCTCCTCCTCCTACTACACTTCCTGCTCCTTCTCAGCCACCTCCTCCTGCTCATTCTCTACCTCCTGCTCAACCTCCACCAACTGCTCCTTCTACAGCTGCTCCTCCTGCTCCTTCTTCTCCTCCTGCTCAACCTCCTCCTCTTGCTTCTTCTCCAATTCCTTCCACTACTCCCCCCCTGGTCCTTCTCTGCCTCCTGCTCCGTCTCACCCTCCTGCTCCTTCTCATCCCCCTCCTCCTGCTCCTGCTCCTTCTCCACCTCCTGCTCAACTTCCATCTCCTGCTCCTTCTCCTCCTCCTGCTCCTTCTCCTCCTCCTGCTCCGTCTCCTCCTTCTGCTCCTTCTCCACCTCATGCTCCTTCTCCACTCCTGCTCATTCACAATCTCCTCTTCCTTCTTCTCCTCCTTCTCCTCCTCCTGCTCCTTCTCCACCTCCTCCTCCTTGTCTCAGTCCTGCTCTTTCTCCACCTCCTGCTCATTCTCCACCTGCTGTTCCTTCTCCACCTCCTGCTCCTTCTCCTCTTCTTGCTCCATCTCCTCCTCCTGCTCCTTCTCCACCCCCTGCTCCATCTCCACCACCTGCTCCTTCTCCTCCTCCTGCTCCGATTCCTCCTCCTGCTTCTTCTTCTCCTGCTCCATCTCCACCTTCTGCTCCTTCGCCACCTCCTGCTCAACCTCCTCCTCCTGCTGCTTGTCCACCTCCTGCTCCTTGTCCACCTCCTGCGCATTCTCGCCCTCCTGCTGCATGTCGCCCACCTGCTGCTTCTCGATCTCCTGCTTCTTCTCGCCCTCCTGCTCCTTCTCGCCCTCCTGCTCCTTCTCCACCTCCTGCTCCTTCTCCACCTCCTGCTCCTTCTCCACCTCCTGCTCCTTCTCTACCTCCTGCTCCTTCTCCACCTCCTGCTCCATCTCCACCTCCTGCTCCTTCTCCACCTCCTCCTACTTCTCCGCCTCCTGCTCCTTCTCCACCTCCTGCCCCTTCTCCACCTCCTGCTCCTTCTCCACCTCCTGCTCCTTCTCCACCTCCTGCTCCTTCTCCACCTCCTGCTCCTTCTCCACCTCCTGCTCCTTCTCCACCTCCTGCTGCATCTCCACCTCCTGCTCCTTCTCCACCTCCTGCTGCATCTCCACCTCCTCCTGCTTCTTCTCCAACTCCTGATCAACCTCCTCCTCCTGCTCCTTCTCCTCCCCCTGCTCCAACTCCACCTCCTGCTACGTCTCCTCCTCCTGCTCCTTCTCCTCCTCCTGATCCTTCTCGCCCTCCTGCTCCTTCTCCACCTCCTGCTCCTTCTCCACTCCTGCTCATTCACCACCTCCTGCTCCTTCTTCTCCTCCTTCTCTTCCTCCTGCTCCTTCTCCACATCCTGCTGCTTGTCTCCCTCCTCCTCCTTCTCTCCTTCCTTCTCCTTCTCCACCTCCTGCTCGTTCTCATTCTCCTGCTCCTCCTCCTCATCTTGCGCCTTCTCCTTCTCCTACCTCTTCTCCTCCTCCTGCTTCTACTCCTCCTCCTGCTCCTTTATTCTTCTGCTGCTCCTCCTCCAATCCTGCTCCATCTCCACCTCCTGCTACTTCTCCTCCTCCTGCTCCTTCTCCTCCTCCTGATCCGTCTCCTCCTCCTGCTCCTTCTCCTCCTCCTGATCCTTCTCCTCCTCCTGCTCCTTCTTCTACTCCTGCTCCTGCTCATCCTCCTGCTTCTTCTCCAACTTATTCTACTACTCACCCTCCTGGTCCTTCGTTGCCTCCTGCTCCTTCTCAACCGATTGCTTCTTCTCCACCTCCTGTTCCTTCTCCTCCTCCTCCTTCTCCACCTCCTTCTCCTCCTCCACCTCCTTCTCCTCCTCCTGCTCCTTGTCCATCTCCTGCTCCTTCTCCACCTCCTGCTCCTTCTCCTCATCTTGCGCCTTCTCCACCTCTTGCTCCTTCTCCTCCTCCTGCTCCTACTCCTCCTCCTGCTCCTTCTTCTTCTCCTGCTCCTTCTCCACTCCAGCTCCATCTCCACCTCCTGCTCCTTCTCCTCCTCCTGCTCCTTCTTCTTCTCCTGCTCCTTCTCCACTCCTGCTCCATCTCCACCTCCTGCTCCTTCTCCTCCTCCTGCTCCTTCTCCTCCTCCTGCTCTTTCTTCACCTCCTGCTCCTTGTCTCCCTCCTGCTCCTTCTTCACCTCCTGCTCCTTCTTCACCTCCTGCTCCTTCTCCACCTCATGCTCCTTCTCCACCTCATGCTCCTTCTCCACCTCATGCTCCTTCTCCACCTCCTGCTCCTTCTCCACCTTCTGCTCATTCTCCTACTCCTGTTCCGACTCCTCCTCCCGTTCCATCTTCTTCTCCTGCTCCTTCTCCACTCCTGCTCCATCGCCACCTCCTGATCCTTCTCCTCCTCCTGCTACTTCTCCTCCTCCTGCTCCTTCTCCTCCTCCTGCGCCATCTCCACATCCTGCTCGTTCTCCTTCTCCTGCACCTCCTCCTCCTCCTGCTCCTTCTACTCCGCCTGCTCCTTCTTCTCCTCCTGCTCCTCCTCAATTCCTGCTCCATCTCCAGATCCTGCTCCTTCTCCTCCTCCTCCGCCTCCTGCTCCATCAACTCCTCCTGCTCCCCATCCTGCTCTTTCTCCACCTCCTGCTCCTCCTCCCCTTCTGCTCCTTCTCCCCCTCCTGCTCCTCCTCCCATTCTGCTCCTTCCCCACCTCCTGCTCAATCTCCTGCTCCATCTTGTTCTCAACCCCTGCGCCTTCTGTACCTCCTCATCATTCTCCACCTCCTGCATCTTCTCCACTTTTGCTCAATCTCCACTTCATGCTCCTTCTCCCGCTTCAGATCCTTCTCCCGCTTCTGCTCCTTCTCCTTCTGCTGCAACTTCTCCAGCTCCTTCTCCTGCTCCTTCTCCACGTCCTGCTCCTTCTCCACCTCCTGCTCCTTCTCCTCATCTTGCGCCTTCTTCACCTCCTGCTCCTTCTCCACGTCCTGCTCCTTCTCCACCTCCTGCTCCTTCTCCTCATCTTGCGCCTTCTTCACCTCCTGCTCCTTCTCCTCCTCCTGCTCCTTCTCCTCCTCCTGCTCCTTCTCCTCCTCCTGCTCCTTCTGCAGCTCCTGCCGCTTCTCATCCTCCTGCTCCTCCTCCTCATCTTGCGCCTTCTCCTTCTCCCCCTCCTTCTCCTCCCCCTGCTCCTTCTCCACGTCCTGCTCCTTCTCCACCTCCTGCTCCTTCTCCACCTGCTGCTCATCCTCCACCTTCTCCTTTTCCTCCTCCTCCTGCTCCTTCAGCTCCTCCAGCTCACCCTCCTCCTCTTGCTCACACTCCTGCTGCTGCTCCTTCTCCACATACTGCTCCTTCCCCACCTCTTGCTCCATCTCCTCCTCCTTCTTGTTCACCACCCCTGCTCCTTCTCTACCTACTTATCATTCTCCACCTCCTGCTCCTTCTCCTCTTCATGCTCCTTCTCCCGCTCCTGCTCCTACTCCCGCTTCTGCTCCTTCTCACGCTGCTGCTCCTTCTCCCGCTTCAGCTCCTTCTCCCGCTTCTGCTCCTTCTCCACCTCCTGCTCCTTCTCCTCATCTTGCGCCTTCTCCACCTCTTGCTCCTTCTCCTCCTCCTGCTCCTACTCCTCCTCCTGCTCCTTCTTCTTCTCCTGCTCCTTCTCCACTCCAGCTCCATCTCCACCTCCTGCTCCTTCTCCTCCTCCTGCTCCTTCTTCTTCTCCTGCTCCTTCTCCACTCCTGCTCCATCTCCACCTCCTGCTCCTTCTCCTCCTCCTGCTCCTTCTCCCCCTTCTGCTCTTTCTCCACCTCCTGCTCCTTGTCTCCCTCCTGCTCCTTCTTCACCTCCTGCTCCTTCTTCACCTCCTGCTCCTTCTCCACCTCATGCTCCTTCTCCACCTCATGCTCCTTCTCCACCTCATGCTCAATCTCCACCTCCTGCTCCTTCTCCACCTTCTGCTCATTCTCCTACTCCTGTTCCGACTCCGCCTCCCGTTCCTTCTTCTTCTCCTGCTCCTTCTCCACTCCTGCTCCATCGCCACCTCCTGATCCTTCTCCTCCTCCTGCTACTTCTCCTCCTCCTGCTCCTTCTCCTCCTCCTGCGCCATCTCCACATCCTGCTCGTTCTCCTTCTCCTGCACCTCCTCCTCCTCCTGCTCCTTCTACTCCGCCTGCTCCTTCTTCTCCTCCTGCTCCTCCTCAATTCCTGCTCCATCTCCAGATCCTGCTCCTTCTCCTCCTCCTCCGCCTCCTGCTCCATCAACTCCTCCTGCTCCCCATCCTGCTCTTTCTCCACCTCCTGCTCCTCCTCCCCTTCTGCTCCTTCTCCCCCTCCTGCTCCTCCTCCCATTCTGCTCCTTCCCCA
This sequence comes from Heptranchias perlo, assembly GCF_035084215.1. Taxonomy (NCBI): domain Eukaryota; kingdom Metazoa; phylum Chordata; class Chondrichthyes; order Hexanchiformes; family Hexanchidae; genus Heptranchias; species Heptranchias perlo. Next base: position 37,018,784 of record NC_090354.1, on the reverse strand, counting down.
CCTCCTGCTCAATCTCCTGCTCCATCTTGTTCTCAACCCCTGCGCCTTCTGTACCTCCTCATCATTCTCCACCTCCTGCTTCTTCTCCACTTTTGCTCAATCTCCACTTCATGCTCCTTCTCCCGCTTCAGATCCTTCTCCCGCTTCTGCTCCTTCTCCTTCTGCTGCAACTTCTCCAGCTGCTTCTCCTGCTCATTCTCCACGTCCTGCTCCTGCTCCACCTCCTGCTCCTTCTCATCTTGCACCTTCTTCACATCCTGCTCCTTCTCCTCCTCCTGCTCCTTCTCCTCCTCCTGCTCCTTCTCCTCCTGCTGCTCCTTCTGCAGCTCTTGCCGCTTCTCATCCTCCTGCTCCTTCTCCTCCTCCTGCTCCGTCACCTTCTCCCCCTCCTTCTCCTCCCCCTGCTCCTTCTCCACGTCCTGCTCCTTCTCCACCTCCTGCTCCTTCTCCACCTGCTGCTCATCCTCCACCTTCTCCTTTTCCTCCTCCTCCTGCTCCTTCAGCTCCTCCAGCTCACCCTCCTCCTCTTGCTCACCCTCCTGCTGCTGCTCCTTCTCCACAGACTGCTCCTTCCCCACCTCTTGCTCCATCTCCTCCTCCTTCTTGTTCACCACCCCTGCTCCTTCTCTACCTACTTATCATTCTCCACCTCCTGCTCCTTCTCCTCTTCATGCTCCTTCTCCCGCTCCTGCTCCTACTCCCGCTTCTGCTCCTTCTCACGCTGCTGCTCCTTCTCCCGCTTCAGCTCCTTCTCCCGCTTCTGCTCCTTCTCCACCTCCTGCTCCTTCTTCACTCCTGCTCATTCACCACCTCCTGCTCCTCCTTCTCTTCCTTCTTCTCCTCCTGCTCTTTCTCCACCACCTGCTCCTTATCTCGCTCCTGCTCCTTCTTCTTCTCCTGCTCCTTCTTCTTCTCCTGCTCCTTCTCCACTCCTGCCCCATGTCCACCTCCTGCTCCTTCTCCTCCTCCTGCTCCTTCTCCTCCTCCTGCTCCTTCTCCTCCTCCTGCTCCTTCTCCTTCCCGTGCTCCATCTCATCCTCCTGCTCCTTCTCATCCCCCTCCTCCTGCTTCTTCTCCACCTCCTGCTCAACCTCCATCTCCTGCTCCATCTCCTCCTCCTTCTCCTTCTCCCCCTCCTTCTCCTCCCCCTGCTCCTTCTCCACGTCCTGCTCCTTCTCCACCTCCTGCTCCTTCTCCACCTGCTGCTCATCCTCCACCTTCTCCTTTTCCTCCTCCTCCTGCTCCTTCAGCTCCTCCAGCTCACCCTCCTCCTCTTGCTCACACTCCTGCTGCTGCTCCTTCTCCACATACTGCTCCTTCCCCACCTCTTGCTCCATCTCCTCCTCCTTCTTGTTCACCACCCCTGCTCCTTCTCTACCTACTTATCATTCTCCACCTCCTGCTCCTTCTCCTCTTCATGCTCCTTCTCCCGCTCCTGCTCCTACTCCCGCTTCTGCTCCTTCTCACGCTGCTGCTCCTTCTCCCGCTTCAGCTCCTTCTCCCGCTTCTGCTCCTTCTCCACCTCCTGCTCCTTCTCCTCATCTTGCGCCTTCTCCACCTCTTGCTCCTTCTCCTCCTCCTGCTCCTTCTCCTCATCTTGCGCCTTCTCCACCTCTTGCTCCTTCTCCTCCTCCTGCTCCTACTCCTCCTCCTGCTCCTTCTTCTTCTCCTGCTCCTTCTCCACTCCAGCTCCATCTCCACCTCTTGCTCCTTCTCCTCCTCCTGCTCCTTCTTCTTCTCCTGCTCCTTCTCCACTCCTGCTCCATCTCCACCTCCTGCTCCTTCTCCTCCTCCTGCTCCTTCTCCCCCTTCTGCTCTTTCTCCACCTCCTGCTCCTTGTCTCCCTCCTGCTCCTTCTTCACCTCCTGCTCCTTCTTCACCTCCTGCTCCTTCTCCACCTCATGCTCCTTCTCCACCTCATGCTCCTTCTCCACCTCATGCTCAATCTCCACCTCCTGCTCCTTCTCCACCTTCTGCTCATTCTCCTACTCCTGTTCCGACTCCGCCTCCCGTTCCTTCTCCACTCCTGCTCCATCGCCACCTCCTGATCCTTCTCCTCCTCCTGCTACTTCTCCTCCTCCTGCTCCTTCTCCTCCTCCTGCGCCATCTCCACATCCTGCTCGTTCTCCTTCTCCTGCACCTCCTCCTCCTGCTCCTTCTACTCCGCCTGCTCCTTCTTCTCCTCCTGCTCCTCCTCAATTCCTGCTCCATCTCCAGATCCTGCTCCTTCTCCTCCTCCTCCGCGTCCTGCTCCATCAACTCCTCCTGCTCCCCATCCTGCTCTTTCTCCACCTCCTGCTCCTCCTCCCCTTCTGCTCCTTCTCACCCTCCTGCTCCTCCTCCCATTCTGCTCCTTCCCCACCTCCTGCTCAATCTCCTGCTCCATCTTGTTCTCAACCCCTGCGCCTTCTGTACCTCCTCATCATTCTCCACCTCCTGCTTCTTCTCCACTTTTGCTCAATCTCCAGTTCATGCTCCTTCTCCCGCTTCAGATCCTTCTCCCGCTTCTGCTCCTTCTCCTTCTGCTGCAACTTCTCCAGCTGCTTCTCCTGCTCCTTCTCCTCCTCCTGCTCCTTCTCCTCCTCCTGCTCCTTCTCCTCCTCCTGCTCCTTCTGCAGCTCTTGCCGCTTCTCATCCTCCTGCTCCTTCTCCTCCTCCTGCTCCGTCACCTTCTCCCCCTCCTTCTCCTCCCCCTGCTCCTTCTCCACGTCCTGCTCCTTCTCCACCTCCTGCTCCTTCTCCACCTGCTGCTCATCCTCCACCTTCTCCTTTTCCTCCTCCTCCTGCTCCTTCAGCTCCTCCAGCTCACCCTCCTCCTCTTGCTCACCCTCCTGCTGCTGCTCCTTCTCCACATACTGCTCCTTCCCCACCTCTTGCTCCATCTCCTCCTCCTTCTTGTTCACAACCCCTGCTCCTTCTCTACCTACTTATCATTCTCCACCTCCTGCTCCTTCTCCTCTTCATGCTCCTTCTCCCGCTCCTGCTCCTACTCCCGCTTCTGCTCCTTCTCACGCTGCTGCTCCTTCTCCCGCTTCAGCTCCTTCTCCCGCTTCTGCTCCTTCTCCACCTCCTGCTCCTTCTTCACTCCTGCTCATTCACCACCTCCTGCTCCTCCTTCTCTTCCTTCTTCTCCTCCTGCTCTTTCTCCACCACCTGCTCCTTATCTCGCTCCTGCTCCTTCTTCTTCTCCTGCTCCATCTTCTTCTCCTGCTCCTTCTCCACTCCTGCCCCATCTCCACCTCCTGCTCCTTCTCCTCCTCCTGCACCTTCTCCTCCTCCTGCTCCTTCTCCTCCTCCTGCTCCTTCTCCTTCCCGTGCTCCATCTCATCCTCCTGCTCCTTCTCATCCCCCTCCTCCTGCTTCTTCTCCACCTCCTGCTCAACCTCCATCTCCTGCTCCATCTCCTCCTCCTTCTCCTTCTACTCCTCCTGCTCCTTCTCCTCCTCCTGCTGCTTCTCCACCTACTGCTCCTTCTCCACCTCCTCCTCCTACTCCACTTCCTGCTCCTTCTCAGCCACCTCCTCCTGCTCATTCTCTACCTCCTGCTCAACCTCCACCAACTGCTCCTTCTACAGCTGCTCCTCCTGCTCCTTCTTCTCCTCCTGCTCAACCTCCTCCTCTTGCTTCTTCTCCAATTCCTTCCACTACTCCCCCCCTGGTCCTTCTCTGCCTCCTGCTCCGTCTCACCCTCCTGCTCCTTCTCATCCCCCTCCTCCTGCTCCTGCTCCTTCTCCACCTCCTGCTCAACTTCCATCTCCTGCTCCTTCTCCTCCTCCTGCTCCTTCTCCTCCTCCTGCTCCGTCTCCTCCTTCTGCTCCTTCTCCACCTCATGCTCCTTCTCCACTCCTGCTCATTCACAATCTCCTCTTCCTTCTTCTCCTCCTTCTCCTCCTCCTGCTCCTTCTCCACCTCCTCCTCCTTGTCTCAGTCCTGCTCTTTCTCCACCTCCTGCTCATTCTCCACCTGCTGTTCCTTCTCCACCTCCTGCTCCTTCTCCTCTTCTTGCTCCATCTCCTCCTCCTGCTCCTTCTCCTCCCCCTGCTCCATCTCCACCACCTGCTCCTTCTCCTCCTCCTGCTCCGATTCCTCCTCCTGCTTCTTCTTCTCCTGCTCCATCTCCACCTTCTGCTCCTTCGCCACCTCCTGCTCAACCTCCTCCTCCTGCTGCTTGTCCACCTCCTGCTCCTTGTCCACCTCCTGCGCATTCTCGCCCTCCTGCTGCATGTCGCCCACCTGCTGCTTCTCGATCTCCTGCTTCTTCTCGCCCTCCTGCTCCTTCTCGCCCTCCTGCTCCTTCTCCACCTCCTGCTCCTTCTCCACCTCCTGCTCCTTCTCCACCTCCTGCTCCTTCTCTACCTCCTGCTCCTTCTCCACCTCCTGCTCCATCTCCACCTCCTGCTCCTTCTCCACCTCCTCCTACTTCTCCGCCTCCTGCTCCTTCTCCACCTCCTGCCCCTTCTCCACCTCCTGCTCCTTCTCCACCTCCTGCTCCTTCTCCACCTCCTGCTCCTTCTCCACCTCCTGCTCCTTCTCCACCTCCTGCTGCATCTCCACCTCCTGCTCCTTCTCCACCTCCTGCTGCATCTCCACCTCCTCCTGCTTCTTCTCCAACTCCTGATCAACCTCCTCCTCCTGCTCCTTCTCCTCCCCCTGCTCCAACTCCAACTCCTGCTACGTCTCCTCCTCCTGCTCCTTCTCCTCCTCCTGATCCTTCTCGCCCTCCTGCTCCTTCTCCACCTCCTGCTCCTTCTCCACTCCTGCTCATTCACCACCTCCTGCTCCTTCTTCTCCTCCTTCTCTTCCTCCTGCTCCTTCTCCACATCCTGCTGCTTGTCTCCCTCCTCCTCCTTCTCTCCTTCCTTCTCCTTCTCCACCTCCTGCTCGTTCTCATTCTCCTGCTCCTCCTCCTCATCTTGCGCCTTCTCCTTCTCCTACCTCTTCTCCTCCTCCTGCTTCTACTCCTCCTCCTGCTCCTTTATTCTTCTGCTGCTCCTCCTCCAATCCTGCTCCATCTCCACCTCCTGCTACTTCTCCTCCTCCTGCTGCTTCTCCTCCTCCTGATCCGTCTCCTCCTCCTGCTCCTTCTCCTCCTCCTGATCCTTCTCCTCCTCCTGCTCCTTCTTCTACTCCTGCTCCTGCTCATCCTCCTGCTTCTTCTCCAACTTATTCTACTACTCACCCTCCTGGTCCTTCGTTGCCTCCTGCTCCTTCTCAACCGATTGCTTCTTCTCCACCTCCTGTTCCTTCTCCTCCTCCTCCTTCTCCACCTCCTTCTCCTCCTCCACCTCCTTCTCCTCCTCCTGCTCCTTGTCCATCTCCTGCTCCTTCTCCACCTCCTGCTCCTTCTCCTCATCTTGCGCCTTCTCCACCTCTTGCTCCTTCTCCTCCTCCTGCTCCTACTCCTCCTCCTGCTCCTTCTTCTTCTCCTGCTCCTTCTCCACTCCAGCTCCATCTCCACCTCCTGCTCCTTCTCCTCCTCCTGCTCCTTCTTCTTCTCCTGCTCCTTCTCCACTCCTGCTCCATCTCCACCTCCTGCTCCTTCTCCTCCTCCTGCTCCTTCTCCTCCTCCTGCTCTTTCTCCACCTCCTGCTCCTTGTCTCCCTCCTGCTCCTTCTTCACCTCCTGCTCCTTCTTCACCTCCTGCTCCTTCTCCACCTCATGCTCCTTCTCCACCTCATGCTCCTTCTCCACCTCATGCTCCTTCTCCACCTCCTGCTCCTTCTCCACCTTCTGCTCATTCTCCTACTCCTGTTCCGACTCCTCCTCCCGTTCCATCTTCTTCTCCTGCTACTTCTCCTCCTCCTGCTCCTTCTCCTCCTCCTGCGCCATCTCCACATCCTGCTCGTTCTCCTTCTCCTGCACCTCCTCCTCCTCCTGCTCCTTCTACTCCGCCTGCTCCTTCTTCTCCTCCTGCTCCTCCTCAATTCCTGCTCCATCTCCAGATCCTGCTCCTTCTCCTCCTCCTCCGCCTCCTGCTCCATCAACTCCTCCTGCTCCCCATCCTGCTCTTTCTCCACCTCCTGCTCCTCCTCCCCTTCTGCTCCTTCTCCCCCTCCTGCTCCTCCTCCCATTCTGCTCCTTCCCCACCTCCTGCTCAATCTCCTGCTCCATCTTGTTCTCAACCCCTGCGCCTTCTGTACCTCCTCATCATTCTCCACCTCCTGCTTCTTCTCCACTTTTGCTCAATCTCCACTTCATGCTCCTTCTCCCGCTTCAGATCCTTCTCCCGCTTCTGCTCCTTCTCCTTCTGCTGCAACTTCTCCAGCTCCTTCTCCTGCTCCTTCTCCACGTCCTGCTCCTTCTCCACCTCCTGCTCCTTCTCCTCATCTTGCGCCTTCTTCACCTCCTGCTCCTTCTCCACGTCCTGCTCCTTCTCCACCTCCTGCTCCTTCTCCTCATCTTGCGCCTTCTTCACCTCCTGCTCCTTCTCCTCCTCCTGCTCCTTCTCCTCCTCCTGCTCCTTCTCCTCCTCCTGCTCCTTCTGCAGCTCCTGCCGCTTCTCATCCTCCTGCTCCTCCTCCTCATCTTGCGCCTTCTCCTTCTCCCCCTCCTTCTCCTCCCCCTGCTCCTTCTCCACGTCCTGCTCCTTCTCCACCTCCTGCTCCTTCTCCACCTGCTGCTCATCCTCCACCTTCTCCTTTTCCTCCTCCTCCTGCTCCTTCAGCTCCTCCAGCTCACCCTCCTCCTCTTGCTCACACTCCTGCTGCTGCTCCTTCTCCACATACTGCTCCTTCCCCACCTCTTGCTCCATCTCCTCCTCCTTCTTGTTCACCACCCCTGCTCCTTCTCTACCTACTTATCATTCTCCACCTCCTGCTCCTTCTCCTCTTCATGCTCCTTCTCCCGCTCCTGCTCCTACTCCCGCTTCTGCTCCTTCTCACGCTGCTGCTCCTTCTCCCGCTTCAGCTCCTTCTCCCGCTTCTGCTCCTTCTCCACCTCCTGCTCCTTCTCCTCATCTTGCGCCTTCTCCACCTCTTGCTCCTTCTCCTCCTCCTGCTCCTACTCCTCCTCCTGCTCCTTCTTCTTCTCCTGCTCCTTCTCCACTCCAGCTCCATCTCCACCTCCTGCTCCTTCTCCTCCTCCTGCTCCTTCTTCTTCTCCTGCTCCTTCTCCACTCCTGCTCCATCTCCACCTCCTGCTCCTTCTCCTCCTCCTGCTCCTTCTCCCCCTTCTGCTCTTTCTCCACCTCCTGCTCCTTGTCTCCCTCCTGCTCCTTCTTCACCTCCTGCTCCTTCTTCACCTCCTGCTCCTTCTCCACCTCATGCTCCTTCTCCACCTCATGCTCCTTCTCCACCTCATGCTCAATCTCCACCTCCTGCTCCTTCTCTACCTTCTGCTCATTCTCCTACTCCTGTTCCGACTCCGCCTCCCGTTCCTTCTTCTTCTCCTGCTCCTTCTCCACTCCTGCTCCATCGCCACCTCCTGATCCTTCTCCTCCTCCTGCTACTTCTCCTCCTCCTGCTCCTTCTCCTCCTCCTGCGCCATCTCCACATCCTGCTCGTTCTCCTTCTCCTGCACCTCCTCCTCCTCCTGCTCCTTCTACTCCGCCTGCTCCTTCTTCTCCTCCTGCTCCTCCTCAATTCCTGCTCCATCTCCAGATCCTGCTCCTTCTCCTCCTCCTCCGCCTCCTGCTCCATCAACTCCTCCTGCTCCCCATCCTGCTCTTTCTCAACCTCCTGCTCCTCCTCCCCTTAGAACATAAGAACATAAGAACATAAGAAATTGGAGCAGGAGTAGGCCAATCGGCCCCTCGAGCCTGCTCCGCCATTCAATAAGATCATGGCTGATCTGATCCCAACCACAAATCTAAAGAACACAAGAAGTCGGAGCAGGACCCGGCCACATAGCCCCTGGGCCCTCTCCGCCACCCACAGGGCATTGACCGATCCGAACTCAGCTTCATGTCCAATTTCCTGCCCGCTCCCCATAACCCCTAATTCCCTTTACTTCTAGGAAACTGTCTATTTCTGTTTTAAATTTATCTAATGATGTAGCTTCCACAGCTTCCTGGGGCAGCATATTCCACAGACCTACCACCCTCTGAGTGAAGAAGTTTCTCCTCATCTCAGTTTTGAAAGAGCAGCCCCTTATTCTAAGATTATGCCCCCTCGTTCTAGTTTCACCCATCTTTGGGAACATCCTTACTGCATCCACCCGATCAAGACCCTTCACAATCTTATATGTTTCAATAAGATCGCCTCTCATTCTTCTGAACTCCAATGAGTAGAGTCCCAATCTACTCAACCTCTCCTCATATGTCCGCCCCCTCATCCCCGGGATTAACCGAGTGAACCTTCTTTGTACTGCCTCGAGAGCAAGTATGTCTTTTCTTAAGTATGGAGACCAAAACTGTATGCAGTATTCCAGGTGCGGTCTCACCAATACCTTATATAACTGCAGCAATACCTCCTTGTTTTTATATTCTATCCCCCTAGCAATAAAAGCCAACATTCCGTTGGCTTTCTTGATCACCTGCTGCACCTGCATACCAACTTTTTGATTTTCTTGCACTAGGACCCCCAGATCCCTTTGTACTGCAGTACTTTCCAGTCTCTCGCCATTAAGAAAATAACTTGCTCTCTGATTTTTCCTGCCAAAGTGCATAACCTCACATTTTCCAATATTATATTGCATCTGCCAAATCTCCGCCCACTCACCCAGCCTGTCTATATCCCCTTGCAGGTTTTTTATGTCCTCCTCACTCTCTACTTTCCCTCCCATCTTTGTATCATCTGCAAATTTTGATATGTTGCACTCGGTCCCCTCCTCCAAATCGTTAATATAGATTGTAAAGAGTTGGGGACCCAGCACCGACCCCTGTGGAACACCACTGGTTACTGGTTGCCAGTCCGAAAATGAACCATTTATCCCAACTCTCTGCTTCCTGTTTGATAACCAATCCTCCACCCATGCCAGAATATTACCCCCAATACCGTGATTTTTTATCTTAAGTAATAATCTTTTATGTGGCACCTTGTCGAATGCCTTCTGGAAGTCTAAATACACTACGTCCACTGGTTCCCCTTTATCCACCCTATACGTTATATCCTCGAAGAACTCAAGCAAATTTGTCAGACATGACTTCCCCTTCATGAAGCCATGCTGACTTTGTCCTATTAAATTATGCTTATCTAAATGTTCCGTTACTGTCTCCTTAATAATAGACTCCAAAATTTTACCCACCACAGATGTTAAGCTAACTGGCCTATAATTTCCAGCCTTCTGCCTACTACCCTTTTTAAATAACGGTGTTACATTAGCAGTTTTCCAATCTGCCGGGACCTCTCCTGAGTCCAGGGAATTTTGGAAAACTATCACCAAAGCATCCACAATCCCTACTGCCACTTCCCTCAAGACCCTAGGATGGAAGCCATCAGGTCCAGGGGATTTATCCGCCTTGAGTCCCATTATTTTACTGAGTACCATCTCCTGAGTGATTTTAATCGTATTTAGCTCCTCCCCCCCGAGAGTCCCCTGTTTGTCCAGTGTTGGGATATTCTTAGTGTCCTCTACTGTAAAGACTGAAACAAAATATTTGTTCAGCATTTTTGCCATCTCCATGTTTCCCACCATTAATTTCCCGGTCTCATCCTCTAAGGGACCTATGTTTGCCTTAGCCACCCTTTTTCTTTTTATATAACTATAGAAACTCTTGCTATCTGTTTTTATATTTTTTGCTAATTTCTTTTCATAATCTAACTTCCCTTTCTTAATCAATCCTTTAGTTACTTTTTGCTGTCTTTTGAAGAATTCCCAATCTTCTATCCTCCCACTAAGTTTGGCTACCTTATAGGTCCTTGTTTTTAGTCGGATACTATCCTTGATTTCTTTACTTAGCCACGGGTGGCTGTCATTTCTTTTACACCCTTTTTTCCTCAGTGGAATATATTTATTTTGAAAGTTGTAAAATAACTCCCTAAATGAACACCACTGCTCATGTACCGTCTTACCCTTTAATCTATTTTCCCAGTCCACTTTAATCAATTCCGCTCTCATACCATCATAGTCTCCTTTATTCAAGCTCAGTACGCTTGTTTGAGAATCAACCTTCTCACCCTCTAATTGGATATGGAATTCAACCATGTTGTGGTCGCTCGTTCCAAGGGGATCCTTAACTAGGACATTATTAATTAATCCTGACTCATTACACAGGACCAGGTCCAAGGTTGCCTGCCCCCTTGTAGGATCAGTTACATACTGCTCAAGAAATCCATCCCTGATGCACTCAATGAACTCGTCCTCAAGGCTGCTCTGCCCAATTTGATTTGTCCAGTTAATATGATAATTAAAATCCCCCATAATTATGGCTGTTCCCTTATTACATGCCCCGACTATCTCCTGATTAATACTTCTTCCAGCAGAGTTGCAACTATTAGGAGGCCTATATACTACGCCCACTAATGTTTTTTTTTCCCTTATTATTCCTTATCTCCACCCAAACTGTTTCATTATCTTGATGCTTTGTCCCAATATCATTTCTCTGTATTACAGTGATTCCTTCCTTTATTAACATAGCCACCCCACCTCCCCTTCCTTCCTGCCTGTCCTTCCTGATTGTTAAATACCCTGGCATATTTAATTCCCAGTCGTTGTCACCCTGCAGCCATGTTTCTGTAATGGCCACAAGATCATACCCATACGTAGTTATTTGTGCCGTTAACTCGTCCATTTTATTACGAATGCTACGTGCATTCAGATAAAGAACTTTCAAATCTGTTTTGTGACGCTTAGTTCCTGCTTTTTCCTTTTTTAACACTTTACCTATTACTCCATACCTTCTGTCCCTTCCTGTTACGCTTTCCTCTCTCTCCCTGCTCAGGTTCCCAACCCCCTGCCACTTTAGTTTAAACCCTCCCCAACAGCACTAGCAAACACTCCTCCTAGGACAGCGGTCCCGGCCCTGCCCAGGTGCAGACCGTCCGGTTTGTACTGGTCCCACCTCCCCCAGAACCGTTTCCAGTGTCCCAGGAATTTGAATCCCTCCCCCTTGCACCATTCCTCTAGCCACGTATTCATTTGAAATATCCTCCTATTTCTACTCTGACTAGCACGTGGCACTGGCAGCAATCCTGAGATTACTACCTTTGAGGTCCTATTTTTTAATTTACCTCCTAACTCCCTATATTCTGCTTTTAGGACCTCATCCCCTTTTTTACCTATATCGTTGGTGCCTATGTGCACCACGACAGCTGGCTGTTCGCCCTCCCCCTCCAAAATGTTCTGTAGCCGCTCCGAGACATCCTTGATCCTTGCACCAGGGAGGCAACACACCATCCTGGAGTCTCGGTTGCGGCCGCAGAAACGCCTGTCTATTCCCCTTACAATTGAGTCCCCTATCACTATAGCTCTGCCACTCTTTTTCCTCCCAGCCTGTGCAGCAGAGCTACCCGTGGTGCCAGGAAGTTGGCTGCTGCTGCCTTCCCCTGATAAGTCATCCCCCCCAACAGCATCCAAAGTGGCATATCTGTTTGAGAGGGGGATGGACACAGGGGACCCCTGCACTACCTGCCTGCATTTCTTACTCTTCCTGGTGGTCACCCATTCACTTCCTGCCTGTATACCCTTTACCTGCGGTGTGACCAACTCGCTAAACGTGCTATCCACGAGTTTCTCTGCATCGCGGATGCTCCACAGTGAGTCCACTCCCCCTCCTGCTCCTCCTCCCATTCTGCTCCTTCCCCACCTCCTGCTCAATCTCCTGCTCCATCTTGTTCTCAACCCCTGCGCCTTCTGTACCTCCTCATCATTCTCCACCTCCTGCTTCTTCTCCACTTTTGCTCAATCTCCACTTCACGCTTCTTCTCCCGCTTCAGATCCTTCTCCCGCTTCTGCTCCTTCTCCTTCTGCTGCAACTTCTCCAGCTGCTTCTCCTGCTCATTCTCCACGTCCTGCTCCTGCTCCACCTCCTGCTCCTTCTCATCTTGCGCCTTCTTCACCTCCTGCTCCTTCTCCTCCTCCTGCTCCTTCTCCTCCTCCTGCTCCTTCTCCTCCTCCTGCTCCTTCTCCTCCTCCTGCTCCTTCTGCAGCTCTTGCCGCTTCTCATCCTCCTGCTCCTTCTCCTCCTCCTGCTCCGTCACCTTCTCCCCATCCTTCTCCTCCCCCTGCTCTTTCTCCACGTCCTGCTCCTTCTCCACCTCCTGCTCCTTCTCCTCCTGCTGCTCATCCTCCACCTTCTCCTTTTCCTCCTCCTCCTGCTCCTTCAGCTCCTCCAGCTCACCCTCCTCCTCTTGCTCACACTCCTGCTGCTGCTCCTTCTCCACATACTGCTCCTTCCCCACCTCTTGCTCCATCTCCTCCTCCTTCTTGTTCACCACCCCTGCTCCTTCTCTACCTACTTATCATTCTCCACCTCCTGCTCCTTCTCCTCTTCATGCTCCTTCTCCCGCTCCTGCTCCTACTCCCGCTTCTGCTCCTTCTCACGCTGCTGCTCCTTCTCCCGCTTCAGCTCCTTCTCCCGCTTCTGCTCCTTCTCCACCTCGTGCTCCTTCTTCACTCCTGCTCATTCACCACCTCCTGCTCCTCCTTCTCTTCCTTCTTCTCCTCCTGCTCTTTCTCCACCACCTGCTCCTTATCTCGCTCCTGCTCCTTCTTCTTCTCCTGCTCCTTCTTCTTCTCCTGCTCCTTCTCCACTCCTGCCCCATCTCCACCTCCTGCTCCTTCTCCTCCTCCTGCTCCTTCTCCTCCTCCTGCTCCTTCTCCTCCTCCTGCTCCTTCTCCTTCCCGTGCTTCATCTCATCCTCCTGCTCCTTCTCATCCCCCTCCTCCTGCTTCTTCTCCACCTCCTGCTCAACCTCCATCTCCTGCTCCATCTCCTCCTCCTTCTCCTTCTACTCCTCCTGCTCCTTCTCCTCCTCCTGCTGCTTCTCCACCTACTGCTCCTTCTCCACCTCCTCCTCCTACTCCACTTCCTGCTCCTTCTCAGCCACCTCCTCCTGCTCATTCTCTACCTCCTGCTCAACCTCCACCAACTGCTCCTTCTACAGCTGCTCCTCCTGCTCCTTCTTCTCCTCCTGCTCAACCTCCTCCTCTTGCTTCTTCTCCAATTCCTTCCACTACTCCCCCCCTGGTCCTTCTCTGCCTCCTGCTCCGTCTCACCCTCCTGCTCCTTCTCATCCCCCTCCTCCTGCTCCTGCTCCTTCTCCACCTCCTGCTCAACTTCCATCTCCTGCTCCTTCTCCTCCTCCTGCTCCTTCTCCTCCTCCTGCTCCATCTCCTCCTTCTGCTCCTTCTCCACCTCTTGCTCATTCTCCTCTTCTTGCTCCATCTCCACCTCCTGCTCCTTCTCCTCCTCCAGCTCCTTCTCCACCTCCTGCTCCTTGTCCACCTCCTGCTCAACCTCCACCAACTGATCCTTCTACACCTGCACCTCCTGCTCCTTTTTCTCCTCCTACTCAACCTCCTCCTCCTGCTTCTTCTCCAACTCCTTCTCCTACTCCCCCTCCTGGTCCTTCTCCTACTCCTGCTCCTTCTCCTCCTCCTGCTCCTTCTCCACCTCCTCTTCATTCTCCACGTTTGCTCAACCTCCTCCTCCTGCTCCTTCTCCATTTCATGCTCCTGCTCCCGCTCCTGCTCTTACTCCCGCTTCTGCTCCTTCTCCTGCTCCTGCTTCGTCTCCTCTTTGCTGCGATTTCTCCTCCTGCTGCTTCTTCTGCTCCTGCTGCTACTTCTTCACCTCTTCCTCCTGCTCCTTCTCCACCTCCTGCTCCTTCTCCACTCCTGCTCATTCACCACCTCCTGCTCCTTCTTCACCTCCTTCTCCTCCACCTGCTCCTTCTCGCCCTCCTGCTCCATTTCGCCCTCCTGCTCCTTCTCGACCTCCTGCTCCTTTTACACCTCCTGCTCCTGCTCCTCGTCCTGCTCCTCGTCCTGCTCCTCGTCCTGCTCCTCCTCCTGCTCCTCCTCCTTCTCCTTCTCCTCCTCCTGCACCTTTTCCACCTCCTGCACCTTCTTCGCCTCCTGCTCCTCCTCCTTCTCCTCCACCTGCTCCTTCTCCGCCTGCTGCTCCTTCTCCGCCCATTGCTTCTTTTCCACCTCCTGTTCCTCCTCCAGCTTCTTCTCCTCCTCCTGCAACTTCTTCTTCTCCTGCTCATTTCTCCACCTCCTGTTCCTTCTCCTCCTCCTGATCCTTCTCCACGTCCTTCTCCTCCTCCATCTCCATCTCCTCCTCCTGCTCCTTCTCCTCCACCTGCTCCTTCTCCTCCTCCTGCTCCTTCTCCTCCTCCTGTTTGTTCTCCACCTCCTTCTCCTCCTCCAACTCCTTCTCCTCCTCCTTCTTCGCTCCGGCTCCATCTCCACCTCCTGCTCCTTCTTCTCCTCCAGCTCCTTCTCCTCCTCCTGCTCCTTCTCCACCTCCTCTTCATTCTCCAACTCGTGCTCCTTCTCCACTTTTGCTCAACCTCCTCCTCCTGCTCCTTCTCCATTTCATGCTCCTGCTCCCGCTATTGCTTCTACTCCCGCTTCTGCTCCTTCTCCTGCTCCTGCTCCGTCTCCTCTTTGCTGCGACTTCTCCTCCTGCTGCTTCTTCTGCTCCTGCTGCTACTTCTTCACCTCTTCCTCCTGCTCCTTCTCCACCTCCTGCTCCTTCTCCACTCCTGCTCATTCACCACCTCCTGCTCCTTCTTCACCTCCTTCTCCTCCACCTGCTCCTTCTCGCCCTCCTGCTCCATTTCGCCCTCCTGCTCCTTCTCGACCTCCTGCTCCTTTTACACCTCCTGCTCCTGCTCCTCGTCCTGCTCCTCGTCCTGCTCCTCCTCCTGCTCCTCCTCCTGCTCCTCCTCCTTCTCCTTCTCCTCCTCCTGCTCCTTTTCCACCTCCTGCACCTTCTCCACCTCCTGCTCCTCCTCCTTCTCCTCCACCTGCTCCTTCTCCACCTGCTGCTCCTTCTCCACCTATTGCTTCTTTTCCACCTCCTGTTCCTCCTCCACCTTCTTCTCCTCCTCCTGCTACTTCTTCTTCTCCTGCTCCTTTCTCCACCTCCTGTTCCTTCTCCTCCTCCTGATCCTTCTCCACGTCCTTCTACTCCTCCATCTCCATCTCCTCCTCCTGCTCCTTCTCCTCCACCTGCTCCTTCTCCTCCTCCTGCTCGTTCTCCTCCTCCTGTTTGTTCTCCACCTCCTTCTCCTCCTCCACCTCCTTCTCCTCCTCCTTCTCCGCTCCGGCTCCATCTCCACCTCCTGCTCCTTCTTCTCCTCCAGCTCCTTCTCCTCCTCCTGCTCCTTCTCCACCTCCTCTTCATTCTCCAACTCGTGCTCCTTCTCCACTTTTGCTCAACCTCCTCCTCCTGCTCCTTCTCCACTTCATGCTCCTTCTCCCGCTCCTGCTCCTACTCCCGCTTCTGCTCCTTCTCCCGCTCCTGCTCCGTCTCCTCTTGCTGCTACTTCACCTCCTGCTGCTTCTTCTGCTCCTGCTGTTACTTCTTCACGTCTTTCTCCTGCTCCTTCTCCACCTCCTGCTCCATGTCTCCCTCCTGCTCCTTGTCCAGCTACTGCTCCTTTTCCACCTCCTGCACCTTCTCCGCCTCCTGCTCCTTCTCCACATATTGCTTCTTTACCACCTCCTGTTCCTTCTCTTCCTCCTGCTCCTTCTCCACCTCCTTCTCCTCCTCCACCTCCTTCTCCTCCTCCTGCTACTTCTTCTTCTCCTACTCCTTCTCCTCCTCCTGCTCTTTCTCCTCCTCCTGCTCCTTCTCCTCCTCCTGCTTCTTCTCCACCTCCTGTTCCTTCTCCTACTCCTGATCCTTCCCCACGTCCTTCTCCTCCTCCATCTACTTCTCCTCCTCCTGCTCCTTGTCCACCTCCTGCTCCTTGTCCACCTCCTGCTCCTTGTCCACCTCCGGCTCAATGTCCACCTCCTGCTCATTGTCCACCTCCTCCTCCGTGTCCACCTCCTGATCCTTGTCCACCTCCTGCTCATTGTACACCTCCTGCTCCTTGTCCACCTAGTGCTCCATCTCGCCCTCCTGCTCCATCTCGTCCTCCTGCTCCTTCTCGCCCTCCTGCTCCTTCTCGCCCTCCTGCTCCTTCTCGCCCTCCTGCTCCTTCTCGCCCTCCTGCTCCTTCTCCACCTCCTGCTCCTTCTCCACCTCCTGCTCCTTCTCCACCTCCTGCTCCCTCTTCTCCTCCTGCTCCTGCTCCTCCTCCTGCTTCTTCTGCAAATCCTTCTCATACTCGCCCTCCTGATCCTTTTCCGCCACCTGCTCGTTCTCCACCTGTTGCTTCTTCTCCTGCTCCTGTTCCTTGTCCACCTCCTGCTCCTTCTCCTCCTCCTGCTCATTCTCCTCCTCCTACTCCTTCTCCTCCTCCTGTTCCCTCTCCAACTCCTGCTCCTTCTCCGCCTCCTGCTCCTTCTCCGCCTCCTGCTCCTTGTCCACCTCCTGCTCCTTGTCCACCTCCTGCTCCTTGTCCATCTCCTGCTCCTTTTCCACCTCCTGCTCCTTCTCCTCCTCCTGCTCATTCTCCACCTCCTGCTCCTTATTCTCCTCCTGCTCCTGCTCCTCCTCCTGCTTCTTCTCCAACTCCTTCTCCTACTCGCCCTCCTGGTCCTTTTCAGCCACCTGCTCGTTCTCCACCTGTTGCTTCTTCTGCTCCTCCTGCTCCTTGTCCACCTCCTGCTCCTTGTCCACCTCCTGCTCCTTCTCCACCTACAGCTCCTTCTTTACTCCTGCTCATTCACCACCTCCTGCTCCTTCTTCTCCTCCTTCTCCTTCTCCTCCTCCTGCTCCTTCTCTACCTCCATCTCTTTGACTCCCTCCTGCTCCTTATCTCCCTCCTGCTCCTTTTCCACCTCCTGCTGCTACGCCCCCTGCTGGTCCTTCTCCGCCTCCTGCTTCTTCTCCACCTATTGCTTCTTTTCCACCTCCTGTTCCTTCTCTTCCTCCTGCTCCTTCTCCACCTCCTCCTCCTCCTCCACCTCCTTCTCCTCCTCCTGCTCCTTCTTCTTCTCCTGCTCCTTCTCCTCCTCCTGCTCCTTCTCCACCTCCTGCTCCTTGTCCACCTCCTGCTCCTTGTCCAACTCCTGCTCTTTGACCACCTCCTGCTCCTTCTTCTCCTCCTTCTCCTCCTCCTGCTCCTGCTCCACCTCCTGCTCTTTGATTCCCTCCTGATCCTTGTCTCCATTCTGCTCCTTCTCCACCTCCTGCTCCTTCTCCACCTCCTGCTCCATCTCCAACTCCTGCTCCTTCTCTTTCTCCTGATCCTTCCCCACCTCCTTCTCATTGTCCACCTCCTGCTCTGTGTCCATCTCCTGATCCTTGTCCACCTCCTGCACCTTGTGCACCTCCTGCTCCTTGTCCACCTCGTGCTCCTTCTCGCCATCCTGCTCCTTCTCGTCCTCCAGCTCCTTCACGCCCTCCTGCTCCTTCCTGCCCTCCTGCTCATTGTCCACCTCCTGCTCCTTCTCCATTTCTGCTCATTCACCACCTCCTGCTCCATCTTCTCCTCCTTCTCCTCCTCCTGCTCCTTCTCCACCTCCTCCTCCTTCTCCACCTCCTGCTCTTTTCTCCCTCCTGCTCCTTCTCCACCTCCTGCTCCTTCTTGACCTCCTCCTCCTTCTCCACCTCCTGCTCCTTCTCGACCTCCTCCTCCTTCTCTTTCTCCTGTTCCTTCTTCTTCTCCTGCTCCTTCTCCACTCCTGCTCCTTCTCCTCCTCCTGCTCCTTTTCATTCTCCTGCTCCTTCTCCGGCTCCTGCTCCTCCTCCTTCTCCTCCTCCTGCTGCTTGTACATCTCCTGCGCCTTGTCCACTCCTGCGCCTTCTCGCCTTCCTGCTCCATCTCGCCCTCCTGCTCCTTCTCGACCTCCTGCTCCTTCTCGACCTCCTGCTCCTTTTCCTCCTCCTGCTCCTTTTCCTCCTCCTGCTCCTTCTCCTTCTCCTCCTCCTTCTCCTTCTCCTCCTCCTGCTCCTTTTCCACCTCCTGCTCCTTCTCCGCCTCCTGCTCCTCCTCCTTCTCCTCCTCCTGCTCCTTCTCTACATCCTGCTCCATGTCTCCCTCCTGCTCCTTCTCTCCCGACTGCTCCTTTTCCACCTCCTGCACCTTCTCCGCCTCCTGCTCCTCCTCCTTCTCCTCCACCTGCTCCTTCTCCGCCTGCTGCTCCTTCTCCACCTATTGCTTCTTTTCCAACTCCTGTTCCTCCTCCACCTTCTTCTCCTCCTCCTGCTACTTCTTCTTAAGCTGCTCCTTCTCCTCCACCTGCTCCTTCTCCGCCTGCTGCTCCTTCTCCACCTATTGCTTCTTCTCCACCTCCTGCTCCTTCTCCTCCTCCTGCTCCTTCTCCTCCTTCTGTTCCTTCTTCTTCTCCTGCTCCTTCTCCACTCCTGCTCCTTCTCCTCCTCCTGCTCCTTTTCCTTCTCCTGCTCCTTCTCCGGCTCCTGCTCCTCCTCCTGCTCCTCCTCCTGCTGCTTGTACATCTCCTGCGCCTTGTCCACTCCTGCGCATTCTCGCCCTCCTGCTCCATCTGCCCTCCTGCTCCTTCTCGACCTCCTGCTCCTTTTCCACCTCCTGCTCCTTCTCCGCCTCCTGCTCCTCCTCCTGCTCCTCCTACTGCCCCTCCTCCTTCTCCTTCTCCTCCTCCTGCTCCTTTTCCACCTCCTGTTCCTTCTCCGCATCCTGCTCCTCCTCCTTCTCCTCCACCTGCTCCTTCTCCACCTCCTGCTCCATGTCTCCCTCCTGCTCCTTCTCCACCTACTGCTCCTTTTCCACCTCCTGCACCTTCTCCGCCTCCTGCTCCTCCTCCTTCTCCTCCACCTGCTCCTTCTCCGCCTGCTGCTCCTTCTCCACCTATTGCTTCTTTTCCACCTCCTGTTCCTCCTCCACCTTCTTCTCCTCCTCCTGCTACTTCTTCTTAAGCTGCTCCTTCTCCTCCACCTGCTCCTTCTCCGCCTGCTGCTCCTTCTCCACCTATTGCTTCTTCTCCACCTCCTGCTCCTTCTCCTCCTCCTGCTCCTTCTAATCCTTCTGTTCCTTCTTCTTCTCCTGCTCCTTCTCCACTCCTGCTCCTTCTCCTCCTCCTGCTCCTTTTCCTTCTCCTGCTCCTTCTCCGGCTCCTGCTCCTCCTCCTGCTCCTCCTCCTGCTGCTTGTACATCTCCTGCGCCTTGTCCACTCCAGCGCATTCTCGCCCTCCTGCTCCATCTGCCCTCCTGCTCCTTCTCGACCTCCTGCTCCTTTTCCACCTCCTGCTCCTTCTCCGCCTCCTGCTCCTCCTCCTGCTCCTCCTCCTGCCCCTCCTCCTTCTCCTTCTCCTCCTCCTGCTCCTTTTCCACCTCCTGTTCCTTCTCCGCCTCCTGCTCCTCCTCCTTCTCCTCCACCTGCTCCTTCTCCACCTCCTGCTCCATGTCTCCCTCCTGCTCCTCCTCCACCTACTGCTCCTTTTCCACCTCCTGCTCCTTCTCCTCCTCCTGCTCCTTCTCCATTTCATGCTCCTGCTCCCGCGATTGCTTCTACTCCCGCTTCTGCTCCTTCTCCTGCTCCTGCACCGTCTCCTCTTTGCTGCGACTTCTCCTCCTGCTGCTTCTTCTGCTCTTGCTGCTACTTCTTCACCTCTTCCTCCTGCTCCTTCTCCACCTCCTGCTCCTTCTCCACTCCTGCTCATTCACCACCTCCTGCTCCTTCTTCACCTCCTCCTCCACCTGCTCCTTCTCGCCCTCCTGCTCCATTTCGCCCTCCTGCTCCTTCTCGACCTCCTGCTCCTTTTACACCTCCTGCTCCTGCTCCTCGTCCTGCTCCTCGTCCTGCTCCTCCTCCTGCTCCTCCTCCTGCTCCTCCTCCTTCTCCTTCTCCTCCTCCTGCTCCTTTTCCACCTCCTGCACCTTCTCCGCCTCCTGCTCCTCCTCCTTCTCCTCCAACTGCTCCTTCTCCACCTGCTGCTCCTTCTCCACCTATTGCTTCTTTTCCACCTCCTGTTCCTCCTCCACCTTCTTCTCCTCCTCCTGCTACTTCTTCTTCTCCTGCTCCTTTCTCCACCTCCTGTTCCTTCTCCTCCTCCTGATCCTTCTCCACGTCCTTCTACTCCTCCATCTCCATCTCCTCCTCCTGCTCCTTCTCCTCCACCTGCTCCTTCTCCTCCTCCTGCTCGTTCTCCTCCTCCTGTTTGTTCTCCAACTCGTGCTCCTTCTCCACTTTTGCTCAACCTCCTCCTCCTGCTCCTTCTCCACTTCATGCTCCTTCTCCCGCTCCTGCTCCTACTCCCGCTTCTGCTCCTTCTCCCGCTCCTGCTCCGTCTCCTCTTGCTGCTACTTCACCTCCTGCTGCTTCTTCTGCTCCTGCTGTTACTTCTTCACGTCTTTCTCCTGCTCCTTCTCCACCTCCTGCTCCATGTCTCCCTCCTGCTCCTTGTCCAGCTACTGCTCCTTTTCCACCTCCTGCACCTTCTCCGCCTCCTGCTCCTTCTCCACATATTGCTTCTTTACCACCTCCTGTTCCTTCTCTTCCTCCTGCTCCTTCTCCACCTCCTTCTCCTCCTCCACCTCCTTCTCCTCCTCCTGCTACTTCTTCTTCTCCTACTCCTTCTCCTCCTCCTGCTCTTTCTCCTCCTCCTGCTCCTTCTCCTCCTCCTGCTTCTTCTCCACCTCCTGTTCCTTCTCCTACTCCTGATCCTTCCCCACGTCCTTCTCCTCCTCCATCTACTTCTCCTCCTCCTGCTCCTTGTCCACCTCCTGCTCCTTGTCCACCTCCTGCTCCTTGTCCACCTCCGGCTCAATGTCCACCTCCTGCTCATTGTCCACCTCCTCCTCCGTGTCCACCTCCTGATCCTTGTCCACCTCCTGCTCATTGTACAACTCCTGCTCCTTGTCCACCTAGTGCTCCATCTCGCCCTCCTGCTCCATCTCGTCCTCCAGCTCCTTCTCGCCCTCCTGCTCCTTCTCGCCCTCCTGCTCCTTCTCGCCCTCCTGCTCCTTCTCGCCCTCCTGCTCCTTCTCGCCCTCCTGCTCCTTCTCCACCTCCTGCTCCTTCTCCACCTCCTGCTCCTTCTCCACCTCCTGCTCCCTCTTCTCCTCCTGCTCCTGCTCCTCCTCCTGCTTCTTCTGCAAATCCTTCTCATACTCGCCCTCCTGATCCTTTTCCGCCACCCTGCTCGTTCTCCACCTGTTGCTTCTTCTCCTCCTCCTGTTCCTTGTCCACCTCCTGCTCCTTCTCCTCCTCCTGCTCATTCTCCTCCTCCTACTCCTTCTCCTCCTCCTGCTCCCTCTCCAACTCCTGCTCCTTCTCCGCCTCCTGCTCCTTCTCCGCCTCCTGCTCCTTGTCCACCTCCTGCTCCTTGTCCACCTCCTGCTCCTTGTCCATCTCCTGCTCCTTTTCCACCTCCTGCTCCTTCTCCTCCTCCTGCTCATTCTCCACCTCCTGCTCCTTATTCTCCTCCTGCTCCTGCTCCTCCTCCTGCTTCTTCTCCAACTCCTTCTCCTACTCGCCCTCCTGGTCCTTTTCAGCCACCTGCTCGTTCTCCACCTGTTGCTTCTTCTGCTCCTCCTGCTCCTTGTCCACCTCCTGCTCCTTGTCCACCTCCTGCTCCTTCTCCACCTGCAGCTCCTTCTTTACTCCTGCTCATTCACCACCTCCTGCTCCTTCTTCTCCTCCTTCTCCTTCTCCTCCTCCTGCTCCTTCTCTACCTCCATCTCTTTGACTCCCTCCTGCTCCTTATCTCCCTCCTGCTCCTTTTCCACCTCCTGCTGCTACGCCCCCTGCTGGTCCTTCTCCGCCTCCTGCTTCTTCTCCACCTGTTGCTTCTTTTCCACCTCCTGTTCCTTCTCTTCCTCCTGCTCCTTCTCCACCTCCTCCTCCTCCTCCACCTCCTTCTCCTCCTCCTGCTCCTTCTTCTTCTCCTGCTCCTTCTCCTCCTCCTGCTCCTTCTCCACCTCCTGCTCCTTGTCCACCTCCTGCTCCTTGTCCAACTCCTGCTCTTTGACCACCTCCTGCTCCTTCTTCTCCTCCTTCTCCTCCTCCTGCTCCTGCTCCACCTCCTGCTCTTTGATTCCCTCCTGATCCTTGTCTCCATTCTGCTCCTTCTCCACCTCCTGCTCCTTCTCCACCTCCTGCTCCATCTCCAACTCCTGCTCCTTCTCTTTCTCCTGATCCTTCCCCACCTCCTTCTCATTGTCCACCTCCTGCTCTGTGTCCATCTCCTGATCCTTGTCCACCTCCTGCACCTTGTGCACCTCCTGCTCCTTGTCCACCTCGTGCTCCTTCTCGCCATCCTGCTCCTTCTCGTCCTCCAGCTCCTTCACGCCCTCCTGCTCCTTCCTGCCCTCCTGCTCATTGTCCACCTCCTGCTCCTTCTCCATTTCTGCTCATTCACCACCTCCTGCTCCATCTTCTCCTCCTTCTCCTCCTCCTGCTCCTTCTCCACCTCCTCCTCCTTCTCCACCTCCTGCTCTTTTCTCCCTCCTGCTCCTTCTCCACCTCCTGCTCCTTCTTGACCTCCTCCTCCTTCTCCACCTCCTGCTCCTTCTCGACCTCCTCCTCCTTCTCTTTCTCCTGTTCCTTCTTCTTCTCCTGCTCCTTCTCCACTCCTGCTCCTTCTCCTCCTCCTGCTCCTTTTCATTCTCCTGCTCCTTCTCCGGCTCCTGCTCCTCCTCCTTCTCCTCCTCCTGCTGCTTGTACATCTCCTGCGCCTTGTCCACTCCTGCGCCTTCTCGCCTTCCTGCTCCATCTCGCCCTCCTGCTCCTTCTCGACCTCCTGCTCCTTCTCGACCTCCTGCTCCTTTTCCTCCTCCTGCTCCTTTTCCTCCTCCTGCTCCTTCTCCTTCTCCTCCTCCTTCTCCTTCTCCTCCTCCTGCTCCTTTTCCACCTCCTGCTCCTTCTCCGCCTCCTGCTCCTCCTCCTTCTCCTCCTCCTGCTCCTTCTCTACATCCTGCTCCATGTCTCCCTCCTGCTCCTTCTCTCCCGACTGCTCCTTTTCCACCTCCTGCACCTTCTCCGCCTCCTGCTCCTCCTCCTTCTCCTCCACCTGCTCCTTCTCCGCCTGCTGCTCCTTCTCCACCTATTGCTTCTTTTCCAACTCCTGTTCCTCCTCCACCTTCTTCTCCTCCTCCTGCTACTTCTTCTTAAGCTGCTCCTTCTCCTCCACCTGCTCCTTCTCCGCCTGCTGCTCCTTCTCCACCTATTGCTTCTTCTCCACTTCCTGCTCCTTCTCCTCCTCCTGCTGCTTCTCCTCCTTCTGTTCCTTCTTCTTCTCCTGCTCCTTCTCCACTCCTGCTCCTTCTCCTCCTCCTGCTCCTTTTCCTTCTCCTGCTCCTTCTCCGGCTCCTGCTCCTCCTCCTGCTCCTCCTCCTGCTGCTTGTACATCTCCTGCGCCTTGTCCACTCCTGCGCATTCTCGCCCTCCTGCTCCATCTGCCCTCCTGCTCCTTCTCGACCTCCTGCTCCTTTTCCACCTCCTGCTCCTTCTCCGCCTCCTGCTCCTCCTCCTGCTCCTCCTACTGCCCCTCCTCCTTCTCCTTCTCCTCCTCCTGCTCCTTTTCCACCTCCTGTTCCTTCTCCGCATCCTGCTCCTCCTCCTTCTCCTCCACCTGCTCCTTCTCCACCTCCTGCTCCATGTCTCCCTCCTGCTCCTTCTCCACCTACTGCTCCTTTTCCACCTCCTGCACCTTCTCCGCCTCCTGCTCCTCCTCCTTCTCCTCCACCTGCTCCTTCTCCGCCTGCTGCTCCTTCTCCACCTATTGCTTCTTTTCCACCTCCTGTTCCTCCTCCACCACCTTCTCCTCCTCCTGCTACTTCTTCTTAAGCTGCTCCTTCTCCTCCACCTGCTCCTTCTCCGCCTGCTGCTCCTTCTCCACCTATTGCTTCTTCTCCACCTCCTGTTCTTTCTCCTCCTCCTGATCCTTCTCCACGTCCTTCTCCTCCTCCATCTCCATCTCCTCCTCCTGCTCCTTCTCATCCTCCTGCTCCTTCTCCTCCTCCTGCTCCTTCTCCTCCTCCTGCTTCTTCTCCACTTCCTGTTTCTTCTCCACCTCCTGTTCCTTCTCCTCCTCCTGATCTTTCTCCACCTCCTTCTCCTCCTCCACCTCCTTCTCCTCCTCCTTCTCCACTCCGGCTCCATCTCCACCTCCTGCTCCTTCTTCTCCTCCAGTTCCTTCTCCTCCTCCTGCTCCTTCTCCACCTCCTCTTCATTCTCCAACTCGTGCTCCTTCTCCACTTTTGCTCAACCTCCTCCTCCTGCTCCTTCTCCACTTCATGCTCCTTCTCGACCTCCTGCTCCTTCTCGACCTCCTGCTACTTTTCCTCCTCCTGCTCCTTTTCCTCCTCCTGCTCCTTCTCCTTCTCCTCCTCCTTCTCCTTCTCCTCCTCCTGCTCCTTTTCCACCTCCTGCTCCTTCTTCGCCTCCTGCTCCTCCTCCTTCTCCTCCTCCTGCTCCTTCTCTACATCCTGCTCCATGTCTCCCTCCTGCTCCTTCTCTACCGACTGCTCCTTTTCCACCTCCTGCACCTTCTCCGCCTCCTGCTCCTCCTCCTTCTCCTCCACCTGCTCCTTCTCCGCCGGCTGCTCCTTCTCCACCTATTGCTTCTTTTCCACCTCCTGTTCCTCCTCCACCACCTTCTCCTCCTCCTGCTACTTCTTCTTAAGCTGCTCCTTCTCCTCCTCCTTCTCCTTCTCCTCCTCCTGCTCTTTTTCCACCTCCTGCTCCTTCTTCGCCTCCTGCTCCTCCTCCTTCTCCTCCTCCTGCTCCTTCTCTACATCCTGCTCCATGTCTCCCTCCTGCTCCTTCTCTACCGACTGCTCCTTTTCCACCTCCTGCACCTTCTCCGCCTCCTGCTCCTCCTCCTTCTCCTCCACCTGCTCCTTCTCCGCCGGCTGCTCCTTCTCCACCTATTGCTTCTTTTCCACCTCCTGTTCCTCCTCCACCACCTTCTCCTCCTCCTGCTACTTCTTCTTAAGCTGCTCCTTCTCCTCCACCTGCTCCTTCTCCACCTATTGCTTCTTCTCCACCTCCTGTTCTTTCTCCTCCTCCTGATCCTTCTCCACGTCCTTCTCCTCCTCCATCTCCATCTCCTCCTCCTGCTCCTTCTCCTCCTCCTGCTCCTTCTCCTCCTCCTGCTCCTTCTCCTCCTCCTGCTTCTTCTCCACTTCCTATTTCTTCTCCACCTCCTGTTCCTTCTCCTCCTCCTGATCTTTCTCCACCTCCTTCTCCTCCTCCACCTCCTTCTCCTCCTCCTTCTCCACTCCGGCTCCATCTCCACCTCCTGCTCCTTCTTCTCCTCCAGTTCCTTCTCCTCCTCCTGCTCCTTCTCCACCTCCTCTTCATTCTCCAACTCGTGCTCCTTCTCCACTTTTGCTCAACCTCCTCCTCCTGCTCCTTCTCCACTTCATGCTCCTTCTCGACCTCCTGCTCCTTCTCGACCTCCTGCTCCTTTTCCTCCTCCTGCTCCTTTTCCTCCTCCTGCTCCTTCTCCTTCTCCTCCTCCTTCTCCTCCTCCTGCTCCTTTTCCACCTCCTGCTCCTTCTTCGCCTCCTGCTCCTCCTCCTTCTCCTCCTCCTGCTCCTTCTCTACATCCTGCTCCATGTCTCCCTCCTGCTCCTTCTCTACCGACTGCTCCTTTTCCACCTCCTGCACCTTCTCCGCCTCCTGCTCCTCCTCCTTCTCCTCCACCTGCTCCTTCTCCGCCGGCTGCTCCTTCTCCACCTATTGCTTCTTTTCCACCTCCTGTTCCTCCTCCACCTTCTTCTCCTCCTCCTGCTACTTCATCTTAAGCTGCTCCTTCTCCTCCACCTGCTCCTTCTCCGCCTGCTGCTCCTTCTCCACCTATTGCTTCTTCTCCACCTCCTGCTCCTTCTCCTCCTCCTGCTCCTTCTCCTCCTTCTGTTCCTTCTTCTTCTCCTGCTCCTTCTCCACTCCTGCTCCTTCTCCTCCTCCTGCTCCTTTTCCTTGTCCTGCTCCTTTTCCGGCTCCTGCTCCTCCTCCTGCTCCTCCTCCTGCTGCTTGTACATCTCCTGCGCCTTGTCCACTCCAGCGCATTCTCGCCCTCCTGCTCCATCTGCCCTCCTGCTCCTTCTCGACCTCCTGCTCCTTTTCCACCTCCTGCTCCTTCTCCGCCTCCTGCTCCTCCTCCTGCTCCTCCTCCTGCCCCTCCTCCTTCTCCTTCTCCTCCTCCTGCTCCTTTTCCACCTCCTGTTCCTTCTCCGCCTCCTGCTCCTCCTCCTTCTCCTCCACCTGCTCCTTCTCCACCTCCTGCTCCATGTCTCCCTCCTGCTCCTCCTCCACCTACTGCTCCTTTTCCACCTCCTGCTCCTTCTCCTCCTCCTGCTCCTTCTCCTCCTCCTACTCCTTCTCCTCCTCCTGCTCCCTCTCCAACTCCTGCTCCTTCTCCGCCTCCTGCTCCTTCTCCGCCTCCTGCTCCTTGTCCACCTCCTGCTCCTTGTCCACCTCCTGCTCCTTGTCCATCTCCTGCTCCTTTTCCACCTCCTGCTCCTTCTCCTCCTCCTGCTCATTCTCCACCTCCTGCTCCTTATTCTCCTCCTGCTCCTGCTCCTCCTCCTGCTTCTTCTCCAACTCCTTCTCCTACTCGCCCTCCTGGTCCTTTTCAGCCACCTGCTCGTTCTCCACCTGTTGCTTCTTCTGCTCCTCCTGCTCCTTGTCCACCTCCTGCTCCTTGTCCACCTCCTGCTCCTTCTCCACCTACAGCTCCTTCTCCACTCCTGCTCATTCACCACCTCCTGCTCCTTCTTCTCCTCCTTCTCCTTCTCCTCCTCCTGCTCCTTCTCTACCTCCATCTCTTTGACTCCCTCCTGCTCCTTATCTCCCTCCTGCTCCTTTTCCACCTCCTGCTGCTACGCCCCCTGCTGGTCCTTCTCCGCCTCCTGCTTCTTCTCCACCTATTGCTTCTTTTCCACCTCCTGTTCCTTCTCTTCCTCCTGCTCCTTCTCCACCTCCTCCTCCTCCTCCACCTCCTTCTCCTCCTCCTGCTCCTTCTTCTTCTCCTGCTCCTTCTCCTCCTCCTGCTCCTTCTCCACCTCCTGCTCCTTGTCCACCTCCTGCTCCTTGTCCAACTCCTGCTCTTTGACCACCTCCTGCTCCTTCTTCTCCTCCTTCTCCTCCTCCTGCTCCTGCTCCACCTCCTGCTCTTTGATTCCCTCCTGATCCTTGTCTCCATTCTGCTCCTTCTCCACCTCCTGCTCCTTCTCCACCTCCTGCTCCATCTCCAACTCCTGCTCCTTCTCTTTCTCCTGATCCTTCCCCACCTCCTTCTCATTGTCCACCTCCTGCTCTGTGTCCATCTCCTGATCCTTGTCCACCTCCTGCACCTTGTGCACCTCCTGCTCCTTGTCCACCTCGTGCTCCTTCTCGCCATCCTGCTCCTTCTCGTCCTCCAGCTCCTTCACGCCCTCCTGCTCCTTCCTGCCCTCCTGCTCATTGTCCACCTCCTGCTCCTTCTCCATTTCTGCTCATTCACCACCTCCTGCTCCATCTTCTCCTCCTTCTCCTCCTCCTGCTCCTTCTCCACCTCCTCCTCCTTCTCCACCTCCTGCTCTTTTCTCCCTCCTGCTCCTTCTCTACCTCCTGCTCCTTCTTGACCTCCTCCTCCTTCTCCACCTCCTGCTCCTTCTCGACCTCCTCCTCCTTCTCCTTCTCCTGTTCCTTCTTCTTCTCCTGCTCCTTCTCCACTCCTGCTCCTTCTCCTCCTCCTGCTCCTTTTCATTCTCCTGCTCCTTCTCCGGCTCCTGCTCCTCCTCCTGCTGCTTGTACATCTCCTGCGCCTTGTCCACTCCTGCGCCTTCTCGCCTTCCTGCTCCATCTCGCCCTCCTGCTCCTTCTCGACCTCCTGCTCCTTCTCGACCTCCTGCTCCTTTTCCTCCTCCTGCTCCTTTTCCTCCTCCTGCTCCTTCTCCTTCTCCTCCTCCTTCTCCTTCTCCTCCTCCTGCTCCTTTTCCACCTCCTGCTCCTTCTCCGCCTCCTGCTCCTCCTCCTTCTCCTCCTCCTGCTCCTTCTCTACATCCTGCTCCATGTCTCCCTCCTGCTCCTTCTCTACCGACTGCTCCTTTTCCACCTCCTGCACCTTCTCCGCCTCCTGCTCCTCCTCCTTCTCCTCCACCTGCTCCTTCTCCGCCTGCTGCTCCTTCTCCACCTATTGCTTCTTTTCCAACTCCTGTTCCTCCTCCACCTTCTTCTCCTCCTCCTGCTACTTCTTCTTAAGCTGCTCCTTCTCCTCCACCTGCTCCTTCTCCGCCTGCTGCTCCTTCTCCACCTATTGCTTCTTCTCCACCTCCTGCTCCTTCTCCTCCTCCTGCTCCTTCTCCTCCTTCTGTTCCTTCTTCTTTTCCTGCTCCTTCTCCACTCCTGCTCCTTCTCCTCCTCCTGCTCCTTTTCCTTCTCCTGCTCCTTCTCCGGCTCCTGCTCCTCCTCCTGCTCCTCCTCCTGCTGCTTGTACATCTCCTGCGCCTTGTCCACTCCTGCGCATTCTCGCCCTCCTGCTCCATCTGCCCTCCTGCTCCTTCTCGACCTCCTGCTCCTTTTCCACCTCCTGCTCCTTCTCCGCCTCCTGCTCCTCCTCCTGCGCCTCCTACTGCCCCTCCTCCTTCTCCTTCTCCTCCTCCTGCTCCTTTTCCACCTCCTGTTCCTTCTCCGCATCCTGCTCCTCCTCCTTCTCCTCCACCTGCTCCTTCTCCGCCTGCTGCTCCTTCTCCACCTATTGCTTCTTCTCCACCTCCTGTTCTTTCTCCTCCTCCTGATCCTTCTCCACGTCCTTCTCCTCCTCCATCTCCATCTCCACCTCCTGCTCCTTCTCCTCCTCCTGCTCCTTCTCCTCCTCCTGCTCCTTCTCCTCCTCCTGCTTCTTCTCCACTTCCTGTTTCTTCTCCACCTCCTGTTCCTTCTCCTCCTCCTGATCTTTCTCCACCTCCTTCTCCTCCTCCACCTCCTTCTCCTCCTCCTTCTCCACTCCGGCTCCATCTCCACCTCCTGCTCCTTCTTCTCCTCCAGTTCGTTCTCCTCCTCCTGCTCCTTCTCCACCTCCTCTTCATTCTCCAACTCGTGCTCCTTCTCCACTTTTGCTCAACCTCCTCCTCCTGCTCCTTCTCCACTTCATGCTCCTTCTCGACCTCCTGCTCCTTCTCGACCTCCTGCTCCTTTTCCTCCTCCTGCTCCTTTTCCTCCTCCTGCTCCTTCTCCTTCTCCTCCTCCTTCTCCTTCTCCTCCTCCTGCTCCTTCTCTACCGACTGCTCCTTTTCCACCTCCTGCACCTTCTCCGCCTCCTGCTCCTCCTCCTTCTCCACCACCTGCTCCTTCTCCGCCGGCTGCTCCTTCTCCACCTATTGCTTCTTTTCCACCTCCTGTTCCTCCTCCACCTTCTTCTCCTCCTCCTGCTACTTCTTCTTAAGCTGCTCCTTCTCCTCCACGTGCTCCTTCTCCGCCTGCTGCTCCTTCTCCACCTATTGCTTCTTCTCCACCTCCTGCTCCTTCTCCTCCTCCTGCTCCTTCTCCTCCTTCTGTCCCTTCTTCTTCTCCTGCTCCTTCTCCACTCCTGCTCCTTCTCCTCCTCCTGCTCCTTTTCCTTCTCCTGCTCCTTCTCCGGCTCCTGCTCCTCCTCCTGCTCCTCCTCCTGCTGCTTGTACATCTCCTGCGCCTTGTCCACTCCTGCGCATTCTCGCCCTCCTGCTCCATCTGCCCTCCTGCTCCTTCTCCGCCTCCTGCTCCTCCTCCTGCTCCTCCTCCTGCCCCTCCTCCTTCTCCTTCTCCTCCTCCTGCTCCTTTTCCACCTCCTGTTCCTTCTCCGCCTCCTGCTCCTCCTCCTTCTCCTCCACCTGCTCCTTCTCCACCTCCTGCTCCATGTCTCCCTCCTGCTCCTCCTCCACCTACTGCTCCTTTTCCACCTCCTGCTCCTTCTCCTCCTCCTGCTCCTTCTCCTCCTCCTACTCCTTCTCCTCCTCCTGCTCCCTCTCCAACTCCTGCTCCTTCTCCGCCTCCTGCTCCTTCTCCGCCTCCTGCTCCTTGTCCACCTCCTGCTCCTTGTCCACCTCCTGCTCCTTGTCCATCTCCTGCTCCTTTTCCACCTCCTGCTCCTTCTCCTCCTCCTGCTCATTCTCCACCTCCTGCTCCTTATTCTCCTCCTGCTCCTGCTCCTCCTCCTGCTTCTTCTCCAACTCCTTCTCCTACTCGCCCTCCTGGTCCTTTTCAGCCACCTGCTCGTTCTCCACCTGTTGCTTCTTCTGCTCCTCCTGCTCCTTGTCCACCTCCTGCTCCTTGTCCACCTCCTGCTCCTTCTCCACCTACAGCTCCTTCTCCACTCCTGCTCATTCACCACCTCCTGCTCCTTCTTCTCCTCCTTCTCCTTCTCCTCCTCCTGCTCCTTCTCTACCTCCATCTCTTTGACTCCCTCCTGCTCCTTATCTCCCTCCTGCTCCTTTTCCACCTCCTGCTGCTACGCCCCCTGCTGGTCCTTCTCCGCCTCCTGCTTCTTCTCCACCTATTGCTTCTTTTCCACCTCCTGTTCCTTCTCTTCCTCCTGCTCCTTCTCCACCTCCTCCTCCTCCTCCACCTCCTTCTCCTCCTCCTGCTCCTTCTTCTTCTCCTGCTCCTTCTCCTCCTCCTGCTCCTTCTCCACCTCCTGCTCCTTGTCCACCTCCTGCTCCTTGTCCAACTCCTGCTCTTTGACCACCTCCTGCTCCTTCTTCTCCTCCTTCTCCTCCTCCTGCTCCTGCTCCACCTCCTGCTCTTTGATTCCCTCCTGATCCTTGTCTCCATTCTGCTCCTTCTCCACCTCCTGCTCCTTCTCCACCTCCTGCTCCATCTCCAACTCCTGCTCCTTCTCTTTCTCCTGATCCTTCCCCACCTCCTTCTCATTGTCCACCTCCTGCTCTGTGTCCATCTCCTGATCCTTGTCCACCTCCTGCACCTTGTGCACCTCCTGCTCCTTGTCCACCTCGTGCTCCTTCTCGCCATCCTGCTCCTTCTCGTCCTCCAGCTCCTTCACGCCCTCCTGCTCCTTCCTGCCCTCCTGCTCATTGTCCACCTCCTGCTCCTTCTCCATTTCTGCTCATTCACCACCTCCTGCTCCATCTTCTCCTCCTTCTCCTCCTCCTGCTCCTTCTCCACCTCCTCCTCCTTCTCCACCTCCTGCTCTTTTCTCCCTCCTGCTCCTTCTCCACCTCCTGCTCCTTCTTGACCTCCTCCTCCTTCTCCACCTCCTGCTCCTTCTCGACCTCCTCCTCCTTCTCCTTCTCCTGTTCCTTCTTCTTCTCCTGCTCCTTTTCCACCTCCTGTTCCTTCTCTTCCTCCTGCTCCTTCTCCACTTCCTCCTCCTCCTCCACCTCCTTCTCCACCTCCTGCTACTTCTTCTTCTCCTACTCCTTCTCCTCCACCTGCTCCATCTCCTCCTCCTGCTTCTTCTCCACCTCCTGTTCCTTCTCCTCCTCCTGATCCTACTCCACGTCCTTCTCCTCCTCCATCTCCTTCTCCTCCTCCTGCTCCTTGTCCACCTCCGGCTCCATGTCGACCTCCTGCTCATTGTCCACCTCCTGCTCCGTGTCCACCTCCATCTCCTTCGACACCTCCTGCTCCTTGTCCACCTCCTGCTCATTGTACACCTCATGCTCCTTGTCCACCTAGTGCTCCTTCTCGCCCTCCTGCTCCTTCTCGCCCTCCTGCTCCTTCTCGCCCTCCTGCTCCTTCTTGCCCTCCTGCTCCTACTCACCCTCCTGGTCCTTTTCCGCCTCCTGCTCGTTCTCCACCTGTTGCTTCTTCTCCACCTCCTCTTCCTTCTCCTCCTCCACCTCCTTCTCCTCCTCCTGTTCCTTGTCCACCTCCTGCTCCTTGTCCACCTGCTGCTCCTTGTCCAACTCCTGCTCCTTGTCCACCTCCTGCTCCTTCTCGACTCCTGCTCATTCACCACCTCCTTCTCCTTCTTCTCCTACTTCTCCTCCTCCTGCTCCTTCTCCACCTCCTCTTCATTCTCCAACTCGTGCTCCTTCTCCACTTTTGCTCAACCTCCTCCTCCTGCTCCTTCTCCACTACATGCTCCTTCTCCCGCTCCTGCTCCTACTCCCGCTTCTGCTCCTTCTCCCGCTCCTGCTCCGTCTCCTCTTGCTGCTACTTCTCCTCCTGCTGCTTCTTCTGCTCCTGCTGTTACTTCTTCACCTCTTTCTCCTGCTCCTTCTCCGCCTCCTGCTCCATGTCTCCCTCCTGCTCCTTGTCCAGCTACTGCTCCTTTTCCACCTCCTGCACCTTCTCCGCCTCCTGTTCCTTCTCCACATATTGCTTCTTTTCCACCTCCTGTTCCTTCTCTTCCTCCTGCTCCTTCTCCACCTCCTTCTCCTCCTCCACCTCCTTCTCCTCCTCCTGCTACTTCTTCTTCTCCTACTCCTTCTCCTCCTCCTGCTCCTTCTCCTCCTCCTGCTCCTTCTCCTCCTCCTGCTTCTTCTCCACCTCCTGTTCCTTCTCCTCCTCCTGATCCTTCTCCACGTCCTTCTCCTCCTCCATCTCCTTCTCCTCCTCCTGCTCCTAGTCCACCTCCTTCTCCATTTCTACCTCCTGCTTCTTGTCCACCTCAGGCTCCATGTCCACCTCCTGCTCATTGTCCACCTCCTGCTCCGTGTCCACCTCCTGATCCTTGTCCACCTCCTGCTCATTGTACACCTCCTGCTCCTTGTCCACCCAGTGCTCCATCTCGCCCTCCTGCTCCATCTCGTCCTCCAGCTCCTTCTCGTCCTCCTGCTCCTTCTCGCCCTCCTGCTCCTTCTCGCCCTCCTGCTCCTTCTCGCCCTCCTGCTCCTTCTCCACCTCCTGCTCCTTCTCCACCTCCTGCTCCTTCTTCTCCTCCTGCTCCTGCTCCTCCTCCTGCATCTTCTCTAAATCCTTCTCATACTCGCCCTCCTGGTCCTTTTCCGCCACCTGCTCGTTCTCCACCTGTTTCTTCTTCTCCTCCTCCTGTTCCTTGTCCACCTCCTGCTCCTTCTCCTCCTCCTGCTCCTTCTCCACCTCCTGTTCCTTCTCCTCCTCCTGATCTTTCTCCACCTCCTTCTCCTCCTCCACCTCCTTCTCCTCCTCCTTCTCCACTCCGGCTCCATCTCCACCTCCTGCTCCTTCTTCTCCTCCAGCTCCTTCTCCTCCTCCTGCTCCTTCTCCACCTCCTCTTCATTCTCCAACTCGTGCTCCTTCTCCACTTTTGCTCAACCTCCTCCTCCTGCTCCTTCTCCACTTCATGCTCCTTCTCCCGCTCCTGCTCCTACTCCCGCTTCTGCTCCTTCTCCCGCTCCTGCTCCGTCTCCTCTTGCTGCTACTTCTCCTCCTGCTGCTTCTTCTGCTCCTGCTGCTACTTCTTCACCTCTTTCTCCTGCTCCTTCTCCACCTCCTGCTCCATGTCTCCCTCCTGCTCCTTCTCCACCGACTGCTTCTTTTCCATCTCCTGTTCCTTCTCTTCCTCCTGCTCCTTCTCCACCTCCTGCTACTTCTCCTCCTCCTGCTCCTTCTCCTCCTCCTGCTTCTTCTCCTCCTCCTGCTTCTTCTCCACCTCCTGTTCCTTCTCCTCCTCCTGATCCTTCTCCACGTCCTTCTCCTCCTCCATCTCCTTCTCCTCCTCCTGCTCCTTGTCCACCTCCTGCTCCTTATCTACCTCCTGCTCCTTGTCCACCTCCGGCTCCATGTCCACCTCCTGCTCATTGTACACCTCCTGCTCCTTCTCCACCTAGTGCTCCATCTCGCCCTCCTGCTCCATCTCGTCCTCCAGCTCCTTCTCGCCCTCCTGCTCCTTCTCGCCCTCCTGCTCCTTCTCGCCCTCCTGCTCCTTCTCGGCCTCCTGCTCGTTTTCCACCTCCTGCTCCTTCTGCATCTCCTGCTCATTCTCCACCTCCTGCTCCTTCTTCACCTCCTGCTTCTGCTCCTCCTCCTGCTTCTTCTCCAACTCCTTCTCCTACTCGCCGTCCTGGTCCTTTTCAGCCACCTGCTCGTTCTCCACCTGTTGCTTCTTTTCCTCCTGTTCCTTGTCCACCTCCTGCTCCTTGTCCACCTCCTGCTCCTTGTCCACCTCCTGCTCCTTGTCCACCTCCTGCGCCTTGTCCGCCTCCTGCTCCTTGTCCACCTCATGATCCTTGTCCACCTCCTGATCCTTCTCGCCCTCCTGCTACTTCCTGCCCTCCTGCTCCTTCTCCACCTCCTGCTCCTTCACCACCTCCTGCTCCTTCTTCTCCTCCTTCTCCTCTTCCTGCTCCTTCTCCACCTCCTGCTGTTTGACTCCATCCTGCTCCTTTTCTCCCTTCTGCTCCTTCTCCACCTCCTGCTCCTTCTCCACTTCCTGCTCCATCTCCACCTCCTGCCCCTTCTCCTTCTCCTGCTCCTTCCCCACCTCCTTCTCATTGTCCACCTCCTGCTCTGTGTCCATCTCCTGATCCTTGTCCACCTCCTGCTCCTTGTGCACCTCCTGCTCCTTGTCCACCTAGTGCTCCTTCTCGCCTTCCTGCTCCTTCTCGTCCTCCAGCTCCTTCACGCCCCCCTGCTCCTTCCTGACCTCCTGCTCCTTGTCCACCTCCTGCTCCTTCTCCATTTCTGCTCATTCACCACCTCCTGCTCCTTCTTCTCCTCCTTCTCCTCCTCCTGCTCCTTCTCCACCTCCAGCTTCTTGTCTTCCTCCTGCTCCTTTTCTCCCTCCTGCTCCTTCTCCACCTCCTGCTCCTTCTCGACCTCCTACTCCTTCTCCACCTCCTGCTCCATCTCCTCATCTTGCGCCATCTCCACCTCCTGCTCCTTCTCCTCCTTCTGCTCCTTCTCCTCCTCCTACTCCTTCTCCAATTCCTGCTCCTTCTGCTCCTCCTCCTCCTCATCCTTGTCCTCCAGCTTCTTCTCCAACTCCTTCTCCTACTCCCCCTGCTGGTTCTTCTCCGCCTCGTGCTTCTTCTCCACCTATTGCTTCTTTTCCACCTCCTGTTCCTTCTCTTCCTCCTGCTCCTTCTCCACTTCGTCCTCCTCCTCCACCTCCTTCTCCACCTCCTGCTACTTCTTCTTCTCCTGCTCCTTCTCCTCCACCTGCTCCATCTCCTCCTCCTGCTTCTTCTCCACCTCCTGTTCCTTCTCCTCCTCCTGATCCTTCTCCACGTCCTTCTCCTCCTCCATCTCCTTCTCCTCCTCCTGCTCCTTGTCCACCTCCGGCTCCATGTCGACCTCCTGCTCATTGTCCACCTCCTGCTCCGTGTCCACCTCCATCTCCTTCTCCACCTCCTGCTCCTTGTCCACCTCCTGCTCATTGTACACCTCCTGCTCCTTCTCCACCTAGTGCTCCATCTCGCCCTCCTGCTCCATCTCGTCCTCCAGCTCCTTCTCGCCCTCCTGCTCCTTCTCGCCCTCCTGCTCCTTCTCGCCCTCCTGCTCCTTCTCGCCCTCCTGCTCGTTTTCCACCTCCTGCTCCTTCTGCATCTCCTGCTCATTCTCCACCTCCTGCTCCTTCTTCACCTCCTGCTTCTGCTCCTCCTCCTGCTTCTTCTCCAACTCCTTCTCCTACTCGCCGTCCTGGTCCTTTTCAGCCACCTGCTCGTTCTCCACCTGTTGCTTCTTTTCCTCCTGTTCCTTGTCCACCTCCTGCTCCTTGTCCACCTCCTGCTCCTTGTCCACCTCCTGCTCCTTGTCCACCTCCTGCGCCTTGTCCGCCTCCTGCTCCTTGTCCACCTCATGATCCTTGTCCACCTCCTGATCCTTCTCGCCCTCCTGCTACTTCCTGCCCTCCTGCTCCTTCTCCACCTCCTGCTCCTTCACCACCTCCTGCTCCTTCTTCTCCTCCTTCTCCTCTTCCTGCTCCTTCTCCACCTCCTGCTCTTTGACTCCATCCTGCTCCTTTTCTCCCTTCTGCTCCTTCTCCACCTCCTGCTCCTTCTCCACCTCCTGCTCCATCTCCACCTCCTGCTCCTTCTCCTTCTCCTGCTCCTTCCCCACCTCCTTCTCATTGTCCACCTCCTGCTCTGTGTCCATCTCCTGATCCTTGTCCACCTCCTGCTCCTTGTGCACCTCCTGCTCCTTGTCCACCTAGTGCTCCTTCTCGCCTTCCTGCTCCTTCTCGTCCTCCAGCTCCTTCACGCCCCCCTGCTCCTTCCTGACCTCCTGCTCCTTGTCCACCTCCTGCTCCTTCTCCATTTCTGCTCATTCACCACCTCCTGCTCCTTCTTCTCCTCCTTCTCCTCCTCCTGCTCCTTCTCCACCTCCAGCTTCTTGTCTTCCTCCTGCTCCTTTTCTCCCTCCTGCTCCTTCTCCACCTCCTGCTCCTTCTCGACCTCCTACTCCTTCTCCACCTCCTGCTCCATCTCCTCATCTTGCGCCATCTCCACCTCCTGCTCCTTCTCCTCCTTCTGCTCCTTCTCCTCCTCCTACTCCTTCTCCAATTCCTGCTCCTTCTGCTCCTCCTCCTCCTCATCCTTGTCCTCCAGCTTCTTCTCCAACTCCTTCTCCTACTCCCCCTGCTGGTTCTTCTCCGCCTCGTGCTTCTTCTCCACCTATTGCTTCTTTTCCACCTCCTGTTCCTTCTCTTCCTCCTGCTCCTTCTCCACTTCCTCCTCCTCCTCCACCTCCTTCTCCACCTCCTGCTACTTCTTCTTCTCCTGCTCCTTCTCCTCCACCTGCTCCATCTCCTCCTCCTGCTTCTTCTCCACCTCCTGTTCCTTCTCCTCCTCCTGATCCTTCTCCACGTCCTTCTCCTCCTCCATCTCCTTCTCCTCCTCCTGCTCCTTGTCCACCTCCGGCTCCATGTCGACCTCCTGCTCATTGTCCACCTCCTGCTCATTGTACACCTCCTGCTCCTTGTCCACCTAGTGCTCCTTCTCGCCCTCCTGCTCCATCTCGTCCTCCAGCTCCTTCTCGCCCTCCTGCTCCTTCTTGCCCTCCTGCTCCTACTCACCCTCCTGGTCCTTTTCCGCCTCCTGCTCGTTCTCCACCTGTTGCTTCTTCTCCACCTCCTGTTCCTTCTCCTCCTCCTGCTCCTTCTCCACCTCCTTCTCCTCCTCCACCTCCTTCTCCTCCTCCTGTTCCTTGTCGACCTCCTGCTCCATGTCCACCTCCTGCTCCTTGTCCAACTCCTGCTCCTTGACCAACTCCTGCTCCTTGTCCACCTCCTGCTCCTTCTCGACTCCTGCTCATTCACCACCTCCTGCTCCTTCTTCTCCTCCTTCTCCTCCTCCATCTCCTTCTCCTCCTCCTGCTCCTTGTCCACCTCCGGCTCCATGTCGACCTCCTGCTCATTGTCCACCTCCTGCTCCTTGTCCACCTCCTGCTCATTGTACACCTCATGCTCCTTGTCCACCTAGTGCTCCTTCTCGCCCTCCTGCTCCTTCGCGCCCTCCTGCTCCATCTCGCCCTCCTGCTCCTTCTTGCCCTCCTGCTCCTACTCACCCTCCTGGTCCTTTTCCGCCTCCTGCTCGTTCTCCACCTGTTGCTTCTTCTCCACCTCCTCTTCCTTCTCCTCCTCCACCTCCTTCTCCGCCTCCTGTTCCTTGTCCACCTCCTGCTCCTTGTCCACCTGCTGCTCCTTGTCCAACTCCTGCTCCTTGTCCACCTCCTGCTCCTTCTCGACTCCTGCTCATTCACCACCTCCTTCTCCTTCTTCTCCTACTTCTCCTCCTCCAGCTCCTTCTCCACCTCCTCTTCATTCTAAAACTCGTGCTCCTTCTCCACTTTTGCTCAACCTCCTCCTCCTGCTCCTTCTCCACTACATGCTCCTTCTCCCGCTCCTGCTCCTACTCCCGCTTCTGCTCCTTCTCCCGCTCCTGCTCCGTCTCCTCTTGCTGCTACTTCTCCTCCTGCTGCTTCTTCTGCTCCTGCTGTTACTTCTTCACCTCTTTCTCCTGCTCCTTCTCCGCCTCCTGCTCCATGTCTCCCTCCTGCTCCTTGTCCAGCTACTGCTCCTTTTCCACCTCCTGCACCTTCTCCGCCTCCTGCTCCTTCTCCACATATTGCTTCTTTTCCACCTCCTGTTCCTTCTCTTCCTCCTGCTCCTTCTCCACTTCCTTCTCCTCCTCCACCTCCTTCTCCTCCTCCTGCTACTTCTTCTTCTCCTACTCCTTCTCCTCCTCCTGCTCCTTCTCCTCCTCCTGCTCCTTCTCCTCCTCCTGCTTCTTCTCCACCTCCTGTTCCTTCTCCACCTCCTGATCCTTCTCCACGTCCTTCTCCTCCTCCATCTCCTTCTCCTCCTCCTGCTCCTAGTCCACCCCCTTCTCCATTTCTACCTCCTGCTCCTTGTCCACCTCAGGCTCCATGTCCACCTCCTGCTCATTGTCCACCTCCTGCTCCGTGTCCACCTCCTGATCCTTGTCCACCTCCTGCTCATTGTACACCTCCTGCTCCTTGTCCACCCAGTGCTCCATCTCGCCCTCCTGCTCCATCTCGTCCTCCAGCTCCTTCTCGTCCTCCTGCTCCTTCTCGCCCTCCTGCTCCTTCTCGCCCTCCTGCTCCTTCTCGCCCTCCTGCTCCTTCTCGCCCTCCTGCTCCTTCTCCACCTCCTGCTCCTTCTCCACCTCCTGCTCCTTCTCCACCTCCTCCTCCTTCTTCTCCTCCTGCTCCTGCTCCTCCTCCTGCATCTTCTCTAAATCCTTCTCATACTCGCCCTCCTGGTCCTTTTCCGCCACCTGCTCGTTCTCCACCTGTTACTTCTTCTCCTCCTCCTGTTCCTTGTCCACCTCCTGCTGCTTCTCCTCCTCCTGCTCCTTCTCCACCTCCTGTTCCTTCTCCTCCTCCTGATCTTTCTCCACCTCCTTCTCCTCCTCCACCTCCTTCTCCTCCTCCTTCTCCACTCCGGCTCCATCTCCACCTCCTGCTCCTTCTTCTCCTCCAGCTCCTTCTCCTCCTCCTGCTCCTTCTCCACCTCCTCTTCATTCTCCAACTCGTGCTCCTTCTCCACTTTTGCTCAACCTCCTCCTCCTGCTCCTTCTCCACTTCATGCTCCTTCTCCCGCTCCTGCTCCTACTCCCGCTTCTGCTCCTTCTCCCGCTCCTGCTCCGTCTCCTCTTGCTGCTACTTCTCCTCCTGCTGCTTCTTCTGCTCCTGCTGCTACTTCTTCACCTCTTTCTCCTGCTCCTTCTCCACCTCCTGCTCCATGTCTCCCTCCTGCTCCTTCTCCACCGACTGCTTCTTTTCCATCTCCTGTTCCTTCTCTTCCTCCTGCTCCTTCTCCACCTCCTTCTCCACCTCCATCTCCTTCTCCTCCTCCTGCTCCTAGTCCACCTCCTTCTCCATTTCTACCTCCTGCTCCTTGTCCACCTCAGGCTCCATGTCCACCTCCTGCTCATTGTCCACCTCCTGCTCCGTGTCCACCTCCTGATCCTTGTCCACCTCCTGCTCATTGTACACCTCCTGCTCCTTGTCCACCCAGTGCTCCATCTCGCCCTCCTGCTCCATCTCGTCCTCCAGCTCCTTCTCGTCCTCCTGCTCCTTCTCGCCCTCCTGCTCCTTCTCGCCCTCCTGCTCCTTCTCGCCCTCCTGCTCCTTCTCGCCCTCCTGCTCCTTCTCGCCCTCCTGCTCCTTCTCCACCTCCTGCTCCTTCTCCACCTCCTGCTCCTTCTCCACCTCCTGCTCCTTCTTCTCCTCCTGCTCCTGCTCCTCCTCCTGCATCTTCTCTAAATCCTTCTCATACTCGCCCTCCTGGTCCTTTTCCGCCACCTGCTCGTTCTCCACCTGTTACTTCTTCTCCTCCTCCTGTACCTTGTCCACCTCCTGCTCCTTCTCCTCCTCCTGCTCCTTCTCCACCTCCTGTTCCTTCTCCTCCTCCTGATCTTTCTCCACCTCCTTCTCCTCCTCCACCTCCTTCTCCTCCTCCTTCTCCACTCCGGCTCCATCTCCACCTCCTGCTCCTTCTTCTCCTCCAGCTCCTTCTCCTCCTCCTGCTCCTTCTCCACCTCCTCTTCATTCTCCAACTCGTGCTCCTTCTCCACTTTTGCTCAACCTCCTCCTCCTGCTCCTTCTCCACGTCATGCTCCTTCTCCCGCTCCTGCTCCTACTCCCGCTTCTGCTCCTTCTCCCGCTCCTGCTCCGTCTCCTCTTGCTGCTACTTCTCCTCCTGCTGCTTCTTCTGCTCCTGCTGCTACTTCTTCACCTCTTTCTCCTGCTCCTTCTCCACCTCCTGCTCCATGTCTCCCTCCTGCTCCTTCTCCACCGACTGCTTCTTTTCCATCTCCTGTTCCTTCTCTTCCTCCTGCTCCTTCTCCACCTCCTTCTCCTCCTCCACCTCCTTCTCCTCCTCCTGCTACTTCTCCTCCTCCTGCTCCTTCTCCTCCTCCTGCGTCTTCTCCTCCTCCTGCTTCTTCTCCACCTCCTGTTCCTTCTCCTCCTCCTGATCCTTCTCCACGTCCTTCTCCTCCTCCATCTCCTTCTCCTCCTCCTGCTCCTTGTCCACCTCCTGCTCCTTATCTACCTCCTGCTCCTTGTCCACCTCCGGCTCCATGTCCACCTCCTGCTCATTGTACACCTCCTGCTCCTTCTCCACCTAGTGCTCCATCTCGCCCTCCTGCTCCATCTCGTCCTCCAGCTCCTTCTCGCCCTCCTGCTCCTTCTCGCCCTCCTGCTCCTTCTCGCCCTCCTGGTCCTTTTCCACCTCCTGCTCCTTCTGCACCTCCTTCTCATTCTCCACCTCCTGCTCCTTCTTCACCTCCTGCTTCTGCTCCTCCTCCTGCTTCTTCTCCAACTCCTTCTCCTACTCGCCGTCCTGGTCCTTTTCAGCCACCTGCTCGTTCTCCACCTGTTGCTTCTTTTCCTCCTGTTCCTTGTCCACCTCCTGCTCCTTGTCCACCTCCTGCTCGTTGTCCACCTCCTGCTCCTTGTCCACCTCCTGCGCCTTGTCCGCCTCCTGCTCCTTGTCCACCTCATGATCCTTGTCCACCTCCTGATCCTTCTCGCCCTCCTGCTACTTCCTGCCCTCCTGCTCCTTCTCCACCTCCTGCTCCTTCACCACCTCCTGCTCCTTCTTCTCCTCCTTCTCCTCTTCCTGCTCCTTCTCCACCTCCTGCTCTTTGACTCCATCCTGCTCCTTTTCTCCCTTCTGCTCCTTCTCCACCTCCTGCTCCTTCTCCACCTCCTGCTCCATCTCCACCTCCTGCCCCTTCTCCTTCTCCTGCTCCTTCCCCACCTCCTTCTCATTGTCCACCTCCTGCTCTGTGTCCATCTCCTGATCCTTGTCCACCTCCTGCTCCTTGTGCACCTCCTGCTCCTTGTCCACCTAGTGCTCCTTCTCGCCTTCCTGCTCCTTCTCGTCCTCCAGCTCCTTCACGCCCCCCTGCTCCTTCCTGACCTCCTGCTCCTTGTCCACCTCCTGCTCCTTCTCCATTTCTGCTCATTCACCACCTCCTGCTCCTTCTTCTCCTCCTTCTCCTCCTCCTGCTCCTTCTCCACCTCCAGCTTCTTGTCTTCCTCCTGCTCCTTTTCTCCCTCCTGCTCCTTCTCCACCTCCTGCTCCTTCTCGACCTCCTACTCCTTCTCCACCTCCTGCTCCATCTCCTCATCTTGCGCCATCTCCACCTCCTGCTCCTTCTCCTCCTTCTGCTCCTTCTCCTCCTCCTACTCCTTCTCCAATTCCTGCTCCTTCTGCTCCTCCTCCTCCTCATCCTTGTCCTCCAGCTTCTTCTCCAACTCCTTCTCCT
Organism: Heptranchias perlo; assembly: GCF_035084215.1. Taxonomy (NCBI): domain Eukaryota; kingdom Metazoa; phylum Chordata; class Chondrichthyes; order Hexanchiformes; family Hexanchidae; genus Heptranchias; species Heptranchias perlo. The sequence goes on along the minus strand of NC_090354.1, from coordinate 36,977,268 downwards.
ACTCCCCCTGCTGGTTCTTCTCCGCCTCGTGCTTCTTCTCCACCTATTGCTTCTTTTCCACCTCCTGTTCCTTCTCTTCCTCCTGCTCCTTCTCCACTTCCTCCTCCTCCTCCACCTCCTTCTCCACCTCCTGCTACTTCTTCTTCTCCTGCTCCTTCTCCTCCACCTGCTCCATCTCCTCCTCCTGCTTCTTCTCCACCTCCTGTTCCTTCTCCTCCTCCTGATCCTTCTCCACGTCCTTCTCCTCCTCCATCTCCTGCTCCTCCTCCTGCTCCTTGTCCACCTCCGGCTCCATGTCGACCTCCTGCTCATTGTCCACCTCCTGCTCCGTGTCCACCTCCATCTCCTTCTCCACCTCCTGCTCCTTGTCCACCTCCTGCTCATTGTACACCTCCTGCTCCTTGTCCACCTAGTGCTCCTTCTCGCCCTCCTGCTCCATCTCGTCCTCCAGCTCCTTCTCGTCCTCCTGCTCCTTCTTGCCCTCCTGCTCCTACTCACCCTCCTGGTCCTTTTCCGCCTCCTGCTCGTTCTCCACCTGTTGCTTCTTCTCCACCTCCTGTTCCTTCTCCTCCTCCTGCTCCTTCTCCACCTCCTTCTCCTCCTCCACCTCCTTCTCCTCCTCCTGTTCCTTGTCGACCTCCTGCTCCATGTCGACCTCCTGCTCCTTGTCCAACTCCTGCTCCTTGACCAACTCCTGCTCCTTGTCCACCTCCTGCTCCTTCTCGACTCCTGCTCATTCACCACCTCCTGCTCCTTCTTCTCCTCCTTCTCCTCCTCCTGCTCCTTCTCCACCTCCTGCTCTTTGACTCCCTCCTGCTCCTTTTCTCCCTTCTGCTCCTTCTCGCCCTCCTGCTCCTTCTCGGCCTCCTGCTCCTTCTCGGCCTCCTGCTCCTTCTCGCCCTCCTGCTCCTTTTCCACCTCCTGCTCCTTCTGCACCTCCTGCTCATTCTCCACCTCCTGCTCCTTCTTCTCCTCCTGCTCCTGCTCCTCCTCCTGCTTCTTCTCCAACTCCTTCTCCTACTCGTGCTCCTGGTCCTTTTCAGCCACCTGCTCGTTCTCCACCTGTTGCTTCTTCTCCTCCTCCTGTTCCTTGTCCACCTCCTGCTCCGTGTCCACCTCCTGCTCCTTGTCCCCCTCCTGCTCCTTGTCCACCTCCTGCTCCTTGTCCACCTCCTGCTCCTTGTCCACCTCCTGCTCCTTCTCGCCCTCCTGCTACTTCCTGCCCTCCTGCTCCTTCTTCACATCCTGCTCATTCACCACCTCCTGCTCCTTCTTTTCCTCCTTCTCCTTCTCCTCCTCCTGCTCCTTCTCCACCTCCGGCTCTTTGACTCCCTCCTGCTCCTTTTCTCCCTACTGCTCCTTCTCCACCTCCTGCTCCTTCTCCACCTCCTGCTATATCTCCACCTCCTGATCCTTCTCCTTCCCCTGCTCCTTCCCCACCTCCTGCTCCTTCCCCACCTCCTTCTCCTTCTCCTCTTCTTGCGCCTTCTCCACCTCCTGCTCTTTCTTCATCTCCTGCTCCTTCTGCACTCCTGCTCCTTCTCCTCCTCCTGCTCCTTCTCCTCCTCCTGCTCCTTCTTCACCTCCTGCTCCTTCTCCACCTCCTGCTCCTTCTTCCCCTACTGCTCATGCTCCTCCTCCTGCTTCTTCTCCAACGCCTTCACCTACTCCCCCTTCTGGTCCTTCTCCTCCACCTGCTCCTTCTCCTCCTCCTGCTCCTTCTCCACCTCCTTCTCCTTCTCCACCTCATGCTCCTTCTTCTCCTCCTGCTCATGCTCCTCTTCCTGCTTCTTCTCCAACTCCTTCACCTGATCCTCCTCCTGCTTCTTCTCCAACTCCTTCACCTACTCCCCCTTCTGGTCCTTCCCCACCTCCTGCTCCTTCTCCACCTCCTGCTCCTTCTCCACCTCCTTCTCCTTCTCCACCTCCTGTTCCTTCTCCTCCTCCTGCTCCGTCTCCACCTCCTTCTCCTCCTCCACCTCCTTCTCCTCCTCCTGCTCCTTGTCCACCTCCTGCTCCTTCTCCACCTCCTGCTCATTCTCCACCTCCTGCCCCTTCTCCTCATTTTCCGCCTTCTCCATCTCCTGCTCCTTCTCCTCCTCCTGCTCATACTCCTCCTCGCGCTGCTTCTACTTCTCCTGCTCCTCCTCCTTTTCTGCTCCTTCTCCACCTCCTGCTCCTTCTCCTCATCTTGCGCCTTCTCCACCTTCTGCTCCTTCTCCTCCTTCTGCTGGGAGTCCTCCTCCTGCTCCTTCTTCTTCTCCTGCTCCTTCTCCACTCCGGCTTCATCTCCACCTCCTGCTCCTTCTCCTTCTCCTGCTCCATCTCCACCTCCTGCTCCTCCTCCTCCTCTTCCTCCTGCTCCTTCTCCACCTCCTGCTCATTCTCCACCTCCTGCTCCTTGTCTCCCTCCTGCTCCTTCTCCACCTCCTGCTTCTTCTCCTCCTCCTGCTTCTACTACTCCTCCTGCTCCTTTTTCTTCTCCTGCTCCTTCTCCAATCCGGCTCTACCTTCACCTCCGGCTTCTTCTTCTCCTCCTGTTCCTTCTCCACCTCCTTCTTCTTCTCCTCTTCTTGCGCCTTCTCCACCCCCTGCTCCTTCTCCATTTCTGCTCATTCACCACTCCTGCTCCTTCTTCTCCTCCTTCTCCTCCTCCTGCTCCTTCTCCACCTCCTGCTTCTTGTCTTCCTCCTGCTCCTTTTCTCCCTCCTGCTCCTTCTCCACCTCCTGCTCCTTCTCGACCTCCTCCTCCTTCTCCACCTCCTGCTCCATCTCCTCATCTTGCGCCATCTCCACCTCCTGCTCCTTCTCCTCCTCCTGCTCCTTCTCCTCCTCCTGTTCCTTCTTCTTCTCCTGCTCCTTCTCCACTCCTGCTCATTCTCCTCCTCCTGCTCCTTTTCCTTCTCCTGCTCCTTCTCCGGCTCCTGCTCCTCCTCCTGCTCCTCCTCCTGCTGTACATCTCCTGCGCCTTGTCCACTCCTGCGCATTCTCGCCCTCCTGCTCCATCTGCCCTCCTGCTCCTTCTCGACCTCCTGCTCCTTTTCCACCTCCTGCTCCTTCTCCGCCTCCTGCTCCTCATCCTGCTTCTCCTCCTGCCCCTCCTCCTTCTCCTTCTCCTCCTCCTGCTCCTTTTCCACCTCCTGTTCCTTCTCCTGCTCCTCCTCCTTCTCCTCCACCTGCTCCTTCTCCACCTCCTGCTCGATGTCTCCCTCCTGCTCCATGTCTCCCTCCTGCTCCTTCTCCACCTACTGCTCCTTTTCCACCTCCTGCACCTTCTCCGCCTTCTGCTTCTCCTCCTTCTCCTCCACCTGCTCCTTCTCCGCCTGCTGCTCCTTCTCCACCTATTGCTTCTTTTCCACCTCCTGTTCCTCCTCCACCTTCTTCTCCTCCTCCTGCTACTTCTTCTTATGCTGCTCCTTCTCCTCCTCCTCCTCCTTCTCCTCCTCCTGCTTCTTCTCCACCTCCTGTTCCTTCTCCTCCTCCTGATCCTTCTCCACGTCCTTCTCCTCCTCCATCTCCATCTCCTCCTCCTGCTCCTTCTCCTCCTCCTGCTCCTTCTCCTCCTCCTGCTCCTTCTCCTCCTCCTGCTTCTTCTCCACCTCCTGTTTCTTCTCCACCTCCTGTTCCTTCTCCTCCTCCTGATCTTTCTCCACCTCCTTCTCCTCCTCCACCTCCTTCTCCTCCTCCTTCTCCACTCCGGCTCCATCTCCACCTCCTGCTCCTTCTTCTCCTCCAGCTCCTTCTCCTCCTCCTGCTCCTTCTCCACCTCCTCTTCATTCTCCAACTCGTGCTCCTTCTCCACTTTTGCTCAACCTCCTCCTCCTGCTCCTTCTCCACTACATGCTCCTTCTCCCGCTCCTGCTCCTACTCCCGCTTCTGCTCCTTCTCCCGCTCCTGCTCCGTCTCCTCTTGCTGCTACTTCTCCTCCTGCTGCTTCTTCTGCTCCTGCTGTTACTTCTTCACGTCTTTCTCCTGCTCCTTCTCCACCTCCTGCTCCATGTCTCCCTCCTGCTCCTTGTCCAGCTACTGCTCCTTTTCCACCTCCTGCACCTTCTCCGCCTCCTGCTCCTTCTCCACATATTGCTTCTTTTCCACCTCCTGTTCCTTCTCTTCCTCCTGCTCCTTCTCCACCTCCTTCTCCTCTTCCACCTCCTTCTCCTCCTCCTGCTACTTCTTCTTCTCCTACTCCTTCTCCTCCTCCTGCTCTTTCTCCTCCTCCTGCTCCTTCTCCTCCTCCTGCTTCTTCTCCACCTCCTGTTCCTTCTCCTCCTCCTGATCCTTCTCCACGTCCTTCTCCTCCTCCATCTACTTCTCCTCCTCCTGCTCCTTGTCCACCTCCTGCTCCTTATCTACCTCCTGCTCCTTGTCCACCTCCGGCTCATTGTCCACCTCCTGCTCCGTGTCCACCTCCTGATCCTTGTCCACCTCCTGCTCATTGTACACCTCCTGCTCCTTGTCCACCTAGTGCTCCATCTCGGCCTCCTGCTCCATCTCGTCCTCCAGCTCCTTCTCGCCCTCCTGCTCCTTCTCGCCCTCCTGCTCCTTCTCGCCCTCCTGCTTCTTCTCGCCCTCCTGCTCCTTCTCCACCTCCTGCTCCTTCTCCACGTCCTGCTCCCTCTACTCCTCCTGCTCCTGCTCCTCCTCCTGCTTCTTCTGCAAATCCTTCTCATACTCGCCCTCCTGGTCCTTTTCCGCCACCTGCTCGTTCTCCACCTGTTGCTTATTCTCCTCCTCCTGTTCCTTGTCCACCTCCTGCTCCTTCTCCTCCTCCTGCTCCTTCTCCACATATTGCTTCTTTTCCACCTCCTGTTTCTTCTCCACCTCCTCTTGGGAAATAAGGAAGGGCAGGTGACAGAAGTGTTAGTGAGGGATCACTTTGGGACCAGTGATCATAATTCCATTAGTTTTAAGATAGCTATGGACAAGGATAGGTCTGGCCCAAAAGTTAAAATTCTAAATTGGGGAAAGGCCAATTTTGATGGTATTAGACAGGAACTTTCAGAAGTTGATTGGGAGAGTCTGTTGGCAGGCAAAGGGACGTCTGGTAAGTGGGAGGCTTTCAAAAGTGTGTTAACCAAGGTTCAGGGTAAGCACATTCCTTATAAAGTGAAGGGCAAGGCTGGTAGAAGTAGGGAACCTTGGATGACTCGGGAGATTGAGGCACTAGTCAAAAATAAGAAGGAGGCATATGACATGCATAGGCAGCTGGGATCAAGTGGATCCCTTGAAGAGTATAGAGATTGCCGGAGTAGAGTTAAGAGAGAAATCAGGAGGGCAAAAAGGGGATATGAGATTGCTTTGGCAGATCAGGCAAAGGTGAATCCAAAGAGCTTCTACAAATACATAAAGGGCAAAAGGGTAACTAGGGAGAGAGTAGGGCCTCTTAAGGATCAACAAGGTCATCTATGTGCGGAACCACAAGAGATGGGTGAGATCCTGAATGAATATTTCACATCGGTATTTACGGTTGAGAAAGGCATGGATGTTAAGGAACTTGGGGAAATAAATAGTGATGTCTTGAGGAGTGTGCATATTACAGAGAGGGAGGTGCTGGAAGTCTTAACGCGCATCAAGGTAGATAAATCTCCGGGACCTGATGAAATGTATCCCAGGACGTTATGGGAGGTTAGGGAGGAAATTGCGGGTCCCCTAGCAGAGATATTTGAATCATCCACCGCTCCAGGTGAGGTGCCTGAAGATTGGAGGGTAGCAAATGTTGTGCCTTTGTTTAAGAAGGGCGGCAGGGAAAAGCCTGGGAACTATAGACCAGTGAGCCTGACATCTGTAGTGGGTAAGTTGTTAGAGGGTATTCTGAGGGACAGAATCTACAGGCATTTGGAGAGGCAGGGACTAATTAGGAACAGTCAGCATGGTTTTGTGAGAGGAAAATCATGTCTCACGAATTTGATTGAGTTTTTTGAAGGGGTAACCAAGAAGATAGATGAGGGCTGTCAGTAGACGTGGTCTACATGGACTTCAGCAAAGCATTTGACAAGGTACCGCATGGTAGGTTGTTACATAAGGTTAAATCTCATGGGATCCAAGGTGAGGTAGCCCATTGGATACAAAATTGGCTTGACGACAGAAGACAGAGGGTGGTTGTCGAGGGTTGTTTTTCAAACTGGATGCCTGTGTCCAGCGGTGTGCCTCAGGGATCGGTGCTGGGTCCGCTGTTATTTGTTATTTATATTAATGATTTGGATGAGAATTTAGGAGGCATGGTTAGTAAGTTTGCAGATGACACCAAGATTGGTGGCATTGTGGAAAGTGAAGAAGGTTATCTAGGATTGCAACGGGATCTTGATAAATTGGGCCAGTGGGCCGATGAATGGCAGATGGAGTTTAATTTAGATAAATGTGAGGTGATGCATTTTGGTAGATCGAATCGGGCCAGGACCTACTCCGTTAATGGTAGGGCGTTGGGGAGAGTTATAGAACAAAGAGATCTAGGAGTACAGATTCATAGCTCCTTGAAAGTGGAGTCACAGGTGGATAGGGTGGTGAAGAAGGCATTCAGCATGCTTGGTTTCATTGGTCAGAACATTGAATGCAGGAGTTGGGATGTCTTGTTGAAGTTGTACAGGGCATTGGTGAGGCCACACTTGGAGTACTGTGTACAGTTCTGGTCACCCTATTATAGAAAGGATATTATTAAACTAGAAAGAGTGCAGAAAAGATTTACTAGGATGCTACCGGGACTTGATGGTTTGACTTACAGGGAGAGGTTAGACAGACTGGGACTTTATTCCCGGTAGAGTAGGAGGTTAAGGGGTGATCTTATAGAAGTCTATAAAATAATGAGGGGCATAGATAAGGTCGACAGTCAAAATCTTTTCCCAAAGGTAGGGGAGTCTATAACGAGGGGGCACAGATTTAAGGTGAGAGGGGAGAGATACAAAAGGATCCAGAGGGGCAATTTTTTCACTCAAAGGGTGGTGAGTGTCTGGAACGAGCTGCCAGAGGCAGTAGTAGAGGCGGGTACAATTTTGTCTTTTAAAAAGCATTTGGACAGTTACATGGGGAAGATGGGTATCGAGGGATATGGGCCAAGTGCAGGCAATTGGGACTAGCTTAGTGGTATAGACTGGGCGACATGGACATGTTGGGCCGAAGGGCCTGTTTCCATGTTGTAACTTCTATGATTCTATGATTCTCCTCCTCCTACTCCTTCTCCTCCTCCTGCTCCCTCTCCAACTCCTGCTCCTTCACCGCCTCCTGCTCCTTCTCCTCCTCCTGCTCCTTGTCCACCTCCTGCTACTTGTCCACCTCCTGCTCCTTGTCCATCTCCTGCTCCTTTTCCACCTCCTGCTCCTTCTCCTCCTCCTGCTCATTCTCCACCTCCTGCTCCTTCTCAACGTCTGGCTCCATCTCCTCCTCCTGCTCATTCTTCTCTTCGTGCTCCTTCTCCTTCTCCTGCTCCTTCTCCTCGTCCTGCTCCTTCTCTCCTCCTCCTGCGCCTTCTCTTCCTCTGCTCAACCTACTCCTCCTGCTCCTTCTTCTCTTCCTGCTCCTTCTCCGCCTCCTGCTACTCCTCCACCTCATGCTCCTCCACCACATTCAGCTCCACCTCCACCTTCTGCTGCTTCCACTCCACCTGCTCCATCTCCAATTTGTGCTCAACCTCCCCATCCTGCTCCTTCTCCCCCTCCTGCTCCTGCCTTGCCTGCTGCTCCTTCTCCCGTCTTGCTCCTTGACCCCCTCCTGCTCCTGCTCCTACTCTACCTCCTGCTCCTTCTCCGTCTCCTGCTCCTTCTCCTCGTCAAGCTCAACCTCTTCCGACTGCTCCTTCTCCACCTCCTGCTCCTTCTCCACCTCCTGCTCCTTCTCCACCTCCTGCTCCTTCTCTACCTCCTGCTCCTTCTCCACCTCCTGCTCCATCTCCACCTCCTGCTCCTTCTCCACCTCCTCCTACTTCTCCGCCTCCTGCTCCTTCTCCACCTCCTGCCCCTTCTCCACCTCCTGCTCCTTCTCCACCTCCTGCTCCTTCTCCACCTCCTGCTCCTTCTCCACCTCCTGCTCCTTCTCCACCTCCTGCTCCTTCTCCACCTCCTACTCCTTCTCCACCTCCTGCTCCTTCTTCACCTCCTGCTCCTTCTCCACCTCCTGCTCCTTCTCCACCTCCTGCTGCATCTCCACCTCCTCCTGCTTCTTCTCCAACTCCTGATCAACCTCCTCCTCCTGCTCCTTCTCCTCCCCCTGCTCCAACTCCACCTCCTGCTACGTCTCCTCCTCCTGCTCCTTCTCCTCCTCCTGATCCTTCTGCTCCTCCTGATTCTTCTCCACCTCATGCTCCTTCTCCACTCCTGCTCATTCACAATCTCCTCTTCCTTCTTCTCCTCCTTCTCCTCCTCCTGCTCCTTCTCCACCTCCTCCTCCTTGTCTCAGTCCTGCTCCTTCTCCACCTCCTGCTCATTCTCCACCTGCTGTTCCTTCTCAACCTCCTGCTCCTTCTCCTCTTCTTGCTCCATCTCCTCCTCCTGCTCCTTCTCCTCCCCCTGCTCCATCTCCACCACCTGCTCCTTCTCCTCCTCCTGCTCCGATTCCTCCTCCTGCTTCTTCTTCTCCTGCTCCATCTCCACCTTCTGCTCCTTCGCCACCTCCTGCTCAACCTCCTCCTCCTGCTGCTTGTCCACCTCCTGCTCCTTGTCCACCTCCTGCGCATTCTCGCCCTCCTGCTGCATGTCGCCCACCTGCTGCTTCTCGATCTCCTGCTTCTTCTCGCCCTCCTGCTCCTTCTCGCCCTCCTGCTCCTTCTCCACCTCCTGCTCCTTCTCCACCTCCTGCTCCTTCTCCACCTCCTGCTCCTTCTCTACCTCCTGCTCCTTCTCCACCTCCTGCTCCATCTCCACCTCCTGCTCCTTCTCCACCTCCTCCTACTTCTCCGCCTCCTGCTCCTTCTCCACCTCCTGCCCCTTCTCCACCTCCTGCTCCTTCTCCACCTCCTGCTCCTTCTCCACCTCCTGCTCCTTCTCCACCTCCTGCTCCTTCTCCACCTCCTGCTCCTTCTCCACCTCCTGCTCCTTCTCCACCTCCTGCTGCATCTCCACCTCCTGCTCCTTTTCCATCTCCTGCTGCATCTCCACCTCCTCCTGCTTCTTCTCCAACTCCTGATCAACCTCCTCCTCCTGCTCCTTCTCCTCCCCCTGCTCCAACTCCACCTCCTGCTACGTCTCCTCCTCCTGCTCCTTCTCCTCCTCCTGATCCTTCTCGCCCTCCTGCTCCTTCTCCACCTCCTGCTCCTTCTCCACTCCTGCTCATTCACCACCTCCTGCTCCTTCTTCTCCTCCTTCTCTTCCTCCTGCTCCTTCTCCACATCCTGCTGCTTGTCTCCCTCCACCTCCTTCTCTCCTTCCTTCTCCTTCTCCACCTCCTGCTCGTTCTCATTCTCCTGCTCCTCCTCCTCATCTTGCGCCTTCTCCTTCTCCTACCTCTTCTCCTCCTCCTGCTTCTACTCCTCCTCCTGCTCCTTTATTCTTCTGCTGCTCCTCCTCCAATCCTGCTCCATCTCCACCTCCTGCTACTTCTCCTCCTCCTGCTCCTTCTCCTCCTCCTGATCCGTCTCCTCCTCCTGCTCCTTCTCCTCCTCCTGATCCTTCTCCTCCTCCTGCTCCTTCTTCTACTCCTGCTCCTGCTCATCCTCCTGCTTCTTCTCCAACTTATTCTACTACTCACCCTCCTGGTCCTTCGTTGCCTCCTGCTCCTTCTCAACCGATTGCTTCTTCTCCACCTCCTGTTCCTTCTCCTCCTCCTCCTTCTCCACCTCCTTCTCCTCCTCCACCTCCTTCTCCTCCTCATGCTCCTTGTCCATCTCCTGCTCCTTCTCCACCTCCTGCTCCTTCTCCTCATCTTGCGCCTTCTCCACCTCTTGCTCCTTCTCCTCCTCCTGCTCCTACTCCTCCTCCTGCTCCTTCTTCTTCTCCTGCTCCTTCTCCACTCCAGCTCCATCTCCACCTCCTGCTCCTTCTCCTCCTCCTGCTCCTTCTTCTTCTCCTGCTCCTTCTCCACTCCTGCTCCATCTCCACCTCCTGCTCCTTCTCCTCCTCCTGCTCCTTCTCCTCCTCCTGCTCTTTCTCCACCTCCTGCTCCTTGTCTCCCTCCTGCTCCTTCTTCACCTCCTGCTCCTTCTTCACCTCCTGCTCCTTCTCCACCTCATGCTCCTTCTCCACCTCCTGCTCCTTCTCCTCCTCCTGCTCCTTGTTCTTCTCCTGCTCCTTCTCCACTCCTGCTCCATCTCCACCTCTTGCTCCTTCTCTTCCTCCTGCTCCTACTCCTCCTCCTGCTCCTTCTTCTTCCCCTGCTCCTTCTCCACTCCAGCTCCATCTCCACCTCCTGCTCCTTCTCCTCCTCCTGCTCCTTCTTCTTCTCCTGCTCCTTCTCCACTCCTGCTCCATCTCCACCTCCTGCTCCTTCTCCTCCTCCTGCTCCTTCTCCTCCTCCTGCTCTTTCTCCACCTCCTGCTCCTTGTCTCCCTCCTGCTCCGTCTTCACCTCCTGCTCCTTCTTCACCTCCTGCTCCTTCTCCACCTCATGCTCCTTCTCCACCTCATGCTCCTTCTCCACCTCATGCTCCTTCTCCACCTCCTGCTCCTTCTCCACCTTCTGCTCATTCTCCTACTCCTGTTCCGACTCCTCCTCCCGTTCCTTCTTCTTCTCCTGCTCCTTCTCCACTCCTGCTCCATCGCCACCTCCTGATCCTTCTCCTCCTCCTGCTACTTCTCCTCCTCCTGCTCCTTCTCCTCCTCCTGCGCCATCTCCACATCCTGCTCGTTCTCCTTCTCCTGCACCTCCTCCTCCTCCTGCTCCTTCTACTCCGCCTGCTCTTTCTTCTCCTCCTGCTCCTCCTCAATTCCTGCTCCATCTCCAGATCCTGCTCCTTCTCCTCCTCCTCCGCCTCCTGCTCCATCAACTCCTCCTGCTCCCCATCCTGCTCTTTCTCCACCTCCTGCTCCTCCTCCCCTTCTGCTCCTTCTCCCCCTCCTGCTCCTCCTCCCATTCTGCTCCTTCCCCACCTCCTGCTCAATCTCCTGCTCCATCTTGTTCTCAACCCCTGCGCCTTCTGTACCTCCTCATCATTCTCCACCTCCTGCTTCTTCTCCACTTTTGCTCAATCTCCACTTCATGCTCCTTCTCCCGCTTCAGATCCTTCTCCCGCTTCTGCTCCTTCTTCTGCTGCAACTTCTCCAGCTCCTTCTCCTGCTCCTTCTCCACGTCCTGCTCCTTCTCCACCTCCTGCTCCTTCTCCTCATCTTGCGCCTTCTTCACCTCTTGCTCCTTCTCCTCCTCCTGCTCCTTCTCCTCCTCCTGCTCCTTCTCCTCCTCCTGCTCCTTCTGCAGCTCCTGCCGCTTCTCATCCTCCTGCTCCTCCTCCTCATCTTGCGCCTTCTCCTTCTCCCCCTCCTTCTCCTCCCCCTGCTCCTTCTCCACGTCCTGCTCCTTCTCCACCTCCTGCTCCTTCTCCACCTGCTGCTCATCCTCCACCTTCTCCTTTTCCTCCTCCTCCTGCTCCTTCAGCTCCTCCAGCTCACCCTCCTCCTCTTGCTCACACTCCTGCTGCTGCTCCTTCTCCACATACTGCTCCTTCCCCACCTCTTGCTCCATCTCCTCCTCCTTCTTGTTCACCACCCCTGCTCCTTCTCTACCTACTTATCATTCTCCACCTCCTGCTCCTTCTCCTCTTCATGCTCCTTCTCCCGCTCCTGCTCCTACTCCCGCTTCTGCTCCTTCTCACGCTGCTGCTCCTTCTCCCGCTTCAGCTCCTTCTCCCGCTTCTGCTCCTTCTCCACCTCCTGCTCCTTCTCCTCATCTTGCGCCTTCTCCACCTCTTGCTCCTTCTCCTCCTCCTGCTCCTACTCCTCCTCCTGCTCCTTCTTCTTCTCCTGCTCGTTCTCTACTCCAGCTCCATCTCCACCTCCTGCTCCTTCTCCTCCTCCTGCTCCTTCTTCTTCTCCTGCTCCTTCTCCACTCCTGCTCCATCTCCACCTCCTGCTCCTTCTCCTCCTCCTGCTCCTTCTCCCCCTTCTGCTCTTTCTCCACCTCCTGCTCCTTGTCTCCCTCCTGCTCCTTCTTCACCTCCTGCTCCTTCTTCACCTCCTGCTCCTTCTCCACCTCATGCTCCTTCTCCACCTCATGCTCCTTCTCCACCTCATGCTCCTTCTCCACCTCCTGCTCCTTCTCCACCTTCTGCTCATTCTCCTACTCCTGTTCCGACTCCGCCTCCTGTTCCTTCTTCTTCTCCTGCTCCTTCTCCACTCCTGCTCCATCGCCACCTCCTGATCCTTCTCCTCCTCCTGCTACTTCTCCTCCTCCTGCTCCTTCTCCTCCTCCTGCGCCATCTCCACATCCTGCTCGTTCTCCTTCTCCTGCACCTCCTCCTCCTCCTGAACCTTCTACTCCGCCTGCTCCTTCTTCTCCTCCTGCTCCTCCTCAATTCCTGCTCCATCTCCAGATCCTGCTCCTTCTCCTCCTCCTCCGCCTCCTGCTCTTTCAACTCCTCCTGCTCCCCATCCTGCTCTTTCTCCACCTCCTGCTCCTCCTCCCCTTCTGCTCCTTCTCCCCCTCCTGCTCCTCCTCCCATTCTGCTCCTTCCCCACCTCCTGCTCAATCTCCTGCTCCATCTTGTTCTCAACCCCTGCGCCTTCTGTACCTCCTCATCATTCTCCACCTCCTGCTTCTTCTCCACTTTTGCTCAATCTCCACTTCATGCTCCTTCTCCCGCTTCAGATCCTTCCCCCGCTTCTGCTCCTTCTCCTTCTGCTGCAACTTCTCCAGCTCCTTCTCCTGCTCATTCTCCACGTCCTGCTCCTGCTCCACCTCCTGCTCCTTCTCATCTTGCGCCTTCTTCAGCTCCTGCTCCTTCTCCTCCTCCTGCTCCTTCTCGTCCTCCTGCTCCTTCTCCTCCTCCTGCTCCTTCTGCAGCTCTTGCCGCTTCTCATCCTCCTGCTCCTTCTCCTCCTCCTGCTCCGTCACCTTCTCCCCCTCCTTCTCCTCCCCCTGCTCCTTCTCCACGTCCTGCTCCTTCTCCACCTCCTGCTCCTTCTCCACCTGCTGCTCATCCTCCACCTTCTCCTTTTCCTCCTCTTCCTGCTCCTTCAGCTCCTCCAGCTCACCCTCCTCCTCTTGCTCACCCTCCTGCTGCTGCTCCTTCTCCACATACTGCTCCTTCCCCACCTCTTGCTCCATCTCCTCCTCCTTCTTGTTCACCACCCCTGCTCCTTCTCCACCTACTTATCATTCTCCACCTCCTGCTCCTTCTCCTCTTCATGCTCCTTCTCCCGCTCCTGCTCCTACTCCCGCTTCTGCTCCTTCTCACGCTGCTGCTCCTTCTCCCGCTTCAGCTCCTTCTCCCGCTTCTGCTCCTTCTCCACCTCCTGCTCCTTCTTCACTCCTGCTCATTCACCACCTCCTGCTCCTCCTTCTCTTCATTCTTCTCCTCCTGCTCTTTCTCCACCACCTGCTCCTTATCTCGCTCCTGCTCCTTCTTCTTCTCCTGCTCCTTCTTCTTCTCCTGCTCCTTCTCCACTCCTGCCCCATCTCCACCTCCTGCTCCTTCTCCTCCTCCTGCTCCTTTTCCTCCTCCTGCTCCTTCTCCTCCTCCTGCTCCTTCTCCTTCCCGTGCTCCATCTCATCCTCCTGCTCCTTCTCATCCCCCTCCTCCTGCTTCTTCTCCACCTCCTGCTCAACCTCCATCTCCTGCTCCATCTCCTCCTCCTTCTCCTTCTACTCCTCCTGCTCCTTCTCCTCCTCCTGCTGCTTCTCCACCTACTGCTCCTTCTCCACCTCCTCCTACTCCACTTCCTGCTCCTTCTCAGCCACCTCCTCCTGCTCATTCTCTACCTCCTGCTCAACCTCCACCAACTGCTCCTTCTACAGCTGCTCCTCCTGCTCCTTCTTCTCCTCCTGCTCAACCTCCTCCTCTTGCTTCTTCTCCAATTCCTTCCACTACTCCCCCCCTGGTCCTTCTCTGCCTCCTGCTCCGTCTCACCCTCCTGCTCCTTCTCATCCCCCTCCTCCTGCTCCTGCTCCTTCTCCACCTCCTGCTCAACTTCCATCTCCTGCTCCTTCTCCTCCTCCTGCTCCTTCTCCTCCTCCTGCTCCGTCTCCTCCTTCTGCTCCTTCTCCACCTCTTGCTCATTCTCCTCTTCTTGCTCCATCTCCACCTCCTGCTCCTTCTCCTCCTCCAGCTCCTTCTCCACCTCCTGCTCCTTGTCCACCTCCTGCTCAACCTCCACCAACTGATCCTTCTACACCTGCACCTCCTGCTCCTTTTACTCCTCCTACTCAACCTCCTCCTCCTGCTTCTTCTCCAACTCCTTCTCCTACTCCCCCTCCTGGTCCTTCTCCTACTCCTGCTCCTTCTCCTCCTCCTGCTCCTTCTCCACCTCCTCATCATTCTCAACATTTGCTCAACCTCCTCCTCCTGCTCCTTCTCCATTTCATGCTCCTGCTCCCGCTCCTGCTCCTACTCCCGCTTCTGCTCCTTCTCCTGCTCCTGCTTCGTCTCCTCTTTGCTGCGATTTCTCCTCCTGCTGCTTCTTCTGCTCCTGCTGCTACTTCTTCACCTCTTCCTCCTGCTCCTTCACCACCTCCTGCTCCTTCTTCACCTCCTTCTCCTCCACCTGCTCCTTCTCGCCCTCCTGCTCCATTTCGCCCTCCTGCTCCTTCTCGACCTCCTGCTCCTTTTACACCTCCTGCTCCTGCTCCTCGTCCTGCTCCTCGTCCTGCTCCTCGTCCTGCTCCTCCTCCTGCTCCTCCTCCTTCTCCTTCTCCTTCTCCTCCTCCTGCTCCTTTTCCACCTCCTGCACCTTCTCCGCCTCATGCTCCTCCTCCTTCTCCTCCACCTGCTGCTTCTCCGCCTGCTGCTCCTTCTCCACCTATTGCTTCTTTTCCACCTCCTGTTCCTCCTCCAACTTCTTCTCCTCCTCCTGCTACTTCTTCTTCTCCTGCTCCTTTCTCCACCTCCTGTTCCTTCTCCTCCTCCTGATCCTTCTCCACGTCCTTCTCCTCCTCCATCTCCATCTCCTCCTCCTGCTCCTTCTCCTCCACCTGCTCCTTCTCCATCTCCTGCTCCTTCTCCTCCTCCTGCTCCTTCTCCTCCTCCTGTTTGTTCTCCACCTCCTTCTCCTCCTTCACCTCCTTCTCCTCCTCCTTCTTCGCTCCGGCTCCATCTCCACCTCCTGCTCCTTCTTCTCCTCCAGCTCCTTCTCCTCCTCCTGCTCCTTCTCCACCTCCTCTTCATTCTCCAACTCGTGCTCCTTCTCCACTTTTGCTCAACCTCCTCCTCCTGCTCCTTCTCCATTTCATGCTCCTGCTCCCGCTCTTGCTTCTACTCCCGCTTCTGCTCCTTCTCCTGCTCCTGATCCGTCTCCTCTTTGCTGCGACTTCTCCTCCTGGTGCTTCTTCTGCTCCTGCTGCTACTTCTTCACCTCTTCCTGCTGCTCCTTCTCCACCTCCTGCTCCTTCTCCACTCCTGCTCATTCACCACCTCCTGCTCCTTCTTCACCTCCTTCTCCTCCACCTGCTCCTTCTCGCCCTCCTGCTCCATTTCGCCCTCCTGCTCCTTCTCGACCTCCTTCTCCTTTTACACCTCCTGCTCCTGCTCGTCGTCCTGCTCCTCGTCCTGCTCCTCGTCCTGCTCCTCCTCCTGCTCCTCCTCCTTCTCCTTCTCCTCCTCCTGCTCCTTTTCCACCTCCTGCACCTTCTCCGCCTCCTGCTCCTCCTCCTTCTCCTCCACCTGCTCCTTCTCCACCTGCTGCTCCTTCTCCACCTATTGCTTCTTTTCCACCTCCTGTTCCTCCTCCACCTTCTTCTCCTCCTCCTGCTACTTCTTCTTCTCCTGCTCCTTTCTCCACCTCCTGTTCCTTCTCCTCCTCCTGATCCTTCTCCACGTCCTTCTACTCCTCCATCTCCATCTCCTCCTCCTGCTCCTTCTCCTCCACCTGCTCCTTCTCCTCCTCCTGCTCCTTCTCCTCCTCCTATTTGTTCTCCACCTCCTTCTCCTCCTCCACCTCCTTCTCCTCCTCCTTCTCCACTCCGGCTCCATCTCCACCTCCTGCTCCTTCTTCTCCTCCAGCTCCTTCTCCTCCTCCTGCTCCTTCTCCACCTCCTCTTCATTCTCCAACTCGTGCTCCTTCTCCACTTTTGCTCAACCTCCTCCTCCTGCTCCTTCTCCACTTCATGCTCCTTCTCCCGCTCCTGCTCCTACTCCCGCTTCTGCTCCTTCTCCCGCTCCTGCTCCGTCTCCTCTTGCTGCTACTTCTCCTCCTGCTGCTTCTTCTGCTCCTGCTGTTACTTCTTCACGTCTTTCTCCTGCTCCTTCTCCACCTCCTGCTCCATGTCTCCCTCCTCCTCCTTGTCCAGCTACTGCTCCTTTTCCACCTACTGCACCTTCTCCGCCTCCTGCTCCTTCTCCACATATTGCTTCTTTTCCACCTCCTTCTCCTCCTCCACCTCCTTCTCCTCCTCCTGCTACTTCTTCTTCTCCTACTCCTTCTCCTCCTCCTGCTCTTTCTCCTCCTCCTGCTCCTTCTCCTCCTCCTGCTTCTTCTCCACCTCCTGTTCCTTCTCCTACTCCTGATCCTTCCCCACGTCCTTCTCCTCCTCCATCTACTTGTCCTCCTCCTGCTCCTTGTCCACCTCCTGCTCCTTGTCCACCTCCTGCTCCTTGTCCACCTCCGGCTCAATGTCCACCTCCTGCTCATTGTCCACCTCCTCCTCCGTGTCCACCTCCTGATCCTTGTCCACCTCCTGCTCATTGTACACCTCCTGCTCCTTGTCCACCTAGTGCTCCATCTCGCCCTCCTGCTCCATCTCGTCCTCCAGCTCCTTCTCGCCCTCCTGCTCCTTCTCGCCCTCCTGCTCCTTCTCGCCCTCCTGCTCCTTCTCGCCCTCCTGCTCCTTCTCCACCTCCTGCTCCTTCTCCACCTCCTGCTCCCTCTTCTCCTCCTGCTCCTGCTCCTCCTCCTGCTTCTTCTGCAAATCCTTCTCATACTCGCCCTCCTGATCCTTTTCCGCCACCTGCTCGTTCTCCACCTGTTGCTTCTTCTCCTCCTCCTGTTCCTTGTCCACCTCCTGCTCGTTCTCCTCCTCCTGCTCCTTCTCCTCCTCCTACTCCTTCTCCTCCTCCTGCTCCCTCTCCAACTCCTGCTCCTTCTCCGCCTCCTGCTCCTTCTCCGCCTCCTGCTCCTTGTCCACCTCCTGCTCCTTGTCCACCTCCTGCTCCTTGTCCATCTCCTGCTCCTTTTCCACCTCCTGCTCCTTCTCCTCCTCCTGCTCATTCTCCACCTCCTGCTCCTTATTCTCCTCCTGCTCCTGCTCCTTCCTCCGGCTTCTTCTCCAACTCCTTCTCCTACTCGCCCTCCTGGTCCTTTTCAGCCACCTGCTCGTTCTCCACCTGTTGCTTCTTCTGCTCCTCCTGCTCCTTGTCCACCTCCTGCTCCTTGTCCACCTCCTGCTCCTTCTCCACCTACAGCTCCTTCTTTACTCCTGCTCATTCACCACCTCCTGCTCCTTCTTCTCCTCCTTCTCCTTCTCCTCCTCCTGCTCCTTCTCTACCTCCATCTCTTTGACTCCCTCCTGCTCCTTATCTCCCTCCTGCTCCTTTTCCACCTCCTGCTGCTACGCCCCCTGCTGGTCCTTCTCCGCCTCCTGCTTCTTCTCCACCTATTGCTTCTTTTCCACCTCCTGTTCCTTCTCTTCCTCCTGCTCCTTCTCCACCTCCTCCTCCTCCTACACCTCCTTCTCCTCCTCCTGCTCCTTCTTCTTCTCCTGCTCCTTCTCCTCCTCCTGCTCCTTCTCCACCTCCTGCTCCTTGTCCACCTCCTGCTCCTTGTCCAACTCCTGCTCTTTGACCACCTCCTGCTCCTTCTTCTCCTCCTTCTCCTCCTCCTGCTCCTGCTCCACCTCCTGCTCTTTGATTCCCTCCTGATCCTTGTCTCCATTCTGCTCCTTCTCCACCTCCTGCTCCTTCTCCACCTCCTGCTCCATCTCCAACTCCTGCTCCTTCTCTTTCTCCTGATCCTTCCCCACCTCCTTCTCATTGTCCACCTCCTGCTCTGTGTCCATCTCCTGATCCTTGTTCACCTCCTGCACCTTGTGCACCTCCTGCTCCTTGTCCACCTCGTGCTCCTTCTCGCCATCCTGCTCCTTCTCCTCCTCCAGCTCCTTCACGCCCTCCTGCTCCTTCCTGCCCTCCTGCTCATTGTCCACCTCCTGCTCCTTCTCCATTTCTGCTCATTCACCACCTCCTGCTCCATCTTCTCCTCCTTCTCCTCCTCCTGCTCCTTCTCCACCTCCTCCTCCTTCTCCACCTCCTGCTCTTTTCTCCCTCCTGCTCCTTCTCCACCTCCTGCTCCTTCTTGACCTCCTCCTCCTTCTCCACCTCCTGCTCCTTCTCGACCTCCTCCTCCTTCTCCTTCTCCTGTTCCTTCTTCTTCTCCTGCTCCTTCTCCACTCCTGCTCCTTCTCCTCCTCCTGCTCCTTTTCATTCTCCTGCTCCTTCTCCGGCTCCTGCTCCTCCTCCTTCTCCTCCTCCTGCTGCTTGTACATCTCCTGCGCCTTGTCCACTCCTGCGCCTTCTCGCCTTCCTGCTCCATCTCGTCCTCCTGCTCCTTCTTGACCTCCTGCTCCTTTTCCTCCTCCTGCTCCTTTTCCTCCTCCTGCTCCTTCTCCTTCTCCTCCTCCTTCTCCTTCTCCTCCTCCTGCTCCTTTTCCACCTCCTGCTCCTTCTCCGCCTCCTGCTCCTCCTCCTTCTCCTCCTCCTGCTCCTTCTCTACATCCTGCTCCATGTCTCCCTCCTGCTCCTTCTCTACCGACTGCTCCTTTTCCACCTCCTGCACCTTCTCCGCCTCCTGCTCCTCCTCCTTCTCCTCCACCTGCTCCTTCTCCGCCTGCTGCTCCTTCTCCACCTATTGCTTCTTTTCCAACTCCTGTTCCTCCTCCACCTTCTTCTCCTCCTCCTGCTACTTCTTCTTAAGCTGCTCCTTCTCCTCCACCTGCTCCTTCGCCGCCTGCTGCTCCTTCTATACCTATTGCTTCTTCTCCACCTCCTGCTCCTTCTCCTCCTCCTGCTCCTTCTCCTCCTTCTGTTCCTTCTTCTTCTCCTGCTCCTTCTCCACTCCTGCTCCTTCTCCTCCTCCTGCTCCTTTTCCTTCTCCTGCTCCTTCTCCGGCTCCTGCTCCTCCTCCTGCTCCTCCTCCTGCTGCTTGTACATCTCCTGCGCCTTGTCCACTCCTGCGCATTCTCGCCCTCCTGCTCCATCTGCCCTCCTGCTCCTTCTCGACCTCCTGCTCCTTTTCCACCTCCTGCTCCTTCTCCGCCTCCTGCTCCTCCTCCTGCTCCTCCTACTGCCCCTCCTCCTTCTCCTTCTCCTCCTCCTGCTCCTTTTCCACCTCCTGTTCCTTCTCCGCCTCCTGCTCCTCCTCCTTCTCCTCCACCTGCTCCTTCTCCACCTCCTGATCCATGTCTCCCTCCTGCTACATCTCCACCTACTGCTCCTTTTCCACCTCCTGCACCTTCTCCGCTTCCTGCTCCTCCTCCTTCTCCTCCACCTGCTCCTTCTCCGCCTGCTGCTCCTTCTCCACCTATTGCTTCTTTTCCACCTCATGTTGCTCCTCCACCACCTTCTCCTCCTCCTGCTACTTCTTCTTAAGCTGCTCCTTCTCCTCCACCTGCTCCTTCTCCGCCTGCTGCTCCTTCTCCACCTATTGCTTCTTCTCCACCTCCTGTTCTTTCTCCTCCTCCTGATCCTTCTCCAAGTCCTTCTCCTCCTCCATCTCCATCTCCTCCTCCTGCTCCTTCTCCTCCTCCTGCTCCTTCTCCTCCTCCTGCTCCTTCTCCTCCTCCTGCTTCTTCTCCACTTCCTGTTTCTTCTCCACCTCCTGTTCCTTCTCCTCCTCCTGATCTTTGTCCACCTCCTTCACCTCCTCCACCTCCTTCTCCTCCTCCTTCTCCACTCCGGCTCCATCTCCACCTCCTGCTCCTTCTTCTCCTCCAGTTCCTTCTCCTCCTCCTGCTCCTTCTCCACCTCCTCTTCATTCTCCAACTCGTGCTCCTTCTCCACTTTTGCTCAACCTCCTCCTCCTGCTCCTTCTCCACTTCATGCTCCTTCTCGACCTCCTGCTCCTTTTCCTCCTCCTGCTCCTTTTCCTCCTCCTGCTCCTTCTCCTTCTCCTCCTCCTTCTCCTTCTCCCCCTCCTGCTCCTTTTCCACCTCCTGCTCCTTCTTCGCCTCCTGCTCCTCCTCCTTCTCCTCCTCCTGCTCCTTCTCTACCTCCTGCTCCATGTCTCCCTCCTGCTCCTTCTCTACCGACTGCTCCTTTTCCACCTCCTGCACCTTCTCCGCCTCCTGCTCCTCCTCCTTCTCCTCCACCTGCTCCTTCTCCGCCGGCTGCTCCTTCTCCACCTATTGCTTCTTTTCCACCTCCTGTTCCTCCTCCACCTTCTTCTCCTCCTCCTGCTACTTCTTCTTAAGCTGCTCCTTCTCCTCCACCTGCTCCTTCTCCGCCTGCTGCTCCTTCTCCACCTATTGCTTCTTCTCCACCTCCTGCTCCTTCTCCTCCTCCTGCTCCTTCTCCTCCTTCTGTTCCTTCTTCTTCTCCTGCTCCTTCTCCACTCCTGCTCCTTCTCCTCCTCCTGCTCCTTTTCCTTCTCCTGCTCCTTCTCCGGCTCCTGCTCCTCCTCCTGCTCCTCCTCCTGCTGCTTGTACATCTCCTGCGCCTTGTCCACTCCTGCGCATTCTCGCCCTCCTGCTCCATCTGCCCTCCTGCTCCTTCTCGACCTCCTGCTCCTTTTCCACCTCCTGCTCCTTCTCCGCCTCCTGCTCCTCCTCCTGCTCCTCCTCCTGCCCCTCCTCCTTCTCCTTCTCCTCCTCCTGCTCCTTTTCCACCTCCTGTTCCTTCTCCGCCTCCTGCTCCTCCTCCTTCTCCTCCACCTGCTCCTTCTCCACCTCCTGCTCCATGTCTCCCTCCTGCTCCTCCTCCACCTACTGCTCCTTTTCCACCTCCTGCTCCTTCTCCTCCTCCTGCTCCTTCTCCTCCTCCTACTCCTTCTCCTCCTCCTGCTCCCTCTCCAACTCCTGCTCCTTCTCCGCCTCCTGCTCCTTCTCCGCCTCCTGCTCCTTGTCCACCTCCTGCTCCTTGTCCACCTCCTGCTCCTTGTCCATCTCCTGCTCCTTTTCCACCTCCTGCTCCTTCTCCTCCTCCTGCTCATTCTCCACCTCCTGCTCCTTATTCTCCTCCTGCTCCTGCTCCTCCTCCTGCTTCTTCTCCAACTCCTTCTCCTACTCGCCCTCCTGGTCCTTTTCAGCCACCTGCTCGTTCTCCACCTGTTGCTTCTTCTGCTCCTCCTGCTCCTTGTCCACCTCCTGCTCCTTGTCCACCTCCTGCTCCTTCTCCACCTACAGCTCCTTCTCCACTCCTGCTCATTCACCACCTCCTGCTCCTACTTCTCCTCCTTCTCCTTCTCCTCCTCCTGCTCCTTCTCTACCTCCATCTCTTTGACTCCCTCCTGCTCCTTATCTCCCTCCTGCTCCTTTTCCACCTCCTGCTGCTACGCCCCCTGCTGGTCCTTCTCCGCCTCCTGCTTCTTCTCCACCTATTGCTTCTTTTCCACCTCCTGTTCCTTCTCTTCCTCCTGCTCCTTCTCCACCTCCTCCTCCTCCTCCACCTCCTTCTCCTCCTCCTGCTCCTTCTTCTTCTCCTGCTCCTTCTCCTCCTCCTGCTCCTTCTCCACCTCCTGCTCCTTGTCCACCTCCTGCTCCTTGTCCAACTCCTGCTCTTTGACCACCTCCTGCTCCTTCTTCTCCTCCTTCTCCTCCTCCTTCTCCTGCTCCACCTCCTGCTCTTTGATTCCCTCCTGATCCTTGTCTCCATTCTGCTCCTTCTCCAACTCCTGCTCCTTTTCCACCTCCTGCTCCATCTCCAACTCCTGCTCCTTCTCTTTCTCCTGATCCTTCCCCACCTCCTTCTCATTGTCCACCTCCTGCTCTGTGTCCATCTCCTGATCCTTGTCCACCTCCTGCACCTTGTGCACCTCCTGCTCCTTGTCCACCTCGTGCTCCTTCTCGCCATCCTGCTCCTTCTCGTCCTCCAGCTCCTTCACGCCCTCCTGCTCCTTCCTGCCCTCCTGCTCATTGTCCACCTCCTGCTCCATCTCCATTTCTGCTCATTCACCACCTCCTGCTCCATCTTCTCCTCCTTCTCCTCCTCCTGCTCCTTCTCCACCTCCTCCTCCTTCTCCACCTCCTGCTCTTTTCTCCCTCCTGCTCCTTCTCCACCTCCTGTTCCTTCTTGACCTCCTCCTCCTTCTCCACCTCCTGCTCCTTCTCGACCTCCTCCTCCTTCTCCTTCTCCTGTTCCTTCTTCTTCTCCTGCTCCTTCTCCACTCCTGCTCCTTCTCCTCCTCCTGCTCCTTTTCATTCTCCTGCTCCTTCTCCGGCTCCTGCTCCTCCTCCTTCTCCTCCTCCTGCTGCTTGTACATCTCCTGCGCCTTGTCCACTCCTGCGCCTTCTCGCCTTCCTGCTCCATCTCGCCCTCCTGCTCCTTCTCGACCTCCTGCTCCTTCTCGACCTCCTGCTCCTTTTCCTCCTCCTGCTCCTTTTCCTCCTCCTGCTCCTTCTCCTTCTCCTCCTCCTTCTCCTTCTCCTCCTCCTGCTCCTTCTCCACCTCCTGCTCCTTCTCCGCCTCCTGCTCCTCCTCCTTCTCCTCCTCCTGCTCCTTCTCTACATCCTGCTCCATGTCTCCCTCCTGCTCCTTCTCTACCGACTGCTTCTTTTCCACCTCCTGCACCTTCTCCGCCTCCTGCTCCTCCTCCTTCTCCTCCACCTGCTCCTTCTCCGCCTGCTGCTCCTTCTCCACCTCTTGCTTCTTTTCCAACTCCTGTTCCTCCTCCACCTTCTTCTCCTCCTCCTGCTACTTCTTCTTAAGCTGCTCCTTCTCCTCCACCTGCTCCTTCTCCGCCTGCTGCTCCTTCTCCACCTATTGCTTCTTCTCCACCTCCTGCTCCTTCTCCTCCTCCTGCTCCTTCTCCTCCTTCTGTTCCTTCTTCTTCTCCTGCTCCTTCTCCACTCCTGCTCCTTCTCCTCCTCCTGCTCCTTTTCCACCTCCTGTTCCTTCTCCGCCTCCTGCTCCTCCTCCTTCTCCTCCACCTGCTCCTTCTCTACCTCCTGCTCCATGTCTCCCTCCTGCACCTTCTCCACCTACTGCTCCTTTTCCACCTCCTGCACCTTCTCCGCCTCCTGCTCCTCCTCCTTCTCCTCCACCTGGTCCTTCTCCGCCTGCTGATCCTTCTCCACCTATTGCTTCTTTTCCACCTCCTGTTCCTCCTCCACCACCTTCTCCTCCTCCTGCTACTTCTTCTTAAGCTGCTCCTTCTCCTCCACCTGCTCCTTCTCCGCCTGCTGCTCCTTCTCCACCTATTGCTTCTTCTCCACCTCCTGTTCTTTCTCCTCCTCCTGATCCTTCTCCACGTCCTTCTCTTCCTCCATCTCCATCTCCTCCTCCTGCTCCTTCTCCTCCTCCTGCTCCTTCTCCTCCTCCTGCTCCTTCTCCTCCTCCTGCTTCTTCTCCACCTCCTGTTTCTTCTCCACCTCCTGTTCCTTCTCCTCCTCCTGATCTTTCTCCACCTCCTTCTCCTCCTCCTTCTCCACTCCGGCTCCATCTCCACCTCCTGCTCCTTCTTCTCCTCCAGTTCCTTCTCCTCCTCCTGCTCCTTCTCCACCTCCTCTTCATTCTCCAACTCGTGCTCCTTCTCCACTTTTGCTCAACCTCCTCCTCCTGCTCCTTCTCCACTTCATGCTCCTTCTCGACCTCCTGCTCCTTCTCGACCTCCTGCTCCTTTTCCTCCTCCTGCTCCTTTTCCTCCTCCTGCTCCTCCTCCTTCTCCTCCTCCTTCTCCTTCTCCTCCTCCTGCTCCTTTTCCACCTCCTGCTCCTTCTTCGCCTCCTGCTCCTCCTCCTTCTCCTCCTCCTGCTCCTTCTCTACCTCCTGCTCCATGTCTCCCTCCTGCTCCTTCTCTACCGACTGCTCCTTTTCCACCTCCTGCACCTTCTCCGCCTCCTGCTCCTCCTCCTTCTCCTCCACCTGCTCCTTCTCCGCCGGCTGCTCCTTCTCCACCTATTGCTTCTTTTCCACCTCCTGTTCCTCCTCCACCTTCTTCTCCTCCTCCTGCTACTTCTTCTTAAGCTGCTCCTTCTCCTCCACCTGCTCCTTCTCCGCCTGCTGCTCCTTCTCCACCTATTGCTTCTTCTCGACCTCCTGCTCCTTCTCCTCCTCCTGCTCCTTCTCCTCCTTCTGTTCCTTCTTCTTCTCCTGCTCCTTCTCCACTCATGCTCCTTCTCCTCCTCCTGCTCCTTTTCCTTCTCCTGCTCCTTCTCCGGCTCCTGCTCCTCCTCCTGCTCCTCCTCCTGCTGCTTGTACATCTCCTGCGCCATGTACACTCCTGCGCATTCTCGCCCTCCTGCTCCATCTGCCCTCCTGCTCCTTCTCGACCTCCTGCTCCTTTTCCACCTCCTGCTCCTTCTCCGCCTCCTGCTCCTCCTCCTGCTCCTCCTCCTGCCCCTCCTCCTTCTCCTTCTCCTCCTCCTGCTCCTTTTCCACCTCCTGTTCCTTCTCCGCCTCCTGCTCCTCCTCCTTCTCCTCCACCTGCTCCTTCTCCACCTCCTGCTCCATGTCTCCCTCCTGCTCCTCCTCCACCTGCTGCTCCTTTTCCACCTCCTGCTCCTTCTCCTCCTCCTGCTCCTTCTCCTCCTCCTACTCCTTCTCCTCCTCCTGCTCCCTCTCCAACTCCTGCTCCTTCTCCGCCTCCTGCTCCTTCTCCGCCTCCTGCTCCTTGTCCACCTCCTGCTCCTTTTCCACCTCCTGCACCTTCTCCGCCTCCTGCTCCTCCTCCTTCTCCTCCACCTGCTCCTTCTCCGCCTGCTGCTCCTTCTCCACCTATTGCTTCTTCTCCACCTCCTGTTCCTTCTCCTCCTCCTGATCCTTCTCCACGTCCTTCTCCTCCTCCATCTCCATCTCCTCCTCCTGCTCCTTCTCCTCCTCCTGCTCCTTCTCCTCCTCCTGCTCCTTCTCCTCCTCCTGCTTCTTCTCCACCTCCTGTTTCTTCTCCACCTCCTGTTCCTTCTCCTCCTCCTGATCTTTCTCCACCTCCTTCTCCTCCTCCACCTCCTTCTCCTCCTCCTTCTCCACTCCGGCTCCATCTCCACCTCCTGCTCCTTCTTCTCCTCCAGCTCCTTCTCCTCCTCCTGCTCCTTCTCCACCTCCTCTTCATTCTCCAACTCGTGTTCCTTCTCCACTTTTGCTCAACCTCCTCCTCCTCCTCCTTCTCCACTTCATGCTCCTTCTGCCGCTCCTGCTCCTACTCCCGCTTCTGCTCCTTCTCCCGCTCCTGCTCCGTCTCCTCTTGCTGCTACTTCTCCTCCTGCTGCTTCATCTGCTCCTGCTGCTACTTCTTCACCTCTTTCTCCTGCTCCTTCTCCACCTCCTGCTCCATGTCTCCCTCCTGCTCCTTCTCCACCGACTGCTTCTTTTCCACCTCCTGTTCCTTCTCTTCCTCCTGCTCCTTCTCCACGTCCTTCTCCTCCTCCACCTCCTTCTCCTCCTCCTGCTACTTCTTATTCTCCTGCTCCTTCTCCTCCTCCTGCTCCTTCTCCTCCTCCTGCTCCTTCTCCTCCTCCTGCTTCTTCTCCACCTCCTGTTCATTCTCCTCCTCCTGATCCTTCTCCACGTCCTTCTCCTCCTCCACGTCCTTCTCCTCCTCCACCTCCTTCTTCTTCTCCTGCTCCTTCTCCTCCTCCTGCTCCTTCTCCACCTCCTGCTCCTTGTCCACCTCCTGCTCCTTGTCCAACTCCTGCTCCTTGACCACCTCCTGCTCCTTCTTCTCCTCCTTCTCCTCCTCATGCTCCTGCTCCACCTCCTGCTCTTTGATTCCCTCCTGATCCTTGTCTCCATTCTGCTCCTTCTCCACCTCCTGCTCCTTCTCCACCTCCTGCTCCATCTCCAACTCCTGCTCCTTCTCCTCTTCCTCCTTCTTCTCCACCTCCTGTTCATTCTCCTCCTCCTGATCCTTCTCCACGTCCTTCTCCTCCTCCATTTCCTTCTCCTCCTCCTGCTCCTTGTCCACCTCCTGCTCCTTATCTACCTCCTGCTCCTTGTCCACCTCCGGCTCCATGTCCACCTCCTCCTCATTGTACACCTCCTGCTCCTTGTCCACCTAGTGCTCCATCTCGCCCTCCGGCTCCATCTCGTCCTCCAGCTCCTTCTCGCCCTCCTGGTCCTTCTCGCCCTCCTGCTCCTTCTCGCCCTCCTGCTCCTTTTCCACCTCCTGCTCCTTCTGCACCACCTGCTCGTTCTCCACCTATGGCTTCTTCTCCTCCTCCTGTTCCTTGTCCACCTC
Organism: Heptranchias perlo; assembly: GCF_035084215.1. Classification (NCBI taxonomy): domain Eukaryota; kingdom Metazoa; phylum Chordata; class Chondrichthyes; order Hexanchiformes; family Hexanchidae; genus Heptranchias; species Heptranchias perlo. The sequence continues at coordinate 36,950,885 of NC_090354.1, read as the reverse complement.
CTGCTCCTTCTCCACCTCCTGCTCCTTGTCCACCTCCTGCTCCTTGTCCACCTCCTGATCCTTCTCGCCCTCCTGCTACTTCCTGCCCTCCTGCTCCTTCTCCACCTCCTGCTCCTTCTCGACTCCTGCTCATTCACCACCTCCTGCTCCTTCTCCTCCTCCTTCTCCTCTTCCTGCTCCTTCTCCACCTCCTGCTCTTTGACTCCCTCCTGCTCCTTTTCTCCCTTCTGCTCCTTTTCTCCCTTCTGCTCCTTCTCCACCTCCTGCTCCTTCTCCACCTCCTGCTCCATCTCCACCTCCTGCCCCTTCTCCTTCTCCTGTTCCTTCCCCACCTCCTTCTCATTGTCCACCTCCTGCTCTGTGTCCATCTCCTGATCCTTGCCCACCTCCTGCTCCTTGTGCACCTCCTGCTCCTTGTCCACCCAGTGCTCCTTCTCGCCTTCCTGCTCCTTCTCGTCCTCCAGCTCCTTCACGCCCCCCTGCTCCTTCCTGACCTCCTGCTCCTTGTCCACCTCCTGCTCCTTCTCCATTTCTGCTCATTCACCACCTCCTGCTCCTTCTACTTCTCCTTCTGCTCCTTCTCCACCTCCAGCTTCTTGTCTTCCTCCTGCTCCTTTTCTCCCTCCTGTTCGTTCTCCACCTCCTGGTCCTTCTCGACCTCCTACTCCTTCTCCACCTCCTGCTCCATCTCCTCATCTTGCGCCATCTCCGCCTCCTGCTCCTCCTCCTTCTCCTCCACCTGCTCCTTCTCCGCCTGCTGCTCCTTCTCCACCTATTGCTTCTTCTCCACCTCCTGTTCTTTCTCCTCCTCCTGATCCTTCTCCACGTCCTTCTCTTCCTCCATCTCCATCTCCTCCTCCTGCTCCTTCTCCTCCTCCTGCTCCTTCTCCTCCTCCTGCTCCTTCTCCTCCTCCTGCTTCTTCTCCACCTCCTGTTTCTTCTCCACCTCCTGTTCCTTCTCCTCCTCCTGATCTTTCTCCACCTCCTTCTCCTCCTCCACCTCCTTCTCCTCCTCCTTCTCCACTCCGGCTCCATCTCCACCTCCTGCTCCTTCTTCTCCTCCAGTTCCTTCTCCTCCTCCTGCTCCTTCTCCACCTCCTCTTCATTCTCCAACTCGTGCTCCTTCTCCACTTTTGCTCAACCTCCTCCTCCTGCTCCTTCTCCACTTCATGCTCCTTCTCGACCTCCTGCTCCTTCTCGACCTCCTGCTCCTTTTCCTCCTCCTGCTCCTTTTCCTCCTCCTGCTCCTTCTCCTCCTCCTGCTCCTTTTCCACCTCCTGCTCCTTCTTCGCCTCCTGCTCCTCCTCCTTCTCCTCCTCCTGCTCCTTCTCTACCTCCTGCTCCATGTCTCCCTCCTGCTCCTTCTCTACCGACTGCTCCTTTTCCACCTCCTGCACCTTCTCCGCCTCCTGCTCCTCCTCCTTCTCCTCCACCTGCTCCTTCTCCGCCGGCTGCTCCTTCTCCACCTATTGCTTCTTTTCCACCTCCTGTTCCTCCTCCACCTTCTTCTCCTCCTCCTGCTACTTCTTCTTAAGCTGCTCCTTCTCCTCCACCTGTTCCTTCTCCGCCTGCTGCTCCTTCTCCACCTATTGCTTCTTCTCCACCTCCTGCTCCTTCTCCTCCTCCTGCTCCTTCTCCTCCTTCTGTTCCTTCTTCTTCTCCTGCTCCTTCTCCACTCATGCTCCTTCTCCTCCTCCTGCTCCTTTTCCTTCTCCTGCTCCTTTTCCTTCTCCTGCTCCTTCTCCGGCTCCTGCTCCTCCTCCTGCTCCTCCTCCTGCTGCTTGTACATCTCCTGCGCCTTGTCCACTCCTGCGCATTCTCGCCCTCCTGCTCCATCTGCCCTCCTGCTCCTTCTCGACCTCCTGCTCCTTTTCCACCTCCTGCTCCTTCTCCGCCTCCTGCTCCTCCTCCTGCTCCTCCTCCTGCCCCTCCTCCTTCTCCTTCTCCTCCTCCTGCTCCTTTTCCACCTCCTGTTCCTTCTCCGCCTCCTGCTCCTTCTCCACCTCCTTCTCCATCTCCACCTCCTGCCCCTTCTCCTTCTCCTGTTCCTTCCCCACCTCCTTCTCATTGTCCACCTCCTGCTCTGTGTCCATCTCCTGATCCTTGCCCACCTCCTGCTCCTTGTGCACCTCCTGCTCCTTGTCCACCCAGTGCTCCTTCTCGCCTTCCTGCTCCTTCTCGTCCTCCAGCTCCTTCACGCCCCCCTGCTCCTTCCTGACCTCCTGCTCCTTGTCCACCTCCTGCTCCTTCTCCATTTCTGCTCATTCACCACCTCCTGCTCCTTCTTCTTCTCCTTCTGCTCCTTCTCCACCTCCAGCTTCTTGTCTTCCTCCTGCTCCTTTTCTCCCTCCTGTTCCTTCTCCACCTCCTGCTCCTTCTCGACCTCCTACTCCTTCTCCACCTCCTGCTCCATCTCCTCATCTTGCGCCATCTCCACCTCCTGCTCCTTCTCCTCCTTCTGCACCTTCTCCTCCTCCTACTCCTTCTCCAATTCCTGCTCCTTCTGCTCCTCCTCCTCCTCATCCTTGTCATCCAGCTTCTTCTCCAACTCCTTCTCCTACTCCCCCTGCTGGTTCTTCTCCGCCTCGTGCTTCTTCTCCACCTATTGCTTCTTTTCCACCTCCTGTTCCTTCTCTTCCTCCTGCTCCTTCTCCACTTCCTCCTCCTCCTTAACCTCCTTCTCCACCTCCTGCTACTTCTTCTTCTCCTGCTCCTTCTCCTCCACCTGCTCCATCTCCTCCTCCTGCTTCTTCTCCACCTCCTGTTCCTTCTCCTCCTCCTGATCCTACTCCACGTCCTTCTCCTCCTCCATCTCCTTCTCCTCCTCCATCTCCTTCGACACCTCCTGCTCCTTGTCCACCTCCTGCTCATTGTACACCTCATGCTCCTTGTCCACCTAGTGCTCCTTCTCGCCCTCCTGCTCCTTCTCGCCCTCCTGCTCCTTCTCGCCCTCCTGCTCCTTCTTGCCCTCCTGCTCCTACTCACCCTCCTGGTCCTTTTCCGCCTCCTGCTCGTTCTCCACCTGTTGCTTCTTCTCCACCTCCTCTTCCTTCTCCTCCTCCACCTCCTTCTCCTCCTCCTGTTCCTTGTCCACCTCCTGCTCCTTGTCCACCTGCTGCTCCTTGTCCAACTCCTGCTCCTTGTCCACCTCCTGCTCCTTCTCGACTCCTGCTCATTCACCACCTCCTTCTCCTTCTTCTCCTACTTCTCCTCCTCCTGCTCCTTCTCCTCCTCCTCTTCATTCTCCAACTCGTGCTCCTTCTCCACTTTTGCTCAACCTCCTCCTCCTGCTCCTTCTCCACTACATGCTCCTTCTCCCGCTCCTGCTCCTACTCCCGCTTCTGCTCCTTCTCCCGCTCCTGCTCCGTCTCCTCTTGCTGCTACTTCTCCTCCTGCTGCTTCTTCTGCTCCTGCTGTTACTTCTTCACCTCTTTCTCCTGCTCCTTCTCCGCCTCCTGCTCCATGTCTCCCTCCTGCTCCTTGTCCAGCTACTGCTCCTTTTCCACCTCCTGCACCTTCTCCGCCTCCTGCTCCTTCTCCACATATTGCTTCTTTTCCACCTCCTGTTCCTTCTCTTCCTCCTGCTCCTTCTCCACCTCCTTCTCCTCCTCCACCTCCTTCTCCTCCTCCTGCTACTTATTCTTCTCCTACTCCTTCTCCTCCTCCTGCTCCTTCTCCTCCTCCTGCTCCTTCTCCTCCTCCTGCTTCTTCTCCACCTCCTGTTCCTTCTCCTCCTCCTGATCCTTCTCCACGTCCTTCTCCTCCTCCATCTCCTTCTCCTCCTCCTGCTCCTAGTCCACCTCCTGCTCCATATATACCTCCTGCTCCTTGTCCACCTCAGGCTCCATGTCCACCTCCTGGTCATTGTCCACCTCCTGCTCCGTGTCCACCTCCTGATCCTTGTCCACCTCCTGCTCATTGTACACCTCCTGCTCCTTGTCCACCCAGTGCTCCATCTCGCCCTCCTGCTCCTTCTCGTCCTCCTGCTCCTTCTCGCCCTCCTGCTCCTTCTCGCCCTCCTGCTCCTTCTCGCCCTCCTGCTCCTTCTCGCCCTCCTGCTCCTTTTCCACCTCCTGCTCCTTCTCCACCTCCTGCTCCTTCTCCACCTCCTGCTCCTTCTTCTCCTCCTGCTCCTGCTCCTCCTCCTGCATCTTCTCTAAATCCTTCTCATACTCGCCCTCCTGGTCCTTTTCCGCCACCTGCTCGTTCTCCAGCTGTTACTTCTTCTCCTCCTCCTGTTCCTTGTCCACCTCCTGCTCCTTCTCCTCCTCCTGCTCCTTCTCCACCTCCTGTTCCTTCTCCTCCTCCTGATCTTTCTCCACCTCCTTCTCCTCCTCCACCTCCTTCTCCTCCTCCTTCTCCACTCCGGCTCCATCTCCACCTCCTGCTCCTTCTCCTCCAGCTCCTTCTCCTCCTCCTGCTCCTTCTCCACCTCCTCTTCATTCTCCAACTCGTGCTCCTTCTCCACTTTTGCTCAACCTCCTCCTCCTGCTCCTTCTCCACTTCATGCTCCTTCTCCCGCTCCTGCTCCTACTCCCGCTTCTGCTCCTTCTCCCGCTCCTGCTCCGTCTCCTCTTGCTGCTACTTCTCCTCCTGCTGCTTCTTCTGCTCCTGCTGCTACTTCTTCACCTCTTTCTCCTGCTCCTTCTCCACCTCCTGCTCCATGTCTCCCTCCTGCTCCTTCTCCACCGACTGCTTCTTTTCCATCTCCTGTTCCTTCTCTTCCTCCTGCTCCTTCTCCACCTCATTCTCCTCCTCCACCTCCTTCTCCTCCTCCTGCTACTTCTCCTCCTCCTGCTCCTTCTCCTCCTCCTGCTTCTTCTCCTCCTCCTGCTTCTTCTCCACCTCCTGTTCCTTCTCCTCCTCCTGATCCTTCTCCACGTCCTTCTCCTACTCCATCTCCTTCTCCTCCTCCTGCTCCTTGTCCACCTCCTGCTCCTTATCTACCTCCTGCTCCTTGTCCACCTCCGGCTCCATGTCCACCTCCTGCTCATTGTACACCTCCTGCTCCTTCTCCACCTAGTGCTCCATCTCGCCCTCCTGCTCCATCTCGTCCTCCAGCTCCTTCTCGCCCTCCTGCTCCTTCTCGCCCTCCTGCTCCTTCTCGCCCTCCTGCTCCTTCTCGCCCTCCTGCTCCTTTTCCACCTCCTGCTCCTTCTGCACCTCCTGCTCATTCTGCACCCCCTGCTCCTTCTTCACCTCCTGCTTCTGCTCCTCCTCCTGCTTCTTCTCCAACTCCTTCTCCTACTCGCCGTCCTGGTCCTTTTCAGCCACCTGCTCGTTCTCCACCTGTTGCTTCTTTTCCTCCTGTTCCTTGTCCACCTCCTGCTCCTTGTCCACCTCCTGCTCGTTGTCCACCTCCTGCTCCTTGTCCACCTCCTGCGCCTTGTCCGCCTCCTGCTCCTTGTCCACCTCATGATCCTTGTCCACCTCCTGATCCTTCTCGCTCTCCTGCTACTTCCTGCCCTCCTGCTCCTTCTCCACCTCCTGCTCCTTCACCACCTCCTGCTCCTTCTTCTCCTCCTTCTCCTCTTCCTGCTCCTTCTCCACCTCCTGCTCTTTGACTCCATCCTGCTCCTTTTCTCCCTTCTGCTCCTTCTCCACCTCCTGCTCCTTCTCCACCTCCTGCTCCATCTCCACCTCCTGCCCCTTCTCCTTCTCCTGCTCCTTCCCCACCTCCTTCTCATTGTCCACCTCCTGCTCTGTGTCCATCTCCTGATCCTTGTCCACCTCCTGCTCCTTGTGCACCTCCTGCTCCTTGTCCACCTAGTGCTCCTTCTCGCCTTCCTGCTCCTTCTCGTCCTCCAGCTCCTTCACGCCCCCCTGCTCCTTCCTGACCTCCTGCTCCTTGTCCACCTCCTGCTCCTTCTCCATTTCTGCTCATTCACCACCTCCTGCTCCTTCTTCTCCTCCTTCTCCTCCTCCTGCTCCTTCTCCACCTCCAGCTTCTTGTCTTCCTCCTGCTCCTTTTCTCCCTCCTGCTCCTTCTCCACCTCCTGCTCCTTCTCGACCTCCTACTCCTTCTCCACCTCCTGCTCCATCTCCTCATCTTGCGCCATCTCCACCTCCTGCTCCTTCTCCTCCTTCTGCTCCTTCTCCTCCTCCTACTCCTTCTCCAATTCCTGCTCCTTCTGCTCCTCCTCCTCCTCATCCTTGTCCTCCAGCTTCTTCTCCAACTCCTTCTCCTACTCCCCCTGCTGGTTCTTCTCCGCCTCGTGCTTCTTCTCCACCTATTGCTTCTTTTCCACCTCCTGTTCCTTCTCTTCCTCCTGCTCCTTCTCCACTTCCTCCTCCTCCTCCACCTCCTTCTCCACCTCCTGCTACTTCTTCTTCTCCTGCTCCTTCTCCTCCACCTGCTCCATCTCCTCCTCCTGCTTCTTCTCCACCTCCTGTTCCTTCTCCTCCTCCTGATCCTTCTCCACGTCCTTCTCCTCCTCCATCTCCTTCTCCTCCTCCTGCTCCTTGTCCACCTCCGGCTCCATGTCGACCTCCTGCTCATTGTCCACCTCCTGCTCCGTGTCCACCTCCATCTCCTTCTCCACCTCCTGCTCCTTGTCCACCTCCTGCTCATTGTACACCTCCTGCTCCTTGTACACCTAGTGCTCCTTCTCGCCCTCCTGCTCCATCTCGTCCTCCAGCTCCTTCTCGCCCTCCTGCTCCTTCTTGCCCTCCTGCTCCTACTCACCCTCCTGGTCCTTTTCCGCCTCCTGCTCGTTCTCCACCTGTTGCTTCTTCTCCACCTCCTGTTCCTTCTCCTCCTCCTGCTCCTTCTCCACCTCCTTCTCCTCCTCCACCTCCTTCTCCTCCTCCTGTTCCTTGTCGACCTCCTGCTCCATGTCCACCTCCTGCTCCTTGTCCAACTCCTGCTCCTTGACCAACTCCTGCTCCTTGTCCACCTCCTGCTCCTTCTCGACTCCTGCTCATTCACCACCTCCTGCTCCTTCTTCTCCTCCTTCTCCTCCTCCTGCTCCTTCTCCACCTCCTGCTCTTTGACTGCCTCCTGCTCCTTGTCTCCCTTCTGCTCCTTCTCGCCCTCCTGCTCCTTCTCGGCCTCCTGCTCCTTCTCGGCCTCCTGCTCCTTCTCGCCCTCCTGCTCCTTTTCCACCTCCTGCTCCTTCTGTACCTCCTGCTCATTCTCCACCTCCTGCTCCTTCTTCTCCTCCTGCTCCTGCTCCTCCTCCTGCTTCTTCTCCAACTCCTTCTCCTACTCGTGCTCCTGGTCCTTTTCAGCCACCTGCTCGTTCTCCACCTGTTGCTTCTTCTCCTCCTCCTGTTCCTTGTCCCCCTCCTGCTCCTTGTCCACCTCCTGCTCCTTGTCCACCTCCTGCTCGTTCTCCACCTCCTGCTCCTTCTCGCCCTCCTGCTACTTCCTGCCCTCCTGCTCCTTCTTCACATCCTGCTCCTTCTCCACTCCTGCTCGTTCACCACCTCCTGCTCCTTCTTCTCCTCCTTCTCCTTCTCCTCCACCTGCTCCTTCTCCACCTCCGGCTCTTTGACTCCCTCCTGCTCCTTTTCTCCCTACTGCTCCTTCTCCACCTCCTGCTCCTTCTCCACCTCCTGCTATATCTCCACCTCCTGCTCGTTCTCCTTCCCCTGCTCCTTCCCCACCTCCTGCTCCTTCCCCACCTACTTCTCCACCTCCTGTTCTTTCTTCATCTCCTGCTCCTTCTGCACTCCTGCTCCTTCTCCTCCTCCTGCTCCTTCTCCTCCTCCTGCTCCTTCTTCACCTCCTTCTCCTTCTCCACCTCATGCTCCTTCTTCTCCTCCTGCTCATGCTCCTCCTCCTGCTTCTTCTCCAACTCCTTCACCTGCTCCTCCTCCTGCTCCTTCCCCACCTCCTTCTCCTTCTCCTCTTCTTGCGCCTTCCCCACCTCCTGCTCCTTCTCCACCTCCTGCTCCTTCTCCACCTCCTTCTCCTTCTCCACCTCCTGTTCCTTCTCCTCCTCCTGCTCCGTCTCCATCTCCTTCTCCTCCTCCACCTCCTTCTCCTCCTCCTGCTCCTTGTCCACCTCCTGCTCCTTCTCCACCTCCTGCTCATTCTCCACCTCCTGCCCCTTCTCCTCATTTTCCGCCTTCTCCATCTCCTGCTCCTTCTCCTCCTCCTGCTCATACTCCTCCTCGCGCTGCTTCTACTTCTCCTGCTCCTCCTCCTCTTCTGCTCCTTCTCCACCTCCTGCTCCTTCTCCTCATCTTGCGCCTTCTCCACCTTCTGCTCCTTCTCCTCCTTCTGCTGGGAGTCCTCCTCCTGCTCCTTCTTCTTCTCCTGCTCCTTCTCCACTCCGGCTTCATCTCCACCTCCTGCTCCTTCTCCTTCTCCTGCTCCATCTCCACCTCCTGCTCCTCCTCCTCCTCTTCCTCCTGCTCCTTCTCCACCTCCTGCTCATTCTCCACCTCCTGCTCCTTGTCTCCCTCCTGCTCCTTCTCCACCTCCTGCTTCTTCTCCTCCTCCTGCTTCTACTACTCCTCCTGCTCCTTTTTCTTCTCCTGCTCCTTCTCCAATCCGGCTCTACCTTCACCTCCGGCTTCTTCTTCTCCTCCTGTTCCTTCTCCACCTCCTTCTCCTTCTCCTCTTCTTGCGCCTTCTCCACCTCCTGCTCCTTCTCCATTTCTGCTCATTCACCACTCCTGCTCCTTCTTCTCCTCCTTCTCCTCCTCCTGCTCCTTCTCCACCTCCTGCTTCTTGTCTTCCTCCTGCTCCTTTTCTCCCTCCTGCTCCTTCTCCACCTCCTGCTCCTTCTCGACCTCCTCCTCCTTCTCCACCTCCTGCTCCATCTCCTCATCTTGCGCCATCTCCACCTCCTGCTCCTTCTCCTCCTCCTGCTCCTTCTCCTCCTCCTGTTCCTTCTTCTTCTCCTGCTCCTTCTCCACTCCTGCTCATTCTCCTCCTCCTGCTCCTTTTCCTTCTCCTGCTCCTTCTCCGGCTCCTGCTCCTCCTCCTGCTCCTCCTCCTGCTGTACATCTCCTGCGCCTTGTCCACTCCTGCGCATTCTCGCCCTCCTGCTCCATCTGCCCTCCTGCTCCTTCTCGACCTCCTGCTCCTTTTCCACCTCCTGCTCCTTCTCCGCCTCCTGCTCCTCATCCTGCTCCTCCTCCTGCCCCTCCTCCTTCTCCTTCTCCTCCTCCTGCTCCTTTTCCACCTCCTGTTCCTTCTCCGCCTCCTGCTCCTCCTCCTTCTCCTCCACCTGCTCCTTCTCCACCTCCTGCTCGATGTCTCCCTCCTGCTCCATGTCTCCCTCCTGCTCCTTCTCCACCTACTGCTCCTTTTCCACCTCCTGCACCTTCTCCGCCTCCTGCTCCTCCTCCTTCTCCTCCACCTGCTCCTTCTCCGCCTGCTGCTCTTCTCCACCTATTGCTTCTTTTCCACCTCCTGTTCCTCCTCCACCTTCTTCTCCTCCTCCTGCTACTTCTTCTTATGCTGCTCCTTCTCCTCCTCCTGCTCCTTCTCCTCCTCCTGATCCTTCTCCACGTCCTTCTCCTCCTCCATCTCCATCTCCTCCTCCTGCTCCTTCTCCTCCTCCTGCTCCTTCTCCTCCTCCTGCTCCTTCTCCTCCTCCTGCTTCTTCTCCACCTCCTGTTTCTTCTCCACCTCCTGTTCCTTCTCCTCCTCCTGATCTTTCTCCACCTCCTTCTCCTCCTCCACCTCCTTCTCCTCCTCCTTCTCCACTCCGGCTCCATCTCCACCTCCTGCTTCTTCTTCTCCTCCAGCTCCTTCTCCTCCTCCTGCTCCTTCTCCACCTCCTCTTCATTCTCCAACTCGTGCTCCTTCTCCACTTTTGCTCAACCTCCTCCTCCTGCTCTTTCTCCACTACATGCTCCTTCTCCCGCTCCTGCTCCTACTCCCGCGTCTGCTCCTTCTCCCGCTCCTGCTCCGTCTCCTCTTGCTGCTACTTCTCCTCCTGCTGCTTCTTCTGCTCCTGCTGTTACTTCTTCACGTCTTTCTCCTGCTCCTTCTCCACCTCCTGCTCCATGTCTCCCTCCTGCTCCTTCTCCACCGACTGCTTCTTTTCCACCTCCTGTTCCTTCTCTTCCTCCTGCTCCTTCTCCACCTCCTTCTCCTCCTCCACCTCCTTCTCCTCCTCCTGCTACTTCTTCTTCTCCTGATCCTTCTCCTCCTCCTCCTCCTGCTTCTTCTCCACCTCCTGTTCCTTCTCCTCCTCCTGATCCTTCTCAACGTCCTTCTCCTCCTCCATCTCCTTCTCCTCCTCCTGCTCCTTGTCCACCTCCTGCTCCTTGACCACCTCCTGCTCCTTATCTACCTCCTGCTCCTTGTCCACCTCCTGCTCCTTGTCCACCTCCTGCTCCTTGTCCACCTCCTGCTCCTTGTCCACTTCCGTTTCCATGTCCACCTCCTTCTCATTGTACACCTCCTGCTCCTTGTCCACCTAGTGCTCCATCTCGCCCTCCTGCTCCTTCTCGCCCTACTGCTCCTTTTCCACCTCCTGCTCCTTTTCCACCTCCTGCTCCTTCTGCACCTCCTGCTCATTCTCCACCTCCTGCTCCTTCTTCACCTCCTGCTTCTGCTCCTCCTCCTGCTTCTTCTCCAACTCCTTCTCCTACTCGCCATCCTGGTCCTTTTCAGCCACCTGCTCGTTCTCCACCTGTTGCTTCTTCTCCTCCTCCTGTTCCTTGTCCACCTCCTGCTCCTTGTCCACATCCTGCTCCTTGTCCACCTCCTGCTCCTTGTCCACCTCCTGATCCTTCTCGCCCTCCTGCTACTTCCTGCCCTCCTGCTCCTTCTCCACATCCTGCTCCTCCTCGACTCCTGCTCATTCACCACCTCCTGCTCCTTCTTCTCCTCCTTCTCCTCTTCCTGCTCCTTCTCCACCTCCTGCTCTTTGACTCCCTCCTGCTCCTTTTCTCCCTTCTGCTCCTTCTCCACCTCCTGCTCCTTCTCCACCTCCTGCTCCATCTCCACCTCCTGCCCCTTCTCCTTCTCCTGCTCCTACCCCACCTCCTTCTCATTGTCCACCTCCTGCTCTGTGTCCATCTCCTGATCCTTGTCCACCTCCTGATCCTTGTCCACCTCCTGCTCCTTGTGCACCTCCTGCTCCTTGTCCACCTAGTGCTCCTTCTCGCCTTCCTGCTCCTTCTCGTCCTCCAGCTCCTTCACGCCCCCCTGCTCCTTCCTGACCTCCTGCTCCTTGTCCACCTCCTGCTCCTTCTCCATTTCTGCTCATTCACCACCTCCTGCTCCTTCTTCTCCTCCTTCTCCTCCTCCTGCTCCTTCTCCACCTCCAGCTTCTTGTCTTCCTCCTGCTCCTTTTCTCCCTCCTGCTCCTTCTCCACCTCCTGCTCCTTCTCGACCTCCTACTCCTTCTCCACCTCCTGCTCCATCTCCTCATCTTGCGCCATCTCCACCTCCTGCTCCTTCTCCTCCTTCTGCTCCTTCTCCTCCTCCTACTCCTTCTCCAATTCCTGCTCCTTCTGCTCCTCCTCCTCCTCATCCTCGTCCTCCAGCTTCTTCTCCAACTCCTTCTCCTACTCCCCCTGCTGGTTCTTCTCCGCCTCGTGCTTCTTCACCACCGATTGCTTCTTTTCCACCTCCTGTTCCTTCTCTTCCTCCTGCTCCTTCTCCACTTCCTCCTCCTCCTCCACCTCCTTCTCCACCTCCTGCTACTTCTTCTTCTCCTGCTCATTCTCCTCCACCTGCTCCTTCTCCACCTGCTGCTCATCCTCCACCTTCTCCTTTTCCTCCTCCTCCTGCTCCTTCAGCTCCTCCAGCTCACCCTCCTCCTCTTGCTCACCCTCCTGCTGCTGCTCCTTCTCCACATACTGCTCCTTCCCCACCTCTTGCTCCATCTCCTCCTCCTTCTTGTTCACCACCCCTGCTCCTTCTCTACCTACTTATCATTCTCCACCTCCTGCTCCTTCTCCTCTTCATGCTCCTTCTCCCGCTCCTGCTCCTACTCCCGCTTCTGCTCCTTCTCACGCTGCTGCTCCTTCTCCCGCTTCAGCTCCTTCTCCCGCTTCTGCTCCTTCTCCACCTCCTGCTCCTTCTTCACTCCTGCTCATTCACCACCTCCTGCTCCTCCTTCTCTTCCTTCTTCTCCTCCTGCTCTTTCTCCACCACCTGCTGCTTATCTCGCTCCTGCTCCTTCTTCTTCTCCTGCTCCTTCTTCTTCTCCTGCTCCTTCTCCACTCCTGCCCCATCTCCACCTCCTGCCCCTTCTCCTCCTCCTGCTCCTTCTCCTCCTCCTGCTCCTTCTCCTCCTCCTGCTCCTTCTCCTTCCCGTGCTCCATCTCATCCTCCTGCTCCATCTCATCCCCCTCCTCCTGCTCCTTCTCCACCTCCTGCTCAACCTCCATCTCCTGCTACATCTCCTCCTCCTTCTCCTTCTACTCCTCCTGCTCCTTCTCCTCCTCCTGCTGCTTCTCCACCAACTGCTCCTTCTCCACCTCCTCCTCCTACTCCACTTCCTGCTCCTTCTCAGCCACCTCCTCCTGCTCATTCTCTACCTCCTGCTCAACCTCCACCAACTGCTCCTTCTACAGCTGCTCCTCCTGCTCCTTCTTCTCCTCCTGCTCAACCTCCTTCTCTTGCTTCTTCTCCAATTCCTTCCACTACTCCCCCCCTGGTCCTTCTCTGCCTCCTGCTCCGTCTCACCCTCCTGCTCCTTCTCATCCCCCTCCTCCTGCTCCTGCTCCTTCTCCACCTGCTGCTCAACTTCCATCTCCTGCTCCTTCTCCTCCTCCTGCTCCTTCTCCTCCTCCTGCTCCGTCTCCTCCTCCTGCTCCTTCTCCACCTCTTGCTCATTCTCCTCTTCTTGCTCCATCTCCACCTCCTGCTCCTTCTCCTCCTCCTGCTCTTTCTCCACCTCCTGCTCCTTGTCCACCTCCTGCTCAACCTCCTCCTCCTGCTTCTTCTCCAACTCCTTCTCCTACTCCCCCTCCTGGTCCTTCTCCTACTCCTGCTCCTTCTCCTCCTCCTGCTCCTTCTCCACCTCCTCATCATTCTCCAATTTTGCTCAACCTCCTCCTCCTGCTCCTTCTCCATTTCATGCTCCTGCTCCCGCTCCTGCTCCTACTCCCGCTTCTGCTCCTTCTCCTGCTCCTGCTCCGTCTCCTCTTTGCTGCGCCTTCTCCTCCTGGTGCTTCTTCTGCTCCTGCTGCTACGTCTTCACCTCTTCCTCCTTCTCCACCTCCTGCTCCTTCTCCACTCCTGCTCATTCACCACCTCCTGCTCCTTTTACACCTCCTGCTCCTGCTCCTCGTCCTGCTCCTCGTCCTGCTCCTCCTCCTGCTCCTCCTCCTCCTGCTCCTTTTCCACCTCCTGCTCCTTCTCCACCTATTGCTTCTTTTCCACCTCCTGTTCCTCCTCCACCTTCTTCTCCTCCTCCTGCTACTTCTTCTTCTCCTGCTCCTTTCTCTACCTCCTGTTCCTTCTCCTCCTCCTGATCCTTCTCCACGTCCTTCTCCTCCTCCATCTCCATCTCCTCCTCCTGCTCCTTCTCCTCCACCTGCTCCTTCTCCTCCTCCTGCTCCTTCTCCTCCTCCTGTTTGTTCTCCACCTCCTTCTCCTCCTCCACCTCCTTCTCCTCCTCCTTCTCCGCTCCGGCTCCATCTCCACCTCCTGCTCCTTCTTCTCCTCCAGCTCCTTCTCCTCCTCCTGCTCCTTCTCCACCTCCTCTTCATTCTCCAACTCGTGCTCCTTCTCCACTTTTGCTCAACCTCCTCCTCCTGCTCCTTCTCCACTTCATGCTCCTTCTCCCGCTCCTGCTCCTACTCCCGCTTCTGCTCCTTCTCCCGCTCCTGCTCCGTCTCCTCTTGCTGCTACTTCTCCTCCTGCTGCTTCTTCTGCTCCTGCTGTTACTTCTTCACGTCTTTCTCCTGCTCCTTCTCCACCTCCTGCTCCATGTCTCCCTCCTGCTCCTTGTCCAGCTACTGCTCCTTTTCCACCTCCTGCACCTTCTCCGCCTCCTGCTCCTTCTCCACATATTGCTTCTTTTCCACCTCCTGTTCCTTCTCTTCCTCCTGCTCCTTCTCCACCTCCTGCTCCTTCTTCTCCTCCAGCTCCTTCTCCTCCTCCTGCTCCTTCTCCACCTCCTCTTCATTCTCCAACTCGTGCTCCTTCTCCACTTTTGCTCAACCTCCTCCTCCTGCTCCTTCTCCACTTCATGCTCCTTCTCCCGCTCCTACTCCTACTCCCGCTTCTGCTCCTTCTCCCGCTCCTGCTCCGTCTCCTCTTGCTGCTACTTCTCCTCCTGCTGCTTCTTCTGCTCCTGCTGTTACTTCTTCACGTCTTTCTCCTGCTCCTTCTCCACCTCCTGCTCCATGTCTCCCTCCTGCTCCTTGTCCAGCTACTGCTCCTTTTCCACCTCCTGCACCTTCTCCGCCTCCTGCTCCTTCTCCACATATTGCTTCTTTTCCACCTCCTGTTCCTTCTCTTCCTCCTGCTCCTTCTCCAACTCCTTCTCCTCTTCCAACTCCTTCTCCTCCTCCTGCTACTTCTTCTTCTCCTACTCCTTCTCCTCCTCCTGCTCTTTCTCCTCCTCCTGCTCCTTCTCCTCCTCCTGCTTCTTCTCCACCTCCTGTTCCTTCTCCTCCTCCTGATCCTTCTCCACGTCCTTCTCCTCCTCCATCTACTTCTCCTCCTCCTGCTCCTTGTCCACCTCCTGCTCCTTATCTACCTCCTGCTCCTTGTCCACCTCCGGCTCATTGTCCACCTCCTGCTCCGTGTCCACCTCCTGATCCTTGTCCACCTCCTGCTCATTGTACACCTCCTGCTCCTTGTCCACCTAGTGCTCCATCTCGCCCTCCTGCTCCATCTCGTCCTCCAGCTCCTTCTCGCCCTCCTGCTCCTTCTCGCCCTCCTGCTCCTTCTCGCCCTCCTGCTCCTTCTCGCCCTCCTGCTCCTTCTCCACCTCCTGCTCCTTCTCCACCTCCTGCTCCCTCTTCTCCTCCTGCTCCTGCTCCTCCTCCTGCTTCTTCTGCAAATCCTTCTCATACTCGCCCTCCTGGTCCTTTTCCGCCACCTGCTCGTTCTCCACCTGTTGCTTCTTCTCCTCCTCCTGTTCCTTGTCCACCTCCTGCTCCTTCTCCTCTTCCTGCTCCTTCTCCTCCTCCTACTGCTTCTCCTCTTCCTCCTCCCTCTCCAACTCCTGCTCCTTCACCGCCTCCTGCTCCTTCTCCGCCTCCTGCTCCTTGTCCACCTCCTGCTCCTTATCCACCTCCTGCTCCTTGTCCATCTCCTGCTCCTTTTCCACATCCTGCTCCTTCTCCTCCTCCTGCTCATTCTCCACCTCCTGCTCCTTCTCAACGTCTGGCTCCATCTCCTCCTCCTGCTCATTCTTCTCTTCGTGCTCCTTCTCCTTCTCCTGCTCCTTCTCCTCGTCCTGCTCCTTCTCTCCTCCTCCTGCGCCTTCTCTTCCTCTGCTCAACCTACTCCTCCTGCTCCTTCTTCTCTTCCTGCTCCTTCTCCGCCTCCTGCTACTCCTCCACCTCATGCTCCTCCACCACATTCAGCTCCACCTCCACCTTCTGCTGCTTCCCCTCCACCTGCTTCAACTCCAATTTGTGCTCAACCTCCCCATCCTGCTCCTTCTCCCCCTCCTGCTCCTGCCTTGCCTGCTGCTCCTTCTCCCGTCTTGCTCCTTGACCCCCTCCTGCTCCTGCTCCTACTCTACCTCCTGCTCCTTCTCCGTCTCCTGCTCCTTCTCCTCGTCAAGCTCAACCTCTTCCGACTGCTCCTTCTCCACCTCCTGCTCCTTCTCCACCTCCTGCTCCTTCTCCACCTCCTGCTCCTTCTCTACCTCCTGCTCCTTCTCCACCTCCTGCTCCATCTCCACCTCCTGCTCCTTCTCCACCTCCTCCTACTTCTCCGCCTCCTGCTCCTTCTCCACCTCCTGCCCCTTCTCCACCTCCTGCTCCTTCTCCACCTCCTGCTCCTTCTCCACCTCCTGCTCCTTCTCCACCTCCTGCTCCTTCTCCACCTCCTGCTCCTTCTCCACCTCCTTCTCCTCCTCCACCTCCTTCTCCTCCTCCTTCTCCGCTCCGGCTCCATCTCCACCTCCTGCTCCTTCTTCTCCTCCAGCTCCTTCTCCTCCTCCTGCTCCTTCTCCACCTCCTCTTCATTCTCCAACTCGTGCTCCTTCTCCACTTTTGCTCAACCTCCTCCTCCTGCTCCTTCTCCACTTCATGCTCCTTCTCCCGCTCCTGCTCCTACTCCCGCTTCTGCTCCTTCTCCCGCTCCTGCTCCGTCTCCTCTTGCTGCTACTTCTCCTCCTGCTGCTTCTTCTGCTCCTGCTGTTACTTCTTCACGTCTTTCTCCTGCTCCTTCTCCACCTCCTGCTCCATGTCTCCCTCCTGCTCCTTGTCCAGCTCCTGCTCCTTTTCCACCTCCTGAACCTTCTCCGCCTCCTGCTCCTTCTCCACATATTGCTTCTTTTCCACCTCCTGTTCCTTCTCTTCCTCCTGCTCCTTCTCCACCTCCTGCTCCTTCTTCTCCTCCAGCTCCTTCTCCTCCTCCTGCTCCTTCTCCACCTCCTCTTCATTCTCCAACTCGTGCTCCTTCTCCACTTTTGCTCAACCTCCTCCTCCTGCTCCTTCTCCACTTCATGCTCCTTCTCCCGCTCCTACTCCTACTCCCGCTTCTGCTCCTTCTCCCGCTCCTGCTCCGTCTCCTCTTGCTGCTACTTCTCCTCCTGCTGCTTCTTCTGATCCTGCTGTTACTTCTTCACGTCTTTCTCCTGCTCCTTCTCCACCTCCTGCTCCATGTCTCCCTCCTGCTCCTTGTCCAGCTACTGCTCCTTTTCCACCTCCTGCACCTTCTCCGCCTCCTGCTCCTTCTCCACATATTGCTTCTTTTCCACCTCCTGTTCCTTCTCTTCCTCCTGCTCCTTCTCCACCTCCTTCTCCTCTTCCACCTCCTTCTCCTCCTCCTGCTACTTCTTCTTCTCCTACTCCTGCTCCTCCTCCTGCTCTTTCTCCTCCTCCTGCTCCTTCTCCTCCTCCTGCTTCTTCTCCACCTCCTGTTCCTTCTCCTCCTCCTGATCCTTCTCCACGTCCTTCTCCTCCTCCATCTACTTCTCCTCCTCCTTCTCCTTGTCCACCTCCTGCTCCTTATCTACCTCCTGCTCCTTGTCCACCTCCGGCTCATTGTCCACCTCCTGCTCCGTGTCCACCTCCTGATCCTTGTCCACCTCCTGCTCATTGTACACCTCCTGCTCCTTGTCCACCTAGTGCTCCATCTCGCCCTCCTGCTCCATCTCGTCCTCCAGCTCCTTCTCGCCCTCCTGCTCCTTCTCGCCCTCCTGCTCCTTCTCGCCCTCCTGCTCCTTCTCGCCCTCCTGCTCCTTCTCCACCTCCTGCTCCTTCTCCACCTCCTGCTCCCTCTTCTCCTCCTGCTCCTCCTCCTGCTTCTTCTGCAAATCCTTCTCATACTCGCCCTCCTGGTCCTTTTCCGCCACCTGCTCGTTCTCCACCTGTTGCTTCTACTCCTCCTCCTGTTCCTTGTCCACCTCCTGCTCCTTCTCCTCCTCCTGCTCCTTCTCCTCCTCCTACTGCTTCTCCTCCTCCTGCTCCCTCTCCAACTCCTGCTCCTTCACCGCCTCCTGCTCCTTCTCCGCCTCCTGCTCCTTGTCCACCTCCTGCTCCTTGTCCACCTCCTGCTCCTTGTCCATCTCCTGCTCCTTTTCCACATCCTGCTCCTTCTCCTCCTCCTGCTCATTCTCCACCTCCTGCTCCTTCTCAACGTCTGGCTCCATCTCCTCCTCCTGTTCATTCTTCTCTTCGTGCTCCTTCTCCTTCTCCTGCTCCTTCTCCTCGTCCTGCTCCTTCTCTCCTCCTCCTGCGCCTTCTCTTCCTCTGCTCAACCTACTCCTCCTGCTCCTTCTTCTCTTCCTGCTCCTTCTCCGCCTCCTGCTACTCCTCCACCTCATGCTCCTCCACCACATTCAGCTCCACCTCCACCTTCTGCTGCTTCCCATCCACCTGCTCCAACTCAAATTTGTGCTCAACCTCCCCATCCTGCTCCTTCTCCCCCTCCTGCTCCTGCCTTGCCTGCTGCTCCTTCTCCCGTCTTGCTCCTTGACCCCCTCCTGCTCCTGCTCCTACTCTACCTCCTGCTCCTTCTCCGTCTCCTGCTCCTTCTCCTCGTCAAGCTCAACCTCTTCCGACTGCTCCTTCTCCACCTCCTGCTCCTTCTCCACCTCCTGCTCCTTCTCCACCTCCTGCTCCTTCTCTACCTCCTGCTCCTTCTCCACCTCCTGCTCCATCTCCACCTCCTGCTCCTTCTCCACCTCCTCCTACTTCTCCGCCTCCTGCTCCTTCTCCACCTCCTGCCCCTTCTCCACCTCCTGCTCCTTCTCCACCTCCTGCTCCTTCTCCACCTCCTGCTCCTTCTCCACCTCCTGCTCCTTCTCCACCTCCTGCTCCTTCTCCACCTCCTACTCCTTCTCCACCTCCTGCTGCATCTCCACCTCCTGCTCCTTCTCCACCTCCTGCTGCATCTCCACCTCCTCCTGCTTCTTCTCCAACTCCTGATCAACCTCCTCCTCCTGCTCCTTCTCCTCCCCCTGCTCCAACTCCACCTCCTGCTACGTCTCCTCCTCCTGCTCCTTCTCCTCCTCCTGATCCTTCTGCTCCTCCTGATTCTTCTCCACCTCATGCTCCTTCTCCACTCCTGCTCATTCACAATCTCCTCTTCCTTCTTCTCCTCCTTCTCCTCCTCCTGCTCCTTCTCCACCTCCTCCTCCTTGTCTCAGTCCTGCTCCTTCTCCACCTCCTGCTCATTCTCCACCTGCTGTTCCTTCTCCACCTCCTGCTCCTTCTCCTCTTCTTGCTCCATCTCCTCCTCCTGCTCCTTCTCCTCCCCCTGCTCCATCTCCACCACCTGCTCCTTCTCCTCCTCCTGCTCCGATTCCTCCTCCTGCTTCTTCTTCTCCTGCTCCATCTCCACCTTCTGCTCCTTCGCCACCTCCTGCTCAACCTCCTACTCCTGCTGCTTGTCCCCCTCCTGCTCCTTGTCCACCTCCTGCGCATTCTCGCCCTCCTGCTGCATGTCGCCCACCTGCTGCTTCTCGATCTCCTGCTCCTTCTCGCCCTCCTGCTCCTTCTCGCCCTCCTGCTCCTTCTCCACCTCCTGCTCCTTCTCCACCTCCTGCTCCTTCTCTACCTCCTGCTCCTTCTCCACCTCCTGCTCCATCTCCACCTCCTGCTCCTTCTCCACCTCCTCCTACTTCTCCGCCTCCTGCTCCTTCTCCAGCTCCTGCCCCTTCTCCACCTCCTGCTCCTTCTCCACCTCCTGCTCCTTCTCCACCTCCTGCTCCTTCTCCACCTCCTGCTCCTTCTCCAACTCCTGCTCCTTCTCCACCTCCTGCTCCTTCTCCACCTCCTGCTGCATCTCCACCTCCTGCTCCTTCTCCACCTCCTGCTGCATCTCCACCTCCTCCTGCTTCTTCTCCAACTCCTGATCAACCTCCTCCTCCTGCTCCTTCTCCTCCCCCTGCTCCAACTCCACCTCCTGCTACGTCTCCTCCTCCTGCTCCTTCTCCTCCTCCTGATCCTTCTCGCCCTCCTGCTCCTTCTCCACCTCCTGCTCCTTCTCCACTCCTGCTCATTCACCACCTCCTGCTCCTTCTTCTCCTCCTTCTCTTCCTCCTGCTCCTTCTCCACATCCTGCTGCTTGTCTCCCTCCTCCTCCTTCTCTCCTTCCTTCTCCTTCTCCACCTCCTGCTCGTTCTCATTCTCCTGCTCCTCCTCCTCATCTTGCGCCTTCTCCTTCTCCTACCTCTTCTCCTCCTCCTGCTTCTACTCCTCCTCCTGCTCCTTTATTCTTCTGCTGCTCCTCCTCCAATCCTGCTCCATCTCCACCTCCTGCTACTTCTCCTCCTCCTGCTCCTTCTCCTCCTCCTGATCCGTCTCCTCCTCCTGCTCCTTCTCCTCCTCCTGATCCTTCTCCTCCTCCTGCTCCTTCTTCTGCTCCTGCTCCTGCTCATCCTCCTGCTTCTTCTCCAACTTATTCTACTACTCACCCTCCTGGTCCTTCGTTGCCTCCTGCTCCTTCTCAACCGATTGCTTCTTCTCCACCTCCTGTTCCTTCTCCTCCTCCTCCTTCTCCACCTCCTTCTCCTCCTCCACCTCCTTCTCCTCCTCCTGCTCCTTGTCCATCTCCTGCTCCTTCTCCTCATCTTGCGCCTTCTCCACCTCTTGCTCCTTCTCCTCCTCCTGCTCCCTCTCCAACTCCTTCTCCTTCACCGCCTCCTGCTCCTTCTCCGCCTCCTGCTCCTTGTCCACCTCCTGCTCCTTGTCCACCTCCTGCTCCTTGTCCATCTCCTGCTCCTTTTCCACATCCTGCTCCTTCTCCTCCTCCTGCTCATTCTCCACCTCCTGCTCCTTCTCAACGTCTGGCTCCATCTCCTCCTCCTGTTCATTCTTCTCTTCGTGCTCCTTCTCCTTCTCCTGCTCCTTCTCCTCGTCCTGCTCCTTCTCTCCTCCTCCTGCGCCTTCTCTTCCTCTGCTCAACCTACTCCTCCTGCTCCTTCTTCTCTTCCTGCTCCTTCTCCGCCTCCTGCTACTCCTCCACCTCATGCTCCTCCACCACATTCAGCTCCACCTCCACCTTCTGCTGCTTCCCATCCACCTGCTCCAACTCAAATTTGTGCTCAACCTCCCCATCCTGCTCCTTCTCCCCCTCCTGCTCCTGCCTTGCCTGCTGCTCCTTCTCCCGTCTTGCTCCTTGACCCCCTCCTGCTCCTGCTCCTACTCTACCTCCTGCTCCTTCTCCGTCTCCTGCTCCTTCTCCTCGTCAAGCTCAACCTCTTCCGACTGCTCCTTCTCCACCTCCTGCTCCTTCTCCACCTCCTGCTCCTTCTCCACCTCCTGCTCCTTCTCTACCTCCTGCTCCTTCTCCACCTCCTGCTCCATCTCCACCTCCTGCTCCTTCTCCACCTCCTCCTACTTCTCCGCCTCCTGCTCCTTCTCCACCTCCTGCCCCTTCTCCACCTCCTGCTCCTTCTCCACCTCCTGCTCCTTCTCCACCTCCTGCTCCTTCTCCACCTCCTGCTCCTTCTCCACCTCCTGCTCCTTCTCCACCTCCTACTCCTTCTCCACCTCCTGCTGCATCTCCACCTCCTGCTCCTTCTCCACCTCCTGCTGCATCTCCACCTCCTCCTGCTTCTTCTCCAACTCCTGATCAACCTCCTCCTCCTGCTCCTTCTCCTCCCCCTGCTCCAACTCCACCTCCTGCTACGTCTCCTCCTCCTGCTCCTTCTCCTCCTCCTGATCCTTCTGCTCCTCCTGATTCTTCTCCACCTCATGCTCCTTCTCCACTCCTGCTCATTCACAATCTCCTCTTCCTTCTTCTCCTCCTTCTCCTCCTCCTGCTCCTTCTCCACCTCCTCCTCCTTGTCTCAGTCCTGCTCCTTCTCCACCTCCTGCTCATTCTCCACCTGCTGTTCCTTCTCCACCTCCTGCTCCTTCTCCTCTTCTTGCTCCATCTCCTCCTCCTGCTCCTTCTCCTCCCCCTGCTCCATCTCCACCACCTGCTCCTTCTCCTCCTCCTGCTCCGATTCCTCCTCCTGCTTCTTCTTCTCCTGCTCCATCTCCACCTTCTGCTCCTTCGCCACCTCCTGCTCAACCTCCTACTCCTGCTGCTTGTCCCCCTCCTGCTCCTTGTCCACCTCCTGCGCATTCTCGCCCTCCTGCTGCATGTCGCCCACCTGCTGCTTCTCGATCTCCTGCTCCTTCTCGCCCTCCTGCTCCTTCTCGCCCTCCTGCTCCTTCTCCACCTCCTGCTCCTTCTCCACCTCCTGCTCCTTCTCTACCTCCTGCTCCTTCTCCACCTCCTGCTCCATCTCCACCTCCTGCTCCTTCTCCACCTCCTCCTACTTCTCCGCCTCCTGCTCCTTCTCCAGCTCCTGCCCCTTCTCCACCTCCTGCTCCTTCTCCACCTCCTGCTCCTTCTCCACCTCCTGCTCCTTCTCCACCTCCTGCTCCTTCTCCACCTCCTGCTCCTTCTCCACCTCCTGCTCCTTCTCCACCTCCTGCTGCATCTCCACCTCCTGCTCCTTCTCCACCTCCTGCTGCATCTCCACCTCCTCCTGCTTCTTCTCCAACTCCTGATCAACCTCCTCCTCCTGCTCCTTCTCCTCCCCCTGCTCCAACTCCACCTCCTGCTACGTCTCCTCCTCCTGCTCCTTCTCCTCCTCCTGATCCTTCTCGCCCTCCTGCTCCTTCTCCACCTCCTGCTCCTTCTCCACTCCTGCTCATTCACCACCTCCTGCTCCTTCTTCTCCTCCTTCTCTTCCTCCTGCTCCTTCTCCACATCCTGCTGCTTGTCTCCCTCCTCCTCCTTCTCTCCTTCCTTCTCCTTCTCCACCTCCTGCTCGTTCTCATTCTCCTGCTCCTCCTCCTCATCTTGCGCCTTCTCCTTCTCCTACCTCTTCTCCTCCTCCTGCTTCTACTCCTCCTCCTGCTCCTTTATTCTTCTGCTGCTCCTCCTCCAATCCTGCTCCATCTCCACCTCCTGCTACTTCTCCTCCTCCTGCTCCTTCTCCTCCTCCTGATCCGTCTCCTCCTCCTGCTCCTTCTCCTCCTCCTGATCCTTCTCCTCCTCCTGCTCCTTCTTCTGCTCCTGCTCCTGCTCATCCTCCTGCTTCTTCTCCAACTTATTCTACTACTCACCCTCCTGGTCCTTCGTTGCCTCCTGCTCCTTCTCAACCGATTGCTTCTTCTCCACCTCCTGTTCCTTCTCCTCCTCCTCCTTCTCCACCTCCTTCTCCTCCTCCACCTCCTTCTCCTCCTCCTGCTCCTTGTCCATCTCCTGCTCCTTCTCCTCATCTTGCGCCTTCTCCACCTCTTGCTCCTTCTCCTCCTCCTGCTCCTACTCCTCCTCCTGCTCCTTCTTCTTCTCCTGCTCCTTCTCCACTCCAGCTCCATCTCCACCTCCTGCTCCTTCTCCTCCTCCTGCTCCTTCTTCTTCTCCTGCTCCTTCTCCACTCCTGCTCCATCTCCACCTCCTGCTCCTTCTCCTCCTCCTGCTCCTGCTCCTCCTCCTGCTCTTTCTCCACCTCCTGCTCCTTGTCTCCCTCCTGCTCCTTCTTCACCTCCTGCTCCTTCTTCACCTCCTGCTCCTTCTCCACCTCATGCTCCTTCTCCACCTCATGCTCCTTCTCCACCTCATGCTCCTTCTCCACCTCCTGCTCCTTCTCCACCTTATGCTCATTCTCCTACTCCTGTTCCGACTCCTCCTCCCGTTCCTTCTTCTTCTCCTGCTCCTTCTCCACTCCTACTCCATCGCCACCTCCTGATCCTTCTCCTCCTCCTGCTACTTCTCCTCCTCCTGCTCCTTCTCCTCCTCCTGCGCCATCTCCACATCCTGCTCGTTCTCCTTCTCCTGCACCTCCTCCTCCTCCTGCTCCTTCTACTCCGCCTGCTCCTTCTTCTCCTCCTGCTCCTCCTCAATTCCTGCTCCATCTCCAGATCCTGCTCCTTCTCCTCCTCCTCCGCCTCCTGCTCCATCAACTCCTCCTGCTCCCCATCCTGCTCTTTCTCCACCTCCTGCTCCTCCTCCCCTTCTGCTCCTTCTCCCCCTCCTGCTCCTCCTCCCATTCTGCTCCTTCCCCACCTCCTGCTCAATCTCCTGCTCCATCTTGTTCTCAACCCCTGCGCCTTCTGTACCTCCTCATCATTCTCCACCTCCTGCTTCTTCTCCACTTTTGCTCAATCTCCACTTCATGCTCCTTCTCCCGCTTCAGATCCTTCTCCCGCTTCTGCTCCTTCTCCTTCTGCTGCAACTTCTCCAGCTCCTTCTCCTGCTCCTTCTCCACGTCCTGCTCCTTCTCCACCTCCTGCTCCTTCTCCTCATCTTGCGCCTTCTTCACCTACTGCTCCTTCTCCTCCTCCTGCTCCTTCTCCTCCTCCTGCTCCTTCTCCTCCTCCTGCTCCTTCTGCAGCTCCTGCCGCTTCTCATCCTCCTGCTCCTCCTCCTCATCTTGCGCCTTCTCCTTCTCCCCCTCCTTCTCCTCCCCCTGCTCCTTCTCCACGTCCTGCTCCTTCTCCACCTCCTGCTCCTTCTCCACCTGCTGCTCATCCTCCACCTTCTCCTTTTCCTCCTCCTCCTGCTCCTTCAGCTCCTCCAGCTCACCCTCCTCCTCTTGCTCACACTCCTGCTGCTGCTCCTTCTCCACATACTGCTCCTTCCCCACCTCTTGCTCCATCTCCTCCTCCTTCTTGTTCACCACCCCTGCTCCTTCTCTACCTACTTATCATTCTCCACCTCCTGCTCCTTCTCCTCTTCATGCTCCTTCTCCCGCTCCTGCTCCTACTCCCGCTTCTGCTCCTTCTCACGCTGCTGCTCCTTCTCCCGCTTCAGCTCCTTCTCCCGCTTCTGCTCCTTCTCCACCTCCTGCTCCTTCTCCTCATCTTGCGCCTTCTCCACCTCTTGCTCCTTCTCCTCCTCCTGCTCCTACTCCTCCTCCTGCTCCTTCTTCTTCTCCTGCTCCTTCTCCACTCCAGCTCCATCTCCACCTCCTGCTCCTTCTCCTCCTCCTGCTCCTTCTTCTTCTCCTGCTCCTTCTCCACTCCTGCTCCATCTCCACCTCCTGCTCCTTCTCCTCCTCCTGCTCCTTCTCCTCCTTCTGCTCTTTCTCCACCTCCTGCTCCTTGTCTCCCTCCTGCTCCTTCTTCACCTCCTGCTCCTTCTTCACCTCCTGCTCCTTCTCCACCTCATGCTCCTTCTCCACCTCATGCTCCTTCTCCACCTCATGCTCCTTCTCCACCTCTTGCTCCTTCTCCACCTTCTGCTCATTCTCCTACTCCTGTTCCGACTCCGCCTCCCGTTCCTTCTTCTTCTCCTGCTCCTTCTCCACTCCTGCTCCATCGCCACCTCCTGATCCTTCTCCTCCTCCTGCTACTTCTCCTGCTACTTCTCCTCCTCCTGCTCCTTCTCCTCCTCCTGCTCCATCTCCAGATCCTGCTCCTTCTCCTCCTCCTCCGCCTCCTGCTCCATCAACTCCTCCTGCTCCCCATTCTGCTCTTTCTCCACCTCCTGCTCCTCCTCCCCTTCTGCTCCTTCTCCCCCTCCTGCTCCTCCTCCCATTCTGCTCCTTCCCCACCTCCTGCTCAATCTCCTGCTCCATCTTGTTCTCAACCCCTGCGCCTTCTGTACCTCCTCATCATTCTCCACCTCCTGCTTCTTCTCCACTTTTGCTCAATCTCCACTTCATGCTCCTTTTCCCGCTTCAGATCCTTCTCCCGCTTCTGCTCCTTCTCCTTCTGCTGCAACTTCTCCAGCTCCTTCTCCTGCTCATTCTCCACGTCCTGCTCCTGCTCCACCTCCTGCTCCTTCTCCTCATCTTGCGTTTCTTCACCTACTGCTCCTTCTCCTCCTCCTGCTCCGTCTCCTCCTCCTGCTCCTTCTCCTCCTCCTGCTCCTTCTGCAGCTCTTGCCGCTTCTCATCCTCCTGCTCCTTCTCCTCCTCCTGCTCCGTCACCTTCTCCCCCTCCTTCTCCTCCCCCTGCTCCTTCTCCACGTCCTGCTCCTTCTCCACCTCCCGCTCCTTCTCCACCTGCTGCTCATCCTCCACCTTCTCCTTTTCCTCCTCCTCCTGCTCCTTCAGCTCCTCCAGCTCACCCTCCTCCTCTTGCTCACCCTCCTGCTGCTGCTCCTTCTCCACATACTGCTCCTTCCCCACCTCTTGCTCCATCTCCTCCTCCTTCTTGTTCACCACCCCTGCTCCTTCTCTACCTACTTATCATTCTCCACCTCCTGCTCCTTCTCCTCTTCATGCTCCTTCTCCCGCTCCTGCTCCTACTCCCGCTTCTGCTCCTTCTCACGCTGCTGCTCCTTCTCCCGCTTCAGCTCCTTCTCCCGCTTCTGCTCCTTCTCCACCTCCTGCTCCTTCTTCACTCCTGCTCATTCACCACCTCCTGCTCCTCCTTCTCTTCCTTCTTCTCCTCCTGCTCTTTCTCCACCACCTGCTCCTTATCTCGCTCCTGCTCCTTCTTCTTCTCCTGCTCCTTCTTCTTCTCCTGCTCCTTCTCCACTCCAGCCCCATCTCCACCTCCTGCTCCTTCTCCTCCTCCTGCTCCTTCTCCTCCTCCTGCTCCTTCTCCTTCCCGTGCTCCATCTCATCCTCCTGCTCCTTCTCATCCCCCTCCTCCTGCTCCTTCTCCACCTCCTGCTCAACCTCCATCTCCTGCTCCATCTCCTCCTCCTTCTCCTTCTACTCCTCCTGCTCCTTCTCCTCCTCCTGCTGCTTCTCCACCTACTGCTCCTTCTCCACCTCCTCCTCCTACTCCACTTCCTGCTCCTTCTCAGCCACCTCCTCCTGCTCATTCTCTACCTCCTGCTCAACCTCCACCAACTGCTCCTTCTACAGCTGCTCCTCCTGCTCCTTCTTCTCCTCCTGCTCAACCTCCTCCTCTTGCTTCTTCTCCAATTCCTTCCACTACTCCCCCCCTGGTCCTTCTCTGCCTCCTGCTCCGTCTCACCCTCCTGCTCCTTCTCATCCCCCTCCTCCTGCTCCTGCTCCTTCTCCACCTCCTGCTCAACTTCCATCTCCTGCTCCTTCTCCTCCTCCTGCTCCTTCTCCTCCTCCTGCTCCGTCTCCTCCTTCTGCTCCTTCTCCACCTCTTGCTCATTCTCCTCTTCTTGCTCCATCTCCACCTCCTGCTCCTTCTCCTCCTCCAGCTCCTTCTCCACCTCCTGCTCCTTGTCCACCTCCTGCTCAACCTCCACCAACTGATCCTTCTACACCTGCACCTCCTGCTCCTTTTTCTCCTCCTACTCAATCTCCTCCTCCTGCTTCTTCTCCAACTCCTTCTCCTACTCCCCCTCCTGGTCCTTCTCCTACTCCTGCTCCTTCTGCTCCTCCTGCTCCTTCTCCACCTCCTCATCATTCTCCACTTTTGCTCAACCTCCTCCTCCTGCTCCTTCTCCATTTCATGCTCCTGCTCCCGCTCCTGCTCCTACTCCCGCTTCTGCTCCTTCTCCTGCTCCTGCTTCGTCTCCTCTTTGCTGCGATTTCTCCTCCTGCTGCTTCTACTGCTCCTGCTGCTACTTCTTCACCTCTTCCTCCTGCTCCTTCTCCACCTCCTGCTCCTTCTCCACTCCTGCTCATTCACCACCTCCTGCTCCTTCTTCACCTCCTTCTCCTCCACCTGCTCCTTCTCGCCCTCCTGCTCCATTTCGCCCTCCTGCTCCTTCTCGACCTCCTGCTCCTTTTACACCTCCTGCTCCTGCTCCTCGTCCTGCTCCTCGTCCTGCTCCTCGTCCTGCTCCTCCTCCTGCTCCTCCTCCTTCTCTTTCTCCTCCTCCTGCTCCTTTTCCACCTCCTGCACCTTCTCCGCCTCCTGCTCCTCCTCCTTCTCCTCCACCTGCTCCTTCTCCGCCTGCTGCTCCTTCTCCACCTATTGCTTCTTTTCCACCTCCTGTTCCTCCTCCACCTTCTTCTCCTCCTCCTGCTACTTCTTCTTCTCCTGCTCCTTTCTCCACCTCCTGTTCCTTCTCCTCCTCCTGATCCTTCTCCACGTCCTTCTCTTCCTCCATCTCCATCTCCTCCTCCTGCTCCTTCTCCTCCACCTGCTCCTTCTCCTCCTCCTGCTCCTTCTCCTCCTCCTGTTTGTTCTCCACCTCCTTCTCCTCCTCCACCTCCTTCTCCTCCTCCTTCTTCGCTCCGGATCCATCTCCACCTCCTGCTCCTTCTTCTCCTCCAGCTCCTTCTCCTCCTCCTGCTCCTTCTCCACCTCCTCTTCATTCTCCAACTCGTGCTCCTTCTCCACTTTTGCTCAACCTCCTCCTCCTGCTCCTTCTCCATTTCATGCTCCTGCTCCCGCTCTTGCTTCTACTCCCGCTTCTGCTCCTTCTCCTGCTCCTGCTCCGTCTCCTCTTTGCTGCGACTTCTCCTCCTGCTGATTCTTCTGCTCCTGCTGCTACTTCTTCACCTCTTCCTCCTGCTCCTTCTCCACCTCCTGCTCCTTCTCCACTCCTGCTCATTCACCACCTCCTGCTCCTTCTTCACCTCCTTCTCCTCCACCTGCTCCTTCTCGCCCTCCTGCTCCATTTCGCCCTCCTGCTCCTTCTCGACCTCCTGCTCCTTTTACACCTCCTGCTCCTGCTCCTCGTCCTGCTCCTCGTCCTGCTCCTCGTCCTGCTCCTCGTCCTGCTCCTCCTCCTTCTCCTTCTCCTCCTCCTGCTCCTTTTCCACCTCCTGCACCTTCTCCGCCTCCTGCTCCTCCTCCTTCTCCTCCACCTGCTCCTTCTCCACCTGCTGCTCCTTCTCCACCTATTGCTTCTTTTCCACCTCCTGTTCCTCCTCCACCTTCTTCTCCTCCTGCTGCTACTTCTTCTTCTCCTGCTCCTTTCTCCACCTCCTGTTCCTTCTCCTCCTCCTGATCCTTCTCCACGTCCTTCTACTCCTCCATCTCCATCTCCTCCTCCTGCTCCTTCTCCTCCTCCTGCTCCTTCTCCTCCTCCTGCTCCTTCTCCTCCTCCTGTTTGTTCTCCACCTCCTTCTCCTCCTCCACCTCCTTCTCCTCCTCCTTCTCCGCTCCGGCTCCATCTCCACATCCTGCTCCTTCTTCTCCTCCAGCTCCTTCTCCTCCACCTGCTCCTTCTCCACCTCCTCTTCATTCTCCAACTCGTGCTCCTTCTCCATTTTTGCTCAACCTCCTCCTCCTGCTCCTTCTCCACTTGATGCTCCTTCTCCCGCTCCTGCTCCTACTCCCGCTTCTGCTCCTTCTCCCGCTCCTGCTCCGTCTCCTCTTGCTGCTACTTCTCCTCCTGCTGCTTCTTCTGCTCCTGCTGTTACTTCTTCACGTCTTTCTCCTGCTCCTTCTCCACCTCCTGCTCCATGTCTCCCTCCTGCTCCTTGTCCAGCTACTGCTCCTTTTCCACCTCCTGCACCTTCTCCGCCTCCTGCTCCTTCTCCACATATTGCTTCTTTTCCACCTCCTGTTCCTTCTCTTCCTCCTGCTCCTTCTCCACCTCCTTCTCCTCCTCCACCTCCTTCTCCTCCTCCTGCTACTTCTTCTTCTCCTACTCCTTCTCCTCCTCCTGCTCTTTCTCCTCCTCCTGCTCCTTCTCCTCCTCCTGCTTCTTCTCGACCTCCTGTTCCTTCTCCTACTCCTGATCCTTCCCCACGTCCTTCTCCTCCTCCATCTACTTCTCCTCCTCCTGCTCCTTGTCCACCTCCTGCTCCTTGTCCACCTCCTGCTCCTTGTCCACCTCCGGCTCAATGTCCACCTCCTGCTCATTGTCCACCTCCTCCTCCGTGTCCACCTCCTGATCCTTGTCCACCTCCTGCTCATTGTAAACCTCCTGCTCCTTGTCCACCTAGTGCTCCATCTCGCCCTCCTGCTCCATCTCGTCCTCCAGCTCCTTCTCGCCCTCCTGCTCCTTCTCGCCCTCCTGCTCCTTCTCGCCCTCCTGCTCCTTCTCGCCCTCCTGCTCCTTCTCGCCCTCCTGCTCCTTCTCCACCTCCTGCTCCTTCTCCACCTCCTGCTCCTTCTCCACCTCCTGCTCCCTCTTCTCCTCCTGCTCCTGCTCCTCCTCCTGCTTCTTCTGCAAATCCTTCTCATACTCGCCCTCCTGATCCTTTTCCGCCACCTGCTCGTTCTCCACCTGTTGCTTCTTCTCCTCCTCCTGTTCCTTTTCCACCTCCTGCTCCTTCTCCTCCTGCTGCTCCTTCTCCTCCTCCTACTCCTTCTCCTCCTCCTGCTCCCTCTCCAACTCCTGCTCCTTCTCCGCCTCCTGCTCCTTCTCCGACTCCTGCTCCTTGTCCACCTCCTGCTCCTTGTCCACCTCCTGCTCCTTGTCCATCTCCTGCTCCTTTTCCACCTCCTGCTCCTTCTCCTCCTCCTGCTCATTCTCCACCTCCTGCTCCTTATTCTCCTCCTGCTCCTGCTCCTCCTCCTGCTTCTTCTCCAACTCCTTCTCCTACTCGCCCTCCTGGTCCTTTTCAGCCACCTGCTCGTTCTCCACCTGTTGCTTCTTCTGCTCCTCCTGCTCCTTGTCCACCTCCTGCTCGTTGTCCACCTCCTGCTCCTTCTCCACCTACAGCTCCTTCTCCACTCCTGCTCATTCACCACCTCCTGCTCCTTCTTCTCCTCCTTCTCCTTCTCCTCCTCCTGCTCCTTCTCTACCTCCATCTCTTTGACTCCCTCCTGCTCCTTATCTCCCTCCTGCTCCTTTTCCACCTCCTGCTGCTACGCCCCCTGCTGGTCCTTCTCCGCCTCCTGCTTCTTCTCCACCTATTGCTTCTTTTCCACCTCCTGTTCCTTCTCTTCCTCCTGCTCCTTCTCCACCTCCTCCTCCTCCTCCACCTCCTTCTCCTCCTCCTGCTCCTTCTTCTTCTCCTGCTCCTTCTCCTCCTCCTGCTCCTTCTCCACCTCCTGCTCCTTGTCCACCTCCTGCTCCTTGTCCAACTCCTGCTCTTTGACCACCTCCTGCTCCTTCTTCTCCTCCTTCTCCTCCTCCTGCTCCTGCTCCACCTCCTGCTCTTTGATTCCCTCCTGATCCTTGTCTCCATTCTGCTCCTTCTCCACCTCCTGCTCCTTCTCCACCTCCTGCTCCATCTCCAACTCCTGCTCCTTCTCTTTCTCCTGATCCTTCCCCACCTCCTTCTCATTGTCCACCTCCTGCTCTGTGTCCATCTCCTGATCCTTGTCCACCTCCTGCACCTTGTGCACCTCCTGCTCCTTGTCCACCTCGTGCTCCTTCTCGCCATCCTGCTCCTTCTCGTCCTCCAGCTCCTTCACGCCCTCCTGCTCCTTCCTGCCCTCCTGCTCATTGTCCACCTCCTGCTCCTTCTCCATTTCTGCTCATTCACCACCTCCTGCTCCATCTTCTCCTCCTTCTCCTCCTCCTGCTCCTTCTCCACCTCCTCCTCCTTCTCCACCTCCTGCTCTTTTCTCCCTCCTGCTCCTTCTCCACCTCCTGCTCCTTCTTGACCTCCTCCTCCTTCTCCACCTCCTGCTCCTTCTCGACCTCCTCCTCCTTCTCTTTCTCCTGTTCCTTCTTCTTCTCCTGCTCCTTCTCCACTCCTGCTCCTTCTCCTCCTCCTGCTCCTTTTCATTCTCCTGCTCCTTCTCCGGCTCCTGCTCCTCCTCCTGCTGCTTGGACATCTCCTGCGCCTTGTCCACTCCTCCTCCTGCTCCTTCTCCACCTCCTGCTCCTTCTCCACCTCCTGCTCCCTCTTCTCCTCCTGCTCCTGCTCCTCCTCCTGCTTCTTCTGCAAATCCTTCTCATACTCGCCCTCCTGATCCTTTTCCGCCACCTGCTCGTTCTCCACCTGTTGCTTCTTCTCCTCCTCCTGTTCCTTTTCCACCTCCTGCTCTTTCTCCTCCTCCTGCTCCTTCTCCTCCTCCTACTCCTTCTCCTCCTCCTGCTCCCTCTCCAACTCCTGCTCCTTCTCCGCCTCCTGCTCCTTCTCCGCCTCCTGCTCCTTCTCCTTCTCCTCCTCCTTCTCCTTCTCCTCCTCCTGCTCCTTTTCCACCTCCTGCTCCTTCTCCGCCTCCTGCTCCTCCTCCTTCTCCCCCTCCTGCTCCTTCTCTACATCCTGCTCCATGTCTCCCTCCTGCTCCTTCTCTACCGACTGCTCCTTTTCCACCTCCTGCACCTTCTCCGCCTCCTGCTCCTCCTCCTTCTCCTCCACCTGCTCCTTCTCCGCCTGCTGCTCCTTCTGCACCTATTGCTTCTTTTCCAACTCCTGTTCCTCCTCCACCTTCTTCTCCTCTTCCTGCTACTTCTTCTTAAGCTGCTCCTTCTCCTCCACCTGCTCCTTCTCCGCCTGCTGCTCCTTCTCCACCTATTGCTTCTTCTCCACCTCCTGCTCCTTCTCCTCCTCCTGCTCCTTCTCCTCCTTCTGTTCCTTCTTCTTCTCCTGCTCCTTCTCCACTCCTGCTCCTTCTCCTCCTCCTGCTCCTTTTCCTTCTCCTGCTCCTTCTCCGGCTCCTGCTCCTCCTCCTGCTCCTCCTCCTGCTGCTTGTACATCTCCTGCGCCTTGTCCACTCCTGCGCATTCTCGCCCTCCTGCTCCATCTGCCCTCCTGCTCCTTCTCGACCTCCTGCTCCTTTTCCACCTCCTGCTCCTTCTCCGCCTCCTGCTCCTCCTCCTGCTCCTCCTACTGCCCCTCCTCCTTCTCCTAATCCTCCTCCTGCTCCTTTTCCACCTCCAGTTCCTTCTCCGCCTCCTGCTCCTCCTCCTTCTCCTCCACCTGCTCCTTCTCCTCCTCCTGCTCCTTCTCCTCCTCCTGTTTGTTCTCCACCTCCTTCTCCTCCTCCTCCACCTCCTTCTCCTCCTCCTTCTTCGCTCCGGCTCCATCTCCACCTCCTGCTCCTTCTTCTCCTCCAGCTCCTTCTCCTCCTCCTGCTCCTTCTCCACCTCCTCTTCATTCTCCAACTCGTGCTCCTTCTCCACTTTTGCTCAACCTCCTCCTCCTGCTCCTTCTCCATTTCATGCTCCTGCTCCCGCTCTTGCTTCTACTCCCGCTTCTGCTCCTTCTCCTGCTCCTGCTCCGTCTCCTCTTTGCTGCGACTTCTCCTCCTGCTGCTTCTTCTCCTCCTGCTGCTACTTCTTCACCTCTTCCTCCTGCTCCTTCTCCACCTCCTGCTCCTTCTCCACTCCTGCTCATTCACCACCTCCTGCTCCTTCTTCACCTCCTTCTCCTCCACCTGCTCCTTCTCGCCCTCCTGCTCCATTTCGCCCTCCTGCTCCTTCTCGACCTCCTGCTCCTTTTACACCTCCTGCTCCTGCTCCTCGTCCTGCTCCTCGTCCTGCTCCTCGTCCTGCTCCTCCTCCTTCTCCTTCTCCTCCTCCTGCTCCTTTTCCACCTCCTGCACCTTCTCCGCCTCCTGCTCCTCCTCCTTCTCCTCCACCTGCTCCTTCTCCACCTGCTGCTCCTTCTCCACCTATTGCTTCTTTTCCACCTCCTGTTCCTCCTCCACGTTCTTCTCCTCCTCCTGCTACTTCTTCTTCTCCTGCTCCTTTCTCCACCTCCTGTTCCTTCTCCTCCTCCTGATCCTTCTCCACGTCCTTCTACTCCTCCATCTCCATCTCCTCCTCCTGCTCCTTCTCCTCCACCTGCTCCTTCTCCTCCTCCTGCTCCTTCTCCTCCTCCTGTTTGTTCTCCACCTCCTTCTCCTCCTCCACCTCCTTCTCCTCCTCCTTCTCCGCTCCGGCTCCATCTCCACATCCTGCTCCTTCTTCTCCTCCAGCTCCTTCTCCTCCATCTGCTCCTTCTCCACCTCCTCTTCATTCTCCAACTCGTGCTCCTTCTCCACTTTTGCTCAACCTCCTCCTCCTGCTCCTTCTCCACTTGATGCTCCTTCTCCCGCTCATGCTCCTACTCCCGCTTCTGCTCCTTCTCCCGCTCATGCTCCGTCTCCTCTTGCTGCTACTTCTCCTCGTGCTGCTTCTTCTGCTCCTGCTGTTACTTCTTCACGTCTTTCTCCTGCTCCTTCTCCACCTCCTGCTCCATGTCTCCCTCCTGCTCCTTGTCCAGCTACTGCTCCTTTTCCACCTCCTGCACCTTCTCCGCCTCCTGCTCCTTCTCCACATATTGCTTCTTTTCCACCTCCTGTTCCTTCTCTTCCTCCTGCTCCTTCTCCACCTCCTTCTCCTCCTCCACCTCCTTCTCCTCCTCCTGTTACTTCTTCTTCTCCTACTCCTTCTCCTCCTCCTGCTCTTTCTCCTCCTCCTGCTCCTTCTCCTCCTCCTGCTTCTTCTCGACCTCCTGTTCCTTCTCCTACTCCTGATCCTTCCCCACGTCCTTCTCCTCCTCCATCTACTTCTCCTCCTCCTGCTCCTTGTCCACCTCCTGCTCCTTGTCCACCTCCTGCTCCTTGTCCACCTCCGGCTCAATGTCCACCTCCTGCTCATTGTCCACCTCCTCCTCCGTGTCCACCTCCTGATCCTTGTCCACCTCCTGCTCATTGTAAACCTCCTGCTCCTTGTCCACCTAGTGCTCCATCTCGCCCTCCTGCTCCATCTCGTCCTCCAGCTCCTTCTCGCCCTCCTGCTCCTTCTCGCCCTCCTGCTCCTTCTCGCCCTCCTGCTCCTTCTCGCCCTCCTGCTCCTTCTCGCCCTCCTGCTCCTTCTCCACCTCCTGCTCCTTCTCCACCTCCTGCTCCTTCTCCACCTCCTGCTCCCTCTTCTCCTCCTGCTCCTGCTCCTCCTCCTGCTTCTTCTGCAAATCCTTCTCATACTCGCCCTCCTGATCCTTTTCCGCCACCTGCTCGTTCTCCACCTGTTGCTTCTTCTCCTCCTCCTGTTCCTTTTCCACCTCCTGCTCCTTCTCCTCCTCCTGCTCCTTCTCCTCCTCCTACTCCTTCTCCTCCTCCTGCTCCCTCTCCAACTCCTGCTCCTTCTCCGCCTCCTGCTCCTTCTCCGCCTCCTGCTCCTTGTCCACCTCCTGCTCCTTGTCCACCTCCTGCTCCTTGTCCATCTCCTGCTCCTTTTCCACCTCCTGCTCCTTCTCCTCCTCCTGCTCATTCTCCACCTCCTGCTCCTTATTCTCCTCCTGCTCCTGCTCCTCCTCCTGCTTCTTCTCCAACTCCTTCTCCTACTCGCCCTCCTGGTCCTTTTCAGCCACCTGCTCGTTCTCCACCTGTTGCTTCTTCTGCTCCTCCTGCTCCTTGTCCACCTCCTGCTCGTTGTCCACCTCCTGCTCCTTCTCCACCTACAGCTCCTTCTCCACTCCTGCTCATTCACCACCTCCTGCTCCTTCTTCTCCTCCTTCTCCTTCTCCTCCTCCTGCTCCTTCTCTACCTCCATCTCTTTGACTCCCTCCTGCTCCTTATCTCCCTCCTGCTCCTTTTCCACCTCCTGCTGCTACGCCCCCTGCTGGTCCTTCTCCGCCTCCTGCTTCTTCTCCACCTATTGCTTCTTTTCCACCTCCTGTTCCTTCTCTTCCTCCTGCTCCTTCTCCACCTCCTCCTCCTCCTCCACCTCCTTCTCCTCCTCCTGCTCCTTCTTCTTCTCCTGCTCCTTCTCCTCCTCCTGCTCCTTCTCCACCTCCTGCTCCTTGTCCACCTCCTGCTCCTTGTCCAACTCCTGCTCTTTGACCACCTCCTGCTCCTTCTTCTCCTCCTTCTCCTCCTCCTGCTCCTGCTCCACCTCCTGCTCTTTGATTCCCTCCTGATCCTTGTCTCCATTCTGCTCCTTCTCCACCTCCTGCTCCTTCTCCACCTCCTGCTCCATCTCCAACTCCTGCTCCTTCTCTTTCTCCTGATCCTTCCCCACCTCCTTCTCATTGTCCACCTCCTGCTCTGTGTCCATCTCCTGATCCTTGTCCACCTCCTGCACCTTGTGCACCTCCTGCTCCTTGTCCACCTCGTGCTCCTTCTCGCCATCCTGCTCCTTCTCGTCCTCCAGCTCCTTCACGCCCTCCTGCTCCTTCCTGCCCTCCTGCTCATTGTCCACCTCCTGCTCCTTCTCCATTTCTGCTCATTCACCACCTCCTGCTCCATCTTCTCCTCCTTCTCCTCCTCCTGCTCCTTCTCCACCTCCTGCTCCTTCTTGACCTCCTCCTCCTTCTCCACCTCCTGCTCCTTCTCGACCTCCTCCTCCTTCTCTTTCTCCTGTTCCTTCTTCTTCTCCTGCTCCTTCTCCACTCCTGCTCCTTCTCCTCCTCCTGCTCCTTTTCATTCTCCTGCTCCTTCTCCGGCTCCTGCTCCTCCTCCTGCTGCTTGTACATCTCCTGCGCCTTGTCCACTCCTGCGCCTTCTCGCCTTCCTGCTCCATCTCGCCCTCCTGCTCCTTCTCGACCTCCTGCTCCTTCTCGACCTCCTGCTCCTTTTCCTCCTCCTGCTCCTTTTCCTCCTCCTGCTCCTTCTCCTTCTCCTCCTCCTTCTCCTTCTCCTCCTCCTGCTCCTTTTCCACCTCCTGCTCCTTCTCCGCCTCCTGCTCCTCCTCCTTCTCCTCCTCCTGCTCCTTCTCTACATCCTGCTCCATGTCTCCCTCCTGCTCCTTCTCTACCGACTGCTCCTTTTCCACCTCCTGCACTTTCTCCGCCTCCTGCTCCTCCTCCTTCTCCTCCACCTGCTCCTTCTCCGCCTGCTGCTCCTTCTGCACCTATTGCTTCTTTTCCAACTCCTGTTCCTCCTCCACCTTCTTCTCCTCTTCCTGCTACTTCTTCTTAAGCTGCTCCTTCTCCTCCACCTGCTCCTTCTCCGCCTGCTGCTCCTTCTCCACCGATTGCTTCTTCTCCACCTCCTGCTCCTTCTCCTCCTCCTGCTCCTTCTCCTCCTTCTGTTCCTTCTTCTTCTCCTGCTCCTTCTCCACTCCTGCTCCTTCTCCTCCTCCTGCTCCTTTTCCTTCTCCTGCTCCTTCTCCGGCTCCTGCTCCTCCTCCTGCTCCTCCTCCTGCTGCTTGTACATCTCCTGCGCCTTGTCCACTCCTGCGCATTCTCGCCCTCCTGCTCCATCTGCCCTCCTGCTCCTTCTCGACCTCCTGCTCCTTTTCCACCTCCTGCTCCTTCTCCGCCTCCTGCTCCTCCTCCTGCTCCTCGTACTGCCCCTCCTCCTTCTCCTTCTCCTCCTCCTGCTCCTTTTCCACCTCCTGTTCCTTCTCCGCCTCCTGCTCCTCCTCCTTCTCCTCCACCTGCTCCTTCTCCACCTCCTGCTCCATGTCTCCCTCCTGCTCCTTCTCCACCTACTTCTCCTTTTCCACCTCCTGCACCTTCTCCGCCTCCTGCTCCTCCTCCTTCTCCTCCACCTGCTCCTTCTCCGCCTGCTCCTCCTTCTCCACCTATTGCTTCTTTTCCACCTCCTGTTCCTCCTCCACCACCTTCTCCTCCTCCTGCTACTTCTTCTTAAGCTGCTCCTTCTCCTCCACCTGCTGCTTCTCCGCCTGCTGCTCCTTCTCCACCTATTGCTTCTTCTCCACCTCCTGTTCTTTCTCCTCCTCCTGATCCTTCTCCACGTCCTTCTCCTCCTCCATCTCCATCTCCTCCTCCTGCTCCTTCTCCTCCTCCTGCTCCTTTTCCTCCTCCTGCTCCTTCTCCTCCTCCTGCTTCTTCTCCACCTCCTGTTTCTTCTCCACCTCCTTCTCCTCCTCCACCTCCTTCTCCTCCTCCTTCTCCACTCCGGCTCCATCTCCACCTCCTGCTCCTTCTTCTCCTCCAGTTCCTTCTCCTCCTCCTGCTAATTCTCCACTTTTGCTCAACCTCCTCCTCCTGCTCCTTCTCCACTTCATGCTCCTTCTCGACCTCCTGCTCCTTCTCGACCTCCTGCTCCTTTTCCTCCTCCTGCTCCTTTTCCTCCTCCTGCTCCTTCTCCTTCTCCTCCTCCTTCTCCTTCTCCTCCTCCTGCTCCTTTTCCACCTCCTGCTCCTTCTTCGCCTCCTGCTCCTCCTCCTTCTCCTCCTCCTGCTCCTTCTCTACCTCCTGCTCCATGTCTCCCTCCTGCTCCTTCTCTACCGACTGCTCCTTTTCCACCTCCTGCACCTTCTCCGCCTCCTGCTCCTCCTCCTTCTCCTCCACCTGCTCCTTCTCCGCCGGCTGCTCCTTCTCCACCTATTGCTTCTTTTCCACCTCCTGTTCCTCCTCAGCCTTCTTCTCCTCCTCCTGCTACTTCTTCTTAAGCTGCTCCTTCTCCTCCACGTGCTCCTTCTCCGCCTGCTGCTCCTTCTCCACCTATTGCTTCTTCTCCACCTCCTGCTCCTTCTGCTCCTCCTGCTCCTTCTCCTCCTTCTGTTCCTTCTTCTTCTCCTGCTCCTTCTCCACTCCTGCTCCTTCTCCTCCTCCTGCTCCTTTTCCTTCTCCTGCTCCTTCTCCGGCTCCTGCTCCTCCTCCTGCTCCTTCTCCTGCTGCTTGTACATCTCCTGCGCCTTGTCCACTCCTGCGCATTCTCGCCCTCCTGCTCCATCTGCCCTCCTGCTCCTTCTCGACCTCCTGCTCCTTTTCCACCTCCTGCTCCTTCTCCGCCTCCTGCTCCTCCTCCTGCTCGTCCTCCTGCCCCTCCTCCTTCTCCTTCTCCTCCTCCTGCTCCTTTTCCACCTCCTGTTCCTTCTCCGCCTCCTGCTCCTCCTCCTTCTCCTCCACCTGCTCCTTCTCCACCTCCTGCTCCATGTCTCCCTCCTGCTCCTCCTCCACCTACTGCTCCTTTTCCACCTCCTGCACCTTCTCCGCCACCTACTCCTCCTCCTTCTCCTCCACCTGCTCCTTCTCCGCCTGCTGATCCTTCTCCACCTATTGCTTCTTTTCCACCTCCTGTTCCTCCTCCACCACCTTCTCCTCCTCCTGCTACTTCTTCTTAAGCTGCTCCTTCTCCTCCACCTGCTCCTTCTCCGCCTGCTGCTCCTTCTCCACCTATTGCTTCTTCTCCACCTCCTGTTCCTTCTCCTCCTCCTGATCCTTCTCCACGTCCTTCTCCTCCTCCATCTCCATCTCCTCCTCCTGCTCCTTCTCCTCCTCCTGCTCCTTCTCCTCCTCCTGATCCTTCTCCTCCTCCTTCTCCACTCCGGCTCCATCTCCACCTCCTGCTCCTTCTTCTCCTCCAGCTCCTTCTCCTCCTCCTGCTCCTTCTCCACCTCCTCTTCATTCTCCAACTCGTGCTCCTTCTCCACTTTTGCTCAACCTCCTCCTCCTGCTCCTTCTCCACTTCATGCTCCTTCTCCCGCTCCTGCTCCTACTCCCGCTTCTGCTCCTTCTCCCGCTCCTGCTCCGTCTCCTCTTGCTGCTACTTCTCCTCCTGCTGCTTCATCTGCTCCTGCTGCTACTTCTTCACCTCTTTCTCCTGCTCCTTCTCCACCTCCTGCTCCATGTCTCCCTCCTGCTCCTTCTCCACCGACTGCTTCTTTTCCACCTCCTGTTCCTTCTCTTCCTCCTGCTCCTCCTCCACCTCCTTCTCCTCCTCCTGCTACTTCTTCTTCTCCTGCTCCTTCTCCTCCTCCTGCTCCTTCTCCTCCTCCTGCTCCTTCTCCTCCTACTGCTTCTTCTCCACCTCCTGTTCATTCTCCTCCTCCTGATCCTTCTCCACGTCCTTCTCCTTCTCCACCTCCTTCTCCTCCTCCTGCTCCTTCTTCTTCTCCTGCTCCTTCTCCACCTCCTGCTCCTTGTCCACCTCCTGCTCCTTGTCCAACTCCTGCTCCTTGACCACCTCCTGCTCCTTCTTCTCCTCCTTCTCCTCCTCATGCTCCTGCTCCACCTCCTGCTCTTTGATTCCCTCCTGATCCTTGTCTCCATTCTGCTCCTTCTCCACCTCCTGCTCCTTCTCCACCTCCTGCTCCATCTCCAACTCCTGCTCCTTCTCCTCTTCCTCCTTCTTCTCCACCTCCTGTTCATTCTCCTCCTCCTGATCCTTCTCCACGTCCTTCTCCTCCTCCATCTCCTTCTCCTCCTCCTGCTCCTTGTCCACCTCCTGCTCCTTATCTACCTCCTGCTCCTTGTCCACCTCCGGCTCCATGTCCACCTCCTCCTCATTGTACACCTCCTGCTCCTTGTCCACCTAGTGCTCCATCTCGCCCTCCGGCTCGATCTCTTCCTCCAGCTCCTTCTCGCCCTCCTGCTCCTTCTCGCCCTCCTGCTCCTTCTCGCCCTCCTGCTCCTTTTCCACCTCCTGCTCCTTCTGCACCACCTGCTCGTTCTCCACCTATGGCTTCTTCTCCTCCTCCTGTTCCTTGTCCACCTCCTGCTCCTTCTCCACCTCCTGCTCCTTCTCCACCTCCTGCTCCTTCTCCACCTTCTGATCCTTCTCGCCCTCTTGCTACTTCCTGCCCTCCTGCTCCTTCTCCACCTCCTGCTCCTTCTCGACTCCTGCTCATTCACCACCTCCTGCTCCTTCTTCTCCTCCTTCTCCTCTTCCTGCTCCTTCTCCACCTCCTGCTCTTTGACTCCCTCCTGCTCCTTTTCTCCCTTCTGCTCCTTTTCTCCCTTCTGCTCCTTCTCCACCTCCTGCTCCTTCTCCACCTCCTGCTCCATCTCCACCTCCTGCCCCTTCTCCTTCTCCTGCTCCTTCCCCACCTCCTTCTCATTGTCCACCTCCTGCTCTGTGTCCATCTCCTGATCCTTGTCCACCTCCTGCTCCTTGTGCACCTCCTGCTCCTTGTCCACCCAGT
This sequence comes from Heptranchias perlo, assembly GCF_035084215.1. Lineage (NCBI taxonomy): Eukaryota > Metazoa > Chordata > Chondrichthyes > Hexanchiformes > Hexanchidae > Heptranchias > Heptranchias perlo. Next base: position 36,910,891 of record NC_090354.1, on the reverse strand, counting down.
GCTCCTTCTCGCCTTCCTGCTCCTTCTCGTCCTCCAGCTCCTTCACGCCCCCCTGCTCCTTCCTGACCTCCTGCTCCTTGTCCACCTCCTGCTCCTTCTCCATTTCTGCTCATTCACCACCTCCTGCTCCTTCTTCTTCTCCTTCTGCACCTTCTCCACCTCCAGCTTCTTGTCTTCCTCCTGCTCCTTTTCTCCCTCCTGTTCCTTCTCCACCTCCTGCTCCTTCTCGACCTCCTACTCCTTCTCCACCTCCTGCTCCATCTCCTCATCTTGCGCCATCTCCACCTCCTGCTCCTTCTCCTCCTTCTGCTCCTTCTCCTCCTCCTACTCCTTCTCCAATTCCTGCTCCTTCTGCTCCTCCTCCTCCTCATCCTTGTCCTCCAGCTTCTTCTCCAACTCCTTCTCCTACTCCCCCTGCTGGTTCTTCTCCACCTCGTGCTTCTTCTCCACCTATTGCTTCTTTTCCACCTCCTGTTCCTTCTCTTCCTCCTGCTCCTTCTCCACTTCCTCCTCATCCACCTCCTTCTCCACCTCCTGCTGCTTCTTCTTCTCCTGCTCCTTATCCTCCACCTGCTCCATCTCCTCCTCCTGCTTCTTCTCCACCTCCTGTTCCTTCTCCTCCTCCTGATCCTACTCCACGTCCTTCTCCTCCTCCATCTCCTTCTCCTCCTCCTGCTCCTTGTCCACATCCGGCTCCATGTCGACCTCCTGCTCATTGTCCACCTCCTGCTCCGTGTCCACCTCCATCTCCTTCGACACCTCCTGCTCCTTGTCCACCTCCTGCTCATTGTACACCTCATGCTCCTTGTCCACCTAGTGCTCCTTCTCGCCCTCCTGCTCCTTCTCGCCCTCCTGCTCCTTCTCGCCCTCCTGCTCCTTCTTGCCCTCCTGCTCCTACTCACCCTCCTGCTCCTTCTCCACCTCCTGCTCCTTCTCGCCCTCCTGCTCCTTTTCCACCTCCTGCTCCTTCTGCACCACCTGCTCGTTCTCCACCTATGGCTTCTTCTCCTCCTCCTGTTCCTTGTCCACCTCCTGATCCTTCTCGCCCTCCTGCTACTTGCTGCCCTCCTGCTCCATCTCCACCTCCTGCCCCTTCTCCTTCTCCTGCTCCTTCCCCACCTCCTTCTCATTGTCCACCTCCTGCTCTGTGTCCATCTCCTGATCCTTGTCCACCTCCTGCTCCTTGTGCACCTCCTGCTCCTTGTCCACCCAGTGCTCCTTCTCGCCTTCCTGCTCCTTCTCGTCCTCCAGCTCCTTCACGCCCCCCTGCTCCTTCCTGACCTCCTGCTCCTTGTCCACCTCCTGCTCCTTCTCCATTTCTGCTCATTCACCACATCCTGCTCCTTCTTCTTCTCCTTCTGCTCCTTCTCCACCTCCAGCTTCTTGTCTTCCTCCTGCTCCTTTTCTCCCTCCTGTTCCTTCTCCACCTCCTGCTCCTTCTCGACCTCCTACTCCTTCTCCACCTCCTGCTCCATCTCCTCATCTTGCACCATCTCCACCTCCTGCTCCTTCTCCTCCTTCTGCTCCTTCTCCTCCTCCTACTCCTTCTCCAATTCCTGCTCCTTCTGCTCCTCCTCCTCCTCATCCTTGTCCTCCAGCTTCTTCTCCAACTCCTTCTCCTACTCCCCCTGCTGGTTCTTCTCCGCCTCGTGCTTCTTCTCCACCTATTGCTTCTTTTCCACCTCCTGTTCCTTCTCTTCCTCCTGCTCCTTCTCCACTTCCTCCTCCTCCTCCACCTCCTTCTCCACCTCCTGCTACTTCTTCTTCTCCTGCTCCTTCTCCTGCACCTGCTCCATCTCCTCCTCCTGCTTCTTCTCCACCTCCTGTTCCTTCTCCTCCTCCTGATCCTACTCCACGTCCTTCTCCTCCTCCATCTCCTTCTCCTCCTCCTGCTCCTTGTCCACCTCCGGCTCCATGTCGACCTCCTGCTCATTGTCCACCTCCTGCTCCGTGTCCACCTCCATCTCCTTCGACACCTCCTGCTCCTTGTCCACCTCCTGCTCATTGTACACCTCATGCTCCTTGTCCACCTAGTGCTCCTTCTCGCCCTCCTGCTCCTTCTCGCCCTCCTGCTCCTTCTCGCCCTCCTGCTCCTTCTTGCCCTCCTGCTCCTACTCACCCTCATGGTCCTTTTCCGCCTCCTGCTCGTTCTCCACCTGTTGCTTCTTCTCCACCTCCTCTTCCTTCTCCTCCTCCACCTCCTTCTCCTCCTCCTGTTCCTTGTCCACCTCCTGCTCCTTGTCCACCTGCTGCTCCTTGTCCAACTCCTGCTCCTTGTCCACCTCCTGCTCCTTCTCGACTCCTGCTCATTCACCACCTCCTTCTCCTTCTTCTCCTACTTCTCCTCCTCCTGCTCCTTCTCCACCTCCTCTTCATTCTCCAACTCGTGCTCCTTCTCCACTTTTGCTCAACCTCCTCCTCCTGCTCCTTCTCCACTACATGCTCCTTCTCCCGCTCCTGCTCCTAATCCCGCTTCTGCTCCTTCTCCCGCTCCTGCTCCGTCTCCTCTTGCTGCTACTTCTCCTCCTGCTGCTTCTTCTGCTCCTGCTGTTACTTCTTCACCTCTTTCTCCTGCTCCTTCTCCGCCTCCTGCTCCATGTCTCCCTCCTGCTCCTTGTCCAGCTACTGCTCCTTTTCCACCTCCTGCACCTTCTCCGCCTCCTGCTCCTTCTCCACATATTGCTTCTTTTCCACCTCCTGTTCCTTCTCTTCCTCCTGCTCCTTCTCCACCTCCTTCTCCTCCTCCACCTCCTTCTCCTCCTCCTGCTACTTGTTCTTCTCCTACTCCTTCTCCTCCTCCTGCTCCTTCTCCTCCTCCTGCTACTTCTCCTCCTCCTGCTTCTTCTCCACCTCCTGTTCCTTCTCCTCCTCCTGATCCTTCTCCACGTCCTTCTCCTCCTCCATCTCCTTCTCCTCCTCCTGCTCCTAGTCCACCTCCTGCTCCATATCTACCTCCTGCTCCTTGTCCACCTCAGGCTCCATGTCCACCTCCTGCTCATTGTCCACCTCCTGCTCCGTGTCCACCTCCTGATCCTTGTCCACCTCCTGCTCATTGTACACCTCCTGCTCCTTGTCCACCCAGTGCTCCATCTCGCCCTCCTGCTCCATCTCGTCCTCCAGCTCCTTCTCGTCCTCCTGCTCCTTCTCGCCCTCCTGCTCCTTCTCGCCCTCCTGCTCCTTCTCCACCTCCTGCTCCTTCTCCACCTCCTGCTCCTTCTTCTCCTCCTGCTCCTGCTCCTCCTCCTGCATCTTCTCTAAATCCTTCTCATACTCGCCCTCCTGGTCCTTTTCCGCCACCTGCTCGTTCTCCACCTGTTACTTCTTCTCCTCCTCCTGTTCCTTGTCCACCTCCTGCTCCTTCTCCTCCTCCTGCTCCTTCTCCACCTCCTGTTCCTTCTCCTCCTCCTGATCTTTCTCCACCTCCTTCTCCTCCTCCACCTCCTTCTCCTCCTCCTTCTCCACTCCGGCTCCATCTCCACCTCCTGCTCCTTCTTCTCCTCCAGCTCCTTCTCCTCCTCCTGCTCCTTCTCCACCTCCTCTTCATTCTCCAACTCGTGCTCCTTCTCCACTTTTGCTCAACCTCCTCCTCCTGCTCCTTCTCCACTTCATGCTCCTTCTCCCGCTCCTGCTCCTACTCCCGCTTCTGCTCCTTCTCCCGCTCCTGCTCCGTCTCCTCTTGCTGCTACTTCTCCTCCTGCTGCTTCTTCTGCTCCTGCTGCTACTTCTTCACCTCTTTCTCCTGCTCCTTCTCCACCTCCTGCTCCATGTCTCCCTCCTGCTCCTTCTCCACCGACTGCTTCTTTTCCATCTCCTGTTCCTTCTCTTCCTCCTGCGCCTTCTCCACCTCCTTCTCCTCCTCCACCTCCTTCTCCTCCTCCTGCTACTTCTCCTCCTCCTGCTCCTTCTCCTCCTCCTGCTTCTTCTCCTCCTCCTGCTTCTTCTCCACCTCCTGTTCCTTCTCCTCCTCCTGCTCCTTGTCCACCTCCTGCTCCTTATCTACCTCCTGCTCCTTGTCCACCTCCGGCTCCATGTCCACCTCCTGCTCATTGTACACCTCCTGCTCCTTCTCCACCTAGTGCTCCATCTCGCCCTCCTGCTCCATCTCGTCCTCCAGCTCCTTCTCGCCCTCCTGCTCCTTCTCGCCCTCCTGCTCCTTCTCGCCCTCCTGCTCCTTTTCCACCTCCTGCTCCTTCTGCACCTCCTGCTCATTCTCCACCTCCTGCTCCTTCTTCACCTCCTGCTTCTGCTCCTCCTCCTGGTCCTTTTCCGCCTCCTGCTCGTTCTCCACCTGTTGCTTCTTCTCCACCTCCTGTTCCTTCTCCTCCTCCTGCTCCTTCTCCACCTCCTTCTCCTCCTCCACCTCCTTCTCCTCCTTCTGTTCCTTGTCGACCTCCTGCTCCATGTCCACCTCCTGCTCCTTGTCCAACTCCTGCTCCTTGACCAACTCCTGCTCCTTGTCCATCTCCTGCTCCTCCTCGACTCCTGCTCATTCACCACCTCCTGCTCCTTCTTCTCCTCCTTCTCCTCCTCCTGCTCCTTCTCCACCTCCTGCTCTTTGACTCCCTCCTGCTCCTTGTCTCCCTTCTGCTCCTTCTCACCCTCCTGCTCCTTCTCGGCCTCCTGCTCCTTCTCGGCCTCCTGCTCCTTCTCGCCCTCCTGCTCCTTTTCCACCTCCTGCTCCTTCTGCACCTCCTGCTCATTCTCCACATCCTGCTCCTTCTTCTCCTCCTGCTCCTGCTCCTCCTCCTGCTTCTTCTCCAACTCCTTCTCCTACTCGTGCTCCTGGTCCTTTTCAGCCACCTGCTCGTTCTCCACCTGTTGCTTCTTCTCCTCCTCCTGTTCCTTGTCCACCTCCTGCTCCGTGTCCACCTCCTGCTCCTTGTCCCCCTCCTGCTCCTTGTCCACCTCCTGCTCCTTGTCCACCTCCTGCTCCTTGTCCACCTCCTGCTCCTTCTCGCCCTCCTGCTACTTCCTGCCCTCCTGCTCCTTCTTCACATCCTGCTCATTCACCACCTCCTGCTCCTTCTTTTCCTCCTTCTCCTTCTCCTCCTCCTGCTCCTTCTCCACCTCCGGCTCTTTGACTCCCTCCTGCTCCTTTTCTCCCTACTGCTCCTTCTCCACCTCCTGCTCCTTCTCCACCTCCTGCTATATCTCCACCTCCTGCTCCTTCTCCTTCCCCTGCTCCTTCCCCACCTCCTGCTCCTTCCCCACCTCCTTCTCCTTCTCCTCTTCTTGCGCCTTCTCCACCTCCTGCTCTTTCTTCATCTCCTGCTCCTTCTGCACTCCTGCTCCTTCTCCTCCTCCTGCTCCTTCTCCTCCTCCTGCTCCTTCTTCACGTTCTGCTCCTTCTCCACCTCCTGCTCCTTCTTCTCCTACTGCTCATGCTCCTCCTCCTGCTTCTTCTCCAACGCCTTCACCTACTCCCCCTTCTGGTCCTTCTCCTCCACCTGCTCCTTCTCCTCCTCCTGCTCCTTCTCCACCTCCTTCTCCTTCTCCACCTCATGCTCCTTCTTCTCCTCCTGCTCATGCTCCTCCTCCTACTTCTTCTCCAACTCCTTCACCTGCTCCTCCTCCTGCTTCTTCTCCAACTCCTTCACCTACTCCCCCTTCTGGTCCTTCCCCACCTCCTGCTCCTTCTCCACCTCCTGCTCCTTCTCCACCTCCTTCTCCTTCTCCACCTCCTGTTCCTTCTCCTCCTCCTGCTCCGTCTCCACCTCCTTCTCCTCCTCCACCTCCTTCTCCTCCTCCTGCTCCTTGTCCACCTCCTGCTCCTTCTCCACCTCCTGTTCATTCTCCACCTCCTGCTCCGTGTCCACCTCCATCTCCTTCTCCTCCTCCTGCTCATACTCCTCCTCGCGCTGCTTCTACTTCTCCTGCTCCTCCTCCTCTTCTGCTCCTTCTCCACCTCCTGCTCCTTCTCCTCATCTTGCGCCTTCTCCACCTTCTGCTCCTTCTCCTCCTTCTGCTGGGAGTCCTCCTCCTGCTCCTTCTTCTTCTCCTGCTCCTTCTCCACTCCGGCTTCATCTCCACCTCCTGCTCCTTCTCCTTCTCCTGCTCCATCTCCACCTCCTGCTCCTCCTCCTCCTCTTCCTCCTGCTCCTTCTCCACCTCCTGCTCATTCTCCACCTCCTGCTCCTTGTCTCCCTCCTGCTCCTTCTCCACCTCCTGCTTCTTCTCCTCCTCCTGCTTCTACTACTCCTCCTGCTCCTTTTTCTTCTCCTGCTCCTTCTCCAATCCGGCTCCACCTTCACCTCCGGCTTCTTCTTCTCCTCCTGCTCCTTCTCCACCTCCTTCTCCTTCTCCTCTTCTTGCGCCTTCTCCACCTCCTGCTCCTTCTCCATTTCTGCTCATTCACCACTCCTGCTCCTTCTTCTCCTCCTTCTCCTCCTCCTGCTCCTTCTCCACCTCCTGCTTCTTGTCTTCCTCCTGCTCCTTTTCTCCCTCCTGCTCCTTCTCCACCTCCTGCTCCTTCTCCACCTCCTCCTCCTTCTCCACCTCCTGCTCCATCTCCTCATCTTGCGCCATCTCCACCTCCTGCTCCTTCTCCTCCTCCTGCTCCTTCTCCTCCTCCTGTTCCTTCTTCTTCTCCTGCTCCTTCTCCACCCCTGCTCATTCTCCTCCTCCTGCTCCTTTTCCTTCTCCTGCTCATTCTCCGGCTCCTGCTCCTCCTCCTGCTCCTCCTCCTGCTGCTTGTACATCTCCTGCGCCTTGTCCACTCCTGCGCATTCTCGCCCTCCTGCTCCATCTGCCCTCCTGCTCCTTCTCGACCTCCTGCTCCTTTTCCACCTCCTGCTCCTTCTCCGCCTCCTGCTCCTCATCCTGCTCCTCCTCCTGCCCCTCCTCCTTCTCCTTCTCCTCCTCCTGCTCCTTTTCCACCTCCTGTTCCTTCTCCGCCTCCTGCTCCTCCTCCTTCTCCTCCACCTGCTCCTTCTCCACCTCCTGCTCGATGTCTCCCTCCTGCTCCATGTCTCCCTCCTGCTCCTTCTCCACCTACTGCTCCTTTTCCACCTCCTGCACCTTCTCCGCCTTCTGCTCCTCCTCCTTCTCCTCCACCTGCTCCTTCTCCGCCTGCTGCTCCTTCTCCACCTATTGCTTCTTTTCCACCTCCTGTGCCTCCTCCACCTTCTTCTCCTCCTCCTGCTACTTCTTCTTATGCTGCTCCTTCTCCTCCTCCTGCTCCTTCTCCTCCTCCTGCTCCTTCTCCTCCTCCTGCTCCTTCTCCTCCTCCTGCTTCTTCTCCACCTCCTGTTTCTTCTCCACCTCCTGTTCCTTCTCTTCCTCCTGATCTTTCTCCACCTCCTTCTCCTCCTCCACCTCCTTCTCCTCCTCCTTCTCCACTCCGGCTCCATCTCCACCTCCTGCTCCTTCTTCTCCTCCAGCTCCTTCTCCTCCTCCTGCTCCTTCTCCACCTCCTCTTCATTCTCCAACTCGTGCTCCTTCTCCACTTTTGCTCAACCTCCTCCTCCTGCTCCTTCTCCACGACATGCTCCTTCTCCCGCTCCTGCTCCTACTCCCGCTTCTGCTCCTTCTCCCGCTCCTGCTCCGTCTCCTCTTGCTGCTACTTCTCCTCCTGCTGCTTCTTCTGCTCCTGCTGTTACTTCTTCACGTCTTTCTCCTGCTCCTTCTCCACCTCCTGCTCCATGTCTCCCTCCTGCTCCTTCTCCACCGACTGCTTCTTTTCCACCTCCTGTTCCTTCTCTTCCTCCTGCTCCTTCTCCACCTCCTTCTCCTCCTCCACCTCCTTCTCCTCCTCCTGCTACTTCTTCTTCTCCTGATCCTTCTCCTCCTCCTGCTCCTTCTCCTCCTCCTGCTCCTTCTCCTCCTCCTGCTTCTTCTCCACCTCCTGTTCCTTCTCCTCCTCCTGATCCTTCTCCACGTCCTTCTCCTCCTCCATCTCCTTCTCCTCCTCCTGCTCCTTGTCCACCTCCTGCTCCTTGTCCACCTCCTGCTCCTTGTCCACCTCCTGCTCCTTGTCCACCTCCGGTTCCATGTCCACCTCCTGCTCATTGTACACCTCCTGCTCCTTGTCCACTTAGTGCTCCATCTCGCCCTCCTGCTCCTTCTCGCCCTCCTGCTCCTTCTCGCCCTCCTGCTCCTACTCGCCCTCCTGCTCCTTTTCCACCTCCTGCTCCTTTTCCACCTCCTGCTCCTTCTGCACCTCCTGCTCATTCTCCACCTCCTGCTCCTTCTTCACCTCCTGCTTCTGCTCCTCCTCCTGCTTCTTCTCCAACTCCTTCTCCTACTCGCCCTCCTGGTCCTTTTCAGCCAACTGCTCGTTCTCCACCTGTTGCTTCTTCTCCTCCTCCTGTTCCTTGTCCACCTCCGGCTCCTTGTCCACCTCCTGCTCCTTGTCCACCTCCTGCTCCTTGTCCACCTCCTGCTCCTTGTCCACCTCCTGATCCTTCTCGCCCTCCTGCTACTTCCTGCCCTCCTGCTCCTTCTCCACCTCCTGCTCCTCCTGGACTCCTGCTCATTCACCACCTCCTGCTCCTTCTTCTCCTCCTTCTCCTCTTCCTGCTCCTTCTCCACCTCCTGCTCTTTGACTCCCTCCTGCTCCTTTTCTCCCTTCTGCTCCTTCTCCACCTCCTGCTCCTTCTCCACCTCCTGCTCCATCTCCACCTCCTGCCCCTTCTCCTTCTCCTGCTCCTACCCCACCTCCTTCTCATTGTCCACCTCCTGCTCTGTGTCCATCTCCTGATCCTTGTCCACCTCCTGATCCTTGTCCACCTCCTGCTCCTTGTGCACCTCCTGCTCCTTGTCCACCTAGTGCTCCTTCTCGCCTTCCTGCTCCTTCTCGTCCTCCAGCTCCTTCACGCCCCCCTGCTCCTTCCTGACCTCCTGCTCCTTGTCCACCTCCTGCTCCTTCTCCATTTCTGCTCATTCACCACCTCCTGCTCCTTCTTCTCCTCCTTCTCCTCCTCCTGCTCCTTCTCCACCTCCAGCTTCTTGTCTTCCTCCTGCTCCTTTTCTCCCTCCTGCTCCTTCTCCACCTCCTGCTCCTTCTCGACCTCCTACTCCTTCTCCACCTCCTGCTCCATCTCCTCATCTTGCGCCATCTCCACCTCCTGCTCCTTCTCCTCCTTCTGCTCCTTCTCCTCCTCCTACTCCTTCTCCAATTCCTGCTCCTTCTGCTCCTCCTCCTCCTCATCCTCGTCCTCCAGCTTCTTCTCCAACTCCTTCTCCTACTCCCCCTGCTGGTTCTTCTCCGCCTCGTGCTTCTTCAACACCGATTGCTTCTTTTCCACCTCCTGTTCCTTCTCTTCCTCCTGCTCCTTCTCCACCTCCTCCTCCTCCTCAACCTCCTACTCCACCTGCTGCTACCTCTTCTTCTCCTGCTCATTCTCCTCCACCTGCTCCATCTCCTCCTCCTGCTTATTCTCCACCTCCTGTTCCTTCTCCTCCTCCTGATCCTTCTCCACGTCCTTCTCCTCCTCCATCTCCTTCTCCTCCTCCTGCTCCTTGTCCACCTCCGGCTCAATGTCGACCTCCTGCACATTGTCCACCTCCTGCTCCGTGTCCACCTCCATCTCCTTCTCCACCTCCTGCTCCTTGTCCGCCTCCTGCTCATTGTACACCTCCTGCTCCTTGTCCACCTAGTGCTCCTTCTCGCCCTTCTGCTCCATCTCGTCCTCCAGGTCCTTCTCGCCCTCCTGCTCCGTCTTGCCCTCCTGCTCCTACTCACCCTCCTGGTCCTTTTCCGCCTCCTGCTCGTTCTCCACCTGTTGCTTCTTCTCCACCTCCTGTTCCTTCTCCTCCTCCTGCTCCTTCTCCACCTCCTTCTCCTCCTCCACCTCCTTCTCCTCCTCCTGTTCCTTGTCGACCTCATGCTCCATGTCCACCTCCTGCTCCTTGTCCACCTCCTGCTCCTTGACCAACTCCTGCTCCTTGTCCACCTCCTGCTCCTTCTCGACTCCTGCTCATTCACAAACTCCTGCTCCTTCTTCTCCTCCTTCTCCTCCTCCTGCTCTTTCTCCACCTCCTGCTCTTTGACTCCCTCCTGCTCCTTGTCTCCCTTCTGCTCCTTCTCCACCTCCTGCTCCTTCTCGCCCTCCTGCTCCTTCTCGACCTCCTGCTCCTTCTCGCCCTCCTGCTCCTTCTCGCCCTCCTGCCCCTTTTCCACCTCCTGCTCCTTCTGCACCTCCTGCTCATTCTCCACCTCCTGCTCCTTCTTCTCCTCCTGCTTCTGCTCCTCCTCCTGCTTCTTCTCCAACTCCTTCTCCTACTCGCCCTCCTGGTCCTTTTCAGCCACCTGCTCGTTCTCCACCTGTTGCTTCTTCTCCTCCTCGTGTTCCTTGTCCACCTCCTGCTCCTTGTCCACCTCCTGCTCCTTGTCCACCTCCTGCTCCTTGTCCACCTCCTGCTCCTTGTCCACCTCCTGCTCCTTCTCGCCGTCCTGCTACTTCCTGCCCTCCTGCTCCTTCTTCTCCTCCTGCTCAACCTCCTCCTCTTGCTTCTTCTCCAATTCCTTCCACTACTCCCCCCCTGGTCCTTCTCTGCCTCCTGCTCCGTCTCACCCTCCTGCTCCTTCTCATCCCCCTCCTCCTGCTCCTGCTCCTTCTCCACCTGCTGCTCAACTTCCATCTCCTGCTCCTTCTCCTCCTCCTGCTCCTTCTCCTCCTCCTGCTCCGTCTCCTCCTCCTGCTCCTTCTCCACCTCTTGCTCATTCTCCTCTTCTTGCTCCATCTCCACCTCCTGCTCCTTCTCCTCCTCCTGCTCCTTCTCCACCTCCTGCTCCTTGTCCACCTTCTGCTCAACCTCCACCAACTGATCCTTCTACACCTGCACCTCCTGCTCCTTTTTCTCCTCCTACTCAACCTCCTCCTCCTGCTTCTTCTCCAACTCCTTCTCCTACTCCCCCTCCTGGTCCTTCTCCTACTCCTGCTCCTTCTCCTCCTGCTGCTCCTTCTCCACCTCCTCATCATTCTCCAATTTTGCTCAACCTCCTCCTCCTGCTCCTTCTCCATTTCATGCTCCTGCTCCCGCTCCTGCTCCTACTCCCGCTTCTGCTCCTTCTCCTGCTCCTGCTCCGTCTCCTCTTTGCTGCGACTTCTCCTCCTGCTGCTTCTTCTGCTCCTGCTGCTACGTCTTCACCTCTTCCTCCTGCTCCTTCTCCACCTCCTGCTCCTTCTCCATTCCTGCTCATTCACCACCTCCTGCTCCTTCTTCACCTCCTTCTCCTCCACCTGCTCCTTCTCGCCCTCCTGCTCCATTTCGCCCTCCTGCTCCTTCTCGACCTCCTGCTCCTTTTACACCTCCTGCTCCTGCTCCTCGTCCTGCTCCTCGTCCTGCTCCTCGTCCTGCTCCTCCTCCTGCTCCTCCTCCTTCTCCTTCTCCTCCTCCTGCTCCTTTTCCACCTCCTGCACCTTCTCCGCCTCCTGCTCCTCCTCCTTCTCCTCCACCTGCTCCTTCTCCGCCTGCTGCTCCTTCTCCACCTATTGCTTCTTTTCCACCTCCTGTTCCTCCTCCACCTTCTTCTCCTCCTCCTGCTACTTCTTCTTCTCCTGCTCCTTTCTCCACCTCCTGTTCCTTCTCCTCCTCCTGATCCTTCTCCACGTCCTTCTCCTCCTCCATCTCCATCTCCTCCTCCTGCTCCTTCTCCTCCACCTGCTCCTTCTCCTCCTCCTGCTCCTTCTCCTCCTCCTGTTTGTTCTCCACCTCCTTCTCCTCCTCCACCTCCTTCTCCTCCTCCTTCTCCGCTCCGGCTCCATCTCCACCTCCTGCTCCTTCTTCTCCTCCAGCTCCTTCTCCTCCTCCTGCTCCTTCTCCACCTCCTCTTCATTCTCCAACTCGTGCTCCTTCTCCACTTTTGCTCAACCTCCTCCTCCTGCTCCTTCTCCACTTCATGCTCCTTCTCCCGCTCCTGCTCCTACTCCCGCTTCTGCTCCTTCTCCCGCTCCTGCTCCGTCTCCTCTTGCTGCTACTTCTCCTCCTGCTGCTTCTTCTGCTCCTGCTGTTACTTCTTCACGTCTTTCTCCTGCTCCTTCTCCACCTCCTGCTCCATGTCTCCCTCCTGCTCCTTGTCCAGCTACTGCTCCTTTTCCACCTCCTGCACCTTCTCCGCCTCCTGCTCCTTCTCCACATATTGCTTCTTTTCCACCTCCTGTTCCTTCTCTTCCTCCTGCTCCTTCTCCACCTCCTTCTCCTCTTCCACCTCCTTCTCCTCCTCCTGCTACTTCTTCTTCTCCTACTCCTTCTCCTCCTCCTGCTCTTTCTCCTCCTCCTGCTCCTTCTCCTCCTCCTGCTTCTTCTCCACCTCCTGTTCCTTCTCCTCCTGATCCTTCTCCACGTCCTTCTCCTCCTCCATCTACTTCTCCTCCTCCTGCTCCTTGTCCACCTCCTGCTCCTTATCTACCTCCTGCTCCTTGTCCACCTCCGGCTCATTGTCCATCTCCTGCTCCGTGTCCACCTCCTGATCCTTGTCCACCTCCTCCTCATTGTACACCTCCTGCTCCTTGTCCACCTAGTGCTCCATCTCGCCCTCCTGCTCCATCTCGTCCTCCAGCTCCTTCTCGCCCTCCTGCTCCTTCTCGCCCTCCTGCTCCTTCTCGACCTCCTGCTCCTTCTCGCCCTCCTGCTCCTTCTCCACCTCCTGCTCCTTCTCCACCTCCTGCTCCCTCTTCTCCTCCTGCTCCTGCTCCTCCTCCTGCTTCTTCTGCAAATCCTTCTCATACTCGCCCTCCTGGTCCTTTTCCGCCACCTGCTCGTTCTCCACCTGTTGCTTATTCTCCTCCTCCTGTTCCTTGTCCACCTCCTGCTCCTTCTCCTCCTCCTGCTCCTTCTCCTCCTCCTACTCCTTCTCCTCCTCCTGCTCCCTCTCCAACTCCTGCTCCTTCACCGCCTCCTGCTCCTTCTCCGCCTCCTGCTCCTTGTCCACCTCCTGCTCCTTGTCCACCTCCTGCTCCTTGTCCATCTCCTGCTCCTTTTCCACCTCCTGCTCCTTCTCCTCCTCCTGCTCATTCTCCACCTCCTGCTCCTTCTCAACGTCTGGCTCCATCTCCTCCTCCTGCTCATTCTTCTCTTCGTGCTCCTTCTCCTTCTCCTGCTCCTTCTCCTCGTCCTGCTCCTTCTCTCCTCCTCCTGCGCCTTCTCTTCCTCTGCTCAACCTACTCCTCCTGCTCCTTCTTCTCTTCCTGCTCCTTCTCCGCCTCCTGCTACTCCTCCACCTCATGCTCCTCCACCACATTCAGCTCCACCTCCACCTTCTGCTGCTTCCCCTCCACCTGCTCCATCTCCAATTTGTGCTCAACCTCCCCATCCTGCTCCTTCTCCCCCTCCTGCTCCTGCCTTGCCTGCTGCTCCTTCTCCCGTCTTGCTCCTTGACCCCCTCCTGCTCCTGCTCCTACTCTACCTCCTGCTTCTTCTCCGTCTCCTGCTCCTTCTCCTCGTCAAGCTCAACCTCTTCCGACTGCTCCTTCTCCACCTCCTGCTCCTTCTCCACCTCCTGCTCCTTCTCCACCTCCTGCTCCTTCTCTACCTCCTGCTCCTTCTCCACCTCCTGCTCCATCTCCACCTCCTGCTCCTTCTCCACCTCCTCCTACTTCTCCGCCTCCTGCTCCTTCTCCACCTCCTGCACCTTCTCCACCTCCTGCTCCTTCTCCACCTCCTGCTCCTTCTCCACCTCCTGCTCCTTCTCCACCTCCTGCTCCTTCTCCACCTCCTGCTCCTTCTCCACCTCCTACTCCTTCTCCACCTCCTGCTGCATCTCCACCTCCTGCTCCTTCTCCACCTCCTGCTGCATCTCCACCTCCTCCTGCTTCTTCTCCAACTCCTGATCAACCTCCTCCTCCTGCTCCTTCTCCTCCCCCTGCTCCAACTCCACCTCCTGCTACGTCTCCTCCTCCTGCTCCTTCTCCTCCTCCTGATCCTTCTGCTCCTCCTGATTCTTCTCCACCTCATGCTCCTTCTCCACTCCTGCTCATTCACAATCTCCTCTTCCTTCTTCTCCTCCTTCTCCTCCTCCTGCTCCTTCTCCACCTCCTCCTCCTTGTCTCAGTCCTGCTCTTTCTCCACCTCCTGCTCATTCTCCACCTGCTGTTCCTTCTCCACCTCCTGCTCCTTCTCCTCTTCTTGCTCCATCTCCTCCTCCTGCTCCTTCTCCTCCCCCTGCTCCATCTCCACCACCTGCTCCTTCTCCTCCTCCTGCTCCGATTCCTCCTCCTGCTTCTTCTTCTCCTGCTCCATCTCCACCTTCTGCTCCTTCGCCACCTCCTGCTCAACCTCCTCCTCCTGCTGCTTGTCCACCTCCTGCTCCTTGTCCACCTCCTGCGCATTCTCGCCCTCCTGCTGCATGTCGCCCACCTGCTGCTTCTCGATCTCCTGCTTCTTCTCGCCCTCCTGCTCCTTCTCGCCCTCCTGCTCCTTCTCCACCTCCTGCTCCTTCTCCACCTCCTGCTCCTTCTCCACCTCCTGCTCCTTCTCTACCTCCTGCTCCTTCTCCACCTCCTGCTCCATCTCCACCTCCTGCTCCTTCTCCACCTCCTCCTACTTCTCCGCCTCCTGCTCCTTCTCCACCTCCTGCCCCTTCTCCACCTCCTGCTCCTTCTCCACCTCCTGCTCCTTCTCCACCTCCTGCTCCTTCTCCACCTCCTGCTCCTTCTCCACCTCCTGCTCCTTCTCCACCTCCTGCTCCTTCTCCACCTCCTGCTGCATCTCCACCTGCTGCTCCTTCTCCACCTCCTGCTGCATCTCCACCTCCTCCTGCTTCTTCTCCAACTCCTGATCAACCTCCTCCTCCTGCTCCTTCTCCTCCCCCTGCTCCAACTCCACCTCCTGCTACGTCTCCTCCTCCTGCTCCTTCTCCTCCTCCTGATCCTTCTCGCCCTCCTGCTCCTTCTCCACCTCCTGCTCCTTCTCCACTCCTGCTCATTCACCACCTCCTGCTCCTTCTTCTCCTCCTTCTCTTCCTCCTGCTCCTTCTCCACATCCCGCTGCTTGTCTCCCTCCTCCTCCTTCTCTCCTTCCTTCTCCTTCTCCAACCTCTTCTCCTCCTCCTGCTTCTACTCCTCCTCCTGCTCCTTTATTCTTCTGCTGCTCCTCCTCCAATCCTGCTCCATCTCCACCTCCTGCTACTTCTCCTCCTCCTGCTCCTTCTCCTCCTCCTGATCCGTCTCCTCCTCCTGCTCCTTCTCCTCCTCCTGATCCTTCTCCTCCTCCTGCTCCTTCTTCTACTCCTGCTCCTGCTCATCCTCCTGCTTCTTCTCCAACTTATTCTACGACTCACCCTCCTGGTCCTTCGTTGCCTCCTGCTCCTTCTCAACCGATTGCTTCTTCTCCACCTCCTGTTCCTTCTCCTCCTCCTCCTTCTCCACCTACTTCTCCTCCTCCACCTCCTTCTCCTCCTCCTGCTCCTTGTCCATCTCCTGCTCCTTCTCCACCAACTGCTCCTTCTCCTCATCTTGCGCCTTCTCCACCTCTTGCTCCTTCTCCTCCTCCTGCTCCTACTCCTCCTCCTGCTCCTTCTTCTTCTCCTGCTCCTTCTCCACTCCAGCTCCATCTCCACCTCCTGCTCCTTCTCCTCCTCCTGCTCCTTCTTCTTCTCCTGCTCCTTCTCCACTCCTGCTCCATCTCCACCTCCTGCTCCTTCTCCTCCTCCTGCTCCTGCTCCTCCTCCTGCTCTTTCTCCACCTCCTGCTCCTTGTCTCCCTCCTGCTCCTTCTTCACCTCCTGCTCCTTCTTCACCTCCTGCTCCTTCTCCACCTCATGCTCCTTCTCCATCTCATGCTCCTTCTCCACCTCATGCTCCTTCTCCACCTCCTGCTCCTTCTCCACCTTCTGCTCATTCTCCTACTCCTGTTCCGACTCCTCCTCCCGTTCCATCTTCTTCTCCTGCTCCTTCTCCACTCCTGCTCCATCGCCACCTCCTGATCCTTCTCCTCCTCCTGCTACTTCTCCTCCTCCTGCTCCTTCTCCTCCTCCTGCGCCATCTCCACATCCTGCTCGTTCTCCTTCTCCTGCACCTCCTCCTCCTCCTGCTCCTTCTACTCCGCCTGCTCCTTCTTCTCCTCCTGCTCCTCCTCAATTCCTGCTCCATCTCCAGATCCTGCTCCTTCTCCTCCTCCTCCGCCTCCTGCTCCATCAACTCCTCCTGCTCCCCATCCTGCTCTTTCTCCACCTCCTGCTCCTCCTCCCCTTCTGCTCCTTCTCCCCCTCCTGCTCCTCCTCCCATTCTGCTCCTTCCCCACCTCCTGCTCAATCTCCTGCTCCATCTTGTTCTCAACCCCTGCGCCTTCTGTACCTCCTCATCATTCTCCACCTCCTGCTTCTTCTCCACTTTTGCTCAATCTCCACTTCATGCTCCTTCTCCCGCTTCAGATCCTTCTCCCGCTTCTGCTCCTTCTCCTTCTGCTGCAACTTCTCCAGCTCCTTCTCCTGCTCCTTCTCCACGTCCTGCTCCTTCTCCACCTCCTGCTCCTTCTCCTCATCTTGCGCCTTCTTCACCTCCTGCTCCTTCTCCTCCTGCTGCTCCTTCTCCTCCTCCTGCTCCTTCTCCTCCTCCTGCTCCTTCTGCAGCTCCTGCCGCTTCTCATCCTCCTGCTCCTCCTCCTCATCTTGCGCCTTCTCCTTCTCCCCCTCCTTCTCCTCCCCCTGCTCCTTCTCCACGTCCTGCTCCTTCTCCACCTCCTGCTCCTTCTCCACCTGCTGCTCATCCTCCACCTTCTCCTTTTCCTCCTCCTCCTGCTCCTTCAGCTCCTCCAGCTCACCCTCCTCCTCTTGCTCACACTCCTGCTGCTGCTCCTTCTCCACATACTGCTCCTTCCCCACCTCTTGCTCCATCTCCTCCTCCTTCTTGTTCACCACCCCTGCTCCTTCTCTACCTACTTATCATTCTCCACCTCCTGCTCCTTCTCCTCTTCATGCTCCTTCTCCCGCTCCTGCTCCTACTCCCGCTTCTGCTCCTTCTCACGCTGCTGCTCTTTCTCCCGCTTCAGCTCCTTCTCCCGCTTCTGCTCCTTCTCCTCCTCCTGCTCCTTCTCCTCATCTTGCGCCTTCTCCACCTCTTGCTCCTTCTCCTCCTCCTGCTCCTACTCCTCCTCCTGCTCCTTCTTCTTCTCCTGCTCCTTCTCCACTCCAGCTCCATCTCCACCTCTTGCTCCTTCTCCTCCTCCTGCTCCTTCTTCTTCTCCTGCTCCTTCTCCACTCCTGCTCCATCTCCACCTCCTGCTCCTTCTCCTCCTCCTGCTCCTTCTCCCCCTTCTGCTCTTTCTCCACCTCCTGCTCCTTGTCTCCCTCCTGCTCCTTCTTCACCTCCTGCTCCTTCTTCACCTCCTGCTCCTTCTCCACCTCATGCTCCTTCTCCACCTCATGCTCCTTCTCCACCTCATGCTCAATCTCCACCTCCTGCTCCTTCTCCACCTTCTGCTCATTCTCCTACTCCTGTTCCGACTCCGCCTCCCGTTCCTTCTTCTTCTCCTGCTCCTTCTCCACTCCTGCTCCATCGCCACCTCCTGATCCTTCTCCTCCTCCTGCTACTTCTCCTCCTCCTGCTCCTTCTCCTCCTCCTGCGCCATCTCCACATCCTGCTCGTTCTCCTTCTCCTGCACCTCCTCCTCCTCCTGCTCCTTCTACTCCGCCTGCTCCTTCTTCTCCTCCTGCTCCTCCTCAATTCCTGCTCCATCTCCAGATCCTGCTCCTTCTCCTCCTCCTCCGCCTCCTGCTCCATCAACTCCTCCTGCTCCCCATCCTGCTCTTTCTCCACCTCCTGCTCCTCCTCCCCTTCTGCTCCTTCTCCCCCTCCTGCTCCTCCTCCCATTCTGCTCCTTCCCCACCTCCTGCTCAATCTCCTGCTCCATCTTGTTCTCAACCCCTGCGCCTTCTGTACCTCCTCATCATTCTCCACCTCCTGCTTCTTCTCCACTTTTGCTCAATCTCCACTTCATGCTCCTTCTCCCGCTTCAGATCCTTCTCCCGCTTCTGCTCCTTCTCCTTCTGCTGCAACTTCTCCAGCTGCTTCTCCTGCTCATTCTCCACGTCCTGCTCCTGCTCCACCTCCTGCTCCTTCTCATCTTGCGCCTTCTTCACCTCCTGCTCCTTGTCTCAGTCCTGCTCTTTCTCCACCTCCTGCTCATTCTCCACCTGCTGTTCCTTCTCCACCTCCTGCTCCTTCTCCTCTTCTTGCTCCATCTCCTCCTCCTGCTCCTTCTCCTCCCCCTGCTCCATCTCCACCACCTGCTCCTTCTCCTCCCCCTGCTCCGATTCCTCCTCCTGCTTCTTCTTCTCCTGCTCCATCTCCACCTTCTGCTCCTTCGCCACCTCCTGCTCAACCTCCTCCTCCTGCTGCTTGTCCACCTCCTGCTCCTTCTGCAGCTCTTGCCGCTTCTCATCCTCCTGCTCCTTCTCCTCCTCCTGCTCCGTCACCTTCTCCCCCTCCTTCTCCTCCCCCTGCTCCTTCTCCACGTCCTGCTCCTTCTCCACCTCCTGCTCCTTCTCCACCTGCTGCTCATCCTCCACCTTCTCCTTTTCCTCCTCCTCCTGCTCCTTCAGCTCCTCCAGCTCACCCTCCTCCTCTTGCTCACCCTCCTGCTGCTGCTCCTTCTCCACATACTGCTCCTTCCCCACCTCTTGCTCCATCTCCTCCTCCTTCTTGTTCACCACCCCTGCTCCTTCTCTACCTACTTATCATTCTCCACCTCCTGCTCCTTCTCCTCTTCATGCTCCTTCTCCCGCTCCTGCTCCTACTCCCGCTTCTGCTCCTTCTCACGCTGCTGCTCCTTCTCCCGCTTCAGCTCCTTCTCCCGCTTCTGCTCCTTCTCCACCTCCTGCTCCTTCTTCACTCCTGCTCATTCACCACCTCCTGCTCCTCCTTCTCTTCCTTCTTCTCCTCCTGCTCTTTCTCCACCACCTGCTCCTTATCTCGCTCCTGCTCCTTCTTCTTCTCCTGCTCCTTCTTCTTCTCCTGCTCCTTCTCCACTCCTGCCCCATCTCCACCTCCTGCTCCTTCTCCTCCTCCTGCTCCTTCTCCTCCTCCTGCTCCTTCTCCTCCTCCTGCTCCTTCTCCTTCCCGTGCTCCATCTCATCCTCCTGCTCCTTCTCATCCCCCTCCTCCTGCTTCTTCTCCACCTCCTGCTCAACCTCCATCTCCTGCTCCATCTCCTCCTCCTTCTCCTTCTACTCCTCCTGCTCCTTCTCCTCCTCCTGCTGCTTCTCCACCTACTGCTCCTTCTCCACCTCCTCCTCCTACTCCACTTCCTGCTCCTTCTCAGCCACCTCCTCCTGCTCATTCTCTACCTCCTGCTCAACCTCCACCAACTGCTCCTTCTACAGCTGCTCCTCCTGCTCCTTCTTCTCCTCCTGCTCAACCTCCTCCTCTTGCTTCTTCTCCAATTCCTTCCACTACCCCCCCCCCTGGTCCTTCTCTGCCTCCTGCTCCGTCTCACCCTCCTGCTCCTTCTCATCCCCCTCCTCCTGCTCCTGCTCCTTCTCCACCTCCTGCTCAACTTCCATCTCCTGCTCCTTCTCCTCCTCCTGCTCCTTCTCCTCCTCCTGCTCCGTCTCCTCCTTCTGCTCCTTCTCCACCTCATGCTCCTTCTCCACTCCTGCTCATTCACAATCTCCTCTTCCTTCTTCTCCTCCTTCTCCTCCTCCTGCTCCTTCTCCACCTCCTCCTCCTTGTCTCAGTCCTGCTCTTTCTCCACCTCCTGCTCATTCTCCACCTGCTGTTCCTTCTCCACCTCCTGCTCCTTCTCCTCTTCTTGCTCCATCTCCTCCTCCTGCTCCTTCTCCTCCCCCTGCTCCATCTCCACCACCTGCTCCTTCTCCTCCTCCTGCTCCGATTCCTCCTCCTGCTTCTTCTTCTCCTGCTCCATCTCCACCTTCTGCTCCTTCGCCACCTCCTGCTCAACCTCCTCCTCCTGCTGCTTGTCCACCTCCTGCTCCTTGTCCACCTCCTGCGCATTCTCGCCCTCCTGCTGCATGTCGCCCACCTGCTGCTTCTCGATCTCCTGCTTCTTCTCGCCCTCCTGCTCCTTCTCGCCCTCCTGCTCCTTCTCCACCTCCTGCTCCTTCTCCACCTCCTGCTCCTTCTCCACCTCCTGCTCCTTCTCTACCTCCTGCTCCTTCTCCACCTCCTGCTCCATCTCCACCTCCTGCTCCTTCTCCACCTCCTCCTACTTCTCCGCCTCCTGCTCCTTCTCCACCTCCTGCCCCTTCTCCACCTTCTGCTCCTTCTCCACCTCCTGCTCCTTCTCCACCTCCTGCTCCTTCTCCACCTCCTGCTCCTTCTTGACCTCCTGCTCCTTCTCCACCTCCTGCTCCTTCTCCACCTCCTGCTGCATCTCCACCTCCTGCTCCTTCTCCACCTCCTGCTGCATCTCCACCTCCTCCTGCTTCTTCTCCAACTCCTGATCAACCTCCTCCTCCTGCTCCTTCTCCTCCCCCTGCTCCAACTCCACCTCCTGCTACGTCTCCTCCTCCTGCTCCTTCTCCTCCTCCTGATCCTTCTCGCCCTCCTGCTCCTTCTCCACCTCCTGCTCCTTCTCCACTCCTGCTCATTCACCACCTCCTGCTCCTTCTTCTCCTCCTTCTCTTCCTCCTGCTCCTTCTCCACATCCTGCTGCTTGTCTCCCTCCTCCTCCTTCTCTCCTTCCTTCTCCTTCTCCTCCTCCTGCTACTTCTCCTCCTCCTGCTCCTTCTCCTCCTCCTGCGCCATCTCCACATCCTGCTCGTTCTCCTTCTCCTGCACCTCCTCCTCCTCCTGCTCCTTCTACTCCGCCTGCTCCTTCTTCTCCTCCTGCTCCTCCTCAATTCCTGCTCCATCTCCAGATCCTGCTCCTTCTCCTCCTCCTCCGCCTCCTGCTCCATCAACTCCTCCTGCTCCCCATCCTGCTCTTTCTCCACCTCCTGCTCCTCCTCCCCTTCTGCTCCTTCTCCCCCTCCTGCTCCTCCTCCCATTCTGCTCCTTCCCCACCTCCTGCTCAATCTCCTGCTCCATCTTGTTCTCAACCCCTGCGCCTTCTGTACCTCCTCATCATTCTCCACCTCCTGCTTCTTCTCCACTTTTGCTCAATCTCCACTTCATGCTCCTTCTCCCGCTTCAGATCCTTCTCCCGCTTCTGCTCCTTCTCCTTCTGCTGCAACTTCTCCAGCTCCTTCTCCTGCTCCTTCTCCACGTCCTGCTCCTTCTCCACCTCCTGCTCCTTCTCCTCATCTTGCGCCTTCTTCACCTCCTGCTCCTTCTCCTCCTGCTGCTCCTTCTCCTCCTCCTGCTCCTTCTCCTCCTCCTGCTCCTTCTGCAGCTCCTGCCGCTTCTCATCCTCCTGCTCCTCCTCCTTATCTTGCGCCTTCTCCTTCTCCCCCTCCTTCTCCTCCCCCTGCTCCTTCTCCACGTCCTGCTCCTTCTCCACCTCCTGCTCCTTCTCCACCTGCTGCTCATCCTCCACCTTCTCCTTTTCCTCCTCCTCCTGCTCCTTCAGCTCCTCCAGCTCACCCTCCTCCTCTTGCTCACACTCCTGCTGCTGCTCCTTCTCCACATACTGCTCCTTCCCCACCTCTTGCTCCATCTCCTCCTCCTTCTTGTTCACCACCCCTGCTCCTTCTCTACCTACTTATCATTCTCCACCTCCTGCTCCTTCTCCTCTTCTTGCTCCATCTCCTCCTCCTGCTCCTTCTCCTCCCCCTGCTCCATCTCCACCACCTGCTCCTTCTCCTCCTCCTGCTCCGATTCCTCCTCCTGCTTCTTCTTCTCCTGCTCCATCTCCACCTTCTGCTCCTTCGCCACCTCCTGCTCAACCTCCTCCTCCTGCTGCTTGTCCACCTCCTGCTCCTTGTCCACCTCCTGCGCATTCTCGCCCTCCTGCTGCATGTCGCCCACCTGCTGCTTCTCGATCTCCTGCTTCTTCTCGCCCTCCTGCTCCTTCTCGCCCTCCTGCTCCTTCTCCACCTCCTGCTCCTTCTCCACCTCCTGCTCCTTCTCCACCTCCTGCTCCTTCTCTACCTCCTGCTCCTTCTCCACCTCCTGCTCCATCTCCACCTCCTGCTCCTTCTCCACCTCCTCCTACTTCTCCGCCTCCTGCTCCTTCTCCACCTCCTGCCCCTTCTCCACCTCCTGCTCCTTCTCCACCTCCTGCTCCTTCTCCACCTCCTGCTCCTTCTCCACCTCCTGCTCCTTCTTCACCTCCTGCTCCTTCTCCACCTCCTGCTCCTTCTCCACCTCCTGCTGCATCTCCACCTCCTGCTCCTTCTCCACCTCCTGCTGCATCTCCACCTCCTCCTGCTTCTTCTCCAACTCCTGATCAACCTCCTCCTCCTGCTCCTTCTCCTCCCCCTGCTCCAACTCCACCTCCTGCTACGTCTCCTCCTCCTGCTCCTTCTCCTCCTCCTGATCCTTCTCGCCCTCCTGCTCCTTCTCCACCTCCTGCTCCTTCTCCACTCCTGCTCATTCACCACCTCCTGCTCCTTCTTCTCCTCCTTCTCTTCCTCCTGCTCCTTCTCCACATCCTGCTGCTTGTCTCCCTCCTCCTCCTTCTCTCCTTCCTTCTCCTTCTCCTCCTCCTGCTACTTCTCCTCCTCCTGCTCCTTCTCCTCCTCCTGCGCCATCTCCACATCCTGCTCGTTCTCCTTCTCCTGCACCTCCTCCTCCTCCTGCTCCTTCTACTCCGCCTGCTCCTTCTTCTCCTCCTGCTCCTCCTCAATTCCTGCTCCATCTCCAGATCCTGCTCCTTCTCCTCCTCCTCCGCCTCCTGCTCCATCAACTCCTCCTGCTCCCCATCCTGCTCTTTCTCCACCTCCTGCTCCTCCTCCCCTTCTGCTCCTTCTCCCCCTCCTGCTCCTCCTCCCATTCTGCTCCTTCCCCACCTCCTGCTCAATCTCCTGCTCCATCTTGTTCTCAACCCCTGCGCCTTCTGTACCTCCTCATCATTCTCCACCTCCTGCTTCTTCTCCACTTTTGCTCAATCTCCACTTCATGCTCCTTCTCCCGCTTCAGATCCTTCTCCCGCTTCTGCTCCTTCTCCTTCTGCTGCAACTTCTCCAGCTCCTTCTCCTGCTCCTTCTCCACGTCCTGCTCCTTCTCCACCTCCTGCTCCTTCTCCTCATCTTGCGCCTTCTTCACCTCCTGCTCCTTCTCCTCCTCCTGCTCCTTCTCCTCCTCCTGCTCCTTCTGCAGCTCCTGCCGCTTCTCATCCTCCTGCTCCTCCTCCTCATCTTGCGCCTTCTCCTTCTCCCCCTCCTTCTCCTCCCCCTGCTCCTTCTCCACGTCCTGCTCCTTCTCCACCTCCTGCTCCTTCTCCACCTGCTGCTCATCCTCCACCTTCTCCTTTTCCTCCTCCTCCTGCTCCTTCAGCTCCTCCAGCTCACCCTCCTCCTCTTGCTCACACTCCTGCTGCTGCTCCTTCTCCACATACTGCTCCTTCCCCACCTCTTGCTCCATCTCCTCCTCCTTCTTGTTCACCACCCCTGCTCCTTCTCTACCTACTTATCATTCTCCACCTCCTGCTCCTTCTCCTCTTCATGCTCCTTCTCCCGCTCCTGCTCCTACTCCCGCTTCTGCTCCTTCTCACGCTGCTGCTCCTTCTCCCGCTTCAGCTCCTTCTCCCGCTTCTGCTCCTTCTCCACCTCCTGCTCCTTCTCCTCATCTTGCGCCTTCTCCACCTCTTGCTCCTTCTCCTCCTCCTGCTCCTACTCCTCCTCCTGCTCCTTCTTCTTCTCCTGCTCCTTCTCCACTCCAGCTCCATCTCCACCTCCTGCTCCTTCTCCTCCTCCTGCTCCATCTTCTTCCCCTGCTCCTTATCCACTCCTGCTCCATCTCCACCTCCTGCTCCTTCTCCTCCTCCTGCTCCTTCTCCCCCTTCTGCTCTTTCTCCACCTCCGACTCCTTGTCTCCCTCCTGCTCCTTCTTCACCTCCTGCTCCTTCTTCACCTCCTGCTCCTTCTCCACCTCATGCTCCTTCTCCACCTCATGCTCCTTCTCCACCTCATGCTCCTTCTCCACCTCCTGCTCCTTCTCCACCTTCTGCTCATTCTCCTACTCCTGTTCCGACTCCGCCTCCCGTTCCTTCTTCTTCTCCTGCTCCTTCTCCACTCCTGCTCCATCGCCACCTCCTGATCCTTCTCCTCCTCCTGCTCCTTCTCCTCCTCCTGCGCCATCTCCACATCCTGCTCGTTCTCCTTCTCCTGCACCTCCTCCTCCTCCTGCTCCTTCTACTCCGCCTGCTCCTTCTTCTCCTCCTGCTCCTCCTCAATTCCTGCTCCATCTCCAGATCCTGCTCCTTCTCCTCCTCCTCCGCCTCCTGCTCCATCAACTCCTCCTGCTCCCCATCCTGCTCTTTCTCCACCTCCTGCTCCTCCTCCCCTTCTGCTCCTTCTCCCCCTCCTGCTCCTCCTCCCATTCTGCTCCTTCCCCACCTCCTGCTCAATCTCCTGCTCCATCTTGTTCTCAACCCCTGCGCCTTCTGTACCTCCTCATCATTCTCCACCTCCTGCTTCTTCTCCACTTTTGCTCAATCTCCACTTTATGCTCCTTCTCCCGCTTCAGATCCTTCTCCCGCTTCTGCTCCTTCTCCTTCTGCTGCAACTTCTCCAGCTCCTTCTCCTGCTCATTCTCCACGTCCTGCTCCTGCTCCACCTCCTGCTCCTTCTCATCTTGCGCCTTCTTCACCTCCTGCTCCTTCTCCTCCTCCTGCTCCTTCTCCTCCTCCTGCTCCTTCTCCTCCTCCTGCTCCGTCACCTTCTCCCCCTCCTTCTCCTCCCCCTGCTCCTTCTCCACGTCCTGCTCCTTCTCCACCTCCTGCTCCTTCTCCACCTGCTGCTCATCCTCCACCTTCTCCTTTTCCTCCTCCTCCTGCTCCTTCAGCTCCTCCAGCTCACCCTCCTCCTCTTGCTCACCCTCCTGCTGCTGCTCCTTCTCCACATACTGCTCCTTCCCCACCTCTTGCTCCATCTCCTCCCCCTTCTTGTTCACCACCCCTGCTCCTTCTCTACCTACTTATCATTCTCCACCTCCTGCTCCTTCTCCTCTTCATGCTCCTTCTCCCGCTCCTGCTCCTACTCTCGCTTCTGCTCCTTCTCACGCTGCTGCTCCTTCTCCCGCTTCAGCTCCTTCTCCCGCTTCTGCTCCTTCTCCACCTCCTGCTCCTTCTTCACTCCTGCTCATTCACCACCTCCTGCTCCTCCTTCTCTTCCTTCTTCTCCTCCTGCTCTTTCTCCACCACCTGCTCCTTATCTCGCTCCTGCTCCTTCTTCTTCTCCTGCTCCTTCTTCTTCTCCTGCTCCTTCTCCACTCCTGCCCCATCTCCACCTCCTGCTCCTTCTCCTCCTCCTGCTCCTTCTCCTCCTCCTGCTCCTTCTCCTCCTCCTGCTCCTTCTCCTTCCCGTGCTCCATCTCATCCTCCTGCTCCTTCTCATCCCCCTCCTCCTGCTTCTTCTCCACCTCCTGCTCAACCTCCATCTCCTGCTCCATCTCCTCCTCCTTCTCCTTCTACTCCTCCTGCTCCTTCTCCTCCTCCTGCTGCTTCTCCACCTACTGCACTTCCTGCTCCTTCTCAGCCACCTCCTCCTGCTCATTCTCTACCTCCTGCTCAACCTCCACCAACTGCTCCTTCTACAACTGCTCCTCCTGCTCCTTCTTCTCCTCCTGCTCAACCTCCTCCTCTTGCTTCTTCTCCAATTCCTTCCACTACTCCCCCCCTGGTCCTTCTCTGCCTCCTGCTCCGTCTCACCCTCCTGCTCCTTCTCATCCCCCTCCTCCTGCTCCTGCTCCTTCTCCACCTCCTGCTCAACTTCCATCTCCTGCTCCTTCTCCTCCTCCTGCTCCTTCTCCTCCTCCTGCTCCGTCTCCTCCTTCTGCTCCTTCTCCACCTCTTGCTCATTCTCCTCTTCTTGCTCCATCTCCACCTCCTGCTCCTTCTCCTCCTCCAGCTCCTTCTCCACCTCCTGCTCCTTGTCCACCTCCTGCTCAACCTCCACCAACTGATCCTTCTACACCTGCACCTCCTGCTCCTTTTTCTCCTCCTACTCAACCTCCTCCTCCTGCTTCTTCTCCAACTCCTTCTCCTACTCCCCCTCCTGGTCCTTCTCCTACTCCTGCTCCTTCTCCTCCTCCTGCTCCTTCTCCACCTCCTCATCATTCTCCACTTTTGCTCAACCTCCTCCTCCTGCTCCTTCTCCATTTCATGCTCCTGCTCCCGCTCCTGCTCCTACTCCCGCTTCTGCTCCTTCTCCTGCTCCTGCTTCGTCTCCTCTTTGCTGCGATTTCTCCTCCTGCTGCTTCTTCTGCTCCTGCTGCTACTTCTTCACCTCTTCCTCCTGCTCCTTCTCCACCTCCTGCTCCTTCTCCACTCCTGCTCATTCACCACCTCCTGCTCCTTCTTCACCTCCTTCTCCTCCACCTGCTCCTTCTCGCCCTCCTGCTCCATTTCGCCCTCCTGCTCCTTCTCGACCTCCTGCTCCTTTTACACCTCCTGCTCCTGCTCCTCGTCCTGCTCCTCGTCCTGCTCCTCGTCCTGCTCCTCCTCCTGCTCCTCCTCCTTCTCCTTCTCCTCCTCCTGCTCCTTTTCCACCTCCTGCACCTTCTCCGCCTCCTGCTCCTCCTCCTTCCCCTCCACCTGCTCCTTCTCCGCCTGCTGCTCCTTCTCCACCTATTGCTTCTTTTCCACCTCCTGTTCCTCCTCCACCTTCTTCTCCTCCTCCTGCTACTTCTTCTTCTCCTGCTCCTTTCTCCACCTCCGGTTCCTTCTCCTCCTCCTGATCCTTCTCCACGTCCTTCTCCTCCTCCATCTCCATCTCCTCCTCCTGCTCCTTCTCCTCCACCTGCTCCTTCTCCTCCTCCTGCTCCTTCTCCTCCTCCTGCTCCTTCTCCTCCTCCTGCTCCTTCTCCACCTCCTGCTCCTTCTCCCCCTGCTGCTCATTCTCCACCTCCTGCTCATTCTCCACCTCCTGCTGCTCCTCGTTCATCTCCTTTCCTTCTCCACCTCCTCCTCTTTTTCCATATCCAGCTCCACCTCCACCTCCTGCTCCTTCTCCACCTCCTGCTGCTCCTCGTTCATCTCCTTTCCTTTTCCACCTCCTCCTCTTTTTCCATATCCAGCTCCACCTCCACATCCTGCTCCTTCTCCACCTCATGCTCCTTCTCCAACCACTGCTTCTTCTCCTCCTCCTCCTTCTCCTCCAACTGTTCATTCTCCACCTCCTGCTCCTTCTCCACCTCCTGCTCCTTCTCCACCCACTGCTCCTTCTCCGCCTCCTGCTCCATCTCCGCCTCCTGCTCCTTCTCTGCCTCCTGCTCCTTCTCCGCCTCCTGCTGCTTCTATGCCTCCCGCTCCTTTTCCCCGTCCTGATCCTTCTCCACCTCCTGCTCACTCTCCCTCTGCTGCTCACTCACCCCCTCCTGCTCCTTCTTCTCGTCCCGCTCAACCTCCTCCTCCTGCTCCTTCTCCTCCTCCTGCTCCGTCTCCTCCTCCTGCTTCTTCCCCTCCTCCTGCTCCTTCTCGTCCTCCTGATCATTCTCGTCCTCCTGCTCATTCGCCCCCTCTTCCTCTTGCTTTGCATCCCACTCGTTCTCCGCCTCCTGCTCCTTCTCCCCGTCCCGCTCCATCTCTACCTTCTGCTACTTTTCCCCGTCCTGCTCATTCTCCACCTCCTGCTCACTCTCCCCCTCCTGCTCACTCTCCCCCTCCTGCTCCTTCTCCTCGTCCCGCTCAACCTCCTCCTCCTGCTCCTTCTCCACCTCCTGCAACCTTCTCCGCCAACTGCTCCTTCTCCGCCTCCTGCTCCTTCTCGGCCTCCTGCTCCTTCTCCGCCTCCTGCTCCTTCTCCGCCTCCTGCTCCTTCTATGCCTCCCGCTCCTCCTCCGCCTACTGCCCGTTCACACCCTCCTGATCATTCTCGCCCTCTAGCCCCTCCTCCACCTCCTGCTCCCTCTCCCTCAACTGCTCCTTCTCCGTCTCCTGCTTCTTCCCCTCCTCCTGATCCTTCTCATCTTCCTGATCGTTCTCGTCTTCCTGATCCTTCTCGTCTTCCTGATCCTTCTCGTCTTCCTGCTCCTTCTCGTCCTCCTGCTCCTTCTCGTCCTCCTGCTCCTTGTCTTCCTCCTGCTCCTTTTCTCCCTTCTGCTCCATTTCCACCTCCTGTTCCATCTCCACCTCATGCTCATTCTCCACCTCCTGCTCCTTCACCTCCTCCTGCTCCTTCTCCTCCTGCTCCTCCTCCACCTCCTACTCCTACTCCTTCTTCTTCTCCTTGCTCCTTCTCCTTCTCCTGCTCCTTCATCTCCGCCTGCTCCTTCTTCTCCTCCTGCTCCTTCTCAATTTCTGCTCAATCTCCAGCTCCTGCTGCTTCTCCTCCTCGTCCTCCTCATCCCCCTCCTGCTCCTTGTAGACCTCCTGCTCCTTCACCCCCTCCTTCTCCATCTCCAACTCCTGCTCCTTCTTCTCCTCCTGCCCCTGCTCCTCCTACTTCTTCTCCAACTCCTTCCCCGACTCCCTCTCCTGGTCCTTCTCCGCCTCCTGCTACATCTCCACCTATTGCTTATTCTCCACCTCCTGTTCCTTCTCCTAATCCTGCTCCTTGTCCACCTCCTTCTCCTCCTCCACCTCCATCTCCTCCTCCTGCTCCGTGTCCACCTCCTGCTCCTTGTCCACCTCCTGCTCCTTGTCCACCTCCTGCTGCTTGTCCATCTCCTGCTCCTTGTCCATCTCCTGCTGCTTCTCGCCCTCCTGCTCCTTCCTGCCCTTCTGCTCCTTCTCCACATCCTGCTCCTTTTCCACTCCTGCTCCTTCTCCTCCTCCTGCTCCTTCTCCTCCTCCTGCTCCTTCTCCTCCTTCTGCTCTGTCTCCACCTCCTGCTCCTTCTCCACCTCCTGCTCCTTCTTCTAATCCTGCTCCTGCTCCTCCTCCAGCTTCTTCTCCAACTCCATTTCCTAATCCCCCTCCTGGTCCTTCTCCTCCTCCTGCTCCTTCTCCACCTCGTGCTCCTTGTCCACCTCCTGCTCCTTGTCCTCCTCCTGCTCATTGTCCAGCTCCTGCTCCTTGTCCACCTCCTGCTCCTTGTCGCCCTCCTTCTCCATCTCCATCTCCATCTCCTACTCCCCCTCCTGGTCCTTCACCTCCTCCTGCTCCTTCTCCACCTCGTGCTCCTTGTCCACCTCCTGCTCCTTGTCCACCTCCTGCTCCTTGTCCATCTCCTGCTCCTTTTCCACCTCCTCCTCCTTCTCGCCCTCCTGCTCTTTCCTGCCCTCTTGCTCCTTCTCCACCTCCTGCTCCTTTTCCACTCCTGCTCTTTCTCCACCTCCTGCTCCTTCTCCACCTCCTGCTCCTTCTCCACCTCTTGCTCCTTCTCCACCTCATGCTCCTTCTCCAACTCCTGCTCCTTCTCCTCATCTTGCGCATTCTCCTCCTCCTGCTCCTTCTCCTCCTCCTGCTCCTACTCCTCCTGCTGCTCCTTCTTCTTCTCCTGCTCCTTCTGCACTCCTGCTCCTTCTCCTCCTCCTGCTCCTTCTCCTCCTCCTGTTCCTTCTCCTCCTCCTGTTCCTCCTACTCCTGCTGCTCCTTCTTCTTCTCCAGCTCCTTCTCCACTCCTGCTCATTCTCATCCTCCTGCTCCTTCTCCTCCTCCTGCTCCTTCTCCTCCTTCTCCTCTGACTCCACCTCCTGCTCCTTCTCCACTTCCTGCTCCTTCTTCTAACCCTGCTCCTGCTCCTCCTCCAGCTTCTTCTCCAACTCCCTCTCCTAATCCCCCTCCTGGTCCTTCTCCTCCTCCTGCTCCTTCTCCACCTCGTGCTCCTTGTCCACCTCCTGCTCCTTGTCCACCTCTTGCTCCTTATCCAGCTCCTGCTCCTTGTCCTCCTCCGGCTCCTTGTCCACCTCCTGCTCATTGTCGCCCTCCTTCTCCATCTCCCACTCCATCTCCTCCTTCCCCTCCTGCTCCTTCTCCCCGTCCTGCACTTTCTCCCCCTCCTTCTCCTCATCAACCACCTTCTGCTCCTCCTGCTCCTTGTCCACCTCCTGCTCATTGTCTTCCTCCTGCTCCTTTTCTCCCTCCTGCTCCTTCTCCTCCTCCTGCTCCTTGTCCACCTCCTGCTCCTTGTCCACCTCCTGCTCCGGGTACACCTACTTTTCCTTGTCCAACTCCTGCTCCTTGTCCACGTACTACTCCGTGTCCACCTCCTGATTCTTGTCCACCTCCTGCTCCTTGTCCACCTCCTGCTCATCGTCCACTTCCTGCTCCACCTAGTCCTCCTGCTCCTTCTCTCCCTCCTGCTCCTTCTCGCCCACCTGCTTCTTCTCGCACTCCTGCTCCTTGCCCTCCTGCTCCTTCTCCACCTCCTGCTTCTTCTCCACCTGCTGCTCCTTCTCCACTCCTGCTCATTCACCACATCCTGCTCCATCTTCTCCTCCTTCTCCTCCTCCTGCTCCTCCTCCACCTCCCGCTCCTTGTCTCCTTCCTAATCCTTTTCCACCTCCTGCTCCTTCTCCTTCTTCTGCTCCTACTCCCCCTCCTGCTCCTTCTCCACCTCCTGCTCCTTCTCACCCTCCTGCTCTTTCTCCCCCGCCTTCTCTTCATCCACCTCCTTCTCCTCCTCCTGCTCCTTCTCCCCCTCCTGCTCCTTCTCCATCGCCTGCTCCTTCTCCCCCTCCTACTCATTCTCCCCCTCCTGCTCTTTCTCCTCCTCCTGCTCATTCTCCTTCTCCTGCTCCTTCTCCACGTCCTGCTCCTTCTCCACCTCCTGCTCCATCTCCTCATCTTGCGCCTTCTCCACCTCCTGCTCCTTCTCCTCCTCCTGCTCCTACTCCTCCTCCTGCTCCTTCTTCTTCTTCTCCTGCTCCTTCTCCACTCCTGCTCCTTCTCCTCCTCCTGCTCCTTGTCCACCTCCTGCTCCGTGTCCAACTCCTGATTCTTGTCCACCTCCTGCTCCTTGTCCACCGCCTGCTCATTTTTCACCACCTGCTCCTTCTCGCCCTCCTGCTCCTTCTCGCCCTCCTCCTCCTTCTCGCCCTACTGCTCCTTCCTGCCGTCTTGCTCCTTCTCCACCTCCTGCTCCTTTTCCACTCCTGCTCCCTCTCCACCTGCTGCTCCTTCTCCACTTCTGATCATTCACCACCTCCTGCTGCTTCTTCTCCACCTTCTCCTCCTCCTGCTCCTTCTCCACCTCCCGCTCCTTGTCCACCTCCTGCTCCTTGTCCACCTCCTGCTCCTTGTCCACCTCCTGCTCCTTGTCCACCTCCTGCTCCTTCTCGCCTTCCTGCTCCTTCATGTCCTCCTGCTCCCTCTCGCCCTGCTGCTCCCTCCCCACCTACTGCTCCTTCTCCACCTGCTGCTCCTTTTCCACTCCTGCTCATTCACCACCTCCTGCTCCTTCTTCTCCGCCTGCTCCTTCTCCTCCTCGTCCTCCTCCTCCACCTCCTTCTCCTCGTCCACCTCCTTCTCCGTCTCGACCTCCTGCTGCTTCTTCTCCTCCTTCTCCTCCTCCTGCTCCTTCTCCAACTCCTGCCCCTTGTCTTCCTCCTGCTCCTTTTCTCCCTCCTGCTCCTTCTCCTCCTGCTCCTTCTCCACCTCCTAATCCTTGTCCACCTCCGACTCCTTGTCCACCTCCTGCTCCTTGTCCACTTAGTGCTCCTTCTCGCCCTCCTGTTCCTTCTCGTACTCCTTCTCCTTCTCGCCCTCATGCTCCTTCTCGCCCTCCTGATTCTTCTCGCCCTCCTGCTGCTTGTCGCCCTCCTTCTCCATCTCCAACTCCTGCTCCTTCTTCTCCTCCTGCCCCTGCTCCTCCTACTTCTTCTCCAACTCCTTCCCCGACTCCCTCTACTGGTCCTTCTCCGCCTCCTGCTACATCTCCACCTATTGCTTATTCTCCACCTCCTGTTCCTTCTCCTAATCCTGCTCCTTGTCCACCTCCTTCTCCTCCTCCACCTCCATCTCCTCCTCCTGCTCCGTGTCCACCTCCTGCTCCTTGTCCACCTCCTGCTCCTTGTCCACCTCCTGCTCTTTGTCCACCACCTGCTTCATCTAGCCCTCCTGCTCCTTCTTGCCCTCCTGCCCCTTCTCCCCCTGCTGCTCCTTCTCCACCTCCTGCTCCTTTTCCACCTGCTGCTCCTTCTCCAATCCTGCGGATTCACCACCTCCCACTCCTTCTTATCCTCCGTCTCATCCTCCTGATCATTGTCCAACTCCCGCTCCTTGTCTCCCTCCTGCTCCTTCTCCTCCTCCTGCTCCTTCTCCACCTCCATCTCCTCCTCCACCTCCTTCTCCTCCTCCTGCTCCTTGTCCACCTCCTGCCCCTTGTACACCTACTGCTCCTTGACCACCTCCTGCTCCGTGTCCACCTTCTGATTCTTGTCCACCTCCTGCTCATTGTCCACCACCTGCTCCATCTAGCCCTCCTGCTCCTTCTCGCTCTCCTGCTACTTCTTGCCCTGCTGCTCCTTCTCCACCTCCTGCTCCTTCTCCACCTGCTGCTCCTTCTCCACTCCTGCTCATTCTCCACATCCTGCTCCATCTTCTCCGCCTGCTCCTTGTTCTCCTGCTGCTCCTTCTCAATTCCTGCTCCATCTCCAGCTACTGCTCCTTCTCCTCCTCGTCCTGCTCCCCCCCTCCTGCTCTTTGTCCACCGCCTGCTCCTTCTCCTCCTCCTTCTCACCCTCCTGCTCGTTCTGCCCTTCCTGATCCTTCTCCCCCTCCTACTCTTTCTACCCCACCTTCTCGTCGTCCACCTCCATCTCCTCTCATGCTCCTTCTCCACGTCCTGCTCCTTGTCCACCTCCTGCTCCTTGTCCACCTCCTGCTCTTTGTCCACCTCCTGCTCCTTTCCACCTCCGGTTCCATCTCGCCCTCCTGCGCTTCCTGCCTCCTGCTCCTTCTCCACCTCCTGCTCCTTCTCCACTCCTGCTCATTCACCACCTCCTACTGCTTCTTCTCCTCCTTCTCTTCCTCCTGCTCCTCCTCCACCTCCTGTTCCTTGTCTTCCTCCTGCTCCTTTTCTCACTCCGGCTCCTTCTGTACCTCTTGCTCCATCTCCACCTCCTGCTATTTCTCCACCTCCTGCTCCTTCTCCTTCTCATGCTCCTTCTCCACATCCTGATCCTTCTCCACCTCCTGCTCCTTCTCCACATCTTGCGTCTTCTCCACCTCCTGCTCCTTCTCCTCCTCCTGCTCCGAATCCTCCTCCTGCTCCTTCTTCTTCTCCTGCTCCTTCTCCACTCCTGCTCCTTCTCCTCCTACTCCTTCTTCTCCTCCTGCTCCTGCTCCTCCTTCTGCATCTTCTCCAACTCCTTCTCCGACTCCTCCTCCTGGTCCTTCTCCGCGTCGTGCTCCTTCTCCACCTATTGCTTCTTCTCCACCTCATGTTCATTCTCCTCCTCCTGCACCATCTCCACCGCCTCCTCCTCCTCCACCTACTTCTCCTCTTCCTGCTCGCTGTCCACCTGCCGCTCCTTGTCCACCTCCTGCTCCTTGTACAACTCCTGCTCCTTGTCCACCTCGTGCTCCGTGTCCACCTCCTGCTCCTTGTCCACCTCCTGCTCATTGTCCACCTCCTGCTCCAACTAGCCCTCCTGCTCCTTCTCGCCCACCTGCTTCTTCTCGCAAAGCTGCTCCTTCTCGCCCTCCTGCTCCTTCTCCACCTCCTGCTCCTTCTTCTCCTCCTTCTCCTCCTCCTGCTCCTCCTCCACCTCCCGCTCCTTGTCTCCCTCTTGATCCTTCTCCACCTCCTGCTCCTTCTCCTTCTCCTTCTCCTTCTCCTGCTCCTCCTTCTCCGCCTGCTCCATCTTCTCCTCCTGCTCCTTCTCAATTCCTGTGCCATCTCCAGCACCTGCTCCTTGTCAACCTCCTGCTCCTTGATCACCTCCTGCTCCTTCTCGCCCTCCTGCTCCTTCCTGACCTCCTGCTCCTTCTGCACCTCCCGCTCCTTCTCCACTCCTGCTCATTCACCACCTCCTGCTCCTTCTTCTCCTCCTTCTCCTCCTCCTGCTCCTTCTCCATCGCCTGCTCCTTCTCCCCCTCCTACTCATTCTCCCCCTCCTGCTCTTTCTCCTCCTCCTGCTCATTCTCCTTCTCCTGCTCCTTCTCCACGTCCTGCTCCTTCTCCACCTCCTGCTCCATCTCCTCATCTTGCGCCTTCTCCACCTCCTGCTCCTTCTCCTCCTCCTGCTCCTACTCCTCCTCCTGCTCCTTCTTCTTCTTCTCCTGCTCCTTCTCCACTCCTGCTCCTTGTCTCCCTCTTGATCCTTCTCCACCTCCTGCTCCTTCTCCTTCTCCTTCTCCTTCTCCTGCTCCTCCTTCTCCGCCTGCTCCATCTTCTCCTCCTGCTCCTTCTCAATTCCTGTGCCATCTCCAGCACCTGCTCCTTGTCAACCTCCTGCTCCTTGATCACCTCCTGCTCCTTCTCGCCCTCCTGCTCCTTCCTGACCTCCTGCTCCTTCTCCACCTCCTGCTCCTTCTCCACTCCTGCTCATTCACCACCTCCTGCTCCTTCTTCTCCTCCTTCTCCTCCTCCTGCTCCTTCTCCATCGCCTGCTCCTTCTCCCCCTCCTACTCATTCTCCCCCTCCTGCTCTTTCTCCTCCTCCTGCTCATTCTCCTTCTCCTGCTCCTTCTCCACGTTCTGCTCCTTCTCCACCTCCTGCTCCATCTCCTCATCTTGCGCCTTCTTCTTCTTCTCCTGCTCCTTCTCCACTCCTGCTCCTTCTCCTCCTCCTGCTCCTTGTCCACCTCCTGCTCCGTGTCCAACTCCTGATTCTTGTCCACCTCCTGCTCCTTGTCCACCGCCTGCTCATTTTTCACCACCTGCTCCTTCTCGCCCTCCTGCTCCTTCTCGCCCTCCTGCTCCTTATCGCCCTACTGCTCCTTCCTGCCGTCTTGCTCCTTCTCCACCTCCTGCTCCTTTTCCACTCCTGCTCCCTCTCCACCTGCTGCTCCTTCTCCACTTCTGATCATTCACCACCTCCTGCTGCTTCTTCTCCACCTTCTCCTCCTCCTGCTCCTTCTCCACCTCCCGCTCCTTGTCCACCTCCTGCTCCTTGTCCACCTCCTGCTCCTTGTCCACCTCCTGCTCCTTGTCCACCTCCTGCTCCTTCTCGCCTTCCTGCTCCTTCATGTCCTCCTGCTCCCTCTCGCCCTGCTGCTCCCTCCCCACCTACTGCTCCTTCTCCACCTGCTGCTCCTTTTCCACTCCTGCTCATTCACCACCTCCTGCTCCTTCTTCTCCGCCTGCTCCTTCTCCTCCTCGTCCTCCTCCTCCACCTCCTTCTCCTCGTCCACCTCCTTGTCCGTCTCGACCTCCTGCTGCTTCTTCTCCTCCTTCTCCTCCTCCTGCTCCTTCTCCAACTCCTGCCCCTTGTCTTCCTCCTGCTCCTTTTTTCCCTCCTGCTCCTTCTCCTCCTGCTCCTTCTCCACCTCCTAATCCTTGTCCACCTCCGACTCCTTGTCCACCTCCTGCTCCTTGTCCACTTAGTGCTCCTTCTCGCCCTCCTGTTCCTTCTCGTACTCCTTCTCCTTCTCGCCCTCATGCTCCTTCTCGCCCTCCTGATTCTTCTCGCCCTCCTGCTGCTTGTCGCCCTCCTTCTCCATCTCCAACTCCTGCTCCTTCTTCTCCTCCTGCCCCTGCTCCTCCTACTTCTTCTCCAACTCCTTCCCCGACTCCCTCTACTGGTCCTTCTCCGCCTCCTGCTACATCTCCACCTATTGCTTATTCTCCACCTCCTGTTCCTTCTCCTAATCCTGCTCCTTGTCCACCTCCTTCTCCTCCTCCACCTCCATCTCCTCCTCCTGCTCCGTGTCCACCTCCTGCTCCTTGTCCACCTCCTGCTCCTTGTCCACCTCCTGCTCTTTGTCCACCACTTGCTTCATCTAGCCCTCCTGCTCCTTCTTGCCCTCCTGCCCCTTCTCCCCCTGCTGCTCCTTCTCCACCTCCTGCTCCTTCTCCACCTCCCACTCCTTCTTTAATAGCGTCAGATTTTATCCTAAAATACAAGAACTTTTCGTGGTTCTTGTCAAATTTTGTTGGTTTTCATCTAATGAACGTATTTCAGTCAGCTAGATCTTTCTTCTTGAAAGCAAAAAGATTTTATCTTCAAATACAAGAACTTTTCGTGGTTTTGTTGATTTTCAGCAAATGAACATATTTCAGCGAGCGAGAAGTTTTTTCTTTAATAGCGTCAGATTTTATCTTAAAATACAAGAACTTTTCGTGGTTCTTGTCAATTTTTGTTGGTTTTCATCCAATGAACTTATTTCAGTCAGCTGGAGCTTTCTTCTTCAAAGCAAAAAGATTTTATCTTCAAATACAAGAACTTTTCGTGGTTTTGTTGATTTTCAGCAAATGAACATATTTCAGCGAGCTGGAATTTTTTTCTTTAATAGCGTCAGATTTTATCCTAAAATACAAGAACTTTTCGTGGTTCTTGTCAATTTTTGTTGGTTTTCATCTCATGAACTTATTTCAGTCAGCGAGATCTTTCTTCTTCAAAGCGAAAAGATTTTATCTTCAAATACAAGAACTTTTTGTGGTTTTGTTGACTTTCAGCAAATGAACATATTTCAGCGAGGGAGAAGTTTTTTCTTTGATAG
Source organism: Heptranchias perlo (assembly GCF_035084215.1). Classification (NCBI taxonomy): domain Eukaryota; kingdom Metazoa; phylum Chordata; class Chondrichthyes; order Hexanchiformes; family Hexanchidae; genus Heptranchias; species Heptranchias perlo. The sequence goes on along the minus strand of NC_090354.1, from coordinate 36,874,404 downwards.
CGTCAGATTTTATCTTAAAATACAAGAACTTTTCGTGGTTTTGTTGATTTTCAGCAAATGAACATATTTCAGCGAGCGAGAAGTTTTTTCTTTAATAGCGTCAGATTTTATCCTAAAATACAAGAACGTTTCGTGGTTCTTGTCAATTTTTGTTGGCTTTCATCCAATGAACTTATTTCAGTCAGCCAGATCTTTCTTCTTGAGTGCAAAAATATTTTATCTCCAAATACAAGAAGTTTTCGTGGTTTTGTTGATTTTCAGCAAATGAACATATTTCAGCGAGCGAGAAGTTTTTTCTTTAATAGCGTCAGATTTTATCCTAAAATACAAGAACTTTACGTGGTTCTTGTCAAATTTTGTAGGTTTTCATCGAATGAACGTATTTCAGTCAGCTCGATCTTTCTTCTTCAAAGCAAAAAGATTTTATCTTCAAATACAAGAACATTTCGTGGTTTTGTTGATTTTCAGCAAATGAACATATTTCAGCGAGGGAGAAGTTTTTTCTTTAATATCGTCAGATTTTATCTTAAAATACAAGAACTTTTCGTGGTTCTTGTCAAATTTTGTTGGTTTTCATCTGATGAACTTATTTCAGTCAGCTGGATCTTTCTTCTTCAAAGCAAAAAGATTTTATCTTCAAATACAATAACTTTTCGTGGTTTTGTTGATTTTCAGGAAATGAACATATTTCAGCGAGCGAGAAGTTTTTTCTTTAATAGCGTCAGATTTTATCCTAAAATACAAGAACTTTTCGAGGTTCTTGTCAAATTTTGTTGGTTTTCATCTGATGAACTTATTTCAGTCAGCTAGATCTTTCTTCTTCAAAGCAAAAAGATTTTATCTTCAAATACAAGAACTTTTCGTGGTTTTGTTGATTTTCAGCAAATGAACATATTTCAGTGAGCGAGAAGTTTTTTCTTTAATAGCGTCACATTTTATCTTAAAATACAAGAACTTTTCGTGGTTCTTGTCAATTTTTGTTGGTTTTCATCCAATGAACTTATTTCAGTCAGCCAGATCTTTCTTCTTCAAAGCAAAAAGATTTTATCTTCAAATACAAGAACTTTTCGTGGTTTTGTTGATTTACAGCAAATGAACATATTTCAGCGAGCGAGAAGTTTTTTCTTTAATAGCGTCAGATTTTATCCTAAAATACAAGAACTTTTCGAGGTTCTAGTCAATTTTTGTTGATTTTCATCAAATGAACTTATTTCAGTCAGCCAGATCTTTCTTCTTCAAAGCAAAAAGATTTTATCTTGAAATACAAGAACATTTCGTGGTTTTGTTGATTTTCAGCAAATGAACATATTTCAGCGAGGGAGAAGTTTTTTCTTTAATATCGTCAGATTTTATCTTAAAATACAAGAACTTTTCGTGGTTCTTGTCAAATTTTGTTGGTTTTCATCTGATGAACTTATTTCAGTCAGCTGGATCTTTCTTCTTCAAAGCAAAAAGATTTTATCTTCAAATACAATAACTTTTCGTGGTTTTGTTGATTTTCAGGAAATGAACATATTTCAGCGAGCGAGAAGTTTTTTCTTTAATAGCGTCAGATTTTATCCTAAAATACAAGAACTTTTCGTGGTTCTTGTCAAATTTTGTTGGTTTTCATCTCATGAACGTATTTCAGTCAGCTAGATCTTTTTTCTTCAAAGCAAAAAGATTTTATCTTCGAATACAAGAACTTTTCGTGGTTTTGTTGATTTTCAGCAAATGAACATATTTCAGCGAGCGAGAAGTTTTTTCTTTAATGGCGTCAGATTTTACCTTAAAGTACAAGAACTTTTCGTGGTTCTAGTCAATTTTTGTTGATTTTCATCAAATGAACTTATTTCAGTCAGCTGGATCTTTCTTCTTCAAAGCAAAAAGATTTTATCTTCAAATACAAGAACTTTTCGTGGTTTTGTTGATTTACAGCAAATGACCATATTTCAGCGAGCTGGAAGTTTTTTCTTTAATAGCCTCAGATTTTATCTTAAAATACAAGAACTTTTCGTGGTTCTTGTCAATTTTTGTTGATTTTCATCTAATGAACTTATTTCACTCAGCTGGATCTTTCTTCTTCAAAGCAAAAAGATTTTATCTTCAAATACAAGAACTTTTCGTGGTTTTGTTGATTTTCAGCAAATGAACATATTTCAGCGAGCGAGAAGTTTTTTCTTTAATAGCGTCAGATTTTATCCTAAAATACAAGAACTTTACGTGGTTCTTGTCAAATTTTGTAGGTTTTCATCGAATGAACGTATTTCAGTCAGCTAGATCTTTCTTCTTCAAAGCAAAAGATTTTATCTTCAAATACAAGAACATTTCGTGGTTTTGTTGATTTTCAGCAAATGAACATATTTCAGCGAGGGAGAAGTTTTTTCTTTAATATCGTCAGATTTTATCTTAAAATACAAGAACTTTTCGTGGTTCTTGTCAATTTTTGTTGGTTTTCATCAAATGAACTTATTTCAGTCAGCTGGATCTTTCTTCTTCAAAGCAAAAAGATTTTATCTTCAAATACAAGAACTTTTCGTGGTTTTGTTGATTTTCAGCAAATGACCATATTTCAGCGAGCGAGAAGTTTTTTCTTTAATAGCGTCAGATTTTATCCTAAAATACAAGAACTTTTCGAGGTTCTTGTCAAATTTTGTTGGTTTTCATCTGATGAACTTATTTCAGTCAGCTAGATCTTTCTTCTTCAAAGCAAAAAGATTTTATCTTCAAATACAAGAACTTTTCGTGGTTTTGTTGATTTTCAGCAAATGAACATATTTCAGTGAGCGAGAAGTTTTTTCTTTAATAGCGTCACATTTTATCCTAAAATACAAGAACCTTTCGTGGTTCTTGTCAATTTTTGTTGGTTTTCATCTGATGAACTTATTTCAGTCAGCTAGATCTTTCTTCTTCCAAGCAAAAAGATTTTATCTTCAAATACAAGAACTTTTCGTGGTTTTGTTGATTTTCAGCAAATGAACATATTTCAGCGAGCTGGAAGTTTTTTCTTTAATAGCGTCAGATTTTATCTTGAAATACAAGAACTTTTCGTGGTTCTTGTCAATTTTTGTTGATTTTCATCAAATTAAGTTATTTCAATCAGCTGGATCTTTCTTCTTCAAAGCAAAAAGATTTTATCTTCAAATACAAGAACTTTTCGTGGTTTTGTTCATTTTCAGCAAATGAACATATTTCAGCGAGCTGGAAGTTTTTTCTTTAATAGCGTCAGATTTTATCTTAAAATACAAGAACTTTTCGTGGTTCCTGTCAATTTTTGTTGGTTTTCATCCAATGAACTTATTTCAGTCAGCTGGATATTTCTTCTTCAAAGCAAAAAGATTTTATCTTCAAATACAAGAACTTTACGCGGTTTTGTTGGTTTTCAGCAAATTAACATATTTCAGCGAGCAAGAAGTTTTTTCTTTAATAGCGCAAGATTTTGTCTTAAAATACAAGAACTTTTCGTGCTTCTTGTCAATTTTTGTTGGTTTTCATCCAATGAACTTATTTCAGTCACCTAAATCCTTCTTCTTCAAAGCAAAAAGATTTCATCTTCAAATACAAGAACTTTTCGTGGTTTTGTTGATTTTCAGCAAATGAACATATTTCAGCGAGCTGGAAGTTTTTTCTTTAATACCGTCAGATTTTATCTTGAAATACAAGAACTGTTCGTGGTTCTTGTCAATTTTTGATGATTTTCATCAAATGAACTTATTTCAGTCAGCTGGATCTTTCTTCTTCAAAGCAAAAAGATTTTATCTTCAAATACAAGAACTTTTCGTGGTTTTGTTGGTTTTCAGCAAATGACCATATTTCAGCGAGCTGGAAGTTTTTTCTTTAATAGCGTCAGATTTTATCTTAAAATACAAGAACTTTTCGTGGTTCTTGTCAATTTTTGTTGATTTTCATCTAATGAACTTATTTCAGTCAGCTGGATCTTTCTTCTTCAAAGCAAAAAGATTTATCTTCAAATACAATAACTTTTCGTGGCTTTGTTGATATTCAGCAAATGAACATATTTCAGCGAGCGAGAAGTTTTTCCTTTAATAGCGTCAGATTTTATCCTAAAATACAAGAACTTTTCGTGGTTCTTGTCAAATTTTGTTGGTTTTCATCAAATGAACTTATTACAGTCAGCTAGATCTTTCTTCTTCAAAGCAAAAAGATTTTATCTTCAAATGCAAGAACTTTTCGTGGTTTTGTTGATTTTCAGCAAATGAACATATTTCAGCGAGGGAGAAGTTTTTTCTTTAAAAGCGCAAGATTTTATCTGAAAATACAAGAACTTTTCGTGCTTCTTGTCAATTTTTGTTGGTTTTCATCCAATGAACTTATTTCAGTCACCTAAATCCTTCTTCTTCAAAGCAAAAAGATTTTATCTTCAAATACAAGAACTTTTCGTGGTTTTGTTGATTTTCAGCAAATGACCATATTTCAGCGAGCTGCAAGTTTTTTCTTTAATAGCGTCAGATTTTATCCAAAAATGCAAGAACTTTTCGTGGTTCTTGTCAAATTTTGTTGGTTTTCATCTCATGAACTCATTTCAGTCAGCTAGATCTTTCTTCTTCAAAGCAAAAAGATTTTATCTTCAAATACAAGAACTTTTCGTGGTTTTGTTGATTTTCAGCAAATGAACATATTTCAGCGAGCTAGAAGTTTTTTCATAAATCGCGCAAGATTTTATCTTAAAATACAAGAACTTTTCGTGGTTCTTGTCAATTTTTGTTGGTTTTCATCTGATGAACTTATTTCAGTCACCGAGATCTTTCTTCTTCAAAGCAAAAAGATTTTATCTTCAAATACAATAACTTTTCGTGGTTTTGTTGATTTTCAGCAAATCACATATTTCAGCGAGGGAGAAGTTTTTTCTTTAATGGCGTCAGATTTTACCTTAAAATACAAGAACTTTTCGTGGTTCTTGTCAATTTTTGTTGGTTTTCATCCAATGAACTTATTTCAGTCACCGAGATCTTTCTTCTTCAAAGCAAAAAGATTTTATCTTCAAATACAAGAACTTTTCGTGGTTTTGTTGATTTTCAGCAAATGAACATATTTCAGCGAGCTAGAAGTTTTTTCTTGATTAGCGCAAGATTTTATCTTAAAATACAAGAACTTTTCGTGCTTCTTGTCAATTTTTGTTGGTTTTCATCCAATGAACTTATTTCAGTCACCTAAATCCTTCTTCTTCAAAGCAAAAAGATTTTATCTTCAAATACAAGAACTTTTCGTGGTTTTGTGGATTTTCAGCAAATGAACATATTTCAGCGATCAAGAAGTTTTTTCTTTAATACCGTCAGATTTTATCCTAAAATGCAAGAACTTTTCGTGGTTCTTGTCAAATTTTGTTGGTTTTCATCTCATGAACTCATTTCAGTCAGCTAGATCTTTCTTCTTCAAAGCAAAAAGATTTTATCTTCAAATACAAGAACTTTTCGTGGTTTTGTTGATTTTCAGCAAATGAACATATTTCAGCGAGCTAGAAGTTTTTTCATAAAAAGCGTCAGATTTTATCTTAAAATACAAGAACTTCTCGTAGTTCTTGTCAATTTTTGTTGGTTTTCATCTAATGAACTTATTTCAGTCAGCTGGATCTTTCTTCTTCAAAGCAAAAAGATTTTATATTCAAATACAAGAACTTTTCGTGGTTTTGTTGATTTTCAGCAAATGAACATATTTCAGCGAGCTGGAAGTTTTTTCTTTAATAGCGTCAGATTTTATCTTGAAATACAAGAACTTTTCGTGGTTCTTGTCAATTTTTGTTGATTTTCATCAAATTAAGTTATTTCAATCAGCTGGATCTTTCTTCTTCAAAGCAAAAAGATTTTATCTTCAAATACAAGAACTTTTCGTGGTTTTGTTCATTTTCAGCAAATGAACATATTTCAGCGAGCTGGAAGTTTTTTCTTTAATAGCGTCAGATTTTATCTTAAAATACAAGAACTTTTCGTGGTTCCTGTCAATTTTTGTTGGTTTTCATCCAATGAACTTATTTCAGTCAGCTGGATATTTCTTCTTCAAAGCAAAAAGATTTTATCTTCAAATACAAGAACTTTACGCGGTTTTGTTGGTTTTCAGCAAATTAACATATTTCAGCGAGCAAGAAGTTTTTTCTTTAATGGCGTCAGATTTTACCTTAAAATACAAGAACTTTTCGTGGTTCTTGTCAATTTTTGTTGGTTTTCATCCAATGAACTTATTTCAGTCACCGAGATCTTTCTTCTTCAAAGCAAAAAGATTTTATCTTCAAATACAAGAACTTTTCGTGGTTTTGTTGATTTTCAGCAAATGAACATATTTCAGCGAGCTAGAAGTTTTTTCTTGATTAGCGCAAGATTTTATCTTAAAATACAAGAACTTTTCGTGCTTCTTGTCAATTTTTGTTGGTTTTCATCCAATGAACTTATTTCAGTCACCTAAATCCTTCTTCTTCAAAGCAAAAAGATTTTATCTTCAAATACAAGAACTTTTCGTGGTTTTGTGGATTTTCAGCAAATGAACATATTTCAGCGATCAAGAAGTTTTTTCTTTAATACCGTCAGATTTTATCCTAAAATGCAAGAACTTTTCGTGGTTCTTGTCAAATTTTGTTGGTTTTCATCTCATGAACTCATTTCAGTCAGCTAGATCTTTCTTCTTCAAAGCAAAAAGATTTTATCTTCAAATACAAGAACTTTTCGTGGTTTTGTTGATTTTCAGCAAATGAACATATTTCAGCGAGCTAGAAGTTTTTTCATAAAAAGCGTCAGATTTTATCTTAAAATACAAGAACTTCTCGTAGTTCTTGTCAATTTTTGTTGGTTTTCATCTAATGAACTTATTTCAGTCAGCTGGATCTTTCTTCTTCAAAGCAAAAAGATTTTATATTCAAATACAAGAACTTTTCGTGGTTTTGTTGATTTTCAGCAAATGAACATATTTCAGCGAGCTGGAAGTTTTTTCTTTAATAGCGTCAGATTTTATCTTAAAATACAAGAACTTTTCGTGGTTCCTGTCAATTTTTGTTGGTTTTCATCCAATGAACTTATTTCAGTCAGCTGGATATTTCTTCTTCAAAGCAAAAAGATTTTATCTTCAAATACAAGAACTTTACGCGGTTTTGTTGGTTTTCAGCAAATTAACATATTTCAGCGAGCAAGAAGTTTTTTCTTTAATAGCGCAAGATTTTGTCTTAAAATACAAGAACTTTTCGTGCTTCTTGTCAATTTTTGTTGGTTTTCATCCAATGAACTTATTTCAGTCACCTAAATCCTTCTTCTTCAAAGCAAAAAGATTTTATCTTCAAATACAAGAACTTTTCGTGGTTTTGTTGGTTTTCAGCAAATGACCATATTTCAGCGAGCTGGAAGTTTTTTCTTTAATAGCGTCAGATTTTATCTTAAAATACAAGAACTTTTCGTGGTTCTTGTCAATTTTTGTTGATTTTCATCTAATGAACTTATTTCAGTCAGCTGGATCTTTCTTCTTCAAAGCAAAAAGATTTATCTTCAAATACAATAACTTTTCGTGGCTTTGTTGATATTCAGCAAATGAACATATTTCAGCGAGCGAGAAGTTTTTCCTTTAATAGCGTCAGATTTTATCCTAAAATACAAGAACTTTTCGTGGTTCTTGTCAAATTTTGTTGGTTTTCATCAAATGAACTTATTACAGTCAGCTAGATCTTTCTTCTTCAAAGCAAAAAGATTTTATCTTCAAATGCAAGAACTTTTCGTGGTTTTGTTGATTTTCAGCAAATGAACATATTTCAGCGAGGGAGAAGTTTTTTCTTTAAAAGCGCAAGATTTTATCTGAAAATACAAGAACTTTTCGTGCTTCTTGTCAATTTTTGTTGGTTTTCATCCAATGAACTTATTTCAGTCACCTAAATCCTTCTTCTTCAAAGCAAAAAGATTTTATCTTCAAATACAAGAACTTTTCGTGGTTTTGTTGATTTTCAGCAAATGACCATATTTCAGCGAGCTGCAAGTTTTTTCTTTAATACCGTCAGATTTTATCCTAAAATACAAGAACTTTTCGTGGTTCTGGTCAATTTTTGTTGATTTTCATCTAATGAACTTATTTCAGTCAGCTGGATCTTTCTTCTTCAAAGCAAAAAGATTTTATCTTGAAATACAAGAACTTTTCGTGGTTTTGTTGATTTTCAGCAAATGAACATATTTCAGCGAGCGAGAAGTTTTTTCTTTAATAGCTTCAGATTTTATCCAAAAATGCAAGAACTTTTCGTGGTTCTTGTCAAATTTTGTTGGTTTTCATCTCATGAACTCATTTCAGTCAGCTAGATCTTTCTTCTTCAAAGCAAAAAGATTTTATCTTCAAATACAAGAACTTTTCGTGGTTTTGTTGATTTTCAGCAAATGAACATATTTCAGCGAGCTAGAAGTTTTTTCATAAAAAGCGTCAGATTTTATCTTAAAATACAAGAACTTTTCGTGGTTCTTGTCAATTTTTGTTGGTTTTCATCTAATGAACTTATTTCAGTCAGCTGGATCTTTCTTCTTCAAAGCAAAAAGATTTTATCTTCAAATACAAGAACTTTTCGTGGTTTTGTTCGTTTTCAGCAAATGAACATATTTCAGCAAGCAAGAAGTTTTTTCTTTAATCGCGCAAGATTTTATCTTAAAATACAAGAACTTTTCGTGGTTCTTGTCAATTTTTGTTGGTTTTCATCTGATGAACTTATTTCAGTCACCGAGATCTTTCTTCTTCAAAGCAAAAAGATTTTATCTTCAAATACAATAACTTTTCGTGGTTTTGTTGATTTTCAGCAAATCACATATTTCAGCGAGGGAGAAGTTTTTTCTTTAATGGCGTCAGATTTTACCTTAAAATACAAGAACTTTTCGTGGTTCTTGTCAATTTTTGTTGGTTTTCATCCAATGAACTTATTTCAGTCACCGAGATCTTTCTTCTTCAAAGCAAAAAGATTTTATCTTCAAATACAAGAACTTTTCGTGGTTTTGTTGATTTTCAGCAAATGAACATATTTCAGCGAGCTAGAAGTTTTTTCTTGATTAGCGCAAGATTTTATCTTAAAATACAAGAACTTTTCGTGCTTCTTGTCAATTTTTGTTGGTTTTCATCCAATGAACTTATTTCAGTCACCTAAATCCTTCTTCTTCAAAGCAAAAAGATTTTATCTTCAAATACAAGAACTTTTCGTGGTTTTGTGGATTTTCAGCAAATGAACATATTTCAGCGATCAAGAAGTTTTTTCTTTAATACCGTCAGATTTTATCCTAAAATGCAAGAACTTTTCGTGGTTCTTGTCAAATTTTGTTGGTTTTCATCTCATGAACTCATTTCAGTCAGCTAGATCTTTCTTCTTCAAAGCAAAAAGATTTTATCTTCAAATACAAGAACTTTTCGTGGTTTTGTTGATTTTCAGCAAATGAACATATTTCAGCGAGCTAGAAGTTTTTTCATAAAAAGCGTCTGATTTTATCTTAAAATACAAGAACTTCTCGTAGTTCTTGTCAATTTTTGTTGGTTTTCATCTAATGAACTTATTTCAGTCAGCTGGATCTTTCTTCTTCAAAGCAAAAAGATTTTATATTCAAATACAAGAACTTTTCGTGGTTTTGTTCGTTTTCAGCAAATGAACATATTTCAGCGAGCAAGAAGTTTTTTGTTTAATAGCGCAAGATTTTATCTTAAAATAAAAGAACTTTTCGTGGTTCTTGTCAATTTTTGTTGGTTTTCATCTGATGAACTTATTTCAGTCACCGAGATCTTTCTTCTTCAAAGCAAAAAGATTTTATCTTCAAATACAAGAACTTTTCGTGGTTTTGTTGATTTTCAGCGAATGAACATATTTCAGCGAGCTGGAAGTTTTTTCTTTAATAGCGTCAGATTTTATCTTGAAATACAAGAACTTTTCGTGGTTCTTTTCAATTTTTGTTGATTTTCATCAAATTAAGTTATTTCAGTCAGCTGGATCTTTCTTCTTCAAAGCAAAAAGATGTTATCTTCAAATACAAGAACTTTTCGTGGTTTTGTTCATTTTCAGCAAATGAACATATTTCAGCGAGCTGGAAGTTTTTTCTTTAATAGCGTCAGATTTTATCTTAAAATACAAGAACTTTTCGTGGTTCCTGTCAATTCTTGTTGGTTTTCATCCAATGAACTTATTTCAGTCAGCTGGATCTTTCTTCTTCAAAGCAAAAAGATTTTATCTTCAAATACAAGAACTTTACGTGGTTTTGTTGGTTTTCAGCAAATGAACATATTTCAGCGAGCTAGAAGTTTTTTCTTTAATAGCGCAAGATTTTATCTTAAAATACAAGAATTTTTCGTGCTTCTTGTCAATTTTTGTTAGTTTTCATCCAAGGAACTTATTTCAGTCACCTAAATTCTTCTTCTTCAAAGCAAAAAGATTTTATCTTCAAATACAAGAACTTTTCGTGGTTTTGTTGATTTTCAGCACATGACCATATTTCAGCGAGCTGGAAGTTTTTTCTTTAATAGCGTCAGATTTTATCTTAAAATACAAGAACTTTTCGTGGTTCTTGTCAATTTTTGTTGATTTTCGTCTAATGAACTTATTTCAGTCAGCTGGATCTTTCTTCAAAGCAAAAAGATTTTATCTTCAAATCCAAGAACTTTATGTGGTTTTGTTGGTTTTCAGCAAATGAACATATTTCAGCGAGCGAGAAGTTTTTTCTTTAATAGCGTCAGATTTTATCCCAAAATACAAGAACTTTTCGTGTTTCTTGTCAAATTTTGTTGGTTTTCATCTCATGAACTTATTTCAGTCAGCTAGATCTTTCTTCTTCAAAGCAAAAAGATTTTATCTTCAAATACAAGAACTTTTCGTGGTTTTGTTGATTTTCAGCAAATGAACATATTACAGCGAGGGAGAAGTTTTTTCTTTAATGGCGTCAGATTTTACCTTAAAATACAAGAACTTTTCGTGGTTCTTGTCAATTTTTGTTGGTTTTCATCCAATGAACATATTTCAGTCACCGAGATCTTTCTTCTTCAAAGCAAAAAGATTCTGTCTTCAAATACAAGAACTTTTCGTGGTTTTGTTGATTTTCAGCAAATGAACATATTTCAGCGAGCGAGAAGTTTTTTCTTTAATAGCCTCAGATTTTATCCTAAAATACAAGAACCTTTCGTGGTTCTTGTCAATTTTTGTTGGTTTTCATCTGATGAACTTATTTCAGTCAGCTAGATCTTTCTTCTTCCAAGCAAAAAGATTTTATCTTCAAATACAAGAACTTTTCGTGGTTTTGTTGATTTTCAGCAAATGAACATATTTCAGCGAGCTGGAAGTTTTTTCTTTAATAGCGTCAGATTTTATCTTGAAATACAAGAACTTTTCGTGGTTCTTGTCAATTTTTGTTGATTTTCATCAAATTAAGTTATTTCAATCAGCTGGATCTTTCTTCTTCAAAGCAAAAAGATTTTATCTTCAAATACAAGAACTTTTCGTGGTTTTGTTCATTTTCAGCAAATGAACATATTTCAGCGAGCTGGAAGTTTTTTCTTTAATAGCGTCAGATTTTATCTTAAAATACAAGAACTTTTCGTGGTTCCTGTCAATTTTTGTTGGTTTTCATCCAATGAACTTATTTCAGTCAGCTGGATCTTTCTTCTTCAAAGCAAAAAATTTTATCTTCAAATACAAGAACTTTACGTGGTTTTGTTGGTTTTCAGCAAATGAACATATTTCAGCGAGCGAGAAGTTTTTTCTTTAATAGCGCAAGATTTTATCTTAAAATACAAGAACTTTTCGTGCTTCTTGTCAATTTTTGTTAGTTTTCATCCAATGAACTTATTTCAGTCACCTAAATTCTTCTTCTTCAAAGCAAAAAGATTTTATCTTCAAATACAAGAACTTTATGTGTTTTTGTTGGTTTTCAGCAAATGACCATATTTCAGCGAGCTGGAAGTTTTTTCTTTGATAGCGTCAGATTTTATCTTAAAATACAAGAACTTTTCGTGGTTCTTGTCAATTTTTGTTGATTTTCATCAAATGAACTTATTTCAGTCAACTGGCTCTTTCTTCTTCAAAGCAAAAAAAATTTACCTTCAAATACAATAACTTTTCGTGGTTTTGTTGATTTTCAGCAAATGAACATATTTCAGCGAGCGAGAAGTTTTTTCTTTAATAGCGTCAGATTTTATCCTAAAATACAAGAACTTTTCGTGTTTCTTGTCAAATTTTGTTGGTTTTCATCTAATGAACTTATTTCAGTCAGCTAGATCTTTCTTCTTCAAAGCAAAAAGATTTTATCTTCAAATACAAGAACTTTTCGTGGTTTTGTTGATTTTCAGCAAATGAACATATTACAGCGAGGGAGAAGTTTTTTCTTTAATGGCGTCAGATTTTACCTTAAAATACAAGAACTTTTCGTGGTTCTTGTCAATTTTTGTTGGTTTTCATCCAATGAACATATTTCAGTCACCGAGATCTTTCTTCTTCAAAGCAAAAAGATTCTGTCTTCAAATACAAGAACTTTTCGTGGTTTTGTTGATTTTCAGCAAATGAACATATTTCAGCGAGCGAGAAGTTTTTTCTTTAATAGCCTCAGATTTTATCCTAAAATACAAGAACCTTTCGTGGTTCTTGTCAATTTTTGTTGGTTTTCATCTGATGAACTTATTTCAGTCAGCTGGATCTTTCTTCTTCAAAGCAAAAAGATTTTATCTTCAAATACAAGAACTTTTCGTGGTTTTGTTCATTTTCAGCAAATGAACATATTTCAGCGAGCTGGAAGTTTTTTCTTTAATAGCGTCAGATTTTATCTTAAAATACAAGAACTTTTCGTGGTTCCTGTCAATTTTTGTTGGTTTTCATCCAATGAACTTATTTCAGTCAGCTGGATCTTTCTTCTTCAAAGCAAAAAGATTTTATATTCAAATACAAGAACTTTTCGTGGTTTTGTTGATTTTCAGCAAATGAACATATTTCAGCGAGCTGGAAGTTTTTTCTTTGATAGCGTCAGATTTTATCTTAAAATACAAGAACTTTTCGTGGTTCCTGTCAATTTTTGTTGGTTTTCATCCAATGAACTTATTTCAGTCAGCTGGATCTTTCTTCTTCAAAGCAAAAAATTTTATCTTCAAATACAAGAACTTTACGTGGTTTTGTTGGTTTTCAGCAAATGAACATATTTCAGCGAGCTAGAAGTTTTTTCTTTAATAGCGCAAGATTTTATCTTAAAATACAAGAACTTTTCGTGCTTCTTGTCAATTTTTGTTAGTTTTCATCCAATGAACTTATTTCAGTCACCTAAATTCTTCTTCTTCAAAGCAAAAAGATTTTATCTTCAAATACAAGAACTTTATGTGTTTTTGTTGGTTTTCAGCAAATGACCATATTTCAGCGAGCTGGAAGTTTTTTCTTTGATAGCGTCAGATTTTATCTTAAAATACAAGAACTTTTCGTGGTTCTTGTCAATTTTTGTTGATTTTCATCAAATGAACTTATTTCAGTCAACTGGCTCTTTCTTCTTCAAAGCAAAAAAATTTTACCTTCAAATACAATAACTTTTCGTGGTTTTGTTGATTTTCAGCAAATGAACATATTTCAGCGAGCGAGAAGTTTTTTCTTTAATAGCGTCAGATTTTATCCTAAAATACAAGAACTTTTCGTGTTTCTTGTCAAATTTTGTTGGTTTTCATCTAATGAACTTATTTCAGTCAGCTAGATCTTTCTTCTTCAAAGCAAAAAGATTTTATCTTCAAATACAAGAACTTTTCGTGGTTTTGTTGATTTTCAGCAAATGAACATATTACAGCGAGGGAGAAGTTTTTTCTTTAATGGCGTCAGATTTTACCTTAAAATACAAGAACTTTTCGTGGTTCTTGTCAATTTTTGTTGGTTTTCATCCAATGAGCATATTTCAGTCACCGAGATCTTTCTTCTTCAAAGCAAAAAGATTCTGTCTTCAAATACAAGAACTTTTCGTGGTTTTGTTGATTTTCAGCAAATGAACATATTTCAGCGAGCGAGAAGTTTTTTCTTTAATAGCCTCAGATTTTATCCTAAAATACAAGAACCTTTCGTGGTTCTTGTCAATTTTTGTTGGTTTTCATCTGATGAACTTATTTCAGTCAGCTCGATCTTTCTTCTTCCAAGCAAAAAGATTTTATCTTCAAATACAAGAACTTTTCGTGGTTTTGTTGATTTTCAGCAAATGAACATATTTCAGCGAGCTGGAAGTTTTTTCTTTAATAGCGTCAGATTTTATCTTGAAATACAAGAACTTTTCGTGGTTCTTGTCAATTTTTGTTGATTTTCATCAAATTAAGTTATTTCAATCAGCTGGATCTTTCTTCTACAAAGCAAAAAGATTTTATCTTCAAATACAAGAACTTTTCGTGCTTTTGTTCATTTTCAGCAAATGAACATATTTCAGCGAGCTGGAAGTTTTTTCTTTAATAGCGTCAGATTTTATCTTAAAATACAAGAACTTATCGTGGTTCCTGTCAATTTTTGTTGGTTTTCATCCAATGAACTTATTTCAGTCAGCTGGATATTTCTTCTTCAAAGCAAAAAGATTTTATCTTCAAATACAAGAACTTTACGTGGTTTTGTTGGTTTTCAGCAAATGAACATATTTCAGCGAGCAAGAAGTTTTTTCTTTAATAGCGCAAGATGTTGATTTTCAGCAAATGAACATATTTCAGCGAGCGAGAAGTTTTTCCTTTTATAGCGTCAGATTTTATCCTAAAATACAAGAACTTTTCGTGGTTCTTGTCAAATTTTGTTGGTTTTCATCAAATGAACTTATTACAGTCAGCTAGATCTTTCTTCTTCAAAGCAAAAAGATTTTATCTTCAAATACAATAACTTTTCGTGGTTTTGTTGATTTTCAGCAAATGAACATATTTCAGCGAGCTAGAAGTTTTTTCTTTAATAGCGCAAGATTTTATCTGAAAATACAAGAACTTTTCGTGCTTCTTCTCAATTTTTGTTGGTTTTCATCCAATGAACTTATTTCAGTCACCTAAATCCTTCTTCTTCAAAGCAAAAAGATTTTATCTTCAAATACAAGAACTTTTCGTGGTTTTGTTGATTTTCAGCAAATGACCATATTTCAGCGAGCTGCAAGTTTTTTCTTTAATAGCGTCAGATTTTATCCTAAAATACAAGAACTTTTCGTGGTTCTTGTCAATTTTTGTTGATTTTCATCTAATGAACTTATTTCAGTCAGCTGGATCTTTTTTCTTCAAAGCAAAAAGATTTTATCTTCAAATACAAGAACTTTTCGTGGTTTTGTTGATTTTCAGCAAATGAACATATTTCAGCGAGCGAGAAGTTTTTTCTTTAATAGCTTCAGATTTTATCCTAAAATGCAAGAACTTTTCGTGGTTCTTGTCAAATTTTGTTGGTTTTCATCTCATGAACTCATTTCAGTCAGCTAGATCTTTCTTCTTCAAAGCAAAAAGATTTTATCTTCAAATACAAGAACTTTTCGTGGTTTTGTTGATTTTCAGCAAATGAACATATTTCAGCGAGCTAGAAGTTTTTTCATAAAAAGCGTCAGATTTTATCTTAAAATACAAGAACTTTTCGTGGTTCTTGTCAATTTTTGTTGGTTTTCATCTAATGAACTTATTTCAGTCAGCTGGATCTTTCTTCTTCAAAGCAAAAAGATTTTATCTTCAAATACAAGAACTTTTCGTGGTTTTGTTCGTTTTCAGCAAATGAACATATTTCAGCGAGCAAGAAGTTTTTTCTTTAATCGCGCAAGATTTTATCTTAAAATACAAGAACTTTTCGTGGTTCTTGTCAATTTTTGTTGGTTTTCATCTGATGAACTTATTTCAGTCATCGAGATCTTTCTTCTTCAAAGCAAAAAGATTTTATCTTCAAATACAAGAACTTTTCGTGGTTTTGTTGATTTTCAGCAAATGACATATTTCAGCGAGGGAGAAGTTTTTTCTTTAATGGCGTCAGATTTTACCTTAAAATACAAGAACTTTTCGTGGTTCTTGTCAATTTTTGTTGGTTTTCATCCAATGAACTTATTTCAGTCACCGAGATCTTTCTTCTTCAAAGCAAAAAGATTTTATCTTCAAATACAAGAACTTTTCGTGGTTTTGTTGATTTTCAGCAAATGAACATATTTCAGCGAGCTGGAAGTTTTTTCTTTAATAGCGTCAGATTTTATCTTGAAATACAAGAACTTTTCGTGCTTCTTGTCAATTTTTGTTGATTTTCATCAAATTAAGTTATTTCAGTCAGCTGGATCTTTCTTCTTCAAAGCAAAAAGATTTTATCTTCAAATACAAGAACTTTTCGTGGTTTTGTTGATTTTCAGCAAATGAACATATTTCAGCGAGCTGGAAGTTTTTTCTTTAATAGCGTCAGATTTTATCTTAAAATACAAGAACTTTTCGTGGTTCCTGTCAATTTTTGTTGGTTTTCATCCAATGAACTTATTTCAGTCAGCTGGATATTTCTTCTTCAAAGCAAAAAGATTTTATCTTCAAATACAAGAACTCTACGTGGTTTTGTTGGTTTTCAGCAAATGAACATATTTCAGCGAGCAAGAAGTTTTTTCTTTCATAGCGCAAGATTTTATCTTAAAATACAAGAACTTTTCGTGCTTCTTGTCAATTTTTGTTGGTTTTCATCCAATGAACTTATTTCAGTCACCTAAATCCTTCTTCTTCAAAGCAAAAAGATTTCATCTTCAAATACAAGAACTTTTCGTGGTTTTGTTGATTTTCAGCAAATGAACATATTTCAGCGAGCTGGAAGTTTTTTCTTTAATAGCGTCAGATTTTATCTTGAAATACAAGAACTTTTCGTGGTTCTTGTCAATTTTTGATGATTTTCATCAAATGAACTTATTTCAGTCAGCTGGATCTTTCTTCTTCAAAGCAAAAAGATTTTATCTTCAAATACAAGAACTTTTCGTGGTTTTGTTGATTTTCAGCAAATGAACATATTTCAGCGAGCGAGTAGTTTTTTCTTTAATAGCGCAAGATTTTATCTTAAAATACAAGAACTTTTCGTGCTTCTTGTCAATTTTTGTTGATTTTCATCCAATGAACTTATTTCAGTCAGCTGGATCTTTCTTCTTCAAAGCAAAAAGATTTATCTTCAAATACAATAACTTTTCGTGGCTTTGTTGATATTCAGCAAATGAACATATTTCAGCGAGCGAGAAGTTTTTCCTTTAATAGAGTCAGATTTTATCCTAAAATACAAGAAATTTTCGTGGTTCTTGTCAAATTTTGTTGGTTTTCATCAAATGAACTTATTACAGTCAGCTAGATCTTTCTTCTTCAAAGCAAAAAGATTTTATCTTCAAATACAAGAACTTTTCGTGCTTCTTGTCAATTTTTGTTGGTTTTCATCCAATGAACTTATTTCAGTCACCTAAATCCTTCTTCTTCAAAGCAAAAAGATTTTATCTTCAAATACAAGAACTTTTCGTGGTTTTGTTGATTTTCAGCAAATGACCATATTTCAGCGAGCTGCAAGTTTTTTCTTTAATAGCGTCAGATTTTATCCTAAAATACAAGACCTTTTCGTGGTTCTTGTCAATTTTTGTTGATTTTCATCGAATGAACTTATTTCAGTCAGCTGGATCTTTCTTCTTCAAAGCAAAAAGATTTTATCTTCAAATACAAGAACTTTTCGTGGTTTTGTTGATTTTCAGCAAATGAACATATTTCAGCGAGCGAGAAGTTTTTTCTTTAATAGCTTCAGATTTTATCCTAAAATGCAAGAACTTTTCGTGGTATTTGTCAAATTTTGTTGGTTTTCATCTCATGAACTCATTTCAGTCAGCTAGATCTTTCTTCTTCAAAGCAAAAAGATTTTATCTTCAAATACAAGAACTTTTCGTGGTTTTGTTGATTTTCAGCAAATGAACATATTTCAGCGAGCTAGAAGTTTTTTCATAAAAAGCGTCAGATTTTATCTTAAAATACAAGAACTTTTCGTGGTTCTTGTCAATTTTTGTTGGTTTTCATCTAATGAACTTATTTCAGTCAGCTGGATCTTTCTTCTTCAAAGCAAAAAGATTTTATCTTCAAATACAAGAACTTTTCGTGGTTTTGTTCGTTTTCAGCAAATGAACATATTTCAGCGAGCAAGAAGTTTTTTGTTTAATAGCGCAAGATTTTATCTGAAAATACAAGAACTTTTCGTGGTTCTTGTCAATTTTTGTTGGTTTTCATCTGATGAACTTATTTCAGTCACCGAGATCCTTCTTCTTCAAAGCAAAAAGATTTTATCTTCAAATACAAGAACTTTTCGTGGTTTTGTTGATTTTCAGCAAATGACATATTTCAGCGAGGGAGAAGTTTTTTCTTTAATGGCGTCAGATTTTACCTTAAAATACAAGAACTTTTCGTGGTTCTTGTCAATTTTTGTTGCTTTTCATCCAATGAACTTATTTCAGTCACCGAGATCTTTCTTCTTCAAAGCAAAAAGATTTTATCTTCAAATACAAGAACTTTACGTGGTTTTGTTGGTTTTCAGCAATTGAACATATTTCAGCGAGCGCGAAGTTTTTTCTTTGATAGCGTCAGATTTTATCTTAAAATAAAAGAACTTTTCGTGGTTCTTGTCAATTTTTATTGATTTTCATCAAATGAACTTATTTCAGTCAGCTGGATCTTTCTTCTTCAAAGCAAAAAGATTTTATCTTCAAATACAAGAACTTTTCGTGGTTTTGTTGATTTTCAGTGAATGACCATATTTCAGCGAGCTGGAAGTTTTTTCTTTAATAGCATCAGATTTTATCTTAAAATACAAGAACTTTTCGTGGTTCTTGTCAATTTTTGTTGATTTTCATCCAATGAACTTATTTCAGTCAGCTGGATCTTTCTTCTTCAAAGCAAAAAGATTTTATCTTCAAATACAATAACTTTTCGTGGTTTTGTTGATTTTCAGCAAATGACCATATTTCAGCGAGCTGGAAGTTTTTTCTTTCATAGCGTCAGATTTTATCTTAAAATACAAGAACTTTTCGTGGTTCTTGTCAATTTTTCTTGATTTTCATCTCATGAACTTATTTCACTCAGCTGGATCTTTCTTCTTCAAAGCAAAAAGATTTTATCTTCAAATACAAGAACTTTTCGTGGTTTTGTTGATTTTCAGCAAATGAACATATTTCAGCGAGCGAGAAGTTTTTTCTTTAATAGCGTCAGATTTTATCCTAAAATACAAGAACTTTACGTAGTTATTGTCAAAATTTGTAGGTTTTCATCGAATGAACGTATTTCAGTCAGCGAGATCTTTCTTCTTCAAAGCAAAAAGATTTTATCTTCAAATACAAGAACATTTCGTGGTTTTGTTGATTTTCAGCAAATGAACATATTTCAGCGAGGGAGAAGTTTTTTCTTTAATATCGTCAGATTTTATCTTAAAATACAAGAACTTTTCGTGGTTCTTGTCAATATTTGTTGGTTTTCATCTAATGAACTTATTTCAGTCAGCTGGATCTTTCTTCTTCAAAGCAAAAAGATTTTATCTTCAAATACAAGAACTTTACGTGGTTTTGTTGGTTTTCAGCAAATGAACATATTTCAGCGAGCAAGAAGTTTTTTCTTTCAAAGAGCAAGATTTTATCTTAAAATACAAGAACATTTCGTGGTTCTTGTCAATTTTGGTTGGTTTTCATCAAATCAACTTATTTCAGTCAGCTGGATCTTTCTTCTTCAAAGCAAAAAGATTTTATCTTCAAATACAAGAACTTTTCGTGGTTTTGTTGATTTTCAGCACATGACCATATTTCAGCGAGCTGGAAGTTTTTTCTTTAACAGCGTCAGATTTTATCTTAAAATACAAGAACTTTTCGTGGTTCTTGTCAATTTTTGTTGATTTTCATCTAATGAACTTATTTCAGTCAGCTGCATCTTTCTTCTTCAAAGCAAAAAGATTTTACCTTCAAATACAAGAACTTTACGTGCTTTTGTTGGTTTTCAGCAAATGAACATATTTCAGCGAGCTGGAAGTTTTTTCTTTAATAGCGTCAGATTTTATCTTAAAATACAAGAACTTTTCGTGGTTCCTGTCAATTTTTGTTGGTTTTCATCCAATGAACTTATTTCAGTCAACTAAATCCTTCTTCTTCAAAGCAAAAAGATTTTATCTTCAAATACAAGAACTTTTCATGGTTTTGTTGATTTTCAGCAAATGACCATATTTCAGCGAGCTGGAAGTTTTTTCTTTGATAGCGTCAGATTTTATCTTAAAATACAAGAACTTTTCGTGGTTCTTGTCAATTTTTGTTGAATTTCATCAAATGAACTTATTTCAGTCAACTGGCTCTTTCTTCTTCAAAGCAAAAAGATTTTATCTTCAAATACAATAACTTTTTGTGGTTTTGTAGATTTTCAGCAAATGAACATATTTCAGCGAGCGAGAAGTTTTTTCTTCAATAGCGTCAGATTTTATCTTAAAATACAAGAAGTTTTCGTGGTTCTTGTCAATTTTTGTTGATTTTCATCCAACGAACTTATTTCAGTCAGCTGGATCTTTCTTCTTCAAAGCAAAAAGATTTTATCTTCAAATACAATAACTTTTCGTGGTTTTGTTGATTTTCAGCAAATGACCATATTTCAGCGACCTGGAAGTTTTTTCTTTCATAGCGTCAGATTTTATCTTAAAATACAAGAACTTTTCGTGGTTCTTGTCAATATTTCTTGATTTTCATCTCATGAACTTATTTCACTCAGCTGGATCTTTCTTCTTCAAAGCAAAAATATTTTTTCTTCAAATACAAGAACTTTTCGTGGTTTTGTTGATTTTCAGCAAATGACCATATTTCAGCGAGCTGGAAGTTTTTTCTTTAATAGCGTCACATTTTATCTTAAAATGCAAGAACTTTTCGTGGTTCTTGTCAATTTTTGTTGATTTTCATCTAATGAACTTATTTCACTCAGCTGGATCTTTCTTCTTCAAAGCAAAAAGATTTTATCTTCAAATACAAGAACTTTTCGTGGTTTTGTTGATATTCAGCAAATGAACATATTTCAGCGAGCGAGAAGTTTTTTCTTTAATAGCGTCAGATTTTATCCTAAAATACAAGAACTTTTCGTGGTTCTTGTCAAATTTTGTAGGTTTTCATCTAATGAACGTATTTCAGTCAGCTAGATCTTTCTTCTTCAAAGCAAAAAGATTTTATCTTCAAATACAAGAACTTTTCGTGGTTTTGTTGATTTTCAGCAAATGACATATTTCAGCGAGGGAGAAGTTTTTTCTTTAATATCGTCAGATTTTATCTTAAAATACAAGAACTTTTCGTGGTTCTTGTCAATTTTTCTTGATTTTCATCTCATGAACTTATTTCACTTTGCTGGATCTATCTTCTTCAAAGCAAAAAGATTTTTTCTTCAAATACAAGAACTTTTCGTGGTTTTGTTGATTTTCAGCAAATGACCATATTTCAGCGAGCTGGAAGTTTTTTCTTTAATAGCGTCACATTTTATCTTAAAATGCAAGAACTTTTCGTGGTTCTTGTCAATTTTTGTTGATTTTCATCCAATGAACTTATTTCACTCAGCTGGATCTTTCTTCTTCAAAGCAAAAAGATTTTATCTTCAAATACAAGAACTTTTCGTGGTTTTGTTGATTTTCAGCAAATGAACATATTTCAGCGAGCGAGAAGTTTTTTCTTTAATAGCGTCAGATTTTATCCTAAAATACAAGAACTTTTCGTGGTTCTTGTCAATTTTTGTTGGTTTTCATCTAATGAACTTATTTCAGTCAGCTGGATCTTTCTTCTTCAAAGCAAAAAGATTTTAACTTCAAATACAAGAACTTTTCGTGGTTTTGTTGATTTTCAGCAAATGAACATATTTCAGTGAGCTGGAAGTTTTTTCTTTAATAGCGTCGGATTTTATCTTAAAATACAAGAACTTTTCGTGGTTCCTGTCAATTTTTGTTGGTTTTCATCCAATGAACTTATTTTGGTCAGCTGGATCTTTCTTCTTCAAAGCAAAAAGATTTTATCTTCAAATACAAGAACTTTTCGTGGTTCTTGTGAAATTTTGTAGGTTTTCATCTAATGAACGTATTTCAGTCAGCTAGATCTTTCTTCTTCAAAGCAAAAAGATTTTATCTTCAAAGACAAGAACTTTTCGTGGTTTTGTTGATTTTCAGCAAATTAACATATTTCAGCGAGGGAGAAGTTTTTTCTTTAATCGCGCAAGATTTTATCTTAAAATACAAGAACTTTTCGTGGATCTTGTCAATTTTTGTTGGTTTTCATCCAATGAACTTATTTCAGTCAACTAAATCCTTCTTCTTCAAAGCAAAAAGATTTTATCTTCAAATACAAGAACTTTTCGTGGTTTTGTTGATTTTCAGCAAATGAACATATTTCAGCGAGGGAGAAGTTTTTTCTTTAATCGCGCAAGATTTTATCTTAAAATACAAGAACTTTTCGTGGATCTTGTCAATTTTTGTTGGTTTTCATCCAATGAACTTATTTCAGTCAACTAAATCCTTCTTCTTCAAAGCAAAAAGATTTTATCTTCAAATACAAGAACTTTTCATGGTTTTGTTGATTTTCAGCAAATGACCATATTTCAGCGAGCTGGAAGTTTTTTCTTTGATAGCGTCAGATTTTATCTTAAAATACAAGAACTTTTCGTGGTTCTTGTCAATTTTTGTTGATTTTCATCAAATGAACTTATTTCAGTCAACTGGCTCTTTCTTCTTCAAAGCAAAAAGATTTTATCTTCAAATACAATAACTTTTCGTGGTTTTGTTGATTTTCAGCAAATGACCATATTTCAGCGAGCTGCAAGTTTTTTCTTTAATAGCGTCAGATTTTATCCTAAAATACAAGACCTTTTCGTGGTTCTTGTCAATTTTTGTTGATTTTCATCGAATGAACTTATTTCAGTCAGCTGGATCTTTCTTCTTCAAAGCAAAAAGATTTTATCTTCAAATACAAGAACTTTTCGTGGTTTTGTTGATTTTCAGCAAATGAACATATTTCAGCGAGCGAGAAGTTTTTTCTTTAATAGCTTCAGATTTTATCCTAAAATGCAAGAACTTTTCGTGGTATTTGTCAAATTTTGTTGGTTTTCATCTCATGAACTCATTTCAGTCAGCTAGATCTTTCTTCTTCAAAGCAAAAAGATTTTATCTTCAAATACAAGAACTTTTCGTGGTTTTGTTGATTTTCAGCAAATGAACATATTTCAGCGAGCTAGAAGTTTTTTCATAAAAAGCGTCAGATTTTATCTTAAAATACAAGAACTTTTCGTGGTTCTTGTCAATTTTTGTTGGTTTTCATCTAATGAACTTATTTCAGTCAGCTGGATCTTTCTTCTTCAAAGCAAAAAGATTTTATCTTCAAATACAAGAACTTTTCGTGGTTTTGTTCGTTTTCAGCAAATGAACATATTTCAGCGAGCAAGAAGTTTTTTGTTTAATAGCGCAAGATTTTATCTGAAAATACAAGAACTTTTCGTGGTTCTTGTCAATTTTTGTTGGTTTTCATCTGATGAACTTATTTCAGTCACCGAGATCCTTCTTCTTCAAAGCAAAAAGATTTTATCTTCAAATACAAGAACTTTTCGTGGTTTTGTTGATTTTCAGCAAATGACATATTTCAGCGAGGGAGAAGTTTTTTCTTTAATGGCGTCAGATTTTACCTTAAAATACAAGAACTTTTCGTGGTTCTTGTCAATTTTTGTTGCTTTTCATCCAATGAACTTATTTCAGTCACCGAGATCTTTCTTCTTCAAAGCAAAAAGATTTTATCTTCAAATACAAGAACTTTACGTGGTTTTGTTGGTTTTCAGCAATTGAACATATTTCAGCGAGCGCGAAGTTTTTTCTTTGATAGCGTCAGATTTTATCTTAAAATAAAAGAACTTTTCGTGGTTCTTGTCAATTTTTATTGATTTTCATCAAATGAACTTATTTCAGTCAGCTGGATCTTTCTTCTTCAAAGCAAAAAGATTTTATCTTCAAATACAAGAACTTTTCGTGGTTTTGTTGATTTTCAGCGAATGACCATATTTCAGCGAGCTGGAAGTTTTTTCTTTAATAGCATCAGATTTTATCTTAAAATACAAGAACTTTTCGTGGTTCTTGTCAATTTTTGTTGATTTTCATCCAATGAACTTATTTCAGTCAGCTGGATCTTTCTTCTTCAAAGCAAAAAGATTTTATCTTCAAATACAATAACTTTTCGTGGTTTTGTTGATTTTCAGCAAATGACCATATTTCAGCGAGCTGGAAGTTTTTTCTTTCATAGCGTCAGATTTTATCTTAAAATACAAGAACTTTTCGTGGTTCTTGTCAATTTTTCTTGATTTTCATCTCATGAACTTATTTCACTCAGCTGGATCTTTCTTCTTCAAAGCAAAAAGATTTTATCTTCAAATACAAGAACTTTTCGTGGTTTTGTTGATTTTCAGCAAATGAACATATTTCAGCGAGCGAGAAGTTTTTTCTTTAATAGCGTCAGATTTTATCCTAAAATACAAGAACTTTACGTAGTTATTGTCAAAATTTGTAGGTTTTCATCGAATGAACATATCTCAGTCAGCGAGATCTTTCTTCTTCAAAGCAAAAAGATTTTATCTTCAAATACAAGAACATTTCGTGGTTTTGTTGATTTTCAGCAAATGAACATATTTCAGCGAGGGAGAAGTTTTTTCTTTAATATCGTCAGATTTTATCTTAAAATACAAGAACTTTTCGTGGTTCTTGTCAATATTTGTTGGTTTTCATCTAATGAACTTATTTCAGTCAGCTGGATCTTTCTTCTTCAAAGCAAAAAGATTTTATCTTCAAATACAAGAACTTTACGTGGTTTTGTTGGTTTTCAGCAAATGAACATATTTCAGCGAGCAAGAAGTTTTTTCTTTCACAGAGCAAGATTTTATCTTAAAATACAAGAACATGTCGTGGTTCTTGTCAATTTTGGTTGGTTTTCATCAAATCAACTTATTTCAGTCAGCTGGATCTTTCTTCTTCAAAGCAAAAAGATTTTATCTTCAAATACAAGAACTTTTCGTGGTTTTGTTGATTTTCAGCACATGACCATATTTCAGCGAGCTGGAAGTTTTTTCTTTAACAGCGTCAGATTTTATCTTAAAATACAAGAACTTTTCGTGGTTCTTGTCAATTTTTGTTGATTTTCATCCAATGAACTTATTTCAGTCAACTAAATCCTTCTTCTTCAAAGCAAAAAGATTTTATCTTCAAATACAAGAACTTTTCATGGTTTTGTTGATTTTCAGCAAATGACCATATTTCAGCGAGCTGGAAGTTTTTTCTTTGATAGCGTCAGATTTTATCTTAAAATACAAGAACTTTTCGTGGTTCTTGTCAATTTTTGTTGAATTTCATCAAATGAACTTATTTCAGTCAACTGGCTCTTTCTTCTTCAAAGCAAAAAGATTTTATCTTCAAATACAATAACTTTTTGTGGTTTTGTAGATTTTCAGCAAATGAACATATTTCAGCGAGCGAGAAGTTTTTTCTTCAATAGCGTCAGATTTTATCTTAAAATACAAGAAGTTTTCGTGGTTCTTGTCAATTTTTGTTGATTTTCATCCAACGAACTTATTTCAGTCAGCTGGATCTTTCTTCTTCAAAGCAAAAAGATTTTATCTACAAATACAATAACTTTTCGTGGTTTTGTTGATTTTCAGCAAATGACCATATTTCAGCGACCTGGAAGTTTTTTCTTTCATAGCGTCAGATTTTATCTTAAAATACAAGAACTTTTCGTGGTTCTTGTCAATATTTCTTGATTTTCATCTCATGAACTTATTTCACTCAGCTGGATCTTTCTTCTTCAAAGCAAAAATATTTTTTCTTCAAATACAAGAACTTTTCGTGGTTTTGTTGATTTTCAGCAAATGACCATATTTCAGCGAGCTGGAAGTTTTTTCTTTAATAGCGTCACATTTTATCTTAAAATGCAAGAACTTTTCGTGGTTCTTGTCAATTTTTGTTGATTTTCATCTAATGAACTTATTTCACTCAGCTGGATCTTTCTTCTTCAAAGCAAAAAGATTTTATCTTCAAATACAAGAACTTTTCGTGGTTTTGTTGATATTCAGCAAATGAACATATTTCAGCGAGCGAGATGTTTTTTCTTTAATAGCGTCAGATTTTATCCTAAAATACAAGAACTTTTCGTGGTTCTTGTCAAATTTTGTAGGTTTTCATCTAATGAACGTATTTCAGTCAGCTAGATCTTTCTTCTTCAAAGCAAAAAGATTTTATCTTCAAATACAAGAACTTTTCGTGGTTTTGTTGATTTTCAGCAAATGACATATTTCAGCGAGGGAGAAGTTTTTTCTTTAATATCGTCAGATTTTATCTTAAAATACAAGAACTTTTCGTGGTTCTTGTCAATTTTTCTTGATTTTCATCTCATGAACTTATTTCACTTTGCTGGATCTATCTTCTTCAAAGCAAAAAGATTTTTTCTTCAAATACAAGAACTTTTCGTGGTTTTGTTGATTTTCAGCAAATGACCATATTTCAGCGAGCTGGAAGTTTTTTCTTTAATAGCGTCACATTTTATCTTAAAATGCAAGAACTTTTCGTGGTTCTTGTCAATTTTTGTTGATTTTCATCCAATGAACTTATTTCACTCAGCTGGATCTTTCTTCTTCAAAGCAAAAAGATTTTATCTTCAAATACAAGAACTTTTCGTGGTTTTGTTGATTTTCAGCAAATGAACATATTTCAGCGAGCGAGAAGTTTTTTCTTTAATAGCGTCAGATTTTATCCTAAAATACAATAACTTTTCGTGGTTCTTGTCAATTTTTGTTGGTTTTCATCTAATGAACTTATTTCAGTCAGCTGGATCTTTCTTCTTCAAAGCAAAAAGATTTTAACTTCAAATACAAGAACTTTTCGTGGTTTTGTTGATTTTCAGCAAATGAAGATATTTCAGTGAGCTGGAAGTTTTTTCTTTAATAGCGTCGGATTTTATCTTAAAATACAAGAACTTTTCGTGGTTCCTGTCAATTTTTGTTGGTTTTCATCCAATGAACTTATTTTGGTCAGCTGGATCTTTCTTCTTCAAAGCAAAAAGATTTTATCTTCAAATACAAGAACTTTTCGTGGTTCTTGTGAAATTTTGTAGGTTTTCATCTAATGAACGTATTTCAGTCAGCTGGATCTTTCTTCTTCAAAGCAAAAAGATTTTATCTTCAAAGACAAGAACTTTTCGTGGTTTTGTTGATTTTCAGCAAATGAACATATTTCAGCGAGGGAGAAGTTTTTTCTTTAATATCGTCAGATTTTATCTTAAAATACAAGAACTTTTCGTGGTTCTTGTCAATTTTTGTTGATTTTCATCTGATGAACTTATTTCAGTCAGCTAGATCTTTCTTCTTCAAAGCAAAAAGATTTTATCTTCAAAGACAAGAACTTTTCGTGGTTTTGTTGATTTTCAGCAAATGAACATATTTCAGCGAGGGAGAAGTTTTTTCTTTAATCGCGCAAGATTTTATCTTAAAATACAAGAACTTTTCGTGGATCTTGTCAATTTTTGTTGGTTTTCATCCAATGAACTTATTTCAGTCAACTAAATCCTTCTTCTTCAAAGCAAAAAGATTTTATCTTCAAATACAAGAACTTTTCGTGGTTTTGTTGATTTTCAGCAAATGAACATATTTCAGCGAGGGAGAAGTTTTTTCTTTAATCGCGCAAGATTTTATCTTAAAATACAAGAACTTTTCGTGGATCTTGTCAATTTTTGTTGGTTTTCATCCAATGAACTTATTTCAGTCAACTAAATCCTTCTTCTTCAAAGCAAAAAGATTTTATCTTCAAATACAAGAACTTTTCATGGTTTTGTTGATTTTCAGCAAATGACCATATTTCAGCGAGCTGGAAGTTTTTTCTTTGATAGCGTCAGATTTTATCTTAAAATACAAGAACTTTTCGTGGTTCTTGTCAATTTTTGTTGATTTTCATCAAATGAACTTATTTCAGTCAACTGGCTCTTTCTTCTTCAAAGCAAAAAGATTTTATCTTCAAATACAATAACTTTTCGTGGTTTTGTTGATTTTCAGCAAATGAACATATTTCAGCGAGCGAGAAGTTTTTTCTTTAATAGCGTCAGATTTTATCCGAAAATACAAGAGCTTTTCGTGGTTCTTGTCAAATTTTGTTGATTTTCATCAAATGAACTTATTTCAGTCAGCTGGATCCTTCTTCTTCAAAGCAAAAAGATTTTATCTTCAAATACAAGAACTTTTCGTGGTTTTGTTGATTTTCAGCGAATGACCGTATTTCAGCGAGCTGGAAGTTTTTTCTTTAATAGCGTCAGATTTTATCTTAAAATACAAGAACTTTTCGTGGTTCTTGTCAATTTTTGTTGATTTTCATCCAATGAACTTATTTCAGTCAGCTGGATCTTTCTTCTTCAAAGCAAAAAGATTTTATCTTCAAATACAATAACTTTTCGTGGTTTTGTTGATTTTCAGCAAATGACCATATTTCAGCGAGCTGGAAGTTTTTTCTTTCATAGCGTCAGATTTTATCTTAAAATACAAGAACTTTTCGTGGTTCTTGTCAATTTTTCTTGATTTTCATCTAATGAACTTATTTCACTCAGCTGGATCTTTCTTCTTCAAAGCAAAAAGATTTTATCTTCAAATACAAGAACTTTTCGTGGTTTTGTTGATTTTCAGCAAATGACCATATTTCAGCGAGCTGCAAGTTTTTTCTTTAATAGCGTCAGATTTTATCCTAAAATACAAGAACTTTTCGTGGTTCTTGTCAATTTTTGTTGATTTTCATCTCATGAACTTATTTCAGTCAGCTGGATCTTTCTTCTTCAAAGCAAAAAGATTTTATCTTCAAATACAAGAACTTTTCGTGGTTTTGTTGATTTTCAGCAAATGAACATATTTCAGCGAGCGAGAAGTTTTTTCTTTAATAGCTTCAGATTTTATCCTAAAATGCAAGAACTTTTCGTGGTTCTTGTCAAATTTTGTTTGTTTTCATCTCATGAACTCATTTCAGTCAGCTAGATCTTTCTTCTTCAAAGCAAAAAGATTTTATCTTCAAATACAAGAACTTTTCGTGGTTTTGTTGATTTTCAGCAAATGAACATATTTCAGCGAGCGAGAAGTTTTTTCTTTAATAGCGTCAGATTTTATCCTAAAATACAAGAGCTTTTCGTGGTTCTTGTCAAATTTTGTTGATTTTCATCTAATGAACTTATTTCAGTCAGCCAAATCCTTCTTCTTCAAAGCAAAAAGATTTTATCTTCAAATACAAGAACTTTTTGTGGTTTTGTTGGTTTTCAGCGAATGACCATATTTCAGCGAGCTGGAAGTTTTTTCTTTAATAGCGTCAGATTTTATCTTGAAATACAAGAACTTTTCGTGGTTCTTGTCAATTTTTGTTGATTTTCATCCAATGAACTTATTTCAGTCAGCTGGATCTTTCTTCTTCAAAGCAAAAAGATTTTATCTTCAAATACAAGAACTTTTCGTGGTTTTGTTGATTTTCAGCAAATGACCATATTTCAGCGAGCTGGAAGTTTTTTCTTTCATAGCGTCAGATTTTATCTTAAAATACAAGAACTTTTCGTGGTTCTTGTCAATTTTTCTTGATTTTCATCTAATGAACTTATTTCACTCAGCTGGATCTTTCTTCTTCAAAGCAAAAAGATTTTATCTTCAAATACAAGAACTTTTCGTGGTTTTGTTGATTTTCAGCAAATGAACATATTTCAGCGAGCGAGAAGTTTTTTCTTTAATAACGTCAGATTTTATCCTAAAATACAAGAACTTTTCGTGGTTCTTGTCAAATTTTGTAGGTTTTCATCGAATGAACGTATTTCAGTCAGCTAGATCTTTCTTCTTCAAAGCAAAAAGATTTTATCTTCAAATACAAGAACTTTTCGTGGTTTTGTTGATTTTCAGCAAATGAACATATTTCAGCGAGGGAGTTGTTTTTTCTTTAATATCTTCAGATTTTATCTTAAAATACAAGAACATTTCGTGGTTCTTGTCATTTTTTGTTGATTTTCATCTAATGAACTTATTTCAGTCAGCTGGATCTTTCTTCTTCAAAGCAAAAAGATTTTATCTTCAAATACAAGAACTTTTCGTGGTTTTGTTGATTTTCAGCAAATGAACATATTTCAGCGAGCGAGAAGTTTTTTCTTTAATAGCGTCAGATTTTATCTTAAAATACAAGAACTTTTCGTGGTTTTGTTGGTTTTCAGCAAATGAACATATTTCAGCGAGCTAGAAGTTTTTTCTTTAATAGCGTCAGATTTTATCTTAAAATACAAGAACTTTTCGTGGTTCTTGTCAATTTTTGTTGATTTTCATCCAATGAACTTATTTCAGTCAGCTGGATCTTTCTTCTTCAAAGCAAAAAGATTTTATCTTCAAATACAATAACTTTTCGTGGTTTTGTTGATTTTCAGCAAATGACCATATTTCAGCGAGCTGGAAGTTTTTTCTTTCATAGCGTCAGATTTTATCTTAAAATACAAGAACTTTTCGTGGTTCTTGTCAATTTTTGTTGATTTTCATCCAATGAACTTATTTCAGTCAGCTGGATCTTTCTTCTTCAAAGCAAAAAGATTTTATCTTCAAATACAAGAACTTTTCGTGGTTTTGTTTATTTTCAGCAAATGACCATATTTCAGCGAGCTGGAAGTTTTTTCTTTCATAGCGTCAGATTTTATCTTAAAATACAAGAACTTTTCGTGGTTCTTGTCAATTTTTCTTGATTTTCATCTAATGAACTTATTTCACTCAGCTGGATCTTTCTTCTTCAAAGCAAAAAGATTTTATCTTCAAATACAAGAATTTTTCGTGGTTTTGTTGATTTTCAGCAAATGAACATATTTCAGCGAGCGAGAAGTTTTTTCTTTAATAACGTCAGATTTTATCCTAAAATACAAGAACTTTTCGTGGTTCTTGTCAAATTTTGTAGGTTTTCATCGAATGAACGTATTTCAGTCAGCTAGATCTATCTTCTTCAAAGCAAAAAGATTTTATCTTCAAATACAAGAACTTTTCGTGGTTTTGTTGATTTTTAGCAAATGAACATATTTCAGCGAGGGAGTTGTTTTTTCTTTAATATCGTCAGATTTTATCTTAAAATACAAGAACATTTCGTGGTTCTTGTCATTTTTTGTTGATTTTCATCTAATGAACTTATTTCAGTCAGCTGGATCTTTCTTCTTCAAAGCAAAAAGATTTTATCTTCAAATACAAGAACTTTTCGTGGTTTTGTTGATTTTCAGCAAATGAACATATTTCAGTGAGCTGGAAGTTTTTTCTTTAATAGCGTCAGATTTTATCTTAAAATACAAGAACTTTTCGTGGTTTTGTTGGTTTTCAGCAAATGAACATATTTCAGCGAGCGAGAAGTTTTTTCTTTAATAGCGTCAGATTTTATCTTAAAATACAAGAACGTTTCGTGGTTGTTGTCAATTTTTGTTGATTTTCATCCAATGAACTTATTTCAGTCAGCTGGATCTTTCTTCTTCAAAGCAAAAAGATTTTATCTTCAAATACAATAACTTTTCGTGGTTTTGTTGATTTTCAGCAAATGACCATATTTCAGCGAGCTGGAAGTTTTTTCTTTCATAGCGTCAGATTTAATCTTAAAATACAAGAACTTTTCGTGGTTCTTGTCAATTTTTCTTGATTTTCATCTAATGAACTTATTTCACTCAGCTGGATCTTTCTTCTTCAAAGCAAAAAGATTTTATCTTCAAATACAAGAACTTTTCGTGGTTTTGTTGATTTTCAGCAAATGACCATATTTCAGCGAGCTGCAAGTTTTTTCTTTAATAGCGTCAGATTTTATCCTAAAATACAAGAACTTTTCGTGGTTCTTGTCAATTTTTGTTGATTTTCATCTCATGAACTTATTTCAGTCAGCTGGATCTTTCTTCTTCAAAGCAAAAAGATTTTATCTTCAAATACAAGAACTTTTCGTGGTTTTGTTGATTTTCAGCAAATGAACATATTTCAGCGAGCGAGAAGTTTTTTCTTTAATAGCTTCAGATTTTATCCTAAAATGCAAGAACTTTTCGTGGTTCTTGTCAAATTTTGTTTGTTTTCATCTCATGAACTCATTTCAGTCAGCTAGATCTTTCTTCTTCAAAGCAAAAAGATTTTATCTTCAAATACAAGAACTTTTCGTGGTTTTGTTGATTTTCAGCAAATGAACATATTTCAGCGAGCGAGAAGTTTTTTCTTTAATAGCGTCAGATTTTATCCTAAAATACAAGAGCTTTTCGTGGTTCTTGTCAAATTTTGTTGATTTTCATCTAATGAACTTATTTCAGTCAGCCAAATCCTTCTTCTTCAAAGCAAAAAGATTTTATCTTCAAATACAAGAACTTTTTGTGGTTTTGTTGGTTTTCAGCGAATGACCATATTTCAGCGAGCTGGAAGTTTTTTCTTTAATAGCGTCAGATTTTATCTTGAAATACAAGAACTTTTCGTGGTTCTTGTCAATTTTTGTTGATTTTCATCCAATGAACTTATTTCAGTCAGCTGGATCTTTCTTCTTCAAAGCAAAAAGATTTTATCTTCAAATACAAGAACTTTTCGTGGTTTTGTTGATTTTCAGCAAATGACCATATTTCAGCGAGCTGGAAGTTTTTTCTTTCATAGCGTCAGATTTTATCTTAAAATACAAGAACTTTTCGTGGTTCTTGTCAATTTTTCTTGATTTTCATCTAATGAACTTATTTCACTCAGCTGGATCTTTCTTCTTCAAAGCAAAAAGATTTTATCTTCAAATACAAGAACTTTTCGTGGTTTTGTTGATTTTCAGCAAATGAACATATTTCAGCGAGCGAGAAGTTTTTTCTTTAATAACGTCAGATTTTATCCTAAAATACAAGAACTTTTCGTGGTTCTTGTCAAATTTTGTAGGTTTTCATCGAATGAACGTATTTCAGTCAGCTAGATCTTTCTTCTTCAAAGCAAAAAGATTTTATCTTCAAATACAAGAACTTTTCGTGGTTTTGTTGATTTTCAGCAAATTAACATATTTCAGCGAGGGAGTTGTTTTTTCTTTAATATCGTCAGATTTTATCTTAAAATACAAGAACATTTCGTGGTTCTTGTCATTTTTTGTTGATTTTCATCTAATGAACTTATTTCAGTCAGCTGGATCTTTCTTCTTCAAAGCAAAAAGATTTTATCTTCAAATACAAGAACTTTTCGTGGTTTTGTTGATTTTCAGCAAATGAACATATTTCAGCGAGCGAGAAGTTTTTTCTTTAATAGCGTCAGATTTTATCTTAAAATACAAGAACTTTTCGTGGTTTTGTTGGTTTTCAGCAAATGAACATATTTCAGCGAGCTAGAAGTTTTTTCTTTAATAGCGTCAGATTTTATCTTAAAATACAAGAACTTTTCGTGATTCTTGTCAATTTTTTTTTGATTTTCATCCAATGAACTTATTTCAGTCAGCTGGATCTTTCTTCTTCAAAGCAAAAAGATTTTATCTTCAAATACAATAACTTTTCGTGGTTTTGTTGATTTTCAGCAAATGACCATATTTCAGCGAGCTGGAAGTTTTTTCTTTCATAGCGTCAGATTTTATCTTAAAATACAAGAACTTTTCGTGGTTCTTGTCAATTTTTGTTGATTTTCATCCAATGAACTTATTTCAGTCAGCTGGATCTTTCTTCTTCAAAGCAAAAAGATTTTATCTTCAAATACAAGAACTTTTCGTGGTTTTGTTTATTTTCAGCAAATGACCATATTTCAGCGAGCTGGAAGTTTTTTTCTTTCATAGCGTCAGATTTTATCTTAAAATACAAGAACTTTTCGTGGTTCTTGTCAATTTTTCTTGATTTTCATCTAATGAACTTATTTCACTCAGCTGGATCTTTCTTCTTCAAAGCAAAAAGATTTTATCTTCAAATACAAGAATTTTTCGTGGTTTTGTTGATTTTCAGCAAATGAACATATTTCAGCGAGCGAGAAGTTTTTTCTTTAATAACGTCAGATTTTATCCTAAAATACAAGAACTTTTCGTGGTTCTTGTCAAATTTTGTAGGTTTTCATCGAATGAACGTATTTCAGTCAGCTAGATCTTTCTTCTTCAAAGCAAAAAGATTTTATCTTCAAATACAAGAACTTTTCGTGGTTTTGTTGATTTTCAGCAAATGAACATATTTCAGCGAGGGAGTTGTTTTTTCTTTAATATCGTCAGATTTTATCTTAAAATACAAGAACATTTCGTGGTTCTTGTCATTTTTTGTTGATTTTCATCTAATGAACTTATTTCAGTCAGCTGGATCTTTCTTCTTCAAAGCAAAAAGATTTTATCTTCAAATACAAGAACTTTTCGTGGTTTTGTTGATTTTCAGCAAATGAACATATTTCAGTGAGCTGGAAGTTTTTTCTTTAATAGCGTCAGATTTTATCTTAAAATACAAGAACTTTTCGTGGTTTTGTTGGTTTTCAGCAAATGAACATATTTCAGCGAGCGAGAAGTTTTTTCTTTAATAGCGTCAGATTTTATCTTAAAATACAAGAACGTTTCGTGGTTGTTGTCAATTTTTGTTGATTTTCATCCAATGAACTTATTTCAGTCAGCTGGATCTTTCTTCTTCAAAGCAAAAAGATTTTATCTTCAAATACAATAACTTTTCGTGGTTTTGTTGATTTTCAGCAAATGACCATATTTCAGCGAGCTGGAAGTTTTTTCTTTCATAGCGTCAGATTTTATCTTAAAATACAAGAACTTTTCGTGGTTCTTGTCAATTTTTCTTGATTTTCATCTAATGAACTTATTTCACTCAGCTGGATCTTTCTTCTTCAAAGCAAAAAGATTTTATCTTCAAATACAAGAACTTTTCGTGGTTTTGTTGATTTTCAGCAAATGACCATATTTCAGCGAGCTGCAAGTTTTTTCTTTAATAGCGTCAGATTTTATCCTAAAATACAAGAACTTTCGTGGTTCTTGTCAATTTTTGTTGATTTTCATCTCTTGAACTTATTTCAGTCAGCTGGATCTTTCTTCTTCAAAGCAAAAAGATTTTATCTTCAAATACAAGAACTTTTCGTGGTTTTGTTGATTTTCAGCAAATGAACATATTTCAGCGAGCGAGAAGTTTTTTCTTTAATAGCTTCAGATTTTATCCTAAAATGCAAGAACTTTTCGTGGTTCTTGTCAAATTTTGTTTGTTTTCATCTCATGAACTCATTTCAGTCAGCTAGATCTTTCTTCTTCAAAGCAAAAAGATTTTATCTTCAAATACAAGAACTTTTCGTGGTTTTGTTGATTTTCAGCAAATGAACATATTTCAGCGAGCGAGAAGTTTTTTCTTTAATAGCGTCAGATTTTATCCTAAAATACAAGAGCTTTTCGTGGTTCTTTTTGTTGATTTTCATCTAATGAACTTATTTCAGTCAGCCAAATCCTTCTTCTTCAAAGCAAAAAGATTTTATCTTCAAATACAAGAACTTTTTGTGGTTTTGTTGGTTTTCAGCGAATGACCATATTTCAGCGAGCTGGAAGTTTTTTCTTTAATAGCGTCAGATTTTATCTTGAAATACAAGAACTTTTCGTGGTTCTTGTCAATTTTTGTTGATTTTCATCCAATGAACTTATTTCAGTCAGCTGGATCTTTCTTCTTCAAAGCAAAAAGATTTTATCTTCAAATACAAGAACTTTTCGTGGTTTTGTTGATTTTCAGCAAATGACCATATTTCAGCGAGCTGGAAGTTTTTTCTTTCATAGCGTCAGATTTTATCTTAAAATACAAGAACTTTTCGTGGTTCTTGTCAATTTTTCTTGATTTTCATCTAATGAACTTATTTCACTCAGCTGGATCTTTCTTCTTCAAAGCAAAAAGATTTTATCTTCAAATACAAGAACTTTTCGTGGTTTTGTTGATTTTCAGCAAATGAACATATTTCAGCGAGCGAGAAGTTTTTTCTTTAATAACGTCAGATTTTATCCTAAAATACAAGAACTTTTCGTGGTTCTTGTCAAATTTTGTAGGTTTTCATCGAATGAACGTATTTCAGTCAGCTAGATCTTTCTTCTTCAAAGCAAAAAGATTTTATCTTCAAATACAAGAACTTTTCGTGGTTTTGTTGATTTTCAGCAAATGAACATATTTCAGCGAGGGAGTTGTTTTTTCTTTAATATCGTCAGATTTTATCTTAAAATACAAGAACATTTCGTGGTTCTTGTCATTTTTTGTTGATTTTCATCCAATGAACTTATTTCAGTCAGCTGGATCTTTCTTCTTCAAAGCAAAAAGATTTTATCTTCAAATACAAGAACTTTTCGTGGTTTTGTTGATTTTCAGCAAATGAACATATTTCAGTGAGCTGGAAGTTTTTTCTTTAATAGCGTCAGATTTTATCTTAAAATACAAGAACTTTTCGTGGTTTTGTTGGTTTTCAGCAAATGAACATATTTCAGCGAGCTAGAAGTTTTTTCTTTAATAGCGTCAGATTTTATCTTAAAATACAAGAACTTTTCGTGGTTCTTGTCAATTTTTGTTGATTTTCATCCAATGAACTTATTTCAGTCAGCTGGATCTTTCTTCTTCAAAGCAAAAAGATTTTATCTTCAAATACAATAACTTTTCGTGGTTTTGTTGATTTTCAGCAAATGACCATATTTCAGCGAGCTGGAAGTTTTTTCTTTCATAGCGTCAGATTTTATCTTAAAATACAAGAACTTTTCGTGGTTCTTGTCAATTTTTGTTGATTTTCATCCAATGAACTTATTTCAGTCAGCTGGATCTTTCTTCTTCAAAGCAAAAAGATTTTATCTTCAAATACAAGAACTTTTCGTGGTTTTGTTTATTTTCAGCAAATGACCATATTTCAGCGAGCTGGAAGTTTTTTCTTTCATAGCGTCAGATTTTATCTTAAAATACAAGAACTTTTCGTGGTTCTTGTCAATTTTTCTTGATTTTCATCTAATGAACTTATTTCACTCAGCTGGATCTTTCTTCTTCAAAGCAAAAAGATTTTATCTTCAAATACAAGAATTTTTCGTGGTTTTGTTGATTTTCAGCAAATGAACATATTTCAGCGAGCGAGAAGTTTTTTCTTTAATAACGTCAGATTTTATCCTAAAATACAAGAACTTTTCGTGGTTCTTGTCAAATTTTGTAGGTTTTCATCGAATGAACGTATTTCAGTCAGCTAGATCTTTCTTCTTCAAAGCAAAAAGATTTTATCTTCAAATACAAGAACTTTTCGTGGTTTTGTTGATTTTTAGCAAATGAACATATTTCAGCGAGGGAGTTGTTTTTTCTTCAATATCGTCAGATTTTATCTTAAAATACAAGAACATTTCGTGGTTCTCGTCATTTTTTGTTGATTTTCATCTAATGAACTTATTTCAGTCAGCTGGATCTTTCTTCTTCAAAGCAAAAAGATTTTATCTTCAAATACAAGAACTTTTCGTGGTTTTGTTGATTTTCAGCAAATGAACATATTTCAGTGAGCTGGAAGTTTTTTCTTTAATAGCGTCAGATTTTATCTTAAAATACAAGAACTTTTCGTGGTTTTGTTGGTTTTCAGCAAATGAACATATTTCAGCGAGCGAGAAGTTTTTTCTTTAATAGCGTCAGATTTTATCTTAAAATACAAGAACGTTTCGTGGTTGTTGTCAATTTTTGTTGATTTTCATCCAATGAACTTATTTCAGTCAGCTGGATCTTTCTTCTTCAAAGCAAAAAGATTTTATCTTCAAATACAATAACTTTTCGTGGTTTTGTTGATTTTCAGCAAATGACCATATTTCAGCGAGCTGGAAGTTTTTTCTTTCATAGCGTCAGATTTTATCTTAAAATACAAGAACTTTTCGTGGTTCTTGTCAATTTTTCTTGATTTTCATCTAATGAACTTATTTCACTCAGCTGGATCTTTCTTCTTCAAAGCAAAAACATTTTATCTTCAAATACAAGAACTTTTCGTGGTTTTGTTGATTTTCAGCAAATGAACATATTTCAGTGAGCAAGAAGTTTTTTCTTTCATAGAGCAAGATTTTATCTTAAAATACAAGAACTTTTCGTGGTTCTTGTCAAATTTTGTAGGTTTTCATCGAATGAACGTATTTCAGTCAGCTAGTTCTTTCTTCTTCAAAGCAAAAAGATTTTATCTTCAAATACAAGAACTTTTCGTGGTTTTGTTGATTTTCAGCAAATGAACATATTTCAGCGAGGGAGTTGTTTTTTCTTTAATATCGTCAGATTTTATCTTAAAATACAAGAACTTTTCGTGGTTCTTGTCATTTTTTGTTGATTTTCATCTAATGAACTTATTTCAGTCAGCTGGATCTTTCTTCTTCAAAGCAAAAAGATTTTATCTTCAAATACAAGAACTTTTCGTGGTTTTGTTGATTTTCAGCAAATGAACATATTTCAGTGAGCTGGAAGTTTTTTCTTTAATAGCGTCAGATTTTATCTTAAAATACAAGAACTTTTCGTGGTTCTTGTCAATTTTTGTT
Organism: Heptranchias perlo; assembly: GCF_035084215.1. NCBI lineage: Eukaryota > Metazoa > Chordata > Chondrichthyes > Hexanchiformes > Hexanchidae > Heptranchias > Heptranchias perlo. Next base: position 36,836,033 of record NC_090354.1, on the reverse strand, counting down.
GATTTTCATCCAATGAACTTATTTCAGTCAGCTGGATCTTTCTTCTTCAAAGCAAAAAGATTTTATCTTCAAATACAATAACTTTTCGTGGTTTTGTTGATTTTCAGCAAATGACCATATTTCAGCGAGCTGGAAGTTTTTTGTTTCATAGCGTCAGATTTTATCTTAAAATACAAGAACTTTTCGTGGTTCTCGTCAATTTTTCTTGATTTTCATCTAATGAACTTATTTCACTCAGCTGGATCTTTCTTCTTCAAAGCAAAAACATTTTATCTTCAAATACAAGAACTTTTCGTGGTTTTGTTGATTTTCAGCAAATGAACATATTTCAGCGAGCGAGAAGTTTTTTCTTTAATAGCGTCAGATTTTATCCTAAAATACAAGAACTTTCCGTGGTTATTGTCAAATTTTGTAGGTTTTCATCTAATGAACTTATTTCAGTCAGCTGGATCTTTCTTCTTCAAAGCAAAAAGATTTTATCTTCAAATACAAGAACTTTACGTGGTTTTGTTGGTTTTCAGCAAATGAACATATTTCAGTGAGCAAGAAGTTTTTTCTTTCACAGAGCAAGATTTTATCTTAAAATACAAGAACTTTTCGTGGTTCTTGTCAAATTTTGTAGGTTTTCATCGAATGAACGTATTTCAGTCAGCTAGTTCTTTCTTCTTCAAAGCAAAAAGATTTTATCTTCAAATACAAGAACTTTTCGTGGTTTTGTTGATTTTCAGCAAATGAACATATTTCAGCGAGGGAGTTGTTTTTTCTTTAATATCGTCAGATTTTATCTTAAAATACAAGAACTTTTCGTGGTTCTTGTCATTTTTTGTTGATTTTCATCGAATGAACTTATTTCAGTCAGCTGGATCTTTCTTCTTCAAAGCAAAAAGATTTTATCTTCAAATACAAGAACTTTTCGTGGTTTTGTTGATTTTCAGCAAATGAACATATTTCAGTGAGCTGGAAGTTTTTTGTTTCATAGCGTCAGATTTTATCTTAAAATACAAGAACTTTTCGTGGTTCTTGTCAATTTTTGTTGATTTTCATCCAATGAACTTATTTCAGTCAGCTGGATCTTTCTTCTTCAAAGCAAAAAGATTTTATCTTCAAATACAATAACTTTTCGTGGTTTTGTTGATTTTCAGCAAATGACCATATTTCAGCGAGCTGGAAGTTTTTTGTTTCATAGCGTCAGATTTTATCTTAAAATACAAGAACTTTTCGTGGTTCTCGTCAATTTTTCTTGATTTTGATCTAATGAACTTATTTCACTCAGCTGGATCTTTCTTCTTCAAAGCAAAAAGATTTTATCTTCAAATACAAGAACTTTTCGTGGTTTTGTTGATTTTCAGCAAATGAACATATTTCAGCGAGCGAAAAGTTTTTTCTTTAATAGCGTCAGATTTTATCCTAAAATACAAGAACTTTACGTGGTTATTGTCAAATTTTGTAGGTTTTCATCGAATGAACGTATTTCAGTCAGCTAGATCTTTCTTCTTCAAAGCAAAAAGATTTTGTCTTCAAATACAAGAACATTTCGTGGTTTTGTTGATTTTCAGCAAATGAACATATTTCAGCGAGGGAGAAGTTTTTTCTTTAATATCGTCAGATTTTATCTTAAAATACAAGAACTTTTCGTGGTTCATGTCAATTTTTGTTGGTTTTCATCTAATGAACTTATTTCAGTCAGCTGGATCTTTCTTCTTCAAAGCAAAAAGATTTTATCTTCAAATACAAGAACTTTACGTGGTTTTGTTGGTTTTCAGCAAATGAACATATTTCAGTGAGCAAGAAGTTTTTTCTTTCACAGAGCAAGATTTTATCTTAAAATACAAGAACTTTTCGTGGTTCTTGTCAAATTTTGTAGGTTTTCATCTGATGAACGTATTTCAGTCAGCAAGATCTTTCTTCTTCAAAGCAAAAAGATTTTATCTTCAAAAACAAGAACTTTTCGTGGTTTTGTTGATTTTCAGCAAATGAACATATTTCAGCGAGGGAGTTGTTTTTTCTTTAATATCGTCAGATTTTATCTTAAAATACAAGAACTTTTCGTGGTTCTTGTCAATTTTTGTTGATTTTCATCTAATGAACTTATTTCAGTCAGCTGGATCTTTCTTCTTCAAAGCAAAAAGATTTTATCTTCAAATACAAGAACTTTTCGTGGTTTTGTTGATTTTCAGCAAATGAACATATTTCAGTGAGCTGGAAGTTTTTTCTTTAATAGCGTCAGATTTTATCTTAAAATACAAGAACTTTTCGTGCTTTTGTTGGTTTTCAGCAAATGAACATATTTCAGCGAGCTAGAAGTTTTTTCTTTAATAGCGTCAGATTTTATCTTAAAATACAAGAACTTTTCGTGGTTCTTGTCAATTTTTGTTGATTTTCATCCAATGAACTTATTTCAGTCAGCTGGATCTTTCTTCTTCAAAGCAAAAAGATTTTATCTTCAAATACAATAACTTTTCGTGGTTTTGTTGATTTTCAGCAAATGACCATATTTCAGCGAGCTGGAAGTTTTTTCTTTCATAGCGTCAGATTTTATCTGAAAATACAAGAACTTTTCGTGGTTCTTGTCAATTTTTCTTGATTTTCATCTAATGAACTTATTTCACTCAGCTGGATCTTTCTTCTTCAAAGCAAAAAGATTTTATCTTCAAATATAAGAACTTTTCATGGTTTTGTTGATTTTCAGCAAATGAACATATTTCAGCGAGCGAGAAGTTTTTTCTTTAATAGCGTCAGATTTTATCCTAAAATACAAGAACTTTACGTGGTTATTGTCAAATTTTGTAGGTTTTCATCGAATGAACGTATTTCAGTCAGCTAGATCTTTCTTCTTCAAAGCAAAAAGATTTTATCTTCAAATACAAGAACATTTCGTGGTTTTTTTGATTTTCAGCAAATGAACATATTTCAGCGAGGGAGAAGTTTTTTCTTTAATATCGTCAGATTTTATCTTCAAATACAAGAACTTTACGTGGTTTTGTTGGTTTTCAGCAAATGAACATATTTCAGCGAGCAAGAAGTTTTTTCTTTCACAGAGCAAGATTTTATCTTAAAATACAAGAACATTTCGTGGTTCTTGTCAATTTTTGTTGGTTTTCATCCAATGAACTTATTTCAGTCAGCTGGATCTTTCTTCTTGAAAGCAAAAAGATTTTATCTTCAAATACATGAACTTTTCGTGGTTTTGTTGATTTTCAGTTAATGACCATATTTCAGCGAGCGAGAAGTTTTTTCTTTCATAGAGCAAGATTTTATCTTAAAATACAAGAACTTTTCGTGGTTCTTGTCAAATTTTGTAGGTTTTCATCTAATGAACGTATTTCAGTCAGCTAGTTCTTTCTTCTTCAAAGCAAAAAGATTTTATCTTCAAATGCAAGAACTTTTCGTGGTTTTGTTGATTTTCAGCAAATGAACATATTTCAGCGAGAGAGTTGTCTTTTCTTTAATATCGTCAGATTTTATCTTAAAATACAAGAACATTTCGTGGTTATTGTCAAATTTTGTAGGTTTTCATCTAATGAACGTATTTCAGTCAGCTGGATCTTTCTTCTTCAAAGCAAAAAGATTTTCTCTTCAAATGCAAGAACTTTACGTGGTTTTGTTGATTTTCAGCAAATGAACATATTTCAGTGAGCAAGAAGTTTTTTCTTTCATAGAGCAAGATTTTATCTTAAAATACAAGAACTTTTCGTGGTTCTTGTCAAATTTTGTAGGTTTTCATCGAATGAACGTATTTCAGTCAGCTAGTTCTTTCTTCTTCAAAGCAAAAAGATTTTATCTTCAAATACAAGAACTTTTCGTGGTTTTGTTGATTTTCAGCAAATGAACATATTTCAGCGAGGGAGTTGTTTTTTCTTTAATATCGTCAGATTTTATCTTAAAATACAAGAACTTTTCGTGGTTCTTGTCATTTTTTGTTGATTTTCATCTAATGAACTTATTTCAGTCAGCTGGATCTTTCTTCTTCAAAGCAAAAAGATTTTATCTTCAAATACAAGAACTTTTCGTGGTTTTGTTGATTTTCAGCAAATGAACATATTTCAGTGAGCTGGAAGTTTTTTCTTTAATAGCGTCAGATTTTATCTTAAAATACAAGAACTTTTCGTGGTTCTTGTCAATTTTTGTTGATTTTCATCCAATGAACTTATTTCAGTCAGCTGGATCTTTCTTCTTCAAAGCAAAAAGATTTTATCTTCAAATACAATAACTTTTCGTGGTTTTGTTGATTTTCAGCAAATGACCATATTTCAGCGAGCTGGAAGTTTTTTCTTTCATAGCGTCAGATTTTATCTTAAAATACAAGAACTTTTCGTGGTTCTTGTCAATTTTTCTTGATTTTCATCTAATGAACTTATTTCACTCAGCTGGATCTTTCTTCTTCAAAGCAAAAAGATTTTATCTTCAAATACAAGAACTTTTCGTGGTTTTGTTGATTTTCAGCAAATGAACATATTTCAGCGAGCGAGAAGTTTTTTCTTTAATAGCGTCAGATTTTATCCTAAAATACAAGAACTTTACGTGGTTATTGTCAAATTTTGTAGGTTTTCATCGAATGAACGTATTTCAGTCAGCTAGATCTTTCTTCTTCAAAGCAAAAAGATTTTATCTTCAAATACAAGAACATTTCGTGGTTTTGTTGATTTTCAGCAAATGAACATATTTCAGCGAGGGAGAAGTTTTTTCTTTAATATCGTCAGATTTTATCTTAAAATACAAGAACTTTTCGTGGTTCATGTCAATTTTTGTTGGTTTTCATCTAATGAACTTATTTCAGTCAGCTGGATCTTTCTTCTTCAAAGCAAAAAGATTTTATCTTCAAATACAAGAACTTTACGTGGTTTTGTTGGTTTTCAGCAAATGAACATATTTCAGTGAGCAAGAAGTTTTTTCTTTCACAGAGCAAGATTTTATCTTAAAATACAAGAACTTTTCGTGGTTCTTGTCAAATTTTGTAGGTTTTCATCTGATGAACGTATTTCAGTCAGCAAGATCTTTCTTCTTCAAAGCAAAAAGATTTTATCTTCAAAAACAAGAACTTTTCGTGGTTTTGTTGATTTTCAGCAAATGAACATATTTCAGCGAGGGAGTTGTTTTTTCTTTAATATCGTCAGATTTTATCTTAAAATACAAGAACTTTTCGTGGTTTTGTTGGTTTTCAGCAAATGAACATATTTCAGCGAGCTAGAAGTTTTTTCTTTCATAGCGTCAGATTTTATCCTAAAATGCAAGAACTTTTCGTGGTTCTTGTCAAATTTTGTTTGTTTTCATCTCATGAACTCATTTCAGTCAGCTAGATCTTTCTTCTTCAAAGCAAAAAGATTTTATCTTCAAATATAAGAACTTTTCGTGGTTTTGTTGATTTTCAGCAAATGAACATATTTCAGCGAGCGAGAAGTTTTTTCTTTAATAGCGTCAGATTTTATCCTAAAATACAAGAGCTTTTCGTGGTTCTTGTCAAATTTTGTTGATTTTCATCTAATGAACTTATTTCAGTCAGCCAAATCCTTCTTCTTCAAAGCAAAAAGATTTTATCTTCAAATACAAGAACTTTTTGTGGTTTTGTTGGTTTTCAGCGAATGACCATATTTCAGCGAGCTGGAAGTTTTTTCTTTAATAGCGTCAGATTTTATCTTGAAATACAAGAACTTTTCGTGGTTCTTGTCAATTTTTGTTGATTTTCATCCAATGAACTTATTTCAGTCAGCTGGATCTTTCTTCTTCAAAGCAAAAAGATTTTATCTTCAAATACAAGAACTTTTCGTGGTTTTGTTGATTTTCAGCAAATGACCATATTTCAGCGAGCTGGAAGTTTTTTCTTTCATAGCGTCAGATTTTATCTTAAAATACAAGAACTTTTCGTGGTTCTTGTCAATTTTTCTTGATTTTCATCGAATGAACTTATTTCACTCAGCTGGATCTTTCTTCTTCAAAGCAAAAAGATTTTATCTTCAAATACAAGAACTTTTCGTGGTTTTGTTGATTTTCAGCAAATGAACATATTTCAGCGAGCGAGAAGTTTTTTCTTTAATAACGTCAGATTTTATCCTAAAATACAAGAACTTTTCGTGGTTCTTGTCAATTTTTGTTGGTTTTCATCTTATGAACTTATTTCAGTCAGCTGGATCTTTCTTCTTCAAAGCAAAAAGATTTTATCTTCAAAAACAAGAACTTTTCGTGGTTTTGTTGATTTTCAGCAAATGAACATATTTCAGCGAGGGAGTTGTTTTTTCTTTAATATCGTCAGATTTTATCTTAAAATACAAGAACTTTTCGTGGTTCTTGTCAATTTTTGTTGATTTTCATCTAATGAACTTATTTCAGTCAGCTGGATCTTTCTTCTTCAAAGCAAAAAGATTTTATCTTCAAATACAAGAACTTTTCGTGGTTTTGTTGATTTTCAGCAAATGAACATATTTCAGTGAGCTGGAAGTTTTTTCTTTAATAGCGTCAGATTTTATCTTAAAATACAAGAACTTTTCGTGGTTTTGTTGGTTTTCAGCAAATGAACATATTTCAGCGAGCTAGAAGTTTTTTCTTTAATAGCGTCAGATTTTATCTTAAAATACAAGAACTTTTCGTGGTTCTTGTCAATTTTTGTTGATTTTCATCGAATGAACTTATTTCAGTCAGCTGGATCTTTCTTCTTCAAAGCAAAAAGATTTTATCTTCAAATACAATAACTTTTCGTGGTTTTGTTGATTTTCAGCAAATGACCATATTTCAGCGAGCTGGAAGTTTTTTCTTTCATAGCGTCAGATTTTATCTGAAAATACAAGAACTTTTCGTGGTTCTTGTCAATTTTTCTTGATTTTCATCTAATGAACTTATTTCACTCAGCTGGATCTTTCTTCTTCAAAGCAAAAAGATTTTATCTTCAAATACAAGAACTTTTCGTGGTTTTGTTGATTTTCAGCAAATGAACATATTTCAGCGAGCGAGAAGTTTTTTCTTTAATAGCGTCAGATTTTATCCTAAAATACAAGAACTTTACGTGGTTATTGTCAAATTTTGTAGGTTTTCATCGAATGAACGTATTTCAGTCAGCTAGATCTTTCTTCTTCAAAGCAAAAAGATTTTATCTTCAAATACAAGAACATTTCGTGGTTTTTTTGATTTTCAGCAAATGAACATATTTCAGCGAGGGAGAAGTTTTTTCTTTAATATCGTCAGATTTTATCTTCAAATACAAGAACTTTACGTGGTTTTGTTGGTTTTCAGCAAATGAACATATTTCAGCGAGCAAGAAGTTTTTTCTTTCACAGAGCAAGATTTTATCTTAAAATACAAGAACATTTCGTGGTTCTTGTCAATTTTTGTTGGTTTTCATCCAATGAACGTATTTCAGTCAGCAAGATCTTTCTTCTTCAAAGCAAAAAGATTTTATCTTCAAAAACAAGAACTTTTCGTGGTTTTGTTGATTTTCAGCAAATGAACATATTTCAGCGAGGGAGTTGTTTTTTCTTTAATATCGTCAGATTTTATCTTAAAATACAAGAACTTTTCGTGGTTCTTGTCAATTTTTGTTGATTTTCATCTAATGAACTTATTTCAGTCAGCTGGATCTTTCTTCTTCAAAGCAAAAAGATTTTATCTTCAAATACAAGAACTTTTCGTGGTTTTGTTGATTTTCAGCAAATGAACATATTTCAGTGAGCTGGAAGTTTTTTCTTTAATAGCGTCAGATTTTATCTTAAAATACAAGAACTTTTCGTGGTTTTGTTGGTTTTCAGCAAATGAACATATTTCAGCGAGCTAGAAGTTTTTTCTTTCATAGCGTCAGATTTTATCCTAAAATGCAAGAACTTTTCGTGGTTCTTGTCAAATTTTGTTTGTTTTCATCTCATGAACTCATTTCAGTCAGCTAGATCTTTCTTCTTCAAAGCAAAAAGATTTTATCTTCAAATACAAGAACTTTTCGTGGTTTTGTTGATTTTCAGCAAATGAACATATTTCAGCGAGCGAGAAGTTTTTTCTTTAATAGCGTCAGATTTTATCCTAAAATACAAGAGCTTTTCGTGGTTCTTGTCAAATTTTGTTGATTTTCATCTAATGAACTTATTTCAGTCAGCCAAATCCTTCTTCTTCAAAGCAAAAAGATTTTATCTTCAAATACAAGAACTTTTTGTGGTTTTGTTGGTTTTCAGCGAATGACCATATTTCAGCGAGCTGGAAGTTTTTTCTTTAATAGCGTCAGATTTTATCTTGAAATACAAGAACTTTTCGTGGTTCTTGTCAATTTTTGTTGATTTTCATCCAATGAACTTATTTCAGTCAGCTGGATCTTTCTTCTTCAAAGCAAAAAGATTTTATCTTCAAATACAAGAACTTTTCGTGGTTTTGTTGATTTTCAGCAAATGACCATATTTCAGCGAGCTGGAAGTTTTTTCTTTCATAGCGTCAGATTTTATCTTAAAATACAAGAACTTTTCGTGGTTCTTGTCAATTTTTCTTGATTTTCATCTAATGAACTTATTTCACTCAGCTGGATCTTTCTTCTTCAAAGCAAAAAGATTTTATCTTCAAATACAAGAACTTTTCGTGGTTTTGTTGATTTTCAGCAAATGAACATATTTCAGCGAGCGAGAAGTTTTTTCTTTAATAACGTCAGATTTTATCCTAAAATACAAGAACTTTTCGTGGTTCTTGTCAATTTTTGTTGGTTTTCATCTTATGAACTTATTTCAGTCAGCTGGATCTTTCTTCTTCAAAGCAAAAAGATTTTATCTTCAAAAACAAGAACTTTTCGTGGTTTTGTTGATTTTCAGCAAATGAACATATTTCAGCGAGGGAGTTGTTTTTTCTTTAATATCGTCAGATTTTATCTTAAAATACAAGAACTTTTCGTGGTTCTTGTCAATTTTTGTTGATTTTCATCTAATGAACTTATTTCAGTCAGCTGGATCTTTCTTCTTCAAAGCAAAAAGATTTTATCTTCAAATACAAGAACTTTTCGTGGTTTTGTTGATTTTCAGCAAATGAACATATTTCAGTGAGCTGGAAGTTTTTTCTTTAATAGCGTCAGATTTTATCTTAAAATACAAGAACTTTTCGTGGTTTTGTTGGTTTTCAGCAAATGAACATATTTCAGCGAGCTAGAAGTTTTTTCTTTAATAGCGTCAGATTTTATCTTAAAATACAAGAACTTTTCGTGGTTCTTGTCAATTTTTGTTGATTTTCATCGAATGAACTTATTTCAGTCAGCTGGATCTTTCTTCTTCAAAGCAAAAAGATTTTATCTTCAAATACAATAACTTTTCGTGGTTTTGTTGATTTTCAGCAAATGACCATATTTCAGCGAGCTGGAAGTTTTTTCTTTCATAGCGTCAGATTTTATCTGAAAATACAAGAACTTTTCGTGGTTCTTGTCAATTTTTCTTGATTTTCATCTAATGAACTTATTTCACTCAGCTGGATCTTTCTTCTTCAAAGCAAAAAGATTTTATCTTCAAATACAAGAACTTTTCGTGGTTTTGTTGATTTTCAGCAAATGAACATATTTCAGCGAGCGAGAAGTTTTTTCTTTAATAGCGTCAGATTTTATCCTAAAATACAAGAACTTTACGTGGTTATTGTCAAATTTTGTAGGTTTTCATCGAATGAACGTATTTCAGTCAGCTAGATCTTTCTTCTTCAAAGCAAAAAGATTTTATCTTCAAATACAAGAACATTTCGTGGTTTTTTTGATTTTCAGCAAATGAACATATTTCAGCGAGGGAGAAGTTTTTTCTTTAATATCGTCAGATTTTATCTTCAAATACAAGAACTTTACGTGGTTTTGTTGGTTTTCAGCAAATGAACATATTTCAGCGAGCAAGAAGTTTTTTCTTTCACAGAGCAAGATTTTATCTTAAAATACAAGAACATTTCGTGGTTCTTGTCAATTTTTGTTGGTTTTCATCCAATGAACTTATTTCAGTCAGCTGGATCTTTCTTCTTGAAAGCAAAAAGATTTTATCTTCAAATACATGAACTTTTCGTGGTTTTGTTGATTTTCAGTTAATGACCATATTTCAGCGAGCGAGAAGTTTTTTCTTTCATAGAGCAAGATTTTATCTTAAAATACAAGAACTTTTCGTGGTTCTTGTCAAATTTTGTAGGTTTTCATCTAATGAACGTATTTCAGTCAGCTAGTTCTTTCTTCTTCAAAGCAAAAAGATTTTATCTTCAAATGCAAGAACTTTTCGTGGTTTTGTTGATTTTCAGCAAATGAACATATTTCAGCGAGAGAGTTGTCTTTTCTTTAATATCGTCAGATTTTATCTTAAAATACAAGAACATTTCGTGGTTATTGTCAAATTTTGTAGGTTTTCATCTAATGAACTTATTTCAGTCAGCTGGATCTTTCTTCTTCAAAGCAAAAAGATTTTATCTTCAAATACAAGAACTTTACGTGGTTTTGTTGATTTTCAGCAAATGAACATATTTCAGTGAGCAAGAAGTTTTTTCTTTCATAGAGCAAGATTTTATCTTAAAATACAAGAACTTTTCGTGGTTCTTGTCAAATTTTGTAGGTTTTCATCGAATGAACGTATTTCAGTCAGCAAGTTCTTTCTTCTTCAAAGCAAAAAGATTTTATCTTCAAATACAAGAACTTTTCGTGGTTTTGTTGATTTTCAGCAAATGAACATATTTCAGCGAGGGAGTTGTTTTTTCTTTAATATCGTCAGATTTTATCTTAAAATACAAGAACTTTTCGTGGTTCTTGTCATGTTTTGTTGATTTTCATCTAATGAACTTATTTCAGTCAGCTGGATCTTTCTTCTTCAAAGCAAAAAGATTTTATCTTCAAATACAAGAACTTTTCGTGGTTTTGTTGATTTTCAGCAAATGAACATATTTCAGTGAGCTGGAAGTTTTTTCTTTAATAGCGTCAGATTTTATCTTAAAATACAAGAACTTTTCGTGGTTCTTGTCAATTTTTGTTGATTTTCATCCAATGAACTTATTTCAGTCAGCTGGATCTTTCTTCTTCAAAGCAAAAAGATTTTATCTTCAAATACAATAACTTTTCGTGGTTTTGTTGATTTTCAGCAAATGACCATATTTCAGCGAGCTGGAAATTTTTTCTTTCATAGCGTCAGATTTTATCTTAAAATACAAGAACTTTTCGTGGTTCTTGTCAATTTTTCTTGATTTTCATCTAATGAACTTATTTCACTCAGCTGGATCTTTCTTCTTCAAAGCAAAAAGATTTTATCTTCAAATACAAGAACTTTTCGTGGTTTTGTTGATTTTCAGCAAATGAACATATTTCAGCGAGCGAGAAGTTTTTTCTTTAATAGCGTCAGATTTTATCCTAAAATACAAGAACTTTACGTGGTTATTGTCAAATTTTGTAGGTTTTCATCGAATGAACGTATTTCAGTCAGCTAGATCTTTCTTCTTCAAAGCAAAAAGATTTTATCTTCAAATACAAGAACATTTCGTGGTTTTGTTGATTTTCAGCAAATGAACATATTTCAGCGAGGGAGAAGTTTTTTCTTTAATATCGTCAGATTTTATCTTAAAATACAAGAACTTTTCGTGGTTCATGTCAATTTTTGTTGGTTTTCATCGAATGAACTTATTTCAGTCAGCTGGATCTTTCTTCTTCAAAGCAAAAGGATTTTATCTTCAAATACAAGAACTTTACGTGGTTTTGTTGGTTTTCAGCAAATGAACATATTTCAGTGAGCAAGAAGTTTTTTCTTTCACAGAGCAAGATTTTATCTTAAAATACAAGAACTTTTCGTGGTTCTTGTCAAATTTTGTAGGTTTTCATCTGATGAACGTATTTCAGTCAGCAAGATCTTTCTTCTTCAAAGCAAAAAGATTTTATCTTCAAAAACAAGAACTTTTCGTGGTTTTGTTGATTTTCAGCAAATGAACATATTTCAGCGAGGGAGTTGTTTTTTCTTTAATATCGTCAGATTTTATCTTAAAATACAAGAACTTTTCGTGGTTCTTGTCAATTTTTGTTGATTTTCATCTAATGAACTTATTTCAGTCAGCTGGATCTTTCTTCTTCAAAGCAAAAAGATTTTATCTTCAAATACAAGAACTTTTCGTGGTTTTGTTGATTTTCAGCAAATGAACATATTTCAGTGAGCTGGAAGTTTTTTCTTTAATAGCGTCAGATTTTATCTTAAAATACAAGAACTTTTCGTGGTTTTGTTGGTTTTCAGCAAATGAACATATTTCAGCGAGCTAGAAGTTTTTTCTTTCATAGCGTCAGATTTTATCCTAAAATGCAAGAACTTTTCGTGGTTCTTGTCAAATTTTGTTTGTTTTCATCTCATGAACTCATTTCAGTCAGCTAGATCTTTCTTCTTCAAAGCAAAAAGATTTTATCTTCAAATACAAGAACTTTTCGTGGTTTTGTTGATTTTCAGCAAATGAACATATTTCAGCGAGCGAGAAGTTTTTTCTTTAATAGCGTCAGATTTTATCCTAAAATACAAGAGCTTTTCGTGGTTCTTGTCAAATTTTGTTGATTTTCATCTAATGAACTTATTTCAGTCAGCCAAATCCTTCTTCTTCAAAGCAAAAAGATTTTATCTTCAAATACAAGAACTTTTTGTGGTTTTGTTGGTTTTCAGCGAATGACCATATTTCAGCGAGCTGGAAGTTTTTTCTTTAATAGCGTCAGATTTTATCTTGAAATACAAGAACTTTTCGTGGTTCTTGTCAATTTTTGTTGATTTTCATCCAATGAACTTATTTCAGTCAGCTGGATCTTTCTTCTTCAAAGCAAAAAGATTTTATCTTCAAATACAAGAACTTTTCGTGGTTTTGTTGATTTTCAGCAAATGACCATATTTCAGCGAGCGAGTTGTTTTTTCTTTAATATCGTCAGATTTTATCTTAAAATACAAGAACATTTCGTGGTTCTTGTCATTTTTTGTTGATTTTCATCTAATGAACTTATTTCAGTCAGCTGGATCTTTCTTCTTCAAAGCAAAAAGATTTTATCTTCAAATACAAGAACTTTTCGTGGTTTTGTTGATTTTCAGCAAATGAACATATTTCAGTGAGCTGGAAGTTTTTTCTTTAATAGCGTCAGATTTTATCCTAAAATACAAGAGCTTTTCGTGGTTCTTGTCAAATTTTGTTGATTTTCATCTAATGAACTTATTTCAGTCAGCCAAATCCTTCTTCTTCAAAGCAAAAAGATTTTATCTTCAAATACAAGAACTTTTTGTGGTTTTGTTGGTTTTCAGCGAATGACCATATTTCAGCGAGCTGGAAGTTTTTTCTTTAATAGCGTCAGATTTTATCTTGAAATACAAGAACTTTTCGTGGTTCTTGTCAATTTTTGTTGATTTTCATCCAATGAACTTATTTCAGTCAGCTGGATCTTTCTTCTTCAAAGCAAAAAGATTTTATCTTCAAATACAAGAACTTTTCGTGGTTTTGTTGATTTTCAGCAAATGACCATATTTCAGCGAGCGAGTTGTTTTTTCTTTAATATCGTCAGATTTTATCTTAAAATACAAGAACATTTCGTGGTTCTTGTCATTTTTTGTTGATTTTCATCTAATGAACTTATTTCAGTCAGCTGGATCTTTCTTCTTCAAAGCAAAAAGATTTTATCTTCAAATACAAGAACTTTTCGTGGTTTTGTTGATTTTCAGCAAATGAACATATTTCAGTGAGCTGGAAGTTTTTTCTTTAATAGCGTCAGATTTTATCTTAAAATACAAGAACTTTTCGTGGTTTTGTTGGTTTTCAGCAAATGAACATATTTCAGCGAGCTAGAAGTTTTTTCTTTAATAGCGTCAGATTTTATCTTAAAATACAAGAACTTTTCGTGGTTCTTGTCAATTTTTGTTGATTTTCATCCAATGAACTTATTTCAGTCAGCTGGATCTTTCTTCTTCAAAGCAAAAAGATTTTATCTTCAAATACAATAACTTTTCGTGGTTTTGTTGATTTTCAGCAAATGACCATATTTCAGCGAGCTGGAAGTTTTTTCTTTCATAGCGTCAGATTTTATCTTAAAATACAAGAACTTTTCGTGGTTCTTGTCAATTTTTGTTGATTTTCATCCAATGAACTTATTTCAGTCAGCTGGATCTTTCTTCTTCAAAGCAAAAAGATTTTATCTTCAAATACAAGAACTTTTCGTGGTTTTGTTTATTTTCAGCAAATGACCATATTTCAGCGAGCTGGAAGTTTTTTCTTTCATAGCGTCAGATTTTATCTTAAAATACAAGAACTTTTCGTGGTTCTTGTCAATTTTTCTTGATTTTCATCTAATGAACTTATTTCACTCAGCTGGATCTTTCTTCTTCAAAGCAAAAAGATTTTATCTTCAAATACAAGAATTTTTCGTGGTTTTGTTGATTTTCAGCAAATGAACATATTTCAGCGAGCGAGAAGTTTTTTCTTTAATAACGTCAGATTTTATCCTAAAATACAAGAACTTTTCGTGGTTCTTGTCAAATTTTGTAGGTTTTCATCGAATGAACGTATTTCAGTCAGCTAGATCTTTCTTCTTCAAAGCAAAAAGATTTTATCTTCAAATACAAGAACTTTTCGTGGTTTTGTTGATTTTCAGCAAATGAACATATTTCAGTGAGCTGGAAGTTTTTTCTTTAATAGCGTCAGATTTTATCTTAAAATACAAGAACTTTTCGTGGTTTTGTTGGTTTTCAGCAAATGAACATATTTCAGCGAGCTAGAAGTTTTTTCTTTAATAGCGTCAGATTTTATCTTAAAATACAAGAACGTTTCGTGGTTGTTGTCAATTTTTGTTGATTTTCATCCAATGAACTTATTTCAGTCAGCTGGATCTTTCTTCTTCAAAGCAAAAAGATTTTATCTTCAAATACAATAACTTTTCGTGGTTTTGTTGATTTTCAGCAAATGACCATATTTCAGCGAGCTGGAAGTTTTTTCTTTCATAGCGTCAGATTTTATCTTAAAATACAAGAACTTTTCGTGGTTCTTGTCAATTTTTCTTGATTTTCATCTAATGAACTTATTTCACTCAGCTGGATCTTTCTTCTTCAAAGCAAAAACATTTTATCTTCAAATACAAGAACTTTTCGTGGTTTTGTTGATTTTCAGCAAATGAACATATTTCAGCGAGCGAGAAGTTTTTTCTTTAATAGCGTCAGATTTTATCCTAAAATACAAGAACTTTCCGTGGTTCTTGTCAAATTTTGTAGGTTTTCATCTAATGAACTTATTTCAGTCAGCTGGATCTTTCTTCTTCAAAGCAAAAAGATTTTATCTTCAAATACAAGAACTTTACGTGGTTTTGTTGGTTTTCAGCAAATGAACATATTTCAGTGAGCAAGAAGTTTTTTCTTTCATAGAGCAAGATTTTATCTTAAAATACAAGAACTTTTCGTGGTTCTTGTCAAATTTTGTAGGTTTTCATCGAATGAACGTATCTCAGTCAGCTAGTTCTTTCTTCTTCAAAGCAAAAAGATTTTATCTTCAAATACAAGAACTTTTCGTGGTTTTGTTGATTTTCAGCAAATGAACATATTTCAGCGAGGGAGTTGTTTTTTCTTTAATATCGTCAGATTTTATCTTAAAATACAAGAACTTTTCGTGGTTCTTGTCATTTTTTGTTGATTTTCATCTAATGAACTTATTTCAGTCAGCTGGATCTTTCTTCTTCAAAGCAAAAAGATTTTATCTTCAAATACAAGAACTTTTCGTGGTTTTGTTGATTTTCAGCAAATGAACATATTTCAGTGAGCTGGAAGTTTTTTCTTTAATAGCGTCAGATTTTATCTTAAAATACAAGAACTTTTCGTGGTTCTTGTCAATTTTTGTTGATTTTCATCCAATGAACTTATTTCAGTCAGCTGGATCTTTCTTCTTCAAAGCAAAAAGATTTTATCTTCAAATACAATAACTTTTCGTGGTTTTGTTGATTTTCAGCAAATGACCATATTTCAGCGAGCTGGAAGTTTTTTGTTTCATAGCGTCAGATTTTATCTTAAAATACAAGAACTTTTCGTGGTTCTCGTCAATTTTTCTTGATTTTCATCTAATGAACTTATTTCACTCAGCTGGATCTTTCTTCTTCAAAGCAAAAACATTTTATCTTCAAATACAAGAACTTTTCGTGGTTTTGTTGATTTTCAGCAAATGAACATATTTCAGCGAGCGAGAAGTTTTTTCTTTAATAGCGTCAGATTTTATCCTAAAATACAAGAACTTTCCGTGGTTATTGTCAAATTTTGTAGGTTTTCATCTAATGAACTTATTTCAGTCAGCTGGATCTTTCTTCTTCAAAGCAAAAAGATTTTATCTTCAAATACAAGAACTTTTCGTGGTTTTGTTGATTTTCAGCAAATGAACATATTTCAGTGAGCTGGAAGTTTTTTCTTTAATAGCGTCAGATTTTATCTTAAAATACAAGAACTTTTCGTGGTTCTTGTCAATTTTTGTTGATTTTCATCCAATGAACTTATTTCAGTCAGCTGGATCTTTCTTCTTCAAAGCAAAAAGATTTTATCTTCAAATACAATAACTTTTCGTGGTTTTGTTGATTTTCAGCAAATGACCATATTTCAGCGAGCTGGAAGTTTTTTGTTTCATAGCGTCAGATTTTATCTTAAAATACAAGAACTTTTCGTGGTTCTCGTCAATTCTTCTTGATTTTCATCTAATGAACTTATTTCACTCAGCTGGATCTTTCTTCTTCAAAGCAAAAAGATTTTATCTTCAAATACAAGAACTTTTCGTGGTTTTGTTGATTTTCAGCAAATGAACATATTTCAGCGAGCGAAAAGTTTTTTCTTTAATAGCGTCAGATTTTATCCTAAAATACAAGAACTTTACGTGGTTATTGTCAAATTTTGTAGGTTTTCATCGAATGAACGTATTTCAGTCAGCTAGATCTTTCTTCTTCAAAGCAAAAAGATTTTATCTTCAAATACAAGAACATTTCGTGGTTTTGTTGATTTTCAGCAAATGAACATATTTCAGCGAGGGAGAAGTTTTTTCTTTAATATCGTCAGATTTTATCTTAAAATACAAGAACTTTTCGTGGTTCATGTCAATTTTTGTTGGTTTTCATCTAATGAACTTATTTCAGTCAGCTGGATCTTTCTTCTTCAAAGCAAAAAGATTTTATCTTCAAATACAAGAACTTTACGTGGTTTTGTTGGTTTTCAGCAAATGAACATATTTCAGTGAGCAAGAAGTTTTTTCTTTCACAGAGCAAGATTTTATCTTAAAATACAAGAACTTTTCGTGGTTCTTGTCAAATTTTGTAGGTTTTCATCTGATGAACGTATTTCAGTCAGCAAGATCTTTCTTCTTCAAAGCAAAAAGATTTTATCTTCAAAAACAAGAACTTTTCGTGGTTTTGTTGATTTTCAGCAAATGAACATATTTCAGCGAGGGAGTTGTTTTTTCTTTAATATCGTCAGATTTTATCTTAAAATACAAGAACTTTTCGTGGTTCTTGTCAATTTTTGTTGATTTTCATCTAATGAACTTATTTCAGTCAGCTGGATCTTTCTTCTTCAAAGCAAAAAGATTTTATCTTCAAATACAAGAACTTTTCGTGGTTTTGTTGATTTTCAGCAAATGAACATATTTCAGTGAGCTGGAAGTTTTTTCTTTAATAGCGTCAGATTTTATCTTAAAATACAAGAACTTTTCGTGGTTTTGTTGGTTTTCAGCAAATGAACATATTTCAGCGAGCTAGAAGTTTTTTCTTTAATAGCGTCAGATTTTATCTTAAAATACAAGAACTTTTCGTGGTTCTTGTCAATTTTTGTTGATTTTCATCCAATGAACTTATTTCAGTCAGCTGGATCTTTCTTCTTCAAAGCAAAAAGATTTTATCTTCAAATACAATAACTTTTCGTGGTTTTGTTGATTTTCAGCAAATGACCATATTTCAGCGAGCTGGAAGTTTTTTCTTTCATAGCGTCAGATTTTATCTGAAAATACAAGAACTTTTCGTGGTTCTTGTCAATTTTTCTTGATTTTCATCTAATGAACTTATTTCACTCAGCTGGATCTTTCTTCTTCAAAGCAAAAAGATTTTATCTTCAAATACAAGAACTTTTCGTGGTTTTGTTGATTTTCAGCAAATGAACATATTTCAGCGAGCGAGAAGTTTTTTCTTTAATAGCGTCAGATTTTATCCTAAAATACAAGAACTTTACGTGGTTATTGTCAAATTTTGTAGGTTTTCATCGAATGAACGTATTTCAGTCAGCTCGATCTTTCTTCTTCAAAGCAAAAAGATTTTATCTTCAAATACAAGAACATTTCGTGGTTTTGTTGGTTTTCAGCAAATGAACATATTTCAGCGAGCAAGAAGTTTTTTCTTTCACAGAGCAAGATTTTATCTTAAAATACAAGAACATTTCGTGGTTCTTGTCAATTTTTGTTGGTTTTCATCCAATGAACTTATTTCAGTCAGCTGGATCTTTCTTCTTGAAAGCAAAAAGATTTTATCTTCAAATACATGAACTTTTCGTGGTTTTGTTGATTTTCAGTTAATGACCATATTTCAGCGAGCGAGAAGTTTTTTCTTACATAGAGCAAGATTTTATCTTAAAATACAAGAACTTTTCGTGGTTCTTGTCAAATTTTGTAGGTTTTCATCTAATGAACGTATTTCAGTCAGCTAGTTCTTTCTTCTTCAAAGCAAAAAGATTTTATCTTCAAATGCAAGAACTTTTCGTGGTTTTGTTGATTTTCAGCAAATGAACATATTTCAGCGAGAGAGTTCTCTTTTCTTTAATATCGTCAGATTTTATCTTAAAATACAAGAACATTTCGTGGTTATTGTCAAATTTTGTAGGTTTTCATCTAATGAACTTATTTCAGTCAGCTGGATCTTTCTTCTTCAAAGCAAAAAGATTTTATCTTCAAATACAAGAACTTTACGTGGTTTTGTTGATTTTCAGCAAATGAACATATTTCAGTGAGCAAGAAGTTTTTTCTTTCATAGAGCAAGATTTTATCTTAAAATACAAGAACTTTTCGTGGTTCTTGTCAAATTTTGTAGGTTTTCATCGAATGAACGTATTTCAGTCAGCTAGTTCTTTCTTCTTCAAAGCAAAAAGATTTTATCTTCAAATACAAGAACTTTTCGTGGTTTTGTTGATTTTCAGCAAATGAACATATTTCAGCGAGGGAGTTGTTTTTTCTTTAATATCGTCAGATTTTATCTTAAAATACAAGAACTTTTCGTGGTTCTTGTCATTTTTTGTTGATTTTCATCTAATGAACTTATTTCAGTCAGCTGGATCTTTCTTCTTCAAAGCAAAAAGATTTTATCTTCAAATACAAGAACTTTTCGTGGTTTTGTTGATTTTCAGCAAATGAACATATTTCAGTGAGCTGGAAGTTTTTTCTTTAATAGCGTCAGATTTTATCTTAAAATACAAGAACTTTTCGTGGTTCTTGTCAATTTTTGTTGATTTTCATCCAATGAACTTATTTCAGTCAGCTGGATCTTTCTTCTTCAAAGCAAAAAGATTTTATCTTCAAATACAATAACTTTTCGTGGTTTTGTTGATTTTCAGCAAATGACCATATTTCAGCGAGCTGGAAGTTTTTTCTTTCATAGCGTCAGATTTTATCTTAAAATACAAGAACTTTTCGTGGTTCTTGTCAATTTTTCTTGATTTTCATCTAATGAACTTATTTCACTCAGCTGGATCTTTCTTCTTCAAAGCAAAAAGATTTTATCTTCAAATACAAGAACTTTTCGTGGTTTTGTTGATTTTCAGCAAATGAACATATTTCAGCGAGCGAGAAGTTTTTTCTTTAATAGCGTCAGATTTTATCCTAAAATACAAGAACTTTACGTGGTTATTGTCAAATTTTGTAGGTTTTCATCGAATGAACGTATTTCAGTCAGCTAGATCTTTCTTCTTCAAAGCAAAAAGATTTTATCTTCAAATACAAGAACATTTCGTGGTTTTGTTGATTTTCAGCAAATGAACATATTTCAGCGAGGGAGAAGTTTTTTCTTTAATATCGTCAGATTTTATCTTAAAATACAAGAACTTTTCGTGGTTCATGTCAATTTTTGTTGGTTTTCATCTAATGAACTTATTTCAGTCAGCTGGATCTTTCTTCTTCAAAGCAAAAAGATTTTATCTTCAAATACAAGAACTTTACGTGGTTTTGTTGGTTTTCAGCAAATGAACATATTTCAGTGAGCAAGAAGTTTTTTCTTTCACAGAGCAAGATTTTATCTTAAAATACAAGAACTTTTCGTGGTTCTTGTCAAATTTTGTAGGTTTTCATCTGATGAACGTATTTCAGTCAGCAAGATCTTTCTTCTTCAAAGCAAAAAGATTTTATCTTCAAAAACAAGAACTTTTCGTGGTTTTGTTGATTTTCAGCAAATGAACATATTTCAGCGAGGGAGTTGTTTTTTCTTTAATATCGTCAGATTTTATCTTAAAATACAAGAACTTTTCGTGGTTCTTGTCAATTTTTGTTGATTTTCATCTAATGAACTTATTTCAGTCAGCTGGATCTTTCTTCTTCAAAGCAAAAAGATTTTATCTTCAAATACAAGAACTTTTCGTGGTTTTGTTGATTTTCAGCAAATGAACATATTTCAGTGAGCTGGAAGTTTTTTCTTTAATAGCGTCAGATTTTATCTTAAAATACAAGAACTTTTCGTGGTTTTGTTGGTTTTCAGCAAATGAACATATTTCAGCGAGCTGGAAGTTTTTTCTTTAATAGCGTCAGATTTTATCTTAAAATACAAGAACTTTTCGTGGTTCTTGTCAATTTTTGTTGATTTTCATCCAATGAACTTATTTCAGTCAGCTGGATCTTTCTTCTTCAAAGCAAAAAGATTTTATCTTCAAATACAAGAACTTTTCGTGGTTTTTTTGATTTTCAGCAAATGACCATATTTCAGCGAGCTGGAAGTTTTTTCTTTCATAGCGTCAGATTTTATCTGAAAATACAAGAACTTTTCGTGGTTCTTGTCAATTTTTCTTGATTTTCATCTAATGAACTTATTTCACTCAGCTGGATCTTTCTTCTTCAAAGCAAAAAGATTTTATCTTCAAATACAAGAACTTTTCGTGGTTTTGTTGATTTTCAGCAAATGAACATATTTCAGCGAGGGAGAAGTTTTTTCTTTAATATCGTCAGATTTTATCTTCAAATACAAGAAGTTTACGTGGTTTTGTTGGTTTTCAGCAAATGAACATATTTCAGCGAGCAAGAAGTTTTTTCTTTCACAGAGCAAGATTTTATCTTAAAATACAAGAACATTTCGTGGTTCTTGTCAATTTTTGTTGGTTTTCATCCAATGAACTTATTTCAGTCAGCTGGATCTTTCTTCTTGAAAGCAAAAAGATTTTATCTTCAAATACATGAACTTTTCGTGGTTTTGTTGATTTTCAGTTAATGACCATATTTCAGCGAGCGAGAAGTTTTTTCTTTAATAGCGTCAGATTTTATCCTAAAGTACAAGAACTTTTCGTGGTTCTTGTCAAATTTTGTTGGTTTTCATCCAATGAACTTATTTCAGTCAGCTAGATCTTTCTTCTTCAAAGCAAAAAGATTTTATCTTCAAATACAAGAACTTTTCGTGGTTTTGTTGATTTTCAGCAAATGAACATATTTCAGTGAGCGAGAAGTTTTTTCTTTAATAGCGTCACATTTTACCTTAAAATACAAGAACTTTTCGTGGTTCTTGTCAATTTTTGTTGGTTTTCATCCAATGAACTTATTTCAGTCAGCCAGATCTTTCTTATTCAAAGCAAAAAGATTTTATCTTCAAATACAAGAACTTTTCGTGGTTTTGTTGATTTTCAGCAAATGAACATATTTCAGCGAGCAAGAAGCTTTTTCTTTAATAGCGTCAGATTTTATCCTAAAATACAAGAACTTTTCGTGGTTCTTGTCAAATTTTGTTGGTTTTCATCTAATGAACGTATTTCAGTCAGCTAGATCTTTCTTCTTCAAAGCAAAAAGATTTTATCTTCAAATACAAGAACTTTTCGTGGTTTTGTTGATTTTCAGCAAATGAACATATTTCAGCGAGCGAGAAGTTTTTTCTTTAATAGCGTCAGATTTTATCTTAAAATACAAGAACTTTTCGTGGTTCTTGTCAATTTTTGTTGGTATTCATCTCATGAACTTATTTCAGTCAGCTGGATCTTTCTTCTTCAAAGCAAAAAGATTTTATCTTCAAATACAATAACTTTTCGTGGTTTTGTTGATTTTCAGCAAATGACCATATTTCAGCGAGCTGGAAGTTTTTTCTTTAATAGCGTCAGATTTGATCTTAAAATAGAAGAACTTTACGTGGTTTTGTTGGTTTTCAGCAAATGAACATATTTCAGCGAGCGAGAAGTTTTTTCTTTAATAGCGTCAGATTTTATCTTAAAATACAAGAACTTTTCGTGGTTCTTGTCAATTTTTGTTGGTTTTCATCCAATGAACTTATTTCAGTCAGCTGGATCTTTCTTCTTGAAAGCAAAAAGATTTTATCTTCAAATACATGAACTTTTCGTGGTTTTGTTGATTTTCAGTGAATGACCATATTTCAGCGAGCGAGAAGTTTTTTCTTTAATAGCGTCAGATTTTATCCTAAAATACAAGAACTTTTCGTGGTTCTTGTCAAATTTTGTTGGTTTTCATCCAATGAACTTATTTCAGTCAGCTAGATCTTTCTTCTTCAAAGCAAAAAGATTTTATCTTCAAATACAAGAACTTTTCGTGGTTTTGTTGATTTTCAGCAAATGAACATATTTCAGTGAGCGAGAAGTTTTTTCTTTAATAGCGTCACATTTTATCTGAAAATACAAGAACTTTTCGTGGTTCTTGTCAATTTTTGTTGGTTTTCATCCAATGAACTTATTTCAGTCAGCCAGATCTTTCTTCTTCAAAGCAAAAAGATTTTATCTTCAAATACAAGAACTTTTCGTGGTTTTGTTGATTTTCAGCAAATGAACATATTTCAGCGAGCAAGAAGCTTTTTCTTTAATAGCGTCAGATTTTATCCTAAAATACAAGAACTTTTCGTGGTTCTTGTCAAATTTTGTTGGTTTTCATCTAATGAACGTATTTCAGTCAGCTAGATCTTTCTTCTTCAAAGCAAAAAGATTTTATCTTCAAATACAAGAACTTTTCGTGGTTTTGTTGATTTTCAGCAAATGAACATATTTCAGCGAGCGAGAAGTTTTTTCTTGAATAGCGTCAGATTTTATCTTAAAATACAAGAACTTTTCGTGGTTCTTGTCAATTTTTGTTGGTATTCATCTCATGAACTTATTTCAGTCAGCTGGATCTTTCTTCTTCAAAGCAAAAAGATTTTATCTTCAAATACAATAACTTTTCGTGGTTTTGTTGATTTTCAGCAAATGACCATATTTCAGCGAGCTGGAAGTTTTTTCTTTAATAGCGTCAGATTTGATCTTAAAATAGAAGAACTTTTCGTGGATCTTGTCAATTTTTGTTGATTTTCATCCAATGAACTTATTTCAGTCAGCTGGATCTTTCTTCTTCAAAGCAAAAAGATTTTATCTTCAAATACAAGAACTTTTCGTGGTTTTGTTGATTTTCAGTTAATGACCATATTTCAGCGAGCGAGAAGTTCTTTCTTTAATAGCGTCAGATTTTATCCTAAAATACAAGAACTTTTCGTGGTTCTTGTCAAATTTTGTTGGTTTTCATCCAATGAACTTATTTCAGTCAGCTAGATCTTTCTTCTTCAAAGCAAAAAGATTTTATCTTCAAATACAAGAACTTTTCGTGGTTTTGTTGATTTTCAGCAAATGAACATATTTCAGTGAGCGAGAAGTTTTTTCTTTAATAGCGTCACATTTTATCTTAAAATACAAGAACTTTTCGTGGTTCTTGTCAATTTTTGTTGGTTTTCATCCAATGAACTTATTTCAGTCAGCCAGATCTTTCTTCTTCAAAGCAAAAAGATTTTATCTTCAAATACAAGAACTTTTCGTGGTTTTGTTGATTTTCAGCAAATGAACATATTTCAGTGAGCGAGAAGTTTTTTCTTTAATAGCGTCACATTTTATCTGAAAATACAAGAACTTTTCGTGGTTCTTGTCAATTTTTGTTGGTTTTCATCCAATGAACTTATTTCAGTCAGCCAGATCTTTCTTCTTCAAAGCAAAAAGATTTTATCTTCAAATACAAGAACTTTTCGTGGTTTTGTTGATTTTCAGCAAATGAACATATTTCAGCGAGCAAGAAGCTTTTTCTTTAATAGCGTCAGATTTTATCCTAAAATACAAGAACTTTTCGTGGTTCTTGTCAAATTTTGTTGGTTTTCATCTAATGAACGTATTTCAGTCAGCTAGATCTTTCTTCTTCAAAGCAAAAAGATTTTATCTTCAAATACAAGAACTTTTCGTGGTTTTGTTGATTTTCAGCAAATGAACATATTTCAGCGAGCGAGAAGTTTTTTCTTGAATAGCGTCAGATTTTATCTTAAAATACAAGAACTTTTCGTGGTTCTTGTCAATTTTTGTTGGTATTCATCTCATGAACTTATTTCAGTCAGCTGGATCTTTCTTCTTCAAAGCAAAAAGATTTTATCTTCAAATACAATAACTTTTCGTGGTTTTGTTGATTTTCAGCAAATGACCATATTTCAGCGAGCTGGAAGTTTTTTCTTTAATAGCGTCAGATTTGATCTTAAAATAGAAGAACTTTTCGTGGATCTTGTCAATTTTTGTTGATTTTCATCCAATGAACTTATTTCAGTCAGCTGGATCTTTCTTCTTCAAAGCAAAAAGATTTTATCTTCAAATACAAGAACTTTTCGTGGTTTTGTTGATTTTCAGTTAATGACCATATTTCAGCGAGCGAGAAGTTCTTTCTTTAATAGCGTCAGATTTTATCCTAAAATACAAGAACTTTTCGTGGTTCTTGTCAAATTTTGTTGGTTTTCATCCAATGAACTTATTTCAGTCAGCTAGATCTTTCTTCTTCAAAGCAAAAAGATTTTATCTTCAAATACAAGAACTTTTCGTGGTTTTGTTGATTTTCAGCAAATGAACATATTTCAGTGAGCGAGAAGTTTTTTCTTTAATAGCGTCACATTTTATCTTAAAATACAAGAACTTTTCGTGGTTCTTGTCAATTTTTGTTGGTTTTCATCCAATGAACTTATTTCAGTCAGCCAGATCTTTCTTCTTCAAAGCAAAAAGATTTTATCTTCAAATACAAGAACTTTTCGTGGTTTTGTTGATTTTCAGCAAATGAACATATTTCAGTGAGCGAGAAGTTTTTTCTTTAATAGCGTCACATTTTATCTGAAAATACAAGAACTTTTCGTGGTTCTTGTCAATTTTTGTTGGTTTTCATCCAATGAACTTATTTCAGTCAGCCAGATCTTTCTTCTTCAAAGCAAAAAGATTTTATCTTCAAATACAAGAACTTTTCGTGGTTTTGTTGATTTTCAGCAAATGAACATATTTCAGCGAGCAAGAAGCTTTTTCTTTAATAGCGTCAGATTTTATCCTAAAATACAAGAACTTTTCGTGGTTCTTGTCAAATTTTGTTGGTTTTCATCTAATGAACGTATTTCAGTCAGCTAGATCTTTCTTCTTCAAAGCAAAAAGATTTTATCTTCAAATACAAGAACTTTTCGTGGTTTTGTTGATTTTCAGCAAATGAACATATTTCAGCGAGCGAGAAGTTTTTTCTTGAATAGCGTCAGATTTTATCTTAAAATACAAGAACTTTTCGTGGTTCTTGTCAATTTTTGTTGGTATTCATCTCATGAACTTATTTCAGTCAGCTGGATCTTTCTTCTTCAAAGCAAAAAGATTTTATCTTCAAATACAATAACTTTTCGTGGTTTTGTTGATTTTCAGCAAATGACCATATTTCAGCGAGCTGGAAGTTTTTTCTTTAATAGCGTCAGATTTGATCTTAAAATAGAAGAACTTTTCGTGGATCTTGTCAATTTTTGTTGATTTTCATCCAATGAACTTATTTCAGTCAGCTGGATCTTTCTTCTTCAAAGCAAAAAGATTTTATCTTCAAATACAAGAACTTTTCGTGGTTTTGTTGATTTTCAGTTAATGACCATATTTCAGCGAGCGAGAAGTTCTTTCTTTAATAGCGTCAGATTTTATCCTAAAATACAAGAACTTTTCGTGGTTCTTGTCAAATTTTGTTGGTTTTCATCGAATGAACGTATTTCAGTCAGCTAGATCTTTCTTCTTCAAAGCAAAAAGATTTTATCTTCAAATACAAGAACTTTTCGTGGTTTTGTTGATTTTCAGCAAATGAACATATTTCAGTGAGCGAGAAGTTTTTTCTTTAATAGCGTCACATTTTATCTTAAAATACAAGAACTTTTCGTGGTTCTTGTCAATTTTTGTTGGTTTTCATCCAATGAACTTATTTCAGTCAGCCAGATCTTTCTTCTTCAAAGCAAAAAGATTTTATCTTCAAATACAAGAACTTTTCGTGGTTTTGTTGATTTTCAGCAAATGAACATATTTCAGCGAGCAAGAAGTTTTTTCTTTTATAGCGTCAGATTTTATCCTAAAATACAAGAACTTTTCGTGGTTCTTGTCAAATTTTGTTGGTTTTCATCGAATGAACGTATTTCAGTCAGCTAGATCTTTCTTCTTCAAAGCAAAAAGATTTTATCTTCAAATACAAGAACTTTTCGTGGTTTTGTTGATTTTCAGCAAATGAACATATTTCAGCGAGCGAGAAGTATTTTCTTTAATAGCGTCAGATTTTATCTTAAAATACAAGAACTTTTCGTGGATCTTGTCAATTTTTGTTGATTTTCATCCAATGAACTTATTTCAGTCAGCTGGATCTTTCTTCTTCAAAGCAAAAAGATTTTATCTTCAAATACAAGAACTTTTCGTGGTTTTGTTGATTTTCAGTTAATGACCATATTTCAGCGAGCGAGAAGTTCTTTCTTTAATAGCGTCAGATTTTATCCTAAAATACAAGAACTTTTCGTGGTTCTTGTCAAATTTTGTTGGTTTTCATCCAATGAACTTATTTCAGTCAGCTAGATCTTTCTTCTTCAAAGCAAAAAGATTTTATCTTCAAATACAAGAACTTTTCGTGGTTTTGTTGATTTTCAGCAAATGAACATATTTCAGTGAGCGAGAAGTTTTTTCTTTAATAGCGTCACATTTTATCTTAAAATACAAGAACTTTTCGTGGTTCTTGTCAATTTTTGTTGATTTTCATCAAATCAACTTATTTCAGTCAGCTGGATCTTTCTTCTTCAAAGCAAAAAGATTTTATCTTCAAATACAAGAACTTTTCGTGGTTTTGTTGATTTTCAGCAAATGACCATATTTCAGCGAGCTGGAAGTTTTTTCTTTAATAGCGTCAGATTTGATCTTAAGATACAAGAACTTTTCGTGGTTCTTGTCAATTTTTGTTGATTTTCATCCAATGAACTTCTTTCAGTCAGCTGGATCTTTCTTCTTCAAAGCAAAAAGATTTTATCTTCAAATACAATAACTTTTCGTGGTTGTGTTGATTTTCAGCAAATGAACATATTTCAGCGAGCGAGAAGTTTTTTCTTTAATAGCGTCAGATTTTATCCTAAAATACAAGAACATTTCGTGGTTCTTGTCAAATTTTGTTGGTTTTCATCTGATGAACATATTTCAGTCAGCGAGATCTTTCTTCTTCAAAGCAAAAAGATTTTATCTTCAAATACAAGAACTTTTCGTGGTTTTGTTGATTTTCAGCAAATGAACATATTTCAGTGAGCGATAAGTTTTTTCTTTGATAGCGTCACATTTTATCTTAAAATACAAGAACTTTTCGTGGTTCTTGTCAATTTTTGTTGGTTTTCATCCAATGAACTTATTTCACTCAGCTGGATCTTTCTTCTTCAAAGCAAAAAGATTTTATCTTCAAATACAATAACTTTTCGTGGTTTTGTTGATTTTCAGCAAATGAACATATTTCAGCGAGCGAGAAGTTTTTTCTTTAATAGCGTCAGATTTTATCCTAAAATACAAGAACTTTACGTGGTTCTTGTCAAATTTTGTAGGTTTTCATCGAATGAACGTATTTCAGTCAGCTAGATCTTTCTTCTTCAAAGCAAAAAGATTTTATCTTCAAATACAAGAACTTTTCGTGGTTTTGTTGATTTTCAGGAAATGAACATATTTCAGCGAGCGAGAAGTTTTTTCTTTAATAGCGTCAGATTTTATCCTAAAATACAAGAACTTTTCGAGGTTCTTGTCAAATTTTGTTGGTTTTCATCTGATGAACTTATTTCAGTCAGCTAGATCTTTCTTCTTCAAAGCAAAAAGATTTTATCTTCAAATACAAGAACTTTTTGTGGTTTTGTTGATTTTCAGCAAATGAACATATTTCAGTGAGCGAGAAGTTTTTTCTTCAATAGCGTCACATTTTATCTTAAAATACAAGAACTTTTCGTGGTTCTTGTCAATTTTTGTTGGTTTTCATCCAATGAACTTATTTCAGTCAGCCAGATCTTTCTTCTTCAAAGCAAAAAGATTTTATCTTCAAATACAAGAACTTTTCGTGGCTTTGTTGATTTTCAGCAAATGAACATATTTCAGCGAGCAAGAAGTTTTTTCTTTAATAGCGTCAGATTTTATCCTAAAATACAAGAACTTTTCGTGGTTCTTGTCAAATTTTGTTGGTTTTCATCGAATGAACGTATTTCAGTCAGCTAGATCTTTCTTCTTCAAAGCAAAAAGATTTTATCTTCAAATACAAGAACTTTTCGTGGTTTTGTTGATTTTCAGCAAATGAACATATTTCAGCGAGCGAGAAGTATTTTCTTTAATAGCGTCAGATTTTATCTTAAAATACAAGAACTTTTCGTGGATCTTGTCAATTTTTGTTGATTTTCATCCAATGAACTTATTTCAGTCAGCTGGATCTTTCTTCTTCAAAGCAAAAAGATTTTATCTTCAAATACAAGAACTTTTCGTGGTTTTGTTGATTTTCAGTTAATGACCATATTTCAGCGAGCGAGAAGTTCTTTCTTTAATAGCGTCAGATTTTATCCTAAAATACAAGAACTTTTCGTGGTTCTTGTCAAATTTTGTTGGTTTTCATCCAATGAACTTATTTCAGTCAGCTAGATCTTTCTTCTTCAAAGCAAAAAGATTTTATCTTCAAATACAAGAACTTTTCGTGGTTTTGTTGATTTTCAGCAAATGAACATATTTCAGTGAGCGAGAAGTTTTTTCTTTAACAGCGTCACATTTTATCTTAAAATACAAGAACTTTTCGTGGTTCTTGTCAATTTTTGTTGATTTTCATCAAATCAACTTATTTCAGTCAGCTGGATCTTTCTTCTTCAAAGCAAAAAGATTTTATCTTCAAATACAAGAACTTTTCGTGGTTTTGTTGATTTTCAGCAAATGACCATATTTCAGCGAGCTGGAAGTTTTTTCTTTAATAGCGTCAGATTTGATCTTAAGATACAAGAACTTTTCGTGGTTCTTGTCAATTTTTGTTGATTTTCATCCAATGAACTTCTTTCAGTCAGCTGGATCTTTCTTCTTCAAAGCAAAAAGATTTTATCTTCAAATACAATAACTTTTCGTGGTTGTGTTGATTTTCAGCAAATGAACATATTTCAGCGAGCGAGAAGTTTTTTCTTTAATAGCGTCAGATTTTATCCTAAAATACAAGAACATTTCGTGGTTCTTGTCAAATTTTGTTGGTTTTCATCTGATGAACATATTTCAGTCAGCGAGATCTTTCTTCTTCAAAGCAAAAAGATTTTATCTTCAAATACAAGAACTTTTCGTGGTTTTGTTGATTTTCAGCAAATGAACATATTTCAGTGAGCGAGAAGTTTTTTCTTTGATAGCGTCACATTTTATCTTAAAATACAAGAACTTTTCGTGGTTCTTGTCAATTTTTGTTGGTTTTCATCCAATGAACTTATTTCACTCAGCTGGATCTTTCTTCTTCAAAGCAAAAAGATTTTATCTTCAAATACAATAACTTTTCGTGGTTTTGTTGATTTTCAGCAAATGAACATATTTCAGCGAGCGAGAAGTTTTTTCTTTAATAGCGTCAGATTTTATCCTAAAATACAAGAACTTTACGTGGTTCTTGTCAAATTTTGTAGGTTTTCATCGAATGAACGTATTTCAGTCAGCTAGATCTTTCTTCTTCAAAGCAAAAAGATTTTATCTTCAAATACAAGAACTTTTCGTGGTTTTGTTGATTTTCAGGAAATGAACATATTTCAGCGAGCGAGAAGTTTTTTCTTTAATAGCGTCAGATTTTATCCTAAAATACAAGAACTTTTCGAGGTTCTTGTCAAATTTTGTTGGTTTTCATCTGATGAACTTATTTCAGTCAGCTAGATCTTTCTTCTTCAAAGCAAAAAGATTTTATCTTCAAATACAAGAACTTTTTGTGGTTTTGTTGATTTTCAGCAAATGAACATATTTCAGTGAGCGAGAAGTTTTTTCTTCAATAGCGTCACATTTTATCTTAAAATACAAGAACTTTTCGTGGTTCTTGTCAATTTTTGTTGGTTTTCATCCAATGAACTTATTTCAGTCAGCCAGATCTTTCTTCTTCAATACAAAAAGATTTTATCTTCAAATACAAGAACTTTTCGTGGCTTTGTTGATTTTCAGCAAATGAACATATTTCAGCGAGCAAGAAGTTTTTTCTTTAATAGCGTCAGATTTTATCCTAAAATACAAGAACTTTTCGTGGTTCTTGTCAAATTTTGTTGGTTTTCATCTCATGAACGTATTTCAGTCAGCTAGATCTTTTTTCTTCAAAGCAAAAAGATTTTATCTTCAAATACAAGAACTTTTCGTGGTTTTGTTGATTTTCAGCAAATGAACATATTTCAGCGAGCGAGAAGTTTTTTCTTTAATGGCGTCAGATTTTACCTTAAAGTACAAGAACTTTTCGTGGTTCTAGTCAATTTTTGTTGATTTTCATCAAATGAACTTATTTCAGTCAGCTGGATCTTTCTTCTTCAAAGCAAAAAGATTTTATCTTCAAATACAAGAACTTTTCGTGGTTTTGTTGATTTACAGCAAATGACCATATTTCAGCGAGCTGGAAGTTTTTTCTTTAATAGCGTCAGATTTTATCCTAAAATACAAGAACGTTTCGTGGTTCTTGTCAAATTTTGTTGTTTTTCATCTAATGAACGTATTTCAGTCAGCTAGATCTTTTTTCTTCAAAGCAAAAAGATTTTATCTTCAAATACAAGAACTTTTCGTGGTTTTGTTGATTTTCAGCAAATGAACATATTTCAGCGAGCGAGAAGTTTTTTCTTTCATGGCGTCAGATTTTACCTTAAAGTACAAGAACTTTTCGTGGTTCTTGTCAAATTTTGTTGGTTTTCATCTAATGAACGTATTTCAGTCAGCTAGATCTTTCTTCTTCAAAGCAAAAAGATTTTATCTTCAAATACAAGAACTTTTCGTTGTTTTGTTGATTTCCAGCAAATGAACATATTTCAGCGAGCAAGAAGTTTTTTCTTTAATAGCGTCAGATTTTATCCTAAAATACAAGAACTTTTCGTGGTTCTTGTCAAATTTTGTTGGTTTTCATCGAAGGAACGTATTTCAGTCAGCTAGATCTTTCTTCTTCAAAGCAAAAAGATTTTATCTTCAAATACAAGAACTTTTCGTGGTTTTGTTGATTTTCAGCAAATGAACATATTTCAGCGAGCGAGAAGTATTTTCTTTAATAGCGTCAGATTTTATCTTAAAATAGAAGAACTTTTCGTGGTTCTTGTCAATTTTTGTTGGTTTTCATCTGATGAACTTATTTCAGTCAGCTGGATCTTTCTTCTTCAAAGCAAAAAGATTTTATCTTCAAATACAATAACTTTTCGTGGTTGTGTTGATTTTCAGCAAATGAACATATTTCAGCGAGCGAGAAGTTTTTTCTTTAATAGCGTCAGATTTTATCCGAAAATACAAGAACTTTTCGTGGTTCTTGTCAAATTTTGTTGGTTTTCATCTGATGAACATATTTCAGTCAGCGAGATCTTTCTTCTTCAAAGCAAAAAGATTTTATCTTCAAATACAAGAACTTTTCGTGGTTTTGTTGATTTTCAGCAAATGAACATATTTCAGTGAGCGAGAAGTTTTTTCTTTGATAGCGTCACATTTTATCTTAAAATACAACAACTTTTCGTGGTTCTTGTCAATTTTTGTTGGTTTTCATCCAATGAACTTATTTCAGTCAGCCAGATCTTTCTTCTTCAAAGCAAAAAGATTTTATCTTCAAATACAAGACCTTTTCGTGGTTTTGTTGATTTTCAGCAAATGAACATATTTCAGCGAGCAAGAAGTTTTTTCTTTAATAGCGTCAGATTTTATCCTAAAATACAAGAACTTTTCGTGGTTCTTGTCAATTTTTCTTGATTTTCATCTAATGAACTTATTTCACTCAGCTGGATCTTTCTTCTTCAAAGCAAAAAGATTTTATCTTCAAATACAATAACTTTTTGTGGTTTTGTTGATTTTCAGCAAATGAACATATTTCAGCGAGCGAGAAGTTTTTTCTTTAATATCGTCAGATTTTATCTTAAAATACAAGAACTTTTCGTGGTTCTTGTCAAATTTTGTTGGTTTTCATCTGATGAACTTATTTCAGTCAGCTAGATCTATCTTCTTCAAAGCAAAAAGATTTTATCTTCAAATATAATAACTTTTCGTGGTTTTATTGATTTTCAGGAAATGAACATATTTCAGCGAGCGAGAAGTTTTTTCTTTAATAGCGTCAGATTTTATCCTAAAATACAAGAACTTTTCGAGGTTCTTGTCAAATTTTGTTGGTTTTCATCTGATGAACTTATTTCAGTCAGCTAGATCTTTCTTCTTCAAAGCAAAAAGATTTTATCTTCAAATACAATAACTTTTCGTGGTTTTGTTGATTTTCAGGAAATGAACATATTTCAGCGAGCGAGAAGTTTTTTCTTTAATAGCGCCAGATTTTATCCAAAAATACAAGAACTTTTCGAGGTTCTTGTCAAATTTTGTTGGTTTTCATCTGATGAACTTATTTCAGTCAGCTAGATCTTTTTTCTTCAAAGCAAAAAGATTTTATCTTCAAATACAAGAACTTTTCGTGGTTTTGTTGATTTTCAGCAAATGAACATATTTCAGCGAGCGAGAAGTTTTTTCTTTAATGGCGTCAGATTTTACCTTAAAGTACAAGAACTTTTCGTGGTTCTAGTCAATTTTTGTTGATTTTCATCAAATGAACTTATTTCAGTCAGCTGGATCTTTCTTCTTCAAAGCAAAAAGATTTTATCTTCAAATACAAGAACTTTTCGTGGTTTTGTTGATTTACAGCAAATGACCATATTTCAGCGAGCTGGAAGTTTTTTCTTTAATAGCCTCAGATTTTATCTTAAAATACAAGAACTTTTCGTGGTTCTTGTCAATTTTTGTTGATTTTCATCTCATGAACTTATTTCACTCAGCTGGATCTTTCTTCTTCAAAGCAAAAAGATTTTATCTTCAAATACAAGAACTTTTCGTGGTTTTGTTGATTTTCAGCAAATGAACATATTTCAGCGAGCGAGAAGTTTTTTCTTTAATAGCGTCAGATTTTATCCTAAAATACAAGAACTTTACGTGGTTCTTGTCAAATTTTGTAGGTTTTCATCGAATGAACGTATTTCAGTCAGCTAGATCTTTCTTCTTCAAAGCAAAAAGATTTTATCTTCAAATACAAGAACATTTCGTGGTTTTGTTGATTTTCAGGAAATGAACATATTTCAGCGAGCGAGAAGTATTTTCTTTAATAGCGTCAGATTTTATCTTAAAATAGAAGAACTTTTCGTGGTTCTTGTCAATTTTTGTTGGTTTTCATCTGATGAACTTATTTCAGTCAGCTGGATCTTTCTTCTTCAAAGCAAAAAGATTTTATCTTCAAATACAATAACTTTTCGTGGTTGTGTTGATTTTCAGCAAATGAACATATTTCAGCGAGCGAGAAGTTTTTTCTTTAATAGCGTCAGATTTTATCCTAAAATACAAGAACTTTTCGTGGTTCTTGTCAAATTTTGTTGGTTTTCATCTGATGAACATATTTCAGTCAGCGAGATCTTTCTTCTTCAAAGCAAAAAGATTTTATCTTCAAATACAAGAACTTTTCGTGGTTTTGTTGATTTTCAGCAAATGAACATATTTCAGTGAGCGAGAAGTTTTTTCTTTGATAGCGTCACATTTTATCTTAAAATACAACAACTTTTCGTGGTTCTTGTCAATTTTTGTTGCTTTTCATCCAATGAACTTATTTCAGTCAGCCAGATCTTTCTTCTTCAAAGCAAAAAGATTTTATCTTCAAATACAAGACGTTTTCGTGGTTTTGTTGATTTTCAGCAAATGAACATATTTCAGCGAGCAAGAAGTTTTTTCTTTAATAGCGTCAGATTTTATCCTAAAATACAAGAACTTTTCGTGGTTCTTGTCAATTTTTCTTGATTTTCATCTAATGAACTTATTTCACTCAGCTGGATCTTTCTTCTTCAAAGCAAAAAGATTTTATCTTCAAATACAATAACTTTTTGTGGTTTTGTTGATTTTCAGCAAATGAACATATTTCAGCGAGCGAGAAGTTTTTTCTTTCATATCGTCAGATTTTATCTTAAAATACAAGAACTTTTCGTGGTTCTTGTCAAATTTTGTTGGTTTTCATCTGATGAACTTATTTCAGTCAGCTAGATCTATCTTCTTCAAAGCAAAAAGATTTTATCTTCAAATATAATAACTTTTCGTGGTTTTGTTGATTTTCAGCAAATGAACATATTTCAGTGAGCGAGAAGTTTTTTCTTCAATAGCGTCACATTTTATCTTAAAATACAAGAACTTTTCGTGGTTCTTGTCAATTTTTGTTGGTTTTCATCCAATGAACTCATTTCAGTCAGCCAGATCTTTCTTCTTCAAAGCAAAAAGATTTTATCTTCAAATACAAGAACTTTTCGTGGCTTTGTTGATTTTCAGCAAATGAACATATTTCAGCGAGCAAGAAGTTTTTTCTTGAACAGCGTCAGATTTTATCCTAAAATACAAGAACTTTTCGTGGTTCTTGTCAAATTTTGTTGGTTTTCATCTCATGAACGTATTTCAGTCAGCTAGATCTTTTTTCTTCAAAGCAAAAAGATTTTATCTTCAAATACAAGAACTTTTCGTGGTTTTGTTGATTTTCAGCAAATGAACATATTTCAGCGAGCGAGAAGTTTTTTCTTTAATGGCGTCAGATTTTACCTTAAAGTACAAGAACTTTTCGTGGTTCTAGTCAATTTTTGTTGATTTTCATCAAATGAACTTATTTCAGTCAGCTGGATCTTTCTTCTTCAAAGCAAAAAGATTTTATCTTCAAATACAAGAACTTTTCGTGGTTTTGTTGATTTACAGCAAATGACCATATTTCAGCGAGCTGGAAGTTTTTTCTTTAATAGCCTCAGATTTTATCTTAAAATACAAGAACTTTTCGTGGTTCTTGTCAATTTTTGTTGATTTTCATCTCATGAACTTATTTCACTCAGCTGGATCTTTCTTCTTCAAAGCAAAAAGATTTTATCTTCAAATACAAGAACTTTTCGTGGTTTTGTTCATTTTCAGCAAATGAACATATTTCAGCGAGCGAGAAGTTTTTTCTTTAATAGCGTCAGATTTTATCCTAAAATACAAGAACTTTACGTGGTTCTTGTCAAATTTTGTAGGTTTTCATCGAATGAACGTATTTCAGTCAGCTAGATCTTTCTTCTTCAAAGCAAAAAGATTTTATCTTCAAATACAAGAACATTTCGTGGTTTTGTTGATTTTCAGGAAATGAACATATTTCAGCGAGGGAGAAGTTTTTTCTTTAATATCGTCAGATTTTATCCTAAAATACAAGAACTTTTCGAGGTTCTTGTCAATTTTTGTTGGTTTTGATCCAATGAACTTATTTCAGTCAGCCAGATCTTTCTTCTTCAAAGCAAAAAGATTTTATCTTCAAATACAAGAACTTTTCGTGGCTTTGTTGATTTTCAGCAAATGAACATATTTCAGCGAGCAAGAAGTTTTTTCTTTAATAGCGTCAGATTTTATCCTAAAATACAAGAACTTTTCGTGGTTCTTGTCAAATTTTGTTGGTTTTCATCTAATGAACGTATTTCAGTCAGCTAGATCTTTTTTCTTCAAAGCAAAAAGATTTTATCTTCAAATACAAGAACTTTTCGTGGTTTTGTTGATTTTCAGCAAATGAACATATTTCAGTGAGCGAGAAGTTTTTTCTTTCATGGCGTCAGATTTTACCTTAAAGTACAAGAACTTTTCGTGGTTCTTGTCAAATTTTGTTGGTTTTCATCTAATGAACGTATTTCAGTCAGCTAGATCTTTCTTCTTCAAAGCAAAAATATTTTATCTTCAAATACAAGAACTTTTCGTGGTTTTGTTGATTTTCAGCAAATGAACATATTTCAGCGAGCGAGAAGTTTTTTCTTTCATGGCGTCAGATTTTACCTTAAAGTACAAGAACTTTTCGTGGTTCTTGTCAAATTTTGTTGGTTTTCATCTAATGAACGTATTTCAGTCAGCTGGATCTTTCTTCTTCAAAGCAAAAAGATTTTATCTTCAAATACAAGAACTTTTCGTGGTTTTGTTGATTTTCAGCAAATGACCATATTTCAGCGAGCTGGAAGTTTTTTCTTTAATAGCGTCAGATTTTATCTTAAAATACAAGAACTTTTCGTGGTTCTTGTCAATTTTTCTTGATTTTCAGCAAATGAACATATTTCAGTCAGCTGGATCTTTCTTCTTCAAAGCAAAAAGATTTTATCTTCAAATACAAGAACTTTTCGTGGTTTTGTTGATTTTCAGCAAATGAACATATTTCAGCGAGCGAGAAGTTTTTTCTTTAATCGCGTCAGATTTTATCCTAAAATACAAGAACTTTACGTGGTTCTTGTCAAATTTTGTAGGTTTTCATCGAATGAACGTATTTCAGTCAGCTAGATCTTTCTTCTTCAAAGCAAAAAGATTTTATCTTGAAATACAAGAACATTTCGTGGTTTTGTTGATTTTCAGCAAATGAACATATTTCAGCGAGGGAGAAGTTTTTTCTTTAATATCGTCAGATTTTATCTTAAAATACAAGAACTTTTCGTGGTTCTTGTCGAATTTTGTTGGTTTTCATCTGATGAACTTATTTCAGTCAGCTAGATCTTTCTTCTTCAAAGCAAAAAGATTTTATCTTCAAATATAATAACTTTTCGTGGTTTTGTTGATTTTCAGGAAATGAACATATTTCAGCGAGCGAGAAGTTTTTTCTTTAATAGCGTCAGATTTTATCCTAAAATACAAGAACTTTTCGAGGTTCTTGTCAAATTTTGTTGGTTTTCATCTGATGAACTTATTTCAGTCAGCTAGATCTTTCTTCTTCAAAGCAAAAAGATTTTATCTTCAAATACAATAACTTTTCGTGGTTTTGTTGATTTTCAGGAAATGAACATATTTCAGCGAGCGAGAAGTTTTTTCTTCAATAGCGTCAGATTTTATCCTAAAATACAAGAACTTTTCGAGGTTCTTGTCAAATTTTGTTGGTTTTCATCTGATGAACTTATTTCAGTCAGCTGGATCTTTCTTCTTCAAAGCAAAAAGATTTTATCTTCAAATACAAGAACTTTTCGTGGTTTTGTTGATTTTCAGCAAATAAACATATTTCAGTGAGCGAGAAGTTTTTTCTTTAATAGCGTCACATTTTATCTTAAAATACATGAACTTTTCGTGGTTCTTGTCAATTTTTGTTGGTTTTCATCCAATGAACTTATTTCAGTCAGCCAGATCTTTCTTCTTCAAAGCAAAAAGATTTTATCTTCAAATACAAGAACTTTTCGTGGCTTTGTTGATTTTCAGCAAATGAACATATTTCAGCGAGCAAGAAGTTTTTTCTTTAATAGCGTCAGATTTTATCCTAAAATACAAGAACTTTTCGTGGTTCTTGTCAAATTTTGTTGGTTTTCATCTCATGAACGTATTTCAGTCAGCTAGATCTTTTTTCTTCAAAGCAAAAAGATTTTATCTTCAAATACAAGAACTTTTCGTGGTTTTGTTGATTTTCAGCAAATGAACATATTTCAGCGAGCGAGAAGTTTTTTCTTTAATGGCGTCAGATTTTACCTTAAAGTACAAGAACTTTTCGTGGTTCTAGTCAATTTTTGTTGATTTTCATCAAATGAACTTATTTCAGTCAGCTGGATCTTTCTTCTTCAAAGCAAAAAGATTTTATCTTCAAATACAAGAACTTTTCGTGGTTTTGTTGATTTACAGCAAATGACCATATTTCAGCGAGCTGGAAGTTTTTTCTTTAATAGCCTCAGATTTTATCTTAAAATACAAGAACTTTTCGTGGTTCTTGTCAATTTTTGTTGATTTTCATCCAATGAACTTATTTCACTCAGCTGGATCTTTCTTCTTCAAAGCAAAAAGATTTTATCTTCAAATACAAGAACTTTTTGTGGTTTTGTTGATTTTCAGCAAATGAACATATTTCAGCGAGCGAGAAGTTTTTTCTTTAATAGCGTCAGATTTTATCCTAAAATACAAGAACTTTACGTGGTTCTTGTCAAATTTTGTAGGTTTTCATCGAATGAACGTATTTCAGTCAGCTAGATCTTTCTTCTTCAAAGCAAAAAGATTTTATCTTCAAATACAAGAACATTTCGTGGTTTTGTTGATTTTCAGCAAATGAACATATTTCAGCGAGGGAGAAGTTTTTTCTTTAATATCGTCAGATTTTATCTTAAAATACAAGAACTTTTCGTGGTTCTTGTCAATATTTGTTGGTTTTCATCTAATGAACTTATTTCAGTCAGCTGGATCTTTCTTCTTCAAAGCAAAAAGATTTTATCTTCAAATACAAGAACTTTTCGTGGTTTTGTTGATTTTCAGCAAATGAACATATTTCAGCGAGCGAGAAGTTTTTTCTTTAATAGCGTCAGATTTTATCCTAAAATACAAGAACTTTTCGAGGTTCTTGTCAATTTTTGTTGGTTTTCATCCAATGAACTTATTTCAGTCAGCCAGATCTTTCTTCTTCAAAGCAAAAAGATTTTATCTTCAAATACAAGAACTTTTCGTGGCTTTGTTGATTTTCAGCAAATGAACATATTTCAGCGAGCAAGAAGTTTTTTCTTTAATAGCGTCAGATTTTATCCTAAAATACAAGAACTTTTCGTGGTTCTTGTCAAATTTTGTTGGTTTTCATCCAATGAACGTATTTCAGTCAGCTAGATCTTTTTTCTTCGAAGCAAAAAGATTTTATCTTCAAATACAAGAACTTTTCGTTGTTTTGTTGATTTTCAGCAAATGAACATATTTCAGCGAGCGAGAAGTTTTTTCTTTAATGGCGTCAGATTTTACCTTAAAGTACAAGAACTTTTCGTGGTTCCAGTCAATTTTTGTTGATTTTCATCAAATGAACTTATTTCACTCAGCTGGATCTTTCTTCTTCAAAGCAAAAAGATTTTATCTTCAAATACAAGAACTTTTCGTGGTTTTGTTGATTTACAGCAAATGACCATATTTCAGCGAGCTGGAAGTTTTTTCTTTAATAGCCTCAGATTTTATCTTAAAATACAAGAACTTTTCGTGGTTCTTGTCAATTTTTGTTGATTTTCATCGAATGAACTTATTTCAGTCAGCTGGATCTTTCTTCTTCAAAGCAAAATGATTTTATCTTCAAATACAATAACTTTTCGTGGTTTTGTTGATTTTCAGCAAATGAACATATTTCAGCGAGCGAGAAGTTTTTTCTTTAATAGCGTCAGATTTTATCCTAAAATACAAGAACTTTACGTGGTTCTTGTCAAATTTTGTAGGTTTTCATCGAATGAACGTATTTCAGTCAGCTCGATCTTTCTTCTTCAAAGCAAAAAGATTTTATCTTCAAATACAAGAACATTTCGTGGTTTTGTTGATTTTCAGCAAATGAACATATTTCAGCGAGCGAGAAGTTTTGTCTTTAATAGCGTCAGATTTTATCCTAAAATACAAGAACTTTTCGAGGTTCTTGTCAATTTTTGTTGGTTTTCATCCAATGAACTTATTTCAGTCAGCCAGATCTTTCTTCTTCAAAGCAAAAAGATTTTATCTTCAAATACAAGAACTTTTCGTGGCTTTGTTGATTTTCAGCAAATGAACATATTTC
Organism: Heptranchias perlo; assembly: GCF_035084215.1. Classification (NCBI taxonomy): domain Eukaryota; kingdom Metazoa; phylum Chordata; class Chondrichthyes; order Hexanchiformes; family Hexanchidae; genus Heptranchias; species Heptranchias perlo. The sequence goes on along the minus strand of NC_090354.1, from coordinate 36,795,938 downwards.
AGCGAGCAAGAAGTTTTTTCTTTAATAGAGTCAGATTTTATCCTAAAATACAAGAACTTTTCGTGGTTCTTGTCAAATTTTGTTGGTTTTCATCCAATGAACGTATTTCAGTCAGCTAGATCTTTTTTCTTCAAAGCAAAAAGATTTTATCTTCAAATACAAGAACTTTTCGTGGTTTTGTTGATTTTCAGCAAATGAACATATTTCAGCGAGCGAGAAGTTTTTTCTTTAATGGCGTCAGATTTTACCTTAAAGTACAGGAACTTTTCGTGGTTCTAGTCAATTTTTCTTGATTTTCATCTAATGAACTTATTTCACTCGGCTGGATCTTTCTTCTTCAAAGCAAAAAGATTTTATCTTCAAATACAAGAACTTTTCGTGGTTTTGTTGATTTTCAGCAAATGAACATATTTCAGCGAGCGAGAAGTTTTTTCTTTAATAGCGTCAGATTTTATCCTAAAATACAAGAACTTTTTGAGGTTCTTGTCAAATTTTGTTGGTTTTCATCTGATGAACTTATTTCAGTCAGCTGGATCTTTCTTCTTCAAAGCAAAAAGATTTTATCTTCAAATACAAGAACTTTTCGTGGTTTTGTTGATTTTCAGCAAATAAACATATTTCAGTGAGCGAGAAGTTTTTTCTTTAATAGCGTCACATTTTATCTTAAAATACAAGAACTTTTCGTGGTTCTTGTCAATTTTTGTTGGTTTTCATCCAATGAACTTATTTCAGTCAGCCAGATCTTTCTTCTTCAAAGCAAAAAGATTTTATCTTCAAATACAAGAACTTTTCGTGGCTTTGTTGATTTTCAGCAAATGAACATATTTCAGCGAGCAAGAAGTTTTTTCTTTAATAGCGTCAGATTTTATCCTAAAATACAAGAACTTTTCGTGGTTCTTGTCAAATTTTGTTGGTTTTCATCTCATGAACGTATTTCAGTCAGCTAGATCTTTTTTCTTCAAAGCAAAAAGATTTTATCTTCAAATACAAGAACTTTTCGTGGTTTTGTTGATTTTCAGCAAATGAACATATTTCAGCGAGCGAGAAGTTTTTTCTTTAATGGCGTCAGATTTTACCTTAAAGTACAAGAACTTTTCGTGGTTCTAGTCAATTTTTGTTGATTTTCATCAAATGAACTTATTTCAGTCAGCTGGATCTTTCTTCTTCAAAGCAAAAAGATTTTATCTTCAAATACAAGAACTTTTCGTGGTTTTGTTGATTTACAGCAAATGACCATATTTCAGCGAGCTGGAAGTTTTTTCTTTAATAGCCTCAGATTTTATCTTAAAATACAAGAACTTTTCGTGGTTCTTGTCAATTTTTGTTGATTTTCATCTAATGAACTTATTTCACTCAGCTGGATCTTTCTTCTTCAAAGCAAAAAGATTTTATCTTCAAATACAAGAACTTTTCGTGGTTTTGTTGATTTTCAGCAAATGAACATATTTCAGCGAGCGAGAAGTTTTTTCTTTAATAGCGTCAGATTTTATCCTAAAATACAAGAACTTTACGTGGTTCTTGTCAAATTTTGTAGGTTTTCATCGAATGAACGTATTTCAGTCAGCTAGATCTTTCTTCTTCAAAGCAAAAAGATTTTATCTTCAAATACAAGAACATTTCGTGGTTTTGTTGATTTTCAGCAAATGAACATATTTCAGCGAGGGAGAAGTTTTTTCTTTAATATCGTCAGATTTTATCTTAAAATACAAGAACTTTTCGTGGTTCTTGTCAATATTTGTTGGTTTTCATCTAATGAACTTATTTCAGTCAGCTGGATCTTTCTTCTTCAAAGCAAAAAGATTTTATCTTCAAATACAAGAACTTTTCGTGGTTTTGTTGATTTTCAGCAAATGAACATATTTCAGCGAGCGAGAAGTTTTTTCTTTAATAGCGTCAGATTTTATCCTAAAATACAAGAACTTTTCGAGGTTCTTGTCAATTTTTGTTGGTTTTCATCCAATGAACTTATTTCAGTCAGCCAGATCTTTCTTCTTCAAAGCAAAAAGATTTTATCTTCAAATACAAGAACTTTTCGTGGCTTTGTTGATTTTCAGCAAATGAACATATTTCAGCGAGCAAGAAGTTTTTTCTTTAATAGCGTCAGATTTTATCCTAAAATACAAGAACTTTTCGTGGTTCTTGTCAAATTTTGTTGGTTTTCATCCAATGAACGTATTTCAGTCAGCTAGATCTTTTTTCTTCAAAGCAAAAAGATTTTATCTTCAAATACAAGAACTTTTCGTTGTTTTGTTGATTTTCAGCAAATGAACATATTTCAGCGAGCGAGAAGTTTTTTCTTTAATGGCGTCAGATTTTACCTTAAAGTACAAGAACTTTTCGTGGTTCCAGTCAATTTTTGTTGATTTTCATCAAATGAACTTATTTCACTCAGCTGGATCTTTCTTCTTCAAAGCAAAAAGATTTTATCTTCAAATACAAGAACTTTTCGTGGTTTTGTTGATTTGCAGCAAATGACCATATTTCAGCGAGCTGGAAGTTTTTTCTTTAATAGCCTCAGATTTTATCTTAAAATACAAGAACTTTTCGTGGTTCTTGTCAATTTTTGTTGATTTTCATCGAATGAACTTATTTCAGTCAGCTGGATCTTTCTTCTTCAAAGCAAAAAGATTTTATCTTCAAATACAATAACTTTTCGTGGTTTTGTTGATTTTCAGCAAATGAACATATTTCAGCGAGCGAGAAGTTTTTTCTTTAATAGCGTCAGATTTTATCCTAAAATACAAGAACTTTACGTGGTTCTTGTCAAATTTTGTAGGTTTTCATCGAATGAACGTATTTCAGTCAGCTCGATCTTTCTTCTTCAAAGCAAAAAGATTTTATCTTCAAATACAAGAACATTTCGTGGTTTTGTTGATTTTCAGCAAATGAACATATTTCAGCGAGCGAGAAGTTTTTTCTTTAATAGCGTCAGATTTTATCCTAAAATACAAGAACTTTTCGAGGTTCTTGTCAATTTTTGTTGGCTTTCATCCAATGAACTTATTTCAGTCAGCCAGATCTTTCTTCTTCAAAGCAAAAAGATTTTATCTTCAAATACAAGAACTTTTCGTGGCTTTGTTGATTTTCAGCAAATGAACATATTTCAGCGAGCAAGAAGTTTTTTCTTTAATAGAGTCAGATTTTATCCTAAAATACAAGAACTTTTCGTGGTTCTTGTCAATTTTTGTTGATTTTCATCGAATGAACTTATTTCAGTCAGCTGGATCTTTCTTCTTCAAAGCAAAAAGATTTTATCTTCAAATACAATAACTTTTCGTGGTTTTGTTGATTTTCAGCAAATGAACATATTTCAGCGAGCGAGAAGTTTTTTCTTTAATAGCGTCAGATTTTATCCTAAAATACAAGAACTTTACGTGGTTCTTGTCAAATTTTGTATGTTTTCATCGAATGAACGTATTTCAGTCAGCTCGATCTTTCTTCTTCAAAGCAAAAAGATTTTATCTTCAAATACAAGAACATTTCGTGGTTTTGTTGATTTTCAGCAAATGAACATATTTCAGCGAGGGAGAAGTTTTTTCTTTAATATCGTCAGATTTTATCTTAAAATACAAGAACTTTTCGTGGTTCTTGTCAAATTTTGTTGGTTTTCATCTAATGAACTTATTTCAGTCAGCAAGATCTTTCTTCTTCAAAGCAAAAAGATTTTATCTTCAAATACAAGAACTTTTCGTGGTTTTGTTGATTTTCAGCAAATGAACATATTTCAGTGAGCGAGAAGTTTTTTCTTTAATAGCGTCAGATTTTATCTTAAAATACAAGAACCTTTCGTGGTTCTTGTCAATTTTTCTTGATTTTCATCTGATGAACTTATTTCACTCAGCTGGATCTTTCTTCTTCAAAGCAAAAAGATTTTATCTTCAAATACAAGAACTTTTCGTGGTTTTGTTGATTTTCAGCAAATGAACATATTTCAGCGAGCGAGAAGTTTTTTCTTTAATAGCGTCAGATTTTATCCTAAAATACAAGAACTTTACGTGGTTCTTGTCAAATTTTGTAGGTTTTCATCGAATGAACGTATTTCAGTCAGCTGGATCTTTCTTCTTCAAAGCAAAAAGATTTTATCTTCAAATACAAGAACATTTCGTGGTTTTGTTGATTTTCAGCAAATGAACATATTTCAGTGAGCGAGAAGTTTTTTCTTTAATAGCGTCACATTTTATCTTAAAATACAAGAACTTTTCGTGGTTCTTGTCAATTTTTGTTGGTTTTCATCCAATGAACTTATTTCAGTCAGCCAGATCTTTCTTCTTCAAAGCAAAAAGATTTTTATCTTCAAATACAAGAACTTTTCGTGGCTTTGTTGATTTTCAGCAAATGAACATATTTCAGCGAGCAAGAAGTTTTTTCTTTAATAGCGTCAGATTTTATCCTAAAATACAAGAACTTTTCGTGGTTCTTGTCAAATATTGTTGGTTTTCATCTAATGAACGTATTTCAGTCAGCTAGATCTTTTTTCTTCAAAGCAAAAAGATTTTATCTTCAAATACAAGAACTTTTCGTGGTTTTGTTGATTTTCAGCAAATGAACATATTTCAGCGAGCGAGAAGTTTTTTCTTTAATAGCGTCAGATTTTATCTTAAAATACAAGAACTTTTCGTGGTTCTTGTCAATTTTTGTTGGTTTTCATCGAATGAACTTATTTCAGTCAGCTGGATCTTTCTTCTTCAAAGCAAAAAGATTTTATCTTCAAATACAAGAACTTTTCGTGGTTTTGTTGATTTTCAGCAAATGAACATATTTCAGCGAGGGAGAAGTTTTTTCTTTAATGGCATCAGATTTTACCTGAAAGTACAAGAACTTTTCGTGGTTCTTGTCAATTTTTGTTGATTTTCATCAAATGAACTTATTTCAGTCAGCTGGATCTTTCTTCTTCAAAGCAAAAAGATTTTATCTTCAAATAGAAGAACTTTTCGTGGTTTTGTTGATTTTCAGCAAATGACCATATTTCAGCGAGCTGGAAGTTTTTTCTTTGATAGCCTCAGATTTTATCTTAAAATACAAGAACTTTTCGTGGCTCTTGTCAATTTTTGTTGATTTTCATCTAATGAACTTATTTCACTCAGCTGGATCTTTCTTCTTCAAAGCAAAAAGATTTTATCTTCAAATACAAGAACTTTTCGTGGTTTTGTTGATTTTCAGCAAATGAACATATTTCAGCGAGCGAGAAGTTTTTTCTTTAATAGCGTCAGATTTTATCCTAAAATACAAGAACTTTACGTGGTTCTTGTCAAATTTTGTAGGTTTTCATCGAATGAACGTATTTCAGTCAGCGAGATCTTTCTTCTTCAAAACAAAAAGATTTTATCTTCAAATACAAGAACATTTCGTGGTTTTGTTGATTTTCAGCAAATGAACATATTTCAGCGAGGGAGAAGTTTTTTCTTTAATATCGTCAGATTTTATCTTAAAATACAAGAACTTTTCGTGGTTCTTGTCAATTTTTGTTGGTTTTCATCTCATGAACTTATTTCAGTCAGCTGGATCTTTCTTCTTCAAAGCAAAAAGATTTTATCTTCAAATACAAGAACTTTACGTGGTTTTGTTGGTTTTCAGCAAATGAACATATTTCAGCGAGCAAGAAGTTTTTTCTTTCATAGCGCAAGATTTTATCTTAAAATACAAGAACATTTCGTGGTTCTTGTCAATTTTTGTTGGTTTTCATCCAATGAACTTATTTCAGTCAGCTGGATCTTTCTTCTTCAAAACAAAAAGATTTTATCTTCAAATACAAGAACTTTACGTGGTTTTGTTGGTTTTCAGCAAATGAACATATTTCAGAGAGCTAGAAGTTTTTTCTTTCATCGCGCAAGATTTTATCTTAAAATACAAGAACTTTTCGTGAATCTTGTCAATTTTTGTTGGTTTTCATCCAATGAACTTATTTCAGTCACCTAAATCCTTCTTCTTCAAAGCAAAAAGATTTTATCTTCAAATACAAGAACTTTTCGTGGTTTTGTTGATTTTCAGCAAATGACCATATTTCAGCGAGCTGGAAGTTTTTTCTTTAATAGCGTCAGATTTGATCTTAAAATACAAGAACTTTTCGTGGTTACATAAGAACATAAGAAATTGGAGCAGGAGTAGGCCAATCGGCGCCTCGAGCCTGCTCCGCCATTCAATAAGATCATGGCTGATCTGATCCCAACCACAAATCTAAAGAACACAAGAAGTCGGAGCAGGACCCGGCCACATAGCCCCTGGGCCCTCTCCGCCACCCACAGGGCATTGACCGATCCGAACTCAGCTTCATGTCCAATTTCCTGCCCGCTCCCCATAACCCCTAATTCCCTTTACTTCCAGGAAACTGTCTATTTCTGTTTTAAATTTATCTAATGATGTAGCTTCCACAGCTTCCTGGGGCAGCAAATTCCACAGACCTACCACCCTCTGAGTGAAGAAGTTTCTCCTCATCTCAGTTTTGAAAGAGCAGCCCCTTATTCTAAGATTATGCCCCCTAGTTCTAGTTTCACCCATCTTTGGGAACATCCTTACTGCATCCACCCGATCAAGACCCTTCACAATCTTATATGTTTCAATAAGATCGCCTCTCATTCTTCTGAACTCCAATGAGTAGAGTCCCAATCTACTCAACCTCTCCTCATATGTCCGCCCCCTCATCCCCGGGATTAACCGAGTGAACCTTCTTTGTACTGCCTCGAGAGCAAGTATGTCTTTTCTTAAGTATGGAGACCAAAACTGTATGCAGTATTCCAGGTGCGGTCTCACCAATACCTTATATAACTGCAGCAATACCTCCTTGTTTTTATATTCTATCCCCCTAGCAATAAAAGCCAACATTCCGTTGGCTTTCTTGATCACCTGCTGCACCTGCATACCAACTTTTTGATTTTCTTGCACTAGGACCCCCAGATCCCTTTGTACTGCAGTACTTTCCAGTCTCTCGCCATTAAGAAAATAACTTGCTCTCTGATTTTTCCTGCCAAAGTGCATAACCTCACATTTTCCAATATTATATTGCATCTGCCAAATCTCCGCCCACTCACCCAGCCTGTCTATATCCCCTTGCAGGTTTTTTATGTCCTCCTCACTCTCTACTTTCCCTCCCATCTTTGTATCATCTGCAAATTTTGATATGTTGCACTCGGTCCCCTCCTCCAAATCGTTAATATAGATTGTAAAGAGTTGGGGACCCAGCACCGACCCCTGTGGAACACCACTGGTTACTGGTTGCCAGTCCGAAAATGAACCATTTATCCCAACTCTCTGCTTCCTGTTCGATAACCAATCCTCCACCCATGCCAGAATATTACCCCCAATCCCGTGATTTTTTATCTTAAGTAATAATCTTTTATGTGGCACCTTGTCGAATGCCTTCTGGAAGTCTAAATACACTATGTCCACTGGTTCCCCTTTATCCACCCTATACGTTATATCCTCGAAGAACTCAAGCAAATTTGTCAGACATGACTTCCCCTTCATAAAGCCATGCTGACTTTGTCCTATTAAATTATGCTTATCTAAATGTTCCGTTACTGTCTCCTTAATAATAGACTCCAAAATTTTACCCACCACAGATGTTAAGCTAACTGGCCTATAATTTCCAGCCTTCTGCCTACTACCCTTTTTAAATAACGGTGTTACATTAGCAGTTTTCCAATCTGCCGGGACCTCTCCTGAGTCCAGGGAATTTTGGAAAACTATCACCAAAGCATCCACAATCCCTACTGCCACTTCCCTCAAGACCCTAGGATGGAAGCCATCAGGTCCAGGGGATTTATCCGCCTTGAGTCCCATTATTTTACTGAGTACCATCTCCTGAGTGATTTTAATCGTATTTAGCTCCTCCCCCCCGAGAGTCCCCTGTTTGTCCAGTGTTGGGATATTCTTAGTGTCCTCTACTGTAAAGACTGAAACAAAATATTTGTTCAGCATTTTTGCCATCTCCATGTTTCCCACCATTAATTTCCCGGTCTCATCCTCTAAGGGACCTATGTTTGCCTTAGCCACCCTTTTTCTTTTTATATAACTATAGAAACTCTTGCTATCTGTTTTTATATTTTTTGCTAATTTCTTTTCATAATCTAACTTCCCTTTCTTAATCAATCCTTTAGTTACTTTTTGCTGTCTTTTGAAGAATTCCCAATCTTCTATCCTCCCACTAAGTTTGGCTACCTTATATGTCCTTGTTTTTAGTCGGATACTATCCTTGATTTCTTTACTTAGCCACGGATGGCTGTCATTTCTTTTACACCCTTTTTTCCTCAGTGGAATATATTTATTTTGAAAGTTGTAAAATAACTCCCTAAATGAACACCACTGCTCATGTACCGTCTTAACCTTTAATCTATTTTCCCAGTCCACTTTAATCAATTCCGCTCTCATACCATCATAGTCTCCTTTATTCAAGCTCAGTACGCTTGTTTGAGAATCAACCTTCTCACCCTCTAATTGGATATGGAATTCAACCATGTTGTGGTCGCTCGTTCCAAGGGGATCCTTAACTAGGACATTATTAATTAATCCTGACTCATAACACAGGACCAGGTCCAAGGTTGCCTGCCCCCTTGTAGGATCAGTTTTCATCCAATGAACTTATTTCAGTCAGCTGGATCTTTCTTCTTCAAAGCAAAAAGATTTGATCTTCAAATACAATAACTTTTCATGGTTTTGTTGATTTTCAGCAAATGAACATATTTTTTTAGCGAGCTAGAAGTTTTTTCTTTAATAGCGTCAGATTTTATCCTAAAATACAAGAACTTTTCGTGGTTCTTGTCAAATTTTGTTGGTTTTCATCCAATGAACTGATTTCAGTCAGCCAGATCTTTCTTCTTCAAAGCAAAAAGATTTTATCTTCAAATACAAGAACTTTTCGTGGTTTTGTTGATTTTCAGCAAATGAACATATTTCAGCGAGCAAGAAGTTTTTTCTTTAATAGCGTCAGATTTGATCTTAAAATACAAGAACTTTTCGTGGTTCTTGTCAATTTTTGTTGATCTTCATCCAATGAACTTATTTCAGTCAGCTGGATCTTTCTTCTTCAAATCAAAAAGATTTTATCTTCAAATACAAGAACTTTTCGTGGTTTTGTTGATTTTCAGCAAATGAACATATTTCAGCGAGCGAGAAGTCTTTTCTTTAATAGCGTCAGATTTTATCCTAAAATACAAGAACTTTTCGTGGTTCTTGTCAAATTTTGTTGGCTTTCCTCTAATGAACTTATTTCAGTCAGCGAGATCTTTCTTCTTCAAAGCAAAAAGATTTTATCTTCAAATACAAGAACTTTTCGTGGTTTTGTTGATTTTCAGCAAATGAACATATTTCAGCGAGCTGGAAGTTTTTTCTTTAATAGCGTCAGATTTTATCTTGAAATACAAGAACTTTTCGTGGTTCTTGTCAATTTTTGTTGGTTTTCATCCAATGAACTTATTTCAGTCAGCTGGATATTTCTTCTTCAAAGCAAAAAGATTTTATCTTCAAATACAAGAACTTTATGTGGTTTTGTTGGTTTTCAGCAAATGAACATATTTCAGCGAGCTAGAAGTTTTTTCTTTAATAGCGCAAGATTTTATCTTAAAATACAAGAACTTTTCGTGCTTCTTGTCAATTTTTGTTGGTTTTCATCCAATGAACTTATTTCAGTCACCTAAATCCTTCTTCTTCAAAGCAAAAAGATTTCATCTTCAAATACAAGAACTTTTCGTGGTTTTGTTGATTTTCAGCAAATGAACATATTTCAGCGAGCTGGAAGTTTTTTCTTTCATCGCGTCAGATTTTATCTTGAAATACAAGAACTTTTCGTGGTTCTTGTCAATTTTTGATGATTTTCATCAAATGAACTTATTTCAGTCAGCTGGATCTTTCTTCTTCAAAGCAAAAAGATTTTATCTTCAAATACAAGAACTTTTCGTGGTTTTGTTGATTTTCAGCCAATGAACAGATTTCAGCGAGCTGGAAGTTTTTTCTTTAATAGCGTCAGATTTTATCTTAAAATACAAGAACTTTTCGTGGTTCCTGTCAATTTTTGTTGGTTTTCATACAATGAACTTATTTCAGTCAGCTGGATCTTTCTTCTTCAAAGCAAAAAGATTTTATCTTCAAATACAAGAACTTTACGTGGTTTTGTTGGTTTTCAGCAAATGAACATATTTCAGCGAGCGAGAAGTTTTTTCTTTAATAGCGCAAGATTTTATCTTAAAATACAAGAACTTTTCGTGGTTCTTGTCAATTTTTGTTGATTTTCATCCAATGAACTTATTTCAGTCAGCTGGATCTTTCTTCTTCAAAGCAAAAAGATTTTATCTTCAAATACAAGAACTTTTCGTGGTTTTGTTGATTTTCAGCAAATGACCATATTTCAGCGAGCTGGAAGTTTTTTTCTTTGATAGCGTCAGATTTTATCTGAAAATACAAGAACTTTTCGTGGTTCTTGTCAATTTTTGTTGATTTTCATCAAATGAACTTATTTCAGTCAGCTGGATCTTTCTTCTTCAAAGCAAAAAGATTTTATCTTCAAATACAAGAACTTTTCGTGGTTTTGTTGATTTTCAGCAAAAGACCATATTTCAGCGAGCTGGAAGTTTTTTCTTTAATAGCGTCAGATTTTATCTTAAAATACAAGAACTTTTCGTGGTTCTTGTCAATTTTTGTTGATTTTCATCCAATGAACTTATTTCAGTCAGCTGGATCTTTCTTCTTCAAAGCAAAAAGATTTTATCTTCAAATACAAGAACTTTTCGTGGTTTTGTTGATTTTCAGCAAATGAACATATTTCAGTGAGCGAGAAGTTTTTTCTTTAATAGCGTCACATTTTATCTTAAAATACAAGAACTTTTCGTGGTTCTTGTCAATTTTTGTTGGTTTTCATCTGATGAACTTATTTCAGTCAGCTGGATCTTTCTTCTTCAAAGCAAAAAGATTTTATCTTCAAATACAAGAACTTTTCGTGGTTTTGTTGATTTTCAGCAAATGAACATATTTCAGCGAGGGAGAAGTTTTTTCTTTAATGGCGTCAGATTTTACCTTAAAATGGAAGAACTTTTCGTGGTTCTTGTCAATTTTTGTTGGTTTTCATCTCATGAACTTATTTCAGTCAGCTGGATATTTCTTCTTCAAAGCAAAAAGATTTTATGTTCAAATACAAGAACTTTATGTGGTTTTGTTGGTTTTCAGCAAATGAACATATTTCAGCGAGCTAGAAGTTTTTTCTTTAATAGCGCAAGATTTTATCTTAAAATACAAGAACTTTTCGTGCTCCTTGTCAATTTTTGTTGGTTTTCATCCAATGAACTTATTTCAGTCACCGAAATCCTTCTTCTTCAAAGCAAAAAGATTTCATCTTCAAATACAAGAACTTTTCGTGGTTTTGTTGATTTTCAGCAAATGAACATATTTCAGAGAGCTGGAAGTTTTTTCTTTAATAGCGTCAGATTTTATCTTGAAATACAAGAACTTTTCGTGGTTCTTGTCAATTTTTGATGATTTTCATCAAATGAACTTATTTCAGTCAGCTGGATCTTTCTTCTTCAAAGCAAAAAGATTTTATCTTCAAATACAAGAACTTTTCGTGGTTTTGTTGATTTTCAGCAAATGAACATATTTCAGCGAGCTGGAAGTTTTTTCTTTAATAGCGTCAGATTTTATCTTAAAATACAAGAACTTTTCGTGGTTCCTGTCAATTTTTGTTGGTTTTCATACAATGAACTTATTTCAGTCAGCTGGATCTTTCTTCTTCAAAGCAAAAAGATTTTATCTTCAAATACAAGAACTTTTCGTGGTTTTGTTGATTTTCAGCAAATGACCATATTTCAGGGAGCTGGAAGTTTTTTCTTTAATAGCGTCAGATTTTATCTTAAAATACAAGAACTTTTCGTGGTTCTTGTCAATTTTTGTTGATTTTCATCCAATGAACTTATTTCACTCAGCTGGATCTTTCTTCTTCAAAGCAAAAAGATTTTATCTTCAAATACAAGAACTTTTCGTGGTTTTGTTGATTTTCAGCAAATGAACATATTTCAGCGAGCAAGAAGTTTTTTCTTTAATAGCGTCAGATTTTATCCTAAAATACAAGAACTTTTCGTGGTTCTTGTCAAATTTTGTTGGTTTTCATCTAATGAACGTATTTCAGTCAGCCAGATATTTCTTCTTCAAAGCAAAAAGATTTTATCTTCAAATACAAGAACTTTTCGTGGTTTTGTTGATTTTCAGCAAATGAACATATTTCAGCGAGCGAGAAGTTTTTTCTTTAATAGCGTCAGATATTATCTTAAAATACAAGAACTTTTCGTGGTTCTTGTCAATTTTTGTTGGTTTTCATCTAATGAACTTATTTCAGTCAGCTGGATCTTTCTTCTTCAAAGCAAAAAGATTTTATCTTCAAATACAAGAACTTTTCGTGGTTTTGTTGATTTTCAGCAAATGAACATATTTCAGCGAGCGAGAAGTTTTTTCTTTAATGGCGTCAGATTTTACCTTAAAATACAAGAACTTTTCGTGGTTCTTGTCAATTTTTGTTGGTTTTCATCCAATGAACTTATGTCAGTCAGCTGGATATTTCTTCTTCAAAGCAAAAAGATTTTATATTCAAATACAAGAACTTTACGTGGTTTTGTTGGTTTTCAGCAAATGACCATATTTCAGCGAGCTGGAAGTTTTTTCTTTAATAGCGTCAGATTTGATCTTAAAATACAAGAACTTTTCGTGGCTCTTGTCAATTTTTGTTGATTTTCTTCCAATGAACTTATTTCAGTCAGCTGGATCTTTCTTCTTCAAAGCAAAAAGATTTTATCTTCAAATACAAGAACTTTTCGTGGTTTTGTTGATTTTCAGCAAATGAACATATTTCAGCGAGCAAGAAGTTTTTTCTTTAATAGCGTCAGATTTTATCCTAAAATACAAGAACTTTTCGTGGTTCTTGTCAATTTTTGTTGGTTTTCATCTAATGAACTTATTTCAGTCAGCTGGATCTTTCTTCTTCAAAGCAAAAAGATTTTATCTTCAAATACAAGAACTTTTCGTGGTTTTGTTGATTTTCAGCAAATGAACATATTTCAGCGAGGGAGAAGTTTTTTCTTTAATGGCGTCAGATTTTACCTTAAAATACAAGAACTTTTCGTGGTTCTTGTCAATTTTTGTTGGTTTTCATCCAATGAACTTATTTCAGTCAGCTGGATATTTCTTCTTCAAAGCAAAAAGATTTTATCTTCAAATACAAGAACTTTACGTGGTTTTGTTGGTTTTCAGCAAATGAACATATTTCAGCGAGCTGGAAGTTTTTTCATAAAAAGCGTCAGATTTTATCTTAAAATACAAGAACTTTTCGTGCTTCTTGTCAACTTTTGTTGGTTTTCATCCAATGAACGTATTTCAGTCACCTAAATCCTTCTTCTTCAAAGCAAAAAGATTTTATCTTCAAATACAAGAACTTTTCGTGCTTCTTGTCAACTTTTGTTGGTTTTCATCCAATCACCTAAATCCTTCTTCTTCAAAGAAAAAAGATTTAATCTTCAAATACAAGAACATTTCGTGGTTTTGTTGATTTTCAGCAAATGAACATATTTCAGCGAGCGAGAAGTTTTTTCTTTAATAGCGTCAGATTTTATCCTAAAATACAAGAACTTTTCGTGGTTCTTGTCAAATTTTGTTGGTTTTCATCTAATGAACTTATTTCAGTCAGCCAGATCTTTCTTCTTCAAAGCAAAAAGATTTTATCTTCAAATACAAGAACTTTTCGTGGTTTTGTTGATTTTCAGCAAATGAACATATTTCAGCGAGCAAGAATTTTTTTTTTAATAGCGTCAGATTTTATCCTAAAATAAAAGAAATTTTCGTGGTTCTTGTCAAATTTTGTTGGTTTTCATCTAATGAACGTATTTCAGACAGCTAGATCTTTCTTCTTCAAAGCAAAAAGATTTTATCTTCAAATACAAGAACTTTTCGTGGTTTTGTTGATTTTCAGCAAATGACCATATTTCAGCGAGCTGGAAGTTTTTTCTTTAATAGCGTCAGATTTGATCTTAAAATACAAGAACTTTTCGTGGTTCTTGTCAATTTTTGTTGATTTTCATCCAATGAACTTATTTCAGTCAGCTGGATCTTTCTTCTTCAAAGCAAAAAGATTTTATCTTCAAATACAAGAACTTTTCGTGGTTTTGTTGATTTTCAGCAAATGAACATATTTCAGCGAGCGAGAAGTTTTTTCTTTAATAGCGTCAGATTTTATCCTAAAATACAAGAACTTTTCGCGGTTCTTGTCAAATTTTGTTGGTTTTCATCCAATGAACTTATTTCAGTCAGCTAGATCTTTCTTCTTCAAAGCAAAAAGATTTTATCTTCAAATACAAGAACTTTTCGTGGTTTAGTTGATTTTCAGCAAAGTGAGCGAGAAGTTTTTTCTTTAATAGCGTCACATTTTATCTTTGAATACAAGAACTTTTCGTGGTTCTTGTCAAATTTTGTTGGTTTTCATCTAATGAACGTATTTCAGTCAGCTAGATCTTTCTTCTTCAAAGCAAAAAGATTTTATCTTCAAATACAAGAACTTTTCGTGGTTTTGTTGATTTTCAGCAAATGAACATATTTCAGCGAGGGAGAAGTTTTTTCTTTAATGGCGGCAGATTTTACCTTAAAATACAAGAACTTTTCGTGGTTCTTGTCAATTTTTGTTGGTTTTCATCCAATGAACTTATTTCAGTCAGCTGGATATTTCTTCTTCAAAGCAAAAAGATTTTCTCTTCAAATACAAGAACTTTACGTGGTTTTGTTGGTTTTAAGCAAATGAACATATTTCAGCGAGCTAGAAGTTTTTTCTTTAATAGCGCAAGATTTTATCTTAAAATACAAGAACTTTTCGTGCTTCTTGTCAATTTTTGTTGGTTTTCATCCAATGAACTTATTTCAGTCACCGAAATCCTTCTTCTTCAAAGCAAAAAGATTTCATCTTCAAATACAAGAACTTTTCGTGGTTTTGTTGATTTTCAGCAAATGAACATATTTCAGAGAGCTGGAAGTTTTTTCTTTAATAGCGTCAGATTTTATCTTGAAATACAAGAACTTTTCGTGGTTCTTGTCAATTTTTGATGATTTTCATCAAATGAACTTATTTCAATCAGCTGGATCTTTCTTCTTCAAAGCAAAAAGATTTTATCTTCAAATACAAGAACTTTTCGTGCTTTTGTTGATTTTCAGCAAATGAACATATTTCAGTGAGCGAGAACTTTTTTCTTTAATAGCGTCACATTTTATCTT
The DNA here is from genome assembly GCF_035084215.1 of Heptranchias perlo. NCBI lineage: Eukaryota > Metazoa > Chordata > Chondrichthyes > Hexanchiformes > Hexanchidae > Heptranchias > Heptranchias perlo. The sequence goes on along the minus strand of NC_090354.1, from coordinate 36,780,713 downwards.
TGAATACAAGAACTTTTCGTGGTTCTTGTCAAATTTTGTTGGTTTTCATCTAATGAACGTATTTCAGTCAGCTAGATCTTTCTTCTTCAAAGCAAAAAGATTTTATCTTCAAATACAAGAACTTTTCGTGGTTTTGTTGATTTTCAGCAAATGAACATATTTCAGCGAGCGAGAAGTTTTTTCTTTAATAGCGTCAGATTTTATCTTAAAATACAAGAACTTTTCGTGGTTCTTGTCAATTGTTGTTGGTTTTCATCTATTGAACTTATTTCAGTCAGCTGGATCTTTCTTCTTCAAAGCAAAAAGATTTTATCTTCAAATACAAGAACTTTTCGTGGTTTTGTTGATTTTCAGCAAATGAACATATTTCAGCGAGGGAGAAGTTTTTTCTTTAATGGCGTCAGATTTTACCTTAAAATACAACAACTTTTCGTGGTTCTTGTCAATTTTTGATGATTTTCATCAAATGAACTTATTTCAGTCAGCTGGATCTTTCTTCTTCAAAGCAAAAAGATTTTATCTTAAAATACAAGAACTTTTCGTGGTTCCTGTCAATTTTTGTTGGTTTTCATACAATGAACTTATTTCAGTCAGCTGGATCTTTCTTCTTCAAAGCAAAAAGATTTTATCTTCAAATACAAGAACTTTTCATGGTTTTGTTGGTTTTCAGCAAATGACCATATTTCAGCGAGCTGGAAGTTTTTTCTTTAATAGCGTCAGATTTTATCTTAAAATACAAGAACTTTTCGTGGTTCTTGTCAATTTTTGTTGATTTTCTTCCAATGAACTTATTTCAGTCAGCTGGATCTTTCTTCTTCAAAGCAAAAAGATTTTATCTTCAAATACAAGAACTTTTCGTGGTTTTGTTGATTTTCAGCAAATGAACATATTTCAGTGAGCGAGAAGTTTTTTCTTTAATAGCGTCACATTTTATCTTAAAATACAAGAACTTTTCGTGGTTCTTGTCAATTTTTGTTGGTTTTCATCCAATGAACTTATTTCAGTCAGCCAGATCTTTCTTCTTCAAAGCAAAAAGATTTTATCTTCAAATACAAGAACTTTTCGTGGTTTTGTTGATTTTCAGCAAATGAACATATTTCAGCGAGCAAGAAGTTTTTTCTTTAATAGCGTCAGATTTTATCATAAAATACAAGAACTTTTCGTGGTTCTTGTCAAATTTTGTTGGTTTTCATCTAATGAACGTATTTCAGTCAGCTAGATCTTTCTTCTTCAAAGCAAAAAGATTTTATCTTCAAATACAAGAACTTTTCGTGGTTTTGTTGATTTTCAGCAAATGAACATATTTCAGCGAGCGAGAAGTTTTTTCTTTAATAGCGTCAGATTTTATCTTAAAATACAAGAACTTTTCGTGGTTCTTGTCAATTTTTGTTGGTTTTCATCTAATAAACTTATTTCAGTCAGCTGGATCTTTCTTCTTCAAAGCAAAAAGATTTTATCTTCAAATACAAGAACTTTTCGTGGTTTTGTTGATTTTCAGCAAATGAACATATTTCAGCGAGGGAGAAGTTTTTTCTTTAATGGCATCAGATTTTACCTTAAAATACAAGAACTTTTCGTGGTTCTTGTCAATTTTTGTTGGTTTTCATCCAATGAACTTATTTCAGTCAGCTGGATATTTCTTCTTCAAAGCAAAAAGATTTTATCTTCAAATACAAGAACTTTATGTGGTTTTGTTGGTTTTCAGCAAATGAACATATTTCAGCGAGCGAGAAGTTTTTTCTTTAATAGCGCAAGATTTTATCTTAAAATACAAGAACTTTTCGTGCTTCTTGTCAACTTTTGTTGGTTTTCATCCAATGAACGTATTTCAGTCACCTAAATCCTTCTTCTTCAAAACAAAAAGATTTTATCTTCAAATACAATAACTTTTCGTGGTTTTGTTGATTTTCAGCAAATGAACATATTTCAGCGAGCTAGAAGTTTTTTCTTTAATAGCGTCAGATTTTATCCTAAAATACAAGAACTTTTCGTGGTTCTTGTCAAATTTTGTTGGTTTTCATCTAATGAACTTATTTCAGTCAGCCAGATCTTTCTTCTTCAAAGCAAAAAGATTTTATCTTCAAATACAAGAACTTTTCATGGTTTTGTTGATTTTAAGCAAATGAACATATTTCAGCGAGCAAGAAGTTTTTTTCTTTAATAGCGTCAGATTTTATCCTAAAATACAAGAACTTTTCGTGGTTCTTGTCAAATTTTGTTGGTTTTCATCGAATGAACGTATTTCAGTCAGCGAGATCTTTCATCTTCAAAGCAAAAAGATTTTATCTTCAAATACAAGAACTTTTCGTGGTTTTGTTGATTTTCAACAAATGACCATATTTCAGCGAGCTGGAAGTTTTTTCTTTAATAGCGTCAGATTTGATCTTAAAATACAAGAACTTTTCGTGGTTCTTGTCAATTTTTGTTGATTTTCTTCCAATGAACTTATTTCAGTCAGCTGGATCTTTCTTCTTCAAAGCAAAAAGATTTTATCTTCAAATACAAGAACTTTTCGTGGTTTTGTTGATTTTCAGCAAATGAACATATTTCAGCGAGCGAGAAGTTTTTTCTTTAATAGCGTCAGATTTTATCCTAAAATACAAGAACTTTTCGTGGTTCTTGTCAAATTTTGTTGGTTTTCATCTAATGAACTTATTTCAGTCAGCTAGATCTTTCTTCTTCAAAGCAAAAAGATTTTATCTTCAAATACAAGAACTTTTCGTGGTTTTGTTGATTTTCAGCAAATGAACATATTTCAGCGAGCGAGAAGTTTTTTCTTTAATAGCGTCAGATTTTATCTTAAAATACAAGAACTTTTCGTGCTTCTTGTCAATTTTTGTTGGTTTTCATCCAATGAACGTATTTCAGTCACCTAAATCCTTCTTCTTCAAAGCAAAAAGATTTTATCTTCAAATACAAGAACTTTTCGTGGTTTTGTTGGTTTTCAGCAAATGACCATATTTCAGCGAGCTGGAAGTTTTTTCTTTAATAGCGTCAGATTTGATCTTAAAATACAAGAACTTTTTGTGGTTCTTGTCAATTTTTGTTGATTTTCTTCCAATGAACTTATTTCAGTCAGCTGGATCTTTCTTCTTCAAAGCAAAAAGATTTTATCTTCAAATACAAGAACTTTTCGTGGTTGTGTTGATTTTCAGCAAATGAACATATTTCAGCGAGCAAGAAGTTTTTTCTTTAATAGCGTCAGATTTTATCCTAAAATACAAGAACTTTTCGTGGTTCTTGTCAAATTTTGTTGGTTTTCATCTAATGAACGTATTTCAGTCAGCTAGATCTTTCTTCTTCAAAGCAAAAAGATTTTATCTTCAAATACAAGAACTTTTCGTGGTTTTGTTGATTTTCAGCAAATGAACATATTTCAGCGAGCGAGAAGTTTTTTCTTTAATAGCGTCAGATTTTATCTTAAAATACAAGAACTTTTCGTGGTTCTTGTCAATTTTTGTTGGTATTCATCTGATGAACTTATTTCACTCAGCTGGATCTTTCTTCTTCAAAGCAAAAAGATTTTATCTTCAAATACAAGAACTTTTCGTGGTTTTGTTGATTTTCAGCAAATGAACATATTTCAGCGAGCGAGAAGTTTTTTCTTTAATAGCGTCAGATTTTATCTTAAAATACAAGAACTTTTCGTGGTTCTTGTCAATTTTTGTTGGTTTTCATCTAATGAACTTATTTCAGTCAGCTGGATCTTTCTTCTTCAAAGCAAAAAGATTTTATCTTCAAATACAAGAACATTTCGTGGTTTTGTTGATTTTCAGCAAATGAACATATTTCATCGAGGGAGAAGTTTTTTCTTTAATGGCGTCAGATTTTACCTTAAAATACAAGAACTTTTCGTGGTTCTTGTCAATTTTTGTTGGTTTTCATCCAATGAACTTATGTCAGTCAGCTGGATCTTTCTTCTTCAAAGCAAAAACATTTTATCTTCAAATACAAGAACTTTTCGTGGTTTTGTTGATTTTCAGCAAATGAACATATTTCAGCGAGCGAGAAGTTTTTTCTTTAATAGCGTCAGATTTTATCTTAAAATACAAGAACTTTTCGTGGTTCTTGTCAATTGTTGTTGGTTTTCATCTATTGAACTTATTTCAGTCAGCTGGATCTTTCTTCTTCAAAGCAAAAAGATTTTATCTTCAAATACAAGAACTTTTCGTGGTTTTGTTGATTTTCAGCAAATGAACATATTTCAGCGAGGGAGAAGTTTTTTCTTTAATGGCGTCAGATTTTACCTTAAAATACAAGAACTTTTCGTGGTTCTTGTCAATTTTTGATGATTTTCATCAAATGAACTTATTTCAGTCAGCTGGATCTTTCTTCTTCAAAGCAAAAAGATTTTATCTTAAAATACAAGAACTTTTCGTGGTTCCTGTCAATTTTTGTTGGTTTTCATACAATGAACTTATTTCAGTCAGCTGGATCTTTCTTCTTCAAAGCAAAAAGATTTTATCTTCAAATACAAGAACTTTACTTGGTTTTGTTGGTTTTCAGCAAATGAACATATTTCAGCGAGCGAGAAGTTTTTTCTTTAATAGCGCAAGATTTTATCTTAAAATACAAGAACTTTTCGTGCTTCTTGTCAATTTTTGTTGGTTTTCATCCAATGAACGTATTTCAGTCACCGAAATCCTTCTTCTTCAAAGCAAAAAGATTTTATCTTCAAATACAAGAACTTTTCGTGGTTTTGTTGGTTTTCAGCAAATGACCATATTTCAGCGAGCTGGAAGTTTTTTCTTTAATAGCGTCAGATTTTATCTTAAAATACAAGAACTTTTCGTGGTTCTTGTCAATTTTTGTTGATTTTCTTCCAATGAACTTATTTCAGTCAGCTGGATCTTTCTTCTTCAAAGCAAAAAGATTTTATCTTCAAATACAAGAACTTTTCGTGGTTTTGTTGATTTTCAGCAAATGAACATATTTCAGTGAGCGAGAAGTTTTTTCTTTAATAGCGTCACATTTTATCTTAAAATACAAGAACTTTTCGTGGTTCTTGTCAATTTTTGTTGGTTTTCATCCAATGAACTTATTTCAGTCAGCCAGATCTTTCTTCTTCAAAGCAAAAAGATTTTATCTTCAAATACAAGAACTTTTCGTGGTTTTGTTGATTTTCAGCAAATGAACATATTTCAGCGAGCAAGAAGTTTTTTCTTTAATAGCGTCAGATTTTATCATAAAATACAAGAACTTTTCGTGGTTCTTGTCAAATTTTGTTGGTTTTCATCTAATGAACGTATTTCAGTCAGCTAGATCTTTCTTCTTCAAAGCAAAAAGATTTTATCTTCAAATACAAGAACTTTTCGTGGTTTTGTTGATTTTCAGCAAATGAACATATTTCAGCGAGCGAGAAGTTTTTTCTTTAATAGCGTCAGATTTTATCTTAAAATACAAGAACTTTTCGTGGTTCTTGTCAATTTTTGTTGGTTTTCATCTAATGAACTTATTTCAGTCAGCTGGATCTTTCTTCTTCAAAGCAAAAAGATTTTATCTTCAAATACAAGAACTTTTCGTGGTTTTGTTGATTTTCAGCAAATGAACATATTTCAGCGAGGGAGAAGTTTTTTCTTTAATGGCATCAGATTTTACCTTAAAATACAAGAACTTTTCGTGGTTCTTGTCAATTTTTGTTGGTTTTCATCCAATGAACTTATTTCAGTCAGCTGGATATTTCTTCTTCAAAGCAAAAAGATTTTATCTTCAAATACAAGAACTTTATGTGGTTTTGTTGGTTTTCAGCAAATGAACATATTTCAGCGAGCGAGAAGTTTTTTCTTTAATAGCGCAAGATTTTATCTGAAAATACAAGAACTTTTCGTGCTTCTTGTCAACTTTTGTTGGTTTTCATCCAATGAACGTATTTCAGTCACCTAAATCCTTCTTCTTCAAAACAAAAAGATTTTATCTTCAAATACAATAACTTTTCGTGGTTTTGTTGATTTTCAGCAAATGAACATATTTCAGCGAGCTAGAAGTTTTTTCTTTAATAGCGTCAGATTTTATCCTAAAATACAAGAACTTTTCGTGGTTCTTGTCAAATTTTGTTGGTTTTCATCTAATGAACTTATTTCAGTCAGCCAGATCTTTCTTCTTCAAAGCAAAAAGATTTTATCTTCAAATACAAGAACTTTTCATGGTTTTGTTGATTTTCAGCAAATGAACATATTTCAGCGAGCAAGAAGTTTTTTTCTTTAATAGCGTCAGATTTTATCCTAAAATACAAGAACTTTTCGTGGTTCTTGTCAAATTTTGTTGGTTTTCATCGAATGAACGTATTTCAGTCAGCGAGATCTTTCTTCTTCAAAGCAAAAAGATTTTATCTTCAAATACAAGAACTTTTCGTGGTTTTGTTGATTTTCAGCAAATGACCATATTTCAGCGAGCTGGAAGTTTTTTCTTTAATAGCGTCAGATTTTATCTTAAAATACAAGAACTTTTCGTGGTTCTTGTCAATTTTTGTTGGTTTTCATCCAATGAACGTATTTCAGTCACCGAAATCCTTCTTCTTCAAAGCAAAAAGATTTTATCTTCAAATACAAGAACTTTTCGTGGTTTTGTTGGTTTTCAGCAAATGACCATATTTCAGCGAGCTGGAAGTTTTTTCTTTAATAGCGTCAGATTTTATCTTAAAATACAAGAACTTTTCGTGGTTCTTGTCAATTTTTGTTGATTTTCTTCCAATGAACTTATTTCAGTCAGCTGGATCTTTCTTCTTCAAAGCAAAAAGATTTTATCTTCAAATACAAGAACTTTTCGTGGTTTTGTTGATTTTCAGCAAATGAACATATTTCAGCGAGCGAGAAGTTTTTTCTTTAATAGCGTCAGATTTTATCTTAAAATACAAGAACTTTTCGTGGTTCTTGTCAATTTTTGTTGGTATTCATCTGATGAACTTATTTCACTCAGCTGGATCTTTCTTCTTCAAAGCAAAAAGATTTTATCTTCAAATACAAGAACTTTTCGTGGTTTTGTTGATTTTCAGCAAATGAACATATTTCAGCGAGCGAGAAGTTTTTTCTTTAATAGCGTCAGATTTTATCTTAAAATACAAGAACTTTTCGTGGTTCTTGTCAATTTTTGTTGGTTTTCATCTAATGAACTTATTTCAGTCAGCTGGATCTTTCTTCTTCAAAGCAAAAAGATTTTATCTTCAAATACAAGAACATTTCGTGGTTTTGTTGATTTTCAGCAAATGAACATATTTCATCGAGGGAGAAGTTTTTTCTTTAATGGCGTCAGATTTTACCTTAAAATACAAGAACTTTTCATGGTTCTTGTCAATTTTTGTTGGTTTTCATCCAATGAACTTATGTCAGTCAGCTGGATCTTTCTTCTTCAAAGCAAAAACATTTTATCTTCAAATACAAGAACTTTTCGTGGTTTTGTTGATTTTCAGCAAATGAACATATTTCAGCGAGCGAGAAGTTTTTTCTTTAATAGCGTCAGATTTTATCTTAAAATACAAGAACTTTTCGTGGTTCTTGTCAATTGTTGTTGGTTTTCATCTATTGAACTTATTTCAGTCAGCTGGATCTTTCTTCTTCAAAGCAAAAAGATTTTATCTTCAAATACAAGAACTTTTCGTGGTTTTGTTGATTTTCAGCAAATGAACATATTTCAGCGAGGGAGAAGTTTTTTCTTTAATGGCGTCAGATTTTACCTTAAAATACAAGAACTTTTCGTGGTTCTTGTCAATTTTTGATGATTTTCATCAAATGAACTTATTTCAGTCAGCTGGATCTTTCTTCTTCAAAGCAAAAAGATTTTATCTTAAAATACAAGAACTTTTCGTGGTTCCTGTCAATTTTTGTTGGTTTTCATACAATGAACTTATTTCAGTCAGCTGGATCTTTCTTCTTCAAAGCAAAAAGATTTTATCTTCAAATACAAGAACTTTACGTGGTTTTGTTGGTTTTCAGCAAATGAACATATTTCAGCGAGCGAGAAGTTTTTTCTTTAATAGCGCAAGATTTTATCTTAAAATACAAGAACTTTTCGTGCTTCTTGTCAATTTTTGTTGGTTTTCATCCAATGAACGTATTTCAGTCACCGAAATCCTTCTTCTTCAAAGCAAAAAGATTTTATCTTCAAATACAAGAACTTTTCGTGGTTTTGTTGGTTTTCAGCAAATGACCATATTTCAGCGAGCTGGAAGTTTTTTCTTTAATAGCGTCAGATTTTATCTTAAAATACAAGAACTTTTCGTGGTTCTTGTCAATTTTTGTTGATTTTCTTCCAATGAACTTATTTCAGTCAGCTGGATCTTTCTTCTTCAAAGCAAAAAGATTTTATCTTCAAATACAAGAACTTTTCGTGGTTTTGTTGATTTTCAGCAAATGAACATATTTCAGTGAGCGAGAAGTTTTTTCTTTAATAGCGTCACATTTTATCTTAAAATACAAGAACTTTTCGTGGTTCTTGTCAATTTTTGTTGGTTTTCATCCAATGAACTTATTTCAGTCAGCCAGATCTTTCTTCTTCAAAGCAAAAAGATTTTATCTTCAAATACAAGAACTTTTCGTGGTTTTGTTGATTTTCAGCAAATGAACATATTTCAGCGAGCAAGAAGTTTTTTCTTTAATAGCGTCAGATTTTATCATAAAATACAAGAACTTTTCGTGGTTCTTGTCAAATTTTGTTGGTTTTCATCTAATGAACGTATTTCAGTCAGCTAGATCTTTCTTCTTCAAAGCAAAAAGATTTTATCTTCAAATACAAGAACTTTTCGTGGTTTTGTTGATTTTCAGCAAATGAACATATTTCAGCGAGCGAGAAGTTTTTTCTTTAATAGCGTCAGATTTTATCTTAAAATACAAGAACTTTTCGTGGTTCTTGTCAATTTTTGTTGGTTTTCATCTAATGAACTTATTTCAGTCAGCTGGATCTTTCTTCTTCAAAGCAAAAAGATTTTATCTTCAAATACAAGAACTTTTCGTGGTTTTGTTGATTTTCAGCAAATGAACATATTTCAGCGAGGGAGAAGTTTTTTCTTTAATGGCATCAGATTTTACCTTAAAATACAAGAACTTTTCGTGGTTCTTGTCAATTTTTGTTGGTTTTCATCCAATGAACTTATTTCAGTCAGCTGGATATTTCTTCTTCAAAGCAAAAAGATTTTATCTTCAAATACAAGAACTTTATGTGGTTTTGTTGGTTTTCAGCAAATGAACATATTTCAGCGAGCGAGAAGTTTTTTCTTTAATAGCGCAAGATTTTATCTTAAAATACAAGAACTTTTCGTGCTTCTTGTCAACTTTTGTTGGTTTTCATCCAATGAACGTATTTCAGTCACCTAAATCCTTCTTCTTCAAAACAAAAAGATTTTATCTTCAAATACAATAACTTTTCGTGGTTTTGTTGATTTTCAGCAAATGAACATATTTCAGCGAGCTAGAAGTTTTTTCTTTAATAGCGTCAGATTTTATCCTAAAATACAAGAACTTTTCGTGGTTCTTGTCAAATTTTGTTGGTTTTCATCTAATGAACTTATTTCAGTCAGCCAGATCTTTCTTCTTCAAAGCAAAAAGATTTTATCTTCAAATACAAGAACTTTTCATGGTTTTGTTGATTTTCAGCAAATGAACATATTTCAGCGAGCAAGAAGTTTTTTTCTTTAATAGCGTCAGATTTTATCCTAAAATACAAGAACTTTTCGTGGTTCTTGTCAAATTTTGTTGGTTTTCATCGAATGAACGTATTTCAGTCAGCGAGATCTTTCTTCTTCAAAGCAAAAAGATTTTATCTTCAAATACAAGAACTTTTCGTGGTTTTGTTGATTTTCAGCAAATGACCATATTTCAGCGAGCTGGAAGTTTTTTCTTTAATAGCGTCAGATTTTATCTTAAAATACAAGAACTTTTCGTGGTTCTTGTCAATTTTTGTTGGTTTTCATCCAATGAACGTATTTCAGTCACCGAAATCCTTCTTCTTCAAAGCAAAAAGATTTTATCTTCAAATACAAGAACTTTTCGTGGTTTTGTTGGTTTTCAGCAAATGACCATATTTCAGCGAGCTGGAAGTTTTTTCTTTAATAGCGTCAGATTTTATCTTAAAATACAAGAACTTTTCGTGGTTCTTGTCAATTTTTGTTGATTTTCTTCCAATGAACTTATTTCAGTCAGCTGGATCTTTCTTCTTCAAAGCAAAAAGATTTTATCTTCAAATACAAGAACTTTTCGTGGTTTTGTTGATTTTCAGCAAATGAACATATTTCAGTGAGCGAGAAGTTTTTTCTTTAATAGCGTCACATTTTATCTTAAAATACAAGAACTTTTCGTGGTTCTTGTCAATTTTTGTTGGTTTTCATCCAATGAACTTATTTCAGTCAGCCAGATCTTTCTTCTTCAAAGCAAAAAGATTTTATCTTCAAATACAAGAACTTTTCGTGGTTTTGTTGATTTTCAGCAAATGAACATATTTCAGCGAGCAAGAAGTTTTTTCTTTAATAGCGTCAGATTTTATCATAAAATACAAGAACTTTTCGTGGTTCTTGTCAAATTTTGTTGGTTTTCATCTAATGAACGTATTTCAGTCAGCTAGATCTTTCTTCTTCAAAGCAAAAAGATTTTATCTTCAAATACAAGAACTTTTCGTGGTTTTGTTGATTTTCAGCAAATGAACATATTTCAGCGAGCGAGAAGTTTTTTCTTTAATAGCGTCAGATTTTATCTTAAAATACAAGAACTTTTCGTGGTTCTTGTCAATTTTTGTTGGTTTTCATCTAATGAACTTATTTCAGTCAGCTGGATCTTTCTTCTTCAAAGCAAAAAGATTTTATCTTCAAATACAAGAACTTTTCGTGGTTTTGTTGATTTTCAGCAAATGAACATATTTCAGCGAGGGAGAAGTTTTTTCTTTAATGGCATCAGATTTTACCTTAAAATACAAGAACTTTTCGTGGTTCTTGTCAATTTTTGTTGGTTTTCATCCAATGAACTTATTTCAGTCAGCTGGATATTTCTTCTTCAAAGCAAAAAGATTTTATCTTCAAATACAAGAACTTTATGTGGTTTTGTTGGTTTTCAGCAAATGAACATATTTCAGCGAGCGAGAAGTTTTTTCTTTAATAGCGCAAGATTTTATCTTAAAATACAAGAACTTTTCGTGCTTCTTGTCAACTTTTGTTGGTTTTCATCCAATGAACGTATTTCAGTCACCTAAATCCTTCTTCTTCAAAACAAAAAGATTTTATCTTCAAATACAATAACTTTTCGTGGTTTTGTTGATTTTCAGCAAATGAACATATTTCAGCGAGCTAGAAGTTTTTTCTTTAATAGCGTCAGATTTTATCCTAAAATACAAGAACTTTTCGTGGTTCTTGTCAAATTTTGTTGGTTTTCATCTAATGAACTTATTTCAGTCAGCCAGATCTTTCTTCTTCAAAGCAAAAAGATTTTATCTTCAAATACAAGAACTTTTCATGGTTTTGTTGATTTTAAGCAAATGAACATATTTCAGCGAGCAAGAAGTTTTTTTCTTTAATAGCGTCAGATTTTATCCTAAAATACAAGAACTTTTCGTGGTTCTTGTCAAATTTTGTTGGTTTTCATCGAATGAACGTATTTCAGTCAGCGAGATCTTTCTTCTTCAAAGCAAAAAGATTTTATCTTCAAATACAAGAACTTTTCGTGGTTTTGTTGATTTTCAGCAAATGACCATATTTCAGCGAGCGAGAAGTTTTTTCTTTAATAGCGTCAGATTTGATCTTAAAATACAAGAACTTTTCGTGGTTCTTGTCAATTTTTGTTGATTTTCTTCCAATGAACTTATTTCAGTCAGCTGGATCTTTCTTCTTCAAAGCAAAAAGATTTTATCTTCAAATACAAGAACTTTTCGTGGTTTTGTTGATTTTCAGCAAATGAACATATTTCAGCGAGCGAGAAGTTTTTTCTTTAATAGCGTCAGATTTTATCCTAAAATACAAGAACTTTTCGTGGTTCTTGTCAAATTTTGTTGGTTTTCATCGAATGAACTTATTTCAGTCAGCTAGATCTTTCTTCTTCAAAGCAAAAAGATTTTATCTTCAAATACAAGAACTTTTCGTGGTTTTGTTGATTTTCAGCAAATGAACATATTTCAGCGAGCGAGAAGTTTTTTCTTTAATAGCGTCAGATTTTATCTTAAAATACAAGAACTTTTCGTGCTTCTTGTCAATTTTTGTTGGTTTTCATTCAATGAACGTATTTCAGTCACCTAAATCCTTCTTCTTCAAAGCAAAAAGATTTTATCTTCAAATACAAGAACTTTTCGTGGTTTTGTTGGTTTTCAGCAAATGACCATATTTCAGCGAGCTGGAAGTTTTTTCTTTCATAGCGTCAGATTTGATCTTAAAATACAAGAACTTTTTGTGGTTCTTGTCAATTTTTGTTGATTTTCTTCCAATGAACTTATTTCAGTCAGCTGGATCTTTCTTCTTCAAAGCAAAAAGATTTTATCTTCAAATACAAGAACTTTTCGTGGTTGTGTTGATTTTCAGCAAATGAACATATTTCAGCGAGCAAGAAGTTTTTTCTTTAATAGCGTCAGATTTTATCCTAAAATACAAGAACTTTTCGTGGTTCTTGTCAAATTTTGTTGGTTTTCATCTAATGAACGTATTTCAGTCAGCTAGATCTTTCTTCTTCAAAGCAAAAAGATTTTATCTTCAAATACAAGAACTTTTCGTGGTTTTGTTGATTTTCAGCAAATGAACATATTTCAGCGAGCGAGAAGTTTTTTCTTTAATAGCGTCAGATTTTATCTTAAAATACAAGAACTTTTCGTGGTTCTTGTCAATATTTGTTGGTTTTCATCTGATGAACTTATTTCAGTCAGCTGGATCTTTCTTCTTCAAAGCAAAAAGATTTTATCTTCAAATACAATAACTTTTCGTGGTTTTGTTGATTTTCAGCAAATGAACATATTTCAGCGAGCGAGAAGTTTTTTCTTTAATAGCGTCAGATTTTATCTTAAAATACAAGAACTTTTCGTGGTTCTTGTCAATTTTTGTTGGTTTTCATCTAATGAACTTATTTCAGTCAGCTGGATCTTTCTTCTTCAAAGCAAAAAGATTTTATCTTCAAATACAAGAACATTTCGTGGTTTTGTTGATTTTCAGCAAATGAACATATTTCATCGAGGGAGTAGTTTTTTCTTTAATGGCGTCAGATTTTACCTTAAAATACAAGAACTTTTCGTGGTTCTTGTCAATTTTTGTTGGTTTTCATCCAATGAACTTATGTCAGTCAGCTGGATATTTCTTCTTCAAAGCAAAAACATTTTATCTTCAAATACAAGAACTTTACGTGGTTTTGTTGGTTTTCAGCAAATGAACATATTTCAGCGAGCTCGAAGTTTTTTCTTTAATAGCGCAAGATTTTATCTTAAAATACAAGAACTTTTCGTGCTTCTTGTCAATTTTTGTTGGTTTTCATCCAATGAACTTATTTCAGTCAGCTGGATCTTTCTTCTTCAAAGCAAAAAGATTTTATCTTCAAATACAAGAACTTTTCGTGGTTTTGTTGATTTTCAGCAAATGAACATATTTCAGCGAGCTGGAAGTTTTTTCTTTAATAGCGTCAGATTTTATCTTAAAATACAAGAACTTTTCGTGGTTCCTGTCAATTTTTGTTGGTTTTCATACAATGAACGTATTTCAGTCAGCTGGATCTTTCTTCTTCAAAGCAAAAAGATTTTATCTTCAAATACAAGAACTTTTCGTGGTTTTGTTGATTTTCAGCAAATGAACATATTTCAGTGAGCGAGAAGTTTTTTCTTTAATAGCGTCACATTTTATCTTAAAATACAAGAACTTTTCGTGGTTCTTGTCAATTTTTGTTGGTTTTCATCCAATGAACTTATTTCAGTCAGCCAGATCTTTCTTCTTCAAAGCAAAAAGATTTTATCTTCAAATACAAGAACTTTTCGTGGTTTTGTTGATTTTCAGCAAATGAACATATTTCAGCGAGCAAGAAGTTTTTTCTTTAATAGCGTCAGATTTTATCCTAAAATACAAGAACTTTCCGTGGTTCTTGTCAAATTTTGTTGGTTTTCATCTAATGAACGTATTTCAGTCAGCTAGATCTTTCTTCTTCAAAGCAAAAAGATTTTATCTTCAAATACAAGAACTTTTCATGGTTTTGTTGATTTTAAGCAAATGAACATATTTCAGCGAGCAAGAAGTTTTTTTCTTTAATAGCGTCAGATTTTATCCTAAAATACAAGAACTTTTCGTGGTTCTTGTCAAATTTTGTTGGTTTTCATCGAATGAACGTATTTCAGTCAGCGAGATCTTTCTTCTTCAAAGCAAAAAGATTTTATCTTCAAATACAAGAACTTTTCGTGGTTTTGTTGATTTTCAGCAAATGACCATATTTCAGCGAGCTGGAAGTTTTTTCTTTAATAGCGTCAGATTTGATCTTAAAATACAAGAACTTTTCGTGGTTCTTGTCAATTTTTGTTAATTTTCTTCCAATGAACTTATTTCAGTCAGCTGGATCTTTCTTCTTCAAAGCAAAAAGATTTTATCTTCAAATACAAGAACTTTTCGTGGTTTTGTTGATTTTCAGCAAATGAACATATTTCAGCGAGCGAGAAGTTTTTTCTTTAATAGCGTCAGATTTTATCCTAAAATACAAGAACTTTTCGTGGTTCTTGTCAAATTTTGTTGGTTTTCATCTAATGAACTTATTTCAGTCAGCTAGATCTTTCTTCTTCAAAGCAAAAAGATTTTATCTTCAAATACAAGAACTTTTCGTGATTTTGTTGATTTTCAGCAAATGAACATATTTCAGCGAGCGAGAAGTTTTTTCTTTAATAGCGTCAGATTTTATCTTAAAATACAAGAACTTTTCGTGCTTCTTGTCAATTTTTGTTGGTTTTCATCCAATGAACGTATTTCAGTCACCTAAATCCTTCTTCTTCAAAGCAAAAAGATTTTATCTTCAAATACAAGAACTTTTCGTGGTTTTGTTGGTTTTCAGCAAATGACCATATTTCAGCGAGCTGGAAGTTTTTTCTTTAATAGCGTCAGATTTGATCTTAAAATACAAGAACTTTTTGTGGTTCTTGTCAATTTTTGTTGATTTTCTTCCAATGAACTTATTTCAGTCAGCTGGATCTTTCTTCTTCAAAGCAAAAAGATTTTATCTTCAAATACAAGAACTTTTCGTGGTTGTGTTGATTTTCAGCAAATGAACATATTTCAGCGAGCAAGAAGTTTTTTCTTTAATAGCGTCAGATTTTATCCTAAAATACAAGAACTTTTCGTGGTTCTTGTCAAATTTTGTTGGTTTTCATCTAATGAACGTATTTCAGTCAGCTAGATCTTTCTTCTTCAAAGCAAAAAGATTTTATCTTCAAATACAAGAACTTTTCGTGGTTTTGTTGATTTTCAGCAAATGAACATATTTCAGCGAGCGAGAAGTTTTTTCTTTAATAGCGTCAGATTTTATCTTAAAATACAAGAACTTTTCGTGGTTCTTGTCAATTTTTGTTGGTTTTCATCTGATGAACTTATTTCAGTCAGCTGGATCTTACTTCTTCAAAGCAAAAAGATTTTATCTTCAAATACAAGAACATTTCGTGGTTTTGTTGATTTTCAGCAAATGAACATATTTCAGCGAGCGAGAAGTTTTTTCTTTAATAGCGTCAGATTTTATCTTAAAATACAAGAACTTTTCGTGGTTCTTGTCAATTTTTGTTGGTTTTCATCTAATGAACTTATTTCAGTCAGCTGGATCTTTCTTCTTCAAAGCAAAAAGATTTTATCTTCAAATACAAGAACATTTCGTGGTTTTGTTGATTTTCAGCAAATGAACATATTTCATCGAGGGAGAAGTTTTTTCTTTAATGGCGTCAGATTTTACCTTAAAATACAAGAACTTTTCGTGCTTCTTGTCAATTTTTGTTGGTTTTCATCCAATGAACTTATTTCAGTCAGCTGGATCTTTCTTCTTCAAAGCAAAAAGATTTTATCTTCAAATACAAGAACTTTTCGTGGTTTTGTTGATTTTCAGCAAATGAACATATTTCAGCGAGCGAGAAGTTTTTTCTTTAATAGCGTCAGATTTTATCTTAAAATACAAGAACTTTTCGTGGTTCTTGTCAATTTTTGTTGGTTTTCATCTAATGAACTTATTTCAGTCAGCTGGATCTTTCTTCTTCAAAGCAAAAAGATTTTATCTTCAAATACAAGAACTTTTCGTGGTTTTGTTGATTTTCAGCAAATGAACATATTTCAGCGAGGGAGAAGTTTTTTCTTTAATGGCATCAGATTTTACCTTAAAATACAAGAACTTTTCGTGGTTCTTGTCAATTTTTGTTGGTTTTCATCCAATGAACTTATTTCAGTCAGCTGGATATTTCTTCTTCAAAGCAAAAAGATTTTATCTTCAAATACAAGAACTTTATGTGGTTTTGTTGGTTTTCAGCAAATGAACATATTTCAGCGAGCGAGAAGTTTTTTCTTTAATAGCGCAAGATTTTATCTTAAAATACAAGAACTTTTCGTGCTTCTTGTCAACTTTTGTTGGTTTTCATCCAATGAACGTATTTCAGTCACCTAAATCCTTCTTCTTCAAAACAAAAAGATTTTATCTTCAAATACAATAACTTTTCGTGGTTTTGTTGATTTTCAGCAAATGAACATATTTCAGCGAGCTAGAAGTTTTTTCTTTAATAGCGTCAGATTTTATCCTAAAATACAAGAACTTTTCGTGGTTCTTGTCAAATTTTGTTGGTTTTCATCTAATGAACTTATTTCAGTCAGCCAGATCTTTCTTCTTCAAAGCAAAAAGATTTTATCTTCAAATACAAGAACTTTTCATGGTTTTGTTGATTTTAAGCAAATGAACATATTTCAGCGAGCAAGAAGTTTTTTTCTTTAATAGCGTCAGATTTTATCCTAAAATACAAGAACTTTTCGTGGTTCTTGTCAAATTTTGTTGGTTTTCATCGAATGAACGTATTTCAGTCAGCGAGATCTTTCTTCTTCAAAGCAAAAAGATTTTATCTTCAAATACAAGAACGTTTCGTGGTTTTGTTGATTTTCAGCAAATGACCATATTTCAGCGAGCTGGAAGTTTTTTCTTTAATAGCGTCAGATTTGATCTTAAAATACAAGAACTTTTCGTGGTTCTTGTCAATTTTTGTTGATTTTCTTCCAATGAACTTATTTCAGTCAGCTGGATCTTTCTTCTTCAAAGCAAAAAGATTTTATCTTCAAATACAAGAACTTTTCGTGGTTTTGTTGATTTTCAGCAAATGAACATATTTCAGCGAGCGAGAAGTTTTTTCTTTAATAGCGTCAGATTTTATCCTAAAATACAAGAACTTTTCGTGGTTCTTGTCAAATTTTGTTGGTTTTCATCTAATGAACTTATTTCAGTCAGCTAGATGTTTCTTCTTCAAAGCAAAAAGATTTTATCTTCAAATACAAGAACTTTTCGTGGTTTTGTTGATTTTCAGCAAATGAACATATTTCAGCGAGCGAGAAGTTTTTTCTTTAATAGCGTCAGATTTTATCTTAAAATACAAGAACTTTTCGTGCTTCTTGTCAATTTTTGTTGGTTTTCATCCAATGAACGTATTTCAGTCACCTAAATCCTTCTTCTTCAAAGCAAAAAGATTTTATCTTCAAATACAAGAACTTTTCGTGGTTTTGTTGGTTTTCAGCAAATGACCATATTTCAGCGAGCTGGAAGTTTTTTCTTTAATAGCGTCAGATTTGATCTTAAAATACAAGAACTTTTTGTGGTTCTTGTCAATTTTTGTTGATTTTCTTCCAATGAACTTATTTCAGTCAGCTGGATCTTTCTTCTTCAAAGCAAAAAGATTTTATCTTCAAATACAAGAACTTTTCGTGGTTGTGTTGATTTTCAGCAAATGAACATATTTCAGCGAGCAAGAAGTTTTTTCTTTAATAGCGTCAGATTTTATCCTAAAATACAAGAACTTTTCGTGGTTCTTGTCAAATTTTGTTGGTTTTCATCTAATGAACGTATTTCAGTCAGCTAGATCTTTCTTCTTCAAAGCAAAAAGATTTTATCTTCAAATACAAGAACTTTTCGTGGTTTTGTTGATTTTCAGCAAATGAACATATTTCAGCGAGCGAGAAGTTTTTTCTTTAATAGCGTCAGATTTTATCTTAAAATACAAGAACTTTTCGTGGTTCTTGTCAATTTTTGTTGGTTTTCATCTGATGAACTTATTTCAGTCAGCTGGATCTTTCTTCTTCAAAGCAAAAAGATTTTATCTTCAAATACAAGAACTTTTCGTGGTTTTGTTGATTTTCAGCAAATGAACATATTTCAGCGAGCGAGAAGTTTTTTCTTTAATAGCGTCAGATTTTATCTTAAAATACAAGAACTTTTCGTGGTTCTTGTCAATTTTTGTTGGTTTTCATCTAATGAACTTATTTCAGTCAGCTGGATCTTTCTTCTTCAAAGCAAAAAGATTTTATCTTCAAATACAAGAACATTTCGTGGTTTTGTTGATTTTCAGCAAATGAACATATTTCATCGAGGGAGAAGTTTTTTCTTTAATGGCGTCAGATTTTACCTTAAAATACAAGAACTTTTCGTGGTTCTTGTCAATTTTTGTTGGTTTTCATCCAATGAACTTATGTCAGTCAGCTGGATATTTCTTCTTCAAAGCAAAAACATTTTATCTTCAAATACAAGAACTTTACGTGGTTTTGTTGGTTTTCAGCAAATGAACATATTTCAGCGAGCTCGAAGTTTTTTCTTTAATAGCGCAAGATTTTATCTTAAAATACAAGAACTTTTCGTGCTTCTTGTCAATTTTTGTTGGTTTTCATCCAATGAACTTATTTCAGTCAGCTGGATCTTTCTTCTTCAAAGCAAAAAGATTTTATCTTCAAATACAAGAACTTTTCGTGGTTTTGTTGATTTTCAGCAAATGAACATATTTCAGCGAGCTGGAAGTTTTTTCTTTAATAGCGTCAGATTTTATCTTAAAATACAAGAACTTTTCGTGGTTCCTGTCAATTTTTGTTGGTTTTCATACAATGAACTTATTTCAGTCAGCTGGATCTTTCTTCTTCAAAGCAAAAAGATTTTATCTTCAAATACAAGAACTTTACGTGGTTTTGTTGGTTTTCAGCAAATGAACATATTTCAGCGAGCGAGAAGTTTTTTCTTTAATAGCGCAAGTTTTTATCTTAAAATACAAGAACTTTTCGTGCTTCTTGTCAATCTTTGTTGGTTTTCATACAATGAACGTATTTCAGTCAGCTGGATCTTTCTTCTTCAAAGCAAAAAGATTTTATCTTCAAATACAAGAACTTTTCGTGGTTTTGTTGATTTTCAGCAAATGAACATATTTCAGTGAGCGAGAAGTTTTTTCTTTAATAGCGTCACATTTTATCTTAAAATACAAGAACTTTTCGTGGTTCTTGTCAATTTTTGTTGGTTTTCATCCAATGAACTTATTTCAGTCAGCCAGATCTTTCTTCTTCAAAGCAAAAAGATTTTATCTTCAAATACAAGAACTTTTCGTGGTTTTGTTGATTTTCAGCAAATGAACATATTTCAGCGAGCAAGAAGTTTTTTCTTTAATAGCGTCAGATTTTATCCTAAAATACAAGAACTTTCCGTGGTTCTTGTCAAATTTTGTTGGTTTTCATCTAATGAACGTATTTCAGTCAGCTAGATCTTTCTTCTTCAAAGCAAAAAGATTTTATCTTCAAATACAAGAACTTTTCATGGTTTTGTTGATTTTAAGCAAATGAACATATTTCAGCGAGCAAGAAGTTTTTTTCTTTAATAGCGTCAGATTTTATCCTAAAATACAAGAACTTTTCGTGGTTCTTGTCAAATTTTGTTGGTTTTCATCGAATGAACGTATTTCAGTCAGCGAGATCTTTCTTCTTCAAAGCAAAAAGATTTTATCTTCAAATACAAGAACTTTTCGTGGTTTTGTTGATTTTCAGCAAATGACCATATTTCAGCGAGCTGGAAGTTTTTTCTTTAATAGCGTCAGATTTGATCTTAAAATACAAGAACTTTTCGTGGTTCTTGTCAATTTTTGTTAATTTTCTTCCAATGAACTTATTTCAGTCAGCTGGATCTTTCTTCTTCAAAGCAAAAAGATTTTATCTTCAAATACAAGAACTTTTCGTGGTTTTGTTGATTTTCAGCAAATGAACATATTTCAGCGAGCGAGAAGTTTTTTCTTTAATAGCGTCAGATTTTATCCTAAAATACAAGAACTTTTCGTGGTTCTTGTCAAATTTTGTTGGTTTTCATCTAATGAACTTATTTCAGTCAGCTAGATCTTTCTTCTTCAAAGCAAAAAGATTTTATCTTCAAATACAAGAACTTTTCGTGATTTTGTTGATTTTCAGCAAATGAACATATTTCAGCGAGCGAGAAGTTTTTTCTTTAATAGCGTCAGATTTTATCTTAAAATACAAGAACTTTTCGTGCTTCTTGTCAATTTTTGTTGGTTTTCATCCAATGAACGTATTTCAGTCACCTGAATCCTTCTTCTTCAAAGCAAAAAGATTTTATCTTCAAATACAAGAACTTTTCGTGGTTTTGTTGGTTTTCAGCAAATGACCATATTTCAGCGAGCTGGAAGTTTTTTCTTTAATAGCGTCAGATTTGATCTTAAAATACAAGAACTTTTTGTGGTTCTTGTCAATTTTTGTTGATTTTCTTCCAATGAACTTATTTCAGTCAGCTGGATCTTTCTTCTTCAAAGCAAAAAGATTTTATCTTCAAATACAAGAACTTTTCGTGGTTGTGTTGATTTTCAGCAAATGAACATATTTCAGCGAGCAAGAAGTTTTTTCTTTAATAGCGTCAGATTTTATCCTAAAATACAAGAACTTTTCGTGGTTCTTGTCAAATTTTGTTGGTTTTCATCTAATGAACGTATTTCAGTCAGCTAGATCTTTCTTCTTCAAAGCAAAAAGATTTTATCTTCAAATACAAGAACTTTTCGTGGTTTTGTTGATTTTCAGCAAATGAACATATTTCAGCGAGCGAGAAGTTTTTTCTTTAATAGCGTCAGATTTTATCTTAAAATACAAGAACTTTTCGTGGTTCTTGTCAATTTTTGTTGGTTTTCATCTGATGAACTTATTTCAGTCAGCTGGATCTTACTTCTTCAAAGCAAAAAGATTTTATCTTCAAATACAAGAACATTTCGTGGTTTTGTTGATTTTCAGCAAATGAACATATTTCAGCGAGCGAGAAGTTTTTTCTTTAATAGCGTCAGATTTTATCTTAAAATACAAGAACTTTTCGTGGTTCTTGTCAATTTTTGTTGGTTTTCATCTAATGAACTTATTTCAGTCAGCTGGATCTTTCTTCTTCAAAGCAAAAAGATTTTATCTTCAAATACAAGAACATTTCGTGGTTTTGTTGATTTTCAGCAAATGAACATATTTCATCGAGGGAGAAGTTTTTTCTTTAATGGCGTCAGATTTTACCTTAAAATACAAGAACTTTTCGTGCTTCTTGTCAATTTTTGTTGGTTTTCATCCAATGAACTTATTTCAGTCAGCTGGATCTTTCTTCTTCAAAGCAAAAAGATTTTATCTTCAAATACAAGAACTTTTCGTGGTTTTGTTGATTTTCAGCAAATGAACATATTTCAGCGAGCGAGAAGTTTTTTCTTTAATAGCGTCAGATTTTATCTTAAAATACAAGAACTTTTCGTGGTTCTTGTCAATTTTTGTTGGTTTTCATCTAATGAACTTATTTCAGTCAGCTGGATCTTTCTTCTTCAAAGCAAAAAGATTTTATCTTCAAATACAAGAACTTTTCGTGGTTTTGTTGATTTTCAGCAAATGAACATATTTCAGCGAGGGAGAAGTTTTTTCTTTAATGGCATCAGATTTTACCTTAAAATACAAGAACTTTTCGTGGTTCTTGTCAATTTTTGTTGGTTTTCATCCAATGAACTTATTTCAGTCAGCTGGATATTTCTTCTTCAAAGCAAAAAGATTTTATCTTCAAATACAAGAACTTTATGTGGTTTTGTTGGTTTTCAGCAAATGAACATATTTCAGCGAGCGAGAAGTTTTTTCTTTAATAGCGCAAGATTTTATCTTAAAATACAAGAACTTTTCGTGCTTCTTGTCAACTTTTGTTGGTTTTCATCCAATGAACGTATTTCAGTCACCTAAATCCTTCTTCTTCAAAACAAAAAGATTTTATCTTCAAATACAATAACTTTTCGTGGTTTTGTTGATTTTCAGCAAATGAACATATTTCAGCGAGCTAGAAGTTTTTTCTTTAATAGCGTCAGATTTTATCCTAAAATACAAGAACTTTTCGTGGTTCTTGTCAAATTTTGTTGGTTTTCATCTAATGAACTTATTTCAGTCAGCCAGATCTTTCTTCTTCAAAGCAAAAAGATTTTATCTTCAAATACAAGAACTTTTCATGGTTTTGTTGATTTTAAGCAAATGAACATATTTCAGCGAGCAAGAAGTTTTTTTCTTTAATAGCGTCAGATTTTATCCTAAAATACAAGAACTTTTCGTGGTTCTTGTCAAATTTTGTTGGTTTTCATCGAATGAACGTATTTCAGTCAGCGAGATCTTTCTTCTTCAAAGCAAAAAGATTTTATCTTCAAATACAAGAACTTTTCGTGGTTTTGTTGATTTTCAGCAAATGACCATATTTCAGCGAGCTGGAAGTTTTTTCTTTAATAGCGTCAGATTTGATCTTAAAATACAAGAACTTTTCGTGGTTCTTGTCAATTTTTGTTGATTTTCTTCCAATGAACTTATTTCAGTCAGCTGGATCTTTCTTCTTCAAAGCAAAAAGATTTTATCTTCAAATACAAGAACTTTTCGTGGTTTTGTTGATTTTCAGCAAATGAACATATTTCAGCGAGCGAGAAGTTTTTTCTTTAATAGCGTCAGATTTTATCCTAAAATACAAGAACTTTTCGTGGTTCTTGTCAAATTTTGTTGGTTTTCATCTAATGAACTTATTTCAGTCAGCTAGATGTTTCTTCTTCAAAGCAAAAAGATTTTATCTTCAAATACAAGAACTTTTCGTGGTTTTGTTGATTTTCAGCAAATGAACATATTTCAGCGAGCGAGAAGTTTTTTCTTTAATAGCGTCAGATTTTATCTTAAAATACAAGAACTTTTCGTGCTTCTTGTCAATTTTTGTTGGTTTTCATCCAATGAACGTATTTCAGTCACCTAAATCCTTCTTCTTCAAAGCAAAAAGATTTTATCTTCAAATACAAGAACTTTTCGTGGTTTTGTTGGTTTTCAGCAAATGACCATATTTCAGCGAGCTGGAAGTTTTTTCTTTAATAGCGTCAGATTTGATCTTAAAATACAAGAACTTTTTGTGGTTCTTGTCAATTTTTGTTGATTTTCTTCCAATGTACTTATTTCAGTCAGCTGGATCTTTCTTCTTCAAAGCAAAAAGATTTTATCTTCAAATACAAGAACTTTTCCTGGTTGTGTTGATTTTCAGCAAATGAACATATTTCAGCGAGCAAGAAGTTTTTTCTTTAATAGCGTCAGATTTTATCCTAAAATACAAGAACTTTTCGTGGTTCTTGTCAAATTTTGTTGGTTTTCATCTAATGAACGTATTTCAGTCAGCTAGATCTTTCTTCTTCAAAGCAAAAAGATTTTATCTTCAAATACAAGAACTTTTCGTGGTTTTGTTGATTTTCAGCAAATGAACATATTTCAGCGAGCGAGAAGTTTTTTCTTTAATAGCGTCAGATTTTATCTTAAAATACAAGAACTTTTCGTGGTTCTTGTCAATTTTTGTTGGTTTTCATCTGATGAACTTATTTCAGTCAGCTGGATCTTTCTTCTTCAAAGCAAAAAGATTTTATCTTCAAATACAAGAACTTTTCATGGTTTTGTTGATTTTAAGCAAATGAACATATTTCAGCGAGCAAGAAGTTTTTTTCTTTAATAGCGTCAGATTTTATCCTAAAATACAAGAACTTTTCGTGGTTCTTGTCAAATTTTGTTGGTTTTCATCGAATGAACGTATTTCAGTCAGCGAGATCTTTCTTCTTCAAAGCAAAAAGATTTTATCTTCAAATACAAGAACTTTTCGTGGTTTTGTTGATTTTCAGCAAATGACCATATTTCAGCGAGCTGGAAGTTTTTTCTTTAATAGCGTCAGATTTGATCTTAAAATACAAGAACTTTTCGTGGTTCTTGTCAATTTTTGTTAATTTTCTTCCAATGAACTTATTTCAGTCAGCTGGATCTTTCTTCTTCAAAGCAAAAAGATTTTATCTTCAAATACAAGAACTTTTCGTGGTTTTGTTGATTTTCAGCAAATGAACATATTTCAGCGAGCGAGAAGTTTTTTCTTTAATAGCGTCAGATTTTATCCTAAAATACAAGAACTTTTCGTGGTTCTTGTCAAATTTTGTTGGTTTTCATCTAATGAACTTATTTCAGTCAGCTAGATCTTTCTTCTTCAAAGCAAAAAGATTTTATCTTCAAATACAAGAACTTTTCGTGATTTTGTTGATTTTCAGCAAATGAACATATTTCAGCGAGCGAGAAGTTTTTTCTTTAATAGCGTCAGATTTTATCTTAAAATACAAGAACTTTTCGTGCTTCTTGTCAATTTTTGTTGGTTTTCATCCAATGAACGTATTTCAGTCACCTAAATCCTTCTTCTTCAAAGCAAAAAGATTTTATCTTCAAATACAAGAACTTTTCGTGGTTTTGTTGGTTTTCAGCAAATGACCATATTTCAGCGAGCTGGAAGTTTTTTCTTTAATAGCGTCAGATTTGATCTTAAAATACAAGAACTTTTTGTGGTTCTTGTCAATTTTTGTTGATTTTCTTCCAATGAACTTATTTCAGTCAGCTGGATCTTTCTTCTTCAAAGCAAAAAGATTTTATCTTCAAATACAAGAACTTTTCGTGGTTGTGTTGATTTTCAGCAAATGAACATATTTCAGCGAGCAAGAAGTTTTTTCTTTAATAGCGTCAGATTTTATCCTAAAATACAAGAACTTTTCGTGGTTCTTGTCAAATTTTGTTGGTTTTCATCTAATGAACGTATTTCAGTCAGCTAGATCTTTCTTCTTCAAAGCAAAAAGATTTTATCTTCAAATACAAGAACTTTTCGTGGTTTTGTTGATTTTCAGCAAATGAACATATTTCAGCGAGCGAGAAGTTTTTTCTTTAATAGCGTCAGATTTTATCTTAAAATACAAGAACTTTTCGTGGTTCTTGTCAATTTTTGTTGGTTTTCATCTGATGAACTTATTTCAGTCAGCTGGATCTTACTTCTTCAAAGCAAAAAGATTTTATCTTCAAATACAAGAACATTTCGTGGTTTTGTTGATTTTCAGCAAATGAACATATTTCAGCGAGCGAGAAGTTTTTTCTTTAATAGCGTCAGATTTTATCTTAAAATACAAGAACTTTTCGTGGTTCTTGTCAATTTTTGTTGGTTTTCATCTAATGAACTTATTTCAGTCAGCTGGATCTTTCTTCTTCAAAGCAAAAAGATTTTATCTTCAAATACAAGAACATTTCGTGGTTTTGTTGATTTTCAGCAAATGAACATATTTCATCGAGGGAGAAGTTTTTTCTTTAATGGCGTCAGATTTTACCTTAAAATACAAGAACTTTTCGTGCTTCTTGTCAATTTTTGTTGGTTTTCATCCAATGAACTTATTTCAGTCAGCTGGATCTTTCTTCTTCAAAGCAAAAAGATTTTATCTTCAAATACAAGAACTTTTCGTGGTTTTGTTGATTTTCAGCAAATGAACATATTTCAGCGAGCGAGAAGTTTTTTCTTTAATAGCGTCAGATTTTATCTTAAAATACAAGAACTTTTCGTGGTTCTTGTCAATTTTTGTTGGTTTTCATCTAATGAACTTATTTCAGTCAGCTGGATCTTTCTTCTTCAAAGCAAAAAGATTTTATCTTCAAATACAAGAACTTTTCGTGGTTTTGTTGATTTTCAGCAAATGAACATATTTCAGCGAGGGAGAAGTTTTTTCTTTAATGGCATCAGATTTTACCTTAAAATACAAGAACTTTTCGTGGTTCTTGTCAATTTTTGTTGGTTTTCATCCAATGAACTTATTTCAGTCAGCTGGATATTTCTTCTTCAAAGCAAAAAGATTTTATCTTCAAATACAAGAACTTTATGTGGTTTTGTTGGTTTTCAGCAAATGAACATATTTCAGCGAGCGAGAAGTTTTTTCTTTAATAGCGCAAGATTTTATCTTAAAATACAAGAACTTTTCGTGCTTCTTGTCAACTTTTGTTGGTTTTCATCCAATGAACGTATTTCAGTCACCTAAATCCTTCTTCTTCAAAACAAAAAGATTTTATCTTCAAATACAATAACTTTTCGTGGTTTTGTTGATTTTCAGCAAATGAACATATTTCAGCGAGCTAGAAGTTTTTTCTTTAATAGCGTCAGATTTTATCCTAAAATACAAGAACTTTTCGTGGTTCTTGTCAAATTTTGTTGGTTTTCATCTAATGAACTTATTTCAGTCAGCCAGATCTTTCTTCTTCAAAGCAAAAAGATTTTATCTTCAAATACAAGAACTTTTCATGGTTTTGTTGATTTTAAGCAAATGAACATATTTCAGCGAGCAAGAAGTTTTTTTCTTTAATAGCGTCAGATTTTATCCTAAAATACAAGAACTTTTCGTGGTTCTTGTCAAATTTTGTTGGTTTTCATCGAATGAACGTATTTCAGTCAGCGAGATCTTTCTTCTTCAAAGCAAAAAGATTTTATCTTCAAATACAAGAACGTTTCGTGGTTTTGTTGATTTTCAGCAAATGACCATATTTCAGCGAGCTGGAAGTTTTTTCTTTAATAGCGTCAGATTTGATCTTAAAATACAAGAACTTTTCGTGGTTCTTGTCAATTTTTGTTGATTTTCTTCCAATGAACTTATTTCAGTCAGCTGGATCTTTCTTCTTCAAAGCAAAAAGATTTTATCTTCAAATACAAGAACTTTTCGTGGTTTTGTTGATTTTCAGCAAATGAACATATTTCAGCGAGCGAGAAGTTTTTTCTTTAATAGCGTCAGATTTTATCCTAAAATACAAGAACTTTTCGTGGTTCTTGTCAAATTTTGTTGGTTTTCATCTAATGAACTTATTTCAGTCAGCTAGATGTTTCTTCTTCAAAGCAAAAAGATTTTATCTTCAAATACAAGAACTTTTCGTGGTTTTGTTGATTTTCAGCAAATGAACATATTTCAGCGAGCGAGAAGTTTTTTCTTTAATAGCGTCAGATTTTATCTTAAAATACAAGAACTTTTCGTGCTTCTTGTCAATTTTTGTTGGTTTTCATCCAATGAACGTATTTCAGTCACCTAAATCCTTCTTCTTCAAAGCAAAAAGATTTTATCTTCAAATACAAGAACTTTTCGTGGTTTTGTTGGTTTTCAGCAAATGACCATATTTCAGCGAGCTGGAAGTTTTTTCTTTAATAGCGTCAGATTTGATCTTAAAATACAAGAACTTTTTGTGGTTCTTGTCAATTTTTGTTGATTTTCTTCCAATGAACTTATTTCAGTCAGCTGGATCTTTCTTCTTCAAAGCAAAAAGATTTTATCTTCAAATACAAGAACTTTTCGTGGTTGTGTTGATTTTCAGCAAATGAACATATTTCAGCGAGCAAGAAGTTTTTTCTTTAATAGCGTCAGATTTTATCCTAAAATACAAGAACTTTTCGT
Organism: Heptranchias perlo; assembly: GCF_035084215.1. Classification (NCBI taxonomy): domain Eukaryota; kingdom Metazoa; phylum Chordata; class Chondrichthyes; order Hexanchiformes; family Hexanchidae; genus Heptranchias; species Heptranchias perlo. The sequence continues at coordinate 36,753,032 of NC_090354.1, read as the reverse complement.
GGTTCTTGTCAAATTTTGTTGGTTTTCATCTAATGAACGTATTTCAGTCAGCTAGATCTTTCTTCTTCAAAGCAAAAAGATTTTATCTTCAAATACAAGAACTTTTCGTGGTTTTGTTGATTTTCAGCAAATGAACATATTTCAGCGAGCGAGAAGTTTTTTCTTTAATAGCGTCAGATTTTATCTTAAAATACAAGAACTTTTCGTGGTTCTTGTCAATTTTTGTTGGTTTTCATCTGATGAACTTATTTCAGTCAGCTGGATCTTTCTTCTTCAAAGCAAAAAGATTTTATCTTCAAATACAAGAACTTTTCGTGGTTTTGTTGATTTTCAGCAAATGAACATATTTCAGCGAGCGAGAAGTTTTTTCTTTAATAGCGTCAGATTTTATCTTAAAATACAAGAACTTTTCGTGGTTCTTGTCAATTTTTGTTGGTTTTCATCTAATGAACTTATTTCAGTCAGCTGGATCTTTCTTCTTCAAAGCAAAAAGATTTTATCTTCAAATACAAGAACATTTCGTGGTTTTGTTGATTTTCAGCAAATGAACATATTTCATCGAGGGAGAAGTTTTTTCTTTAATGGCGTCAGATTTTACCTTAAAATACAAGAACTTTTCGTGGTTCTTGTCAATTTTTGTTGGTTTTCATCCAATGAACTTATGTCAGTCAGCTGGATATTTCTTCTTCAAAGCAAAAACATTTTATCTTCAAATACAAGAACTTTACGTGGTTTTGTTGGTTTTCAGCAAATGAACATATTTCAGCGAGCTCGAAGTTTTTTCTTTAATAGCGCAAGATTTTATCTTAAAATACAAGAACTTTTCGTGCTTCTTGTCAATTTTTGTTGGTTTTCATCCAATGAACTTATTTCAGTCAGCTGGATCTTTCTTCTTCAAAGCAAAAAGATTTTATCTTCAAATACAAGAACTTTTCGTGGTTTTGTTGATTTTCAGCAAATGAACATATTTCAGCGAGCTGGAAGTTTTTTCTTTAATAGCGTCAGATTTTATCTTAAAATACAAGAACTTTTCGTGGTTCCTGTCAATTTTTGTTGGTTTTCATACAATGAACTTATTTCAGTCAGCTGGATCTTTCTTCTTCAAAGCAAAAAGATTTTATCTTCAAATACAAGAACTTTACGTGGTTTTGTTGGTTTTCAGCAAATGAACATATTTCAGCGAGCGAGAAGTTTTTTCTTTAATAGCGCAAGTTTTTATCTTAAAATACAAGAACGTTTCGTGCTTCTTGTCAATCTTTGTTGGTTTTCATACAATGAACGTATTTCAGTCAGCTGGATCTTTCTTCTTCAAAGCAAAAAGATTTTATCTTCAAATACAAGAACTTTTCGTGGTTTTGTTGATTTTCAGCAAATGAACATATTTCAGTGAGCGAGAAGTTTTTTCTTTAATAGCGTCACATTTTATCTTAAAATACAAGAACTTTTCGTGGTTCTTGTCAATTTTTGTTGGTTTTCATCCAATGAACTTATTTCAGTCAGCCAGATCTTTCTTCTTCAAAGCAAAAAGATTTTATCTTCAAATACAAGAACTTTTCGTGGTTTTGTTGATTTTCAGCAAATGAACATATTTCAGCGAGCAAGAAGTTTTTTCTTTAATAGCGTCAGATTTTATCCTAAAATACAAGAACTTTCCGTGGTTCTTGTCAAATTTTGTTGGTTTTCATCTAATGAACGTATTTCAGTCAGCTAGATCTTTCTTCTTCAAAGCAAAAAGATTTTATCTTCAAATACAAGAACTTTTCATGGTTTTGTTGATTTTAAGCAAATGAACATATTTCAGCGAGCAAGAAGTTTTTTTCTTTAATAGCGTCAGATTTTATCCTAAAATACAAGAACTTTTCGTGGTTCTTGTCAAATTTTGTTGGTTTTCATCGAATGAACGTATTTCAGTCAGCGAGATCTTTCTTCTTCAAAGCAAAAAGATTTTATCTTCAAATACAAGAACTTTTCGTGGTTTTGTTGATTTTCAGCAAATGACCATATTTCAGCGAGCTGGAAGTTTTTTCTTTAATAGCGTCAGATTTGATCTTAAAATACAAGAACTTTTCGTGGTTCTTGTCAATTTTTGTTAATTTTCTTCCAATGAACTTATTTCAGTCAGCTGGATCTTTCTTCTTCAAAGCAAAAAGATTTTATCTTCAAATACAAGAACTTTTCGTGGTTTTGTTGATTTTCAGCAAATGAACATATTTCAGCGAGCGAGAAGTTTTTTCTTTAATAGCGTCAGATTTTATCCTAAAATACAAGAACTTTTCGTGGTTCTTGTCAAATTTTGTTGGTTTTCATCTAATGAACTTATTTCAGTCAGCTAGATCTTTCTTCTTCAAAGCAAAAAGATTTTATCTTCAAATACAAGAACTTTTCGTGATTTTGTTGATTTTCAGCAAATGAACATATTTCAGCGAGCGAGAAGTTTTTTCTTTAATAGCGTCAGATTTTATCTTAAAATACAAGAACTTTTCGTGCTTCTTGTCAATTTTTGTTGGTTTTCATCCAATGAACGTATTTCAGTCACCTGAATCCTTCTTCTTCAAAGCAAAAAGATTTTATCTTCAAATACAAGAACTTTTCGTGGTTTTGTTGGTTTTCAGCAAATGACCATATTTCAGCGAGCTGGAAGTTTTTTCTTTAATAGCGTCAGATTTGATCTTAAAATACAAGAACTTTTTGTGGTTCTTGTCAATTTTTGTTGATTTTCTTCCAATGAACTTATTTCAGTCAGCTGGATCTTTCTTCTTCAAAGCAAAAAGATTTTATCTTCAAATACAAGAACTTTTCGTGGTTGTGTTGATTTTCAGCAAATGAACATATTTCAGCGAGCAAGAAGTTTTTTCTTTAATAGCGTCAGATTTTATCCTAAAATACAAGAACTTTTCGTGGTTCTTGTCAAATTTTGTTGGTTTTCATCTAATGAACGTATTTCAGTCAGCTAGATCTTTCTTCTTCAAAGCAAAAAGATTTTATCTTCAAATACAAGAACTTTTCGTGGTTTTGTTGATTTTCAGCAAATGAACATATTTCAGCGAGCGAGAAGTTTTTTCTTTAATAGCGTCAGATTTTATCTTAAAATACAAGAACTTTTCGTGGTTCTTGTCAATTTTTGTTGGTTTTCATCTGATGAACTTATTTCAGTCAGCTGGATCTTACTTCTTCAAAGCAAAAAGATTTTATCTTCAAATACAAGAACATTTCGTGGTTTTGTTGATTTTCAGCAAATGAACATATTTCAGCGAGCGAGAAGTTTTTTCTTTAATAGCGTCAGATTTTATCTTAAAATACAAGAACTTTTCGTGGTTCTTGTCAATTTTTGTTGGTTTTCATCTAATGAACTTATTTCAGTCAGCTGGATCTTTCTTCTTCAAAGCAAAAAGATTTTATCTTCAAATACAAGAACATTTCGTGGTTTTGTTGATTTTCAGCAAATGAACATATTTCATCGAGGGAGAAGTTTTTTCTTTAATGGCGTCAGATTTTACCTTAAAATACAAGAACTTTTCGTGCTTCTTGTCAATTTTTGTTGGTTTTCATCCAATGAACTTATTTCAGTCAGCTGGATCTTTCTTCTTCAAAGCAAAAAGATTTTATCTTCAAATACAAGAACTTTTCGTGGTTTTGTTGATTTTCAGCAAATGAACATATTTCAGCGAGCGAGAAGTTTTTTCTTTAATAGCGTCAGATTTTATCTTAAAATACAAGAACTTTTCGTGGTTCTTGTCAATTTTTGTTGGTTTTCATCTAATGAACTTATTTCAGTCAGCTGGATCTTTCTTCTTCAAAGCAAAAAGATTTTATCTTCAAATACAAGAACTTTTCGTGGTTTTGTTGATTTTCAGCAAATGAACATATTTCAGCGAGGGAGAAGTTTTTTCTTTAATGGCATCAGATTTTACCTTAAAATACAAGAACTTTTCGTGGTTCTTGTCAATTTTTGTTGGTTTTCATCCAATGAACTTATTTCAGTCAGCTGGATATTTCTTCTTCAAAGCAAAAAGATTTTATCTTCAAATACAAGAACTTTATGTGGTTTTGTTGGTTTTCAGCAAATGAACATATTTCAGCGAGCGAGAAGTTTTTTCTTTAATAGCGCAAGATTTTATCTTAAAATACAAGAACTTTTCGTGCTTCTTGTCAACTTTTGTTGGTTTTCATCCAATGAACGTATTTCAGTCACCTAAATCCTTCTTCTTCAAAACAAAAAGATTTTATCTTCAAATACAATAACTTTTCGTGGTTTTGTTGATTTTCAGCAAATGAACATATTTCAGCGAGCTAGAAGTTTTTTCTTTAATAGCGTCAGATTTTATCCTAAAATACAAGAACTTTTCGTGGTTCTTGTCAAATTTTGTTGGTTTTCATCTAATGAACTTATTTCAGTCAGCCAGATCTTTCTTCTTCAAAGCAAAAAGATTTTATCTTCAAATACAAGAACTTTTCATGGTTTTGTTGATTTTAAGCAAATGAACATATTTCAGCGAGCAAGAAGTTTTTTTCTTTAATAGCGTCAGATTTTATCCTAAAATACAAGAACTTTTCGTGGTTCTTGTCAAATTTTGTTGGTTTTCATCGAATGAACGTATTTCAGTCAGCGAGATCTTTCTTCTTCAAAGCAAAAAGATTTTATCTTCAAATACAAGAACTTTTCGTGGTTTTGTTGATTTTCAGCAAATGACCATATTTCAGCGAGCTGGAAGTTTTTTCTTTAATAGCGTCAGATTTGATCTTAAAATACAAGAACTTTTCGTGGTTCTTGTCAATTTTTGTTGATTTTCTTCCAATGAACTTATTTCAGTCAGCTGGATCTTTCTTCTTCAAAGCAAAAAGATTTTATCTTCAAATACAAGAACTTTTCGTGGTTTTGTTGATTTTCAGCAAATGAACATATTTCAGCGAGCGAGAAGTTTTTTCTTTAATAGCGTCAGATTTTATCCTAAAATACAAGAACTTTTCGTGGTTCTTGTCAAATTTTGTTGGTTTTCATCTAATGAACTTATTTCAGTCAGCTAGATGTTTCTTCTTCAAAGCAAAAAGATTTTATCTTCAAATACAAGAACTTTTCGTGGTTTTGTTGATTTTCAGCAAATGAACATATTTCAGCGAGCGAGAAGTTTTTTCTTTAATAGCGTCAGATTTTATCTTAAAATACAAGAACTTTTTGTGCTTCTTGTCAATTTTTGTTGGTTTTCATCCAATGAACGTATTTCAGTCACCTAAATCCTTCTTCTTCAAAGCAAAAAGATTTTATCTTCAAATACAAGAACTTTTCGTGGTTTTGTTGGTTTTCAGCAAATGACCATATTTCAGCGAGCTGGAAGTTTTTTCTTTAATAGCGTCAGATTTTATCTTAAAATACAAGAACTTTTTGTGGTTCTTGTCAATTTTTGTTGATTTTCTTCCAATGTACTTATTTCAGTCAGCTGGATCTTTCTTCTTCAAAGCAAAAAGATTTTATCTTCAAATACAAGAACTTTTCCTGGTTGTGTTGATTTTCAGCAAATGAACATATTTCAGCGAGCAAGAAGTTTTTTCTTTAATAGCGTCAGATTTTATCCTAAAATACAAGAACTTTTCGTGGTTCTTGTCAAATTTTGTTGGTTTTCATCTAATGAACGTATTTCAGTCAGCTAGATCTTTCTTCTTCAAAGCAAAAAGATTTTATCTTCAAATACAAGAACTTTTCGTGGTTTTGTTGATTTTCAGCAAATGAACATATTTCAGCGAGCGAGAAGTTTTTTCTTTAATAGCGTCAGATTTTATCTTAAAATACAAGAACTTTTCGTGGTTCTTGTCAATTTTTGTTGGTTTTCATCTGATGAACTTATTTCAGTCAGCTGGATCTTTCTTCTTCAAAGCAAAAAGATTTTATCTTCAAATACAAGAACTTTTCGTGGTTTTGTTGATTTTCAGCAAATGAACATATTTCAGCGAGCGAGAAGTTTTTTCTTTAATAGCGTCAGATTTTATCTTAAAATACAAGAACTTTTCGTGGTTCTTGTCAATTTTTGTTGGTTTTCATCTAATGAACTTATTTCAGTCAGCTGGATCTTTCATCTTCAAAGCAAAAAGATTTTATCTTCAAATACAAGAACATTTCGTGGTTTTGTTGATTTTCAGCAAATGAACATATTTCATCGAGGGAGAAGTTTTTTCTTTAATGGCGTCAGATTTTACCTTAAAATACAAGAACTTTTCGTGGTTCTTGTCAATTTTTGTTGGTTTTCATCCAATGAACTTATGTCAGTCAGCTGGATATTTCTTCTTCAAAGCAAAAACATTTTATCTTCAAATACAAGAACTTTACGTGGTTTTGTTGGTTTTCAGCAAATGAACATATTTCAGCGAGCTCGAAGTTTTTTCTTTAATAGCGCAAGATTTTATCTTAAAATACAAGAACTTTTCGTGCTTCTTGTCAATTTTTGTTGGTTTTCATCCAATGAACTTATTTCAGTCAGCTGGATCTTTCTTCTTCAAAGCAAAAAGATTTTATCTTCAAATACAAGAACTTTTCGTGGTTTTGTTGATTTTCAGCAAATGAACATATTTCAGCGAGCTGGAAGTTTTTTCTTTAATAGCGTCAGATTTTATCTTAAAATACAAGAACTTTTCGTGGTTCCTGTCAATTTTTGTTGGTTTTCATACAATGAACTTATTTCAGTCAGCTGGATCTTTCTTCTTCAAAGCAAAAAGATTTTATCTTCAAATACAAGAACTTTACGTGGTTTTGTTGGTTTTCAGCAAATGAACATATTTCAGCGAGCGAGAAGTTTTTTCTTTAATAGCGCAAGTTTTTATCTTAAAATACAAGAACTTTTCGTGCTTCTTGTCAATCTTTGTTGGTTTTCATCCAATGAACGTATTTCAGTCACCTAAATCCTTCTTCTTCAAAGCAAAAAGATTTTATCTTCAAATACAAGAACTTTTCGTGGTTTTGTTGATTTTCAGCAAATGAACATATTTCAGCGAGCGAGAAGTTTTTTCTTTAATAGCGTCAGATTTTATCCTAAAATACAAGAACTTTTCGTGGTTCTTGTCAATTTTTGTTGGTTTTCATCCAATGAACTTATTTCAGTCAGCCAGATCTTTCTTCTTCAAAGCAAAAAGATTTTATCTTCAAATACAAGAACTTTTCGTGGTTTTGTTGATTTTCAGCAAATGAACATATTTCAGCGAGCAAGAAGTTTTTTCTTTAATAGCGTCAGATTTTATCCTAAAATACAAGAACTTTCCGTGGTTCTTGTCAAATTTTGTTGGTTTTCATCTAATGAACGTATTTCAGTCAGCTGGATCTTTCTTCTTCAAAGCAAAAAGATTTTATCTTCAAATACAAGAACTTTTCATGGTTTTGTTGATTTTAAGCAAATGAACATATTTCAGCGAGCAAGAAGTTTATTTCTTTAATAGCGTCAGATTTTATCCTAAAATACAAGAACTTTTCGTGGTTCTTGTCAAATTTTGTTGGTTTTCATCGAATGAACGTATTTCAGTCAGCGAGATCTTTCTTCTTCAAAGCAAAAAGATTTTATCTTCAAATACAAGAACTTTTCGTGGTTTTGTTGATTTTCAGCAAATGAACATATTTCAGCGAGCGAGAAGTTTTTTCTTTAATAGCGTCAGATTTTATCTTAAAATACAAGAACTTTTCGTGCTTCTTGTCAATTTTTCTTGGTTTTCATCCAATGAACGTATTTCAGTCACCTAAATCCTTCTTCTTCAAAGCAAAAAGATTTTATCTTCAAATACAAGAACTTTTCGTGGTTTTGTTGGTTTTCAGCAAATGACCATATTTCAGCGAGCTGGAAGTTTTTTCTTTAATAGCGTCAGATTTGATCTTAAAATACAAGAACTTTTTGTGGTTCTTGTCAATTTTTGTTGATTTTCTTCCAATGAACTTATTTCAGTCAGCTGGATCTTTCTTCTTCAAAGCAAAAAGATTTTATCTTCAAATACAAGAACTTTTCGTGGTTGTGTTGATTTTCAGCAAATGAACATATTTCAGCGAGCAAGAAGTTTTTTCTTTAATAGCGTCAGATTTTATCCTAAAATACAAGAACTTTTCGTGGTTCTTGTCAAATTTTGTTGGTTTTCATCTAATGAACGTATTTCAGTCAGCTAGATCTTTCTTCTTCAAAGCAAAAAGATTTTATCTTCAAATACAAGAACTTTTCGTGGTTTTGTTGATTTTCAGCAAATGAACATATTTCAGCGAGCGAGAAGTTTTTTCTTTAATAGCGTCAGATTTTATCTTAAAATACAAGAACTTTTCGTGGTTCTTGTCAATTTTTGTTGGTTTTCATCTGATGAACTTATTTCAGTCAGCTGGATCTTACTTCTTCAAAGCAAAAAGATTTTATCTTCAAATACAAGAACATTTCGTGGTTTTGTTGATTTTCAGCAAATGAACATATTTCAGCGAGCGAGAAGTTTTTTCTTTAATAGCGTCAGATTTTATCCTAAAATACAAGAACTTTTCGTGGTTCTTGTCAATTTTTGTTGGTTTTCATCCAATGAACTTATTTCAGTCAGCCAGATCTTTCTTCTTCAAAGCAAAAAGATTTTATCTTCAAATACAAGAACTTTTCGTGGTTTTGTTGATTTTCAGCAAATGAACATATTTCAGCGAGCAAGAAGTTTTTTCTTTAATAGCGTCAGATTTTATCCTAAAATACAAGAACTTTCCGTGGTTCTTGTCAAATTTTGTTGGTTTTCATCTAATGAACGTATTTCAGTCAGCTGGATCTTTCTTCTTCAAAGCAAAAAGATTTTATCTTCAAATACAAGAACTTTTCATGGTTTTGTTGATTTTAAGCAAATGAACATATTTCAGCGAGCAAGAAGTTTATTTCTTTAATAGCGTCAGATTTTATCCTAAAATACAAGAACTTTTCGTGGTTCTTGTCAAATTTTGTTGGTTTTCATCGAATGAACGTATTTCAGTCAGCGAGATCTTTCTTCTTCAAAGCAAAAAGATTTTATCTTCAAATACAAGAACTTTTCGTGGTTTTGTTGATTTTCAGCAAATGACCATATTTCAGCGAGCTGGAAGTTTTTTCTTTAATAGCGTCAGATTTGATCTTAAAATACAAGAACTTTTCGTGGTTCTTGTCAATTTTTGTTAATTTTCTTCCAATGAACTTATTTCAGTCAGCTGGATCTTTCTTCTTCAAAGCAAAAAGATTTTATCTTCAAATACAAGAACTTTTCGTGGTTTTGTTGATTTTCAGCAAATGAACATATTTCAGCGAGCGAGAAGTTTTTTCTTTAATAGCGTCAGATTTTATCCTAAAATACAAGAACTTTTCGTGGTTCTTGTCAAATTTTGTTGGTTTTCATCTAATGAACTTATTTCAGTCAGCTAGATCTTTCTTCTTCAAAGCAAAAAGATTTTATCTTCAAATACAAGAACTTTTCGTGGTTTTGTTGATTTTCAGCAAATGAACATATTTCAGCGAGCGAGAAGTTTTTTCTTTAATAGCGTCAGATTTTATCTTAAAATACAAGAACTTTTCGTGCTTCTTGTCAATTTTTCTTGGTTTTCATCCAATGAACGTATTTCAGTCACCTAAATCCTTCTTCTTCAAAGCAAAAAGATTTTATCTTCAAATACAAGAACTTTTCGTGGTTTTGTTGGTTTTCAGCAAATGACCATATTTCAGCGAGCTGGAAGTTTTTTCTTTAATAGCGTCAGATTTGATCTTAAAATACAAGAACTTTTTGTGGTTCTTGTCAATTTTTGTTGATTTTCTTCCAATGAACTTATTTCAGTCAGCTGGATCTTTCTTCTTCAAAGCAAAAAGATTTTATCTTCAAATACAAGAACTTTTCGTGGTTGTGTTGATTTTCAGCAAATGAACATATTTCAGCGAGCAAGAAGTTTTTTCTTTAATAGCGTCAGATTTTATCCTAAAATACAAGAACTTTTCGTGGTTCTTGTCAAATTTTGTTGGTTTTCATCTAATGAACGTATTTCAGTCAGCTAGATCTTTCTTCTTCAAAGCAAAAAGATTTTATCTTCAAATACAAGAACTTTTCGTGGTTTTGTTGATTTTCAGCAAATGAACATATTTCAGCGAGCGAGAAGTTTTTTCTTTAATAGCGTCAGATTTTATCTTAAAATACAAGAACTTTTCGTGGTTCTTGTCAATTTTTGTTGGTTTTCATCTGATGAACTTATTTCAGTCAGCTGGATCTTACTTCTTCAAAGCAAAAAGATTTTATCTTCAAATACAAGAACATTTCGTGGTTTTGTTGATTTTCAGCAAATGAACATATTTCAGCGAGCGAGAAGTTTTTTCTTTAATAGCGTCAGATTTTATCTTAAAATACAAGAACTTTTCGTGGTTCTTGTCAATTTTTGTTGGTTTTCATCTAATGAACTTATTTCAGTCAGCTGGATCTTTCTTCTTCAAAGCAAAAAGATTTTATCTTCAAATACAAGAACATTTCGTGGTTTTGTTGATTTTCAGCAAATGAACATATTTCATCGAGGGAGAAGTTTTTTCTTTAATGGCGTCAGATTTTACCTTAAAATACAAGAACTTTTCGTGCTTCTTGTCAATTTTTGTTGGTTTTCATCCAATGAACTTATTTCAGTCAGCTGGATCTTTCTTCTTCAAAGCAAAAAGATTTTATCTTCAAATACAAGAACTTTTCGTGGTTTTGTTGATTTTCAGCAAATGAACATATTTCAGCGAGCGAGAAGTTTTTTCTTTAATAGCGTCAGATTTTATCTTAAAATACAAGAACTTTTCGTGGTTCTTGTCAATTTTTGTTGGTTTTCATCTAATGAACTTATTTCAGTCAGCTGGATCTTTCTTCTTCAAAGCAAAAAGATTTTATCTTCAAATACAAGAACTTTTCGTGGTTTTGTTGATTTTCAGCAAATGAACATATTTCAGCGAGGGAGAAGTTTTTTCTTTAATGGCATCAGATTTTAACTTAAAATACAAGAACTTTTCGTGGTTCTTGTCAATTTTTGTTGGTTTTCATCCAATGAACTTATTTCAGTCAGCTGGATATTTCTTCTTCAAAGCAAAAAGATTTTATCTTCAAATACAAGAACTTTATGTGGTTTTGTTGGTTTTCAGCAAATGAACATATTTCAGCGAGCGAGAAGTTTTTTCTTTAATAGCGCAAGATTTTATCTTAAAATACAAGAACTTTTCGTGCTTCTTGTCAACTTTTGTTGGTTTTCATCCAATGAACGTATTTCAGTCACCTAAATCCTTCTTCTTCAAAACAAAAAGATTTTATCTTCAAATACAAGAACTTTTCGTGGTTTTGTTGATTTTCAGCAAATGAACATATTTCAGCGAGCTGGAAGTTTTTTCTTTAATAGCGTCAGATTTTATCTTAAAATACAAGAACTTTTCGTGGTTCCTGTCAATTTTTGTTGGTTTTCATACAATGAACTTATTTCAGTCAGCTGGATCTTTCTTCTTCAAAGCAAAAAGATTTTATCTTCAAATACAAGAACTTTACGTGGTTTTGTTGGTTTTCAGCAAATGAACATATTTCAGCGAGCGAGAAGTTTTTTCTTTAATAGCGCAAGATTTTATCTTAAAATACAAGAACTTTTCGTGCTTCTTGTCAATTTTTGTTGGTTTTCATCCAATGAACGTATTTCAGTCACCTAAATCCTTCTTCTTCAAAGCAAAAAGATTTTATCTTCAAATACAAGAACTTTTCGTGGTTTTGTTGGTTTTCAGCAAATGACCATATTTCAGCGAGCTGGAAGTTTTTTCTTTAATAGCGTCAGATTTGATCTTAAAATACAAGAACTTTTCGTGGTTCTTGTCAATTTTTGTTGATTTTCTTCCAATGAACTTATTTCAGTCAGCTGGATCTTTCTTCTTCAAAGCAAAAAGATTTTATCTTCAAATACAAGAACTTTTCGTGGTTTTGTTGATTTTCAGCAAATGAACATATTTCAGCGAGCGAGAAGTTTTTTCTTTAATAGCGTCAGATTTTATCCTAAAATACAAGAACTTTTCGTGGTTCTTGTCAAATTTTGTTGGTTTTCATCTAATGAACTTATTTCAGTCAGCTAGATCTTTCTTCTTCAAAGCAAAAAGATTTTATCTTCAAATACAAGAACTTTTCGTGGTTTTGTTGATTTTCAGCAAATGAACATATTTCAGTGAGCGAGAAGTTTTTTCTTTAATAGCGTCACATTTTATCTTAAAATACAAGAACTTTTCGTGGTTCTTGTCAATTTTTGTTGGTTTTCATCCAATGAACTTATTTCAGTCAGCCAGATCTTTCTTCTTCAAAGCAAAAAGATTTTATCTTCAAATACAAGAACTTTTCGTGGTTTTGTTGATTTTCAGCAAATGAACATATTTCAGCGAGCAAGAAGTTTTTTCTTTAATAGCGTCAGATTTTATCCTAAAATACAAGAACTTTCCGTGGTTCTTGTCAAATTTTGTTGGTTTTCATCTAATGAACGTATTTCAGTCAGCTAGATCTTTCTTCTTCAAAGCAAAAAGATTTTATCTTCAAATACAAGAACTTTTCGTGGTTTTGTTGATTTTCAGCAAATGAACATATTTCAGCGAGCGAGAAGTTTTTTCTTTAATAGCGTCAGCTTTTATCTTAAAATACAAGAACTTTTCGTGGTTCTTGTCAATTTTTGTTGGTTTTCATCTAATGAACTTATTTCAGTCAGCTGGATCTTTCTTCTTCAAAGCAAAAAGATTTTATCTTCAAATACAAGAACTTTTCGTGGTTTTGTTGATTTTCAGCAAATGAACATATTTCAGCGAGGGAGAAGTTTTTTCTTTAATGGCGTCAGATTTTACCTTAAAATACAAGAACTTTTCGTGGTTCTTGTCAATTTTTGTTGGTTTTCATCCAATGAACTTATTTCAGTCAGCTGGATATTTCTTCTTCAAAGCAAAAAGATTTTATCTTCAAATACAAGAACTTTACGTGGTTTTGTTGGTTTTCAGCAAATGAACATATTTCAGCGAGCTAGAAGTTTTTTCTTTAATAGCGCAAGATTTTATCTTAAAATACAAGAACTTTTCGTGCTTCTTTGTCAACTTTTGTTGGTTTTCATCCAATGAACGTATTTCAGTCACCTAAATCCTTCTTCTTCAAAGCAAAAAGATTTTATCTTCAAACACAAGAACTTTTCGTGGTTTTGTTGGTTTTCAGCAAATGACCATATTTCAGCGAGCAAGAAGTTTTTTGTTTAATAGCGCAAGATTTTATCTTAAAATAAAAGAACTTTTCGTGGTTGTTGTCAATTTTTGTTTATTTTCATCCAATGAACTTATTTCAGTCAGCTTGATCTTTCTTCTTCAAAGCAAAAAGATTTTATCTTCAAATACAATAACTTTTCGTGGTTTTGTTGATTTTCAGCAAATGAACCTATTTCAGCGAGCGAGAAGTTTTTTCTTTAATAGCGTCAGATTTTATCCTAAAATACAAGAACTTTTCGTGGTTCTTGTCAAATTTTGTTGGTTTTCATCTAATGAACTTATTTCAGTCAGCCAGATCTTTCTTCTTCAAAGCAAAAAGATTTTATCTTCAAATACAAGAACTTTTCGTGGTTTTGTTGATTTTCAGCAAATGAACATATTTCAGCGAGCAAGAATTTTTTTTTAATAGCGTCAGATTTTATCCTAAAATACAAGAAATTTTCGTGGTTCTTGTCAAATTTTGTTGGTTTTCATCTAATGAACGTATTTCAGTCAGCTAGATCTTTCTTCTTCAAAGCAAAAAGATTTTATCTTCAAATACAAGAACTTTTCGTGGTTTTGTTGATTTTCAGCAAATGACCATATTTCAGCGAGCTGGAAGTTTTTTCTTTAATAGCGTCAGATTTGATCTTAAAATACAAGAACTTTTCGTGGTTCTTGTCAATTTTTGTTGATTTTCATCCAATGAACTTATTTCAGTCAGCTGGATCTTTCTTCTTCAAAGCAAAAAGATTTTATCTTCAAATACAAGAACTTTTCGTGGTTTTGTTGATTTTCAGCAAATGAACATATTTCAGTGAGCGAGAAGTTTTTTCTTTAATAGCGTCACATTTTATCTTTGAATACAAGAACTTTACGTGGTTCTTGTCAAATTTTGTTGGTTTTCATCTAATGAACGTATTTCAGTCAGCTAGATCTTTCTTCTTCAAAGCAAAAAGATTTTATCTTCAAATACAAGAACTTTTCGTGGTTTTGTTGATTTTCAGCAAATGAACATATTTCAGCGAGCGAGAAGTTTTTTCTTTAATAGCGTCAGATTTTATCTTAAAATACAAGAACTTTTCGTGGTTCTTGTCAATTTTTGTTCGTTTTCATCTAATGAACTTATTTCAGTCAGCTGGATCTTTCTTCTTCAAAGCAAAAAGATTTTATCTTCAAATACAAGAACTTTTCGTGGTTTTGTTGATTTTCAGCAAATGAACATATTTCAGCGAGGGAGAAGTTTTTTCTTTAATGGCGTCAGATTTTACCTTAAAATACAAGAACTTTTCGTGGTTCTTGTCAATTTTTGTTGGTTTTCATGCAATGAACTTATTTCAGTCAGCTGGATATTTCTTCTTCAAAGCAAAAAGATTTTATCTTCAAATACAAGAACTTTACGTGGTTTTGTTGGTTTTAAGCAAATGAACATATTTCAGCGAGCTGGAAGTTTTTTCTTTAATAGCGCAAGATTTTATCTTAAAATACAAGAACTTTTCGTGCTTCTTGTCAATTTTTGTTGGTTTTCATCCAATGAACTTATTTCAGTCACCTAAATCCTTCTTCTTCAAAGCAAAAAGATTTCATCTTCAAATACAAGAACTTTTCGTGGTTTTGTTGATTTTCAGCAAATGAACATATTTCAGAGAGCTGGAAGTTTTTTCTTTAATAGCCTCAGATTTTATCTTGAAATACAAGAACTTTTCGTGGTTATTGTCAATTTTTGATGATTTTCATCAAATGAACTTATTTCAGTCAGCTGGATCTTTCTTCTTCAAAGCAAAAAGATTTTATCTTCAAATACAATAACTTTTCGTGGTTTTGTTGATTTTCAGCAAATGAACATATTTCAGCGAGCGAGAAGTTTTTTCTTTAATAGCGTCAGATTTTATCCTAAAATACAAGAACTTTTCGTGGTTCTTGTCAAATTTTGTTGGTTTTCATCTAATGAACTTATTTCAGTCAGCCAGATCTTTCTTCTTCAAAGCAAAAAGATTTTATCTTCAAATACAAGAACTTTTCGTGGTTTTGTTGATTTTCAGCAAATGAACATATTTCAGCGAGCAAGAATTTTTTTTTAATAGCGTCAGATTTTATCCTAAAATACAAGAAATTTTCGTGGTTCTTGTCAAATTTTGTTGGTTTTCATCTAATGAACGTATTTCAGTCAGCTAGATCTTTCTTCTTCAAAGCAAAAGATTTTATCTTCAAATACAAGAACTTTTCGTGGTTTTGTTGATTTTCAGCAAATGACCATATTTCAGCGAGCTGGAAGTTTTTTCTTTAATAGCGTCAGATTTGATCTTAAAATACAAGAACTTTTCGTGGTTCTTGTCAAATTTTGTTGGTTTTCATCTAATGAACGTATTTCAGTCAGCTAGATCTTTCTTCTTCAAAGCAAAAAGATTTTATCTTCAAATACAAGAACTTTTCGTGGTTTTGTTGATTTTCAGCAAATGAACATATTTCAGCGAGCTGGAAGTTTTTTCTTTAATAGCGTCAGATTTTATCTTAAAATACAAGAACTTTTCGTGGTTCCTGTCAATTTTTGTTGGTTTTCATACAATGAACTTATTTCAGTCAGCTGGATCTTTCTTCTTCAAAGCAAAAAGATTTTATCTTCAAATACAAGAACTTTACGTGGTTTTGTTGGTTTTCAGCAAATGAACATATTTCAGCGAGCGAGAAGTTTTTTCTTTAATAGCGCAAGATTTTATCTTAAAATACAAGAACTTTTCGTGCTTCTTGTCAATTTTTGTTGGTTTTCATCCAATGAACGTATTTCAGTCACCTAAATCCTTCTTCTTCAAAGCAAAAAGATTTTATCTTCAAATACAAGAACTTTTCGTGGTTTTGTTGGTTTTCAGCAAATGACCATATTTCAGCGAGCTGGAAGTTTTTTCTTTAATAGCGTCAGATTTGATCTTAAAATACAAGAACTTTTCGTGGTTCTTGTCAATTTTTGTTGATTTTCTTCCAATGAACTTATTTCAGTCAGCTGGATCTTTCTTCTTCAAAGCAAAAAGATTTTATCTTCAAATACAAGAACTTTTCGTGGTTTTGTTGATTTTCAGCAAATGAACATATTTCAGCGAGCGAGAAGTTTTTTCTTTAATAGCGTCAGATTTTATCCTAAAATACAAGAACTTTTCGTGGTTCTTGTCAAATTTTGTTGGTTTTCATCTAATGAACTTATTTCAGTCAGCTAGATCTTTCTTCTTCAAAGCAAAAAGATTTTATCTTCAAATACAAGAACTTTTCGTGGTTTTGTTGATTTTCAGCAAATGAACATATTTCAGTGAGCGAGAAGTTTTTTCTTTAATAGCGTCACATTTTATCTTAAAATACAAGAACTTTTCGTGGTTCTTGTCAATTTTTGTTGGTTTTCATCCAATGAACTTATTTCAGTCAGCCAGATCTTTCTTCTTCAAAGCAAAAAGATTTTATCTTCAAATACAAGAACTTTTCGTGGTTTTGTTGATTTTCAGCAAATGAACATATTTCAGCGAGCAAGAAGTTTTTTCTTTAATAGCGTCAGATTTTATCCTAAAATACAAGAACTTTCCGTGGTTCTTGTCAAATTTTGTTGGTTTTCATCTAATGAACGTATTTCAGTCAGCTAGATCTTTCTTCTTCAAAGCAAAAAGATTTTATCTTCAAATACAAGAACTTTTCGTGGTTTTGTTGATTTTCAGCAAATGAACATATTTCAGCGAGCGAGAAGTTTTTTCTTTAATAGCGTCAGCTTTTATCTTAAAATACAAGAACTTTTCGTGGTTCTTGTCAATTTTTGTTGGTTTTCATCTAATGAACTTATTTCAGTCAGCTGGATCTTTCTTCTTCAAAGCAAAAAGATTTTATCTTCAAATACAAGAACTTTTCGTGGTTTTGTTGATTTTCAGCAAATGAACATATTTCAGCGAGGGAGAAGTTTTTTCTTTAATGGCGTCAGATTTTACCTTAAAATACAAGAACTTTTCGTGGTTCTTGTCAATTTTTGTTGGTTTTCATCCAATGAACTTATTTCAGTCAGCTGGATATTTCTTCTTCAAAGCAAAAAGATTTTATCTTCAAATACAAGAACTTTACGTGGTTTTGTTGGTTTTCAGCAAATGAACATATTTCAGCGAGCTAGAAGTTTTTTCTTTAATAGCGCAAGATTTTATCTTAAAATACAAGAACTTTTCGTGCTTCTTTGTCAACTTTTGTTGGTTTTCATCCAATGAACGTATTTCAGTCACCGAAATCCTTCTTCTTCAAAGCAAAAAGATTTTATCTTCAAACACAAGAACTTTTCGTGGTTTTGCTGGTTTTCAGCAAATGACCATATTTCAGCGAGCAAGAAGTTTTTTGTTTAATAGCGCAAGATTTTATCTTAAAATAAAAGAACTTTTCGTGGTTGTTGTCAATTTTTGTTTATTTTCATCCAATGAACTTATTTCAGTCAGCTTGATCTTTCTTCTTCAAAGCAAAAAGATTTTATCTTCAAATACAATAACTTTTCGTGGTTTTGTTGATTTTCAGCAAATGAACCGATTTCAGCGAGCGAGAAGTTTTTTCTTTAATAGCGTCAGATTTTATCCTAAAATACAAGAACTTTTCGTGGTTCTTGTCAAATTTTGTTGGTTTTCATCTAATGAACTTATTTCAGTCAGCCAGATCTTTCTTCTTCAAAGCAAAAAGATTTTATCTTCAAATACAAGAACTTTTCGTGGTTTTGTTGATTTTCAGCAAATGAACATATTTCAGCGAGCAAGAATTTTTTTTTAATAGCGTCAGATTTTATCCTAAAATACAAGAAATTTTCGTGGTTCTTGTCAAATTTTGTTGGTTTTCATCTAATGAACGTATTTCAGTCAGCTAGATCTTTCTTCTTCAAAGCAAAAAGATTTTATCTTCAAATACAAGAACTTTTCGTGGTTTTGTTGATTTTCAGCAAATTACCATATTTCAGCGAGCTGGAAGTTTTTTCTTTAATAGCGTCAGATTTGATCTTAAAATACAAGAACTTTTCGTGGTTCTTGTCAATTTTTGTTGATTTTCATCCAATGAACTTATTTCAGTCAGCTGGATCTTTCTTCTTCAAAGCAAAAAGATTTTATCTTCAAATACAAGAACTTTTCGTGGTTTTGTTGATTTTCAGCAAATGAACATATTGCAGTGAGCGAGAAGTTTTTTCTTTAATAGCGTCACATTTTATCTTTGAATACAAGACCTTTTCGTGGTTCTTGTCAAATTTTGTTGGTTTTCATCTAATGAACGTATTTCAGTCAGCTAGATCTTTCTTCTTCAAAGCAAAAAGATTTTATCTTCAAATACAAGAACTTTTCGTGGTTTTGTTGATTTTCAGCAAATGAACATATTTCAGCGAGCGAGAAGTTTTTTCTTTAATAGCGTCAGATTTTATCTTAAAATACAAGAACTTTTCGTGGTTCTTGTCAATTTTTGTTCGTTTTCATCTAATGAACTTATTTCAGTCAGCTGGATCTTTCTTCTTCAAAGCAAAAAGATTTTATCTTCAAATACAAGAACTTTTCGTGGTTTTGTTGATTTTCAGCAAATGAACATATTTCAGCGAGGGAGAAGTTTTTTCTTTAATGGCGTCAGATTTTACCTTAAAATACAAGAACTTTTCGTGGTTCTTGTCAATTTTTGTTGGTTTTCATCCAATGAACTTATTTCAGTCAGCTGGATATTTCTTCTTCAAAGCAAAAAGATTTTATCTTCAAATACAAGAACTTTACGTGGTTTTGTTGGTTTGAAGCAAATGAACATATTTCAGCGAGCTGGAAGTTTTTTCTTTAATAGCGCAAGATTTTATCTTAAAATACAAGAACTTTTCGTGCTTCTTGTCAATTTTTGTTGGTTTTCATCCAATGAACTTATTTCAGTCACCTAAATCCTTCTTCTTCAAAGCAAAAAGATTTCATCTTCAAATACAAGAACTTTTCGTGGTTTTGTTGATTTTCAGCAAATGAACATATTTCAGAGAGCTGGAAGTTTTTTCTTTAATAGCCTCAGATTTTATCTTGAAATACAAGAACTTTTCGTGGTTATTGTCAATTTTTGATGATTTTCATCAAATGAACTTATTTCAGTCAGCTGGATCTTTCTTCTTCAAAGCAAAAAGATTTTATCTTCAAATACAATAACTTTTCGTGGTTTTGTTGATTTTCAGCAAATGAACATATTTCAGCGAGCGAGAAGTTTTTTCTTTAATAGCGTCAGATTTTATCCTAAAATACAAGAACTTTTCGTGGTTCTTGTCAAATTTTGTTGGTTTTCATCTAATGAACATATTTCAGTCAGCCAGATCTTTCTTCTTCAAAGCAAAAAGATTTTATCTTCAAATACAAGAACTTTTCGTGGTTTTGTTGATTTTCAGCAAATGAACATATTTCAGCGAGCAAGAATTTTTTTTTAATCGCGTCAGATTTTATCCTAAAATACAAGAAATTTTGGTGGTTCTTGTCAAATTTTGTTGGTTTTCATCTAATGAACGTATTTCAGTCAGCTAGATCTTTCTTCTTCAAAGCAAAAGATTTTATCTTCAAATACAAGAACTTTTCGTGGTTTTGTTGATTTTCAGCAAATGACCATATTTCAGCGAGCTGGAAGTTTTTTCTTTAATAGCGTCAGATTTGATCTTAAAATACAAGAACTTTTCGTGGTTCTTGTCAAATTTTGTTGGTTTTCATCTAATGAACGTATTTCAGTCAGCTAGATCTTTCTTCTTCAAAGCAAAAAGATTTTATCTTCAAATACAAGAACTTTTCGTGGTTTTGTTGATTTTCAGCAAATGAACATATTTCAGCGAGCGAGAAGTTTTTTCTTTAATAGCGTCAGATTTTATCTTAAAATACAAGAACTTTTCGTGGTTCTTGTCAATTTTTGTTCGTTTTCATCTAATGAACTTATTTCAGTCAGCTGGATCTTTCTTCTTCAAAGCAAAAAGATTTTATCTTCAAATACAAGAACTTTTCGTGGTTTTGTTGATTTTCAGCAAATGAACATATTTCAGCGAGGGAGAAGTTTTTTCTTTAATGGCGTCAGATTTTACCTTAAAATACAAGAACTTTTCGTGGTTCTTGTCAATTTTTGTTGGTTTTCATCCAATGAACTTATTTCAGTCAGCTGGATATTTCTTCTTCAAAGCAAAAAGATTTTATCTTCAAATACAAGAACTTTACGTGGTTTTGTTGGTTTTAAGCAAATGAACATATTTCAGCGAGCTGGAAGTTTTTTCTTTAATAGCGCAAGATTTTATCTTAAAATACAAGAACTTTTCGTGCTTCTTGTCAATTTTTGTTGGTTTTCATCCAATGAACTTATTTCAGTCACCTAAATCCTTCTTCTTCAAAGCAAAAAGATTTCATCTTCAAATACAAGAACTTTTCGTGGTTTTGTTGATTTTCAGCAAATGAACATATTTCAGAGAGCTGGAAGTTTTTTCTTTAATAGCGTCAGATTTTATCTTGAAATACAAGAACTTTTCGTGGTTATTGTCAATTTTTGATGATTTTCATCAAATGAACTTATTTCAGTCAGCTGGATCTTTCTTCTTCAAAGCAAAAAGATTTTATCTTCAAATACAATAACTTTTCGTGGTTTTGTTGATTTTCAGCAAATGAACATATTTCAGCGAGCGAGAAGTTTTTTCTTTAATAGCGTCAGATTTTATCCTAAAATACAAGAACTTTTCGTGGTTCTTGTCAAATTTTGTTGGTTTTCATCTAATGAACTTATTTCAGTCAGCCAGATCTTTCTTCTTCAAAGCAAAAAGATTTTATCTTCAAATACAAGAACTTTTCGTGGTTTTGTTGATTTTCAGCAAATGAACATATTTCAGCGAGCAAGAATTTTTTTTTAATAGCGTCAGATTTTATCCTAAAATACAAGAAATTTTCGTGGTTCTTGTCAAATTTTGTTGGTTTTCATCTAATGAACGTATTTCAGTCAGCTAGATCTTTCTTCTTCAAAGCAAAAAGATTTTATCTTCAAATACAAGAACTTTTCGTGGTTTTGTTGATTTTCAGCAAATGACCATATTTCAGCGAGCTGGAAGTTTTTTCTTTAATAGCGTCAGATTTGATCTTAAAATACAAGAACTTTTCGTGGTTCTTGTCAATTTTTGTTGATTTTCATCCAATGAACTTATTTCAGTCAGCTGGATCTTTCTTCTTCAAAGCAAAAAGATTTTATCTTCAAATACAAGAACTTTTCGTGGTTTTGTTGATTTTCAGCAAATGAACATATTTCAGTGAGCGAGAAGTTTTTTCTTTAATAGCGTCACATTTTATCTTTGAATACAAGAACTTTTCGTGGTTCTTGTCAAATTTTGTTGGTTTTCATCTCATGAACGTATTTCAGTCAGCTAGATCTTTCTTCTTCAAAGCAAAAAGATTTTATCTTCAAATACAAGAACTTTTCGTGGTTTTGTTGATTTTCAGCAAATGAACATATTTCAGCGAGCGAGAAGTTTTTTCTTTAATAGCGTCAGATTTTATCTTAAAATACAAGAACTTTTCGTGGTTCTTGTCAATTTTTGTTCGTTTTCATCTAATGAACTTATTTCAGTCAGCTGGATCTTTCTTCTTCAAAGCAAAAAGATTTTATCTTCAAATACAAGAACTTTTCGTGGTTTTGTTGATTTTCAGCAAATGAACATATTTCAGCGAGGGAGAAGTTTTTTCTTTAATGGCGTCAGATTTTACCTTAAAATACAAGAACTTTTCGTGGTTCTTGTCAATTTTTGTTGGTTTTCATCCAATGAACTTATTTCAGTCAGCTGGATATTTCTTCTTCAAAGCAAAAAGATTTTATCTTCAAATACAAGAACTTTACGTGGTTTTGTTGGTTTTAAGCAAATGAACATATTTCAGCGAGCTGGAAGTTTTTTCTTTAATAGCGCAAGATTTTATCTTAAAATACAAGAACTTTTCGTGCTTCTTGTCAATTTTTGTTGGTTTTCATCCAATGAACGTATTTCAGTCACCTAAATCCTTCTTCTTCAAAGCAAAAAGATTTCATCTTCAAATACAAGAACTTTTCGTGGTTTTGTTGATTTTCAGCAAATGAACATATTTCAGCGAGCGAGAAGTTTTTTCTTTAATAGCGTCAGATTTTATCTTAAAATACAAGAACTTTTCGTGGTTCTTGTCAATTTTTGTTGGTTTTCATCTGATGAACTTATTTCAGTCAGCTGGATCTTTCTTCTTCAAAGCAAAAAGATTTTATCTTCAAATACAAGAACTTTTCGTGGTTTTGTTGATTTTCAGCAAATGAACATATTTCAGCGAGCGAGAAGTTTTTTCTTTAATGGCGTCAGATTTTACCTTAAAATACAAGAACTTTTCGTGGTTCTTGTCAATTTTTGTTGGTTTTCATCCAATGAACTTATGTCAGTCAGCTGGATATTTCTTCTTCAAAGCAAAAACATTTTATCTTCAAATACAAGAACTTTACGTGGTTTTGTTGGTTTTCAGCAAATGAACATATTTCAGCGAGCTCGAAGTTTTTTCTTTAATAGCGTCAGATTTTATCTTAAAATACAAGAACTTTTCGTGGTTCTTGTCAATTTTTGTTCGTTTTCATCTAATGAACTTATTTCAGTCAGCTGGATCTTTCTTCTTCAAAGCAAAAAGATTTTATCTTCAAATACAAGAACTTTTCGTGGTTTTGTTGATTTTCAGCAAATGAACATATTTCAGCGAGGGAGAAGTTTTTTCTTTAATGGCGTCAGATTTTACCTTAAAATACAAGAACTTTTCGTGGTTCTTGTCAATTTTTGTTGGTTTTCATCCAATGAACTTATTTCAGTCAGCTGGATATTTCTTCTTCAAAGCAAAAAGATTTTATCTTCAAATACAAGAACTTTACGTGGTTTTGTTGGTTTTAAGCAAATGAACATATTTCAGCGAGCTGGAAGTTTTTTCTTTAACAGCGCAAGATTTTATCTTAAAATACAAGAACTTTTCGTGCTTCTTGTCAATTTTTGTTGGTTTTCATCCAATGAACTTATTTCAGTCACCTCAATCCTTCTTCTTCAAAGCAAAAAGATTTCATCTTCAAATACAAGAACTTTTCGTGGTTTTGTTGATTTTCAGCAAATGAACATATTTCAGCGAGCGAGAAGTTTTTTCTTTAATAGCGTCAGATTTTATCCTAAAATACAAGAACTTTTCGTGGTTCTTGTCAAATTTTGTTGGTTTTCATCTAATGAACGTATTTCAGTCAGCTAGATCTTTCTTCTTCAAAGCAAAAAGATTTTATCTTCAAATACAAGAACTTTTCGTGGTTTTGTTGATTTTCAGCAAATGAACATATTTCAGCGAGCGAGAAGTTTTTTCTTTAATAGCGTCAGATTTTATCTTAAAATACAAGAACTTTTCGTGGTTCTTGTCAATTTTTGTTGGTTTTCATCTGATGAACTTATTTCAGTCAGCTGGATCTTTCTTCTTCAAAGCAAAAAGATTTTATCTTCAAATACAAGAACTTTTCGTGGTTTTGTTGATTTTCAGCAAATGAACATATTTCAGCGAGCGAGAAGTTTTTTCTTTAATAGCGTCAGATTTTATCTTAAAATACAAGAACTTTTCGTGGTTCTTGTCAATTTTTGTTGGTTTTCATCTAATGAACTTATTTCAGTCAGCTGGATCTTTCTTCTTCAAAGCAAAAAGATTTTATCTTCAAATACAAGAACATTTCGTGGTTTTGTTGATTTTCAGCAAATGAACATATTTCATCGAGGGAGAAGTTTTTTCTTTCATGGCGTCAGATTTTACCTTAAAATACAAGAACTTTTCGTGGTTCTTGTCAATTTTTGTTGGTTTTCATCCAATGAACTTATGTCAGTCAGCTGGATATTTCTTCTTCAAAGCAAAAACATTTTATCTTCAAATACAAGAACTTTACGTGGTTTTGTTGGTTTTCAGCAAATGAACATATTTCAGCGAGCTCGAAGTTTTTTCTTTAATAGCGCAAGATTTTATCTTAAAATACAAGAACTTTTCGTGCTTCTTGTCAATTTTTGTTGGTTTTCATCCAATGAACTTATTTCAGTCAGCTGGATCTTTCTTCTTCAAAGCAAAAAGATTTTATCTTCAAATACAAGAACTTTTCGTGGTTTTGTTGATTTTCAGCAAATGAACATATTTCAGCGAGCTGGAAGTTTTTTCTTTAATAGCGTCAGATTTTATCTTAAAATACAAGAACTTTTCGTGGTTCCTGTCAATTTTTGTTGGTTTTCATACAATGAACTTATTTCAGTCAGCTGGATCTTTCTTCTTCAAAGCAAAAAGATTTTATCTTCAAATACAAGAACTTTACGTGGTTTTGTTGGTTTTCAGCAAATGAACATATTTCAGCGAGCGAGAAGTTTTTTCTTTAATAGCGCAAGATTTTATCTTAAAATACAAGAACTTTTCGTGCTTCTTGTCAATTTTTGTTGGTTTTCATCCAATGAACGTATTTCAGTCACCTGAATCCTTCTTCTTCAAAGCAAAAAGATTTTATCTTCAAATACAAGAACTTTTCGTGGTTTTGTTGGTTTTCAGCAAATGACCATATTTCAGCGAGCTGGAAGTTTTTTCTTTAATAGCGTCAGATTTGATCTTAAAATACAAGAACTTTTCGTGGTTCTTGTCAATTTTTGTTGATTTTCTTCCAATGAACTTATTTCAGTCAGCTGGATCTTTCTTCTTCAAAGCAAAAAGATTCTGTCTTCAAATACAAGAACTTTTCGTGGTTTTGTTGATTTTCAGCAAATGAACATATTTCAGCGAGCGAGAAGTTTTTTCTTTAATAGCGTCAGATTTTATCCTAAAATACAAGAACTTTTCGTGGTTCTTGTCAAATTTTGTTGGTTTTCATCTAATGAACTTATTTCAGTCAGCTAGATCTTTCTTCTTCAAAGCAAAAAGATTTTATCTTCAAATACAAGAACTTTTCGTGGTTTTGTTGATTTTCAGCAAATGAACATATTTCAGTGAGCGAGAAGTTTTTTCTTTAATAGCGTCACATTTTATCTTAAAATACAAGAACTTTTCGTGGTTCTTGTCAATTTTTGTTGGTTTTCATCCAATGAACTTATTTCAGTCAGCCAGATCTTTCT
The DNA here is from genome assembly GCF_035084215.1 of Heptranchias perlo. Classification (NCBI taxonomy): domain Eukaryota; kingdom Metazoa; phylum Chordata; class Chondrichthyes; order Hexanchiformes; family Hexanchidae; genus Heptranchias; species Heptranchias perlo. Next base: position 36,727,721 of record NC_090354.1, on the reverse strand, counting down.
TCTTCAAAGCAAAAAGATTTTATCTTCAAATACAAGAACTTTTCGTGGTTTTGTTGATTTTCAGCAAATGAACATATTTCAGCGAGCAAGAAGTTTTTTCTTTAATAGCGTCAGATTTTATCCTAAAATACAAGAACTTTTCGTGGTTCTTGTCAGATTTTGTTGGTTTTCATCTAATGAACGTATTTCAGTCAGCTAGATCTTTCTTCTTCAAAGCAAAAAGATTTTATCTTCAAATACAAGAACTTTTCGTGGTTTTGTTGATTTTCAGCAAATGAACATATTTCAGTGAGCGAGAAGTTTTTTCTTTAATAGCGTCACATTTTATCTTAAAATACAAGAACTTTTCGTGCTTCTTGTCAACTTTTGTTGGTTTTCATCCAATGAACGTATTTCATTCACCTAAATCCTTCTTCTTCAAAGCAAAAAGATTTTATCTTCAAATACAAGAACTTTTCGTGGTTTTGTTGGTTTTCAGCAAATGACCATATTTCAGCGAGCTGGAAGTTTTTTCTTTAATAGCGTCAGATTTTATCTTAAAATACAAGAACTTTTCGTGCTTCTTGTCAATTTTTGTTGATTTTCATCAAATGAACTTATTTCAGTCAGCTGGATCTTTCTTCTTCAAAGCAAAAAGATTTTATCTTCAAATACAAGAACTTTTCGTGGTTTTGTTGATTTTCAGCAAATGACCATATTTCAGCGAGCGAGAAGTTTTTTCTTTAATAGCGTCAGCTTTTATCTTAAAATACAAGAACTTTTCGTGGTTCTTGTCAATTTTTGTTGGTTTTCATCTAATGAACTTATTTCAGTCAGCTGGATCTTTCTTCTTCAAAGCAAAAAGATTTTATCTTCAAATACAAGAACTTTTCGTGGTTTTGTTGATTTTCAGCAAATGAACATATTTCAGCGAGGGAGAAGTTTTTTCTTTAATGGCGTCAGATTTTACCTTAAAATACAAGAACTTTTCGTGGTTCTTGTCAATTTTTGTTGGTTTTCATCCAATGAACTTATTTCAGTCAGCTGGATATTTCTTCTTCAAAGCAAAAAGATTTTATCTTCAAATACAAGAACTTTACGTGGTTTTGTTGGTTTTCAGCAAATGAACATATTTCAGCGAGCTAGAAGTTTTTTCTTTAATAGCGCAAGATTTTATCTTAAAATACAAGAACTTTTCGTGCTTCTTGTCAACTTTTGTTGGTTTTCATCCAATGAACGTATTTCAGTCACCTAAATCCTTCTTCTTCAAAGCAAAAAGATTTTATCTTCAAATACAAGAACTTTTCGTGGTTTTGTTGGTTTTCAGCAAATGACCATATTTCAGCGAGCTGGAAGTTTTTTCTTTAATAGCGTCAGATTTTATCTTAAAATACAAGAACTTTTCGTGGTTCTTGTCAATTTTTGTTGGTTTTCATCCAATGAACTTATTTCAGTCACCTAAATCCTTCTTCTTCAAAGCCAAAAGATTTTATCTTCAAATACAAGAACTTTTCGTGGTTTTGTTGATTTTCAGCAAATGAACATATTTCAGCGAGCGAGAAGTTTTTTCTTTAATAGCTTCAGATTTTATCCTAAAATACAAGAACTTTTCGTGGTTCTTGTCAAATTTTGTTGGTTTTCATCTAATGAACGTATTTCAGTCAGCTAGATCTTTCTTCTTCAAAGCAAAAAGATTTAATCTTCAAATACAAGAACTTTTCGTGGTTTTGTTGATTTTCAGCAAATGAACATATTTCAGCGAGCTGGAAGTTTTTTCATAAAAAGCGTCAGATTTTATCTTAAAATACAAGAACTTCTCGTGGTTCTTGTCAATTTTTGTTGGTTTTCATCTGATGAACTTATTTCAGTCAGCTGGATCTTTCTTCTTCAAAGCAAAAAGATTTTATCTTCAAATACAAGAACTTTTCGTGGTTTTGTTGATTTTCAGCAAATGAACATATTTCAGCGAGGGAGAAGTTTTTTCTTTAATGGCGTCAGATTTTACCTTAAAATACAAGAACTTTTCGTGGTTCTTGTCAATTTTTGTTGGTTTTCATCCAATTAACTTATTTCAGTCAGCTGGATATTTCTTCTTCAAAGCAAAAAGATTTTCTCTTCAAATACAAGAACTTTACGTGGTTTTGTTGTTTTTCAGCAAATGAACATATTTCAGCGAGCTAGAAGTTTTTTCTTTAATAGCGCAAGATTTTATCTTAAAATACAAGAACTTTTCGTGCTTCTTGTCAACTTTTGTTGGTTTTCATCCAATGAACGTATTTCAGTCACCTAAATCCTTCTTCTTCAAAGCAAAAAGATTTTATCTTCAAATACAAGAACTTTTCGTGGTTTTGTTGGTTTTCAGCAAATGACCATATTTCAGCGAGCTGGAAGTTTTTTCTTTAATAGCGTCAGATTTTATCTTAAAATACAAGAACTTTTCGTGGTTCTTGTCAATTTTTGTTGGTTTTCATCCAATGAACTTATTTCAGTCACCTAAATCCTTCTTCTTCAAAGCAAAAAGATTTTATCTTCAAATACAAGAACTTTTCGTGGTTTTGTTGATTTTCAGCAAATGAACATATTTCAGCGAGCGAGAAGTTTTTTCTTTAATAGCTTCAGATTTTATCCTAAAATGCAAGAACTTTTCGTGGTTCTTGTCAAATTTTGTTGGTTTTCATCTCATGAACTCATTTCAGTCAGCTAGATCTTTCTTCTTCAAAGCAAAAAGATTTAATCTTCAAATACAAGAACTTTTCGTGGTTTTGTTGATTTTCAGCAAATGAACATATTTCAGCGAGCTGGAAGTTTTTTCATAAAAAGCGTCAGATTTTATCTTAAAATACAAGAACTTCTCGTGGTTCTTGTCAATTTTTGTTGGTTTTCATCTGATGAACTTATTTCAGTCAGCTGGATCTTTCTTCTTCAAAGCAAAAAGATTTTATCTTCAAATACAAGAACTTTTCGTGGTTTTGTTGATTTTCAGCAAATGAACATATTTCAGCGAGGGAGAAGTTTTTTCTTTAATGGCGTCAGATTTTACCTTAAAATACAAGAACTTTTCGTGGTTCTTGTCAATTTTTGTTGGTTTTCATCCAATGAACTTATTTCAGTCAGCTGGATATTTCTTCTTCAAAGCAAAAAGATTTTATCTTCAAATACAAGAACTTTACGTGGTTTTGTTGGTTTTCAGCAAATGAACATATTTCAGCGAGCTAGAAGTTTTTTCTTTAATAGCGCAAGATTTTATCTTAAAATACAAGAACTTTTCGTGCTTCTTGTCAACTTTTGTTGGTTTTCATCCAATGAACGTATTTCAGTCACCTAAATCCTTCTTCTTCAAAGCAAAAAGATTTTATCTTCAAATACAAGAACTTTTCGTGGTTTTGTTGGTTTTCAGCAAATGACCATATTTCAGCGAGCTGGAAGTTTTTTCTTTAATAGCGTCAGATTTTATCTTAAAATGCAAGAACTTTTCGTGGTTCTTGTCAAATTTTGTTGGTTTTCATCTCATGAACTCATTTCAGTCAGCTAGATCTTTCTTCTTCAAAGCAAAAAGATTTAATCTTCAAATACAAGAACTTTTCGTGGTTTTGTTGATTTTCAGCAAATGAACATATTTCAGCGAGCTAGAAGTTTTTTCATAAAAAGAGTCAGATTTTATCTTAAAATAAAAGAACTTTTCGTGGTTGTTGTCAATTTTTGTTTATTTTCATCCAATGAACTTATTTCAGTCAGCTTGATCTTTCTTCTTCAAAGCAAAAAGATTTTATCTTCAAATACAATAACTTTTCATGGTTTTGTTGATTTTCAGCAAATGAACATATTTCAGCGAGCGAGAAGTTTTTTCTTTAATAGCGTCAGATTTTATCCTAAAATACAAGAACTTTTCGTGGTTCTTGTCAAATTTTGTTGGTTTTCATCTAATGAACTTATTTCAGTCAGCCAGATCTTTCTTCTTCAAAGCAAAAAGATTTTATCTTCAAATACAAGAACTTTTCGTGGTTTTGTTGATTTTCAGCAAATGAACATATTTCAGCGAGCAAGAATTTTTTTTTTAATAGCGTCAGATTTTATCCTAAAATACAAGAAATTTTCGTGGTTCTTGTCAAATTTTGTTGGTTTTCATCTAATGAACGTATTTCAGTCAGCTGGATCTTTCTTCTTCAAAGCAAAAAGATTTTATCTTCAAATACAAGAACTTTTCGTGGTTTTGTTGATTTTCAGCAAATGACCATATTTCAGCGAGCTGGAAGTTTTTTCTTTAATAGCGTCGGATTTGATATTAAAATACAAGAACTTTTCGTGGTTCTTGTCAATTTTTGTTGATTTTCATCCAATGAACTTATTTCAGTCAGCTGGATCTTTCTTCTTCAAAGCAAAAAGATTTTATCTTCAAATACAAGAACTTTTCGTGGTTTTGTTGATTTTCAGCAAATGAACATATTTCAGCGAGCGAGAAGTTTTTTCTTTAATAGCGTCAGATTTTATCCTAAAATACAAGAACTTTTCGTGGTTCTTGTCAAATTTTGTTGGTTTTGATCCAATGAACTTATTTCAGTCAGCTAGATCTTTCTTCTTCAAAGCAAAAAGATTTTATCTTCAAATACAAGAACTTTTCGTGGTTTTGTTGATTTTCAGCAAATGAACATATTTCAGCGAGCGAGAAGTTTTTTCTTTAATAGCGTCAGATTTTATCTTAAAATACAAGAACTTTTCGTGGTTCTTGTCAATTTTTGTTGGTTTTCATCTGATGAACTTATTTCAGTCAGCTGGATCTTTCTTCTTCAAAGCAAAAAGATTTTATCTTCAAATACAAGAACTTTTCGTGGTTTTGTTGATTTTCAGCAAATGAACATATTTCAGCGAGGGAGAAGTTTTTTCTTTAATGGCGTCAGATTTTACCTTAAAATACAAGAACTTTTCGTGGTTCTTGTCAATTTTTGTTGGTTTTCATCCAATGAACTTATTTCAGTCAGCTGGATATTTCTTCTTCAAAGCAAAAAGATTTTCTCTTCAAATACAAGAACTTTACGTGGTTTTGTTGGTTTTAAGCAAATGAACATATTTCAGCGAGCTAGAAGTTTTTTCTTTCATAGCGCAAGATTTTATCTTAAAATACAAGAAATTTTCGTGCTTCTTGTCAATTTTTTTGGTTTTCATCCAATGAACGTATTTCAGTCACCTAAATCCTTCTTCTTCAAAGCAAAAAGATTTTATCTTCAAATACAAGAACTTTTCGTGGTTTTGTTGGTTTTCAGCAAATGACCATATTTCAGCGAGCTGGAAGTTTTTTCTTTAATAGCGTCAGATTTGATCTTAAAATACAAGAACTTTTCGTGGTTCTTGTCAATTTTTGTTGGTTTTCATCCAATGAACTTATTTCAGTCAGCCAGATCTTTCTTCTTCAAAGCAAAAAGATTTTATCTTCAAATACAAGAACTTTTCGTGGTTTTGTTGATTTTCAGCAAATGAACATATTTCAGCGAGCAAGAAGTTTTTTCTTTAATAGCGTCAGATTTTATCCTAAAATACAAGAACTTTTCGTGGTTCTTGTCAGATTTTGTTGGTTTTCATCTAATGAACGTATTTCAGTCAGCTAGATCTTTCTTCTTCAAAGCAAAAAGATTTTATCTTCAAATACAAGAACTTTTCGTGGTTTTGTTGATTTTCAGCAAATGAACATATTTCAGTGAGCGAGAAGTTTTTTCTTTAATAGCGTCACATTTTATCTTAAAATACAAGAACTTTTCGTGCTTCTTGTCAACTTTTGTTGGTTTTCATCCAATGAACGTATTTCATTCACCTAAATCCTTCTTCTTCAAAGCAAAAAGATTTTATCTTCAAATACAAGAACTTTTCGTGGTTTTGTTGGTTTTCAGCAAATGACCATATTTCAGCGAGCTGGAAGTTTTTTCTTTAATAGCGTCAGATTTTATCTTAAAATACAAGAACTTTTCGTGCTTCTTGTCAATTTTTGTTGATTTTCATCAAATGAACTTATTTCAGTCAGCTGGATCTTTCTTCTTCAAAGCAAAAAGATTTTATCTTCAAATACAAGAACTTTTCGTGGTTTTGTTGATTTTCAGCAAATGACCATATTTCAGCGAGCTGGAAGTTTTTTCTTTAATAGCGTCAGATTTTATCTTAACATACAAGAACTTTTCGTGGTTCTTGTCAATTTTTGTTGATTTTCATCCAATGAACTTATTTCAGTCAGCTGGATCTTTCTTCTTCAAAGCAAAAAGATTTATCTTCAAATACAAGAACTTTTCGGGGCTTTGTTGATATTCAGCAAATGAACATATTTCAGCGAGCGAGAAGTTTTTCCTTTAATAGCGTCAGATTTTATCCTAAAATACAAGAACTTTTCGTGGTTCTTGTCAAATTTTGTTGGTTTTCATCTAATGAACTTATTTCAGTCAGCTGGATCTTTCTTCTTCAAAGCAAAAATATTTTATCTTCAAATACAAGAACTTTTCGTGGTTCTTATCAATTTTTGTTGATTTTCATATAATGAACTGATTTCAGTCAGCTGGATCTTTCTTCTTCAAAGCAAAAAGATTTTATCTTCAAATACAAGAACTTTTCGTGGTTTTGTTGATTTTCAGCAAATGAACATATTTCAGCGAGCGAGAAGTTTTTTCTTTAATAGCGTCAGATTTTATCCTAAAATACAAGAACTTTTCGTGGTTCTTGTCAAATTTTGTTGGTTTTCATCTAATGAACTTATTTCAGTCAGCTAGATCTTTCTTCTTCAAAGCAAAAAGATTTTATCTTCAAATACAAGAACTTTTCGTGGTTTTGTTGATTTTCAGCAAATGAACATATTTCAGTGAGCGAGAAGTTTTTTCTTTAATAGCGTCACATTTTATCTTAAAATACAAGAACTTTTCGTGGTTCTTGTCAATTTTTGTTGGTTTTCATCCAATGAACTTATTTCAGTCAGCCAGATCTTTCTTCTTCAAAGCAAAAAGATTTTATCTTCAAATACAAGAACTTTTCGTGGTTTTGTTGATTTTCAGCAAATGAACATATTTCAGCGAGCAAGAAGTTTTTTCTTTAATAGCGTCAGATTTTATCCTAAAATACAAGAACTTTTCGTGGTTCTTGTCAAATTTTGTTGGTTTTCATCTAATGAACGTATTTCAGTCAGCTAGATCTTTCTTCTTGAAAGCAAAAAGATTTTATCTTCAAATACAAGAACTTTTCGTGGTTTTGTTGATTTTCAGCAAATGAACATATTTCAGTGAGCGAGAAGTTTTTTCTTTAATAGCGTCACATTTTATCTTAAAATACAAGAACTTTTCGTGCTTCTTGTCAACTTTTGTTGGTTTTCATCCAATGAACGTATTTCAGTCACCTAAATCCTTCTTCTTCAAAGCAAAAAGATTTTATCTTCAAATACAAGAACTTTTCGTGGTTTTGTTGGTTTTCAGCAAATGACCATATTTCAGCGAGCTGGAAGTTTTTTCTTTAATAGCGTCAGATTTTATCTTAAAATACAAGAACTTTTCGTGGTTCTTGTCAATTTTTGTTAATTTTCATCTAATGAACTTATTTCAGTCAGCTGGATCTTTCTTCTTCAAAGCAAAAAGATTTAATCTTCAAATACAAGAACTTTTCGTGGTTTTGTTGATTTTCAGCAAATGACCATATTTCAGCGAGCTGGAAGTTTTTTCTTTAATAGCGTCAGATTTGATCTTAAAATACAAGAACTTTTCGTGGTTCTTGTCAATTTTTGTTGATTTTCATCCAATGAACTTATTTCAGTCAGCTGGATCTTTCTTCTTCAAAGCAAAAAGATATATCTTCAAATACAAGAACTTTTCGTGGCTTTGTTGATATTCAGCAAATGAACATATTTCAGCGAGCGAGAAGTTTTTCCTTTAATAGCGTCAGATTTTATCCTAAAATACAAGAACTTTTCGTGGTTCTTGTCAAATTTTGTTGGTTTTCATCAAATGAACTTATTACAGTCAGCTAGATCTTTCTTCTTCAAAGCAAAAAGATTTTATCTTCAAATACAAGAACTTTTCGTGGTTTTGTTGATTTTCAGCAAATGAACATATTTCAGCGAGCTAGAAGTTTTTTCTTGAATAGCGCAAGATTTTATCCTAAAATGCAAGAACTTTTCGTGGTTCTTGTCAAATTTTGTTGGTTTTCATCTCATGAACTCATTTCAGTCAGCTAGATCTTTCTTCTTCAAAGCAAAAAGATTTTATCTTCAAATACAAGAACTTTTCGTGGTTTTGTTGATTTTCAGCAAATGAACATATTTCAGCGAGCCAGAAGTTTTTTCATAAAAAGCGTCAGATTTTATCTTAAAATACAAGAACTTCTCGTGGTTCTTGTCAAATTTTGTTGGTTTTCATCTAATGAACTTATTTCAGTCAGCCAGATCTTTCTTCTTCAAAGCAAAAAGATTTTATCTTCAAATACAAGAACTTTTCGTGGTTTTGTTGATTTTCAGCAAATGAACATATTTCAGTGAGCGAGAAGTTTTTTCTTTAATAGCGTCACATTTTATCTTTGAATACAAGAACTTTTCGTGGTTCTTGTCAAATTTTGTTGGTTTTCATCTAATGAACGTATTTCAGTCAGCTAGATCTTTCTTCTTCAAAGCAAAAAGATTTTATCTTCAAATACAAGAACTTTTCGTGGTTTTGTTGATTTTCAGCAAATTAACATATTTCAGCGAGCGAGAAGTTTTTTCTTTAATAGCGTCAGATTTTATCTTAAAATACAAGAACTTTTCGTGGTTCTTGTCAATTTTTGTTGGTTTTCATCGAATGAACTTATTTCAGTCAGCTGGATCTTTCTTCTTCAAAGCAAAAAGATTTTATCTTCAAATACAAGAACTTTTCGTGGTTTTGTTGATTTTCAGCAAATGAACATATTTCAGCGAGGGAGAAGTTTTTTCTTTAATGGCGTCAGATTTTACCTTAAAATACAAGAACTTTTCGTGGTTCTTGTCAATTTTTGTTGGTTTTCATCCAATGAACTTATTTCAGTCAGCTGGATATTTCTTCTTCAAAGCAAAAAGATTTTCTCTTCAAATACAAGAACTTTACGTGGTTTTGTTGGTTTTAAGCAAATGAACATATTTCAGCGAGCTAGAAGTTTTTTCTTTAATAGCGCAAGATTTTATCTTAAAATACAAGAACTTTTCGTGGTTCTTGTCAAATTTTGTTGGTTTTCATCTCATGAACTCATTTCAGTCAGCTGGATCTTTCTTCTTCAAAGCAAAAAGATTTTATCTTCAAATACAAGAACTTTTCGTGGTTTTGTTGATTTTCAGCAAATGAACATATTTCAGCGAGCCAGAAGTTTTTTCATAAAAAGCGTCAGATTTTATCTTAAAATACAAGAACTTCTCGTGGTTCTTGTCAAATTTTGTTGGTTTTCATCTAATGAACTTATTTCAGTCAGCCAGATCTTTCTTCTTCAAAGCAAAAAGATTTTATCTTCAAATACAAGAACTTTTCGTGGTTTTGTTGATTTTCAGCAAATGAACATATTTCAGTGAGCGAGAAGTTTTTTCTTTAATAGCGTCACATTTTATCTTTGAATACAAGAACTTTTCGTGGTTCTTGTCAAATTTTGTTGGTTTTCATCTAATGAACGTATTTCAGTCAGCTAGATCTTTCTTCTTCAAAGCAAAAAGATTTTATCTTCAAATACAAGAACTTTTCGTGGTTTTGTTGATTTTCAGCAAATTAACATATTTCAGCGAGCGAGAAGTTTTTTCTTTAATAGCGTCAGATTTTATCTTAAAATACAAGAACTTTTCGTGGTTCTTGTCAATTTTTGTTGGTTTTCATCGAATGAACTTATTTCAGTCAGCTGGATCTTTCTTCTTCAAAGCAAAAAGATTTTATCTTCAAATACAAGAACTTTTCGTGGTTTTGTTGATTTTCAGCAAATGAACATATTTCAGCGAGGGAGAAGTTTTTTCTTTAATGGCGTCAGATTTTACCTTAAAATACAAGAACTTTTCGTGGTTCTTGTCAATTTTTGTTGGTTTTCATCCAATGAACTTATTTCAGTCAGCTGGATATTTCTTCTTCAAAGCAAAAAGATTTTCTCTTCAAATACAAGAACTTTACGTGGTTTTGTTGGTTTTAAGCAAATGAACATATTTCAGCGAGCTAGAAGTTTTTTCTTTAATAGCGCAAGATTTTATCTTAAAATACAAGAACTTTTCGTGCTTCTTGTCAATTTTTGTTGGTTTTCATCCAATGAACTTATTTCAGTCACCTAAATCCTTCTTCTTCAAAGCAAAAAGATTTCATCTTCAAATACAAGAACTTTTCGTGGTTTTGTTGATTTTCAGCAAATCAACATATTTCAGAGAGCTGGAAGTTTTTTCTTTAATAGCGTCAGATTTTATCTTGAAATACAAGAACTTTTCGTGGTTCTTGTCAATTTTTGATGATTTTCATCAAATGAACTTATTTCAGTCAGCTGGATCTTTCTTCTTCAAAGCAAAAAGATTTTATCTTCAAATACAAGAACTTTTCGTGGTTTTGTTGATTTTCAGCAAATGAACATATTTCAGCGAGCTGGAAGTTTTTTCTTTAATAGCGTCAGATTTTATCTTAAAATACAAGAACTTTTCGTGGTTCCTGTCAATTTTTGTTGGTTTTCATACAATGAACTTATTTCAGTCAGCTGGATCTTTCTTCTTCAAAGCAAAAAGATTTTATCTTCAAATACAAGAACTTTACGTGGTTTTGTTGGTTTTCAGCAAATGAACATATTTCAGCGAGCGAGAAGTTTTTTCATTAATAGCGCAAGATTTTATCTTAAAATACAAGAACTTTTCGTGCTTCTTGTCAATTTTTGTTGGTTTTCATCCAATGAACGTATTTCAGTCACCGAAATCCTTCTTCTTCAAAGCAAAAAGATTTTATCTTCAAATACAAGAACTTTTCGTGGTTTTGTTGGTTTTCAGCAAATGACCATATTTCAGCGAGCTGGAAGTTTTTTCTTTAATAGCGTCAGATTTTATCTTAAAATACAAGAACTTTTCGTGGTTCTTGTCAATTTTTGTTGATTTTCTTCCAATGAACTTATTTCAGTCAGCTGGATCTTTCTTCTTCAAAGCAAAAAGATTTTATCTTCAAATACAAGAACTTTTCGTGGTTTTGTTGATTTTCAGCAAATGAACATATTTCAGCGAGCGAGAAGTTTTTTCTTTAATAGCGTCAGATTTTATCCTAAAATACAAGAACTTTTCGTGGTTCTTGTCAAATTTTGTTGGTTTTCATCCAATGAACTTATTTCAGTCAGCTAGATCTTTCTTCTTCAAAGCAAAAAGATTTTATCTTCAAATACAAGAACTTTTCGTGGTTTTCTTGATTTTCAGCAAATGAACATATTTCAGTGAGCGAGAAGTTTTTTCTTTAATAGCGTCACATTTTATCTTAAAATACAAGAACTTTTCGTGGTTCTTGTCAATTTTTGTTGGTTTTCATCCAATGAACTTATTTCAGTCAGCCAGATCTTTCTTCTTCAAAGCAAAAAGATTTTATCTTCAAATACAAGAACTTTTCGTGGTTTTGTTGATTTTCAGCAAATGAACATATTTCAGCGAGCAAGAAGTTTTTTCTTTAATAGCGTCAGATTTTATCCTAAAATACAAGAACTTTTCGTGGTTCTTGTCAAATTTTGTTGGTTTTCATCTAATGAACGTATTTCAGTCACCTAAATCCTTCTTCTTCAAAGCAAAAAGATTTTATCTTCAAATACAAGAACTTTTCGTGGTTTTGTTGGTTTTCAGCAAATGACCATATTTCAGCGAGCTGGAAGTTTTTTCTTTAATAGCGTCAGATTTTATCTTAAAATACAAGAACTTTTCGTGGTTCTTGTCAATTTTTGTTGATTTTCATCTAATGAACTTATTTCAGTCAGCTGGATCTTTCTTCTTCAAAGCAAAAAGATTTTATCTTCAAATACAAGAACTTTTCGTGGTTTTGTTGATTTTCAGCAAATGACCATATTTCAGCGAGCTGGAAGTTTTTTCTTTAATAGCGTCAGATTTTATCTTAAAATACAAGAACTTTTCGTGGTTCTTGTCAATTTTTGTTGATTTTCATCCAATGAACTTATTTCAGTCAGCTGGATCTTTCTTCTTCAAAGCAAAAAGATTTATCTTCAAATACAAGAACTTTTCGTGGCTTTGTTGATATTCAGCAAATGAACATATTTCAGCGAGCGAGAAGTTTTTCCTTTAATAGCGTCAGATTTTATCCTAAAATACAAGAACTTTTCGTGGTTCTTGTCAAATTTTGTTGGTTTTAATCTCACGAACTCATTTCAGTCAGCTAGATCTTTCTTCTTCAAAGCAAAAAGATTTTATCTTCAAATACAAGAACTTTTCGTGGTTTTGTTGATTTTCAGCAAATGAACATATTTCAGCGAGCTAGAAGTTTTTTCATAAAAAGCGTCAGATTTTATCTTAAAATACAAGAACTTCTCGTGGTTCTTGTCAATTTTTGTTGGTTTTCATCTAATGAACTTATTTCAGTCAGCTGGATCTTTCTTCTTCAAAGCAAAAAGATTTTATCTTCAAATACAAGAACTTTTCGTGGTTTTGTTCGTTTTCAGCAAATGAACATATTTCAGCGAGCAAGAAGTTTTTTCTTTAATAGCGTCAGATTTTATCCCAAAATACAAGAACTTTTCGTGTTTCTTGTCAAATTTTGTTGGTTTTCATCCAATGAACTTATTTCAGTCAGCCAGATCTTTCTTCTTCAAAGCAAAAAGATTTTATCTTCAAATACAAGAACTTTTCGTGGTTTTGTTGATTTTCAGCAAATGAACATATTTCAGTGAGCAAGAAGTTTTTTCTTTAATAGCGTCAGATTTTATCTTGAAATGCAAGAACTTTTCGTGGTTCTTGTCAATTTTTGATGATTTTCATCAAATGAACTTATTTCAGTCAGCTGGATCTTTCTTCTTCAAAGCAAAAAGATTTTATCTTCAAATACAAGAACTTTTCGTGGTTTTGTTGATTTTCAGCAAATGAACATATTTCAGCGAGCTGGAAGTTTTTTCTTTAATAACGTCAGATTTTATCTTAAAATACAAGAACTTTTCGTGGTTCCTGTCAATTTTTGTTGGTTTTCATACAATGAACTTATTTCAGTCAGCTGGATCTTTCTTCTTCAAAGCAAAAAGATTTTATCTTCAAATACAAGAACTTTACGTGGTTTTGTTGGTTTTCAGCAAATGAACATATTTCAGCGAGCGAGAAGTTTTTTCTTTAATAGCGCAAGATTTTATCTTAAAATACAAGAACTTTTCGTGCTTCTTGTCAATTTTTGTTCGTTTTCATCCAATGAACGTATTTCAGTCACCTAAATCCTTCTTCTTCAAAGCAAAAAGATTTTATCTTCAAATACAAGAACTTTTCGTGGTTTTGTTGGTTTTCAGCAAATGACCATATTTCAGCGAGCTGGAAGTTTTTTCTTTAATAGCGTCAGATTTGATCTTAAAATACAAGAACTTTTCGTGGTTCTTGTCAATTTTTGTTGATTTTCTTCCAATGAACTTATTTCAGTCAGCTGGATCTTTCTTCTTCAAAGCAAAAAGATTTTATCTTCAAATACAAGAACTTTTCGTGGTTTTGTTGATTTTCAGCAAATGAACATATTTCAGCGAGCGAGAAGTTTTTTCTTTAATAGCGTCAGATTTTATCCTAAAATACAAGAACTTTTCGTGGTTCTTGTCAAATTTTGTTGGTTTTCATCTAATGAACTTATTTCAGTCAGCTAGATCTTTCTTCTTCAAAGCAAAAAGATTTTATCTTCAAATACAAGAACTTTTCGTGGTTTTGTTGATTTTCAGCAAATGAACATATTTCAGTGAGCGAGAAGTTTTTTCTTTAATAGCGTCACATTTTATCTTAAAATACAAGAACTTTTCGTGGTTCTTGTCAATTTTTGTTGGTTTTCATCCAATGAACTTATTTCAGTCAGCCAGATCTTTCTTCTTCAAAGCAAAAAGATTTTATCTTCAAATACAAGAACTTTTCGTGGTTTTGTTGATTTTCAGCAAATGAACATATTTCAGCGAGCAAGAAGTTTTTTCTTCAATAGCGTCATATTTTATCCTAAAATACAAGAACTTTTCGTGGTTCTTGTCAAATTTTGTTGGTTTTCATCTAATGAACGTATTTCAGTCAGCTAGATCTTTCTTCTTCAAAGCAAAAAGATTTTATCTTCAAATACAAGAACTTTTCGTGGTTTTGTTGATTTTCAGCAAATGAACATATTTCAGTGAGCGAGAAGTTTTTTCTTTAATAGCGTCACATTTTATCTTAAAATACAAGAACTTTTCGTGCTTCTTGTCAACTTTTGTTGGTTTTCATCCAATGAACGTATTTCAGTCACCTAAATCCTTCTTCTTCAAAGCAAAAAGATTTTATCTTCAAATACAAGAACTTTTCGTGGTTTTGTTGGTTTTCAGCAAATGACCATATTTCAGCGAGCTGGAAGTTTTTTCTTTAATAGCGTTAGATTTTATCTTAAAATACAAGAACTTTTCGTGGTTCTTGTCAATTTTTGTTGATTTTCATCTAATGAACTTATTTCAGTCAGCTGGATCTTTCTTCTTCAAAGCAAAAAGATTTTATCTTCAAATACAAGAACTTTTCGTGGTTTTGTTGATTTTCAGCAAATGACCATATTTCAGCGAGCTGGAAGTTTTTTCTTTAATAGCGTCAGATTTTATCTTAAAATACAAGAACTTTTCGTGGTTCTTGTCAATTTTTGTTGATTTTCATCCAATGAACTTATTTCAGTCAGCTGGATCTTTCTTCTTCAAAGCAAAAAGATTTATCTTCAAATACAAGAACTTTTCGTGGCTTTGTTGATATTCAGCAAATGAACATATTTCAGCGAGCGAGAAGTTTTTCCTTTAATAGCGTCAGATTTTATCCTAAAATACAAGAACTTTTCGTGGTTCTTGTCAAATTTTGTTGGTTTTCATCAAATGAACTTATTACAGTCAGCTAGATCTTTCTTCTTCAAAGCAAAAAGATTTTATCTTCAAATACAAGAACTTTTCGTGGTTTTGTTGATTTTCAGCAAATGAACATATTTCAGCGAGCTAGAAGTTTTTTCTTGAATAGCGCAAGATTTTATCTTAAAATACAAGAACTTTTCGTGCTTCTTGTCAATTTTTGTTGGTTTTCATCCAATGAACTTATTTCAGTCACCTAAATCCTTCTTCTTCAAAGCAAAAAGATTTTATCTTCAAATACAAGAACTTTTCGTGGTTTTGTTGATTTTCAGCAAATGAACATATTTCAGCGAGCGAGAAGTTTCTTCTTTAATAGCTTCAGATTTTATCCTAAAATGCAAGAACTTTTCGTGGTTCTTGTCAAATTTTGTTGGTTTTCATCTCATGAACTCATTTCAGTCAGCTAGATCTTTCTTCTTCAAAGCAAAAAGATTTTATCTTCAAATACAAGAACTTTTCGTGGTTTTGTTGATTTTCAGCAAATGAACATATTTCAGCGAGCTAGAAGTTTTTTCATAAAAAGCGTCTGATTTTATCTTAAAATACAAGAACTTCTCGTGGTTCTTGTCAAATTTTGTTGGTTTTCATCTAATGAACTTATTTCAGTCAGCCAGATCTTTCTTCTTCAAAGCAAAAAGATTTTATCTTCAAATACAAGAACTTTTCGTGGTTTTGTTGATTTTCAGCAAATGAACATATTTCAGTGAGCGAGAAGTTTTTTCTTTAATAGCGTCACATTTTATCTTTGAATACAAGAACTTTTCGTGGTTCTTGTCAAATTTTGTTGGTTTTCATCTAATGAACGTATTTCAGTCAGCTAGATCTTTCTTCTTCAAAGCAAAAAGATTTTATCTTCAAATACAAGAACTTTTCGTGGTTTTGTTGATTTTCAGCAAATGAACATATTTCAGCGAGCGAGAAGTTTTTTCTTTAATAGCGCAAGATTTTATCTTAAAATACAAGAACTTTTCGTGCTTCTTGTCAATTTTTGTTGGTTTTCATCAAATGAACTTATTACAGTCAGCTAGATCTTTCTTCTTCAAAGCAAAAAGATTTTATCTTCAAATACAAGAACTTTTCGTGGTTTTGTTGATTTTCAGCAAATGAACATATTTCAGCGAGCTAGAAGTTTTTTCTTGAATAGCGCAAGATTTTATCTTAAAATACAAGAACTTTTCGTGCTTCTTGTCAATTTTTGTTGGTTTTCATCCAATGAACTTATTTCAGTCACCTAAATCCTTCTTCTTCAAAGCAAAAAGATTTTATCTTCAAATACAAGAACTTTTCGTGGTTTTGTTGATTTTCAGCAAATGAACATATTTCAGCGAGCGAGAAGTTTCTTCTTTAATAGCTTCAGATTTTATCCTAAAATGCAAGAACTTTTCGTGGTTCTTGTCAAATTTTGTTGGTTTTCATCTCATGAACTCATTTCAGTCAGCTAGATCTTTCTTCTTCAAAGCAAAAAGATTTTATCTTCAAATACAAGAACTTTTCGTGGTTTTGTTGATTTTCAGCAAATGAACATATTTCAGCGAGCTAGAAGTTTTTTCATAAAAAGCGTCTGATTTTATCTTAAAATACAAGAACTTCTCGTGGTTCTTGTCAAATTTTGTTGGTTTTCATCTAATGAACTTATTTCAGTCAGCCAGATCTTTCTTCTTCAAAGCAAAAAGATTTTATCTTCAAATACAAGAACTTTTCGTGGTTTTGTTGATTTTCAGCAAATGAACATATTTCAGTGAGCGAGAAGTTTTTTCTTTAATAGCGTCACATTTTATCTTTGAATACAAGAACTTTTCGTGGTTCTTGTCAAATTTTGTTGGTTTTCATCTAATGAACGTATTTCAGTCAGCTAGATCTTTCTTCTTCAAAGCAAAAAGATTTTATCTTCAAATACAAGAACTTTTCGTGGTTTTGTTGATTTTCAGCAAATGAACATATTTCAGCGAGCGAGAAGTTTTTTCTTTAATAGCGCAAGATTTTATCTTAAAATACAAGAACTTTTCGTGCTTCTTGTCAATTTTTGTTGGTTTTCATCCAATGAACGTATTTCAGTCACCTAAATCCTTCTTCTTCAAAGCAAAAAGATTTTATCTTCAAATACAAGAACTTTTCGTGGTTTTGTTGGTTTTCAGCAAATGACCATATTTCAGCGAGCTGGAAGTTTTTTCTTTAATAGCGTCAGATTTTATCTTAAAATACAAGAACTTTTCGTGGTTCTTGTCAATTTTTGTTGATTTTCTTCCAATGAACTTATTTCAGTCAGCTGGATCTTTCTTCTTCAAAGCAAAAAGATTTTATCTTCAAATACAAGAACTTTTCGTGGCTTTGTTGATTTTCAGCAAATGAACATATTTCAGCGAGCGAGAAGTTTTTTCTTTAATAGCGTCAGATTTTATCCTAAAATACAAGAACTTTTCGTGGTTCTTGTCAAATTTTGTTGGTTTTCATCCAATGAACTTATTTCAGTCAGCTAGATCTTTCTTCTTCAAAGCAAAAAGATTTTATCTTCAAATACAAGAACTTTTCGTGGTTTTGTTGATTTTCAGCAAATGAACATATTTCAGTGAGCGAGAAGTTTTTTCTTTAATAGCGTCACATTTTATCTTAAAATACAAGAACTTTTCGTGGTTCTTGTCAATTTTTGTTGGTTTTCATCCAATGAACTTATTTCAGTCAGCCAGATCTTTCTTCTTCAAAGCAAAAAGATTTTATCTTCAAATACAAGAACTTTTCGTGGTTTTGTTGATTTTCAGCAAATGAACATATTTCAGCGAGCAAGAAGTTTTTTCTTTAATAGCGTCAGATTTTATCCTAAAATACAAGAACTTTTCGTGGTTCTTGTCAAATTTTGTTGGTTTTCATCTAATGAACGTATTTCAGTCAGCTAGATCTTTCTTCTTCAAAGCAAAAAGATTTTATCTTCAAATACAAGAACTTTTCGTGGTTTTGTTGATTTTCAGCAAATGAACATATTTCAGTGAGCGAGAAGTTTTTTCTTTAATAGCGTCACATTTTATCTTAAAATACAAGAACTTTTAGTGCTTCTTGTCAACTTTTGTTGGTTTTCATCCAATGAACGTATTTCAGTCACCTAAATCCTTCTTCTTCAAAGCAAAAAGATTTCATCTTCAAATACAAGAACTTTTCGTGGCTTTGTTGATATTCAGCAAATGATGATATTTCAGCGAGCGATAAGTTTTTCCTTTAATAGCGTCAGATTTTATCCTAAAATACAAGAACTTTTCGTGGTTCTTGTCAAATTTTGTTGGTTTTCATCAAATGAACTTATTACAGTCAGCTAGATCTTTCTTCTTCAAAGCAAAAAGATTTTATCTTCAAATACAAGAACTTTTCGTGGTTTTGTTGATTTTCAGCAAATGAAAATATTTCAGCGAGCTGGAAGTTTTTTCTTGAATAGCGCAAGATTTTATCTTAAAATACAAGACCTTTCGTGCTTCTTGTCAATTTTTGTTGGTTTTCATCCAATGAACTTATTTCAGTCACCTAAATCCTTCTTCTTCAAAGCAAAAAGATTTTATCTTCAAATACAAGAACTTTTCGTGGTTTTGTTGATTTTCAGCAAATGAACATATTTCAACGAGCGAGAAGTTTTTTCTTTAATAGCGTCAGATTTTATCCTAAAATACAAGAACTTTTCGTGGTTCTTGTCAAATTTTGTTGGTTTTCATCTAATGAACTTATTTCAGTCAGCTAGATCTTTCTTCTTCAAAGCAAAAAGATTTTATCTTCAAATACAAGAACTTTTCGTGGTTTTGTTGATTTTCAGCAAATGAACATATTTCAGTGAGCGAGAAGTTTTTTCTTTAATAGCGTCACATTTTATCTTAAAATACAAGAACTTTTCGTGGTTCTTGTCAATTTTTGTTGGTTTTCATCCAATGAACTTATTTCAGTCAGCCAGATCTTTCTTCTTCAAAGCAAAAAGATTTTATCTTCAAATACAAGAACTTTTCGTGGTTTTGTTGATTTTCAGCAAATGAACATATTTCAGCGAGCAAGAAGTTTTTTCTTCAATAGCGTCATATTTTATCCTAAAATACAAGAACTTTTCGTGGTTCTTGTCAAATTTTGTTGGTTTTCATCTAATGAACGTATTTCAGTCAGCTAGATCTTTCTTCTTCAAAGCAAAAAGATTTTATCTTCAAATACAAGAACTTTTCGTGGTTTTGTTGATTTTCAGCAAATGAACATATTTCAGTGAGCGAGAAGTTTTTTCTTTAATAGCGTCACATTTTATCTTAAAATACAAGAACTTTTCGTGCTTCTTGTCAACTTTTGTTGGTTTTCATCCAATGAACGTATTTCAGTCACCTAAATCCTTCTTCTTCAAAGCAAAAAGATTTTATCTTCAAATACAAGAACTTTTCGTGGTTTTGTTGGTTTTCAGCAAATGACCATATTTCAGCGAGCTGGAAGTTTTTTCTTTAATAGCGTCAGATTTTATCTTAAAATACAAGAACTTTTCGTGGTTCTTGTCAATTTTTGTTGATTTTCATCTAATGAACTTATTTCAGTCAGCTGGATCTTTCTTCTTCAAAGCAAAAAGATTTTATCTTCAAATACAAGAACTTTTCGTGGTTTTGTTGATTTTCAGCAAATGACCATATTTCAGCGAGCTGGAAGTTTTTTCTTTAATAGCGTCAGATTTTATCTTAAAATACAAGAACTTTTCGTGGTTCTTGTCAATTTTTGTTGATTTTCATCCAATGAACTTATTTCAGTCAGCTGGATCTTTCTTCTTCAAAGCAAAAAGATTTATCTTCAAATACAAGAACTTTTCGTGGCTTTGTTGATATTCAGCAAATGAACATATTTCAGCGAGCGAGAAGTTTTTCCTTTAATAGCGTCAGATTTTATCCTAAAATACAAGAACTTTTCGTGGTTCTTGTCAAATTTTGTTGGTTTTCATCAAATGAACTTATTACAGTCAGCTAGATCTTTCTTCTTCAAAGCAAAAAGATTTTATC
This sequence comes from Heptranchias perlo, assembly GCF_035084215.1. Lineage (NCBI taxonomy): Eukaryota > Metazoa > Chordata > Chondrichthyes > Hexanchiformes > Hexanchidae > Heptranchias > Heptranchias perlo. The sequence continues at coordinate 36,707,724 of NC_090354.1, read as the reverse complement.
TTCAAATACAAGAACTTTTCGTGGTTTTGTTGATTTTCAGCAAATGAACATATTTCAGCGAGCTAGAAGTTTTTTCTTGAATAGCGCAAGATTTTATCTTAAAATACAAGAACTTTTCGTGCTTCTTGTCAATTTTTGTTGGTTTTCATCCAATGAACTTATTTCAGTCACCTAAATCCTTCTTCTTCAAAGCAAAAAGATTTTATCTTCAAATACAAGAACTTTTCGTGGTTTTGTTGATTTTCAGCAAATGAACATATTTCAGCGAGCGAGAAGTTTCTTCTTTAATAGCTTCAGATTTTATCCTAAAATGCAAGAACTTTTCGTGGTTCTTGTCAAATTTTGTTGGTTTTCATCTCATGAACTCATTTCAGTCAGCTAGATCTTTCTTCTTCAAAGCAAAAAGATTTTATCTTCAAATACAAGAACTTTTCGTGGTTTTGTTGATTTTCAGCAAATGAACATATTTCAGCGAGCTAGAAGTTTTTTCATAAAAAGCGTCTGATTTTATCTTAAAATACAAGAACTTCTCGTGGTTCTTGTCAAATTTTGTTGGTTTTCATCTAATGAACTTATTTCAGTCAGCCAGATCTTTCTTCTTCAAAGCAAAAAGATTTTATCTTCAAATACAAGAACTTTTCGTGGTTTTGTTGATTTTCAGCAAATGAACATATTTCAGTGAGCGAGAAGTTTTTTCTTTAATAGCGTCACATTTTATCTTTGAATACAAGAACTTTTCGTGGTTCTTGTCAAATTTTGTTGGTTTTCATCTAATGAACGTATTTCAGTCAGCTAGATCTTTCTTCTTCAAAGCAAAAAGATTTTATCTTCAAATACAAGAACTTTTCGTGGTTTTGTTGATTTTCAGCAAATGAACATATTTCAGCGAGCGAGAAGTTTTTTCTTTAATAGCGCAAGATTTTATCTTAAAATACAAGAACTTTTCGTGCTTCTTGTCAATTTTTGTTGGTTTTCATCCAATGAACGTATTTCAGTCACCTAAATCCTTCTTCTTCAAAGCAAAAAGATTTTATCTTCAAATACAAGAACTTTTTGTGGTTTTGTTGGTTTTCAGCAAATGACCATATTTCAGCGAGCTGGAAGTTTTTTCTTTAATAGCGTCAGATTTTATCTTAAAATACAAGAACTTTTCGTGGTTCTTGTCAATTTTTGTTGATTTTCTTCCAATGAACTTATTTCAGTCAGCTGGATCTTTCTTCTTCAAAGCAAAAAGATTTTATCTTCAAATACAAGAACTTTTCGTGGCTTTGTTGATTTTCAGCAAATGAACATATTTCAGCGAGCGAGAAGTTTTTTCTTTAATAGCGTCAGATTTTATCCTAAAATACAAGAACTTTTCGTGGTTCTTGTCAAATTTTGTTGGTTTTCATCCAATGAACTTATTTCAGTCAGCTAGATCTTTCTTCTTCAAAGCAAAAAGATTTTATCTTCAAATACAAGAACTTTTCGTGGTTTTGTTGATTTTCAGCAAATGAACATATTTCAGTGAGCGAGAAGTTTTTTCTTTAATAGCGTCACATTTTATCTTAAAATACAAGAACTTTTCGTGGTTCTTGTCAATTTTTGTTGGTTTTCATCCAATGAACTTATTTCAGTCAGCCAGATCTTTCTTCTTCAAAGCAAAAAGATTTTATCTTCAAATACAAGAACTTTTCGTGGTTTTGTTGATTTTCAGCAAATGAACATATTTCAGCGAGCAAGAAGTTTTTTCTTTAATAGCGTCAGATTTTATCCTAAAATACAAGAACTTTTCGTGGTTCTTGTCAAATTTTGTTGGTTTTCATCTAATGAACGTATTTCAGTCAGCTAGATCTTTCTTCTTCAAAGCAAAAAGATTTTATCTTCAAATACAAGAACTTTTCGTGGTTTTGTTGATTTTCAGCAAATGAACATATTTCAGTGAGCGAGAAGTTTTTTCTTTAATAGCGTCACATTTTATCTTAAAATACAAGAACTTTTCGTGCTTCTTGTCAACTTTTGTTGGTTTTCATCCAATGAACGTATTTCAGTCACCTAAATCCTTCTTCTTCAAAGCAAAAAGATTTCATCTTCAAATACAAGAACTTTTCGTGGCTTTGTTGATATTCAGCAAATGATGATATTTCAGCGAGCGATAAGTTTTTCCTTTAATAGCGTCAGATTTTATCCTAAAATACAAGAACTTTTCGTGGTTCTTGTCAAATTTTGTTGGTTTTCATCAAATGAACTTATTACAGTCAGCTAGATCTTTCTTCTTCAAAGCAAAAAGATTTTATCTTCAAATACAAGAACTTTTCGTGGTTTTGTTGATTTTCAGCAAAAGAAAATATTTCAGCGAGCTAGAAGTTTTTTCTTGAATCGCGCAAGATTTTATCTTAAAATACAAGACCTTTCGTGCTTCTTGTCAATTTTTGTTGGTTTTCATCCAATGAACTTATTTCAGTCACCTAAATCCTTCTTCTTCAAAGCAAAAAGATTTTATCTTCAAATACAAGAACTTTTCGTGGTTTTGTTGATTTTCAGCAAATGAACATATTTCAGCGAGCGAGAAGTTTCTTCTTTAATAGCTTCAGATTTTATCCTAAAATGCAAGAACTTTTCGTGGTTCTTGTCAAATTTTGTTGGTTTTCATCTCATGAACTCATTTCAGTCAGCGAGATCTTTCTTCTTCAAAGCAAAAAGATTTTATCTTCAAATGCAAGAACTTTTCGTGGTTTTGTTGATTTTCAGCAAATGAACATATTTCAGCGAGCTAGAAGTTTTTTCATAAAAAGCGTCAGATTTTATCTTAAAATACAAGAACTTCTCGTGGTTCTTGTCAAATTTTGTTGGTTTTCATCTAATGAACTTATTTCAGTCAGCCAGATCTTTCTTCTTCAAAGCAAAAAGATTTTATCTTCAAATACAAGAACTTTTCGTGGTTTTGTTGATTTTCAGCAAATGAACATATTTCAGGGAGCGAGAAGTTTTTTCTTTAATAGCGTCACATTTTATCTTTGAATACAAGAACTTTTCGTGGTTCTTGTCAAATTTTGTTGGTTTTCATCTAATGAACGTATTTCAGTCAGCTAGATCTTTCTTCTTCAAAGCAAAAAGATTTTATCTTCAAATACAAGAACTTTTCGTGGTTTTGTTGATTTTCAGCAAATGAACATATTTCAGCGAGGGAGAAGTTTTTTCTTTAATGGCGTCAGATTTTACCTTAAAATACAAGAACTTTTCGTGGTTCTTGTCAATTTTTGTTGGTTTTCATCCAATGAACTTATTTCAGTCAGCTGGATATTTCTTCTTCAAAGCAAAAAGATTTTCTCTTCAAATACAAGAACTTTACGTGGTTTTGTTGGTTTTAAGCAAATGAACATATTTCAGCGAGCTAGAAGTTTTTTCTTTAATAGCGCAAGATTTTATCTTAAAATACAAGAACTTTTCGTGCTTCTTGTCAATTTTTGATGATTTTCATCAAATGAACTTATTTCAGTCAGCTGGATCTTTCTGCTTCAAAGCAAAAAGATTTTATCTTCAAATACAAGAACTTTTCGTGGTTTTGTTGATTTTCAGCAAATGAACATATTTCAGCGAGCTGGAAGTTTTTTCTTTAATAGCGTCAGATTTTATCTTAAAATACAAGAACTTTTCGTGGTTCCTGACAATTTTTGTTGGTTTTCATACAATGAACTTATTTCAGTCAGCTGGATCTTTCTTCTTCAAAGCAAAAAGATTTTATCTTCAAATACAAGAACTTTACGTGGTTTTGTTGGTTTTCAGCAAATGAACATATTTCAGCGAGCGAGAAGTTTTTTCTTTAATAGCGCAAGATTTTATCTTAAAATACAAGAACTTTTCGTGCTTCTTGTCAATTTTTGTTGGTTTTCATCCAATGAACGTATTTCAGTCACCTAAATCCTTCTTCTTCAAAGCAAAAAGATTTTATCTTCAAATACAAGAACTTTTCGTGGTTTTGTTGGTTTTCAGCAAATGACCATATTTCAGCGAGCTGGAAGTTTTTTCTTTAATAGCGTCAGATTTGATCTTAAAATACAAGAACTTTTCGTGGTTCTTGTCAATTTTTGTTGATTTTCTTCCAATGAACTTATTTCAGTCAGCTGGATCTTTCTTCTTCAAAGCAAAAAGATTTTATCTTCAAATACAAGAACTTTTCGTGGTTTTGTTGATTTTCAGCAAATGAACATATTTCAGCGAGCGAGAAGTTTTTTCTTTAATAGCGTCAGATTTTATCCTAAAATACAAGAACTTTTCGTGGTTCTTGTCAAATTTTGTTGGTTTTCATCCAATGAACTTATTTCAGTCAGCTGGATCTTTCTTCTTCAAAGCAAAAAGATTTTATCTTCAAATACAAGAACTTTTCGTGGTTTTGTTGATTTTCAGCAAATGAACACATTTCAGTGAGCGAGAAGTTTTTTCTTTAATAGCGTCACATTTTATCTTAAAATACAAGAACTTTTCGTGGTTCTTGTCAATTTTTGTTGGTTTTCATCCAATGAACTTATTTCAGTCAGCCAGATCTTTCTTCTTCAAAGCAAAAAGATTTTATCTTCAAATACAAGAACTTTTCGTGGTTTTGTTGATTTTCAGCAAATGAACATATTTCAGCGAGCAAGAAGTTTTTTCTTTAATAGCGTCAGATTTTATCCTAAAATACAAGAACTTTTCGTGGTTCTTGTCAAATTTTGTTGGTTTTCATCTAATGAACGTATTTCAGTCAGCTAGATCTTTCTTCTTCAAAGCAAAAAGATTTTATCTTCAAATACAAGAACTTTTCGTGGTTTTGTTGATTTTCAGCAAATGAACATATTTCAGTGAGCGAGAAGTTTTTTCTTTAATAGCGTCACATTTTATCTTAAAATACAAGAACTTTTCGTGCTTCTTGTCAACTTTTGTTGGTTTTCATCCAATGAACGTATTTCAGTCACCTAAATCCTTCTTCTCCAAAGCAAAAAGATTTTATCTTCAAATACAAGAACTTTTCGTGGTTTTGTTGGTTTTCAGCAAATGACCATATTTCAGCGAGCTGGAAGTTTTTTCTTTAATAGCGTCAGATTTTATCTTAAAATACAAGAACTTTTCGTGGTTCTTGTCATTTTTTGTTGATTTTCATCTAATGAACTTATTTCAGTCAGCTGGATCTTTCTTCTTCAAAGCAAAAAGATTTTATCTTCAAATACAAGAACTTTTCGTGGTTTTGTTGGTTTTAAGCAAATGAACATATTACAGCGAGCTAGAAGTTTTTTCTTTAATAGCGCAAGATTTTATCTTAAAATACAAGAACTTTTCGTGCTTCTTGTCAATTTTTGTTGGTTTTCATCCAATGAACTTGGTTCAGTCACCTAAATCCTTCTTCTTCAAAGCAAAAAGATTTCATCTTCAAATACAAGAACTTTTCGTGGTTTTGTTGATTTTCAGCAAATGAACATATTTCAGAGAGCTGGAAGTTTTTTCTTTAATAGCGTCAGATTTTATCTTGAAATACAAGAACTTTTCGTGGTTCTTGTCAATTTTTGATGATTTTCATCAAATGAACTTATTTCAGTCAGCTGGATCTTTCTTCTTCAAAGCAAAAAGATTTTATCTTCAAATACAAGAACTTTTCGTGGTTTTGTTGATTTTCAGCAAATGAACATATTTCAGCGAGCTGGAAGTTTTTTCTTTAATAGCGTCAGATTTTATCTTAAAATACAAGAACTTTTCGTGGTTCCTGTCAATTTTTGTTGGTTTTCATACAATGAACTTATTTCAGTCAGCTGGATCTTTCTTCTTCAAAGCAAAAAGATTTTATCTTCAAATACAAGAACTTTACGTGGTTTTGTTGGTTTTCAGCAAATGAACATATTTCAGCGAGCGAGAAGTTTTTTCTTTAATAGCGCAAGATTTTATCCTAAAATGCAAGAACTTTTCGTGCTTCTTGTCAACTTTTGTTGGTTTTCATCCAATGAACGTATTTCAGTCACCTAAATCCTTCTTCTTCAAAGCAAAAAGATTTTATCTTCAAATACAAGAACTTTTCGTGGTTTTGTTGGTTTTCAGCAAATGACCATATTTCAGCGAGCTGGAAGTTTTTTCTTTAATAGCGTCAGATTTGATCTTAAAATACAAGAACTTTTCGTGGTTCTTGTCAATTTTTGTTGATTTTCATCTAATGAACTTATTTCTGTCAGCTGGATCTTTCTTCTTCAAAGCAAAAAGATTTTATCTTCAAATACAAGAACTTTTCGTGGTTTTTTTGATTTTCAGCAAATGACCATATTTCAGCGAGCTGGAAGTTTTTTCTTTAATAGCGTCAGATTTTATCTTAAAATACAAGAACTTTTCGTGGTTCTTGTCAATTTTTGTTGATTTTCATCCAATGAACTTATTTCAGTCAGCTAGATCTTTCTTCTTCAAAGCAAAAAGATTTTATCTTCAAATACAAGAACTTTTCGTGGTTTTGTTGATTTTCAGCAAATGAACATATTTCAGCGAGCTAGAAGTTTTTTCTTGAATAGCGCAAGATTTTATCTTAAAATACAAGAACTTTTCGTGCTTCTTGTCAATTTTTGTTGGTTTTCATCCAATGAACTTATTTCAGTCACCTAAATCCTTCTTCTTCAAAGCAAAAAGATTTTATCTTCAAATACAAGAACTTTTCGTGGTTTTGTTGATTTTCAGCAAATGAACATATTTCAGCGAGCGAGAAGTTTTTTCTTTAATAGCTTCAGATTTTATCCTAAAATGCAAGAACTTTTCGTGGTTCTTGTCAAATTTTGTTGGTTTTCATCTCATGAACTCATTTCAGTCAGCTAGATCTTTCTTCTTCAAAGCAAAAAGATTTTATCTTCAAATACAAGAACTTTTCGTGGTTTTGTTCGTTTTCAGCAAATGAACATATTTCAGCGAGCAAGAAGTTTTTTCTTGAAGAGCGTCAGATTTTATCCCAAAATACAAGAACTTTTCGTGTTTCTTGTCAAATTTTGTTGGTTTTCATCTAATGAACTTATTTCAGTCAGCCAGATCTTTCTTCTTCAAAGCAAAAAGATTTTATCTTCAAATACAAGAACTTTTCGTGGTTTTGTTGATTTTCAGCAAATGACCATATTTCAGCGAGCTGGAAGATTTTTCTTTAATAGCGTCAGATTTGATCTTAAAATACAAGAACTTTTCGTGGTTCTTGTCAATTTTTGTTGATTTTCATCCAATGAACTTATTTCAGTCAGCTGGATCTTTCTTCTTCAAAGCAAAAAGATTTTATCTTCAAATACAAGAACTTTTCGTGGTTTTGTTGATTTTCAGCAAATGAACATATTTCAGTGAGCGAGAAGTTTTTTCTTTAATAGCGTCACATTTTATCTTTGAATACAAGAACTTTTCGTGGTTCTTGTCAAATTTTGTTGGTTTTCATCTAATGAACGTATTTCAGTCAGCTAGATCTTTCTTCTTCAAAGCAAAAAGATTTTATCTTCAAATACAAGAACTTTTCGTGGTTTTGTTGATTTTCAGCAAATGAACATATTTCAGCGAAGCAGAAGTTTTTTCTTTAATGGCGTCAGATTTTACCTTAAAATACAAGAACTTTTCGTGGTTCTTGTCAATTTTTGTTGGTTTTCATCCAATGAACTTATTTCAGTCAGCTCGATCTTTCTTCAAGGCAAAAAGATTTTATCTTCAAATACAAGAACTTTACGTGGTTTTGTTGGTTTTCAGCAAATGAACATATTTCAGCGAGCTGGAAGTTTTTTCTTTAATAGCGCAAGATTTTATCTTAAAATACAAGAACTTTTCGTGCTTCTTGTCAATTTTTGTTGGTTTTCATCCAATGAACTTATTTCAGTCACCTAAATCCTTCTTCTTCAAAGCAAAAAGATTTCATCTTCAAATACAAGAACTTTTCGTGGTTTTGTTGATTTTCAGCAAATGAACATATTTCAGAGAGCTGGAAGTTTTTTCTTTAATAGCGTCAGATTTTATCTTGAAATACAAGAACTTTTCGTGGTTCTTGTCAATTTTTGATGATTTTCATCAAATGAACTTATTTCAGTCAGCTGGATCTTTCTTCTTCAAAGCAAAAAGATTTTATCTTCAAATACAAGAACTTTTCGTGGTTTTGTTGATTTTCAGCAAATGAACATATTTCAGCGAGCTGGAAGTTTTTTCTTTAATAGCGTCAGATTTTATCTTAAAATACAAGAACTTTTCGTGGTTCCTGTCAATTTTTGTTGGTTTTCATACAATGAACTTATTTCAGTCAGCTGGATCTTTCTTCTTCAAAGCAAAAAGATTTTATCTTCAAATACAAGAACTTTACGTGGTTTTGTTGGTTTTCAGCAAATGAACATATTTCAGCGAGCTGGAAGTTTTTTCTTTAATAGCGTCAGATTTTATCCTAAAATACAAGAACTTTTCGTGGTTCTTGTCAATTTTTGTTGATTTTCTTCCAATGAACTTATTTCAGTCAGCTGGATCTTTCTTCTTCAAAGCAAAAAGATTTTATCTTCAAATACAAGAACTTTTCGTGGTTTTGTTGATTTTCAGCAAATGAACATATTTCAGCGAGCGAGAAGTTTTTTCTTTAATAGCGTCGCATTTTATCTTAAAATACAAGAACTTTTCGTGCTTCTTGTCAACTTTTGTTGGTTTTCATCCAATGAACGTATTTCAGTCACCTAAATCCTTCTTCTTCAAAGCAAAAAGATTTTATCTTCAAATACAAGAACTTTTCGTGGTTTTGTTGGTTTTCAGCAAATGACCATATTTCAGCGAGCTGGAAGTTTTTTCTTTAATAGCGTCAGATTTGATCTTAAAATACAAGAACTTTTCGTGGTTCTTGTCAATTTTTGTTGATTTTCATCTAATGAACTTATTTCAGTCAGCTGGATCTTTCTTCTTCAAAGCAAAAAGATTTTATCTTCAAATACAAGAACTTTTCGTGGTTTTTTTGATTTTCAGCAAATGACCATATTTCAGCGAGCTGGAAGTTTTTTCTTTAATAGCGTCAGATTTTATCTTAAAATACAAGAACTTTTCGTGGTTCTTGTCAATTTTTGTTGATTTTCATCCAATGAACTTATTTCAGTCAGCTAGATCTTTCTTCTTCAAAGCAAAAAGATTTTATCTTCAAATACAAGAACTTTTCGTGGTTTTGTTGATTTTCAGCAAATGAACATATTTCAGCGAGCTAGAAGTTTTTTCTTGAATAGCGCAAGATTTTATCTTAAAATACAAGAACTTTTCGTGCTTCTTGTCAATTTTTGTTGGTTTTCATCCAATGAACTTATTTCAGTCACCTAAATCCTTCTTCTTCAAAGCAAAAAGATTTTATCTTCAAATACAAGAACTTTTCGTGGTTTTGTTGATTTTCAGCAAATGACCATATTTCAGCGAGCTGGAAGATTTTTCTTTAATAGCGTCAGATTTGATCTTAAAATACAAGAACTTTTCGTGGTTCTTGTCAATTTTTGTTGATTTTCATCCAATGAACTTATTTCAGTCAGCTGGATCTTTCTTCTTCAAAGCAAAAAGATTTTATCTTCAAATACAAGAACTTTTCGTGGTTTTGTTGATTTTCAGCAAATGAACATATTTCAGTGAGCGAGAAGTTTTTTCTTTAATAGCGTCACATTTTATCTTTGAATACAAGAACTTTTCGTGGTTCTTGTCAAATTTTGTTGGTTTTCATCTAATGAACGTATTTCAGTCAGCCAGATATTTCTTCTTCAAAGCAAAAAGATTTTATCTTCAAATACAAGAACTTTTCGTGGTTTTGTTGATTTTCAGCAAATGAACATATTTCAGCGAAGCAGAAGTTTTTTCTTTAATGGCGTCAGATTTTACCTTAAAATACAAGAACTTTTCGTGGTTCTTGTCAATTTTTGTTGGTTTTCATCCAATGAACTTATTTCAGTCAGCTAGATCTTTCTTCAAGGCAAAAAGATTTTATCTTCAAATACAAGAACTTTACGTGGTTTTGTTGGTTTTCAGCAAATGAACATATTTCAGCGAGCTGGAAGTTTTTTCTTTAATAGCGCAAGATTTTATCTTAAAATACAAGAACTTTTCGTGCTTCTTGTCAATTTTTGTTGGTTTTCATCCAATGAACTTATTTCAGTCACCTAAATCCTTCTTCTTCAAAGCAAAAAGATTTCATCTTCAAATACAAGAACTTTTCGTGGTTTTGTTGATTTTCAGCAAATGAACATATTTCAGAGAGCTGGAAGTTTTTTCTTTAATAGAGTCAGATTTTATCTTGAAATACAAGAACTTTTCGTGGTTCTTGTCAATTTTTGATGATTTTCATCAAATGAACTTATTTCAGTCAGCTGGATCTTTCTTCTTCAAAGCAAAAAGATTTTATCTTCAAATACAAGAACTTTTCGTGGTTTTGTTGATTTTCAGCAAATGAACATATTTCAGCGAGCTGGAAGTTTTTTCTTTAATAGCGTCAGATTTTATCTTAAAATACAAGAACTTTTCGTGGTTCCTGTCAATTTTTGTTGGTTTTCATACAATGAACTTATTTCAGTCAGCTGGATCTTTCTTCTTCAAAGCAAAAAGATTTTATCTTCAAATACAAGAACTTTACGTGGTTTTCTTGGTTTTCAGCAAATGAACATATTTCAGCGAGCGAGAAGTTTTTTCTTTAATAGCGCAAGATTTTATCTTAAAATACAAGAACTTTTCGTGCTTCTTGTCAATTTTTGTTGGTTTTCATCCAATGAACGTATTTCAGTCACCTAAATCCTTCTTCTTCAAAGCAAAAAGATTTTATCTTCAAATACAAGAACTTTTCGTGGTTTTGTTGGTTTTCAGCAAATGACCATATTTCAGCGAGCTGGGAGTTTTTTCTTTAATAGCGTCAGATTTTATCTTAAAATACAAGAACTTTTCGTGGTTCTTGTCAATTTTTGTTGATTTTCATCTAATGAACTTATTTCAGTCAGCTGGATCTTTCTTCTTCAAAGCAAAAAGATTTTATCTTCAAATACAAGAACTTTTCGTGGTTTTGTTGATTTTCAGCAAATGACCATATTTCAGCGAGCTGGAAGTTTTTTCTTTAATAGCGTCAGATTTTATCTTAAAATACAAGAACTTTTCGTGGCTCTTGTCAATTTTTGTTGATTTTCATCCAATGAACTTAATTCAGTCAGCTGGATCTTTCTTCTTCAAAGCAAAAAGATTTTATCTTCAAATACAAGAACTTTTCGTGGTTTTGTTGATATTCAGCAAATGAAAATATTTCAGCGAGCGAGAAGCTTTTCCTTTAATAGCGTCAGATTGTATCCTAAAATACAAGAACATTTCGTGGTTCTTGTCAAATTTTGTTGGTTTTCATCAAATGAACTTATTACAGTCAGCTAGATCTTTCTTCTTCAAAGCAAAAAGATTTTATCTTCAAATACAAGAACTTTTCGTGGTTTTGTTGATTTTCAGCAAATGAACATATTTCAGCGAGCTAGAAGTTTTTTCTTGAATAGCGCAAGATTTTATCTTAAAATACAAGAACTTTTCGTGCTTCTTGTCAATTTTTGTTGGTTTTCATCCAATGAACTTATTTCAGTCACCTAAATCCTTCTTCTTCAAAGCAAAAAGATTTTATCTTCAAATACAAGAACTTTTCGTGATTTTGTTGATTTTCAGCAAATGACCATATTTCAGCGAGCTGCAAGTTTTTTCTTTAATAGCGTCAGATTTTATCCTAAAATACAAGAACTTTTCGTGGTTCTTGTCAATTTTTGTTGATTTTCATCCAATGAACTTATTTCAGTCAGCTGGATCTTTCTTCTTCAAAGCAAAAAGATTTTATCTTCAAATACAAGAACTTTTCGTGGTTTTGTTGATTTTCAGCAAATGAACATATTTCAGCGAGCGAGAAGTTTTTTCTTTAATAGCTTCAGATTTTATCCTAAAATGCAAGAACTTTTCGTGGTTCTTGTCAAATTTTGTTGGTTTTCATCTCATGAACTCATTTCAGTCAGCTAGATCTTTCTTCTTCAAAGCAAAAAGATTTTATCTTCAAATACAAGAACTTTTCGTGGTTTTGTTGATTTTCAGCAAATGAACATATTTCAGCGAGCTAGAAGTTTTTTCATAAAAAGCGTCAGATTTTATCTTCAAATACAAGAACTTTTCGTGGTTTTGTTGATTTTCAGCAAATGAACATATTTCAGCGAGCGAGAAGTTTTTTCTTTAATAGCTTCAGATTTTATCCTAAAATGCAAGAACTTTTCGTGGTTCTTGTCAATTTTTGTTGGTTTTCATCTAATGAACTTATTTCAGTCAGCTGGATCTTTCTTCTTCAAAGCAAAAAGATTTTATCTTCAAATACAAGAACTTTTCGTGGTTTTGTTGATTTTCAGCAAATGAACATATTTCAGCGAGCAAGAAGTTTTTTCTTTAATGGCGTCAGATTTTACCTTAAAATACAAGAACTTTTCGTGGTTCTTGTCAATTTTTGTTGGTTTTCATCCAATGAACTTATTTCAGTCACCGAGATCTTTCTTCTTCAAAGCAAAAAGATTCTGTCTTAAAATACAAGAACTTTTCGTGGTTTTGTTGATTTTCAGCAAATGAACATATTTCAGCGAGCGAGAAGTTATTTCTTTAATAGCCTCAGATTTTATCCTAAAATGCAAGAACCTTTCGTGGTTCTTGTCAAATTTTGTTGATTTTCATCTAATGAACGTATTTCAGTCAGTAAGATCTTTCTTCTTCAAAGCAAAAAGATTTTATCTTCAAATACAAGAACTTTTCGTGGTTTTGTTGATTTTCAGCAAATGAACATATTTCAGCGAGCTGGAAGTTTTTTCTTTAATAGCGTCAGATTTTATCTTGAAATACAAGAACTTTTCGTGGTTCTTGTCAATTTTTGTTGATTTTCATCAAATTAAGTTATTTCAGTCAGCTGGATCTTTCTTCTTCAAAGCAAAAAGATTTTATCTTCAAATACAAGAACTTTTCGTGGTTTTGTTGATTTTCAGCAAATGAACATATTTCAGAAAGCGAGAAGTTTTTTCTTTAATAGCTTCAGATTTTATCCTAAAATGCAAGAACTTTTCGTGGTTCCTGTCAATTTTTGTTGGTTTTCATCCAATGAACTTATTTCGGTCAGCTGGATCTTTCTTCTTCAAAGCAAAAAGATCTTATCTTCAAATACAAGAACTTTACGTGGTTTTGTTGGTTTTCAGCAAATGAACATATTTCAGCGAGCTAGAAGTTTTTTCTTGAATAGCGCAAGATTTTATCTTAAAATACAAGAACTTTTCGTGCTTCTTGTCAATTTTTGTTGGTTTTCATCCAATGAACTTATTTCAGTCACCTAAATCCTTCTTCTTCAAAGCAAAAAGATTTTATCTTCAAATACAAGAACTTTTCGTGGTTTTGTTGATTTTCAGCAAATGACCATATTTCAGCGAGCTGCAAGTTTTTTCTTTAATAGCGTCAGATTTTATCCTAAAATACAAGAACTTTTCGTGGTTCTTGTCAATTTTTGTTGATTTTCATCTAATGAACTTATTTCAGTCAGCTGGATCTTTCTTCTTCAAAGCAAAAAGATTTTATCTTCAAATACAAGAACTTTTCGTGGTTTTGTTGATTTTCAGCAAATGAACATATTTCAGCGAGCGAGAAGTTTTTTCTTTAATAGCTTCAGATTTTATCCTAAAATGCAAGAACTTTGCGTGGTTCTTGTCAAATTTTGTTGGTTTTCATCTCATGAACTCATTTCAGTCAGCTAGATCTTTCTTCTTCAAAGCAAAAAGATTTTATCTTCAAATACAAGAACTTTTCGTGGTTTTGTTGATTTTCAGCAAATGAACATATTTCAGCGAGCTAGAAGTTTTTTTCATAAAAAGCGTCAGATTTTATCTTAAAATACAAGAACTTCTCGTGGTTCTTGTCAATTTTTGTTGGTTTTCATCTAATGAACTTATTTCAGTCAGCTGGATCTTTCTTCTTCAAAGCAAAAAGATTTTATCTTCAAATACAAGAACTTTTCGTGGTTTTGTTCGTTTTCAGCAAATGAACATATTTCAGCGAGGGAGAAGTTTTTTCTTTAATGGCGTCAGATTTTACCTTAAAATACAAGAACTTTTCGTGGTTCTTGTCAATTTTTGTTGGTTTTCATCCAATGAACTTATTTCAGTCACCGAGATCTTTCTTCTTCAAAGCAAAAAGATTCTGTCTTCAAATACAAGAACTTTTCGTGGTTTTGTTGATTTTCAGCAAATGAACATATTTCAGCGAGGGAGAAGTTTTTTCTTTAATGGCGTCAGATTTTACCTTAAAATACAAGAACTTTTCGTGGTTCTTGTCAATTTTTGTTGGTTTTCATCCAATGAACTTATTTCAGTCACCGAGATTTTTCTTCTTCAAAGCAAAAAGATTCTGTCTTCAAATACAAGAACTTTTCGTGGTTTTGTTGATTTTCAGCAAATGAACATATTTCAGCGAGCGAGAAGTTTTTTCTTTAATAGCCTCAGATTTTATCCTAAAATACAAGAACCTTTCGTGGTTCTTGTCAAATTTTGTTGATTTTCATCTAATGAACGTATTTCAGTCAGCAAGATCTTTCTTCTTCAAAGCAAAAAGATTTTATCTTCAAATACAAGAACTTTTCGTGGTTTTGTTGATTTTCAGCAAATGAACATATTTCAGCGAGCTGGAAGTTTTTCCTTTAATAGCGTCAGATTTTATCTTGAAATACAAGAACTTTTCGTGGTTCTTGTCAATTTTTGTTGATTTTCATCAAATTAAGTTATTTCAGTCAGCTGGATCTTTCTTCTTCAAAGCAAAAAGATTTTATCTTCAAATACAAGAACTTTTCGTGGTTTTGTTGATTTTCAGCAAATGAACATATTTCTGCGAGCTGGAAGTTTTTTCTTTAATAGCGTCAGATTTTATCTTAAAATACAAGAACTTTTCGTGGTTCCTGTCAATTTTTGTTGGTTTTCATCCAATGAACTTATTTCAGTCAGCTGGATCTTTCTTCTTCAAAGCAAAAAGATTTTATCTTCAAATACAAGAACTTTACGTGGTTTTGTTGGTTTTCAGCAAATGAACATATTTCAGCGAGCTGGAAGTTTTTTCTTTAATAGCGCAAGATTTTATCTTAAAATACAAGAACTTTTCGTGCTTCTTGTCAATTTTTGTTAGTTTTCATCCAATGAACTTATTTCAGTCACCTAAATCCTTCTTCTTCAAAGCAAAAAGATTTTATCTTCAAATACAAGAACTTTTCGTGGTTTTGTTGGTTTTCAGCAAATGACCATATTTCAGCGAGCTGGAAGTTTTTTCTTTGATAGCGTCAGATTTTATCTTAAAATACAAGAACTTTTCGTGGTTCTTGTCAAATTTTGTTGATTTTGATCTAATGAACGTATTTCAGTCAGCTAGATCTTTCTTCTTGAAAGCAAAAAGATTTTATCTTCAAATACAAGAACTTTTCGTGGTTTTGTTGATTTTCAGCAAATGAACATATTTCAGCGAGCGAGAAGTTTTTTCTTTAATAGCGTCAGATTTTATCTTAAAATACAAGAACTTTTCGTGGTTCTTGTCAATTTTTGTTGGTTTTCATCTAATGAACTTATTTCAGTCAGCTGGATCTTTCTTCTTCAAAGCAAAAAGATTTTATCTTCAAATACAAGAACTTTTCGTGGTTTTGTTGATTTTCAGCAAATGAACATATTACAGCGAGGGAGAAGTTTTTTCTTTAATGGCGTCAGATTTTACCTTAAAATACAAGAACTTTTCGTGGTTCTTGTCAATTTTTGTTGGTTTTCATCCAATGAACATATTTCAGTCACCGAGATCTTTCTTCTTCAAAGCAAAAAGATTCTGTCTTCAAATACAAGAACTTTTCGTGGTTTTGTTGATTTTCAGCAAATGAACATATTTCAGCGAGCGAGAAGTTTTTTCTTTAATAGCCTCAGATTTTATCCTAAAATACAAGAACCTTTCGTGGTTCTTGTCAATTTTTGTTGGTTTTCATCTTATGAACTTATTTCAGTCAGCTAGATCTTTCTTCTTCCAAGCAAAAAGATTTTATCTTCAAATACAAGAACTTTTCGTGGTTTTGTTGATTTTCAGCAAATGAACATATTTCAGCGAGCTGGAAGTTTTTTCTTTAATAGCGTCAGATTTTATCTTGAAATACAAGAACTTTTCGTGGTTCTTGTCAATTTTTGTTGATTTTCATCAAATTAAGTTATTTCAATCAGCTGGATCTTTCTTCTTCAAAGCAAAAAGATTTTATCTTCAAATACAAGAACTTTACGTGGTTTTGTTGGTTTTCAGCAAATGAACATATTTCAGCGAGCAAGAAGTTTTTTCTTTCATAGCGCAAGATTTTATCTTAAAATACAAGAACTTTTCGTGCTTCTTGTCAATTTTTGTTGGTTTTCATCCAATGAACTTATTTCAGTCACCTAAATCCTTCTTCTTCAAAGCAAAAAGATTTCATGTTCAAATACAAGAACTTTTCGTGGTTTTGTTGATTTTCAGCAAATGAACATATTTCAGCGAGCTGGAAGTTTTTTCTTTAATAGCGTCAGATTTTATCTTGAAATACAAGAACTTTTCGTGCTTCTTGTCAATTTTTGTTGGTTTTCATCCAATGAACTTATTTCAGTCACCTAAATCCTTCTTCTTCAAAGCAAAAAGATTTTATCTTCAAATACAAGAACTTTTCGTGGTTTTGTTGGTTTTCAGCAAATGACCATATTTCAGCGAGCTGGAAGTTTTTTCTTTAATAGCGTCAGATTTTATCTTGAAATACAAGAACTTTTCGTGGTTCTTGTCAATTTTTGTTGATTTTCATCAAATTAAGTTATTTCAATCAGCTGGATCTTTCTTCTTCAAAGCAAAAAGATTTTATCTTCAAATACAAGAACTTTACGTGGTTTTGTTGGTTTTCAGCAAATGAACATATTTCAGCGAGCAAGAAGTTTTTTCTTTAATAGCGCAAGATTTTATCTTAAAATACAAGAACTTTTCGTGCTTCTTGTCAATTTTTGTTGGTTTTCATCCAATGAACTTATTTCAGTCACCTAAATCCTTCTTCTTCAAAGCAAAAAGATTTCATCTTCAAATACAAGAACTTTTTGTGGTTTTGTTGATTTTCAGCAAATGAACATATTTCAGCGAGCTGGAAGTTTTTTCTTTAATAGCGTCAGATTTTATCTTGAAATACAAGAACTTTTCGTGGTTCTTGTCAATTTTTGATGATTTTCATCAAATGAACTTATTTCAGTCAGCTGGATCTTTCTTCTTCAAAGCAAAAAGATTTTATCTTCAAATACAAGAACTTTTCGTGGTTTTGTTGATTTTCAGCAAATGAACATATTTCAGCGAGCGAGAAGTTTTTTCTTTAATAGCGCAAGATTTTATCTTAAAATACAAGAACTTTTCGTGCTTCTTGTCAATTTTTGTTGGTTTTCATCCAATGAACTTATTTCAGTCACCTAAATCCTTCTTCTTCAAAGCAAAAAGATTTTATCTTCAAATACAAGAACTTTTCGTGGTTTTGTTGGTTTTCAGCAAATGACCATATTTCAGCGAGCTGGAAGTTTTTTCTTTAATAGCGTCAGATTTTATCTTAAAATACAAGAACTTTTCGTGGTTCTTGTCAATTTTTGTTGATTTTCATCTAATGAACTTATTTCAGTCAGCTGGATCTTTCTTCTTCAAAGCAAAAAGATTTATCTTCAAATACAATAACTTTTCGTGGCTTTGTTGATATTCAGCAAATGAACATATTTCAGCGAGCGAGAAGTTTTTCCTTTAATAGCGTCAGATTTTATCCTAAAATACAAGAACTTTTCGTGGTTCTTGTCAATTTTTGTTGGTTTTCATCCAATGAACTTATTTCAGTCACCTAAATCCTTCTTCTTCAAAGCAAAAAGATTTTATCTTCAAATACAAGAACTTTTCGTGGTTTTGTTGATTTTCAGCAAATGACCATATTTCAGCGAGCTGCAAGTTTTTTCTTTAATAGCGTCAGATTTTATCCTAAAATACAAGAACTTTTCGTGGTTCTTGTCAATTTTTGTTGATTTTCATCTAATGAACTTATTTCAGTCAGCTGGATCTTTCTTCTTCAAAGCAAAAAGATTTTATCTTCAAATACAAGAACTTTTCGTGGTTTTGTTGATTTTCAGCAAATGAACATATTTCAGCGAGCGAGAAGTTTTTTCTTTAATAGCCTCAGATTTTATCCTAAAATGCAAGAACGTTTCGTGGTTCTTGTCAAATTTTGTTGGTTTTCATCTCATGAACTCATTTCAGTCAGCTAGATCTTTCTTCTTCAAAGCAAAAAGATTTTATCTTCAAATACAAGAACTTTTCGTGGTTTTGTTGATTTTCAACAAATGAACATATTTCAGCGAGCTCGAAGTTTTTTCATAAAAAGCGTCAGATTTTATCTTAAAATACAAGAACTTCTCGTGGTTCTTGTCAATTTTTGTTGGTTTTCATCTAATGAACTTATTTCAGTCAGCTGGATCTTTCTTCTTCAAAGCAAAAAGATTTTATCTTCAAATACAAGAACTTTTCGTGGTTTTGTTGATTTTCAGCAAATGAACATATTTCAGCGAGCGAGAAGTTATTTCTTTAATAGCCTCAGATTTTATCCTAAAATGCAAGAACCTTTCGTGGTTCTTGTCAAATTTTGTTGATTTTCATCTAATGAACGTATTTCAGTCAGTAAGATCTTTCTTCTTCAAAGCAAAAAGATTTTATCTTCAAATACAAGAACTTTTCGTGGTTTTGTTGATTTTCAGCAAATGAACATATTTCAGCGAGCTGGAAGTTTTTTCTTTAATAGCGTCAGATTTTATCTTGAAATACAAGAACTTTTCGTGGTTCTTGTCAATTTTTGTTGATTTTCATCAAATTAAGTTATTTCAGTCAGCTGGATCTTTCTTCTTCAAAGCAAAAAGATTTTATCTTCAAATACAAGAACTTTTCGTGGTTTTGTTGATTTTCAGCAAATGAACATATTTCAGCGAGCTGGAAGTTTTTTCTTTAATAGCGTCAGATTTTATCTTGAAATACAAGAACTTTTCGTGGTTCTTGTCAATTTTTGTTGGTTTTCATCCAATGAACTTATTTCAGTCAGCTGGATCTTTCTTCTTCAAAGCAAAAAGATTTTATCTTCAAATACAAGAACTTTACGTGGTTTTGTTGGTTTTCAGCAAATGAACATATTTCAGCGAGCTAGAAGTTTTTTCTTGAATAGCGCAAGATTTTATCTTAAAATACAAGAACTTTTCGTGCTTCTTGTCAATTTTTGTTGGTTTTCATCCAATGAACTTATTTCAGTCACCTAAATCCTTCTTCTTCAAAGCAAAAAGATTTTATCTTCAAATACAAGAACTTTTCGTGGTTTTGTTGATTTTCAGCAAATGACCATATTTCAGCGAGCTGCAAGTTTTTTCTTTAATAGCGTCAGATTTTATCCTAAAATACAAGAACTTTTCGTGGTTCTTGTCAATTTTTGTTGATTTTCATCTAATGAACTTATTTCAGTCAGCTGGATCTTTCTTCTTCAAAGCAAAAAGATTTTATCTTCAAATACAAGAACTTTTCGTGGTTTTGTTGATTTTCAGCAAATGAACATATTTCAGCGAGCGAGAAGTTTTTTCTTTAATAGCTTCAGATTTTATCCTAAAATGCAAGAACTTTGCGTGGTTCTTGTCAAATTTTGTTGGTTTTCATCTCATGAACTCATTTCAGTCAGCTAGATCTTTCTTCTTCAAAGCAAAAAGATTTTATCTTCAAATACAAGAACTTTTCGTGGTTTTGTTGATTTTCAGCAAATGAACATATTTCAGCGAGCCAGAAGTTTTTTTCATAAAAAGCGTCAGATTTTATCTTAAAATACAAGAACTTCTCGTGGTTCTTGTCAATTTTTGTTGGTTTTCATCTAATGAACTTATTTCAGTCAGCTGGATCTTTCTTCTTCAAAGCAAAAAGATTTTATCTTCAAATACAAGAACTTTTCGTGGTTTTGTTCGTTTTCAGCAAATGAACATATTTCAGCGAGGGAGAAGTTTTTTCTTTAATGGCGTCAGATTTTACCTTAAAATACAAGAACTTTTCGTGGTTCTTGTCAATTTTTGTTGGTTTTCATCCAATGAACTTATTTCAGTCACCGAGATCTTTCTTCTTCAAAGCAAAAAGATTCTGTCTTCAAATACAAGAACTTTTCGTGGTTTTGTTGATTTTCAGCAAATGAACATATTTCAGCGAGGGAGAAGTTTTTTCTTTAATGGCGTCAGATTTTACCTTAAAATACAAGAACTTTTCGTGGTTCTTGTCAATTTTTGTTGGTTTTCATCCAATGAACTTATTTCAGTCACCGAGATTTTTCTTCTTCAAAGCAAAAAGATTCTGTCTTCAAATACAAGAACTTTTCGTGGTTTTGTTGATTTTCAGCAAATGAACATATTTCAGCGAGCGAGAAGTTTTTTCTTTAATGGCCTCAGATTTTATCCTAAAATACAAGAACCTTTCGTGGTTCTTGTCAAATTTTGTTGATTTTCATCTAATGAACGTATTTCAGTCAGCAAGATCTTTCTTCTTCAAAGCAAAAAGATTTTATCTTCAAATACAAGAACTTTTCGTGGTTTTGTTGATTTTCAGCAAATGAACATATTTCAGCGAGCTGGAAGTTTTTCCTTTAATAGCGTCAGATTTTATCTTGAAATACAAGAACTTTTCGTGGTTCTTGTCAATTTTTGTTGATTTTCATCAAATTAAGTTATTTCAGTCAGCTGGATCTTTCTTCTTCAAAGCAAAAAGATTTTATCTTCAAATACAAGAACTTTTCGTGGTTTTGTTGATTTTCAGCAAATGAACATATTTCTGCGAGCTGGAAGTTTTTTCTTTAATAGCGTCAGATTTTATCTTAAAATACAAGAACTTTTCGTGGTTCCTGTCAATTTTTGTTGGTTTTCACCCAATGAACTTATTTCAGTCAGCTGGATCTTTCTTCTTCAAAGCAAAAAGATTTTATCTTCAAATACAAGAACTTTACGTGGTTTTGTTGGTTTTCAGCAAATGAACATATTTCAGCGAGCTGGAAGTTTTTTCTTTAATAGCGCAAGATTTTATCTTAAAATACAAGAACTTTTCGTGCTTCTTGTCAATTTTTGTTAGTTTTCATCCAATGAACTTATTTCAGTCACCTAAATCCTTCTTCTTCAAAGCAAAAAGATTTTATCTTCAAATACAAGAACTTTTCGTGGTTTTGTTGGTTTTCAGCAAATGATCATATTTCAGCGAGCTGGAAGTTTTTTCTTTGATAGCGTCAGATTTTATCTTAAAATACAAGAACTTTTCGTGGTTCTTGTCAAATTTTGTTGATTTTCATCTAATGAACGTATTTCAGTCAGCTAGATCTTTCTTCTTGAAAGCAAAAAGATTTTATCTTCAAATACAAGAACTTTTCGTGGTTTTGTTGATTTTCAGCAAATGAACATATTTCAGCGAGCGAGAAGTTTTTTCTTTAATAGCGTCAGATTTTATCTTAAAATACAAGAACTTTTCGTGGTTCTTGTCAATTTTTGTTGGTTTTCATCTAATGAACTTATTTCAGTCAGCTGGATCTTTCTTCTTCAAAGCAAAAAGATTTTATCTTCAAATACAAGAACTTTTCGTGGTTTTGTTGATTTTCAGCAAATGAACATATTACAGCGAGGGAGAAGTTTTTTCTTTAATGGCGTCAGATTTTACCTTAAAATACAAGAACTTTTCGTGGTTCTTGTCAATTTTTGTTGGTTTTCATCCAATGAACATATTTCAGTCACCGAGATCTTTCTTCTTCAAAGCAAAAAGATTCTGTCTTCAAATACAAGAACTTTTCGTGGTTTTGTTGATTTTCAGCAAATGAACATATTTCAGCGAGCGAGAAGTTTTTTCTTTAATAGCCTCAGATTTTATCCTAAAATACAAGAACCTTTCGTGGTTCTTGTCAATTTTTGTTGGTTTTCATCTTATGAACTTATTTCAGTCAGCTAGATCTTTCTTCTTCCAAGCAAAAAGATTTTATCTTCAAATACAAGAACTTTTCGTGGTTTTGTTGATTTTCAGCAAATGAACATATTTCAGCGAGCTGGAAGTTTTTTCTTTAATAGCGTCAGATTTTATCTTGAAATACAAGAACTTTTCGTGGTTCTTGTCAATTTTTGTTGATTTTCATCAAATTAAGTTATTTCAATCAGCTGGATCTTTCTTCTTCAAAGCAAAAAGATTTTATCTTCAAATACAAGAACTTTACGTGGTTTTGTTGGTTTTCAGCAAATGAACATATTTCAGCGAGCAAGAAGTTTTTTCTTTCATAGCGCAAGATTTTATCTTAAAATACAAGAACTTTTCGTGCTTCTTGTCAATTTTTGTTGGTTTTCATCCAATGAACTTATTTCAATCACCTAAATCCTTCTTCTTCAAAGCAAAAAGATTTCATCTTCAAATACAAGAACTTTTCGTGGTTTTGTTGATTTTCAGCAAATGAACATATTTCAGCGAGCTGGAAGTTTTTTCTTTAATAGCGTCAGATTTTATCTTGAAATACAAGAACTTTTCGTGCTTCTTGTCAATTTTTGTTGGTTTTCATCCAATGAACTTATTTCAGTCACCTAAATCCTTCTTCTTCAAAGCAAAAAGATTTTATCTTCAAATACAAGAACTTTTCGTGGTTTTGTTGGTTTTCAGCAAATGACCATATTTCAGCGAGCTGGAAGTTTTTTCTTTAATAGCGTCAGATTTTATCTTGAAATACAAGAACTTTTCGTGGTTCTTGTCAATTTTTGTTGATTTTCATCAAATTAAGTTATTTCAATCAGCTGGATCTTTCTTCTTCAAAGCAAAAAGATTTTATCTTCAAATACAAGAACTTTACGTGGTTTTGTTGGTTTTCAGCAAATGAACATATTTCAGCGAGCAAGAAGTTTTTTCTTTAATAGCGCAAGATTTTATCTTAAAATACAAGAACTTTTCGTGCTTCTTGTCAATTTTTGTTGGTTTTCATCCAATGAACTTATTTCAGTCACCTAAATCCTTCTTCTTCAAAGCAAAAAGATTTCATCTTCAAATACAAGAACTTTTCGTGGTTTTGTTGATTTTCAGCAAATGAACATATTTCAGCGAGCTGGAAGTTTTTTCTTTAATAGCGTCAGATTTTATCTTGAAATACAAGAACTTTTCGTGGTTCTTGTCAATTTTTGATGATTTTCATCAAATGAACTTATTTCAGTCAGCTGGATCTTTCTTCTTCAAAGCAAAAAGATTTTATCTTCAAATACAAGAACTTTTCGTGGTTTTGTTGATTTTCAGCAAATGAACATATTTCAGCGAGCGAGAAGTTTTTTCTTTAATAGCGCAAGATTTTATCTTAAAATACAAGAACTTTTCGTGCTTCTTGTCAATTTTTGTTGGTTTTCATCCAATGAACTTATTTCAGTCACCTAAATCCTTCTTCTTCAAAGCAAAAAGATTTTATCTTCAAATACAAGAACTTTTCGTGGTTTTGTTGGTTTTCAGCAAATGACCATATTTCAGCGAGCTGGAAGTTTTTTCTTTAATAGCGTCAGATTTTATCTTAAAATACAAGAACTTTTCGTGGTTCTTGTCAATTTTTGTTGATTTTCATCTAATGAACTTATTTCAGTCAGCTGGATCTTTCTTCTTCAAAGCAAAAAGATTTATCTTCAAATACAATAACTTTTCGTGGCTTTGTTGATATTCAGCAAATGAACATATTTCAGCGAGCGAGAAGTTTTTCCTTTAATAGCGTCAGATTTTATCCTAAAATACAAGAACTTTTCGTGGTTCTTGTCAATTTTTGTTGGTTTTCATCCAATGAACTTATTTCAGTCACCTAAATCCTTCTTCTTCAAAGCAAAAAGATTTTATCTTCAAATACAAGAACTTTTCGTGGTTTTGTTGATTTTCAGCAAATGACCATATTTCAGCGAGCTGCAAGTTTTTTCTTTAATAGCGTCAGATTTTATCCTAAAATACAAGAACTTTTCGTGGTTCTTGTCAATTTTTGTTGATTTTCATCTAATGAACTTATTTCAGTCAGCTGGATCTTTCTTCTTCAAAGCAAAAAGATTTTATCTTCAAATACAAGAACTTTTCGTGGTTTTGTTGATTTTCAGCAAATGAACATATTTCAGCGAGCGAGAAGTTTTTTCTTTAATAGCCTCAGATTTTATCCTAAAATGCAAGAACGTTTCGTGGTTCTTGTCAAATTTTGTTGGTTTTCATCTCATGAACTCATTTCAGTCAGCTAGATCTTTCTTCTTCAAAGCAAAAAGATTTTATCTTCAAATACAAGAACTTTTCGTGGTTTTGTTGATTTTCAGCAAATGAACATATTTCAGCGAGCTAGAAGTTTTTTCATAAAAAGCGTCAGATTTTATCTTAAAATACAAGAACTTCTCGTGGTTCTTGTCAATTTTTGTTGGTTTTCATCTGATGAACTTATTTCAGTCAGCTGGATCTTTCTTCTTCAAAGCAAAAAGATTTTATCTTCAAATACAAGAACTTTTCGTGGTTTTGTTCGTTTTCAGCAAATGAACAAATTTCAGCGAGCAAGAAGTTTTTTCTTTAATCGCGCAAGATTTTATCTTAAAATACAAGAACTTTTCGTGGTTCTTGTCAATTTTTGTTGGTTTTCATCTGATGAACTTATTTCAGTCAACGAGATCTTTCTTCTTCAAAGCAAAAAGATTTTATCTTCAAATACAAGAACTTTTCGTGGTTTTGTTGATTTTCAGCAAATGACATATCTCAGCGAGGGAGAAGTTTTTTCTTTAATGGCGTCAGATTTTACCTTAAAATACAAGAACTTTTCGTGGTTCTTGTCAATTTTTGTTGGTTTTCATCCAATGAACTTATTTCAGTCACCGAGATCTTTCTTCTTCAAAGCAAAAAGATTTTATCTTCAAATACAAGAACTTTACGTGGTTTTGTTGGTTTTCAGCAAATGAACATATTTCAGCGAGCTAGAAGTTTTTTCTTGAATAGCGCAAGATTTTATCTTAAAATACAAGAACTTTTCGTGCTTCCTGTCAATTTTTGTTGGTTTTCATCCAATGAACTTATTTCAGTCACCTAAATCCTTCTTCTTCAAAGCAAAAAGATTTTATCTTCAAATACAAGAACTTTTCGTGGTTTTGTTGATTTTCAGCAAATGACCATATTTCAGCGAGCTGCAAGTTTTTTCTTTAATAGCGTCAGATTTTATCCTAAAATACAAGAACTTTTCGTGGTTCTTGTCAATTTTTGTTGATTTTCATCTAATGAACTTATTTCAGTCAGCTGGATCTTTCTTCTTCAAAGCAAAAAGATTTTATCTTCAAATACAAGAACTTTTCGTGGTTTTGTTGACTTTCAGCAAATGAACATATTTCAGCGAGCGAGAAGTTTTTTCTTTAATAGCTTCAGATTTTATCCTAAAATGCAAGAACTTTTCGTGGTTCTTGTCAAATTTTGTTGGTTTTCATCTCATGAACTCATTTCAGTCAGCTAGATCTTTCTTCTTCAAAGCAAAAAGATTTTATCTTCAAATACAAGAACTTTTCGTAGTTTTGTTGATTTTCAGCAAATGAACATATTTCAGCGAGCGAGAAGTTTTTTCATAAAAAGCGTCAGATTTTATCTTAAAATACAAGAACTTCTCGTGGTTCTTGTCAATTTTTGTTGGTTTTCATCTAATGAACTTATTTCAGTCAGCCAGATCTTTCTTCTTCAAAGCAAAAAGATTTTATCTTCAAATACAAGAACTTTTCGTGGTTTTGTTGATTTTCAGCAAATGAACATATTTCAGCGAGGGAGAAGTTTTTTCTTTAATGGCGTCAGATTTTACCTTAAAATACAAGAACTTTTCGTGGTTCTTGTCAATTTTTGTTGGTTTTCATCCAATGAACTTATTTCAGTCACCGAGATCTTTCTTCTTCAAAGCAAAAAGATTCTGTCTTCAAATACAAGAACTTTTCGTGGTTTTGTTGATTTTCAGCAAATGAACATATTTCAGCGAGCGAGAAGTTTTTTCTTTAATAGCCTCAGATTTTATCCTAAAATACAAGAACCTTTCGTGGTTCTTGTCAAATTTTGTTGATTT
The DNA here is from genome assembly GCF_035084215.1 of Heptranchias perlo. NCBI lineage: Eukaryota > Metazoa > Chordata > Chondrichthyes > Hexanchiformes > Hexanchidae > Heptranchias > Heptranchias perlo. Next base: position 36,681,614 of record NC_090354.1, on the reverse strand, counting down.
TCATCGAATGAACGTATTTCAGTCAGCAAGATCTTTCTTCTTCAAAGCAAAAAGATTTTATCTTCAAATACAAGAACTTTTCGTGGTTTTGTTGATTTTCAGCGAATGAACATATTTCAGCGAGCTGGAAGTTTATTCGTTAATAGCGTCAGATTTTATCTTGAAATACAAGAACTTTTCGTGGTTCTTGTCAATTTTTGTTGATTTTCATCAAATTAAGTTATTTCAGTCAGCTGGATCTTTCTTCTTCAAAGCAAAAAGATTTTATCTTCAAATACAAGAACTTTTCGTGGTTTTGTTGATTTTCAGCAAATGAACATATTTCAGCGAGCTGGAAGTTTTTTCTTTAATAGCGTCAGATTTTACCTTAAAATACAAGAACTTTTCGTGGTTCTTGTCAATTTTTGTTGGTTTTCATCCAATGAACTTATTTCAGTCACCGAGATCTTTCTTCTTCAAAGCAAAAAGATTTTATCTTCAAATACAAGAACTTTTCGTGGTTTTGTTGATTTTCAGCAAATGAACATATTTCAGCGAGCTAGAAGTTTTTTCTTTAATAGCGTCAGATTTTATCCTAAAATACAAGAACTTTTCGTGGTTCTTGTCAATTTTTGTTGATTTTCATCTAATCAACTTATTTCAGTCAGCTGGATCTTTCTTCTTCAAAGCAAAAAGATTTTATCTTCAAATACAAGAACTTTTCGTGGTTTTGTTGATTTTCAGCAAATGAACATATTTCAGCGAGCGAGAAGTTTTTTCTTTAATAGCTTCAGATTTTATCCTAAAATGCAAGAACTTTTCATGGTTCTTGTCAAATTTTGTTGGTTTTCATCTCATGAACTCATTTCAGTCAGCTAGATCTTTCTTCTTCAAAGCAAAAAGATTTTATCTTCAAATACAAGAACTTTTCGTAGTTTTGTTGATTTTCAGCAAATGAACATATTTCAGCGAGCTAGAAGTTTTTTCATAAAAAGCGTCAGATTTTATCTTAAAATACAAGAACTTCTCGTGGTTCTTGTCAATTTTTGTTGGTTTTCATCTAATGAACTTATTTCAGTCAGCCAGATCTTTCTTCTTCAAAGCAAAAAGATTTTATCTTCAAATACAAGAACTTTTCGTGGTTTTGTTCGTTTTCAACAAATGAACATATTTCAGCGAGCAAGAAGTTTTTTGTTGAAAAGCGCAAGATTTTATCTTAAAATAAAAGAACTTTTCGTGGTTCTTGTCAATTTTTGTTGGTTTTCATCTGATGAACATATTTCAGTCACCGAGATCTTTCTTCTTCAAAGCAAAAAGATTTTATCTTCAAATACAAGAACTTTTCGTGGTTTTGTTGATTTTCAGCAAATGAACATATTTCAGCGAGGGAGAAGTTTTTTCTTTAATGGCGTCAGATTTTACCTTAAAATACAAGAACTTTTCGTGGTTCTTGTCAATTTTTGTTGGTTTTCATCCAATGAACTTATTTCAGTCACCGAGATCTTTCTTCTTCAAAGCAAAAAGATTCTGTCTTCAAATACAAGAACTTTTCGTGGTTTTGTTGATTTTCAGCAAATGAACATATTTCAGCGAGCGAGAAGTTTTTTCTTTAATAGCCTCAGATTTTATCCTAAAATACAAGAACCTTTCGTGGTTCTTGTCAAATTTTGTTGATTTTCATCTAATGAACGTATTTCAGTCAGCAAGATCTTTCTTCTTCAAAGCAAAAAGATTTTATCTTCAAATACAAGAACTTTTCGTGGTTTTGTTGATTTTCAGCGAATGAACATATTTCAGCGAGCTGGAAGTTTTTTCGTTAATAGCGTCAGATTTTATCTTGAAATACAAGAACTTTTCGTGGTTCTTGTCAATTTTTGTTGATTTTCATCAAATTAAGTTATTTCAGTCAGCTGGATCTTTCTTCTTCAAAGCAAAAAGATTTTATCTTCAAATACAAGAACTTTTCGTGGTTTTGTTGATTTTCAGCAAATGAACATATTTCAGCGAGCTGGAAGTTTTTTCTTTAATAGCGTCAGATTTTACCTTAAAATACAAGAACTTTTCGTGGTTCTTGTCAATTTTTGTTGGTTTTCATCCAATGAACTTATTTCAGTCACCGAGATCTTTCTTCTTCAAAGCAAAAAGATTTTATCTTCAAATACAAGAACTTTTCGTGGTTTTGTTGATTTTCAGCAAATGAACATATTTCAGCGAGCTAGAAGTTTTTTCTTGAATAGCGCAAGATTTTATCTTAAAATACAAGAACTTTTCGTGCTTCCTGTCAATTTTTGTTGGTTTTCATCCAATGAACTTATTTCAGTCACCTAAATCCTTCTTCTTCAAAGCAAAAAGATTTTATCTTCAAATACAAGAACTTTTCGTGGTTTTGTTGATTTTCAGCAAATGACCATATTTCAGCGAGCTGCAAGTTTTTTCTTTAATAGCGTCAGATTTTATCCTAAAATACAAGAACTTTTCGTGGTTCTTGTCAATTTTTGTTGATTTTCATCTAATGAACTTATTTCAGTCAGCTGGATCTTTCTTCTTCAAAGCAAAAAGATTTTATCTTCAAATACAAGAACTTTTCGTGGTTTTGTTGATTTTCAGCAAATGAACATATTTCAGCGAGCGAGAAGTTTTTTCTTTAATAGCTTCAGATTTTATCCTAAAATGCAAGAACTTTTCGTGGTTCTTGTCAAATTTTGTTGGTTTTCATCTCATGAACTCATTTCAGTCAGCTAGATCTTTCTTCTTCAAAGCAAAAAGATTTTATCTTCAAATACAAGAACTTTTCGTAGTTTTGTTGATTTTCAGCAAATGAACATATTTCAGCGAGCTAGAAGTTTTTTCATAAAAAGCGTCAGATTTTATCTTAAAATACAAGAACTTCTCGTGGTTCTTGTCAATTTTTGTTGGTTTTCATCCAATGAACTTATTTCAGTCAGCCAGATCTTTCTTCTTCAAAGCAAAAAGATTTTATCTTCAAATACAAGAACTTTTCGTGGTTTTGTTCGTTTTCAACAAATGAACATATTTCAGCGAGCAAGAAGTTTTTTGTTGAAAAGCGCAAGATTTTATCTTAAAATAAAAGAACTTTTCGTGGTTCTTGTCAATTTTTGTTGGTTTTCATCTGATGAACTTATTTCAGTCACCGAGATCTTTCTTCTTCAAAGCAAAAAGATTTTATCTTCAAATACAAGAACTTTTCGTGGTTTTGTTGATTTTCAGCAAATGAACATATTTCAGCGAGGGAGAAGTTTTTTCTTTAATGTCGTCAGATTTTACCTTAAAATACAAGAACTTTTCGTGGTTCTTGTCAATTTTTGTTGGTTTTCATCCAATGAACTTATTTCAGTCACCGAGATCTTTCTTCTTCAAAGCAAAAAGATTCTGTCTTCAAATACAAGAACTTTTCGTGGTTTTGTTGATTTTCAGCAAATGAACATATTTCAGCGAGCGAGAAGTTTTTTCTTTAATAGCCTCAGATTTTATCCTAAAATACAAGAACCTTTCGTGGTTCTTGTCAAATTTTGTTGATTTTCATCTAATGAACGTATTTCAGTCAGCAAGATCTTTCTTCTTCAAAGCAAAAAGATTTTATCTTCAAATACAAGAACTTTTCGTGGTTTTGTTGATTTTCAGCGAATGAACATATTTCAGCGAGCTGGAAGTTTTTTCGTTAATAGCGTCAGATTTTATCTTGAAATACAAGAACTTTTCGTGGTTCTTGTCAATTTTTGTTGATTTTCATCAAATTAAGTTATTTCAGTCAGCTGGATCTTTCTTCTTCAAAGCAAAAAGATTTTATCTTCAAATACAAGAACTTTTCGTGGTTTTGTTGATTTTCAGCAAATGAACATATTTCAGCGAGCTGGAAGTTTTTTCTTTAATAGCGTCAGATTTTACCTTAAAATACAAGAACTTTTCGTGGTTCTTGTCAATTTTTGTTGGTTTTCATCCAATGAACTTATTTCAGTCACCGAGATCTTTCTTCTTCAAAGCAAAAAGATTTTATCTTCAAATACAAGAACTTTTCGTGGTTTTGTTGATTTTCAGCAAATGAACATATTTCAGCGAGCTGGAAGTTTTTTCTTGAATAGCGCAAGATTTTATCTTAAAATACAAGAACTTTTCGTGCTTCCTGTCAATTTTTGTTGGTTTTCATCCAATGAACTTATTTCAGTCACCTAAATCCTTCTTCTTCAAAGCAAAAAGATTTTATCTTCAAATACAAGAACTTTTCGTGGTTTTGTTGATTTTCAGCAAATGACCATATTTCAGCGAGCTGCAAGTTTTTTCTTTAATAGCGTCAGATTTTATCCTAAAATACAAGAACTTTTCGTGGTTCTTGTCAATTTTTGTTGATTTTCATCTAATGAACTTATTTCAGTCAGCTGGATCTTTCTTCTTCAAAGCAAAAAGATTTTATCTTCAAATACAAGAACTTTTCGTGGTTTTGTTGATTTTCAGCAAATGAACATATTTCAGCGAGCGAGAAGTTTTTTCTTTAATAGCTTCAGATTTTATCCTAAAATGCAAGAACTTTTCGTGGTTCTTGTCAAATTTTGTTGGTTTTCATCTCATGAACTCATTTCAGTCAGCTAGATCTTTCTTCTTCAAAGCAAAAAGATTTTATCTTCAAATACAAGAACTTTTCGTAGTTTTTGTTGATTTTCAGCAAATGAACATATTTCAGCGAGCTAGAAGTTTTTTCATAAAAAGCGTCAGATTTTATCTTAAAATACAAGAACTTCTCGTGGTTCTTGTCAATTTTTGTTGGTTTTCATCTAATGAACTTATTTCAGTCAGCCAGATCTTTCTTCTTCAAAGCAAAAAGATTTTATCTTCAAATACAAGAACTTTTCGTGGTTTTGTTCGTTTTCAACAAATGAACATATTTCAGCGAGCAAGAAGTTTTTTGTTGAAAAGCGCAAGATTTTATCTTAAAATAAAAGAACTTTTCGTGGTTCTTGTCAATTTTTGTTGGTTTTCATCTGATGAACTTATTTCAGTCACCGAGATCTTTCTTCTTCAAAGCAAAAAGATTTTATCTTCAAATACAAGAACTTTTCGTGGTTTTGTTGATTTTCAGCAAATGAACATATTTCAGCGAGGGAGAAGTTTTTTCTTTAATGGCGTCAGATTTTACCTTAAAATACAAGAACTTTTCGTGGTTCTTGTCAATTTTTGTTGGTTTTCATCCAATGAACTTATTTCAGTCACCGAGATCTTTCTTCTTCAAAGCAAAAAGATTCTGTCTTCAAATACAAGAACTTTTCGTGGTTTTGTTGATTTTCAGCAAATGTACATATTTCAGCGAGCGAGAAGTTTTTTCTTTAATAGCCTCAGATTTTATCCTAAAATACAAGAACCTTTCGTGGTTCTTGTCAAATTTTGTTGATTTTCATCTAATGAACGTATTTCAGTCAGCAAGATCTTTCTTCTTCAAAGCAAAAAGATTTTATCTTCAAATACAAGAACTTTTCGTGGTTTTGTTGATTTTCAGCGAATGAACATATTTCAGCGAGCTGGAAGTTTTTTCGTTAATAGCGTCAGATTTTATCTTGAAATACAAGAACTTTTCGTGGTTCTTGTCAATTTTTGTTGATTTTCATCAAATTAAGTTATTTCAGTCAGCTGGATCTTTCTTCTTCAAAGCAAAAAGATTTTATCTTCAAATACAAGAACTTTTCGTGGTTTTGTTGATTTTCAGCAAATGAACATATTTCAGCGAGCTGGAAGTTTTTTCTTTAATAGCGTCAGATTTTATCTTAAAATACAAGAACTTTTCGTGGTTCCTGTCAATTTTTGTTGGTTTTCATCCAATGAACTTATTTCACTCACCTAAATCCTTCTTCTTCAAAGCAAAAAGATTTTAGCTTCAAATACAAGAACTTTTCGTGGTTTTGTTGATTTTCAGCACATGACCATATTTCAGCGAGCTGGAAGTTTTTTCTTTAATAGCGTCAGATTCTATCTTAAAATACAAGAACTTTTCGTGGTTCTTGTCAATTTTTGTTGATTTTCATCTAATGAACTTATTTCAGTCAGCTGGATCTTTCTTCAAAGCAAAAAGATTTTATCTTCAAATACAAGAACTTTATGTGGTTTTGTTGGTTTTCAGCAAATGACCATATTTCAGCGAGCTGGAAGTTTTTTCTTTGATAGCGTCAGATTTTATCTTAAAAGGCAAGAACTTTTCGTGGTTCTTGTCAAATTTTGTTGGTTTTCATCTAATGAACTTATTTCAGTCAGCTAGATCTTTCTTCTTCAAAGCAAAAAGATTTTATCTTCAAATACAAGAACTTTTCGCGGTTTTGTTGATTTTCAGCAAATGAACATATTTCAGCGAGCAAGAAGTTTTTTCTTTAATAGCGTCAGATTTTATCCTAAAATACAAGAACTTTTCGAGGTTCTTGTCAAATTTTGTTGATTTTCATCTAAGGAACGTATTTCAGTCAGCTAGATCTTTCTTCTTCAAAGCAAAAAGATTTTATCTTCAAATACAAGAACTTTTCGTGGTTTTGTTGATTTTCAGCAAATGAACATATTTCAGCGAGCGAGAATTTTTTTCTTTAATAGCGTCAGATTTTATCTTAAGATACAAGAACTTTTCGTGGTTCTTGTCAATTTTTGTTGGTTTTCATCTAATGAACTTATTTCAGTCAGCTGGATCTTTCTTCGTCAAAGCAAAAAGATTTTATCTTCAAATACAAGAACTTTTCGTGGTTTTGTTGATTTTCAGCAAATGAACATATTGCAGCGAGGGAGAAGTTTTTTCTTTAATGGCGTCAGATTTTACCTGAAAATACAAGAACTTTTCGTGGTTCTTGTCAATTTTTGTTGGTTTTCATCCAATGAACATATTTCAGTCACCGAGATCTTTCTTCTTCAAAGCAAAAAGATTCTGTCTTCAAATACAAGAACTTTTCGTGGTTTTGTTGATTTTCAGCAAATGAACATATTTATGCGAGCGAGAATTTTTTTCTTTAATAGCCTCAGATTTTATCCTAAAATACAAGAACCTTTCGTGGTTCTTGTCAATTTTTGTTGGTTTTCATCTTATGAACTTATTTCAGTCAGCTAGATCTTTCTTCTTCCAAGCAAAAAGATTTTATCTTCAAATACAAGAACTTTTCGTGGTTTTGTTGATTTTCAGCAAATGAACATATTTCAGCGAGCTGGAAGTTTTTTCTTTAATAGCGTCAGATTTTATCTTGAAATACAAGAACTTTTCGTGGTTCTTGTCAATTTTTGTTGATTTTCATCAAATTAAGTTATTTCAATCAGCTGGATCTTTCTTCTTCAAAGCAAAAAGATTTTATCTTCAAATACAAGAACTTTTCGTGGTTTTGTTCATTTTCAGCAAATGAACATATTTCAGCGAGCTGGAAGTTTTTTCTTTAATAGCGTCAGATTTTATCTTAAAATACAAGAACTTTTCGTGCTTCTTGTCAATTTTTGTTGGTTTTCATCCAATGAACTTATTTCAGTCACCTAAATCCTTCTTCTTCAAAGCAAAAAGATTTCATCTTCAAATACAAGAACTTTTCGTGGTTTTGTTGATTTTCAGCAAATGACCATATTTCAGCGAGCTGCAAGTTTTTTCTTTAATAGCGTCAGATTTTATCCTAAAATACAAGAACCTTTCGTGGTTCTTGTCAATTTTTGTTGATTTTCATCTAATGAACATATTTCAGTCAGCTGGATCTTTCTTCTTCAAAGCAAAAAGATTTTATCTTCAAATACAAGAACTTTTCGTGGTTTTGTTGATTTTCAGCAAATGAACATATTTCAGCGAGCGAGAAGTTTTTTCTTTAATAGCTTCAGATTTTATCCTAAAATGCAAGAACTTTTCGTGGTTCTTGTCAAATTTTGTTGGTTTTCATCTCATGCACTCATTTCAGTCAGCTAGATCTTTCTTCTTCAAAGCAAAAAGATTTTATCTTCAAATACAAGAACTTTTCGTGGTTTTGTTGATTTTCAGCAAATGAACATATTTCAGCGAGCGAGAAGTTTTTTCATGAAAAGCGTCAGATTTTATCTTAAAATACAAGAACTTTTCGTGGTTCTTGTCAATTTTTGTTGGTTTTCATCCAATGAACTTATTTCAGTCAGCTGGATCTTTCTTCTTCAAGCAAAAAGATTTTATCTTCAAATACAAGAACTTTTCGTGGTTTTGTTCGTTTTCAGCAAATGAACATATTTCAGCGAGCAAGAAGTTTTTTCTTTAATCGCGCAAGATTTTATCTTAAAATACAAGAACTTTTCGTGGTTCTTGTCAATTTTTGTTGGTTTTCATCTGATGAACTTATTTCAGTCACCGAGATCTTTCTTCTTCAAAGCAAAAAGATTTTATCTTCAAATACAAGAACTTTTCGTGGTTTTGTTGATTTTCAGCAAATGACATATTTCAGCGAGGGAGAAGTTTTTTCTTTAATGGCGTCAGATTTTACCTTAAAATACAAGAACTTTTCGTGGTTCTTGTCAATTTTTGTTGATTTTCATCTAATGAACTTATTTCAGTCAGCTGGATCTTTCTTCTTCAAAGCAAAAAGATTTTATCTTCAAATACAAGAACTTTTCGTGGTTTTGTTGATTTTCAGCAAATGAACATATTTCAGCGAGCGAGAAGTTTTTTCTTTAATAGCTTCAGATTTTATCCTAAAATGCAAGAACTTTTCGTGGTTCTTGTCAAATTTTGTTGGTTTTCATCTCATGAACTCATTTCAGTCAGCTAGATCTTTCTTCTTCAAAGCAAAAAGATTTTATCTTCAAATACAAGAACTTTTCGTGGTTTTGTTGATTTTCAGCAAATGAACATATTTCAGCGAGCTGGAAGTTTGTTCTTTAATAGCGTCAGATTTTATCTTAAAATACAAGAACTTTTCGTGGTTCTTGTCAATTTTTGTTGATTTTCATCTAATGAACTTATTTCAGTCAGCTGGATCTTTCTTCTTCAAAGCAAAAAGATTTATCTTCAAATACAATAACTTTTCGTGGCTTTGTTGATATTCAGCAAATGAACATATTTCAGCGAGCGAGAAGTTTTTCCTTTAATAGCGTCAGATTTTATCCTAAAATACAAGAACTTTTCGTGGTTCTTGTCAAATTTTGTTGGTTTTCATCAAATGAACTTATTACAGTCAGCTGGATCTTTCTTCTTCAAAGCAAATAGATTTTATCTTCAAATACAAGAACTTTTCGTGGTTTTGTTGATTTTCAGCAAATGAACATATTTCAGCGAGCTGGAAGTTTTTTCTTTAATAGCGCAAGATTTTATCTGAAAATACAAGAACTTTTCGTGCTTCTTTTCAATTTTTGTTGGTTTTCATCCAATGAACTTATTTCAGTCACCTAAATCCTTCTTCTTCAAAGCAAAAAGATTTTATCTTCAAATACAAGAACTTTTCGTGGTTTTGTTGATTTTCAGCAAATGACCATATTTCAGCGAGCTGCAAGTTTTTTCTTTAATAGCGTCAGATTTTATCCTAAAATACAAGAACCTTTCGTGGTTCTTGTCAATTTTTGTTGATTTTCATCTAATGAACATATTTCAGTCAGCTGGATCTTTCTTCTTCAAAGCAAAAAGATTTTATCTTCAAATACAAGAACTTTTCGTGGTTTTGTTGATTTTCAGCAAATGAACATATTTCAGCGAGCGAGAAGTTTTTTCTTTAATAGCTTCAGATTTTATCCTAAAATGCAAGAACTTTTCGTGGTTCTTGTCAAATTTTGTTGGTTTTCATCTCATCAACTCATTTCAGTCAGCTAGATCTTTCTTCTTCAAAGCAAAAAGATTTTATCTTCAAATACAAGAACTTTTCGTGGTTTTGTTGATTTTCAGCAAATGAACATATTTCAGCGAGCGAGAAGTTTTTTCATGAAAAGCGTCAGATTTTATCTTAAAATACAAGAACTTTTCGTGGTTCTTGTCAATTTTTGTTGGTTTTCATCCAATGAACTTATTTCAGTCAGCTGGATCTTTCTTCTTCAAGCAAAAAGATTTTATCTTCAAATACAAGAACTTTTCGTGGTTTTGTTCGTTTTCAGCAAATGAACATATTTCAGCGAGCAAGAAGTTTTTTCTTTAATCGCGCAAGATTTTATCTTAAAATACAAGAACTTTTCGTGGTTCTTGTCAATTTTTGTTGGTTTTCATCTGATGAACTTATTTCAGTCACCGAGATCTTTCTTCTTCAAAGCAAAAAGATTTTATCTTCAAATACAAGAACTTTTCGTGGTTTTGTTGATTTTCAGCAAATGACATATTTCAGCGAGGGAGAAGTTTTTTCTTTAATGGCGTCAGATTTTACCTTAAAATACAAGAACTTTTCGTGGTTCTTGTCAATTTTTGTTGATTTTCATCTAATGAACTTATTTCAGTCAGCTGGATCTTTCTTCTTCAAAGCAAAAAGATTTTATCTTCAAATACAAGAACTTTTCGTGGTTTTGTTGATTTTCAGCAAATGAACATATTTCAGCGAGCGAGAAGTTTTTTCTTTAATAGCTTCAGATTTTATCCTAAAATGCAAGAACTTTTCGTGGTTCTTGTCAAATTTTGTTGGTTTTCATCTCATGAACTCATTTCAGTCAGCTAGATCTTTCTTCTTCAAAGCAAAAAGATTTTATCTTCAAATACAAGAACTTTTCGTGGTTTTGTTGATTTTCAGCAAATGAACATATTTCAGCGAGCGAGAAGTTTTTTCATGAAAAGCGTCAGATTTTATCTTAAAATACAAGAACTTTTCGTGGTTCTTGTCAATTTTTGTTGGTTTTCATCTAATGAACTTATTTCAGTCAGCTGGATCTTTCTTCTTCAAAGCAAAAAGATTTTATCTTCAAATACAAGAACTTTTCGTGGTTTTGTTCGTTTTCAGCAAATGAACATATTTCAGCGAGCAAGAAGTTTTTTCTTTAATCGCGCAAGATTTTATCTTAAAATACAAGAACTTTTCGTGGTTCTTGTCAATTTTTGTTGGTTTTCATCTGATGAACCTATTTCAGTCACCGAGATCTTTCTTCTTCAAAGCAAAAAGATTTTATCTTCAAATACAAGAACTTTTTCAGGTTTTGTTGATTTTCAGCAAATGAACATATTTCAGCGAGCTGGAAGTTTTTTCTTTAATAGCGTCAGATTTTATCTTAAAATACAAGAACTTTTCGTGGTTCCTGTCAATTTTTGTTGGCTTTCATCCAATGAACTTATTTCAGTCAGCTGGATCTTTCTTCTTCAAAGCAAAAAGATTTCATCTTCAAATACAAGAACTTTTCATGGTTTTGTTGATTTTCAGCAAATGAACATATTTCAGCGAGCTGGAAGTTTTTTCTTTAATAGCGTCAGATTTTATCTTAAAATACAAGAACTTTTCGTGGTTCCTGTCAATTTTTGTTGGTTTTCATCCAATGAACTTATTTCAGTCAGCTGGATATTTCTTCTTCAAAGCAAAAAGATTTTATCTTCAAATACAAGAACTCTACGTGGTTTTGTTGGTTTTCAGCAAATGAACATATTTCAGCGAGCAAGAAGTTTTTTCTTTAATAGCGTAAGATTTTATCTTAAAATACAAGAACTTTTCGTGCTTCTTGTCAATTTTTGTTGGTTTTCATCCAATGAACTTATTTCAGTCACCTAAATCCTTCTTCTTCAAAGCAAAAAGATTTCATCTTCAAATACAAGAACTTTTCGTGGTTTTGTTGATTTTCAGCAAATGAACATATTTCAGCGAGCTGGAAGTTTTTTCTTCAATAGCGTCAGATTTTATCTTGAAATACAAGAACTTTTCGTGGTTCTTGTCAATTTTTGATGATTTTCATCAAATGAACTTATTTCAGTCAGCTGGATCTTTCTTCTTCAAAGCAAAAAGATTTTATCTTCAAATACAAGAACTTTTCGTGGTTTTGTTGATTTTCAGCAAATGAACATATTTCAGCGAGCGAAAAGTTTTTTCTTTAATAGCGCAAGATTTTATCTTAAAATACAAGAACTTTTCGTGCTTCTTGTCAATTTTTGTTGGTTTTCATCCAATGAACGTATTTCAGTCACCTAAATCCTTCTTCTTCAAAGCAAAAAGATTTTATCTTCAAATACAAGAACTTTTCGTGGTTTTGTTGGTTTTCAGCAAATGACCATATTTCAGCGAGCTTGAAGTTTTTTCTTTAATAGCGTCCGATTTTATCTTAAAATACAAGAACTTTTCGTGGTTCTTGTCAATTTTTGTTGATTTTCATCTAATGAACTTATTTCAGTCACCGAAATCCTTCTTCTTCAAAGCAAAAAGATTTTATCTTCAAATACAAGAACTTTTCGTGGTTTTGTTGATTTTCAGCAAATGACCATATTTCAGCGAGCTGCAAGTTTTTTCTTTAATAGCGTCAGATTTTATCCTAAAATACAAGAACTTTTCGTGGTTCTTGTCAATTTTTGTTGATTTTCATCTAATGAACTTATTTCAGTCAGCTGGATCTTTCTTCTTCAAAGCAAAAAGATTTTATCTTCAAATACAAGAACTTTTCGTGGTTTTGTTGATTTTCAGCAAATGAACATATTTCAGCGAGCGAGAAGTTTTTTCTTTAATAGCTTCAGATTTTATCCTAAAATGCAAGAACTTTTCGTGGTATTTGTCAAATTTTGTTGGTTTTCATCTCATGAACTCATTTCAGTCAGCGAGATCTTTCTTCTTCAAAGCAAAAAGATTTTATCTTCAAATACAAGAACTTTTCGTGGTTTTGTTCGTTTTCAGCAAATGAACATATTTCAGCGAGCAAGAAGTTTTTTCATAAAAAGCGTCAGATTTTATCTTAAAATACAAGAACTTTTCGTGGTTCTTGTCAATTTTTGTTGGTTTTCATCTAATGAACTGATTTCAGTCAGCTGGATCTTTCTTCTTCAAAGCAAAAAGATTTTATCTTCAAATACAAGAACTTTTCGTGGTTTTGTTCGTTTTCAGCAAATGAACATATTTCAGCGAGCAAGAAGTTTTTTGTTTAATAGCGCAAGATTTTATCTGAAAATACAAGAACTTTTCGTGGTTCTGGTCAATTTTTGTTGGTTTTCATCTGATGAACTTATTTCAGTCACCGAGATCTTTCTTCTTCAAAGCAAAAAGATTTTATCTTCAAATACAAGAACTTTTCGTGGTTTTGTTGATTTTCAGCAAATGACATATTTCAGCGAGGGAGAAGTTTTTTCTTTAATGGCGTCAGATTTTACCTTAAAATACAAGAACTTTTCGTGGTTCTTGTCAATTTTTGTTGGTTTTCATCCAATGAACTTATTTCAGTCACCGAGATCTTTCTTCTTCAAAGCAAAAAGATTTTATCTTCAAATACAAGAACTTTTCGTGGTTTTGTTGATTTTCAGCAAATGAACATATTTCAGCGAGCTGGAAGTTTTTTCTTTAATAGCGTCAGATTTTATCTTGAAATGCAAGAACTTTTCGTGGTTCTTGTCAATTTTTGTTGATTTTCATCAAATTAAGTTATTTCAGTCAGCTGGATCTTTCTTCTTCAAAGCAAAAAGATTTTATCTTCAAATACAAGAACTTTTCGTGGTTTTGTTGATTTTCAGCAAATGAACATATTTCAGCGAGCTGGAAGTTTTTTCTTTAATAGCGTCAGATTTTATCTTAAAATACAAGAACTTTTTGTGGTTCCTGTCAATTTTTGTTGGTTTTCAGCCAATGAACTTATTTCAGTCAGCTGGATCTTTCTTCTTCAAAGCAAAAAGATTTTATCTTCAAATACTACAACTTTACGTGGTTTTGTTGATTTTCAGCAAATGAACATATTTCAGCGAGCAAGAAGTTTTTTCTTTAATCGCGCAAGATTTTATCTTCAAATACAAGAACTTTTCGTGGTTTTGTTGATTTTCAGCAAATGAACATATTTCAGCGAACAAGAAGTTTTTTCTTTAATAGCGTCAGATTTTATCTTAAAATACAAGAACTCTTGTATTTTAAGATAAAATCTGACGCTATTAAAGAAAAAACTTCCAGCTCGCTGAAATATGGTCATTTGCTGAAAACCAACAAAACCACGAAAAGTTCTTGTATTTGAAGATAAAATCTTTTTGCTTTGAAGAAGATGGATTTAGTTGACTGAAATAAGTTCATTGGATGAAAACCAACAAAAATTGACAAGATCCACGAAAAGTTCTTGTATTTTAAGATAAAATCTTGCGCGATTAAAGAAAAAACTTCTTGCTCGCTGAAATATGTTCATTTGCTGAAAACCAACAAAACCACGTAAAGTTCTTGTATTTGAAGATAAAATCTTTTTGCTTTGAAGAAGAAAGATCCAGCTGACTGAAATAAGTTCATTAGATGAAAATCAACAAAAATTGACAAGAACCACGAAAAGTTCTTGTATTTTAAGATAAAATCTGACGCTATTAAAGAAAAAACTTCCAGCTCGCTGAAATATGGTCATGTGCTGAAAATCAACAAAACCACGAAAAGTTCTTGTATTTGAAGATAAAATCTTGCGCTATTAAAGAAAAAACTTCTAGCTCGCTGAAATATGTTCATTTGCTGAAAACCAACAAAACCACGTAAAGTTCTTGTATTTGAAGATAAAATCTTTTTGCTTTGAAGAAGAAAGATCCAGCTGACTGAAATAACTTAATTTGATGAAAATCAACAAAAATTGACAAGAACCACGAAAAGTTCTTGTATTTCAAGATAAAATCTGACGCGATTAAAGAAAAAACTTCCAGCTCGCTGAAATATGTTCATTTGCTGAAAATCAACAAAACCACGAAAAGTTCTTGTATTTGAAGATAAAATCTTTTTGCTTTCAAGAAGAAAGATCCAGCTGACTGAAATACGTTCATTAGATGAAAATCAACAAAATTTGACAAGAACCACGAAACGTTCTTGTATTTTAGGATAAAATCTGAGGCTATTAAAGAAAAAACTTCTCGCTCGCTGAAATATGTTGATTTGCTGAAAATCAACAAAACCACGAAAAGTTCTTGTATTTGAAGACAGAATCTTTTTGCTTTGAAGAAGAAAGATCTCGGTGACTGAAATAAGTTCATTGGATGAAAACCAACAGAAATTGACAAGAACCACGAAAAGTTCTTGTATTTTAAGGTAAAATCTGACGCCATTAAAGAAAAAACTTCTCCCTCGCTGAAATATGTTCATTTGCTGAAAATCAACAAAACCACGAAAAGTTCATGTATTTGAAGATAAAATCTTTTTGCTTTGAAGAAGAAGGATTTAGGTGACTGAAATAAGTTCATTGGATGAAAACCAACAAAAATTGACAAGAAGCACGAAAAGTTCTTGTATTTTAAGATAAAATCTTGCGCTATTAAAGAAAAAACTTCTAGCTCGCTGAAATATGTTCATTTGCTGAAAATCAACAAAACCACGAAAAGTTCTTGTATTTGAAGATAAAATCTTTTTGCTTTGAAGAAGAAAGATCGAGCTGACTGTAATAAGTTCATTTGATGAAAACCAACAAAATTTGACAATAACCACGAAAAGTTCTTGTATTTTAGGATAAAATCTGACGCTATGAAAGGAAAAACTTCTCGCTCGCTGAAATATGTTCATTTGCTGAATATCAACAAAGCCACGAAAAGTTATTGTATTTGAAGATAACTCTTTTTACTTTGAAGAAGAAAGATCCAGCTGACTGAAATAAGTTCATTGGCTGAAAATCAACAAAAATTGACAAGAACCACGAAAAGTTCTTGTATTTTAAGATACAATCTGACGCTATTAAAGAAAAAACTTCCAGCTTGCTGAAATATGGTCATTTGCTGAAAATCAACAAAACCACGAAAAGTTCATGTATTTGAAGATAAAATCTTTTTGCTTTGAAGAAGAAAGATCCAGCTGACTGAAATAAGTTCATTAGATGAAAATCAACAAAAATTGACAAGAACCACGAAAAGTTCTTGTATTTTAAGATAAAATCTGACGCTATTAAAGAAAAAACTTCCTGCTCGCTGAAATAGGTTCATTTGCTGAAAATCAACAAAACCACGAAAAGTTCTTGTATTTGAAGATGAAATCTTTTTGCTTTGAAGAAGAAGGATTTTGGTGACTGAAATAAGTTCATTGGATGAAAACCAACAAAAATTGACAAGAAGCACGAAAAGTTCTTGTATTTTAAGATAAAATCTTGCGCTATTAAAGAAAAAACTTCTTGCTCGCTGAAATATGTTCATTTGCTGAAAACCAACAAAACCACGTAAAGTTCTTGTATTTGAAGATAAAATCTTTTTGCTTTGAAGAAGAAATATCCAGCTGACTGAAATAAGTTCATTGGATGAAAACCAACAAAAATTGACAGGAACCACGAAAAATTCTTGTATTTTAAGATAAAATCTGACGCTATTAAAGAAAAAACTTCCAGCTCGCTGAAATATGTTCATTTGCTGAAAATCAACAAAACCATGAAAAGTTCTTGTATTTGAAGATAAAATCTTTTTGCTTTGAAGAAGAAAGATCCAGCTGACTGAAATAACTTAATTTGATGAAAATCAACAAAAATTGACAAGAACCACGAAAAGTTCTTGTATTTCAAGATAAAATCTGACGCTGTTGAAGAAAAAACTTCCAGCTCGCTGAAATATGTTCATTTGCTGAAAATCAACAAAACCACGAAAAGTTCTTGCATTTGAAGATAAAATCTTTTTGCTTGGAAGAAGAAAGATCTGGCTGACTGAAATAAGTTCATAAGATGAAAACCAACAAAAATTGACAAGAACCACGAAAGGTTCTTGTATTTTAGGATAAAATCTGAGGCTATTAAAGAAAAAACTTCTCGCTCGCTGAAATATGTTCATTTGCTGAAAATCAACAAAACCACGAAAAGTTCTTGTATTTGAAGACAGAATCTTTTTGCTTTGAAGAAGAAAGATCTCGGTGACTGAAATATGTTCATTGGATGAAAACCAACAAAAATTGACAAGAACCACGAAAAGTTCTTGTATTTTAAGGTAAAATCTGACGCCATTTTCAGAAAAAACTTCTCCCTCGCTGAATTATGTTCATTTGCTGAAAATCAACAAAACCACGAAAAGTTCTTGTATTTGAAGACAGAATCTTTTTGCTTTGAAGAAGAAGGATTTAGTTGACTGAAATAAGTTCATTGGATGAAAACCAACAAAAATTGACAAGATCCACGAAAAGTTCTTGTATTTTAAGATAAAATCTGACGCTATTAAAGAAAAAACTTCCAGCTCGCTGAAATATGTTCATTTGCTGAAAACCAACAAAACCACGAAAAGTTCTTGTATTTGAAGATAAAATCTTTTTGCTTTGAAGAAGAAAGATCCAGCTGAGTGAAATAACTTAATTTGATGAAAATCAACAAAAATTGACAAGAACCACGAAAAGTTCTTGTATTTCAAGATAAAATCTGACGCGATTAAAGAAAAAACTTCTTGCTCGCTGAAATATGTTCATTTGCTGAAAACGAACAAAACCACGAAAAGTTCTTGTATTTGAAGATAAAATCTTTTTGCTTTGAAGAAGAAAGATCCAGCTGACCGAAATAAGTTCATTAGATGAAAACCAACAAAAATTGACAAGAACCACGAAAAGTTCTTGTATTTTAAGATAAAATCTGACGCTTTTTATGAAAAAACTTCTAGCTCGCTGAAATATGTTCATTTGCTGAAAATCAACAAAACCACGAAAAGTTCTTTTATTTGAAGATAAAATCTTTTTACTTTGAAGAAGAAAGATCTAGCTGACTGAAATGAGTTCATGAGATGAAAACCAACAAAATTTGACAAGAACCACGAAAAGTTCTTGCATTTTAGGATAAAATCTGAAGCTATTAAAGAAAAAACTTCTCGCTCGCTGAAATATGTTCATTTGCTGAAAATCAACAAAACCACGAAAAGTTCTTGTATTTGAAGATAAAATCTTTTTGCTTTGAAGAAGAAAGATCCAGCTGACTGAAATAAGTTTATCAGATGAAGATCAACAAAAATTGACAAGAACCACGAAAAGTTCTTGTATTTTAGGAGAAAATCTGACGCTATTAAAGAAAAAACTTGCAGCTCGCTGAAATATGGTCATTTGCTGAAAATCAACAAAACCACGAAAAGTTCATGTATTTGAAGATAAAATCTTTTTGCTTTGAAGAAGAAGGATTTAGGTGACTGAAATAAGTTCATTGGATGAAAACTAACAAAAATTGACAAGAAGCACGAAAAGTTCTTGTATTTTAAGATAAAATCTTGCGCTATTAAAGAAAAAACTTCTAGCTCGCTGAAATATGTTCATTTGCTGAAAATCAACAAAACCACGAAAAGTTCTTGTATTTGAAGATAAAATCTTTTTGCTTTGAAGAAGAAAGATCCAGCTGACTGTAATAAGTTCATTTGATGAAAACCAACAAAATTTGACAAGAACCACGAAAAGTTCTTGTATTTTAGGATAAAATCTGACGCTATTAAAGGAAAAACTTCTCGCTCGCTGAAATATGTTCATTTGCTGAATATCAACAAAGCCACGAAAAGTTATTGTATTTGAAGATGAAATCTTTTTGCTTTGAAGAAGAAGGATTTTGGTGACTGAAATAAGTTCATTGGATGAAAACCAACAAAAATTGACAAGAAGCACGAAAAGTTCTTGTATTTTAAGATAAAATCTTGCGCTATTAAAGAAAAAACTTCTTGCTCGCTGAAATATGTTCATTTGCTGAAAACCAACAAAACCACGTAAAGTTCTTGTATTTGAAGATAAAATCTTTTTGCTTTGAAGAAGAAATATCCAGCTGACTGAAATAAGTTCATTGGATGAAAACCAACAAAAATTGACAGGAACCACGAAAAGTTCTTGTATTTTAAGATAAAATCTGACGCTATTAAAGAAAAAACTTCCAGCTCGCTGAAATATGTTCATTTGCTGAAAATCAACAAAACCACGAAAAGTTCTTGTATTTGAAGATAAAATCTTTTTGCTTTGAAGAAGAAAGATCCAGCTGACTGAAATAACTTAATTTGATGAAAATCAACAAAAATTGACAAGAACCACGAAAAGTTCTTGTATTTCAAGATAAAATCTGACGCTGTTGAAGAAAAAACTTCCAGCTCGCTGAAATATGTTCATTTGCTGAAAATCAACAAAACCACGAAAAGTTCTTGTATTTGAAGATAAAATCTTTTTGCTTGGAAGAAGAAAGATCTAGCTGACTGAAATAAGTTCATCAGATGAAAACCAACAAAAATTGACAAGAACCACAAAAGGTTCTTGTATTTTAGGATAAAATCTGAGGCTATTAAAGAAAAAACTTCTCGCTCACTGAAATATGTTCATTTGCTGAAAATCAACAAAACCACGAAAAGTTCTTGTATTTGAAGACAGAATCTTTTTGCTTTGAAGAAGAAAGATCTCGGTGACTGAAATTAGTTCATTGGATGAAAACCAACAAAAATTGACAAGAACCACGAAAAGTTCTTGTATTTTAAGGTAAAATCTGACGCCATTAAAGAAAAAACTTCTCCCTCGCTGAAATATGTTCATTTGCTGAAAATCAACAAAACCACGAAAAGTTCTTGTATTTGAAGATAAAATCTTTTTGCTTTGAAGAAGAAAGATCTCGGTGACTGAAATAAGTTCATCAGATGAAAACCAACAAAAATTGACAAGAACCACGAAAAGTTCTTGTATTTTAAGATAAAATCTTGCGCTATTAAACAAAAAACTTCTTGCTCGCTGAAATATGTTCATTTGCTGAAAACGAACAAAACCACGAAAAGTTCTTGTATTTGAAGATAAAATCTTTTTGCTTTGAAGAAGAAAGATCCAGCTGACCGAAATAAGTTCATTAGATGAAAACCAACAAAAATTGACAAGAACCACGAAAAGTTCTTGTATTTTAAGATAAAATCCGACGCTTTTTATGAAAAAACTTCTAGATCGCTGAAATATGTTCATTTGCTGCAAATCAACAAAACCACGAAAAGTTCTTGTATTTGAAGATAAAATCTTTTTACTTTGAAGAAGAAAGATCTAGCTGACTGAAATGAGTTCATGAGATGAAAACCAACAAAATTTGACAAGAACCACGAAAAGTTCTTGCATTTTAGGATAAAATCTGAAGCTATTAAAGAAAAAACTTCTCGCTCGCTGAAATATGTTCATTTGCTGAAAATCAACAAAACCACGAAAAGTTCTTGTATTTGAAGATAAAATCTTTTTGCTTTGAAGAAGAAAGATCCAGCTGACTGAAATAAGTTCATTAGATGAAAATCAACAAAAATTGACAAGAACCACGAAAAGTTCTTGTATTTTAGGATAAAATCTGACGCTATTAAAGAAAAAACTTGAAGCTCGCTGAAATATGGTCATTTGCTGAAAATCAACAAAACCACGAAAAGTTCATGTATTTGAAGATAAAATCTTTTTCCTTTGAAGAAGAAGGATTTTGGTGACTGAAATAAGTTCATTGGATGAAAACCAACAAAAATTGACAAGAAGCACGAAAAGTTCTTGTATTTTAAGATAAAATCTTGCGCTATTAAAGAAAAAACTTCCAGCTCGCTGAAATATGTTCATTTGCTGAAAACCAACAAAACCACGAAAAGTTCTTGTATTTGAAGATAAAATCTTTTTGCTTTGAAGTAGAAAGATCTAGCTGACTGTAATAAGTTCATTTGATGAAAACCAACAAAATTTGACAAGAACCACGAAAAGTTCTTGTATTTTAGGATAAAATCTGACGCTATTAAAGGAAAAACTTCTCGCTCGCTGAAATATGTTCATTTGCTGAATATCAACAAAGCCACGAAAAGTTATTGGATTTGAAGATAACTCTTTTTACTTTGAAGAAGAAAGATCCAGCTGACTGAAATAAGTTCATTGGATGAAAATCAACAAAAATTGACAAGAACCACGAAAAGTTCTTGTATTTTAAGATACAATCTGACGCTATTAAAGAAAAAACTTCCAGCTCGCTGAAATATGGTCATTTGCTGAAAATCAACAAAACCACGAAAAGTTCTTGTATTTGAAGATGAAATCTTTTTGCTTTGAAGAAGAAGGATTTTGGTAACTGAAATAAGTTCATTGGATGAAAACCAACAAAAATTGACAAGAAGCACGAAAAGTTCTTGTATTTTAAGATAAAATCTTGCGCTATTAAAGAAAAAACTTCTTGCTCGCTGAAATATGTTCATTTGCTGAAAACCAACAAAACCACGTAAAGTTCTTGTATTTGAAGATAAAATCTTTTTGCTTTGAAGAAGAAAGATCCAGCTGACTGAAATAACTTAATTTGATGAAAATCAACAAAAATTGGCAAGAACCACGAAAAGTTCTTGTATTTCAAGATAAAATCTGACGCTGTTGAAGAAAAAACTTCCAGCTCGCTGAAATATGTTCATTTGCTGAAAATCAACAAAACCACGAAAAGTTCTTGTATTTGAAGATAAAATCTTTTTGCTTGGAAGAAGAAAGATCTAGCTGACTGAAATAAGTTCATAAGATGAAAACCAACAAAAATTGACAAGAACCACGAAAGGTTCTTGTATTTTAGGATAAAATCTGAGGCTATTAAAGAAAAAACTTCTCGCTCGCTGAAATATGTTCATTTGCTGAAAATCAACAAAACCACGAAAAGTTCTTGTATTTGAAGATAAAATCTTTTTACTTTGAAGAAGAAAGATCCAGCTGACTGAAATAAGTTCATTAGATGAAAATCAACAAAAATTGACAAGAACCACGAAAAGTTCTTGTATTTTAGGATAAAATCTGACGCTATTAAAGAAAAAACTTGAAGCTCGCTGAAATATGGTCATTTGCTGAAAATCAACAAAACCACGAAAAGTTCATGTATTTGAAGATAAAATCTTTTTCCTTTGAAGAAGAAGGATTTTGGTGACTGAAATAAGTTCATTGGATGAAAACCAACAAAAATTGACAAGAAGCATGAAAAGTTCTTGTATTTTAAGATAAAATCTTGCGCTATTAAAGAAAAAACTTCCAGCTCGCTGAAATATGTTCATTTGCTGAAAACCAACAAAACCACGAAAAGTTCTTGTATTTGAAGATAAAATCTTTTTGCTTTGAAGTAGAAAGATCTAGCTGACTGTAATAAGTTCATTTGATGAAAACCAACAAAATTTGACAAGAACCACGAAAAGTTCTTGTATTTTAGGATAAAATCTGACGCTATTAAAGGAAAAACTCCTCGCTCGCTGAAATATGTTCATTTGCTGAATATCAACAAAGCCACGAAAAGTTATTGGATTTGAAGATAACTCTTTTTACTTTGAAGAAAGATCCAGCTGACTGAAATAAGTTCATTGGATGAAAATCAACAAAAATTGACAAGAACCACGAAAAGTTCTTGTATTTTAAGATACAATCTGACGCTATTAAAGAAAAAACTTCCAGCTCGCTGAAATATGGTCATTTGCTGAAAATCAACAAAACCACGAAAAGTTCTTGTATTAGAAGATAAAATCTTTTTGCTTTGAAGAAGAAAGATCCAGCTGACTGAAATAAGTTCATTAGATGAAAATCAACAAAAATTGACAAGAACCACGAAAAGTTCTTGTATTTCAAGATAAAATCTGACGCTATTAAAGAAAAAACTTCCAGCTCGCTGAAATATGTTCATTTGCTGAAAATCAACAAAACCACGAAAAGTTCTTGTATTTGAAGATGAAATCTTTTTGCTTTGAAGAAGAAGGATTTTGGTAACTGAAATAAGTTCATTGGATGAAAACCAACAAAAATTGACAAGAAGCACGAAAAGTTCTTGTATTTTAAGATAAAATCTTGCGCTATTAAAGAAAAAACTTCTTGCTCGCTGAAATATGTTCATTTGCTGAAAACCAACAAAACCACGTAAAGTTCTTGTATTTGAAGATAAAATCTTTTTGCTTTGAAGAAGAAAGATCCAGCTGACTGAAATAACTTAATTTGATGAAAATCAACAAAAATTGGCAAGAACCACGAAAAGTTCTTGTATTTCAAGATAAAATCTGACGCTGTTGAAGAAAAAACTTCCAGGTCGCTGAAATATGTTCATTTGCTGAAAATCAACAAAACCACGAAAAGTTCTTGTATTTGAAGACAGAATCTTTTTGCTTTGAAGAAGAAAGATCTCGTTGACTGAAATATGTTCATTGGATGAAAACCAACAAAAATTGACAAGAACCACGAAAAGTTCTTGTATTTTAAGGTAAAATCTGACGCCATTTAAGAAAAAACTTCTCCCTCGCTGAATTATGTTCATTTGCTGAAAATCAACAAAACCACGAAAAGTTCTTGTATTTGACGATAAAATCTTTTTGCTTTGAAGAAGAAAGATCCAGCTGACTGAAATAACTTAATTTGATGAAAATCAACAAAAATTGACAAGAACCACGAAAAGTTCTTGTATTTCAAGATAAAATCTGACGCTATTAAAGAAAAAACTTCCAGCTCGCTGAAATATGTTCATTTGCTGAAAATCAACAAAACCACGAAAAGTTCTTGTATTTGAAGATAAAATCTTTTTGCTTGGAAGAAGAAAGATCTAGCTGACTGAAATAAGTTCATAAGATGAAAACCAACAAAAATTGACAAGAAGCAAGAAAGGTTCTTGTATTTTAGGATAAAATCTGAAGCTATTAAAGAAAAAACTTCTCGCTCGCTGAAATATGTACATTTGCTGAAAATCAACAAAACCACGAAAAGTTCTTGTATTTGAAGACAGAATCTTTTTGCTTTGAAGAAGAAAGATCTCGGTGACTGAAATATGTTCATTGGATGAAAACCAACAAAAATTGACAAGAACCACGAAAAGTTCTTGTATTTTAAGGTAAAATTTGACGCCATTAAAGAAAAAACTTCTCCCTCGCTGAAATATGTTCATTTGCTGAAAATCAACAAAACCACGAAAAGTTCTTGTATTTGAAGATAAAATCTTTTTGCTTTGAAGAAGAAAGATCCAGCTGACTGAAATAAGTTCATCAGATGAAAACCAACAAAAATTGACAAGAACCACGAAAAGTTCTTGTATTTTAAGATAAAATCTGACGCAATTAAAGAAAAAACTTCTTGCTCGCTGAAATATGTTCATTTGCTGAAAATCAACAAAACCACGAAAAGTTCTTATATTTCAA
Organism: Heptranchias perlo; assembly: GCF_035084215.1. Taxonomy (NCBI): domain Eukaryota; kingdom Metazoa; phylum Chordata; class Chondrichthyes; order Hexanchiformes; family Hexanchidae; genus Heptranchias; species Heptranchias perlo. Next base: position 36,657,547 of record NC_090354.1, on the reverse strand, counting down.
GATAAAATCTTTTTGCTTTGAAGAAGAAAGATCTAGCTGACTGAAATAAGTTCATTAGATGAAAACCAACAAAATTTGACAAGAACCACGAAAAGTTCTTGTCTTTTAGGATAAAATCTGTCGCTATTGAAGAAAAAACTTCTCGCTCGCTGAAATATGTTCATTTGCTGAAAATCAACAAAACCACGAAAAGTTCTTGTATTTGAAGATAAAATCTTTTTGCTTGGAAGAAGAAAGATCTCGCTGACTGAAATAAGTTCATAAGATGAAAACCAACAAAAATTGACAAGAACCACGAAAGGTTCTTGTATTTTAGGATAAAATCTGAGGCTATTAAAGAAAAAACTTCTCGCTCGCTGAAATATGTTCATTTGCTGAAAATCAACAAAACCACGAAAAGTTCTTGTATTTGAAGACAGAATCTTTTTGCTTTGAAGAAGAAAGATCTCGGTGACTGAAATATGTTCATTGGATGAAAACCAACAAAAATTGACAAGAACCACGAAAAGTTCTTGTATTTTAAGGTAAAATCTGACGCCATTTAAGAAAAAACTTCTCCCTCGCTGAAATATGTTCATTTGCTGAAAATCAACAAAACCACGAAAAGTTCTTGTATTTGAAGATAAAATCTTTTTGCTTTGAAGAAGAAAGATCCAGCTGACTGAAATAACTTAATTTGATGAAAATCAACAAAAATTGACAAGAACCACGAAAAGTTCTTGTATTTCAAGATAAAATCTGACGCTATTAAAGAAAAAACTTCCAGCTCGCTGAAATATGTTCATTTGCTGAAAATCAACAAAACCACGAAAAGTTCTTGTATTTGAAGATAAAATCTTTTTGCTTGGAAGAAGAAAGATCGAGCTGACTGAAATAAGTTCATAAGATGAAAACACAACAAAAATTGACAAGAACCACGAAAGGTTCTTGTATTTTTGGATAAAATCTGAGGCTATTAAAGAAAAAACTTCTCGCTCGCTGAAATATGTACATTTGCTGAAAATCAACAAAACCACGAAAAGTTCTTGTATTTGAAAACAGAATCTTTTTGCTTTGAAGAAGAAAGATCTCGGTGACTGAAATATGTTCATTAGATGAAAACCAACAAAAATTGACAAGAACCACGAAAAGTTCTTGTATTTTAAGATAAAATCTGACGCTTTTTATGAAAAAACTTCTAGATCGCTGAAATATGTTCATTTGCTGAAAATCAACAAAACCACGAAAAGTTCTTGTATTTGAAGATAAAATCTTTTTACTTTGAAGAAGAAAGATCTAGCTGACTGAAATGAGTTCATGAGATGAAAACCAACAAAATTTGACAAGAACCACGAAAAGTTCTTGCATTTTAGGATAAAATCTGAAGCTATTAAAGAAAAAACTTCTCGCTCGCTGAAATATGTTCATTTGCTGAAAATCAACAAAACCACGAAAAGTTCTTGTATTTGAAGATAAAATCTTTTTGCTTTGAAGAAGAAAGATCCAGCTGACTGAAATAAGTTCATTAGATGAAAATCAACAAAAATTGACAAGAACCACGAAAAGTTCTTGTATTTTAGGATAAAATCTGACGCTATTAAAGAAAAAACTTGCAGCTCGCTGAAATATGGTCATTTGCTGAAAATCAACAAAACCACGAAAAGTTCATGTATTTGAAGATAAAATCTTTTTCCTTTGAAGAAGAAGGATTTTGGTGACTGAAATAAGTTCATTGGATGAAAACCAACAAAAATTGACAAGAAGCACGAAAAGTTCTTGTATTTTAAGATAAAATCTTGCGCTATTAAAGAAAAAACTTCCAGCTCGCTGAAATATGTTCATTTGCTGATAACCAACAAAACCACGAAAAGTTCTTGTATTTGAAGATAAAATCTTTTTGCTTTGAAGTAGAAAGATCTAGCTGACTGTAATAAGTTCATTTGATGAAAACCAACAAAATTTGACAAGAACCACGAAAAGTTCTTGTATTTTAGGATAAAATCTGACGCTATTAAAGGAAAAACTTCTCGCTCGCTGAAATATGTTCATTTGCTGAATATCAACAAAGCCACGAAAAGTTATTGGATTTGAAGATAACTCTTTTTACTTTGAAGAAGAAAGATCCAGCTGACTGAAATAAGTTCATTGGATGAAAATCAACAAAAATTGACAAGAACCACGAAAAGTTCTTGTATTTTAAGATACAATCTGACGCTATTAAAGAAAAAACTTCCAGCTCGCTGAAATATGGTCATTTGCTGAAAATCAACAAAACCACGAAAAGTTCTTGTATTTGAAGATAAAATCTTTTTGCTTTGAAGAAGAAAGATCCAGCTGACTGAAATAAGTTCATTAGATGAAAATCAACAAAAATTGACAAGAACCACGAAAAGTTCTTGTATTTCAAGATAAAATCTGACGCTATTAAAGAAAAAACTTCCAGCTCGCTGAAATATGTTCATTTGCTGAAAATCAACAAAACCACGAAAAGTTCTTGTATTTGAAGATGAAATCTTTTTGCTTTGAAGAAGAAGGATTTTGGTAACTGAAATAAGTTCATTGGATGAAAACCAACAAAAATTGACAAGAAGCACGAAAAGTTCTTGTATTTTAAGATAAAATCTTGCGCTATTAAAGAAAAAACTTCTTGCTCGCTGAAATATGTTCATTTGCTGAAAACCAACAAAACCACGTAAAGTTCTTGTATTTGAAGATAAAATCTTTTTGCTTTGAAGAAGAAAGATCCAGCTGACTGAAATAACTTAATTTGATGAAAATCAACAAAAATTGGCAAGAACCACGAAAAGTTCTTGTATTTCAAGATAAAATCTGACGCTGTTGAAGAAAAAACTTCCAGCTCGCTGAAATATGTTCATTTGCTGAAAATCAACAAAACCACGAAAAGTTCTTGTATTTGAAGATAAAATCTTTTTGCTTGGAAGAAGAAAGATCCAGCTGACTGAAATAAGTTCATAAGATGAAAACCAACAAAAATTGACAAGAACCACGAAAGGTTCTTGTATTTTAGGATAAAATCTGAGGCTATTAAAGAAAAAACTTCTCGCTCGCTGAAATATGTTCATTTGCTGAAAATCAACAAAACCACGAAAAGTTCTTGTATTTGAAGACAGAATCTTTTTGCTTTGAAGAAGAAAGATCTCGTTGACTGAAATATGTTCATTGCATGAAAACCAACAAAAATTGACAAGAACCACGAAAAGTTCTTGTATTTTAAGGTAAAATCTGACGCCATTGAAGAAAAAACTTCTCCCTCGCTGAATTATGTTCATTTGCTGAAAATCAACAAAACCACGAAAAGTTCTTGTATTTGACGATAAAATCTTTTTGCTTTGAAGAAGAAAGATCCAGCTGACTGAAATAACTTAATTTGATGAAAATCAACAAAAATTGACAAGAACCACGAAAAGTTCTTGTATTTCAAGATAAAATCTGACGCTATTAAAGAAAAAACTTCCAGCTCGCTGAAATATGTTCATTTGCTGAAAATCAACAAAACCACGAAAAGTTCTTGTATTTGAAGATAAAATCTTTTTGCTTGGAAGAAGAAAGATCTAGCTGACTGAAATAAGTTCATAAGATGAAAACCAACAAAAATTGACAAGAAGCAAGAAAGGTTCTTGTATTTTAGGATAAAATCTGAAGCTATTAAAGAAAAAACTTCCAGCTCGCTGAAATATGTTCATTTGCTGAAAATCAACAAAACCACGAAAAGTTCTTGTATTTGAAGATGAAATCTTTTTGCTTTGAAGAAGAAGGATTTTGGTAACTGAAATAAGTTCATTGGATGAAAACCAACAAAAATTGACAAGAAGCACGAAAAGTTCTTGTATTTTAAGATAAAATCTTGCGCTATTAAAGAAAAAACTTCTTGCTCGCTGAAATATGTTCATTTGCTGAAAACCAACAAAACCACGTAAAGTTCTTGTATTTGAAGATAAAATCTTTTTGCTTTGAAGAAGAAAGATCCAGCTGACCGAAATAACTTAATTTGATGAAAATCAACAAAAATTGGCAAGAACCACGAAAAGTTCTTGTATTTCAAGATAAAATCTGACGCTGTTGAAGAAAAAACTTCCAGCTCGCTGAAATATGTTCATTTGCTGAAAATCAACAAAACCACGAAAAGTTCTTGTATTTGAAGATAAAATCTTTTTGCTTGGAAGAAGAAAGATCTAGCTGACTGAAATAAGTTCATAAGATGAAAACCAACAAAAATTGACAAGAACCACGAAAGGTTCTTGTATTTTAGGATAAAATCTGAGGCTATTAAAGAAAAAACTTCTCGCTCGCTGAAATATGTTCATTTGCTGAAAATCAACAAAACCACGAAAAGTTCTTGTATTTGACGATAAAATCTTTTTGCTTTGAAGAAGAAAGATCCAGCTGACTGAAATAACTTAATTTGATGAAAATCAACAAAAATTGACAAGAACCACGAAAAGTTCTTGTATTTCAAGATAAAATCTGACGCTATTAAAGAAAAAACTTCCAGCTCGCTGAAATATGTTCATTTGCTGAAAATCAACAAAACCACGAAAAGTTCTTGTATTTGAAGATAAAATCTTTTTGCTTGGAAGAAGAAAGATCTAGCTGACTGAAATAAGTTCATAAGATGAAAACCAACAAAAATTGACAAGAAGCAAGAAAGGTTCTTGTATTTTAGGATAAAATCTGAAGCTATTAAAGAAAAAACTTCTCGCTCGCTGAAATATGTACATTTGCTGAAAATCAACAAAACCACGAAAAGTTCTTGTATTTGAAGACAGAATCTTTTTGCTTTGAAGAAGAAAGATCTCGGTGACTGAAATATGTTCATTGGATGAAAACCAACAAAAATTGACAAGAACCACGAAAAGTTCTTGTATTTTAAGGTAAAATTTGACGCCATTAAAGAAAAAACTTCTCCCTCGCTGAAATATGTTCATTTGCTGAAAATCAACAAAACCACGAAAAGTTCTTGTATTTGAAGATAAAATCTTTTTGCTTTGAAGAAGAAAGATCCAGCTGACTGAAATAAGTTCATCAGATGAAAACCAACAAAAATTGACAAGAACCACGAAAAGTTCTTGTATTTTAAGATAAAATCTGACGCAATTAAAGAAAAAACTTCTTGCTCGCTGAAATATGTTCATTTGCTGAAAATCAACAAAACCACGAAAAGTTCTTATATTTCAAGATAAAATCTTTTTGCTTTGAAGAAGAAAGATCTAGCTGACTGAAATAAGTTCATTAGATGAAAACCAACAAAATTTGACAAGAACCACGAAAAGTTCTTGTCTTTTAGGATAAAATCTGTCGCTATTGAAGAAAAAACTTCTCGCTCGCTGAAATATGTTCATTTGCTGAAAATCAACAAAACCACGAAAAGTTCTTGTATTTGAAGATAAAATCTTTTTGCTTGGAAGAAGAAAGATCTCGCTGACTGAAATAAGTTCATAAGATGAAAACCAACAAAAATTGACAAGAACCACGAAAGGTTCTTGTATTTTAGGATAAAATCTGAGGCTATTAAAGAAAAAACTTCTCGCTCGCTGAAATATGTTCATTTGCTGAAAATCAACAAAACCACGAAAAGTTCTTGTATTTGAAGACAGAATCTTTTTGCTTTGAAGAAGAAAGATCTCGGTGACTGAAATATGTTCATTGGATGAAAACCAACAAAAATTGACAAGAACCACGAAAAGTTCTTGTATTTTAAGGTAAAATCTGACGCCATTTAAGAAAAAACTTCTCCCTCGCTGAAATATGTTCATTTGCTGAAAATCAACAAAACCACGAAAAGTTCTTGTATTTGAAGATAAAATCTTTTTGCTTTGAAGAAGAAAGATCCAGCTGACTGAAATAACTTAATTTGATGAAAATCAACAAAAATTGACAAGAACCACGAAAAGTTCTTGTATTTCAAGATAAAATCTGACGCTATTAAAGAAAAAACTTCCAGCTCGCTGAAATATGTTCATTTGCTGAAAATCAACAAAACCACGAAAAGTTCTTGTATTTGAAGATAAAATCTTTTTGCTTGGAAGAAGAAAGATCGAGCTGACTGAAATAAGTTCATAAGATGAAAACACAACAAAAATTGACAAGAACCACGAAAGGTTCTTGTATTTTTGGATAAAATCTGAGGCTATTAAAGAAAAAACTTCTCGCTCGCTGAAATATGTACATTTGCTGAAAATCAACAAAACCACGAAAAGTTCTTGTATTTGAAAACAGAATCTTTTTGCTTTGAAGAAGAAAGATCTCGGTGACTGAAATATGTTCATTAGATGAAAACCAACAAAAATTGACAAGAACCACGAAAAGTTCTTGTATTTTAAGATAAAATCTGACGCTTTTTATGAAAAAACTTCTAGATCGCTGAAATATGTTCATTTGCTGAAAATCAACAAAACCACGAAAAGTTCTTGTATTTGAAGATAAAATCTTTTTACTTTGAAGAAGAAAGATCTAGCTGACTGAAATGAGTTCATGAGATGAAAACCAACAAAATTTGACAAGAACCACGAAAAGTTCTTGCATTTTAGGATAAAATCTGAAGCTATTAAAGAAAAAACTTCTCGCTCGCTGAAATATGTTCATTTGCTGAAAATCAACAAAACCACGAAAAGTTCTTGTATTTGAAGATAAAATCTTTTTGCTTTGAAGAAGAAAGATCCAGCTGACTGAAATAAGTTCATTAGATGAAAATCAACAAAATCAACAAAAATTGACAAGAACCACGAAAAGTTTAGGATAAAATCTGACGCTATTAAAGAAAAAACTTGCAGCTCGCTGAAATATGGTCATTTGCTGAAAATCAACAAAACCACGAAAAGTTCATGTATTTGAAGATAAAATCTTTTTCCTTTGAAGAAGAAGGATTTTGGTGACTGAAATAAGTTCATTGGATGAAAACCAACAAAAATTGACAAGAAGCACGAAAAGTTCTTGTATTTTAAGATAAAATCTTGCGCTATTAAAGAAAAAACTTCCAGCTCGCTGAAATATGTTCATTTGCTGATAACCAACAAAACCACGAAAAGTTCTTGTATTTGAAGATAAAATCTTTTTGCTTTGAAGTAGAAAGATCTAGCTGACTGTAATAAGTTCATTTGATGAAAACCAACAAAATTTGACAAGAACCACGAAAAGTTCTTGTATTTTAGGATAAAATCTGACGCTATTAAAGGAAAAACTTCTCGCTCGCTGAAATATGTTCATTTGCTGAATATCAACAAAGCCACGAAAAGTTATTGGATTTGAAGATAACTCTTTTTACTTTGAAGAAGAAAGATCCAGCTGACTGAAATAAGTTCATTGGATGAAAATCAACAAAAATTGACAAGAACCACGAAAAGTTCTTGTATTTTAAGATACAATCTGACGCTATTAAAGAAAAAACTTCCAGCTCGCTGAAATATGGTCATTTGCTGAAAATCAACAAAACCACGAAAAGTTCTTGTATTTGAAGATAAAATCTTTTTGCTTTGAAGAAGAAAGATCCAGCTGACTGAAATAAGTTCATTAGATGAAAATCAACAAAAATTGACAAGAACCACGAAAAGTTCTTGTATTTCAAGATAAAATCTGACGCTATTAAAGAAAAAACTTCCAGCTCGCTGAAATATGTTCATTTGCTGAAAATCAACAAAACCACGAAAAGTTCTTGTATTTGAAGATGAAATCTTTTTGCTTTGAAGAAGAAGGATTTTGGTAACTGAAATAAGTTCATTGGATGAAAACCAACAAAAATTGACAAGAAGCACGAAAAGTTCTTGTATTTTAAGATAAAATCTTGCGCTATTAAAGAAAAAACTTCTTGCTCGCTGAAATATGTTCATTTGCTGAAAACCAACAAAACCACGTAAAGTTCTTGTATTTCAAGATAAAATCTTTTTGCTTTGAAGAAGAAAGATCTAGCTGACTGAAATAAGTTCATTAGATGAAAACCAACAAAATTTGACAAGAACCACGAAAAGTTCTTGTCTTTTAGGATAAAATCTGTCGCTATTGAAGAAAAAACTTCTCGCTCGCTGAAATATGTTCATTTGCTGAAAATCAACAAAACCACGAAAAGTTCTTGTATTTGAAGATAAAATCTTTTTGCTTGGAAGAAGAAAGATCTCGCTGACTGAAATAAGTTCATAAGATGAAAACCAACAAAAATTGACAAGAACCACGAAAGGTTCTTGTATTTTAGGATAAAATCTGAGGCTATTAAAGAAAAAACTTCTCGCTCGCTGAAATATGTTCATTTGCTGAAAATCAACAAAACCACGAAAAGTTCTTGTATTTGAAGACAGAATCTTTTTGCTTTGAAGAAGAAAGATCTCGGTGACTGAAATATGTTCATTGGATGAAAACCAACAAAAATTGACAAGAACCACGAAAAGTTCTTGTATTTTAAGGTAAAATCTGACGCCATTTAAGAAAAAACTTCTCCCTCGCTGAAATATGTTCATTTGCTGAAAATCAACAAAACCACGAAAAGTTCTTGTATTTGAAGATAAAATCTTTTTGCTTTGAAGAAGAAAGATCCAGCTGACTGAAATAACTTAATTTGATGAAAATCAACAAAAATTGACAAGAACCACGAAAAGTTCTTGTATTTCAAGATAAAATCTGACGCTATTAAAGAAAAAACTTCCAGCTCGCTGAAATATGTTCATTTGCTGAAAATCAACAAAACCACGAAAAGTTCTTGTATTTGAAGATAAAATCTTTTTGCTTGGAAGAAGAAAGATCGAGCTGACTGAAATAAGTTCATAAGATGAAAACACAACAAAAATTGACAAGAACCACGAAAGGTTCTTGTATTTTTGGATAAAATCTGAGGCTATTAAAGAAAAAACTTCTCGCTCGCTGAAATATGTACATTTGCTGAAAATCAACAAAACCACGAAAAGTTCTTGTATTTGAAAACAGAATCTTTTTGCTTTGAAGAAGAAAGATCTCGGTGACTGAAATATGTTCATTAGATGAAAACCAACAAAAATTGACAAGAACCACGAAAAGTTCTTGTATTTTAAGATAAAATCTGACGCTTTTTATGAAAAAACTTCTAGATCGCTGAAATATGTTCATTTGCTGAAAATCAACAAAACCACGAAAAGTTCTTGTATTTGAAGATAAAATCTTTTTACTTTGAAGAAGAAAGATCTAGCTGACTGAAATGAGTTCATGAGATGAAAACCAACAAAATTTGACAAGAACCACGAAAAGTTCTTGCATTTTAGGATAAAATCTGAAGCTATTAAAGAAAAAACTTCTCGCTCGCTGAAATATGTTCATTTGCTGAAAATCAACAAAACCACGAAAAGTTCTTGTATTTGAAGATAAAATCTTTTTGCTTTGAAGAAGAAAGATCCAGCTGACTGAAATAAGTTCATTAGATGAAAATCAACAAAAATTGACAAGAACCACGAAAAGTTCTTGTATTTTAGGATAAAATCTGACGCTATTAAAGAAAAAACTTGCAGCTCGCTGAAATATGGTCATTTGCTGAAAATCAACAAAACCACGAAAAGTTCATGTATTTGAAGATAAAATCTTTTTCCTTTGAAGAAGAAGGATTTTGGTGACTGAAATAAGTTCATTGGATGAAAACCAACAAAAATTGACAAGAAGCACGAAAAGTTCTTGTATTTTAAGATAAAATCTTGCGCTATTAAAGAAAAAACTTCCAGCTCGCTGAAATATGTTCATTTGCTGATAACCAACAAAACCACGAAAAGTTCTTGTATTTGAAGATAAAATCTTTTTGCTTTGAAGTAGAAAGATCTAGCTGACTGTAATAAGTTCATTTGATGAAAACCAACAAAATTTGACAAGAACCACGAAAAGTTCTTGTATTTTAGGATAAAATCTGACGCTATTAAAGGAAAAACTTCTCGCTCGCTGAAATATGTTCATTTGCTGAATATCAACAAAGCCACGAAAAGTTATTGGATTTGAAGATAACTCTTTTTACTTTGAAGAAGAAAGATCCAGCTGACTGAAATAAGTTCATTGGATGAAAATCAACAAAAATTGACAAGAACCACGAAAAGTTCTTGTATTTTAAGATACAATCTGACGCTATTAAAGAAAAAACTTCCAGCTCGCTGAAATATGGTCATTTGCTGAAAATCAACAAAACCACGAAAAGTTCTTGTATTTGAAGATAAAATCTTTTTGCTTTGAAGAAGAAAGATCCAGCTGACTGAAATAAGTTCATTAGATGAAAATCAACAAAAATTGACAAGAACCACGAAAAGTTCTTGTATTTCAAGATAAAATCTGACGCTATTAAAGAAAAAACTTCCAGCTCGCTGAAATATGTTCATTTGCTGAAAATCAACAAAACCACGAAAAGTTCTTGTATTTGAAGATGAAATCTTTTTGCTTTGAAGAAGAAGGATTTTGGTAACTGAAATAAGTTCATTGGATGAAAACCAACAAAAATTGACAAGAAGCACGAAAAGTTCTTGTATTTTAAGATAAAATCTTGCGCTATTAAAGAAAAAACTTCTTGCTCGCTGAAATATGTTCATTTGCTGAAAACCAACAAAACCACGTAAAGTTCTTGTATTTGAAGATAAAATCTTTTTGCTTTGAAGAAGAAAGATCCAGCTGACTGAAATAACTTAATTTGATGAAAATCAACAAAAATTGGCAAGAACCACGAAAAGTTCTTGTATTTCAAGATAAAATCTGACGCTGTTGAAGAAAAAACTTCCAGCTCGCTGAAATATGTTCATTTGCTGAAAATCAACAAAACCACGAAAAGTTCTTGTATTTGAAGATAAAATCTTTTTGCTTGGAAGAAGAAAGATCTAGCTGACTGAAATAAGTTCATAAGATGAAAACCAACAAAAATTGACAAGAACCACGAAAGGTTCTTGTATTTTAGGATAAAATCTGAGGCTATTAAAGAAAAAACTTCTCGCTCGCTGAAATATGTTCATTTGCTGAAAATCAACAAAACCACGAAAAGTTCTTGTATTTGAAGACAGAATCTTTTTGCTTTGAAGAAGAAAGATCTCGTTGACTGAAATATGTTCATTGCATGAAAACCAACAAAAATTGACAAGAACCACGAAAAGTTCTTGTATTTTAAGGTAAAATCTGACGCCATTGAAGAAAAAACTTCTCCCTCGCTGAATTATGTTCATTTGCTGAAAATCAACAAAACCACGAAAAGTTCTTGTATTTGACGATAAAATCTTTTTGCTTTGAAGAAGAAAGATCCAGCTGACTGAAATAACTTAATTTGATGAAAATCAACAAAAATTGACAAGAACCACGAAAAGTTCTTGTATTTCAAGATAAAATCTGACGCTATTAAAGAAAAAACTTCCAGCTCGCTGAAATATGTTCATTTGCTGAAAATCAACAAAACCACGAAAAGTTCTTGTATTTGAAGATAAAATCTTTTTGCTTGGAAGAAGAAAGATCTAGCTGACTGAAATAAGTTCATAAGATGAAAACCAACAAAAATTGACAAGAAGCAAGAAAGGTTCTTGTATTTTAGGATAAAATCTGAAGCTATTAAAGAAAAAACTTCTCGCTCGCTGAAATATGTACATTTGCTGAAAATCAACAAAACCACGAAAAGTTCTTGTATTTGAAGACAGAATCTTTTTGCTTTGAAGAAGAAAGATCTCGGTGACTGAAATATGTTCATTGGATGAAAACCAACGAAAATTGACAAGAACCACGAAAAGTTCTTGTATTTTAAGGTAAAATCTGACGCCATTTAAGAAAAAACTTCTCCCTCGCTGAAATATGTTCATTTGCTGAAAATCAACAAAACCACGAAAAGTTCTTGTATTTGAAGATAAAATCTTTTTGCTTTGAAGAAGAAAGATCCAGCTGACTGAAATAACTTTATTTGATGAAAATCAACAAAAATTGACAAGAACCACGAAAAGTTCTTGTATTTCAAGATAAAATCTGACGCTATTAAAGAAAAAACTTCCAGCTCGCTGAAATATGTTCATTTGCTGAAAATCAACAAAACCACGAAAAGTTCTTGTATTTGAAGATAAAATCTTTTTGCTTGGAAGAAGAAAGATCTAGCTGACTGAAATAAGTTCATAAGATGAAAACCAACAAAAATTGACAAGAACCACGAAAGGTTCTTGTATTTTTGGATAAAATCTGAGGCTATTAAAGAAAAAACTTCTCGCTCGCTGAAATATGTACATTTGCTGAAAATCAACAAAACCACGAAAAGTTCTTGTATTTGAAAACAGAATCTTTTTGCTTTGAAGAAGAAAGATCTCGGTGACTGAAATATGTTCATTGGATGAAAACCAACAAAAATTGACAAGAACCACGAAAAGTTCTTGTATTTTAAGGTAAAAATTTGACGCCATTAAAGAAAAAACTTCTCCCTCGCTGAAATATGTTCATTTGCTGAAAATCAACAAAACCACGAAAAGTTCTTGTATTTGAAGATAAAATCTTTTTGCTTTGAAGAAGAAAGATCCAGCTGACTGAAATAAGTTCATGAGATGAAAACCAACAAAAATTGACAAGAACCACGAAAAGTTCTTGTATTTTAAGATGAAATCTGACGCTATTAAAGAAAAAACTTCTTGCTCGCTGAAATATGTTCATTTGCTGAAAATCAACAAAACCACGAAAAGTTCTTATATTTCAAGATAAAATCTTTTTGCTTTGAAGTAGAAAGATCCAGCTGACTGAAATAAGTTCATTAGATGAAAACCAACAAAATTTGACAAGAACCACGAAAAGTTCTTGTATTTTAGGATAAAATCTGACGCTATTAAAGAAAAAACTTCTCGCTCGCTGAAATATGTTCATTTGCTGAAAATCAACAAAACCACGAAAAGTTATTGTATTTGAAGATAAAATCTTTTTGCTTTGAAGAAGAAAGATCTAGCTGACTGAAATACGTTCATTCGATGAAAACCAACAAAATTTGACAAGAACCACGAAAAGTTCTTGTATTTTAGGATAAAATCTGACGCTATTAAAGAAAAAAGTTCTTGCTCGCTGAAATATGTTCATTTGCTGAAAATCAACAAAACCACGACAATTTCTTGTATTTCAAGATAAAATCTTTTTGCTTTGAAGAAGAAAGATCTAGCTGACTGAAATAAGTTCATTAGATGAAAACCAACAAAATTTGACAAGAACCACGAAAAGTTCTTGTATTTTAGGATAAAATCTGACGCTATTAAAGAAAAAACTTCTTGCTCGCTGAAATATGTTCATTTGCTGAAAATCAACAAAACCACGAAAAGTTATTGTATTTGAAGATAAAATCTTTTTGCTTTGAAGAAGAAAGATCCAGCTCACTGAAATAAGTTCATTGGATGAAAATCAACAAAAATTGACAAGAACCACGAAAAGTTCTTGTATTTTAAGATAAAATCTGACGCTATTGAAGAAAAAACTTCCAGCTCGCTGAAATATGTTCATTTGCTGAAAATCAACAAAACCACGAAAAGTTCTTGTATTTGAAGATAAAATCTTTTTGCTTGGAAGAAGAAAGATCTAGCTGACTGAAATAAGTTCATAAGATGAAAACCAACAAAAATTGACAAGAACCACGAAATGTTCTTGTATTTTAGGATAAAATCTGAGGCTATTAAAGAAAAAACTTCTCGCTCGCTGAAATATGTTCATTTGCTGAAAATCAACAAAACCACGAAAAGTTCTTGTATTTGAAGACAGAATCTTTTTGCTTTGAAGAAGAAAGATCTCGGTGACTGAAATATGTTCATTGGATGAAAACCAACAAAAATTGACAAGAACCACGAAAAGTTCTTGTATTTTAAGGTAAAATCTGACGCCATTTAAGAAAAAACTTCTCCCTCGCTGAATTATGTTCATTTGCTGAAAATCAACAAAACCACGAAAAGTTCTTGTATTTGAAGATAAAATCTTTTTGCTTTGAAGAAGAAAGATCCAGCTGACTGAAATAACTTAATTTGATGAAAATCAACAAAAATTGACAAGAACCACGAAAAGTTCTTGTATTTCAAGATAAAATCTGACGCTATTAAAGAAAAAACTTCTCCCTCGCTGAAATATGTTCATTTGCTGAAAATCAACAAAACCACGAAAAGTTCTTGTATTTGAAGATAAAATCTTTTTGCTTTGAAGAAGAAAGATCCAGCTGACTGAAATAAGTTCATCAGATTAAAACCAACAAAAATTGACAAGAACCACGAAAAGTTCTTGTATTTTAAGATAAAATCTGACGCTATTAAAGAAAAAACTTCTTGCTCGCTGAAATATGTTCATTTGCTGAAAATCAACAAAACCACGAAAAGTTCTTATATTTCAAGATAAAATCTTTTTGCTTTGAAGAAGAAAGATCTAGCTGACTGAAATAAGTTCATTAGATGAAAACCAACAAAATTTGACAAGAACCACGAAAAGTTCTTGTATTTTAGGATAAAATCTGTCGCTATTAAAGAAAAAACTTCTCGCTCGCTGAAATATGTTCATTTGCTGAAAATCAACAAAACCACGAAAAGTTCTTGTATTTGAAGATAAAATCTTTTTGCTTGGAAGAAGAAAGATCTCGCTGACTGAAATAAGTTCATAAGATGAAAACCAACAAAAATTGACAAGAACCACGAAAGGTTCTTGTATTTTAGGATAAAATCTGAGGCTATTAAAGAAAAAACTTCTCGCTCGCTGAAATATGTTCATTTGCTGAAAATCAACAAAACCACGAAAAGTTCTTGTTTTTGAAGACAGAATCTTTTTGCTTTGAAGAAGAAAGATCTCGGTGACTGAAATATGTTCATTGGATGAAAACCAACAAAAATTGACAAGAACCACGAAAAGTTCTTGTATTTTAAGGTAAAATCTGACGCCATTTAAGAAAAAACTTCTCCCTCGCTGAAATATGTTCATTTGCTGAAAATCAACAAAACCACGGAAAGTTCTTGTATTTGAAGATAAAATCTTTTTGCTTTGAAGAAGAAAGATCTAGCTGACTGAAATAAGTTCATTAGATGAAAACCAACAAAATTTGACAAGAACCACGAAAAGTTCTTGTCTTTTAGGATAAAATCTGTCGCTTTTGAAGAAAAAACTTCTCGCTCGCTGAAATATGTTCATTTGCTGAAAATCAACAAAACCACGAAAAGTTCTTGTATTTGAAGATAAAATCTTTTTGCTTGGAAGAAGAAAGATCTCGCTGACTGAAATAAGTTCATAAGATGAAAACCAACAAAAATTGACAAGAACCACGAAAGGTTCTTGTATTTTAGGATAAAATCTGAGGCTATTAAAGAAAAAACTTCTCGCTCGCTGAAATATGTTCATTTGCTGAAAATCAACAAAACCACGAAAAGTTCTTGTATTTGAAGACAGAATCTTTTTGCTTTGAAGAAGAAAGATCTCGGTGACTGAAATATGTTCATTGGATGAAAACCAACAAAAATTGACAAGAACCACGAAAAGTTCTTGTATTTTAAGGTAAAATCTGACGCCATTTAAGAAAAAACTTCTCCCTCGCTGAAATATGTTCATTTGCTGAAAATCAACAAAACCACGAAAAGTTCTTGTATTTGAAGATAAAATCTTTTTGCTTTGAAGAAGAAAGATCCAGCTGACTGAAATAACTTTATTTGATGAAAATCAACAAAAATTGACAAGAACCACGAAAAGTTCTTGTATTTCAAGATAAAATCTGACGCTATTAAAGAAAAAACTTCCAGCTCGCTGAAATATGTTCATTTGCTGAAAATCAACAAAACCACGAAAAGTTCTTGTATTTGAAGATAAAATCTTTTTGCTTGGAAGAAGAAAGATCGAGCTGACTGAAATAAGTTCATAAGATGAAAACACAACAAAAATTGACAAGAACCACGAAAGGTTCTTGTATTTTTGGATAAAATCTGAGGCTATTAAAGAAAAAACTTCTCGCTCGCTGAAATATGTACATTTGCTGAAAATCAACAAAACCACGAAAAGTTCTTGTATTTGAAAACAGAATCTTTTTGCTTTGAAGAAGAAAGATCTCGGTGACTGAAATATGTTCATTGGATGAAAACCAACAAAAATTGACAAGAACCACGAAAAGTTCTTGTATTTTAAGGTAAAAATTTGACGCCATTAAAGAAAAAACTTCTCCCTCGCTGAAATATGTTCATTTGCTGAAAATCAACAAAACCACGAAAAGTTCTTGTATTTGAAGATAAAATCTTTTTGCTTTGAAGAAGAAAGATCCAGCTGACTGAAATAAGTTCATGAGATGAAAACCAACAAAAATTGACAAGAACCACGAAAAGTTCTTGTATTTTAAGATAAAATCTGACGCTATTAAAGAAAAAACTTCTTGCTCGCTGAAATATGTTCATTTGCTGAAAATCAACAAAACCACGAAAAGTTCTTATATTTCAAGATAAAATCTTTTTGCTTTGAAGTAGAAAGATCCAGCTGACTGAAATAAGTTCATTAGATGAAAACCAACAAAATTTGACAAGAACCACGAAAAGTTCTTGTATTTTAGGATAAAATCTGACGCTATTAAAGAAAAAACTTCTCGCTCGCTGAAATATGTTCATTTGCTGAAAATCAACAAAACCACGAAAAGTTATTGTATTTGAAGATAAAATCTTTTTGCTTTGAAGAAGAAAGATCTAGCTGACTGAAATACGTTCATTAGATGAAAACCAACAAAATTTGACAAGAACCACGAAAAGTTCTTGTATTTTAGGATAAAATCTGACGCTATTAAAGAAAAAAGTTCTTGCTCGCTGAAATATGTTCATTTGCTGAAAATCAACAAAACCACGAAAATTTCTTGTATTTCAAGATAAAATCTTTTTGCTTTGAAGAAGAAAGATCTAGCTGACTGAAATAAGTTCATTAGATGAAAACCAACAAAATTTGACAAGAACCACGAAAAGTTCTTGTATTTTAGGATAAAATCTGACGCTATTAAAGAAAAAACTTCTTGCTCGCTGAAATATGTTCATTTGCTGAAAATCAACAAAACCACGAAAAGTTATTGTATTTGAAGATAAAATCTTTTTGCTTTGAAGAAGAAAGATCCAGCTCACTGAAATAAGTTCATTGGATGAAAATCAACAAAAATTGACAAGAACCACGAAAAGTTCTTGTATTTTAAGATAAAATCTGACGCTATTGAAGAAAAAACTTCCAGCTCGCTGAAATATGTTCATTTGCTGAAAATCAACAAAACCACGAAAAGTTCTTGTATTTGAAGATAAAATCTTTTTGCTTGGAAGAAGAAAGATCTAGCTGACTGAAATAAGTTCATAAGATGAAAACCAACAAAAATTGACAAGAACCACGAAATGTTCTTGTATTTTAGGATAAAATCTGAGGCTATTAAAGAAAAAACTTCTCGCTCGCTGAAATATGTTCATTTGCTGAAAATCAACAAAACCACGAAAAGTTATTGTATTTGAAGATAAAATCTTTTTGCTTTGAAGAAGAAAGATCTAGCTGACTGAAATACGTTCATTAGATGAAAACCAACAAAATTTGACAAGAACCACGAAAAGTTCTTGTATTTTAGGATAAAATCTGACGCTATTAAAGAAAAAAGTTCTTGCTCGCTGAAATATGTTCATTTGCTGAAAATCAACAAAACCACGAAAATTTCTTGTATTTCAAGATAAAATCTTTTTGCTTTGAAGAAGAAAGATCTAGCTGACTGAAATAAGTTCATTAGATGAAAACCAACAAAATTTGACAAGAACCACGAAAAGTTCTTGTATTTTAGGATAAAATCTGACGCTATTAAAGAAAAAACTTCTTGCTCGCTGAAATATGTTCATTTGCTGAAAATCAACAAAACCACGAAAAGTTCTTGTATTTGAAGATAAAATCTTTTTGCTTTGAAGAAGAAAGATCCAGCTCACTGAAATAAGTTCATTGGATGAAAATCAACAAAAATTGACAAGAACCACGAAAAGTTCTTGTATTTTAAGATAAAATCTGACGCTATTGAAGAAAAAACTTCCAGCTCGCTGAAATATGTACATTTGCTGAAAATCAACAAAACCACGAAAAGTTCTTGTATTTGAAAACAGAATCTTTTTGCTTTGAAGAAGAAAGATCTCGGTGACTGAAATATGTTCATTGGATGAAAACCAACAAAAATTGACAAGAACCACGAAAAGTTCTTGTATTTTAAGGTAAAAATTTGACGCCATTAAAGAAAAAACTTCTCCCTCGCTGAAATATGTTCATTTGCTGAAAATCAACAAAACCACGAAAAGTTCTTGTATTTGAAGATAAAATCTTTTTGCTTTGAAGAAGAAAGATCCAGCTGACTGAAATAAGTTCATGAGATGAAAACCAACAAAAATTGACAAGAACCACGAAAAGTTCTTGTATTTTAAGATAAAATCTGACGCTATTAAAGAAAAAACTTCTTGCTCGCTGAAATATGTTCATTTGCTGAAAATCAACAAAACCACGAAAAGTTCTTATATTTCAAGATAAAATCTTTTTGCTTTGAAGTAGAAAGATCCAGCTGACTGAAATAAGTTCATTAGATGAAAACCAACAAAATTTGACAAGAACCACGAAAAGTTCTTGTATTTTAGGATAAAATCTGACGCTATTAAAGAAAAAACTTCTCGCTCGCTGAAATATGTTCATTTGCTGAAAATCAACAAAACCACGAAAAGTTATTGTATTTGAAGATAAAATCTTTTTGCTTTGAAGAAGAAAGATCTAGCTGACTGAAATACGTTCATTAGATGAAAACCAACAAAATTTGACAAGAACCACGAAAAGTTCTTGTATTTTAGGATAAAATCTGACGCTATTAAAGAAAAAAGTTCTTGCTCGCTGAAATATGTTCATTTGCTGAAAATCAACAAAACCACGAAAATTTCTTGTATTTCAAGATAAAATCTTTTTGCTTTGAAGAAGAAAGATCTAGCTGACTGAAATAAGTTCATTAGATGAAAACCAACAAAATTTGACAAGAACCACGAAAAGTTCTTGTATTTTAGGATAAAATCTGACGCTATTAAAGAAAAAACTTCTTGCTCGCTGAAATATGTTCATTTGCTGAAAATCAACAAAACCACGAAAAGTTATTGTATTTGAAGATAAAATCTTTTTGCTTTGAAGAAGAAAGATCCAGCTCACTGAAATAAGTTCATTGGATGAAAATCAACAAAAATTGACAAGAACCACGAAAAGTTCTTGTATTTTAAGATAAAATCTGACGCTATTGAAGAAAAAACTTCCAGCTCGCTGAAATATGTTCATTTGCTGAAAATCAACAAAACCACGAAAAGTTCTTGTATTTGAAGATAAAATCTTTTTGCTTGGAAGAAGAAAGATCTAGCTGACTGAAATAAGTTCATAAGATGAAAACCAACAAAAATTGACAAGAACCACGAAATGTTCTTGTATTTTAGGATAAAATCTGAGGCTATTAAAGAAAAAACTTCTCGCTCGCTGAAATATGTTCATTTGCTGAAAATCAACAAAACCACGAAAAGTTATTGTATTTGAAGATAAAATCTTTTTGCTTTGAAGAAGAAAGATCTAGCTGACTGAAATACGTTCATTAGATGAAAACCAACAAAATTTGACAAGAACCACGAAAAGTTCTTGTATTTTAGGATAAAATCTGACGCTATTAAAGAAAAAAGTTCTTGCTCGCTGAAATATGTTCATTTGCTGAAAATCAACAAAACCACGAAAATTTCTTGTATTTCAAGATAAAATCTTTTTGCTTTGAAGAAGAAAGATCTAGCTGACTGAAATAAGTTCATTAGATGAAAACCAACAAAATTTGACAAGAACCACGAAAAGTTCTTGTATTTTAGGATAAAATCTGACGCTATTAAAGAAAAAACTTCTTGCTCGCTGAAATATGTTCATTTGCTGAAAATCAACAAAACCACGAAAAGTTCTTGTATTTGAAGATAAAATCTTTTTGCTTTGAAGAAGAAAGATCCAGCTCACTGAAATAAGTTCATTGGATGAAAATCAACAAAAATTGACAAGAACCACGAAAAGTTCTTGTATTTTAAGATAAAATCTGACGCTATTGAAGAAAAAACTTCCAGCTCGCTGAAATATGTTCATTTGCTGAAAATCAACAAAACCACGAAAAGTTCTTGTATTTGAAGATAAAATCTTTTTGCTTGGAAGAAGAAAGATCTAGCTGACTGAAATAAGTTCATAAGATGAAAACCAACAAAAATTGACAAGAACCACGAAATGTTCTTGTATTTTAGGATAAAATCTGAGGCTATTAAAGAAAAAACTTCTCGCTCGCTGAAATATGTTCATTTGCTGAAAATCAACAAAACCACGAAAAGTTCTTGTATTTGAAGACAGAATCTTTTTGCTTTGAAGAAGAAAGATCTCGGTGACTGAAATATGTTCATTGGATGAAAACCAACAAAAATTGACAAGAACCACGAAAAGTTCTTGTATTTTAAGGTAAAATCTGACGCCATTTAAGAAAAAACTTCTCCCTCGCTGAATTATGTTCATTTGCTGAAAATCAACAAAACCACGAAAAGTTCTTGTATTTGAAGATAAAATCTTTTTGCTTTGAAGAAGAAAGATCCAGCTGACTGAAATAACTTAATTTGATGAAAATCAACAAAAATTGACAAGAACCACGAAAAGTTCTTGTATTTCAAGATAAAATCTGACGCTATTAAAGAAAAAACTTCTCCCTCGCTGAAATATGTTCATTTGCTGAAAATCAACAAAACCACGAAAAGTTCTTGTATTTGAAGATAAAATCTTTTTGCTTGGAAGAAGAAAGATCTAGCTGACTGAAATAAGTTCATAAGATGAAAACCAACAAAAATTGACAAGAAGCAAGAAAGGTTCTTGTATTTTAGGATAAAATCTGAAGCCATTAAAGAAAAAACTTCTCGCTCGCTGAAATATGTGCATTTGCTGAAAAACAACAAAACCACGAAAAGTTCTTGTATTTGAAGACAGAATCTTTTTGCTTTGAAGAAGAAAGATCTCGGTGACTGAAATATGTTCATTGGATGAAAACCAACAAAAATTGACAAGAACCACGAAAAGTTCTTGTATTTTAAGGTGAAATTTGACGCCATTAAAGAAAAAACTTCTCCCTCGCTGAAATATGTTCATTTGCTGAAAATCAACAAAACCACGAAAAGTTCTTGTATTTGAAGATAAAATCTTTTTGCTTTGAAGAAGAAAGATCCAGCTGACTGAAATAAGTTCATCAGATGAAAACCAACAAAAATTGACAAGAACCACGAAAAGTTCTTGTATTTTAAGATAAAATCTGACGCTATTAAAGAAAAAACTTCTTGCTCGCTGAAATATGTTCATTTGCTGAAAATCAACAAAACCACGAAAAGTTCTTATATTTCAAGATAAAATCTTTTTGCTTTGAAGAAGAAAGATCTAGCTGACTGAAATAAGTTCATTAGATGAAAACCAACAAAATTTGACAAGAACCACGAAAAGTTCTTGTATTTTAGGATAAAATCTGTCGCTATTAAAGAAAAAACTTCTCGCTCGCTGAAATATGTTCATTTGCTGAAAATCAACAAAACCACGAAAAGTTCTTGTATTTGAAGATAAAATCTTTTTGCTTGGAAGAAGAAAGATCTCGCTGACTGAAATAAGTTCATAAGATGAAAACCAACAAAAATTGACAAGAACCACGAAAGGTTCTTGTATTTTAGGATAAAATCTGAGGCTATTAAAGAAAAAACTTCTCGCTCGCTGAAATATGTTCATTTGCTGAAAATCAACAAAACCACGAAAAGTTCTTGTTTTTGAAGACAGAATCTTTTTGCTTTGAAGAAGAAAGATCTCGGTGACTGAAATATGTTCATTGGATGAAAACCAACAAAAATTGACAAGAACCACGAAAAGTTCTTGTATTTTAAGGTAAAATCTGACGCCATTTAAGAAAAAACTTCTCCCTCGCTGAAATATGTTCATTTGCTGAAAATCAACAAAACCACGGAAAGTTCTTGTATTTGAAGATAAAATCTTTTTGCTTTGAAGAAGAAAGATCCAGCTGACTGAAATAAGTTCATTAGATGAAAATCAACAAAAATTGACAAGAACCACGAAAAGTTCTTGTATTTCAAGATAAAATCTGACGCTATTAAAGAAAAAACTTCTTGCTCGCTGAAATATGTTCATTTGCTGAAAATCAACAAAACCACGAAAAGTTCTTATATTTCAAGATAAAATCTTTTTGCTTTGAAGTAGAAAGATCCAGCTGACTGAAATAAGTTCATTAGATGAAAACCAACAAAAATTGACAAGAACCACGAAAAGTTCTTGTATTTTAGGATAAAATCTGACGCTATTAAAGAAAAAACTTCTCGCTCGCTGAAATATGTTCATTTGCTGAAAATCAACAAAACCACGAAAAGTTATTGTATTTGAAGATAAAATCTTTTTGCTTTGAAGAAGAAAGATCCAGCTCACTGAAATAAGTTCATTGGATGAAAATCAACAAAAATTGACAAGAACCACGAAACGTTCTTGTATTTTAAGATAAAATCTGACGCTATTAAAGAAATAACTTCTCGCTCGCTGAAATATGTTCATTTGCTGAAAATCAACAAAACCACGAAAAGTTCTTGTATTTGAAGATAAAATCTTTTTGCTTGGAAGAAGAAAGATCAAGCTGACTGAAATAAGTTCATAAGATGAAAACCAACAAAAATTGACAAGAACCACGAAATGTTCTTGTATTTTAGGATAAAATCTGAGGCTATTAAAGAAAAAACTTCTCGCTCGCTGAAATATGTTCATTTGCTGAAAATCAACAAAACCACGAAAAGTTCTTGTATTTGAAGACAGAATCTTTTTGCTTTGAAGAAGAAAGATCTCGGTGACTGAAATATGTTCATTGCATGAAAACCAACAAAAATTGACAAGAACCACGAAAAGTTCTTGTATTTTAAGGTAAAATCTGACGCCATTAAAGAAAAAACTTCTCGCTCGCTGAAATATGTTCATTTGCTGAAAATCAACAAAACCACGAAAAGTTCTTGTATTTGAAGATAAAATCTTTTTGCTTTGAAGAAGAAAGATCTAGCTGACTGAAATACGTTCATTAGATGAAAACCAACAAAATTTGACAAGAACCACGAAAAGTTCTTGTATTTTAGGATAAAATCTGACGCTATTAAAGAAAAAACTTCTTGCTCGCTGAAATATGTTCATTTGCTGAAAATCAACAAAACCACGAAAAGTTATTGTATTTCATGATAAAATCTTTTTGCTTTGAAGAAGAAAGATCCAGCTGACTGAAATAAGTTCATGAGATGAAAACCAACAAAATTTGACAAGAACCACGAAAAGTTCTTGTATTTTAGGATAAAATCTGACGCTATTAAAGAAAAAACTTCTCGCGCGCTGAAATATGTTCATTTGCTGAAAATCAACAAAACCACGAAAAGTTATTGTATTTGAAGATAAAATTTTTTTGCTTTGAAGAAGAAAGAGCCAATTGACTGAAATAAGTTCATTTGATGAAAATCAACAAAAATTGACAAGAACCACGAGAAGTTCTTGTATTTTAAGATAAAATCTGACGCTATCAAAGAAAAAACTTCCAGCTCGCTGAAATATGGTCATTTGCTGAAAACCAACAAAACCACGTAAAGTTCTTGTATTTGAAGATAAAATCTTTTTGCTTTGAAGAAATATCCAGCTGACTGAAATAAGTTCATTAGATGAAAATCAACAAAAATTGACAAGAACCACGAAAAGTTCTTGTATTTTAAGATAAAATCTGACGCTATTAAAGAAAAAACTTCCAGCTCGCTGAAATATGGTCATGTGCTGAAAATCAACAAAACCACGAAAAGTTCTTGTATTTGAAGATAAAATCTTTTTGCTTTGAAGAAGAAAGATTTAGGTGACTGAAATAAGTTCATTGGATGAAAACCAACTAAAATTGACAGGAACCACGAAAAGTTCTTGTATTTTAAGATAAAATCTGACGCTATTAAAGAAAAAACTTCCAGCTCGCTGAAATATGTTCATTTGCTGAAAATCAACAAAACCACGAAAAGTTCTTGTATTTGAAGATAAAATCTTTTTGCTTTGAAGAAGAAAGATCCAGCTGACTGAAATAACTTAATTTGATGAAAATCAACAAAAATTGACAAGAACCACGAAAAGTTCTTGTATTTCAAGATAAAATCTGACGATATTAAAGAAAAAACTTCCAGCTCGCTGAAATATGTTCATTTGCTGAAAATCAACAAAACCACGAAAAGTTCTTGTATTTGAAGATAAAATCTTTTTGCTTTGAAGAAGAAAGATCTCGCTGACTGAAATACGTTCATTAGATGAAAATCAACAAAATTTGACAAGAACCACGAAAGGTTCTTGTATTTTAGGATAAAATCTGAGGCTGTTAAAGAAAAAACTTCTCGCTCGCTGAAATATGTTCATTTGCTGAAAATCAACAAAACCACGAAAAGTTCTTGTATTTGAAGACAGAATCTTTTTGCTTTGAAGAAGAAAGATCCCGGTGACTGAAATAAGTTCATTGCATGAAAACCAACAAAAATTGACAAGAACCACGAAAAGTTCTTGTATTTTAAGGTAAAATCTGACGCCATTAAAGAAAAAACTTCTCCCTCGCTGAAATATGTTCATTTGCTGAAAATCAACAAAACCACGAAAAGTTCTTGTATTTGAAGACAGAATCTTTTTGCTTTGAAGAAGAAAGATCTCGGTGACTGAAATATGTTCATTGCATGAAAACCAACAAAAATTGACAAGAACCACGAAAAGTTCTTGTATTTTAAGGTAAAATCTGACGCCATTAAAGAAAAAACTTCTCGCTCGCTGAAATATGTTCATTTGCTGAAAATCAACAAAACCACGAAAAGTTCTTGTATTTGAAGATAAAATCTTTTTGCTTTGAAGAAGAAAGATCTAGCTGACTGAAATACGTTCATTAGATGAAAACCAACAAAATTTGACAAGAACCACGAAAAGTTCTTGTATTTTAGGATAAAATCTGACGCTATTAAAGAAAAAACTTCTTGCTCGCTGAAATATGTTCATTTGCTGAAAATCAACAAAACCACGAAAAGTTATTGTATTTCATGATAAAATCTTTTTGCTTTGAAGAAGAAAGATCCAGCTGACTGAAATAAGTTCATGAGATGAAAACCAACAAAATTTGACAAGAACCACGAAAAGTTCTTGTATTTTAGGATAAAATCTGACGCTATTAAAGAAAAAACTTCTCGCGCGCTGAAATATGTTCATTTGCTGAAAATCAACAAAACCACGAAAAGTTATTGTATTTGAAGATAAAATTTTTTTGCTTTGAAGAAGAAAGAGCCAATTGACTGAAATAAGTTCATTTGATGAAAATCAACAAAAATTGACAAGAACCACGAGAAGTTCTTGTATTTTAAGATAAAATCTGACGCTATCAAAGAAAAAACTTCCAGCTCGCTGAAATATGGTCATTTGCTGAAAACCAACAAAACCACGTAAAGTTCTTGTATTTGAAGATAAAATCTTTTTGCTTTGAAGAAATATCCAGCTGACTGAAATAAGTTCATTAGATGAAAATCAACAAAAATTGACAAGAACCACGAAAAGTTCTTGTATTTTAAGATAAAATCTGACGCTATTAAAGAAAAAACTTCCAGCTCGCTGAAATATGGTCATGTGCTGAAAATCAACAAAACCACGAAAAGTTCTTGTATTTGAAGATAAAATCTTTTTGCTTTGAAGAAGAAAGATTTAGGTGACTGAAATAAGTTCATTGGATGAAAACCAACTAAAATTGACAGGAACCACGAAAAGTTCTTGTATTTTAAGATAAAATCTGACGCTATTAAAGAAAACACTTCCAGCTCGCTGAAATATGTTCATTTGCTGAAAATCAACAAAACCACGAAAAGTTCTTGTATTTGAAGATAAAATCTTTTTGCTTTGAAGAAGAAAGATCCAGCTGACTGAAATAACTTAATTTGATGAAAATCAACAAAAATTGACAAGAACCACGAAAAGTTCTTGTATTTCAAGATAAAATCTGACGATATTAAAGAAAAAACTTCCAGCTCGCTGAAATATGTTCATTTGCTGAAAATCAACAAAACCACGAAAAGTTCTTGTATTTGAAGATAAAATCTTTTTGCTTTGAAGAAGAAAGATCTAGCTGACTGAAATACGTTCATTAGATGAAAATCAACAAAATTTGACAAGAACCACGAAAGGTTCTTGTATTTTAGGATAAAATCTGAGGCTGTTAAAGAAAAAACTTCTCGCTAGCTGAAATATGTTCATTTGCTGAAAATCAACAAAACCACGAAAAGTTCTTGTATTTGAAGACAGAATCTTTTTGCTTTGAAGAAGAAAGATCCCGGTGACTGAAATAAGTTCATTGGATGAAAACCAACAAAAATTGACAAGAACCACGAAAAGTTCTTGTATTTTAAGGTAAAATCTGACGCCATTAAAGAAAAAACTTCTCCCTCGCTGAAATATGTTCATTTGCTGAAAATCAACAAAACCACAAAAAGTTCTTGTATTTGAAGATAAAATCTTTTTGCTTTGAAGAAGAAAGATCTCGGTGACTGAAATAAGTTCATCAGATGAAAACCAACAAAAATTGACAAGAACCACGAAAAGTTCTTTTATTTTAAGATAAAATCTTGCGCTATTAAACAAAAAACTTCTTGCTCGCTGAAATATGTTCATTTGCTGAAAACGAACAAAACCACGAAAAGTTCTTGTATTTGAAGATAAAATCTTTTTGCTTTGAAGAAGAAAGATCCAGCTGACTGAAATAAGTTCATTAGATGAAAACCAACAAAAATTGAAAAGAACCACGAGAAGTTCTTGTATTTTAAGATAAAATCTGACGCTTTTTATGAAAAAACTTCTAGCTCGCTGAAATATGTTCATTTGCTGAAAATCAACAAAACCACGAAAATTTCTTGTATTTGAAGATAAAATCTTTTTGCTTTGAAGAAGAAAGATCTAGCTGACTGAAATGAGTTCATGAGAAGAAAACCAACAAAATTTGACAAGAACCACGAAAAGTTCTTGCATTTTAGGATAAAATCTGAAGCTATTAAAGAAAAAACTTCTCGCTCGCTGAAATATGTTCATTTGCTGAAAATCAACAAAACCACGAAAAGTTCTTGTATTTGAAGATAAAATCTTTTTGCTTTGAAGAAGAAAGATCTAGCTGACTGAAATACGTTCATTAGATGAAAACCAACAAAAATTGACAAGAACCACGAAAAGTTCTTGTATTTTAAGGTAAAATCTGACGCCATTAAAGAAAAAACTTCTCGCTCGCTGAAATATGTTCATTTGCTGAAAATCAACAAAACCACGAAAAGTTCTTGTATTTGAAGATAAAATCTTTTTGCTTTGAAGAAGAAAGATCCAGCTGACTGAAATACGTTCATTAGATGAAAACCAACAAAATTTGACAAGAACCACGAAAAGTTCTTGTATTTTAGGATAAAATATGATGCTATTAAAGAAAAAACTTGTTGCTCGCTGAAATATGTTCATTTGCTGAAAATCAACAAAACCACGAAAAGTTCTTGTATTTCAAGATAAAATCTTTTTGCTTTGAAGAAGAAAGATCTAGCTGACTGAAATAAGTTCATTAGATGAAAACCAACAAAATTTGACAAGAACCACGAAAAGTTCTTGTATTTTAGGATAAAATCTGACGCTATTAAAGAAAAAACTTCTCGCTCGCTGAAATATGTTCATTTGCTGAAAATCAACAAAACCACGAAAAGTTATTGTACTTGAAGATAATTTTTTTTTGCTTTGAAGAAGAAAGAGCCAGTTGACTGAAATAAGTTCATTTGATGAAAATCAACAAAAATTGACAAGAACCACGAAAAGTTCTTGTATTTTAAGATAAAATCTGACGCTATCAAAGAAAAAACTTCCAGCTCGCTGAAATATGGTCATTTGCTGAAAACCAACAAAACCACGTAAAGTTCTTGTATTTGAAGATAAAATCTTTTTGCTTTGAAGAAATATCCAGCTGACTGAAATAAGTTCATTGCATGAAAACCAACAAAAATTGACAAGAACCACGAAAAGTTCTTGTATTTTAGGATAAAATCTGACGCTATTAAAGAAAAAACTTCCAGCTCGCTGAAATATGTTCATTTGCTGAAAATCAACAAAACCACGAAAAGTTCTTGTATTTGAAGATAAAATCTTTTTGCTTTGAAGAAGAAAGATCTAGCTGACTGAAATACGTTCATTAGATGAAAATCAACAAAATTTGACAAGAACCACGAAAGGTTCTTGTATTTTAGGATAAAATCTGAGGCTGTTAAAGAAAAAACTTCTCGCTCGCTGAAATATGTTCATTTGCTGAAAATCAACAAAACCACGAAAAGTTCTTGTATTTGAAGACAGAATCTTTTTGCTTTGAAGAAGAAAGATCCCGGTGACTGAAATAAGTTCATTGCATGAAAACCAACA
Organism: Heptranchias perlo; assembly: GCF_035084215.1. Taxonomy (NCBI): domain Eukaryota; kingdom Metazoa; phylum Chordata; class Chondrichthyes; order Hexanchiformes; family Hexanchidae; genus Heptranchias; species Heptranchias perlo. Next base: position 36,629,122 of record NC_090354.1, on the reverse strand, counting down.
AAAATTGACAAGAACCACGAAAAGTTCTTGTATTTTAAGGTAAAATCTGACGCCATTAAAGAAAAAACTTCTCCCTCGCTGAAATATGTTCATTTGCTGAAAATCAACAAAACCACGAAAAGTTCTTGTATTTGAAGACAGAATCTTTTTGCTTTGAAGAAGAAAGATCTCGGTGACTGAAATATGTTCATTGCATGAAAACCAACAAAAATTGACAAGAACCACGAAAAGTTCTTGTATTTTAAGGTAAAATCTGACGCCATTAAAGAAAAAACTTCTCGCTCGCTGAAATATGTTCATTTGCTGAAAATCAACAAAACCACGAAAAGTTCTTGTATTTGAAGATAAAATCTTTTTGCTTTGAAGAAGAAAGATCTAGCTGACTGAAATACGTTCATTAGATGAAAACCAACAAAATTTGACAAGAACCACGAAAAGTTCTTGTATTTTAGGATAAAATCTGACGCTATTAAAGAAAAAACTTCTTGCTCGCTGAAATATGTTCATTTGCTGAAAATCAACAAAACCACGAAAAGTTATTGTATTTCATGATAAAATCTTTTTGCTTTGAAGAAGAAAGATCCAGCTGACTGAAATAAGTTCATGAGATGAAAACCAACAAAATTTGACAAGAACCACGAAAAGTTCTTGTATTTTAGGATAAAATCTGACGCTATTAAAGAAAAAACTTCTCGCGCGCTGAAATATGTTCATTTGCTGAAAATCAACAAAACCACGAAAAGTTATTGTATTTGAAGATAAAATTTTTTTGCTTTGAAGAAGAAAGAGCCAATTGACTGAAATAAGTTCATTTGATGAAAATCAACAAAAATTGACAAGAACCACGAGAAGTTCTTGTATTTTAAGATAAAATCTGACGCTATCAAAGAAAAAACTTCCAGCTCGCTGAAATATGGTCATTTGCTGAAAACCAACAAAACCACGTAAAGTTCTTGTATTTGAAGATAAAATCTTTTTGCTTTGAAGAAATATCCAGCTGACTGAAATAAGTTCATTAGATGAAAATCAACAAAAATTGACAAGAACCACGAAAAGTTCTTGTATTTTAAGATAAAATCTGACGCTATTAAAGAAAAAACTTCCAGCTCGCTGAAATATGGTCATGTGCTGAAAATCAACAAAACCACGAAAAGTTCTTGTATTTGAAGATAAAATCTTTTTGCTTTGAAGAAGAAAGATTTAGGTGACTGAAATAAGTTCATTGGATGAAAACCAACTAAAATTGACAGGAACCACGAAAAGTTCTTGTATTTTAAGATAAAATCTGACGCTATTAAAGAAAACACTTCCAGCTCGCTGAAATATGTTCATTTGCTGAAAATCAACAAAACCACGAAAAGTTCTTGTATTTGAAGATAAAATCTTTTTGCTTTGAAGAAGAAAGATCCAGCTGACTGAAATAACTTAATTTGATGAAAATCAACAAAAATTGACAAGAACCACGAAAAGTTCTTGTATTTCAAGATAAAATCTGACGATATTAAAGAAAAAACTTCCAGCTCGCTGAAATATGTTCATTTGCTGAAAATCAACAAAACCACGAAAAGTTCTTGTATTTGAAGATAAAATCTTTTTGCTTTGAAGAAGAAAGATCTAGCTGACTGAAATACGTTCATTAGATGAAAATCAACAAAATTTGACAAGAACCACGAAAGGTTCTTGTATTTTAGGATAAAATCTGAGGCTGTTAAAGAAAAAACTTCTCGCTAGCTGAAATATGTTCATTTGCTGAAAATCAACAAAACCACGAAAAGTTCTTGTATTTGAAGACAGAATCTTTTTGCTTTGAAGAAGAAAGATCCCGGTGACTGAAATAAGTTCATTGGATGAAAACCAACAAAAATTGACAAGAACCACGAAAAGTTCTTGTATTTTAAGGTAAAATCTGACGCCATTAAAGAAAAAACTTCTCCCTCGCTGAAATATGTTCATTTGCTGAAAATCAACAAAACCACGAAAAGTTCTTGTATTTGAAGATAAAATCTTTTTGCTTTGAAGAAGAAAGATCTCGGTGACTGAAATAAGTTCATCAGATGAAAACCAACAAAAATTGACAAGAACCACGAAAAGTTCTTTTATTTTAAGATAAAATCTTGCGCTATTAAACAAAAAACTTCTTGCTCGCTGAAATATGTTCATTTGCTGAAAACGAACAAAACCACGAAAAGTTCTTGTATTTGAAGATAAAATCTTTTTGCTTTGAAGAAGAAAGATCCAGCTGACTGAAATAAGTTCATTAGATGAAAACCAACAAAAATTGAAAAGAACCACGAGAAGTTCTTGTATTTTAAGATAAAATCTGACGCTTTTTATGAAAAAACTTCTAGCTCGCTGAAATATGTTCATTTGCTGAAAATCAACAAAACCACGAAAATTTCTTGTATTTGAAGATAAAATCTTTTTGCTTTGAAGAAGAAAGATCTTGCTGACTGAAATGAGTTCATGAGAAGAAAACCAACAAAATTTGACAAGAACCACGAAAAGTTCTTGCATTTTAGGATAAAATCTGAAGCTATTAAAGAAAAAACTTCTCGCTCGCTGAAATATGTTCATTTGCTGAAAATCAACAAAACCACGAAAAGTTCTTGTATTTGAAGATAAAATCTTTTTGCTTTGAAGAAGAAAGATCTAGCTGACTGAAATACGTTCATTAGATGAAAACCAACAAAAATTGACAAGAACCACGAAAAGTTCTTGTATTTTAAGGTAAAATCTGACGCCATTAAAGAAAAAACTTCTCGCTCGCTGAAATATGTTCATTTGCTGAAAATCAACAAAACCACGAAAAGTTCTTGTATTTGAAGATAAAATCTTTTTGCTTTGAAGAAGAAAGATCCAGCTGACTGAAATACGTTCATTAGATGAAAACCAACAAAATTTGACAAGAACCACGAAAAGTTCTTGTATTTTAGGATAAAATATGACGCTATTAAAGAAAAAACTTGTTGCTCGCTGAAATATGTTCATTTGCTGAAAATCAACAAAACCACGAAAAGTTCTTGTATTTCAAGATAAAATCTTTTTGCTTTGAAGAAGAAAGATCTAGCTGACTGAAATAAGTTCATTAGATGAAAACCAACAAAATTTGACAAGAACCACGAAAAGTTCTTGTATTTTAGGATAAAATCTGACGCTATTAAAGAAAAAACTTCTCGCTCGCTGAAATATGTTCATTTGCTGAAAATCAACAAAACCACGAAAAGTTATTGTACTTGAAGATAATTTTTTTTTGCTTTGAAGAAGAAAGAGCCAGTTGACTGAAATAAGTTCATTTGATGAAAATCAACAAAAATTGACAAGAACCACGAAAAGTTCTTGTATTTTAAGATAAAATCTGACGCTATCAAAGAAAAAACTTCCAGCTCGCTGAAATATGGTCATTTGCTGAAAACCAACAAAACCACGTAAAGTTCTTGTATTTGAAGATAAAATCTTTTTGCTTTGAAGAAATATCCAGCTGACTGAAATAAGTTCATTCGATGAAAATCAACAAAAATTGACAAGAACCACGAAAAGTTCTTGTATTTTAAGTAAAATCTGACGCTATTAAAGAAAAAACTTCCAGCTCGCTGAAATATGGTCATGTGCTGAAAATCAACAAAACCACGAAAAGTTCTTGTATTTGAAGATAAAATCTTTTTGCTTTGAAGAAGAAGGATTTAGGTGACTGAAATAAGTTCATTGGATGAAAACCAACTAAAATTGACAGGAACCACGAAAAGTTCTTGTATTTTAAGATAAAATCTGACGCTATTAAAGAAAAAACTTCCAGCTCGCTGAAATATGGTCATTTGCTGAAAACCAACAAAACCACGAAAAGTTCTTGTATTTGAAGATAAAATCTTTTTACTTTGAAGAAGAAAGATCTAGCTGACTGAAATACGTTCATTAGATGAAAATCAACAAAATTTGACAAGAACCACGAAAGGTTCTTGTATTTTAGGATAAAATCTGAGGCTATTAAAGAAAAAACTTCTCGCTCGCTGAAATATGTTCATTTGCTGAAAATCAACAAAACCACGAAAAGTTATTGTATTTGAAGACAGAATCTTTTTGCTTTGAAGAAGAAAGATCCCGGTGACTGAAATAAGTTCATTGGATGAAAACCAACAAAAATTGACAAGAACCACGAAAAGTTCTTGTATTTTAAGGTAAAATCTGACGCCATTAAAGAAAAAACTTCTCCCTCGCTGAAATATGTTCATTTGCTGAAAATCAACAAAACCACGAAAAGTTCTTGTATTTGAAGATAAAATCTTTTTGCTTTGAAGAAGAAAGATCTCGGTGACTGAAATAAGTTCATCAGATGAAAACCAACAAAAATTGACAAGAACCACGAAAAGTTCTTTTATTTTAAGATAAAATCTTGCGCTATTAAAGAAAAAACTTCTTGCTCGCTGAAATATGTTCATTTGCTGAAAACGAACAAAACCTCGAAAAGTTCTTGTATTTGAAGATAAAATCTTTTTGCTTTGAAGAAGAAAGATCCAGCTGACTGAAATAAGTTCATTAGATGAAAACCAACAAAAATTGACAAGAACCACGAGAAGTTCTTGTATTTTAACATAAAATCTGACGCTTTTTATGAAAAAACTTCTAGCTCGCTGAAATATTTTCATTTGCTGAAAATCAACAAAACCACGAAAAGTACTTGTATTTGAAGATAAAATCTTTTTGCTTTGAAGAAGAAAGATCTAGCTGACTGAAATGAGTTCATGAGAAGAAAACCAAGAAAATTTGACAAGAACCACGAAAAGTTCTTGCATTTTAGGATAAAATCTGAAGCTATTAAAGAAAAAACTTCTCGCTCGCTGAAATATGTTCATTTGCTGAAAATCAACAAAACCACGAAAAGTTCTTGTATTTCAAGATAAAATCTTTTTGCTTTGAAGAAGAAAGATCTAGCTGACTGAAATACGTTCATGAGATGAAAACCAACAAAATTTGACAAGAACCACGAAAAGTTCTTGTATTTTAGGATAAAATCTGACGCTATTAAAGAAAAAACTTCTTGCTCGCTGAAATATGTTCATTTGCTGAAAATCAACAAAACCACGAAAAGTTCTTGTATTTGAAGATAAAATCTTTTTGCTTTGAAGAAGAAAGATCTAGCTGACTGAAATACGTTCATTAGATGAAAATCAACAAAATTTGACAAGAACCACGAAAGGTTCTTCTATTTTAGGATAAAATCTGAGGCTATTAAAGAAAAAACTTCTCGCTCGCTGAAATATGTTCATTTGCTGAAAATCAACAAAACCACGAAAAGTTCTTGTATTTGAAGACAGAATCTTTTTGCTTTGAAGAAGAAAGATCCCGGTGACTGAAATAAGTTCATTGGATGAAAACCAACAAAAATTGACAAGAACCACGAAAAGTTCTTGTATTTTAAGGTAAAATCTGACGCCATTAAAGAAAAAACTTCTCCCTCGCTGAAATATGTTCATTTGCTGAAAATCAACAAAACCACGAAAAGTTCTTGTATTTGAAGATAAAATCTTTTTGCTTTGAAGAAGAAAGATCTCGGTGACTGAAATAAGTTCATCAGATGAAAACCAACAAAAATTGACAAGAACCACGAAAAGTTCTTTTATTTTAAGATAAAATCTTGCGCTATTAAAGAAAAAACTTCTTGCTCGCTGAAATATGTTCATTTGCTGAAAACGAACAAAACCTCGAAAAGTTCTTGTATTTGAAGATAAAATCTTTTTGCTTTCAAGAAGAAAGATCCAGCTGACTGAAATAAGTTCATCAGATGAAAACCAACAAAAATTGACAAGAACCACGAGAAGTTCTTGTATTTTAACATAAAATCTGACGCTTTTTATGAAAAAACTTCCAGCTCGCTGAAATATTTTCATTTGCTGAAAATCAACAAAACCACGAAAAGTTCTTGTATTAGAAGATAAAATCTTTTTGCTTTGAAGAAGAAAGATCTAGCTGACTGAAATGAGTTCATGAGAAGAAAACCAAGAAAATTTGACAAGAACCACGAAAAGTTCTTGCATTTTAGGATAAAATCTGAAGCTATTAAAGAAAAAACTTCTCGCTCGCTGAAATATGTTCATTTGCTGAAAATCAACAAAACCACGAAAAGTTCTTGTATTTCAAGATAAAATCTTTTTGCTTTGAAGAAGAAAGATCTAGCTGACTGAAATACGTTCATGAGATGAAAACCAACAAAATTTGACAAGAACCACGAAAAGTTCTTGTATTTTAGGATAAAATCTGACGCTATTAAAGAAAAAACTTCTTGCTCGCTGAAATATGTTCATTTGCTGAAAATCAACAAAACCACGAAAAGTTCTTGTATTTGAAGATAAAATCTTTTTGCTTTGAAGAAGAAAGATCTAGCTGACTGAAATACGTTCATTAGATGAAAATCAACAAAATTTGACAAGAACCACGAAAGGTTCTTCTATTTTAGGATAAAATCTGAGGCTATTAAAGAAAAAACTTCTCGCTCGCTGAAATATGTTCATTTGCTGAAAATCAACAAAACCACGAAAAGTTCTTGTATTTGAAGACAGAATCTTTTTGCTTTGAAGAAGAAAGATCCCGGTGACTGAAATAAGTTCATTGGATGAAAACCAACAAAAATTGACAAGAACCACGAAAAGTTCTTGTATTTTAAGGTAAAATCTGACGCCATTAAAGAAAAAACTTCTCCCTCGCTGAAATATGTTCATTTGCTGAAAATCAACAAAACCACGAAAAGTTCTTGTATTTGAAGATAAAATCTTTTTGCTTTGAAGAAGAAAGATCTCGGTGACTGAAATAAGTTCATCAGATGAAAACCAACAAAAATTGACAAGAACCACGAAAAGTTCTTTTATTTTAAGATAAAATCTTGCGCTATTAAAGAAAAAACTTCTTGCTCGCTGAAATATGTTCATTTGCTGAAAACGAACAAAACCTCGAAAAGTTCTTGTATTTGAAGATAAAATCTTTTTGCTTTCAAGAAGAAAGATCCAGCTGACTGAAATAAGTTCATCAGATGAAAACCAACAAAAATTGACAAGAACCACGAGAAGTTCTTGTATTTTAACATAAAATCTGACGCTTTTTATGAAAAAACTTCCAGCTCGCTGAAATATTTTCATTTGCTGAAAATCAACAAAACCACGAAAAGTTCTTGTATTAGAAGATAAAATCTTTTTGCTTTGAAGAAGAAAGATCTAGCTGACTGAAATGAGTTCATGAGAAGAAAACCAACAAAATTTGACAAGAACCACGAAAAGTTCTTGCATTTTAGGATAAAATCTGAAGCTATTAAAGAAAAAACTTCTCGCTCGCTGAAATATGTTCATTTGCTGAAAATCAACAAAACCACGAAAAGTTCTTGTATTTGAAGATAAAATCTTTTTGCTTTGAAGAAGAAGGATTTCGGTGACTGAAATAAGTTCATTGGATGAAAACCAACAAAAATTGACAAGAAGCACGAAAAGTTCTTGTATTTTAAGAGAAAATCTTGCGCTATTAAAGAAAAAAACTTCCAGCTCGCTGAAATATGTTCATTTGCTGAAAATCAAGAAAACCACGAAAAGTTCTTGTATTTGAAGATAAAATCTTTTTGCTTTGAAGATGAAAGATCGAGGTGACTGAAATAAGTTCATTAGATGAAAACCAACAAGAATTGACAGGAACCACGAAAAGTTCTTGTATTTTAAGATAAAATCTTGCGCTATTAAAGAAAAAACTTCTTGCTCGCTGAAATATGTTCATTTGCTGTTAATCAACAAAACCACGAAAAGTTCTTGTATTTAAGTTAAAATCTTTTTCCTTTGAAGAAGAAAGATCTGGCTGACTGAAATAAGTTCATTGGATGAAAACCAACAAAAATTGACAAGAACCACGAAAAGTTCTTGTATTTTAAGATAAAATCTGACGCTATTAAAGAAAAAACTTCCAGCTCGCTGAAATATGGTCATTTGCTGAAAATCAACAAAACCACGAAAAGTTCTTGTATTTGAAGATAAAATCTTTTTGCTTTGAAGAAGAAAGATCCAGCTGACTGAAATAAGTTCATCAGATGAAAATCAACAAAAATTGACAAGAACCACGAAAAGTTCTTGTATTATTAAGATAAAATCTGACGCTATTAAAGAAAAAACTTCTCGCTCGCTGAAATATGTTCATTTGCTGAAAATCAACAAAACCACGAAAAGTTCTTGTATATGAAGATAAAATCTTTTTGCTTTGAAGAAGAAAGATCCAGCTGACTGAAATAAGTTCATTGGATGAAAATCAACAAAAATTGACAAGAAGCACGAAAAGTTCTAGTATTTTAAGATAAAATCTGACGCTATTAAAGAAAAAGCTTCTCGCTCGCTGAAATATGTTCATTTGCTGAAAATCAACAAAACCACGAAAAGTTCTTGTATTTGAAGATAAAATCTTTTTGCTTTTAAGAAGAAAGATCCAGCTGACTGAAATCAGTTCATTCGATCAAAATCAACAAAAATTGACAAGAACCACGAAAAGTTCTTGTATTTTAAGATAAAATCTGACGCTTTTTATGAAAAAACTTCGAGCTCGCTGAAATATGTTCATTTGCTGAAAATCAACAAAACCACGAAAATTTCTTGTATTTGAAGATAAAATCTTTTTGCTTTGAAGAAGAAGGATTTAGGTGACTGAAATAAGTTCATTGGATGAAAACCAACAAAAATTGACAAGAAGCACGAAAAGTTCTTGTATTTTAAGAGAAAATCTTACGCTATTAAAGAAAAAAACTTCAAGCTCGCTGAAATATGTTCATTTGCTGAAAATCAAGAAAACCACGAAAAGTTCTTGTATTTGAAGATAAAATCTTTTTGCTTTGAAGAAGAAAGATCCAGCTGACTGAAATAAGTTCATCAGATGAAAATCAACAAAAATTGACAAGAACCACGAAAAGTTCTTGTATTTTAAGATAAAATTTTACGCTATTAAAGAAAAAACTGCCAGCTCGCTGAAATATGGTCATTTGCTGAAAATCAACAAAACCACAAAAAGTTCTTGTATTTGAAGATAAAATCTTTTTGCTTTGAAGAAGAAGGATTTAGGTGACTGAAATAAGTTCATTGGATGAAAACCAACAAAAATTGACAAGAAGCACGAAAAGTTCTTGTATTTTAAGAGAAAATCTTGCGCTATTAAAGAAAAAACTTCTGGCTCGCTGAAATATGTTCATTTGCTGAAAATCAAGAAAACCACGAAAAGTTCTTGTATTTGAAGATAAAATCTTTTTGCTTTGAAGATGAAAGATTGAGGTGACTGAAATAAGTTCATTAGATGAAAACCAACAAAAATTGACAGGAACCACGAAAAGTTCTTGTATTTTAAGATAAAATCTTGCGCTATTAAAGAAAAAACTTCTTGCTCGCTGAAATATGTTCATTTGCTGTTAATCAACAAAATCACGAAAAGTTCTATTATTTGAAGTTAAATTCTTTTTCCTTTGAAGAAGAAAGATCTGGCTGACTGAAATAAGTTCATTGGATGAAAACCAACAAAAATTGACAAGAACCACGAAAAGTTCTTGTATTTTAAGAAAAAATCTGACGCTATGAAAGAAAAAACTTCTCGCTCGCTGAAATATGTTCATTTGCTGAAAATCAACAAAACCACGAAAAGTTCTTGTATTTGAAGATAAAATCTTTTTGCTTTGAAGAAGAAAGATCCAGCTGACTGAAATAAGTTCATTGGATGAAAATCAACAAAAATTGACAAGAACCACGAAAAGTTCTTGTATTTCAAGAGAAAATCTTGCGCTATTAAAGAAAAAACTTCGAGCTCGCTGAAATATGTTCATTTGCTGAAAATCAACAAAACCACGAAAAGTTCTTGTATTTGAAGATAAAATCTTTTTGCTTTGAAGAAGAAAGATCGAGGTGACTGAAATAAGTTCATTGGATGAAAACCAACAAAAATTGACAAGAAGCACGAAAAGTTCTTGTATTTTAAGAGAAAATCTTGCGCTATTAAAGAAAAAACTTCGAGCTCGCTGAAATATGTTCATTTGCTGAAAATCAAGAAAACCACGAAAAGTTCTTGTATTTGAAGATAAAATCTTTTTGCTTTGAAGATGAAAGATCGAGGTGACTGAAATAAGTTCATTAGATGAAAACCAACAAAAATTGACAGGAACCACGAAAAGTTCTTGTATTTTAAGATAAAATCTTGCGCTATTAAAGAAAAAACTTCTTGCTCGCTGAAATATGTTCATTTGCTGTTAATCAACAAAACCACGAAAAGTTCTATTATTTGAAGTTAAAATCTTTTTCCTTTGAAGAAGAAAGATCTGGCTGACTGAAATAAGTTCATTGGATGAAAACCAACAAAAATTGACAAGAACCACGAAAAGTTCTTGTATTTTAAGATAAAATCTGACGCTATTAAAGAAAAAACTTCCAGCTCGCTGAAATATGGTCATTTGCTGAAAATCAACAAAACCACGAAAAGTTCTTGTATTTGAAGATAAAATCTTTTTGCTTTGAAGAAGAAAGATCCAGCTGACTGAAATAAGTTCATCAGATGAAAATCAACAAAAATTGACAAGAACCACGAAAAGTTCTTGTATTATTAAGATAAAATCTGACGCTATTAAAGAAAAAACTTCTCGCTCGCTGAAATATGTTCATTTGCTGAAAATCAACAAAACCACGAAAAGTTCTTGTATTTGAAGATGAAATCTTTTTGCTTTGAAGAAGAAAGATCCAGCTGACTGAAATAAGTTCATTGGATGAAAATCAACAAAAATTGACAAGAAGCACGAAAAGTTCTAGTATTTTAAGATAAAATCTGACGCTATTAAAGAAAAAGCTTCTCGCTCGCTGAAATATGTTCATTTGCTGAAAATCAACAAAACCACGAAAAGTTCTTGTATTTGAAGATAAAATCTTTTTGCTTTTAAGAAGAAAGATCCAGCTGACTGAAATCAGTTCATTCGATCAAAATCAACAAAAATTGACAAGAACCACGAAAAGTTCTTGTATTTTAAGATAAAATCTGACGCTTTTTATGAAAAAACTTCGAGCTCGCTGAAATATGTTCATTTGCTGAAAATCAACAAAACCACGAAAAGTTCTTGTATTTGAAGATAAAATCTTTTTGCTTTGAAGAAGAAGGATTTAGGTGACTGAAATAAGTTCATTGGATGAAAACCAACAAAAATTGACAAGAAGCACGAAAAGTTCTTGTATTTTAAGAGAAAATCTTACGCTATTAAAGAAAAAACTTCTAGCTCGCTGAAATATGTTCATTTGCTGAAAATCAAGAAAACCACGAAAAGTTCTTGTATTTGAAGATAAAATCTTTTTGCTTTGAAGATGAAAGATCGAGGTGACTGAAATAAGTTCATTTGATGAAAACCAACAAAAATTGACAGGAACCACAAAAAGTTCTTGTATTTTAAGATAAAATCTTGCGCTATTAAAGAAAAAACTTCTTGCTCGCTGAAATATGTTCATTTGCTGTTAATCAACAAAACCACGAAAAGTTTTTGTATTTGAAGTTAAAATCTTTTTCCTTTGAAGAAGAAAGATCTGGCTGACTGAAATAAGTTCATTGGATGAAAACCAACAAAAATTGACAAGAACCACGAAAAGTTCTTGTATTTTAAGATAAAATCTGACGCTATTAAAGAAAAAACTTCTCGCTCGCTGAAATATGTTCATTTGCTGAAAATCAACGAAACCACGAAAAGTTCTTGTATTTGAAGATAAAATCTTTTTGCTTTGAAGAAGAAAGATCCAGCTGACTGAAATAAGTTCATCAGATGAAAATCAACAAAAATTGACAAGAACCACGAAAAGTTCTTGTATTTTAAGATAAAATCTTACGCTATTAAAGAAAAAACTTCCAGCTCGCTGAAATATGGTCATTTGCTGAAAATCAACAAAACCACGAAAAGTTCTTGTATTTGAAGATAAAATCTTTTTGCTTTGAAGAAGAAGGATTTAGGTGACTGAAATAAGTTCATTGGATGAAAACCAACAAAAATTGACAAGAAGCACGAAAAGTTCTTGTATTTTAAGAGAAAATCTTGCGCTATTAAAGAAAAAACTTCGAGCTCGCTGAAATATGTTCATTTGCTGAAAATCAAGAAAACCACGAAAAGTTCTTGTATTTGAAGATAAAATCTTTTTGCTTTGAAGATGAAAGATCGAGGTGACTGAAATAAGTTCATTGGATGAAAACCAACAAAAATTGACAAGAAGCACGAAAAGTTCTTGTATTTTAAGATAAAATCTTGCGCTATTAAAGAAAAAACTTCTTGCTCGCTTAAATATGTTCATTTGCTGTTAATCAACAAAACCACGAAAAGTTCTTGTATTTGAAGTTAAAATCTTTTTCCTTTGAAGAAGAAAGATCTGGCTGACTGAAAAAAGTTCATTGGATGAAAACCAACAAAAATTGACAAGAACCACGAAAGGTTCTTGTATTATTAAGATAAAATCTGTCGCTATTAAAGAAAAAACTTCTCGCTCGCTGAAATATGTTCATTTGCTGAAAATCAACAAAACCACGAAAAGTTCTTGTATTTGAAGATAAAATCTTTTTGCTTTGAAGAAGAAAGATCCAGCTGACTGAAATAAGTTCATTTGATGAAAATCAACAAAAATTGACAAGAACCACGAAAAGTTCTTGTATTTTAAGATAAAATCTGACGCTATTAAAGAAAAAACTTCCAGCTCGCTGAAATATGGTCATTTGCTGAAAATCAACAAAACCACGAAAAGTTCTTGCATTTGAGGATAAAATCTTTTTGCTTTGAAGAAGAAAGATCCAGCTGACTGAAATAAGTTCATTTGATGAAAATCAACAAAAATTGACAAGAACCACGAAAAGTTCTTGTATTTCAAGATAAAATCTGACGCTATGAAATAAAAAACTTCCAGCTCGCTGAAATATGTTCATTTGTTGAAATTCAACAAAACCACGAAAAGTTCTTGTATTTGAAGTTAAAATCTTTTTCCTTTGAAGAAGAAAGATCTGGCTGACTGAAATAAGTTCATTGGATGAAAACCAACAAAAATTGACAAGAACCACGAAAAGTTCTTGTATTATTAAGATAAAATCTGACGCTACTAAAGAAAAAACTTCTTGCTCGCTGAAATATGTTCATTTGCTGTTAATCAACAAAACCACGAAAAGTTCTTGTATTTGAAGTTAAAATCTTTTTCCTTTGAAGAAGAAAGATCTGGCTGACTGAAATAAGTTCATTGGATGAAAACGAACAAAAATTGACAAGAAGCACGAAAAGTTCTTGTATTTTAAGATAAAATCTGACGCTATTCAAGAAAAAACTTCCAGCTCGCTGAAATATGGTCATTTGCTGAAAATCAACAAAACCACGAAAAGTTCTTGTGTTTGAAGATAAAATCTTTTTGCTTTGAAGAAGAAAGATCCAGCTGACTGAAATAAGTTCATCAGATGAAAATCAACAAAAATTGACAAGAACCACGAAAAGTTCTTGTATTTTAAGATAAAATCTGACGCTTTTTATGAAAAAACTTCGAGCTCGCTGAAATATGTTCATTTGCTGAAAATCAACAAAACCACGAAAAGTTCTTGTATTTGAAGGGAAAATCTTTTTGCTTTGAAGACGAAGGATTTAGGTGACTGAAATAAGTTCATTGGATGAAAACCAACAAAAATTGACAAGAAGCACGAAAAGTTCTTGTATTTAAAGAGAAAATCTTGCGCTATTAAAGAAAAAACTTCGAGCTCGCTGAAATATGTTCATTTGCTGAAAATCAACAAAACCACGAAAAGTTCTTGTATTTGAAGATAAAATCTTTTTGCTTTGAAGAAGAAAAATCGAGGTGACTGAAATAAGTTCATTCGATGAAAACCAACAAAAATTGACAAGAACCACGAAAAGTTCTTGTATTTTAAGATAAAATCTTACGCTATTAAAGAAAAAACTTCCAGCTCGCTGAAATATGGTCATTTGCTGAAAATCAACAAAACCACGAAAAGTTCTTGTATTTGAAGATAAAATCTTTTTGCTTTGAAGAAGAAGGATTTCGGTGACTGAAATAAGTTCATTGGATGAAAACCAACAAAAATTGACAAGAAGCACGAAAAGTTCTTGTATTTTAAGAGAAAATCTTGCGCTATTAAAGAAAAAAACTTCCAGCTCGCTGAAATATGTTCATTTGCTGAAAATCAAGAAAACCACGAAAAGTTCTTGTATTTGAAGATAAAATCTTTTTGCTTTGAAGATGAAAGATCGAGGTGACTGAAATAAGTTCATTAGATGAAAACCAACAAAAATTGACAGGAACCACGAAAAGTTCTTGTATTTTAAGATAAAATCTTGCGCTATTAAAGAAAAAACTTCTTGCTCGCTGAAATATGTTCATTTGCTGTTAATCAACAAAACCACGAAAAGTTCTTGTATTTGAAGTTAAAATCTTTTTCCTTTGAAGAAGAAAGATCTGGCTGACTGAAATAAGTTCATTGGATGAAAACCAACAAAAATTGACAAGAACCACGAAAAGTTCTTGTATTTTAAGATAAAATCTGACGCTATTAAAGAAAAAACTTCCAGCTCGCTGAAATATGGTCATTTGCTGAAAATCAACAAAACCACGAAAAGTTCTTGTATTTGAAGTTAAAATCTTTTTCCTTTGAAGAAGAAAGATCTGGCTGACTGAAATAAGTTCATTGGATGAAAACCAACAAAAATTGACAAGAAGCACGAAAAGTTCTTGTATTTTAAGAGAAAATCTTGCGCTATTAAAGAAAAAAACTTCCAGCTCGCTGAAATATGTTCATTTGCTGAAAATCAACAAAACCACGAAAAGTTCTTGTATTTGAAGGGAAAATCTTTTTGCTTTGAAGACGAAGGATTTAGGTGACTGAAATAAGTTCATTGGATGAAAACCAACAAAAATTGACAAGAAGCACGAAAAGTTCTTGTATTTAAAGAGAAAATCTTGCGCTATTAAAGAAAAAACTTCGAGCTCGCTGAAATATGTTCATTTGCTGAAAATCAACAAAACCACGAAAAGTTCTTGTATTTGAAGATAAAATCTTTTTGCTTTGAAGAAGAAAAATCGAGGTGACTGAAATAAGTTCATTCGATGAAAACCAACAAAAATTGACAAGAACCACGAAAAGTTCTTGTATTTTAAGATAAAATCTTACGCTATTAAAGAAAAAACTTCCAGCTCGCTGAAATATGGTCATTTGCTGAAAATCAACAAAACCACGAAAAGTTCTTGTATTTGAAGATAAAATCTTTTTGCTTTGAAGAAGAAGGATTTCGGTGACTGAAATAAGTTCATTGGATGAAAACCAACAAAAATTGACAAGAAGCACGAAAAGTTCTTGTATTTTAAGAGAAAATCTTGCGCTATTAAAGAAAAAAACTTCCAGCTCGCTGAAATATGTTCATTTGCTGAAAATCAAGAAAACCACGAAAAGTTCTTGTATTTGAAGATAAAATCTTTTTGCTTTGAAGATGAAAGATCGAGGTGACTGAAATAAGTTCATTAGATGAAAACCAACAAAAATTGACAGGAACCACGAAAAGTTCTTGTATTTTAAGATAAAATCTTGCGCTATTAAAGAAAAAACTTCTTGCTCGCTGAAATATGTTCATTTGCTGTTAATCAACAAAACCACGAAAAGTTCTTGTATTTGAAGTTAAAATCTTTTTCCTTTGAAGAAGAAAGATCTGGCTGACTGAAATAAGTTCATTGGATGAAAACCAACAAAAATTGACAAGAACCACGAAAAGTTCTTGTATTTTAAGATAAAATCTGACGCTATTAAAGAAAAAACTTCCAGCTCGCTGAAATATGGTCATTTGCTGAAAATCAACAAAACCACGAAAAGTTCTTGTATTTGAAGATAAAATCTTTTTGCTTTGAAGAAGAAAGATCCAGCTGACTGAAATAAGTTCATCAGATGAAAATCAACAAAAATTGACAAGAACCACGAAAAGTTCTTGTATTATTAAGATAAAATCTGACGCTATTAAAGAAAAAACTTCTCGCTCGCTGAAATATGTTCATTTGCTGAAAATCAACAAAACCACGAAAAGTTCTTGTATATGAAGATAAAATCTTTTTGCTTTGAAGAAGAAAGATCCAGCTGACTGAAATAAGTTCATTGGATGAAAATCAACAAAAATTGACAAGAAGCACGAAAAGTTCTAGTATTTTAAGATAAAAGCTGACGCTATTAAAGAAAAAACTTCTCGCTCGCTGAAATATGTTCATTTGCTGAAAATCAACAAAACCACGAAAAGTTCTTGTATTTGAAGATAAAATCTTTTTGCTTTTAAGAAGAAAGATCCAGCTGACTGAAATCAGTTCATTCGATCAAAATCAACAAAAATTGACAAGAACCACGAAAAGTTCTTGTATTTTAAGATAAAATCTGACGCTTTTTATGAAAAAACTTCGAGCTCGCTGAAATATGTTCATTTGCTGAAAATCAACAAAACCACGAAAATTTCTTGTATTTGAAGATAAAATCTTTTTGCTTTGAAGAAGAAGGATTTAGGTGACTGAAATAAGTTCATTGGATGAAAACCAACAAAAATTGACAAGAAGCACGAAAAGTTCTTGTATTTTAAGAGAAAATCTTACGCTATTAAAGAAAAAAACTTCTAGCTCGCTGAAATATGTTCATTTGCTGAAAATCAAGAAAACCACGAAAAGTTCTTGTATTTGAAGATAAAATCTTTTTGCTTTGAAGAAGAAAGATCCAGCTGACTGAAATAAGTTCATCAGATGAAAATCAACAAAAATTGACAAGAACCACGAAAAGTTCTTGTATTTTAAGATAAAATCTTACGCTATTAAAGAAAAAACTGCCAGCTCGCTGAAATATGGTCATTTGCTGAAAATCAACAAAACCACAAAAAGTTCTTGTATTTGAAGATAAAATCTTTTTGCTTTGAAGAAGAAGGATTTAGGTGACTGAAATAAGTTCATTGGATGAAAACCAACAAAAATTGACAAGAAGCACGAAAAGTTCTTGTATTTTAAGAGAAAATCTTGCGCTATTAAAGAAAAAACTTCTGGCTCGCTGAAATATGTTCATTTGCTGAAAATCAAGAAAACCACGAAAAGTTCTTGTATTTGAAGATAAAATCTTTTTGCTTTGAAGATGAAAGATTGAGGTGACTGAAATAAGTTCATTAGATGAAAACCAACAAAAATTGACAGGAACCACGAAAAGTTCTTGTATTTTAAGATAAAATCTTGCGCTATTAAAGAAAAAACTTCTTGCTCGCTGAAATATGTTCATTTGCTGTTAATCAACAAAACCACGAAAAGTTCTATTATTTGAAGTTAAATTCTTTTTCCTTTGAAGAAGAAAGATCTGGCTGACTGAAATAAGTTCATTGGATGAAAACCAACAAAAATTGACAAGAACGACGAAAAGTTCTTGTATTTTAAGAAAAAATCTGACGCTATGAAAGAAAAAACTTCTCGCTCGCTGAAATATGTTCATTTGCTGAAAATCAACAAAACCACGAAAAGTTCTTGTATTTGAAGATAAAATCTTTTTGCTTTGAAGAAGAAAGATCCAGCTGACTGAAATAAGTTCATTGGATGAAAATCAACAAAAATTGACAAGAACCACGAAAAGTTCTTGTATTTCAAGAGAAAATCTTGCGCTATTAAAGAAAAAACTTCGAGCTCGCTGAAATATGTTCATTTGCTGAAAATCAACAAAACCACGAAAAGTTCTTGTATTTGAAGATAAAATCTTTTTGCTTTGAAGAAGAAAGATCGAGGTGACTGAAATAAGTTCATTGGATGAAAACCAACAAAAATTGACAAGAAGCACGAAAAGTTCTTGTATTTTAAGAGAAAATCTTGCGCTATTAAAGAAAAAACTTCTTGCTCGCTGAAATATGTTCATTTGCTGTTAATCAACAAAACCACGAAAAGTTCTTGTATTTGAAGTTAAAATCTTTTTCCTTTGAAGAAGAAAGATCTGGCTGACTGAAATAAGTTCATTGGATGAAAACCAACAAAAATTGACAAGAACCACGAAAAGTTCTTGTATTTTAAGATAAAATCTGACGCTATTAAAGAAAAAACTTCCAGCTCGCTGAAATATGGTCATTTGCTGAAAATCAACAAAACCACGAAAAGTTCTTGTATTTGAAGATAAAATCTTTTTGCTTTGAAGAAGAAAGATCCAGCTGACTGAAATAAGTTCATCAGATGAAAATCAACAAAAATTGACAAGAACCACGAAAAGTTCTTGTATTATTAAGATAAAATCTGACGCTATTAAAGAAAAAACTTCTCGCTCGCTGAAATATGTTCATTTGCTGAAAATCAACAAAACCACGAAAAGTTCTTGTATTTGAAGATAAAATCTTTTTGCTTTGAAGAAGAAAGATCCAGCTGACTGAAATAAGTTCATTGGATGAAAATCAACAAAAATTGACAAGAAGCACGAAAAGTTCTTGTATTTTAAGATAAAATCTGACGCTATTAAAGAAAAAACTTCTCGCTCGCTGAAATATGTTCATTTGCTGAAAATCAACAAAACCACGAAAAGTTCTTGTATTTGAAGATAAAATCTTTTTGCTTTGAAGAAGAAGGATTTAGGTGACTGAAATAAGTTCATTGGATGAAAACCAACAAAAATTGACAAGAAGCACGAAAAGTTCTTGTATTTTAAGAGAAAATCTTACGCTATTAAAGAAAAAACTTCTAGCTCGCTGAAATATGTTCATTTGCTGAAAATCAAGAAAACCACGAAAAGTTCTTGTATTTGAAGATAAAATCTTTTTGCTTTGAAGATGAAAGATCGAGGTGACTGAAATAAGTTCATTTGATGAAAACCAACAAAAATTGACAGGAACCACAAAAAGTTCTTGTATTTTAAGATAAAATCTTGCGCTATTAAAGAAAAAACTTCTTGCTCGCTGAAATATGTTCATTTGCTGTTAATCAACAAAACCACGAAAAGTTTTTGTATTTGAAGTTAAAATCTTTTTCCTTTGAAGAAGAAAGATCTGGCTGACTGAAATAAGTTCATTGGATGAAAACCAACAAAAATTGACAAGAACCACGAAAAGTTCTTGTATTTTAAGAAAAAATCTGACGCTATGAAAGAAAAAACTTCTCGCTCGCTGAAATATGTTCATTTGCTGAAAATCAACAAAACCACGAAAAGTTCTTGTATTTGAAGATAAAATCTTTTTGCTTTGAAGAAGAAAGATCCAGCTGACTGAAATAAGTTCATTGGATGAAAATCAAGAAAAATTGACAAGAAGCACGAAAAGTTCTTGTATTTTAAGATAAAATCTGACGCTATTAAAGAAAAAACTTCTCGCTCGCTGAAATATGTTCATTTGCTGAAAATCAACAAAACCACGAAAAGTTCTTGAATTTGAAGATAAAATCTTTTTGCTTTGAAGAAGAAAGATCGAGGTGACTGAAATAAGTTCATTAGATGAAAACCAACAAAAATTGACAAGAACCACGAAAAGTTCTTGTATTTTAAGATAAAATCTTACGCTATTAAAGAAAAAACTTCCAGCTCGCTGAAATATGGTCATTTGCTGAAAATCAACAAAACCACGAAAATTTCTTGTATTTGAAGATAAAATCTTTTTGCTTTGAAGAAGAAGGATTCAGGTGACTGAAATAAGTTCATTGGATGAAAACCAACAAAAATTGACAAGAAGCACGAAAAGTTCTTGTATTTTAAGAGAAAATCTTGCGCTATTAAAGAAAAAACTTCTAGCTCGCTGAAATATGTTCATTTGCTGAAAATCAAGAAAACCACGAAAAGTTCTTGTATTTGAAGATAAAATCTTTTTGCTTTGAAGATGAAAGATCGAGGTGACTGAAATAAGTTCATTAGATGAAAACCAACAAAAATTGACAGGAACCACGAAAAGTTCTTGTATTTGAAGATAAAATCTTTTTGCTTTTAAGAAGAAAGATCCAGCTGACTGAAATCAGTTCATTCGATCAAAATCAACAAAAATTGACAAGAACCACGAAAAGTTCTTGTATTTTAAGATAAAATCTGACGCTTTTTATGAAAAAAATTCGAGCTCGCTGAAATATGTTCATTTGCTGAAAATCAACAAAACCACGAAAATTTCTTGTATTTGAAGATAAAATCTTTTTGCTTTGAAGAAGAAGGATTTCGGTGACTGAAATAAGTTCATTGGATGAAAACCAACAAAAATTGACAAGAAGCACGAAAAGTTCTTGTATTTTAAGAGAAAATCTGACGCTATTAAAGAAAAAACTTCTCGCTCGCTGAAATATGTTCATTTGCTGAAAATCAACGAAACCACGAAAAGTTCTTGTATTTGAAGATAAAATCTTTTTGCTTTGAAGAAGAAAGATCCAGCTGACTGAAATAAGTTCATCAGATGAAAATCAACAAAAATTGACAAGAACCACGAAAAGTTCTTGTATTTTAAGATAAAATCTTACGCTATTAAAGAAAAAACTTCCAGCTCGCTGAAATATGGTCATTTGCTGAAAATCAACAAAACCACGAAAAGTTCTTGCATTTGAGGATAAAATCTTTTTGCTTTGAAGAAGAAAGATCCAGCTGACTGAAATAAGTTCATTTGATGAAAATCAACAAAAATTGACAAGAACCACGAAAAGTTCTTGTATTTCAAGATAAAATCTGACGCTATTAAATAAAAAACTTCCAGCTCGCTGAAATATGTTCATTTGTTGAAATTCAACAAAACCACGAAAAGTTCTTGTATTTGAAGTTAAAATCTTTTTCCTTTGAAGAAGAAAGATCTGGCTGACTGAAATAAGTTCATTGGATGAAAACCAACAAAAATTGACAAGAACCACGAAAAGTTCTTGTATTATTAAGATAAAATCTGACGCTACTAAAGAAAAAACTTCTTGCTCGCTGAAATATGTTCATTTGCTGTTAATCAACAAAACCACGAAAAGTTCTTGTATTTGAAGTTAAAATCTTTTTCCTTTGAAGAAGAAAGATCTGGCTGACTGAAATAAGTTCATTGGATGAAAACGAACAAAAATTGACAAGAAGCACGAAAAGTTCTTGTATTTTAAGATAAAATCTGACGCTATTCAAGAAAAAACTTCCAGCTCGCTGAAATATGGTCATTTGCTGAAAAACAACAAAACCACGAAAAGTTCTTGTATTTGAAGATAAAATCTTTTTGCTTTGAAGAAGAAAGATCCAGCTGACTGAAATAAGTTCATCAGATGAAAATCAACAAAAATTGACAAGAACCACGAAAAGTTCTTGTATTATTAAGATAAAATCTGACGCTATTAAAGAAAAAACTTCTCGCTCGCTGAAATATGTTCATTTGCTGAAAATCAACAAAACCACGAAAAGTTCTTGAATTTGAAGATAAAATCTTTTTGCTTTGAAGAAGAAAGATCCAGCTGACTGAAATAAGTTCATTAGATGAAAACCAACAAAAATTGACAAGAACCACGAAAAGTTCTTGTATTTTAAGATAAAATCTTACGCTATTAAAGAAAAAACTTCCAGCTCGCTGAAATATGGTCATTTGCTGAAAATCAACAAAACCACGAAAATTTCTTGTATTTGAAGATAAAATCTTTTTGCTTTGAAGAAGAAGGATTCAGGTGACTGAAATAAGTTCATTGGATGAAAACCAACAAAAATTGACAAGAAGCACGAAAAGTTCTTGTATTTTAAGAGAAAATCTTGCGCTATTAAAGAAAAAACTTCTAGCTCGCTGAAATATGTTCATTTGCTGAAAATCAAGAAAACCACGAAAAGTTCTTGTATTTGAAGATAAAATCTTTTTGCTTTGAAGATGAAAGATCGAGGTGACTGAAATAAGTTCATTAGATGAAAACCAACAAAAATTGACAGGAACCACGAAAAGTTCTTGTATTTGAAGATAAAATCTTTTTGCTTTTAAGAAGAAAGATCCAGCTGACTGAAATCAGTTCATTCGATCAAAATCAACAAAAATTGACAAGAACCACGAAAAGTTCTTGTATTTTAAGATAAAATCTGACGCTTTTTATGAAAAAACTTCGAGCTCGCTGAAATATGTTCATTTGCTGAAAATCAACAAAACCACGAAAAGTTCTTGTATTTGAAGTTAAAATCTTTTTCCTTTGAAGAAGAAAGATCTGGCTGACTGAAATAAGTTCATTGGATGAAAACCAACAAAAATTGACAAGAACCACGAAAAGTTCTTGTATTATTAAGATAAAATCTGACGCTACTAAAGAAAAAACTTCTTGCTCGCTGAAATATGTTCATTTGCTGTTAATCAACAAAACCACGAAAAGTTCTTGTATTTGAAGTTAAAATCTTTTTCCTTTGAAGAAGAAAGATCTGGCTGACTGAAATAAGTTCATTGGATGAAAACGAACAAAAATTGACAAGAAGCACGAAAAGTTCTTGTAATTTAAGATAAAATCTGACGCTATTCAAGAAAAAACTTCCAGCTCGCTGAAATATGGTCATTTGCTGAAAATCAACAAAACCACGAAAAGTTCTTGTATTTGAAGATAAAATCTTTTTGCTTTGAAGAAGAAAGATCCAGCTGACTGAAATAAGTTCATCAGATGAAAATCAACAAAAATTGACAAGAACCACGAAAAGTTCTTGTATTATTAAGATAAAATCTGACGCTATTAAAGAAAAAACTTCTCGCTCGCTGAAATATGTTCATTTGCTGAAAATCAACAAAACCACGAAAAGTTCTTGTATTTGAAGATAAAATCTTTTTGCTTTGAAGAAGAAAGATCCAGCTGACTGAAATAAGTTCATTGGATGAAAATCAAGAAAAATTGACAAGAAGCACGAAAAGTTCTTGTATTTTAAGATAAAATCTGACGCTATTAAAGAAAAAACTTCTCGCTCGCTGAAATATGTTCATTTGCTGAAAATCAACAAAACCACGAAAAGTTCTTGAATTTGAAGATAAAATCTTTTTGCTTTGAAGAAGAAAGATCGAGGTGACTGAAATAAGTTCATTAGATGAAAACCAACAAAAATTGACAAGAACCACGAAAAGTTCTTGTATTTTAAGATAAAATCTTACGCTATTAAAGAAAAAACTTCCAGCTCGCTGAAATATGGTCATTTGCTGAAAATCAACAAAACCACGAAAATTTCTTGTATTTGAAGATAAAATCTTTTTGCTTTGAAGAAGAAGGATTCAGGTGACTGAAATAAGTTCATTGGATGAAAACCAACAAAAATTGACAAGAAGCACGAAAAGTTCTTGTATTTTAAGAGAAAATCTTGCGCTATTAAAGAAAAAACTTCTAGCTCGCTGAAATATGTTCATTTGCTGAAAATCAAGAAAACCACGAAAAGTTCTTGTATTTGAAGATAAAATCTTTTTGCTTTGAAGATGAAAGATCGAGGTGACTGAAATAAGTTCATTAGATGAAAACCAACAAAAATTGACAGGAACCACGAAAAGTTCTTGTATTTGAAGATAAAATCTTTTTGCTTTTAAGAAGAAAGATCCAGCTGACTGAAATCAGTTCATTCGATCAAAATCAACAAAAATTGACAAGAACCACGAAAAGTTCTTGTATTTTAAGATAAAATCTGACGCTTTTTATGAAAAAACTTCGAGCTCGCTGAAATATGTTCATTTGCTGAAAATCAACAAAACCACGAAAATTTCTTGTATTTGAAGATAAAATCTTTTTGCTTTGAAGAAGAAGGATTTTGGTGACTGAAATAAGTTCATTGGATGAAAACCAACAAAAATTGACAAGAAGCACGAAAAGTTCTTGTATTTTAAGAGAAAATCTTACGCTATTAAAGAAAAAACTTCTAGCTCGCTGAAATATGTTCATTTGCTGAAAATCAAGAAAACCACGAAAAGTTCTTGTATTTGAAGATAAAATCTTTTTGCTTTGAAGATGAAAGATCGAGGTGACTGAAATAAGTTCATTTGATGAAAACCAACAAAAATTGACAGGAACCACAAAAAGTTCTTGTATTTTAAGATAAAATCTTGCGCTATTAAAGAAAAAACTTCTTGCTCGCTGAAATATGTTCATTTGCTGTTAATCAACAAAACCACGAAAAGTTCTTGTATTTGAAGATAAAATCTTTTTCCTTTGAAGAAGAAAGATCTGGCTGACTGAAATAAGTTCATTGGATGAAAACCAACAAAAATTGACAAGAACCACGAAAAGTTCTTGTATTTTAAGATAAAATCTGACGCTATTAAAGAAAAAACTTCTCGCTCGCTGAAATATGTTCATTTGCTGAAAATCAACGAAACCACGAAAAGTTCTTGTATTTGAAGATAAAATCTTTTTGCTTTGAAGAAGAAAGATCCAGCTGACTGAAATAAGTTCATCAGATGAAAATCAACAAAAATTGACAAGAACCACGAAAAGTTCTTGTATTTTAAGATAAAATCTTACGCTATTAAAGAAAAAACTTCCAGCTCGCTGAAATATGGTCATTTGCTGAAAATCAACAAAACCACGAAAATTTCTTGTATTTGAAGATAAAATCTTTTTGCTTTGAAGAAGAAGGATTTAGGTGACTGAAATAAGTTCATTGGATGAAAACCAACAAAAATTGACAAGAAGCACGAAAAGTTCTTGTATTTTAAGAGAAAATCTTGCGCTATTAAAGAAAAAACTTCGAGCTCGCTGAAATATGTTCATTTGCTGAAAATCAAGAAAACCACGAAAAGTTCTTGTATTTGAAGATAAAATCTTTTTGCTTTGAAGATGAAAGATCGAGGTGACTGAAATAAGTTCATTGGATGAAAACCAACAAAAATTGACAAGAAGCACGAAAAGTTCTTGTATTTTAAGATAAAATATTGCGCTATTAAAGAAAAAACATCTTGCTCGCTTAAATATGTTCATTTGCTGTTAATCAACAAAACCACGAAAAGTTCTTGTATTTGAAGTTAAAATCTTTTTCCTTTGAAGAAGAAAGATCTGGCTGACTGAAAAAAGTTCATTGGATGAAAACCAACAAAAATTGACAAGAACCACGAAAGGTTCTTGTATTATTAAGATAAAATCTGTCGCTATTAAAGAAAAAACTTCTCGCTCGCTGAAATATGTTCATTTGCTGAAAATCAACAAAACCACGAAAAGTTCTTGTATTTGAAGATAAAATCTTTTTGCTTTGAAGAAGAAAGATCCAGCTGACTGAAATAAGTTCATTTGATGAAAATCAACAAAAATTGACAAGAACCACGAAAAGTTCTTGTATTTTAAGATAAAATCTGACGCTATTAAAGAAAAAACTTCCAGCTCGCTGAAATATGGTCATTTGCTGAAAATCAACAAAACCACGAAAAGTTCTTGCATTTGAGGATAAAATCTTTTTGCTTTGAAGAAGAAAGATCCAGCTGACTGAAATAAGTTCATTTGATGAAAATCAACAAAAATTGACAAGAACCACGAAAAGTTCTTGTATTTCAAGATAAAATCTGACGCTATTAAAGAAAAAACTTCTAGCTCGCTGAAATATGTTCATTTGTTGAAATTCAACAAAACCACGAAAAGTTCTTGTATTTGAAGTTAAAATCTTTTTCCTTTGAAGAAGAAAGATCTGGCTGACTGAAATAAGTTCATTGGATGAAAACCAACAAAAATTGACAAGAACCACGAAAAGTTCTTGTATTATTAAAATAAAATCTGACGCTACTAAAGAAAAAACTTCTTGCTCGCTGAAATATGTTCATTTGCTGTTAATCAACAAAACCACGAAAAGTTCTTGTATTTGAAGTTAAAATCTTTTTCCTTTGAAGAAGAAAGATCTGGCTGACTGAAATAAGTTCATTGGATGAAAACGAACAAAAATTGACAAGAAGCACGAAAAGTTCTTGTATTTTAAGATAAAATCTGACGCTATTCAAGAAAAAACTTCCAGCTCGCTGAAATATGGTCATTTGCTGAAAATCAACAAAACCACGAAAAGTTCTTGTATTTGAAGATAAAATCTTTTTGCTTTGAAGAAGAAAGATCCAGCTACTGAAATAAGTTCATCAGATGAAAATCAACAAAAATTGACAAGAACCACGAAAAGTTCTTGTATTATTAAGATAAAATCTGACGCTATTAAAGAAAAAACTTCTCGCTCGCTGAAATATGTTCATTTGCTGAAAATCAACAAAACCACGAAAAGTTCTTGTATTTGAAGATAAAATCTTTTTGCTTTGAAGAAGAAAGATCCAGCTGACTGAAATAAGTTCATTGGATGAAAATCAAGAAAAATTGACAAGAAGCACGAAAAGTTCTTGTATTTTAAGATAAAATCTGACGCTATTAAAGAAAAAACTTCTCGCTCGCTGAAATATGTTCATTTGCTGAAAATCAACAAAACCACGAAAAGTTCTTGAATTTGAAGATAAAATCTTTTTGCTTTGAAGAAGAAAGATCCAGCTGACTGAAATAAGTTCATTAGATGAAAACCAACAAAAATTGACAAGAACCACGAAAAGTTCTTGTATTATTAAAATAAAATCTGACGCTACTAAAGAAAAAACTTCTTGCTCGCTGAAATATGTTCATTTGCTGTTAATCAACAAAACCACGAAAAGTTCTTGTATTTGAAGTTAAAATCTTTTTCCTTTGAAGAAGAAAGATCTGGCTGACTGAAATAAGTTCATTGGATGAAAACGAACAAAAATTGACAAGAAGCACGAAAAGTTCTTGTATTTTAAGATAAAATCTGACGCTATTCAAGAAAAAACTTCCAGCTCGCTGAAATATGGTCATTTGCTGAAAATCAACAAAACCACGAAAAGTTCTTGTATTTGAAGATAAAATCTTTTTGCTTTGAAGAAGAAAGATCCAGCTGACTGAAATAAGTTCATCAGATGAAAATCAACAAAAATTGACAAGAACCACGAAAAGTTCTTGTATTATTAAGATAAAATCTGACGCTATTAAAGAAAAAACTTCTCGCTCGCTGAAATATGTTCATTTGCTGAAAATCAACAAAACCACGAAAAGTTCTTGTATTTGAAGATAAAATCTTTTTGCTTTGAAGAAGAAAGATCCAGCTGACTGAAATAAGTTCATTGGATGAAAATCAAGAAAAATTGACAAGAAGCACGAAAAGTTCTTGTATTTTAAGATAAAATCTGACGCTATTAAAGAAAAAACTTCTCGCTCGCTGAAATATGTTCATTTGCTGAAAATCAACAAAACCACGAAAAGTTCTTGAATTTGAAGATAAAATCTTTTTGCTTTGAAGAAGAAAGATCCAGCTGACTGAAATAAGTTCATTAGATGAAAACCAACAAAAATTGACAAGAACCACGAAAAGTTCTTGTATTTTAAGATAAAATCTTACGCTATTAAAGAAAAAACTTCCAGCTCGCTGAAATATGGTCATTTGCTGAAAATCAAGAAAACCACGAAAAGTTCTTGTATTTGAAGATAAAATCTTTTTGCTTTGAAGATGAAAGATCGAGGTGACTGAAATAAGTTCATTAGATGAAAACCAACAAAAATTGACAGGAACCACGAAAAGTTCTTGTATTTTAAGATAAAATCTGACGCTATTAAAGAAAAAACTTCTCGCTCGCTGAAATATGTTCATTTGCTGAAAATCAACAAAACCACGAAAAGTTCTTGTATTTGAAGATAAAATCTTTTTGCTTTGAAGAAGAAAGATCCAGCTGACTGAAATAAGTTCATCAGATGAAAATCAACAAAAATTGACAAGAACCACGAAAAGTTCTTGTATTTTAAGATAAAATCTGACGCTTTTTATGAAAAAACTTCGAGCTCGCTGAAATATGTTCATTTGCTGAAAATCAACAAAACCACGAAAAGTTCTTGTATTTGAAATACAATCTTTTTGCTTTGAAGAAGAAAGATCGAGGTGACTGAAATAAGTTCATTAGATGAAAACCAACAAAAATTGACAAGAACCACGAAAAGTTCTTGTATTTTAAGATAAAATCTTACGCTATTAAAGAAAAAACTTCCAGCTCGCTGAAATATGGTCATTTGCTGAAAATCAACAAAACCACGAAAATTTCTTGTATTTGAAGATAAAATCTTTTTGCTTTGAAGAAGAAGGATTTCGGTGACTGAAATAAGTTCATTGGATGAAAACCAACAAAAATTGACAAGAAGCACGAAAAGTTCTTGTATTTTAAGAGAAAATCTTGCGCGATGAAAGAAAAAACTTCTAGCTCGCTGAAATATGTTCATTTGCTGAAAATCAAGAAAACCACGAAAAGTTCTTGTATTTGAAGATAAAATCTTTTTGCTTTGAAGATGAAAGATCGAGGTGACTGAAATAAGTTCATTAGATGAAAACCAACAAAAATTGACAGGAACCACGAAAAGTTCTTGTATTTTAAGATAAAATCTTGCGCTATTAAAGAAAAAACTTCTTGCTCGCTGAAATATGTTCATTTGCTGTTAATCAACAAAACCACGAAAAGTTCTTGTATTTGAAGTTAAAATCTTTTTCCTTTGAAGAAGAAAGATCTGGCTGACTGAAATAAGTTCATTGGATGAAAACCAACAAAAATTGACAAGAACCACGAAAAGTTCTTGTATTTTAAGATAAAATCTGACGCTATTAAAGAAAAAACTTCTCGCTCGCTGAAATATGTTCATTTGCTGAAAGTCAACGAAACCACGAAAAGTTCTTGTATTTGAAGATAAAATCTTTTTGCTTTGAAGAAGAAAGATCCAGCTGACTGAAATAAGTTCATCAGATGAAATTCAACAAAAATTGACAAGAACCACGAAAAGTTCTTGTATTTTAAGAGAAAATCTTGCGCTATTAAAGAAAAAACTTCTAGCTCGCTGAAATATGTTCATTTGCTGAAAATCAAGAAAACCACGAAAAGTTCTTGCATTTGAATTTAAAATCTTTTTCCTTTGAAGAAGAAAGATCTGGCTGACTGAAATAAGTTCATTGGATGAAAACCAACAAAAATTGACAAGAACCACGAAAGGTTCTTGTATTATTAAGATAAAATCTGACGCTATTAAAGAAAGAACTTCTCACTCGCTGAAATATGTTCATTTGCTGAAAATCAACAACACGAAAAGTTCTTGTATTTGAAGATAAAATCTTTTTGCTTTGAAGAAGAAAGATCCAGCTGACTGAAATAAGTTCATTGGATGAAAATCAACAAAAATTGACAAGAAGCAAGAAAAGTTCTTGTATTTTAAGATAAAATCTGACGCTATTAAAGAAAAAACTTCCAGCTCGCTGAAATATGTTCATTTGCTGAAAATCAACAAAACCACGAAAAGTTCTTGTATTTGAAGATAAAATCTTTTTGCTTTGAAGAAGAAAGATCCAGCTGACTGAAATAAGTTCATTTGATGAAAATCAACAAAAATTGACAAGAACCACGAAAAGTTCTTGTATTTTAAGATAAAATCTGACGCTATTAAAGAAAAAACTTCCAGCTCGCTGAAATATGGTCATTTGCTGAAAATCAACAAAACCACGAAAAGTTCTTGTATTTGAAGATAAAATCTTTTTGCTTTGAAGAAGAAAGATCCAGCTGACTGAAATAAGTTCATTTGATGAAAATCAACAAAAATTGACAAGAACCACGAAAAGTTCTTGTATTTCAAGATAAAATCTGACGCTATCAAAGAAAAAACTTCTAGCTCGCTGAAATATGTTCATTTGTTGAAATTCAACAAAACCACGAAAAGTTCTTGTATTTGAAGATAAAATCTTTTTGCTTTGAAGAAGAAAGATCTGGCTGACTGAAATAAGTTCATTGGATGAAAACCAACAAAAATTGACAAGAACCACGAAAAGTTCTTGTATTTTAAGATAAAATCTGACGCTATTAAAGAAAAAACTTCTTGCTCGCTGAAATATGTTCATTTGCTGAAAATCAACAAAACCACGAAAAGTTCTTGTATTTGAAGATAAAATCTTTTAGCTTTTAAGAAGAAAGATCCAGCTGACTGAAATAAGTTCATTCGATCAAAATCAACAAAAATTGACAAGAACCACGAAAAGTTCTTGTATTTTAAGATAAAATCTGACGCTTTTAATGAAAAAACTTCCAGCTCGCTGAAATATGGTAATTTGCTGAAAATCAACAAAACCACGAAAAGTTCTTGCATTTGAAGATAAAATCTTTTTGTGATGAAGAAGAAAGATCCAGCTGACTGAAATAAGTTCATGAGATGAAAATCAACAAAAATTGACAAGAAGCACGAAAAGTTCTTGTATTTTAAGATAAAATCTGACGCTATTAAAGAAAAAACTTCCAGCTCGCTGAAATATGTTCATTTCCTGAAAATCAACAAAACCACAAAAAGTTCTTGTATTTGAGGATAAAATCTTTTTGCTTTGAAGAAGATACATCCAGCTGACTCAAATAAGTTCATTTGATGAAAATCAACAAGAATTAACAAGAACCACGAAAAGTTCTTGTATTTTAAGATAAAATGTGACGCTATTAAAGAAAAAATTTCCAGCTCGCTGAAATATGTTCATTTGCTGAAAATCAACAAAACCACGAAAAGTTCTTGTATTTGAAGATAAAATCTTTTTGCTTTGAAGAAGAAAGATCGAGCTGACTGAAATAAGTTGATTGGATGAAAACCAACAAAATTTGACAAGGACCACGAAAAGTTCTTGTATTTTAGGATAAAATCTGACGCTATTAAAGAAAAAACTTCTCGTTCGCTGAAATATGTTCATTTGCTGAAAATCAACAAAACCACGAAAAGTTCTTGTATTTGAAGATAAAATCTTTTTGCTTTGAAGAAGAAAGATCCAGCTGACTGAAATAAGTTCATTAGATGAAAATCAACAAAAATTGACAAGAACCACGAAAAGTTCTTGTATTTTAAGATAAAATCTGACGCTATTAAAGAAAAAACTTCCAGCTCGCTGAAATATGGTCATTTGCTGAAAATCAACAAAACCACGAAAAGTTCTTGCATTTGAAGATAAAATCTTTTTGCTTTGAAGAAGAAAGATCCAGCTGACTGAAATAAGTTCATTGGATGAAAACCAACAAAAATTGATAGGAACCACGAAAAGTTCTTGAATTTTAAGATAAAATCTGACGCTATTAAAGAAAAAACTTCCAGCTTGCTGAAATATGTTCATTTGCTGAAAATCAACAAAACCACGAAAAGTTCTTGTCTTTGAAGATAAAATTTTTTGCTTTGAAGAAGAAAGATCCAGCTGACTGAAATAAGTTCATTTGATGAAAATCAACAAAAATGGACAAGAACCACGAAAAGTTCTTGTATTTCAAGATAAAATCTGACGCTATTAAAGAAAAAACTTCGAGCTCGCTGAAATATGTTCATTTGCTGAAAATCAACAAAACCACGAAAAGTTCTTGTATTTGAAGATAAAATCTTTTTGCATTGAAGAAGAAGGATCGAGGTGACTGAAATAAGTTCATTAGATGAAAACCAACAAAAATTGACAAGAACCACGAAAAGTTCTTGTATATTAAGATAAAATCTGACGCTATTAAAGAAAAAACTTCCAGCTCGCTGAAATATGGTCATTTGCTGATAATCAACAAAACCACGAAAAGTTCTTGTATTTGAAGATAAAATCTTTTTGCTTTGAAGAAGAAAGATCCAGCAGACTGAAATAAGTTCATTGGATGAAAACAAACAAAAATTGACAAGAAGCACGAAAAGTTCTTGTATTTTAAGAGAAAATCTTGCGCTATTAAAGAAAAAACTTCTAGCTCGCTGAAATATGTTCATTTGCTGAAAATCAAGAAAACCACGAAAAGTTCTTGTATTTGAAGATAAAATCTTTTTGCTTTGAAGATGAAAGATCGAGGTGACTGAAATAAGTTCATCAGATGAAAACCAACAAAAATTGACAAGAACCACGAAAAGTTCTTGTATTTTAAGATAAAATCTTGCGCTATTAAAGAAAAAACTTCTTGCTCGCTGAAATATGTTCATTTGCTGAAAATCAACAAAACCACGAAAAGTTCTTGTATTTGAAGATAAAATCTTTTTGCTTTTAAGAAGAAAGATCCAGCTGACTGAAATAAGTTCATTGGATGAAAACCAACAAAAATTGACAAGAAGCACGAAAAGTTCTTGTATTTTAAGATAAAATCTGACGCTATTGAAGAAAAAACTTCCAGCTCGCTGAAATATGTTCATTTGCTGAAAATCAACAAAACCACGAAAAGTTCTTGTATTTGAAGATAAAATCTTTTTGCTTTGAAGAAGAAAGATCGAGCTGACTGAAATAAGTTGATTAGATGAAAACCAACAAAATTTGACAAGAACCACGAAAAGTTCTTGTATTTTAGGATAAAATCTGACGCTATTAAAGAAAAAACTTCTCGTTCGCTGAAATATGTTCATTTGCTGAAAATCAACAAAACCACGAAAAGTTCTTGTATTTGAAGATAAAATCTTTTTGCTTTGAAGAAGAAAGATCCAGCTGACTGAAATAAGTTCATTAGATGAAAATCAACAAAAATTGACAAGAACCACGAAAAGTTCTTGTATTTTAAGATAAAATCTGACGCTATTAAAGAAAAAACTTCCAGCTCGCTGAAATATGGTCATTTGCTGATAATCAACAAAACCACGAAAAGTTCTTGTATTTGAAGATAAAATCTTTTTGCTTTGAAGAAGAAAGATCCAGCAGACTGAAATAAGTTCATTGGATGAAAACAAACAAAAATTGACAAGAAGCACGAAAAGTTCTTGTATTTTAAGAGAAAATCTTGCGCTATTAAAGAAAAAACTTCTAGCTCGCTGAAATATGTTCATTTGCTGAAAATCAAGAAAACCACGAAAAGTTCTTGTATTTGAAGATAAAATCTTTTTGCTTTGAAGATGAAAGATCGAGGTGACTGAAATAAGTTCATCAGATGAAAACCAACAAAAATTGACAAGAACCACGAAAAGTTCTTGTATTTTAAGATAAAATCTTGCGCTATTAAAGAAAAAACTTCTTGCTCGCTGAAATATGTTCATTTGCTGAAAATCAACAAAACCACGAAAAGTTCTTGTATTTGAAGATAAAATCTTTTTGCTTTTAAGAAGAAAGATCCAGCTGACTGAAATAAGTTCATTGGATGAAAACCAACAAAAATTGACAAGAAGCACGAAAAGTTCTTGTATTTTAAGATAAAATCTGACGCTATTGAAGAAAAAACTTCCAGCTCGCTGAAATATGTTCATTTGCTGAAAATCAACAAAACCACGAAAAGTTCTTGTATTTGAAGATAAAATCTTTTTGCTTTGAAGAAGAAAGATCGAGCTGACTGAAATAAGTTGATTAGATGAAAACCAACAAAATTTGACAAGAACCACGAAAAGTTCTTGTATTTTAGGATAAAATCTGACGCTATTAAAGAAAAAACTTCTCGTTCGCTGAAATATGTTCATTTGCTGAAAATCAACAAAACCACGAAAAGTTCTTGTATTTGAAGATAAAATCTTTTTGCTTTGAAGAAGAAAGATCCAGCTGACTGAAATAAGTTCATTAGATGAAAATCAACAAAAATTGACAAGAACCACGAAAAGTTCTTGTATTTTAAGATAAAATCTGACGCTATTAAAGAAAAAACTTCCAGCTCGCTGAAATATGTTCATTTGCTGAAAATCAACAAAACCACGAAAAGTTCTTGTATTTGAAGATAAAATCTTTTTGCTTTTAAGAAGAAAGATCTAGCTGACTGAAATAAGTTCATTCGATCAAAATCAACAAAAATTGACAAGAACCACGAAAAGTTCTTGTATTTTAAGATAAAATCTGACGCTTTTAATGAAAAAACTTCCAGCTCGCTGAAATATGGTCATTTGCTGAAAATCAACAAAACCACGAAAAGTTCTTGCATTTGAAGATAAAATCTTTTTGCTTTGAAGAAGAAAGATCCAGCTGACTGAAATAAGTTCATTAGATGAAAATCAACAAAAATTGACAAGAACCACGAAAAGTTCTTGTATTTTAAGATAAAATCTGACGCTATTAAAGAAAAAACTTCCAGCTCGCTGAAATATGGTCATTTGCTGAAAATCAACAAAACCACGAAAAGTTCTTGCATTTGAAGATAAAATCTTTTTGCTTTGAAGAAGAAAGATCCAGCTGACTGAAATAAGTTCATTGGATGAAAACCAACAAAAATTGATAGGAACCACGAAAAGTTCTTGTATTTTAAGATAAAATCTGACCCTATTAAAGAAAAAACTTCCAGCTTGCTGAAATATGTTCATTTGCTGAAAATCAACAAAACCACGAAAAGTTCTTGTCTTTGAAGATAAAGTTTTTTGCTTTGAAGAAGAAAGATCCAGCTGACTGAAATAAGTTCATTTGATGAAAATCAACAAAAATGGACAAGAACCACGAAAAGTTCTTGTATTTCAAGATAAAATCTGACGCTATTAAAGAAAAAACTTCCAGCTCGCTGAAATATGTTCATTTGCTGAAAATCAACAAAACCACGAAAAGTTCTTGTATTTGAAGATAAAATCTTTTTGCTTTGAAGATGAAAGATCGAGGTGACTGAAATAAGATCAGTGGATGAAAACCAACAAAAATTGACAAGAACCACGAAAAGTTCTTGTATTTTAAGATAAAATCTGACGCTATTAAAGAAAAAACTTCTTGCTCGCTGAAATATGTTCATTTGCTGAAAATCAACAAAACCACGAAAAGTTCTTGTATTTGAAGATAAAATCTTTTTGCTTTTAAGAAGAAAGATCCAGCTGACTGAAATCAGTTCATTCGATCAAAATCAATAAATATTGACAAGAACCACGAAAAGTTCTTGTATTTTAAGATAAAATCTGACGCTTTTTATGAAAAAACTTCGAGATCGCTGAAATATGTTCATTTGCTGAAAATCAACAAAACCACGAAAAGTTCTTGTATTTGAAGATAAAATCTTTTTGCTTTGAAGAAGAAGGATCGAGGTGACTGAAATAAGTTCATTAGATGAAAACCAACAAAAATTGACAAGAACCACGAAAAGTTCTTGTATATTAAGATAAAATCTGACGCTATTAAAGAAAAAACTTCCAGCTCGCTGAAATATGGTCATTTGCTGATAATCAACAAAACCACGAAAAGTTCTTGTATTTGAAGATAAAATCTTTTTGCTTTGAAGAAGAAAGATCCAGCTGACTGAAATAAGTTCATTGGATGAAAACAAACAAAAATTGACAAGAAGCACGAAAAGTTCTTGTATTTTAAGATAAAATCTGACGCTATTAAAGAAAAAACTTCTCGCTCGCTGAAATATGTTCATTTGCTGAAAATCAACAAAACCACGAAAAGTTCTTGAATTTGAAGATAAAATCTTTTTGCTTTGAAGAAGAAAGATCGAGGTGACTGAAATAAGTTCATTAGATGAAAACCAACAAAAATTGACAAGAACCACGAAAAGTTCTTGTATTTTAAGATAAAATCTTACGCTATTAAAGAAAAAACTTCCAGCTCGCTGAAATATGGTCATTTGCTGAAAATCAACAAAACCACGAAAATTTCTTGTATTTGAAGATAAAATCTTTTTGCTTTGAAGAAGAAGGATTCAGGTGACTGAAATAAGTTCATTGGATGAAAACCAACAAAAATTGACAAGAAGCACGAAAAGTTCTTGTATTTTAAGA
This sequence comes from Heptranchias perlo, assembly GCF_035084215.1. Lineage (NCBI taxonomy): Eukaryota > Metazoa > Chordata > Chondrichthyes > Hexanchiformes > Hexanchidae > Heptranchias > Heptranchias perlo. Next base: position 36,593,558 of record NC_090354.1, on the reverse strand, counting down.
GAAAATCTTGCGCTATTAAAGAAAAAACTTCTAGCTCACTGAAATATGTTCATTTGCTGAAAATCAAGAAAACCACGAAAAGTTCTTGTATTTGAAGATAAAATCTTTTTGCTTTGAAGAAGAAAGATCTGGCTGACTGAAATAAGTTCATTGGATGAAAACCAACAAGAATTAACAAGAACCACGAAAAGTTCTTGTATTTTAAGATAAAATGTGACGCTATTAAAGAAAAAATTTCCAGCTCGCTGAAATATGTTCATTTGCTGAAAATCAACAAAACCACGAAAAGTTCTTGTATTTGAAGATAAAATCTTTTTGCTTTGAAGAAGAAAGATCCAGCTGACTGAAATAAGTTCATTAGATGAAAATCAACAAAAATTGACAAGAACCACGAAAAGTTCTTGTATTTTAAGATAAAATCTGACGCTATTAAAGAAAAAACTTCCAGCTCGCTGAAATATGTTCATTTGCTGAAAATCAACAAAACCTCGAAAAGTTCTTGTATTTGAAGATAAAATCTTTTTGCTTTTAAGAAGAAAGATCTAGCTGACTGAAATAAGTTCATTCGATCAAAATCAACAAAAATTGACAAGAACCACGAAAAGTTCTTGTATTTTAAGATAAAATCTGACGCTTTTAATGAAAAAACTTCCAGCTCGCTGAAATATGGTCATTTGCTGAAAATCAACAAAACCACGAAAAGTTCTTGCATTTGAAGATAAAATCTTTTTGTGATGAAGAAGAAAGATCCAGCTGACTGAAATAAGTTCATTAGATGAAAATCAACAAAAATTGAGAAGAACCACGAAAAGTTCTTGTATTTTAAGAAAAAATCTGACGCTATTAAAGAAAAAACTTCCAGCTCACTGAAATATGTTCATTTGCTGAAAATCAACAAAACCACGAAAAGTTCTTGTATTTGAAGATAAAATCTTTTTGCTTTGAAGACGAAGGATTTAGGTGACTGAAATAAGTTCATTGGATGAAAACCAACAAAAATTGTCAAGAAGCACGAAAAGTTCTTGTATTTTAAGATAAAATCTGAAGCTATTAAAGAAAAAACTACCAGCTCGCTGAAATATGTTCATTTGCTGAAAATCAACAAAACCACAAAAAGTTCTTGTATTTGAAGATAAAATCTTTTTGCTTTGAAGAAGAAAGATCTAGCTGACTGAAATAAGTTGATTAGATGAAAACCAACAAAATTTGACAAGAACCACGAAAAGTTCTTGTATTTTAGGATAAAATCTGACGCTATTAAAGAAAAAACTTCTCGCTCGCTGAAATATGTTCATTTGCTGAAAATCAACAAAACCACGAAAAGTTCTTGTCTTTGAAGATAAAATTTTTTGCTTTGAAGAAGAAAGATCCAGCTGACTGAAATAAGTTCATTGGATGAAAACCAACAAAAATTGATAGGAACCACGAAAAGTTCTTGTATTTTAGGATAAAATCTGACGCTATTAAAGAAAAAACTTCCAGCTTGCTGAAATATGTTCATTTGCTGAAAATCAACAAAAACACGAAAAGTTCTTGTATTTTAAGATAAAATCTGACGCTGTTAAAGAAAAAACTTCCAGCTCGCTGAAATATGTTCATTTGCTGAAAATCAACAAAACCACGAAAAGTTCTTGTATTTGAAGATAAAATCTTTTTGCTTTGAAGAAGAAAGATCCAGCTGACTGAAATAAGTTCATTTGATGAAAATCAACAAAAATTGACAAGAACCACGAAAAGTTCTTGTATTTCAAGATAAAATCTGACGCTATTAAAGAAAAAACTTCTAGCTCTCTGAAATAGGTTCATTTGTTGAAAATGAACAAAACCACGAAAAGTTCTTGTATTTGAAGATAAAATCTTTTTGCTTTGAAGAAGAAAGATCCAGCTGACTGAAATAAGTTCATTAGATGAAAATCAACAAAAATTGACAAGAACCACGAAAAGTTCTTGTATTTCAAGATAAAATCTGACGCTATTAAAGAAAAAACTTCTAGCTCGCTGAAATATGTTCATTTGTTGAAACTCAACAAAACCACGAAAAGTTCTTGTATTTGAAGATAAAATCTTTTTGCTTTGAAGAAGAAAGATCTGGCTGACTGAAATAAGTTCATTGGATGAAAACCAACAAAAATTGACAAGAACCACGAAAAGTTCTTGTATTTTAAGATAAAATCTGACGCTATTAAAGATAAAAACTTCCAGCTCGCTGAAATATGTTCATTTGCTGAAAATCAACAAAACCACGAAAAGTTCTTGTATTTGAAGATAAAATCTTTTTGCTTTGAAGAAGAAAGATCGAGGTGACTGAAATAAGTTCATTCGATCAAAATCAACAAAAATTGACAAGAACCACGAAAAGTTCTTGTATTTTAAGATAAAATGTGACGCTTTTAATGAAAAAACTTCCAGCTCGCTGAAATATGGTCATTTGCTGAAAATCAACAAAACCACGAAAAGTTCTTGCATTTGAAGATAAAATCTTTTTGTGATGAAGAAGAAAGATCCAGCTGACTGAAATAAGTTCATTCGATCAAAATCAACAAAAATTGAGAAGAACCACGAAAAGTTCTTGTATTTTAAGAAAAAATCTGACGCTATTAAAGAAAAAACTTCCAGCTCGCTGAAATATGGTCATTTGCTGAAAATCAACAAAACCACGAAAAGTTCTTGTATTTGAAGATAAAATCTTTTTGCTTTGAAGACGAAGGATTTAGGTGACTGAAATAAGTTCATTGGATGAAAACCAACAAAAATTGTCAAGAAGCACGAAAAGTTCTTGTATTTTAAGATAAAATCTGACGCTATTAAAGAAAAAACTACCAGCTCGCTGAAATATGTTCATTTGCTGAAAATCAACAAAACCACAAAAAGTTCTTGTATTTGAAGATAAAATCTTTTTGCTTTGAAGAAGAAAGATCCGGCTGACTGAAATAAGTTCATTGGATGAAAACCAACAAGAATTAACAAGAACCACGAAAAGTTCTCGTATTTTAAGATAAAATGTGACGCTATTAAAGAAAAAATTTCCAGCTCGCTGAAATATGTTCATTTGCTGAAAATCAACAAAACCACGAAAAGTTCTTGTATTTGAAGATAAAATCTTTTTGCTTTGAAGAAGAAAGATCCAGCTGACTGAAATAAGTTCATTAGATGAAAATCAACAAAAATTGACAAGAACCACGAAAAGTTCTTGTATTTTAAGATAAAATCTGACGCTATTAAAGAAAAAACTTCCAGCTTGCTGAAATATGTTCATTTGTTGAAAATCAACAAAACCACGAAAAGTTCTTGTATTTGAAGATAAAATCTTTTTGCTTTGAAGAAGAAAGATCTGGCTGACTGAAATAAGTTCATTGGATGAAAACCAACAAGAATTAACAAGAACCACGAAAAGTTCTTGTATTTTAAGATAAAATGTGACGCTATTAAAGAAAAAATTTCCAGCTCGCTGAAATATGTTCATTTGCTGAAAATCAACAAAACCACGAAAAGTTCTTGTATTTGAAGATAAAATCTTTTTGCTTTGAAGAAGATACATCCAGCTGACTGAAATAAGTTCATTTGATGAAAATCAACAAAAATTGACAAGAACCACGAAAAGTTCTTGTATTTCAAGATAAAATCTGACGCTATTAAAGAAAAAACTTCTAGCTCGCTGAAATATGTTCATTTGCTGAAAATCAACAAAACCACGAAAAGTTCTTGTATTTGAAGATAAAATCTTTTTGCTTTGAAGAAGAAAGATCTGGCTGACTGAAATAAGTTCATTGGATGAAAACCAACAAGAATTAACAAGAACCACGAAAAGTTCTTGTATTTTAAGATAAAATGTGACGCTATTAAAGAAAAAATTTCCAGCTCGCTGAAATATGTTCATTTGCTGAAAATCAACAAAACCACGAAAAGTTCTTGTATTTGAAGATAAAATCTTTTTGCTTTGAAGAAGAAAGATCCAGCTGACTGAAATAAGTTGATTCGATGAAAACCAACAAAATTTGACAAGAACCACGAAAAGTTCTTGTATTTTAGGATAAAATCTGACGCGATTAAAGAAAAAACTTCTCGCTCGCTGAAATATGTTCATTTGCTGAAAATCAACAAAACGACGAAAAGTTCTTGTATTTGAAGATAAAATCTTTTTGCTTTGAAGAAGAAAGATCCAGCTGACTGAAATAAGTTCATTAGATGAAAATCAACAAAAATTGACAAGAACCACGAAAAGTTCTTGTATTTTAAGATAAAATCTGACGCTATTAAAGAAAAAACTTCCAGCTTGCTGAAATATGTTCATTTGTTGAAAATCAACAAAACCACGAAAAGTTCTTGTATTTGAAGATAAAATCTTTTTGCTTTGAAGAAGAAAGATCCGGCTGACTGAAATAAGTTCATTGGATGAAAACCAACAAGAATTAACAAGAACCACGAAAAGTTCTTGTATTTTAAGATAAAATGTGACGCTATTAAAGAAAAAATTTCCAGCTCGCTGAAATATGTTCATTTGCTGAAAATCAACAAAACCACGAAAAGTTCTTGTATTTGAAGATAAAATCTTTTTGCTTTGAAGAAGAAAGATCTAGCTGACTGAAATAAGTTCATTGGATGAAAATCAACAAAATTTGACAAGAACCGCGAAAAGTTCTTGTATTTTAGGATAAAATCTGACGCTATTAAAGAAAAAACTTCTCGCTCGCTGAAATATGTTCATTTGCTGAAAATCAACAAAACGACGAAAAGTTCTTGTATTTGAAGATAAAATCTTTTTGCTTTGAAGAAGAAAGATCCAGCTGACTGAAATAAGTTCATTAGATGAAAATCAACAAAAATTGACAAGAACCACGAAAAGTTCTTGTATTGTAAGATAAAATCTGACGCTATTAAAGAAAAAACTTCCAGCTCGCTGAAATATGTTCATTTGCTGAAAATCAACAAAACCACGAAAAGTTCTTGTATTTGAAGATAAAATCTTTTTGCTTTGAAGAAGAAAGATCTGGCTGACTGAAATAAGTTCATTGGATGAAAACCAACAAAAATTGATAGGAACCACGAAAAGTTCTTGTATTTTAAGATAAAATCTGACGCTATTAAAGAAAAAACTTCCAGCTTGCTGAAATATGTTCATTTGCTGGAAATCAACAAAACCACGAAAAGTTCTTGTCTTTGAAGATAAAATTTTTTGCTTTGAAGAAGAAAGATCCAGCTGACTGAAATAAGTTCATTTGATGAAAATCAACAGAAATTGACAAGAACCACGAAAAGTTCTTGTATTTCAAGATAAAATCTGACGCTATTAAAGAAAAAATTTCCAGCTCGCTGAAATATGTTCATTTGCTGAAAATCAACAAAACCACGAAAAGTTCTTGTATTTGAAGCTAAAATCTTTTTGCTTTGAAGAAGAAAGATCTAGCTGACTGAAATAAGTTGATTAGATGAAAACCAACAAAATTTGACAAGAACCACGAAAAGTTCTTGTATTTTAGGATAAAATCTGACGCTATTAAAGAAAAAACTTCTCGCTCGCTGAAATATGTTCATTTGCTGAAAATCAACAAAACGACGAAAAGTTCTTGTATTTGAAGATAAAATCTTTTTGCTTTGAAGAAGAAAGATCCAGCTGACTGAAATAAGTTGACTTGATGAAAATCAACAAAAATTGACAAGAACCACGAAAAGTTCTTGTATTTTAAGATAAAATCTGACGCTATTAAAGAAAAAACTTCCAGCTCGCTGAAATATGTTCATTTGCTGAAAATCAACAAAACCACGAAAAGTTCTTGCATTTGAAGATAAAATCTTTTTGCTTTGAAGAAGAAAGATCCAGCTGACTGAAATAAGTTTATTGGATGAAAACCAACAAAAATTGATAGGAACCACGAAAAGTTCTTGTATTTTAAGATAAAATCTGACGCTATTAAAGAAAAAACTTCCAGCTCGCTGAAATATGGTCATTTGCTGAAAATCAACAAAACCACGAAAAGTTCTTGTATTTGAAGATAAAATCTTTTTGCTTTGAAGAAGAAGGATTTAGGTGACTGAAATAAGTTCATTGGATGAAAACCAACAAAAATTGACAAGAAGCACGAAAAGTTCTTCTATTTTAAGAGAAAATCTTGCGCTATTAAAGAAAAAACTTCTAGCTCGCTGAAATATGTTCACTTGCTGAAAATCAAGAAAACCACGAAAAGTTCTTGTATTTGAAGATAAAATCTTTTTGCTTTGAAGATGAAAGATCGAGGTGACTGAAATAAGTTCATCAGATGAAAACCAACAAAAATTGACAAGAACCACGAAAAGTTCTTGTATTTTAAGATAAAATCTTGCGCTATTAAAGAAAAAACTTCTTGCTCGCTGAAATATGTTCATTTGCTGAAAATCAACAAAACCACGAAAAGTTCTTGTATTTGAAGATAAAATCTTTTTGCTTTGAAGATGAAAGATCGAGGTGACTGAAATAAGATCATTGGATGAAAACCAACAAAAATTGACAAGAACCACGAAAAGTTCTTGTATTTTAAGATAAAATCTGACGCTATTAAAGAAAAAACTTCTTGCTCGCTGAAATATGTTCATTTGCTGAAAATCAACAAAACCACGAAAAGTTCTTGTATTTGAAGATAAAATCTTTTTGCTTTTAAGAAGAAAGATCCAGCTGACTGAAATAAGTTCATTCGATCAAAATCAACAAAAATTGACAAGAACCACGAAAAGTTCTTGTATTTTAAGATAAAATCTGACGCTTTTTATGAAAAAACTTCGATCTCGCTGACATATGTTCATTTGCTGAAAATCAACAAAACCACGAAAAGTTCTTGTATTTGAAGATAAAATCTTTTTGCTTTGAAGAAGAAAGATCCAGCTGACTGAAATAAGTTCATTCGATGAAAATCAACAAAAATTGACAAGAACCACGAAAAGTTCTTGTATTTTAAGATAAAATCTGACGCTATTGAAGAAAAAACTTCCAGCTCGCTGAAATATGGTCATTTGCTGAAAATCAACAAAACCACGAAAAGTTCTTGTATTTGAAGATAAAATCTTTTTGCTTTGAAGAAAGATCCAGCTGACTGAAATAAGTTCATGAGATGAAAATCAACAAAAATTGACAAGAAACCACGAAAAGTTCTTGTATTTTAAGATAAAATCTGACGCTATTAAAGAAAAAACTTCCAGCTCGCTGAAATATGGTCATTTGCTGAAAATCAACAAAACCACGAAAAGTTCTTGCATTTGAAGATAAAATCTTTTTGCTTTGAAGAAGAAAGATCCAGCTGACTGAAATAAGTTCATTGGATGAAAACCAACAAAAATTGATAGGAACCACGAAAAGTTCTTGTATTTTAAGATAAAATCTGACGCTATTAAAGAAAAAACTTCCAGCTTGCTGAAATATGTTCATTTGCTGAAAATCAACAAAACCACGAAAAGTTCTTGTCTTTGAAGATAAAATTTTTTGCTTTGAAGAAGAAAGATCCAGCTGACTGAAATAAGTTCATTTGATGAAAATCAACAAAAATTGACAAGAACCACGAAAAGTTCTTGTATTTCAAGATAAAATCTGACGCTATTAAAGAAAAAATTTCCAGCTCGCTGAAATATGTTCATTTGCTGAAAATCAACAAAACCACGAAAAGTTCTTGTATTTGAAGATAAAATCTTTTTGCTTTGAAGAAGAAAGATCTCGCTGACTGAAATAAGTTGATTAGATGAAAACCAACAAAATTTGACAAGAACCACGAAAGGTTCTTGTATTTTAAGATAAAATCTGACGCTATTAAAGAAAAAACTTCCAGCTTGCTGAAATATGTTCATTTGCTGAAAATCAACAAAACCACGAAAAGTTCTTGTCTTTGAAGATAAAATCTTTTTGCTTTGAAGAAGAAAGATCCAGCTGACTGAAATAAGTTGACTTGATGAAAATCAACAAAAATTGACAAGAACCACGAAAAGTTCTTGTATTTTAAGATAAAATCTGACGCGTTTTATGAAAAAACTTCGAGCTCGCTGAAATATGTTCATTTGCTGAAAATCAACAAAACCACGAAAAGTTCTTGTATTTGAAGATAAAATCTATTTGCTTTGAAGAAGAAAGATCGAGGTGACTGAAATAAGGTCATTAGATGAAAACCAACAAAAACTGACAAGAACCACGAAAAGTTCTTGGATTTTAAGATAAAATCTGACGCTATTAAAGAAAAAACTTCCAGCTCGCTGAAATATGGTCATTTGCTGAAAATCAACAAAACCACGAAAAGTTCTTGTATTTGAAGATAAAATCTTTTTGCTTTGAAGAAGAAAGATCCAGCTGACTGAAATAAGTTCATGAGATGAAAATCAACAAAAATTGACAAGAACCACGAAAAGTTCTTGTATTTTAAGAGAAAATCTTGCGCTATTAAAGAAAAAACTTCCAGCTCGCTGAAATATGGTCATTTGCTGAAAATCAACAAAACCACGAAAAGTTCTTGTATTTGAAGATAAAATCGTTTTGCTTTGAAGAAGAAAGATCCAGCTGACTGAAATAAGTTCATTAGATGAAAATCAACAAAAATTGACAAGAACCACGAAAAGTTCTTGTATTTTAAGATAAAATCTGACGCTATTAAAGAAAAAACTTCCAGCTCGCTGAAATATGGTCATTTGCTGAAAATCAACAAAACCACGAAAAGTTCTTGTATTTGAAGATAAAATCTTTTTGCTTTGAAGAAGAAGGATTTAGGTGACTGAAATAAGTTCATTGGATGAAAACCAACAAAAATTGACAAGAAGCACGAAAAGTTCTTCTATTTTAAGAGAAAATCTTGCGCTATTAAAGAAAAAACTTCTCGCTCGCTGAAATATGTTCATTTGCTGAAAATCAAGAAAACCACGAAAAGTTCTTGTATTTGAAGATAAAATCTTTTTGCTTTGAAGATGAAAGATCGAGGTGACTGAAATAAGTTCATCAGATGAAAACCAACAAAAATTGACAAGAACCACGAAAAGTTCTTGTATTTTAAGATAAAATCTTGCGCTATTAAAGAAAAAACTTCTTGCTCGCTGAAATATGTTCATTTGCTGAAAATCAACAAAACCACGAAAAGTTCTTGCATTTGAAGATAAAATCTTTTTGCTTTGAAGATGAAAGATCGAGGTGACTGAAATAAGATCATTGGATGAAAACCAACAAAAATTGACAAGAACCACGAAAAGTTCTTGTATTTTAAGATAAAATCTGACGCTATTAAAGAAAAAACTTCTTGCTCGCTGAAATATGTTCATTTGCTGAAAATCAACAAAACCACGAAAAGTTCTTGTATTTGAAGATAAAATCTTTTTGCTTTTAAGAAGAAAGATCCAGCTGACTGAAATAAGTTCATTCGATCAAAATCAACAAAAATTGACAAGAACCACGAAAAGTTCTTGTATTTTAAGATAAAATCTGACGCTTTTTATGAAAAAACTTCGATCTCGCTGACATATGTTCATTTGCTGAAAATCAACAAAACCACGAAAAGTTCTTGTATTTGAAGATAAAATCTTTTTGCTTTGAAGAAGAAAGATCCAGCTGACTGAAATAAGTTCATTAGATGAAAATCAACAAAAATTGACAAGAACCACGAAAAGTTCTTGTATTTTAAGATAAAATCTGACGCTATTGAAGAAAAAACTTCCAGCTCGCTGAAATATGGTCATTTGCTGAAAATCAACAAAACCACGAAAAGTTCTTGTATTTGAAGATAAAATCTTTTTGCTTTGAAGAAAGATCCAGCTGACTGAAATAAGTTCATTCGATGAAAATCAACAAAAATTGACAAGAAACCACGAAAAGTTCTTGTATTTTAAGATAAAATCTGACGCTATTAAAGAAAAAACTTCCAGCTCGCTGAAATATGGTCATTTGCTGAAAATCAACAAAACCACGAAAAGTTCATGTATTTGAAGATAAAATCTTTTTGCTTTGAAGAAGAAAGATTTAGGTGACTGAAATAAGTTCATTGGATGAAAACCAACAAAAATTGACAAGAAGCACGAAAAGTTCTTGTATTTTAAGATAAAATCTGACGCTTTCAATGAAAAAACTTCGAGCTCGCTGAAATATGTTCATTTGCTGAAAATCAACAAAACCACGAAAAGTTCTTGTATTTGAAGATAAAATCTTTTTGCTTTGAAGAAGAAAGATCGAGGTGACTGAAATAAGTTCATTTGATGAAAATCAACAAAAATTGACAAGAACCACGAAAAGTTCTTGTATTTCAAGATAAAATCTGACGCTATTAAAGAAAAAACTTCTAGCTCGCTGAAATATGTTCATTTGCTGAAAATCAACAAAACCACGAAAAGTTCTTGTATTTGAAGATAAAATCTTTTTGCTTTGAAGAAGAAAGATCTGGCTGACTGAAATAAGTTCATTGGATGAAAACCAACAAGAATTAACAAGAACCACGAAAAGTTCTTGTATTTTAAGATAAAATGTGACGCTATTAAAGAAAAAATTTCCAGCTCGCTGAAATATGTTCATTTGCTGAAAATCAACAAAACCACGAAAAGTTCTTGTATTTGAAGATAAAATCTTTTTGCTTTGAAGAAGAAAGATCCAGCTGACTGAAATAAGTTGATTCGATGAAAACCAACAAAATTTGACAAGAACCACGAAAAGTTCTTGTATTTTAGGATAAAATCTGACGCGATTAAAGAAAAAACTTCTCGCTCGCTGAAATATGTTCATTTGCTGAAAATCAACAAAACGACGAAAAGTTCTTGTATTTGAAGATAAAATCTTTTTGCTTTGAAGAAGAAAGATCCAGCTGACTGAAATAAGTTCATTAGATGAAAATCAACAAAAATTGACAAGAACCACGAAAAGTTCTTGTATTTTAAGATAAAATCTGACGCTATTAAAGAAAAAACTTCCAGCTTGCTGAAATATGTTCATTTGTTGAAAATCAACAAAACCACGAAAAGTTCTTGTATTTGAAGATAAAATCTTTTTGCTTTGAAGAAGAAAGATCCGGCTGACTGAAATAAGTTCATTGGATGAAAACCAACAAGAATTAACAAGAACCACGAAAAGTTCTTATATTTTAAGATAAAATGTGACGCTATTAAAGAAAAAATTTCCAGCTCGCTGAAATATGTTCATTTGCTGAAAATCAACAAAACCACGAAAAGTTCTTGTATTTGAAGATAAAATCTTTTTGCTTTGAAGAAGAAAGATCTAGCTGACTGAAATAAGTTCATTGGATGAAAATCAACAAAATTTGACAAGAACCACGAAAAGTTCTTGTATTTTAGGATAAAATCTGACGCTATTAAAGAAAAAACTTCTCGCTCGCTGAAATATGTTCATTTGCTGAAAATCAACAAAACGACGAAAAGTTCTTGTATTTGAAGATAAAATCTTTTTGCTTTGAAGAAGAAAGATCCAGCTGACTGAAATAAGTTCATTAGATGAAAATCAACAAAAATTGACAAGAACCACGAAAAGTTCTTGTATTGTAAGATAAAATCTGACGCTATTAAAGAAAAAACTTCCAGCTCGCTGAAATATGTTCATTTGCTGAAAATCAACAAAACCACGAAAAGTTCTTGTATTTGAAGATAAAATCTTTTTGCTTTGAAGAAGAAAGATCTGGCTGACTGAAATAAGTTCATTGGATGAAAACCAACAAAAATTGATAGGAACCACGAAAAGTTCTTGTATTTTAAGATAAAATCTGACGCTATTAAAGAAAAAACTTCCAGCTTGCTGAAATATGTTCATTTGCTGGAAATCAACAAAACCACGAAAAGTTCTTGTCTTTGAAGATAAAATTTTTTGCTTTGAAGAAGAAAGATCCAGCTGACTGAAATAAGTTCATTTGATGAAAATCAACAGAAATTGACAAGAACCACGAAAAGTTCTTGTATTTCAAGATAAAATCTGAGGCTATTAAAGAAAAAATTTCCAGCTCGCTGAAATATGTTCATTTGCTGAAAATCAACAAAACCACGAAAAGTTCTTGTATTTGAAGCTAAAATCTTTTTGCTTTGAAGAAGAAAGATCTAGCTGACTGAAATAAGTTGATTAGATGAAAACCAACAAAATTTGACAAGAACCACGAAAAGTTCTTGTATTTTAGGATAAAATCTGACGCTATTAAAGAAAAAACTTCTCGCTCGCTGAAATATGTTCATTTGCTGAAAATCAACAAAACGACGAAAAGTTCTTGTATTTGAAGATAAAATCTTTTTGCTTTGAAGAAGAAAGATCCAGCTGACTGAAATAAGTTGACTTGATGAAAATCAACAAAAATTGACAAGAACCACGAAAAGTTCTTGTATTTTAAGATAAAATCTGACGCTATTAAAGAAAAAACTTCCAGCTCGCTGAAATATGTTCATTTGCTGAAAATCAACAAAACCACGAAAAGTTCTTGCATTTGAAGATAAAATCTTTTTGCTTTGAAGAAGAAAGATCCAGCTGACTGAAATAAGTTTATTGGATGAAAACCAACAAAAATTGATAGGAACCACGAAAAGTTCTTGTATTTTAAGATAAAATCTGACGCTATTAAAGAAAAAACTTCCAGCTCGCTGAAATATGGTCATTTGCTGAAAATCAACAAAACCACGAAAAGTTCTTGTATTTGAAGATAAAATCTTTTTGCTTTGAAGAAGAAAGATCCAGCTCACTGAAATAAGTTCATTAGATGAAAATCAACAAAAATTGACAAGAACCACGAAAAGTTCTTGTATTTTAAGATAAAATCTGACGCTATTAAAGAAAAAACTTCCAGCTCGCTGAAATATGGTCATTTGCTGAAAATCAACAAAACCACGAAAAGTTCTTGTATTTGAAGATAAAATCTTTTTGCTTTGAAGAAGAAGGATTTAGGTGACTGAAATAAGTTCATTGGATGAAAACCAACAAAAATTGACAAGAAGCACGAAAAGTTCTTCTATTTTAAGAGAAAATCTTGCGCTATTAAAGAAAAAACTTCTAGCTCGCTGAAATATGTTCACTTGCTGAAAATCAAGAAAACCACGAAAAGTTCTTGTATTTGAAGATAAAATCTTTTTGCTTTGAAGATGAAAGATCGAGGTGACTGAAATAAGTTCATCAGATGAAAACCAACAAAAATTGACAAGAACCACGAAAAGTTCTTGTATTTTAAGATAAAATCTTGCGCTATTAAAGAAAAAACTTCTTGCTCGCTGAAATATGTTCATTTGCTGAAAATCAACAAAACCACGAAAAGTTCTTGTATTTGAAGATAAAATCTTTTTGCTTTGAAGATGAAAGATCGAGGTGACTGAAATAAGTTCATTGGATGAAAACCAACAAAAATTGACAAGAACCACGAAAAGTTCTTGTATTTTAAGATAAAATCTGACGCTATTAAAGAAAAAACTTCTTGCTCGCTGAAATATGTTCATTTGCTGAAAATCAACAAAACCACGAAAAGTTCTTGTATTTGAAGATAAAATCTTTTTGCTTTTAAGAAGAAAGATCCAGCTGACTGAAATAAGTTCATTCGATCAAAATCAACAAAAATTGACAAGAACCACGAAAAGTTCTTGTATTTTAAGATAAAATCTGACGCTTTTTATGAAAAAACTTCGATCTCGCTGACATATGTTCATTTGCTGAAAATCAACAAAACCACGAAAAGTTCTTGTATTTGAAGATAAAATCTTTTTGCTTTGAAGAAGAAAGATCCAGCTGACTGAAATAAGTTCATTAGATGAAAATCAACAAAAATTGACAAGAACCACGAAAAGTTCTTGTATTTTAAGATAAAATCTGACGCTATTGAAGAAAAAACTTCCAGCTCGCTGAAATATGGTCATTTGCTGAAAATCAACAAAACCACGAAAAGTTCTTGTATTTGAAGATAAAATCTTTTTGCTTTGAAGAAAGATCCAGCTGACTGAAATAAGTTCATGAGATGAAAATCAACAAAAATTGACAAGAAACCACGAAAAGTTCTTGTATTTTAAGATAAAATCTGACGCTATTAAAGAAAAAACTTCCAGCTCGCTGAAATATGGTCATTTGCTGAAAATCAACAAAACCACGAAAAGTTCTTGCATTTGAAGATAAAATCTTTTTGCTTTGAAGAAGAAAGATCCAGCTGACTGAAATAAGTTCATTGGATGAAAACCAACAAAAATTGATAGGAACCACGAAAAGTTCTTGTATTTTAAGATAAAATCTGACGCTATTAAAGAAAAAACTTCCAGCTTGCTGAAATATGTTCATTTGCTGAAAATCAACAAAACCACGAAAAGTTCTTGTCTTTGAAGATAAAATTTTTTGCTTTGAAGAAGAAAGATCCAGCTGACTGAAATAAGTTCATTTGATGAAAATCAACAAAAATTGACAAGAACCACGAAAAGTTCTTGTATTTCAAGATAAAATCTGACGCTATTAAAGAAAAAATTTCCAGCTCGCTGAAATATGTTCATTTGCTGAAAATCAACAAAACCACGAAAAGTTCTTGTATTTGAAGATAAAATCTTTTTGCTTTGAAGAAGAAAGATCTCGCTGACTGAAATAAGTTGATTAGATGAAAACCAACAAAATTTGACAAGAACCACGAAAGGTTCTTGTATTTTAAGATAAAATCTGACGCTATTAAAGAAAAAACTTCCAGCTTGCTGAAATATGTTCATTTGCTGAAAATCAACAAAACCACGAAAAGTTCTTGTCTTTGAAGATAAAATCTTTTTGCTTTGAAGAAGAAAGATCCAGCTGACTGAAATAAGTTGACTTGATGAAAATCAACAAAAATTGACAAGAACCACGAAAAGTTCTTGTATTTTAAGATAAAATCTGACGCGTTTTATGAAAAAACTTCGAGCTCGCTGAAATATGTTCATTTGCTGAAAATCAACAAAACCACGAAAAGTTCTTGTATTTGAAGATAAAATCTATTTGCTTTGAAGAAGAAAGATCGAGGTGACTGAAATAAGGTCATGAGATGAAAATCAACAAAAATTGACAAGAACCACGAAAAGTTCTTGTATTTTAAGAGAAAATCTTGCGCTATTAAAGAAAAAACTTCCAGCTCGCTGAAATATGGTCATTTGCTGAAAATCAACAAAACCACGAAAAGTTCTTGTATTTGAAGATAAAATCGTTTTGCTTTGAAGAAGAAAGATCCAGCTGACTGAAATAAGTTCATTAGATGAAAATCAACAAAAATTGACAAGAACCACGAAAAGTTCTTGTATTTTAAGATAAAATCTGACGCTATTAAAGAAAAAACTTCCAGCTCGCTGAAATATGGTCATTTGCTGAAAATCAACAAAACCACGAAAAGTTCTTGTATTTGAAGATAAAATCTTTTTGCTTTGAAGAAGAAGGATTTAGGTGACTGAAATAAGTTCATTGGATGAAAACCAACAAAAATTGACAAGAAGCACGAAAAGTTCTTCTATTTTAAGAGAAAATCTTGCGCTATTAAAGAAAAAACTTCTCGCTCGCTGAAATATGTTCATTTGCTGAAAATCAAGAAAACCACGAAAAGTTCTTGTATTTGAAGATAAAATCTTTTTGCTTTGAAGAGGAAAGATCGAGGTGACTGAAATAAGTTCATCAGATGAAAACCAACAAAAATTGACAAGAACCACGAAAAGTTCTTGTATTTTAAGATAAAATCTTGCGCTATTAAAGAAAAAACTTCTTGCTCGCTGAAATATGTTCATTTGCTGAAAATCAACAAAACCACGAAAAGTTCTTGCATTTGAAGATAAAATCTTTTTGCTTTGAAGATGAAAGATCGAGGTGACTGAAATAAGATCATTGGATGAAAACCAACAAAAATTGACAAGAACCACGAAAAGTTCTTGTATTTTAAGATAAAATCTGACGCTATTAAAGAAAAAACTTCTTGCTCGCTGAAATATGTTCATTTGCTGAAAATCAACAAAACCACGAAAAGTTCTTGTATTTGAAGATAAAATCTTTTTGCTTTTAAGAAGAAAGATCCAGCTGACTGAAATAAGTTCATTCGATCAAAATCAACAAAAATTGACAAGAACCACGAAAAGTTCTTGTATTTTAAGATAAAATCTGACGCT
Organism: Heptranchias perlo; assembly: GCF_035084215.1. Classification (NCBI taxonomy): domain Eukaryota; kingdom Metazoa; phylum Chordata; class Chondrichthyes; order Hexanchiformes; family Hexanchidae; genus Heptranchias; species Heptranchias perlo. Next base: position 36,577,517 of record NC_090354.1, on the reverse strand, counting down.
TTTTATGAAAAAACTTCGATCTCGCTGACATATGTTCATTTGCTGAAAATCAACAAAACCACGAAAAGTTCTTGTATTTGAAGATAAAATCTTTTTGCTTTGAAGAAGAAAGATCCAGCTGACTGAAATAAGTTCATTAGATGAAAATCAACAAAAATTGACAAGAACCACGAAAAGTTCTTGTATTTTAAGATAAAATCTGACGCTATTGAAGAAAAAACTTCCAGCTCGCTGAAATATGGTCATTTGCTGAAAATCAACAAAACCACGAAAAGTTCTTGTATTTGAAGATAAAATCTTTTTGCTTTGAAGAAAGATCCAGCTGACTGAAATAAGTTCATTCGATGAAAATCAACAAAAATTGACAAGAAACCACGAAAAGTTCTTGTATTTTAAGATAAAATCTGACGCTATTAAAGAAAAAACTTCCAGCTCGCTGAAATATGGTCATTTGCTGAAAATCAACAAAACCACGAAAAGTTCATGTATTTGAAGATAAAATCTTTTTGCTTTGAAGAAGAAAGATTTAGGTGACTGAAATAAGTTCATTGGATGAAAACCAACAAAAATTGACAAGAAGCACGAAAAGTTCTTGTATTTTAAGATAAAATCTGACGCTTTCAATGAAAAAACTTCGAGCTCGCTGAAATATGTTCATTTGCTGAAAATCAACAAAACCACGAAAAGTTCTTGTATTTGAAGATAAAATCTTTTTGCTTTGAAGAAGAAAGATCGAGGTGACTGAAATAAGTTCATTAGATGAAAACCAACAAAAATTGACAAGAACCACGAAAAGTTCTTGTATTTTAAGATAAAATCTGACGCTATTCAAGAAAAAACTTCTTGCTCGCTGAAATATGTTCATTTGCTGAAAATCAACAAAACCACGAAAAGTTCTTGTATTTGAAGATAAAATCTTTTTGCTTTGAAGAAGAAAGATCTGGCTGACTGAAATAAGTTCATTGGCTGAAAACCAACAAAAATTGACAAGAACCACGAAAAGTTCTTGTCTTTTATGATAAAATGTGCCGCTATAAAAGAAAAAACTTCCAACTCGCTGAAATATGGTCATTTGCTGAAAATCAACAAAACCACGAAAAGTTCTTGTATTTGAAGATAAAATCTTTTTGCTTAGAAGAAGAAAGATCAAGCTGACTGAAATAAGTTCATTAGATGAAAACCAACAAAATTTGACAAGAACCACGAAAAGTTCTTGTATTTTAGGATAAAATCTGACGCTAATAAAGAAAAAACTTCTCGCTCGCTGAAATATGTTCATTTGCTGAAAATCAACAAAACCACGAAAAGTTCTTGTATTTGAAGATAAAATCTTTTTGCTTTGAAGAAGAAAGATCTGGCTGACTGAAATAAGTTCATTGGATCAAAATCAACAAAAATTGACAAGAACCACGAAAAGTTCTTGTATTTTAAGATAAAATCTGACGCTATTAAAGAAAAAACTTCCAGCTCGCTGAAATATGTTCATTTGCTGAAAATCAACAAAACCACGAAAAGTTCTTGTATTTGAAGATAAAATCTTTTTGCTTTGAAGAAGAAGGATTTAGGTGACTGAAATAAGTTCATTGGATGAAAACCAACAAAAATTGACAAGAAGCACGAAAAGTTCTTGTATTTTAAGAGAAAATCTTGCGCTATTAAAGAAAAAACTTCTTGCTCGCTGAAATATGTTCATTTGCTGAAAATCAACAAAACCACGAAAAGTTCTTGTATTTGAAGATAAAATCTTTTTGCTTTGAAGATGAAAGATCGAGGTGACTGAAATAAGATCATTGGATGAAAACCAACAAAAATTGACAAGAACCACGAAAAGTTCTTGTATTTTAAGATAAAATCTGACGCTATTAAAGAAAAAACTTCTTGCTCGCTGAAATATGTTCATTTGCTGAAAATCAACAAAACCACGAAAAGTTCTTGTATTTGAAGATAAAATCTTTTTGCTTTTAAGAAGAAAGATCCAGCTGACTGAAATAAGTTCATTCGATCAAAATCAACAAAAATTGACAAGAACCACGAAAAGTTCTTGTATTTTAAGATAAAATCTGACGCTTTTTATGAAAAAACTTCGATCTCGCTGACATATGTTCATTTGCTGAAAATCAACAAAACCACGAAAAGTTCTTGTATTTGAAGATAAAATCTTTTTGCTTTGAAGAAGAAAGATCCAGCTGACTGAAATAAGTTCATTAGATGAAAATCAACAAAAATTGACAAGAACCACGAAAAGTTCTTGTATTTTAAGATAAAATCTGACGCTATTGAAGAAAAAACTTCCAGCTCGCTGAAATATGGTCATTTGCTGAAAATCAACAAAACCACGAAAAGTTCTTGTATTTGAAGATAAAATCTTTTTGCTTTGAAGAAAGATCCAGCTGACTGAAATAAGTTCATTCGATGAAAATCAACAAAAATTGACAAGAAACCACGAAAAGTTCTTGTATTTTAAGATAAAATCTGACGCTATTAAAGAAAAAACTTCCAGCTCGCTGAAATATGGTCATTTGCTGAAAATCAACAAAACCACGAAAAGTTCATGTATTTGAAGATAAAATCTTTTTGCTTTGAAGAAGAAAGATTTAGGTGACTGAAATAAGTTCATTGGATGATAACCAACAAAAATTGACAAGAAGCACGAAAAGTTCTTGTATTTTAAGATAAAATCTGACGCTTTCAATGAAAAAACTTCGAGCTCGCTGAAATATGTTCATTTGCTGAAAATCAACAAAACCACGAAAAGTTCTTGTATTTGAAGATAAAATCTTTTTGCTTTGAAGAAGAAAGATCGAGGTGACTGAAATAAGTTCATTAGATGAAAACCAACAAAAATTGACAAGAACCACGAAAAGTTCTTGTATTTTAAGATAAAATCTGACGCTATTCAAGAAAAAACTTCTTGCTCGCTGAAATATGTTCATTTGCTGAAAATCAACAAAACCACGAAAAGTTCTTGTATTTGAAGATAAAATCTTTTTGCTTTGAAGAAGAAAGATCTGGCTGACTGAAATAAGTTCATTGGCTGAAAACCAACAAAAATTGACAAGAACCACGAAAAGTTCTTGTCTTTTATGATAAAATGTGCCGCTATAAAAGAAAAAACTTCCAACTCGCTGAAATATGGTCATTTGCTGAAAATCAACAAAACCACGAAAAGTTCTTGTATTTGAAGATAAAATCTTTTTGCTTAGAAGAAGAAAGATCAAGCTGACTGAAATAAGTTCATTAGATGAAAACCAACAAAATTTGACAAGAACCACGAAAAGTTCTTGTATTTTAGGATAAAATCTGACGCTAATAAAGAAAGAACTTCTCGCTCGCTGAAATATGTTCATTTGCTGAAAATCAACAAAACCACGAAAAGTTCTTGTATTTGAAGATAAAATCTTTTTGCTTTGAAGAAGAAAGATCTGGCTGACTGAAATAAGTTCATTGGATCAAAATCAACAAAAATTGACAAGAACCACGAAAAGTTCTTGTATTTTAAGATAAAATCTGACGCTATTAAAGAAAAAACTTCCAGCTCGCTGAAATATGTTCATTTGCTGAAAATCAACAAAACCACGAAAAGTTCTTGTATTTGAAGATAAAATCTTTTTGCTTTGAAGAAGAAGGATTTAGGTGACTGAAATAAGTTCATTGGATGAAAACCAACAAAAATTGACAAGAAGCACGAAAAGTTCTTGTATTTTAAGAGAAAATCTTGCGCTATTAAAGAAAAAACTTCTAGCTCGCTGAAATATGTTCATTTGCTGAAAACCAAAAAACCACGAAAAGTTCTTGTATTTGAAGATAAAATCTTTTTGCTTTGAAGAAGAAAGATCCAGCTGACTGAAATAAGTTCATTGGATGAAAATCAACAAAAATTGACAGGAACCACGAAAAGTTCTTGTATTTTAAGATAAAATCTGACGCTATTAATGAAAAAACCTCCAGCTCGCTGAAATATGTTCATTTGCTGTTAATCAACAAAACCACGAAAAGTTCTTGTATTTGAAGATAAAATCTTTTTGCTTTGAAGAAGAAAGATCCAGCTGACTGAAATAAGTTCATTTGATGAAAATCAACAAAAATTGACAAGAACCACGAAAATTTCTTGTATTTCAAGATAAAATCTGACGCGATTAAAGAAAAAACTTCTAGCTCGCTGAAATATGTTCATTTGCTGAAAATCAACAAAACCACGAAAAGTTCTTGTATTTGAAGATAAAATCTTTTTCTTTGAAGAAGAAAGATCCGGCTGACTGAAATAATTTCATTGGATGAAAACCAACAAAAATTGACAAGAACCACGAAAAGTTCTTGTATTTTAAGATAAAATGTGACGCTATTAAAGAAAAAACTTCTCGCTCGCTGAAATATGTTCATTTGCTGAAAATCAACAAAACCACGAAAAGTTCTTGTATTTGAAGATAAAATCTTTTTCCTTTGAAGAAGAAAGATCTAGCTGACTGAAATAAGTTGATTAGATGAAAACCAACAAAATTTGCAAGAACCACGAAAAGTTCTTGTATTTTAACATAAAATCTGACGCTATTAAAGAAAAAACTTCCAGCTCGCTGAAATATGGTCATTTGCTGAAAATCAACCAAACCACGAAAAGTTCTTGTATTTGAAGATAAAATCTTTTTGCTTTGAAGAAGAAAGATCCGGCTGACTGAAATAAGTTCATTGGATGAAAACTAACAAAAATTGACACGAACCACGAAAAGTTCTTGTATTTTAAGATAAAATGTGACGCTACTAAAGAAAAAAACTTCTCGCTCGCTGAAATATGTTCATTTGCTGAAAATCAACAAAACCACGAAAAGTTCTTGTATTTGAAGATAAAATCTTTTTGCTTTGAAGAAGAAAGATCTAGCTGACTGAAATAAGTTCATTAGATGAAAACCAACAAAATTTGACAAGAACCACGAAAAGTTCTTGTATTTTAGGATAAAATCTGACGCTAATAAAGAAAAAACTTCTCGCTCGCTGAAATATGTTCATTTGCTGAAAATCAACAAAACCACGAAAAGTTCTTGTATTTGAAGATAAAATCTTTTTGCTTTGAAGAGGAAATATCTGGCTGACTGAAATAAGTTCATTAGATGAAAATCAACAAAAATTGACAAGAACCACGAAAAGTTCTTGTATTTTAAGATAAAATCTGACGCTATTAAAGAAAAAACTTCCAGCTCGCTGAAATATTGTCATTTGCTGAAAATCAACAAAACCACGAAAAGTTCTTGTATTTGAAGATAAAATCTTTTTGCTTTGAAGAAGAAGGATTTAGGTGACTGAAATAAGTTCATTGGATGAAAACCAACAAAAATTGACAAGAAGCACGAAAAGTTCTTGTATTTTAAGAGAAAATCTTGCGCTATTAAAGAAAAAACTTCTAGCTCGCTGAAATATGTTCATTTGCTGAAAACCAACAAAACCACGAAAAGTTCTTGTATTTGAAGATAAAATCTTTTTGCTTTGAAGAAGAAAGATCCAGCTCACTGAAATAAGTTCATTGGATGAAAATCAACAAAAATTGACAAGAACCACGAAAAGTTCTTGTATTTTAAGATAAAATCTGACGCTATTAAAGAATAAACTTCCAGCTCGCTGAAATATGGGCATTTGCCGAAAATCAACAAAACCACGAAAAGTTCTTGTATTTGAAGATAAAATCTTTTTGCTTTGAAGAAGAAAGATCCAGCTGACTGAAATAAGTTCATTGGATGAAAATCAACAAAAATTGACAAGTACCACGAAAAGTTCTTGTATTTTAAGATAAAATCTGACTCTATTAAAGAAAAAACTTCTCGCTCGCTGAAATATGTTCATTTGCTGAAGATCAACAAAACCACGAAAAGTTCTTGTATTTGAAGATAAAATCTTTTTGCTTTCAAGAAGAAAGATCGAGCTGACTGAAATAAGTTCATTGGATGAAAACCAACAAAAATTGACAAGAACCACAAAAAGTTCTTGTATTTTACGATAAAATCTGACGCTGTTAAAGAAAAAACTTCTCGCTCGCTGAAATATGTTCATTTGCTGATAATCAACAAAACCACGAAAAGTTCTTGTATTTGAAGATAAAATCTTTTTGCTTTCAAGAAGATCTTGCTGACTGAAATAAGTTCATTGGATGAAAACCAACAAAAATTGACAAGAACCACGAAAAGTTCTTGTCTTTTATGATAAAATGTGCCGCTATAAAAGAAAAAACTTCCAACTCGCTGAAATATGTTCATTTGCTGAAAATCAACAAAACCACGAAAAGTTCTTGTATTTGAAGATAAAATCTTTTTGCTTTGAAGAAGAAAGATCTAGCTGACTGAAATAAGTTCATAAGATGAAAACCAACAAAATTTGACAAGAACCACGAAAAGTTCTTGTATTTTAGGATAAAATCTGACGCTAATAAAGAAAAAACTTCTCGCTCGCTGACATATGTTCATTTGCTGAAAATCAACAAAACCACGAAAAGTTCTTGTATTTGAAGATAAAATCTTTTTGCTTTGAAGAAGAAAGATCCAGCTGACTGAAATAAGTTCATTAGATGAAAATCAACAAAAATTGACAAGAACCACGAAAAGTTCTTGTATTTTAAGATAAAATCTGACGCTATTGAAGAAAAAACTTCCAGCTCGCTGAAATATGGTCATTTGCTGAAAATCAACAAAACCACGAAAAGTTCTTGTATTTGAAGATAAAATCTTTTTGCTTTGAAGAAAGATCCAGCTGACTGAAATAAGTTCATTCGATGAAAATCAACAAAAATTGACAAGAAGCACGAAAAGTTCTTGTATTTTAAGATAAAATCTGACGCTTTCAATGAAAAAACTTCGAGCTCGCTGAAATATGTTCATTTGCTGAAAATCAACAAAACCACGAAAAGTTCTTGTATTTGAAGATAAAATCTTTTTGCTTTGAAGAAGAAAGATCGAGGTGACTGAAATAAGTTCATTAGATGAAAACCAACAAAAATTGACAAGAACCACGAAAAGTTCTTGTATTTTAAGATAAAATCTGACGCTATTCAAGAAAAAACTTCTTGCTCGCTGAAATATGTTCATTTGCTGAAAATCAACAAAACCACGAAAAGTTCTTGTATTTGAAGATAAAATCTTTTTGCTTTGAAGAAGAAAGATCTGGCTGACTGAAATAAGTTCATTGGCTGAAAACCAACAAAAATTGACAAGAACCACGAAAAGTTCTTGTCTTTTATGATAAAATGTGCCGCTATAAAAGAAAAAACTTCCAACTCGCTGAAATATGGTCATTTGCTGAAAATCAACAAAACCACGAAAAGTTCTTGTATTTGAAGATAAAATCTTTTTGCTTAGAAGAAGAAAGATCAAGCTGACTGAAATAAGTTCATTAGATGAAAACCAACAAAATTTGACAAGAACCACGAAAAGTTCTTGTATTTTAGGATAAAATCTGACGCTAATAAAGAAAAAACTTCTCGCTCGCTGAAATATGTTCATTTGCTGAAAATCAACAAAACCACGAAAAGTTCTTGTATTTGAAGATAAAATCTTTTTGCTTTGAAGAAGAAAGATCTGGCTGACTGAAATAAGTTCATTGGATCAAAATCAACAAAAATTGACAAGAACCACGAAAAGTTCTTGTATTTTAAGATAAAATCTGACGCTATTAAAGAAAAAACTTCCAGCTCGCTGAAATATGTTCATTTGCTGAAAATCAACAAAACCACGAAAAGTTCTTGTATTTGAAGATAAAATCTTTTTGCTTTGAAGAAGAAGGATTTAGGTGACTGAAATAAGTTCATTGGATGAAAACCAACAAAAATTGACAAGAAGCACGAAAAGTTCTTGTATTTTAAGAGAAAATCTTGCGCTATTAAAGAAAAAACTTCTAGCTCGCTGAAATATGTTCATTTGCTGAAAACCAACAAAACCACGAAAAGTTCTTGTATTTGAAGATAAAATCTTTTTGCTTTGAAGAAGAAAGATCCAGCTGACTGAAATAAGTTCATTGGATGAAAATCAACAAAAATTGACAGGAACCACGAAAAGTTCTTGTATTTTAAGATAAAATCTGACGCTATTAACGAAAAAACCTCCAGCTCGCTGAAATATGTTCATTTGCTGTTAATCAACAAAACCACGAAAAGTTCTTGTATTTGAAGATAAAATCTTTTTGCTTTGAAGAAGAAAGATCCAGCTGACTGAAATAAGTTCATTTGATGAAAATCAACAAAAATTGACAAGAACCACGAAAATTTCTTGTATTTCAAGATAAAATCTGACGCGATTAAAGAAAAAACTTCTAGCTCGCTGAAATATGTTCATTTGCTGAAAATCAACAAAACCACGAAAAGTTCTTGTATTTGAAGATAAAATCTTTTTCTTTGAAGAAGAAAGATCCGGCTGACTGAAATAATTTCATTGGATGAAAACCAACAAAAATTGACAAGAACCACGAAAAGTTCTTGTATTTTAAGATAAAATGTGACGCTATTAAAGAAAAAACTTCTCGCTCGCTGAAATATGTTCATTTGCTGAAAATCAACAAAACCACGAAAAGTTCTTGTATTTGAAGATAAAATATTTTTCCTTTGAAGAAGAAAGATCTAGCTGACTGAAATAAGTTGATTAGATGAAAACCAACAAAATTTGCAAGAACCACGAAAAGTTCTTGTATTTTAACATAAAATCTGACGCTATTAAAGAAAAAACTTCCAGCTCGCTGAAATATGGTCATTTGCTGAAAATCAACCAAACCACGAAAAGTTCTTGTATTTGAAGATAAAATCTTTTTGCTTTGAAGAAGAAAGATCCGGCTGACTGAAATAAGTTCATTGGATGAAAACTAACAAAAATTGACACGAACCACGAAAAGTTCTTGTATTTTAAGATAAAATGTGACGCTACTAAAGAAAAAAACTTCTCGCTCGCTGAAATATGTTCATTTGCTGAAAATCAACAAAACCACGAAAAGTTCTTGTATTTGAAGATAAAATCTTTTTGCTTTGAAGAAGAAAGATCTAGCTGACTGAAATAAGTTCATTAGATGAAAACCAACAAAATTTGACAAGAACCACGAAAAGTTCTTGTATTTTAGGATAAAATCTGACGCTAATAAAGAAAAAACTTCTCGCTCGCTGAAATATGTTCATTTGCTGAAAATCAACAAAACCACGAAAAGTTCTTGTATTTGAAGATAAAATCTTTTTGCTTTGAAGAGGAAATATCTGGCTGACTGAAATAAGTTCATTAGATGAAAATCAACAAAAATTGACAAGAACCACGAAAAGTTCTTGTATTTTAAGATAAAATCTGACGCTATTAAAGAAAAAACTTCCAGCTCGCTGAAATATTGTCATTTGCTGAAAATCAACAAAACCACGAAAAGTTCTTGTATTTGAAGATAAAATCTTTTTGCTTTGAAGAAGAAGGATTTAGGTGACTGAAATAAGTTCATTGGATGAAAACCAACAAAAATTGAAAAGAAGCACGAAAAGTTCTTGTATTTTAAGAGAAAATCTTGCGCTATTAAAGAAAAAACTTCTAGCTCGCTGAAATATGTTCATTTGCTGAAAACCAACAAAACCACGAAAAGTTCTTGTATTTGAAGATAAAATCTTTTTGCTTTGAAGAAGAAAGATCCAGCTCACTGAAATAAGTTCATTGGATGAAAATCAACAAAAATTGACAAGAACCACGAAAAGTTCTTGTATTTTAAGATAAAATCTGACGCTATTAAAGAATAAACTTCCAGCTCGCTGAAATATGGGCATTTGCCGAAAATCAACAAAACCACGAAAAGTTCTTGTATTTGAAGATAAAATCTTTTTGCTTTGAAGAAGAAAGATCCAGCTGACTGAAATAAGTTCATTGGATGAAAATCAACAAAAATTGACAAGTACCACGAAAAGTTCTTGTATTTTAAGATAAAATCTGACTCTATTAAAGAAAAAACTTCTCGCTCGCTGAAATATGTTCATTTGCTGAAGATCAACAAAACCACGAAAAGTTCTTGTATTTGAAGATAAAATCTTTTTGCTTTCAAGAAGAAAGATCGAGCTGACTGAAATAAGTTCATTGGATGAAAACCAACAAAAATTGACAAGAACCACAAAAAGTTCTTGTATTTTACGATAAAATCTGACGCTGTTAAAGAAAAAACTTCTCGCTCGCTGAAATATGTTCATTTGCTGATAATCAACAAAACCACGAAAAGTTCTTGTATTTGAAGATAAAATCTTTTTGCTTTCAAGAAGATCTTGCTGACTGAAATAAGTTCATTGGATGAAAACCAACAAAAATTGACAAGAACCACGAAAAGTTCTTGTCTTTTATGATAAAATGTGCCGCTATAAAAGAAAAAACTTCCAACTCGCTGAAATATGGTCATTTGCTGAAAATCAACAAAACCACGAAAAGTTCTTGTATTTGAAGATAAAATCTTTTTGCTTTGAAGAAGAAAGATCTAGCTGACTGAAATAAGTTCATAAGATGAAAACCAACAAAATTTGACAAGAACCACGAAAAGTTCTTGTATTTTAGGATAAAATCTGACGCTAATAAAGAAAAAACTTCTCGCTCGCTGAAATATGTTCATTTGCTGAAAATCAACAAAACCACGAAAAGTTCTTGTATTTGAAGATAAAATCTTTTTGCTTTGAAGAAGAAAGATCTGGCTGACTGAAATAAGTTCATTAGATGAAAATCAACAAAAATTGACAAGAACCACGAAAAGTTCTTGTATTTTAAGATAAAATCTGACGCTATTAAAGAAAAAACTTCCAGCTCGCTGAAATATGTTCATTTGCTGAAAATCAACAAAACCACGAAAAGTTCTTGTATTTGAAGATAAAATCTTTTTGCTTTGAAGAAGAAGGATTTAGGTGACTGAAATAAGTTCATTGGATGAAAACCAACAAAAATTGACAAGAAGCACGAAAAGTTCTTGTATTTTAAGAGAAAATCTTGCGCTATTAAAGAAAAAACTTCTAGCTCGCTGAAATATGTTCATTTGCTGAAAACCAACAAAACCACGAAAAGTTCTTGTATTTGAAGATAAAATCTTTTTGCTTTGAAGAAGAAAGATCCAGCTGACTGAAATAAGTTCATTGGATGAAAATCAACAAAAATTGACAAGAACCACGAAAAGTTCTTGCATTTTAAGACAAAATCTGACGCTATTAAAGAAAAAACTTCCAGCTCGCTGAAATATGGTCATTTGCTGAAAATCAACAAAACCACGAAAAGTTCTTGTATTTGAAGATAAAATCTTTTTCTTTGAAGAAGAAAGATCCGGCTGACTGAAATAAGTTCATTTGATGAAAATCAACAAAAATTGAAAAGAACCACGAAAATTTCTTGTATTTCAAGATAAAATCTGACGCTATTAAAGAAAAAACTTCTAGCTCGCTGAAATATGTTCATTTGCTGAAAATCAACAAAACCACGAAAAGTTCTTGTATTTGAAGATAAAATCTTTTTCTTTGAAGAAGAAAGATCCGGCTGACTGAAATAATTTCATTGGATGAAAACCAACAAAAATTGACAAGAACCACGAAAAGTTCTTGTATTTTAAGATAAAATGTGACGCGATTAAAGAAAAAACTTCTCGCTCGCTGAAATATGTTCATTTGCTGAAAATCAACAAAACCACGAAAAGTTCTTGTATTTGAAGATAAAATATTTTTGCTTTGAAGAAGAAAGATCTAGCTGACTGAAATAAGTTGATTAGATGAAAACCAACAAAATTTGACAAGAACCACGAAAAGTTCTTGTATTTTAACATAAAATCTGACGCTATTAAAGAAAAAACTTCCAGCTCGCTGAAATATGGTCATTTGCTGAAAATCAACCAAACCACGAAAAGTTCTTGTATTTGAAGATAAAATCTTTTTGCTTTGAAGAAGAAGGATTTAGGTGACTGAAATAAGTTCATTAGATGAAAACCAACAAAATTTGACAAGAACCACGAAAAGTTCTTGTATTTTAGGATAAAATCTGACGCTAATAAAGAAAAAACTTCTCGCTCGCTGAAATATGTTCATTTGCTGAAAATCAACAAAACCACGAAAAGTTCTTGTATTTGAAGATAAAATCTTTTTGCTTTGAAGAAGAAATATCTGGCTGACTGAAATAAGTTCATTAGATGAAAATCAACAAAAATTGACAAGAACCACGAAAAGTTCTTGTATTTTAAGATAAAATCTGACGCTATTAAAGAAAAAACTTCCAGCTCGCTGAAATATGTTCATTTGCTGAAAATCAACAAAACCACGAAAAGTTCTTGTATTTGAAGATAAAATCTTTTTGCTTTGAAGAAGAAGGATTTAGGTGACTGAAATAAGTTCATTGGATGAAAACCAACAAAACTTGACAAGAAGCACGAAAAGTTCTTGTATTTTAAGAGAAAATCTTGCGCTATTAAAGAAAAAACTTCTAGCTCGCTGAAATATGTTCATTTGCTGAAAACCAACAAAACCACGAAAAGTTCTTGTATTTGAAGATAAAATCTTTTTGCTTTGAAGAAGAAAGATCCAGCTCACTGAAATAAGTTCATTGGATGAAAATCAACAAAAATTGACAAGAACCACGAAAAGTTCTTGTATTTTAAGATAAAATCTGACGCTATTAAAGAAAAAACTTCCAGCTCGCTGAAATATGGTCATTTGCTGAAAATCAACAAAACCACGAAACGTTCTTGTATTTGAAGATAAAATCTTTATGTTTTGAAGAAGATAGATCCAGCTGACTGAAATAAGTTCATTAGATGAAAATCAACAAAAATTGACAAGAACCACGAAAAGTTCTTGTATTTTAAGATAAAATCTGACGCTATTAAAGAAAAAACTTCCAGCTCGCTGAAATATGGTCATTTGCTGAGAATCAACCAAACCACGAAAAATTCTTGTATTTGAAGATAAAATCTTTTTGCTTTGAACAAGAAGGATTTAGGTGACTGAAATAAGTTCATTGGATGAAAACCAACAAAAATTGACAAGAAGCACAAAAAGTTCTTGTATTTTAAGATAAAATCTGACGCTATTAAAGAAAAAACTTCTAGCTCGCTGAAATATGTTCATTTGCTGAAAACCAACAAAACCACGAAAAGTTCATGTATTTGAAGATAAAATATTTTTGCTTTGAAGAAGAAAGATCTGGCTGACTGAAATAAGTTGATTAGATGAAAACCAACAAAATTTGACAAGAACCACGAAAAGTTCTTGTATTTTAACATAAAATCTGACGCTATTAAAGAAAAAACTTCCAGCTCGCTGAAATATGGTCATTTGCTGAAAATCAACCAAACCACGAAAAGTTCTTGTATTTGAAGATAAAATCTTTTTGCTTTGAAGAAGAAGGATTTAGGTGACTGAAATAAGTTCATTGGATGAAAACCAACAAAAATTGATAAGAAGCACAAAAAGTTCTTGTATTTTAAGAGAAAATCTTGCGCTATTAAAGAAAAAACTTCTAGCTCGCTGAAATATGTTCATTTGCTGAAAACCAACAAAACCACGAAAAGTTCATGTATTTGAAGATAAAATCTTTTTGCTTTGAAGAAGAAAGATCCGGCTGACTGAAATAGGTTCATTGGATGAAAACCAACAAAATTTGACAAGAACCACGAAAAGTTCTTGTATTTTAGGATAAAATCTGACGCTAATAAAGAAAAAACTTCTCGCTCGCTGAAATATGTTCATTTGCTGAAAATCAACAAAACCACGAAAAGTTCTTGTATTTGAAGATAAAATCTTTTTGCTTTGAAGAAGAAAGATCTGGCTGACTGAAATAAGTTCATCAGATGAAAATCAACAAAAATTGACAAGAACCACGAAAAGTTCTTGTATTTTAAGATAAAATCTGACGCTATTAAAGAAAAAACTTCCAGCTCGCTGAAATATGTTCATTTGCTGAAAATCAACAAAACCACGAAAAGTTCTTGTATTTGAAGATAAAATCTTTTTGCTTTGAAGAAGAAGATTTAGGTGACTGAAATAAGTTCATTGGATGAAAACCAACAAAAATTGACAAGAAGCACGAAAAGTTCTTGTATTTTAAGAGAAAATCTTGCGCTATTAAAGAAAAAACTTCTAGCTCGCTGAAATATGTTCATTTGCTGAAAACCAACAAAACCACGAAAAGTTCTTGTATTTGAAGATAAAATCTTTTTGCTTTGAAGAAGAAAGATCCAGCTGACTGAAATAAGTTCATTGGATGAAAATCAACAAAAATTGACAGGAACCACGAAAAGTTGTTGTATTTTAAGATAAAATCTGACGCTATTAATGAAAAAACCTCCAGCTCGCTGAAATATGTTCATTTGCTGTTAATCAACAAAACCACGAAAAGTTCTTGTATTTGAAGATAAAATCTTTTTCCTTTGAAGAAGAAAGATCTGGCTGACTGAAATAAGTTCATTGGATGAAAACCAACAAAAATTGACAAGAACCACGAAAAGTTCTTGTATTATTAAGATAAAATCTGACGCTACTAAAGAAAAAACTTCTCGCTCGCTGAAATATGTTCATTTGATAAAAATCAACAAAACCACGAAAAGTTCTTGTATTTGAAGATAAAATCTTTTTGCTTTGAAGAAGAAAGATCCAGCTCACTGAAATAAGTTCATTGGATGAAAATCAACAAAAATTGACAAGAACCACGAAAAGTTCTTGTATTTTAAGATAAAATCTGACGCTATTAAAGAAAAAACTTCCAGCTCGCTGAAATATGGTCATTTGCTGAGAATCAACCAAACCACGAAAAGTTCTTGTATTTGAAGATAAAATCTTTTTGCTTTGAACAAGAAGGATTTAGGTGACTGAAATAAGTTCATTGGATGAAAACCAACAAAAATTGACAAGAACCACGAAAAGTTCTTGTATTTTAAGATAAAATCTGACGCTATTAAAGAAAAAACTTCTCGCTCGCTGAAATATGTTCATTTGCTGAGAATCAACCAAACCACGAAAAGTTCTTGTATTTGAAGATAAAATCTTTTTGCTTTGAACAAGAAGGATTTAGGTGACTGAAATAAGTTCATTGGATGAAAACCAACAAAAATTGACAAGAAGCACAAAAAGTTCTTGTATTTTAAGATAAAATCTGACGCTATTAAAGAAAAAACTTCTAGCTCGCTGAAATATGTTCATTTGCTGAAAACCAACAAAACCACGAAAAGTTCATGTATTTGAAGATAAAATCTTTTTGCTTTGAAGAAGAAAGATCCGGCTGACTGAAATAAGTTCATTGGATGAAAACTGACAAAAATTGACAAGAACCACGAAAAGTTCTTGTATTTTAGGATAAAATCTGACGCTCATCAAGAAAAAACTTCTCACTCGACGAAATATGTTCATTTGCTGAAAATCAACAAAACCACGAAAAGTTCTTGTATTTGAAGATAAAATCTTTTTGCTTTGAAGAAGAAGATTTAGGTGACTGAAATAAGTTCATTGGATGAAAACCAACAAAAATTGACAAGAAGCACGAAAAGTTCTTGTATTTTAAGAGAAAATCTTGCGCTATTAAAAAAAAAACTTCTCGCTCGCTGAAATATGTTCATTTGCTGAAAACCAACAAAACCACGAAAAGTTCTTGTATTTGAAGATAAAATCTTTTTGCTTTGAAGAAGAAAGATCCAGCTGACTGAAATAAGTTCATTGGATGAAAATCAACAAAAATTGACAGGAACCACGAAAAGTTGTTGTATTTTAAGATAAAATCTGACGCTATTAATGAAAAAACCTCCAGCTCGCTGAAATATGTTCATTTGCTGTTAATCAACAAAACCACGAAAAGTTCTTGTATTTGAAGATAAAATCTTTTTCCTTTGAAGAAGAAAGATCTGGCTGACTGAAATAAGTTCATTGGATGAAAACCAACAAAAATTGACAAGAACCACGAAAAGTTCTTGTATTATTAAGATAAAATCTGACGCTACTAAAGAAAAAACTTCTCGCTCGCTGAAATATGTTCATTTGATAAAAATCAACAAAACCACGAAAAGTTCTTGTATTTGAAGATAAAATCTTTTTGCTTTGAAGAAGAAAGATCCAGCTCACTGAAATAAGTTCATTGGATGAAAATCAACAAAAATTGACAAGAACCACGAAAAGTTCTTGTATTTTAAGATAAAATCTGACACTAATAAAGAAAAAACTTCCAGCTCGCTGAAATATGGTCATTTGCTGAAAATCAACAAAACCACGAAACGTTCTTGTATTTGAAGATAAAATCTTTATGTTTTGAAGAAGATAGATCCAGCTGACTGAAATAAGTTCATTAGATGAAAATCAACAAAAATTGACAAGAACCACGAAAAGTTCTTGTATTTTAAGATAAAATCTGACGCTATTAAAGAAAAAACTTCCAGCTCGCTGAAATATGGTCATTTGCTGAGAATCAACCAAACCACGAAAAGTTCTTGTATTTGAAGATAAAATCTTTTTGCTTTGAACAAGAAGGATTTAGGTGACTGAAATAAGTTCATTGGATGAAAACCAACAAAAATTGACAAGAAGCACAAAAAGTTCTTGTATTTTAAGATAAAATCTGACGCTATTAAAGAAAAAACTTCTAGCTCGCTGAAATATGTTCATTTGCTGAAAACCAACAAAACCACGAAAAGTTCATGTATTTGAAGATAAAATCTTTTTGCTTTGAAGAAGAAAGATCCGGCTGACTGAAATAAGTTCATTGGATGAAAACTGACAAAAATTGACAAGAACCACGAAAAGTTCTTGTATTTTAGGATAAAATCTGACGCTCATCAAGAAAAAACTTCTCACTCGCTGAAATATGTTCATTTGCTGAAAATCAACAAAACCACGAAAAGTTCTTGTATTTGAAGATAAAATCTTTTTGCTTTGAAGAAGAAAGATCCAGCTGACTGAAATAAGTTCATTAGATGAAAATCAACAAAAATTGACAAGAACCACGAAAAGTTCTTGTATTTTAAGATAAAATCTGATGCTATTATAGAAAAAACTTCCAGCTCGCTGAAATATGGTCATTTGCTGAAAATGAACAAAACCACGAAAAGTTCTTGTATTTGAAGATAAAATCTTTTTGCTTTGAAGAAGAAGGATTTAGGTGACTGAAATAAGTTTATTGGATGAAAACCAACAAAAATTGACAAGAAGCACGAAAAGTTCTTGTATTTTAAGAGAAAATCTTGCGCTATTAAAGAAAAAACTTCTCGCTCGCTGAAATATGTTCATTTGCTGAAAACCAACAAAACCACGAAAAGTTCTTGTATTTGAAGATAAAATCTTTTTGCTTTGAAGAAGAAAGATCCAGCTGACTGAAATAAGTTCATTGGATGAAAATCAACAAAAATTGACAGGAACCACGAAAAGTTCTTGTATTTTAAGATAAAATCTGACGCTATTAATGAAAAAACCTCCAGCTCGCTGAAATATGTTCATTTGCTGAAAATCAACAAAACCACGAAAAGTTCTTGTATTTGAAGATAAAATCTTTTTGCTTTGAAGAAGAAAGATCCAGCTGACTGAAATAAGTTCATTTGATGAAAATCAACAAAAATTGACAAGAACCACGAAAATTTCTTGTATTTCAAGATAAAATCTGACGCTATTGAAGAAAAAACTTCTAGCTCGCTGAAATATGTTCATTTGCTGAAAATCAACAAAACCACGAAATGTTCTTTTATTTGAAGATAAAATCTTTTTGCTTTGAAGAAGAAGGATTTAGGTGACTGAAATAAGTTTATTGGATGAAAACCAACAAAAATTGACAAGAAGCACGAAAAGTTCTTGTATTTTAAGAGAAAATCTTGCGCTATTAAAGAAAAAACTTCTCGCTCGCTGAAATATGTTCATTTGCTGAAAATCAACAAAACCACGAAATGTTCTTTTATTTGAAGATAAAATCTTTTTCTTTGAAGAAGAAAGATCCGGCTGACTGAAATAATTTCATTGGATGAAAACCAACAAAAATTGACAAGAACCACGAAAAGTTCTTGTATTTTAGGATAAAATCTGACGCTATTAAAGAAAAAACTTCCAGCTCGCTGAAATATGGTCATTTGCTGAAAATCAACAAAACCACGAAAAGTTCTTGTATTTGAAGATAAAATCTTTTTGCTTTGAAGAAGAAAGATCTAGCTGACATAAATGAGTTAATTCGATCAAAACCAACAAAAATTGACAAGAACCACGAAAAGTTCTTGTATTTTAAGATAAAATGTGACGCTATTAAAGAAAAAACTTCTCGCTCGCTGAAATATGTTCATTTGCTGAAAATCAACAAAACCACGAAAAGTTCTTGTATTTGAAGATAAAATATTTTTGCTTTGAAGAAGAAAGATCTAGCTGACTGAAATAAGTTGATTAGATGAAAACCAACAAAATTTGACAAGAACCATGAAAAGTTCTTGTATTTTAACATAAAATCTGACGCTATTAAAGAAAAAACTTCCAGCTCGCTGAAATATGGTCATTTGCTGAAAATCAACAAAACCACGAAAAGTTCTTGTATTTGAAGATAAAATCTTTTTCTTTGAAGAAGAAAGATCCGGCTGACTGAAATAATTTCATTGGATGAAAACCAACAAAAATTGACAAGAACCACGAAAAGTTCTTGTATTTTAAGATAAAATGTGACGCTATTAAAGAAAAAACTTCTCGCTCGCTGAAATATGTTCATTTGCTGAAAATCAACAAAACCACGAAAAGTTCTTGTATTTGAAGATTAAATATTTTTGCTTTGAAGAAGAAAGATCTAGCTGACTGAAATAAGTTGATTAGATGAAAACCAACAAAATTTGACAAGAACCACGAAAAGTTCTTGTATTTTAACATAAAATCTGACGCTATTAAAGAAAAAACTTCCAGCTCGCTGAAATATGGTCATTTGCTGAAAATCAACAAAACCACGAAAAGTTCTTGTATTTGAAGATAAAATCTTTTTGCTTTGAAGAAGAAGGATTTAGGTGACTGAAATAAGTTCATTGGATGAAAACCAACAAAAATTGACAAGAAGCATGAAAAGTTCTTGTATTTTAAGATAAAATCTGACGATATTAATGAAAAAACCTCCAGCTCGCTGAAATATGTTCATTTGCTGAAAATCAACAAAACCACGAAAAGTTCTTGTATTTGAAGATAAAATCTTTTTGCTTTGAAGAAGAAAGATCCAGCTGACTGAAATAAGTTCATTTGATGAAAATCAACAAAAATTGACAAGAACCACGAAAATTTCTTGTATTTCAAGATAAATATCTGACGCTATTGAAGAAAAAACTTCCAGCTCGCTGAAATATGTTCATTTGCTGAAAATCAACAAAACCACGAAATGTTCTTTTATTTGAAGATAAAATCTTTTTGCTTTGAAGAAGAAGGATTTAGGTGACTGAAATAAGTTTATTGGATGAAAACCAACAAAAATTGACAACAAGCACGAAAAGTTCTTGTATTTTAAGAGAAAATCTTGCGCTATTAAAGAAAAAACTTCTCGCTCGCTGAAATATGTTCATTTGCTGAAAATCAACAAAACCACGAAATGTTCTTTTATTTGAAGATAAAATCTTTTTCTTTGAAGAAGAAAGATCCGGCTGACTGAAATAATTTCATTGGATGAAAACCAACAAAAATTGACAAGAACCACGAAAAGTTCTTGTATTTTAAGATAAAATGTGACGCTATTAAAGAAAAAACTTCTAGCTCGCTGAAATATGTTCATTTGCTGAAAATCAACAAAACCACGAAAAGTTCTTGTATTTGAAGATAAAATCTTTTTGCTTTGAAGAAGAAAGATCCAGCTCACTGAAATAAGTTCATTGGATGAAAACCAACAAAAATTGACAAGAACCACGAAAAGTTCTTGTATTTTAGGATAAAATCTGACGCTATTAAAGAAAAAACTTCCAGCTCGCTGAAATATGGTCATTTGCTGAAAATCAACAAAACCACGAAAAGTTCTTGTATTTGAAGATAAAATCTTTTTGCTTTGAAGAAGAAAGATCTAGCTGACATAAATGAGTTAATTCGATCAAAACCAACAAAAATTGACAAGAACCACGAAAAGTTCTTGTATTTTAAGATAAAATGTGACGCTATTAAAGAAAAAACTTCTCGCTCGCTGAAATATGTTCATTTGCTGAAAATCAACAAAACCACGAAAAGTTCTTGTATTTGAAGATAAAATATTTTTGCTTTGAAGAAGAAAGATCTCGCTGACTGAAATAAGTTGATTAGATGAAAACCAACAAAATTTGACAAGAACCATGAAAAGTTCTTGTATTTTAACATAAAATCTGACGCTATTAAAGAAAAAACTTCCAGCTCGCTGAAATATGGTCATTTGCTGAAAATCAACAAAACCACGAAAAGTTCTTGTATTTGAAGATAAAATCTTTTTCTTTGAAGAAGAAAGATCCGGCTGACTGAAATAATTTCATTGGATGAAAACCAACAAAAATTGACAAGAACCACGAAAAGTTCTTGTATTTTAAGATAAAATGTGACGCTATTAAAGAAAAAACTTCTCGCTCGCTGAAATATGTTCATTTGCTGAAAATCAACAAAACCACGAAAAGTTCTTGTATTTGAAGATTAAATATTTTTGCTTTGAAGAAGAAAGATCTAGCTGACTGAAATAAGTTGATTAGATGAAAACCAACAAAATTTGACAAGAACCACGAAAAGTTCTTGTATTTTAACATAAAATCTGACGCTATTAAAGAAAAAACTTCCAGCTCGCTGAAATATGGTCATTTGCTGAAAATCTACAAAACCACGAAAAGTTCTTGTATTTGAAGATAAAATCTTTTTGCTTTGAAGAAGAAGGATTTAGGTGACTGAAATAAGTTCATTGGATGAAAACCAACAAAAATTGACAAGAAGCATGAAAAGTTCTTGTATTTTAAGATAAAATCTGACGATATTAAAGAAAAAACTTCTAGCTCGCTGAAATATGTTCATTTGCTGAAAATCAACAAAACCATGAAAAGTTCTTGTATTTGAAGATAAAATCTTTTTGCTTTGAAGAAGAAAGATCCAGCTGACTGTAATAAGTTCATTTGATGAAAATCAACAAAAATTGACAAGAACCACGAAAAGTTCTTGTATTTCAAGGTAAAATCTGACGCTATTGAAGAAAAAACGTCTCGCTCGCTGAAATATGTTCATTTGCTGAAAATCAACAAAACCATGAAAAGTTCTTGTATTTGAAGATAAAATCTTTTTGCTTTGAAGAAGAAAGATCCAGCTGACTGTAATAAGTTCATTTGATGAAAATCAACAAAAATTGACAAGAACCACGAAAAGTTCTTGTATTTCAAGGTAAAATCTGACGCTATTGAAGAAAAAACGTCTCGCTCGCTGAAATATGTTCATTTGCTGAAAATCAACAAAACCATGAAAAGTTCTTGTATTTGAAGATAAAATCTTTTTGCTTTGAAGAAGAAAGATCCAGCTGACTGTAATAAGTTCATTTGATGAAAATCAACAAAAATTGACAAGAACCACGAAAAGTTCTTGTATTTCAAGGTAAAATCTGACGCTATTGAAGAAAAAACGTCTCGCTCGCTGAAATATGTTCATTTGCTGAAAATCAACAAAACCATGAAAAGTTCTTGTATTTGAAGATAAAATCTTTTTGCTTTGAAGAAGAAAGATCCAGCTGACTGTAATAAGTTCATTTGATGAAAATCAACAAAAATTGACAAGAACCACGAAAAGTTCTTGTATTTTAAGATAAAATCTTGCACTATTAAAGAAAAAACTTCTTGCTCGCTGAAATATGTTCATTTGCTGAAAACCAACAAAACCACGTAAAGTTCTTGTATTTGAAGATAAAATCTTTTTGCTTTGAAGAAGAAAGATCGAGCTGACTGAAATAAGTTCATCAGATGAAAACCAACAAAATTTGACAAGAACCACGAAAAGTTCTTGTATTTTAGGATAATATCTGACGCTATTAAAGAAAAAACTTCTCGCTCGCTGAAATATGTTCATTTGCTGAAAATCAACAAAACCACGAAAAGTTCTTGTATTTGAAGATAAAATCTTTTTGCTTTGAAGAAGAAAAATCAGCTGACCGAAATAAGTTCATCAGATGAAAATCAACAAAAATTGACAAGAACCACGAAAAGTTCTTGTATTTTAAGATAAAATCTGACGCTATTAAAGAAAAAACTTCCAGCTCGCTGAAATATGGTCATGTGCTGAAAATCAACAAAACCACGTAAAGTTCTTGTATTTGAAGATAAAATCTTTTTGCTTTGAAGAAGAAAGATCCAGCTGACTGAAATAAGTTCATTGGATGAAAACCAACAAAAATTGACAAGAACCACGAAAAGTTCTTGTATTTTAAGATAAAATGTGACGCTATTAAAGAAAAAACTTCTTGCTCGCTGAAATATGTTCATTTGCTGAAAATCAACAAAACCACGAAAAGTTCTTGTATTTGAAGATAAAATCTTTTTGCTTTGAAGAGGAAAGATCTCGGTGACTGAAATAAGTTCATTGGATGAAAACCAACAAAAATTGACAAGAACCACGAAAAGTTCTTGTATTTTAAGATAAAATGTGACGCTATTAAAGAAAAAACTTCTTGCTTGCTGAAATATGTTCATTTGCTGAAAACCAACAAAACCACGAAAAGTTCTTGTATTTGAAGATAAAATCTTTTTGCTTTGAAGAACAAAGATCCAGCTGACCGAAATAAGTTGATTAGATGAAAATCAACAAAAATTGACAAGAACCACGAAAAGTTCTTGTATTTTAAGATAAAATCTTGCGCTATTAAAGAAAAAACTTCCAGCTCGCTGAAATATGTTCATTTGCTGAAAATCAACAAAACCACGAAAAGTTCTTGTATTTGAAGATAAAATCTTTTTGCTTTGAAGAAGAAAGATCTTGGTGACTGAAATAAGTTCATTGGAAGAAAACCAACAAAAATTGACAAGAACCACGAAATGTTCTTGTATTTTAGGATAATATCTGACGCTATTAAAGAAAAAACTTCTCGCTCGCTGAAATATGTTGATTTGCTGAAAATCAACAAAACCACGAAAAGTTCTTGTATTTGAAGATAAAATCTTTTTGCTTTGAAGATGAAAGATCGAGCTGACTGAAATAAGTTCATTGGATGAAAACCAACAAAAATTGACAAGAACCACGAAAAGTTCTTGTATTTTAAGATAAAATCTGACGCTATTAAAGAAAAAACCTCTTGCTCGCTGAAATATGTTCATTTGCTGAAAATCAACAAAACCACGAAAAGTTCTTGTATTTGAAGATAAAATCTTTTTGCTTTTAAGAAGAAAGATCCAGCTGACTGAAATAAGTTCATTCGATCAAAATCAACAAAAATTGACAAGAACCACGAAAAGCTCTTGTATTTTAAGATAAAATCTGACGCTTTTAATGAAAAAACTTCTCGCTCGCTGAAATACGTTCATTTGCTGAAAATCAACAAAACCACGAAAAGTTCTTGTATTTGAAGATAAAATCTTTTTGCTTTGAAGAAGAAAGATCTCGGTGACTGAAATAAGTTCATCAGATGAAAACCAACAAAAATTGACAAGAACCACGAAAAGTTCTTGTATTTTAAGATAAAATCTTGAGCTATTAAACAAAAAACTACTTGCTCGCTGAAATATGTTCATTTGCTGAAAACCAACAAAACCACGAAAAGTTCTTGTATTTGAAGATAAAATCTTTTTGCTTTGAAGAAGAAAGATCCAGCTGACCGAAATAAGTTCATTTGATGAAAATCAACAAAAATTGACAAGATCCACGAAAAGTTCTTGTATTTTAAGATAAAATGTGACGCTATTAAAGAAAAAACTTCTTGCTCGCTGAAATATGTTCATTTGCTGAAAATCACCAAAACCACGAAAAGTTCTTGCAGTTGAAGATAAAATCTTTTTGCTTTGAAGAAGAAAGATCCAGCTGACTGAAATAAGTTCATTTGATGAAAATCAACAAAAATTGACAAGAACCACGAAAAGTTCTTGTATTTTAAGATAAAATCTTACGCTATTAAAGAAAAAACTTCTTGCTCGCTGAAATATGTTCATTTGCTGAAAATCAACAAAACCACGAAAAGTTCTTATATTTGAAGACAAAATCTTTTTGCTTTGAAGATGAAAGATCGAGGTGACTGAAATAAGTTCATTGGATGAAAACCAACAAAAATTGACAAGAACCACGTAAAGTTCTTGTATTTTAAGATAAAATCTGACGCTATTAAAGAAAAAACCTCTTGCTCGCTGAAATATGTTCATTTGCTGAAAATCAACAAAACCACGAAAAGTTCTTGTATTTGAAGATAAAATCTTTTTGCTTTGAAGGAGAAAGATCTAACTGACTGAAATAAGTTGATTAGATGAAAACCAACAAAATTTGACAAGAACCACGAAAAGTTCTTGTATTTTAAGATAAAATCTGACGCTATTAAAGAAAAAACTTCCAGCTCGCTGAAATATGGTCATTTGATAAAAATCAACAAAACCACGAAAAGTTCTTGTATTTGAAGATAAAATCTTTTTGCTTTGAAGAAGAAAGTTCGAGGTGACTGAAATAAGTTCATTAGATGAAAACCAACAAAAATTGACAAGAACCACGAAAAGTTCTTGTATTTTAAGATAAAATCTGACGCTGCTAAAGAAAAAACTTCTCGCTTGCTGAAATATGTTCATTTGCTGAAAATCAACAAAACCACGAAAAGTTCTTGTATTTGAAGATAAAATCTTTTTGCTTTGAAGAAGAAAGATCCAGCTCACTGAAATAAGTTCATTGGATGAAAACCAACAAAAATTGACAGGAACCACGAAAAGTTCTTGTATTTTAGGATAAAATCTGACGCTATTAAAGAAAAAACTTCTCGCTCGCTGAAATATGTTCATTTGCTGAAAATCAACAAAACCACGAAAAGTTCTTGTATTTGAAGATAAAATCTTTTTGCTTTGAAGAAGAAAGATCTAGCTGACATAAATGAGTTAATTCGATCAAAACCAACAAAAATTGACAAGAACCACGAAAAGTTCTTGTATTTTAAGATAAAATGTGACGCTATTAAAGAAAAAACTTCTCGCTCGCTGAAATATGTTCATTTGCTGAAAATCAACAAAACCACGAAAAGTTCTTGTATTTGAAGATAAAATATTTTTGCTTTGAAGAAGAAAGATCTAGCTGACTGAAATAAGTTGATTAGATGAAAACCAACAAAATTTGACAAGAACCACGAAAAGTTCTTGTATTTTAAGATAAAATCTGACGCTATTAAAGAAAAAACTTCTCGCTCGCTGAAATATGTTGATTTGCTGAAAATCAACAAAACCACGAAAAGTTCTTGTATTTGAAGATAAAATCTTTTTGCTTTGAAGATGAAAGATCGAGCTGACTGAAATAAGTTCATTGGATGAAAACCAACAAAAATTGACAAGAACCACGAAAAGTTCTTGTATTTTAAGATAAAATCTGACGCTATTAAAGAAAAAACCTCTTGCTCGCTGAAATATGTTCATTTGCTGAAAATCAACAAAACCACGAAAAGTTCTTGTATTTGAAGATAAAATCTTTTTGCTTTTAAGAAGAAAGATCCAGCTGACTGAAATAAGTTCATTCGATCAAAATCAACAAAAATTGACAAGAACCACGAAAAGCTCTTGTATTTTAAGATAAAATCTGACGCTTTTAATGAAAAAACTTCTCGCTCGCTGAAATACGTTCATTTGCTGAAAATCAACAAAACCACGAAAAGTTCTTGTATTTGAAGATAAAATCTTTTTGCTTTGAAGAAGAAAGATCTCGGTGACTGAAATAAGTTCATCAGATGAAAACCAACAAAAATTGACAAGAACCACGAAAAGTTCTTGTATTTTAAGATAAAATCTTGAGCTATTAAACAAAAAACTACTTGCTCGCTGAAATATGTTCATTTGCTGAAAACCAACAAAACCAAGAAAAGTTCTTGTATTTGAAGATAAAATCTTTTTGCTTTGAAGAAGAAAGATCCAGCTGACCGAAATAAGTTCATTTGATGAAAATCAACAAAAATTGACAAGATCCACGAAAAGTTCTTGTATTTTAAGATAAAATGTGACGCTATTAAAGAAAAAACTTCTTGCTCGCTGAAATATGTTCATTTGCTGAAAATCACCAAAACCACGAAAAGTTCTTGCAGTTGAAGATAAAATCTTTTTGCTTT
The DNA here is from genome assembly GCF_035084215.1 of Heptranchias perlo. Classification (NCBI taxonomy): domain Eukaryota; kingdom Metazoa; phylum Chordata; class Chondrichthyes; order Hexanchiformes; family Hexanchidae; genus Heptranchias; species Heptranchias perlo. The sequence goes on along the minus strand of NC_090354.1, from coordinate 36,551,358 downwards.
GAAGAAGAAAGATCCAGCTGACTGAAATAAGTTCATTTGATGAAAATCAACAAAAATTGACAAGAACCACGAAAAGTTCTTGTATTTTAAGATAAAATCTTACGCTATTAAAGAAAAAACTTCTTGCTCGCTGAAATATGTTCATTTGCTGAAAATCAACAAAACCACGAAAAGTTCTTATATTTGAAGACAAAATCTTTTTGCTTTGAAGATGAAAGATCGAGGTGACTGAAATAAGTTCATTGGATGAAAACCAACAAAAATTGACAAGAACCACGTAAAGTTCTTGTATTTTAAGATAAAATCTGACGCTATTAAAGAAAAAACCTCTTGCTCGCTGAAATATGTTCATTTGCTGAAAATCAACAAAACCACGAAAAGTTCTTGTATTTGAAGATAAAATCTTTTTGCTTTGAAGGAGAAAGATCTAACTGACTGAAATAAGTTGATTAGATGAAAACCAACAAAATTTGACAAGAACCACGAAAAGTTCTTGTATTTTAAGATAAAATCTGACGCTATTAAAGAAAAAACTTCCAGCTCGCTGAAATATGGTCATTTGATAAAAATCAACAAAACCACGAAAAGTTCTTGTATTTGAAGATAAAATCTTTTTGCTTTGAAGAAGAAAGATCCAGCTCACTGAAATAAGTTCATTGGATGAAAACCAACAAAAATTGACAGGAACCACGAAAAGTTCTTGTATTTTAGGATAAAATCTGACGCTATTAAAGAAAAAACTTCTCGCTCGCTGAAATATGTTCATTTGCTGAAAATCAACAAAACCACGAAAAGTTCTTGTATTTGAAGATAAAATCTTTTTGCTTTGAAGAAGAAAGATCTAGCTGACATAAATGAGTTAATTCGATCAAAACCAACAAAAATTGACAAGAACCACGAAAAGTTCTTGTATTTTAAGATAAAATGTGACGCTATTAAAGAAAAAACTTCTCGCTCGCTGAAATATGTTCATTTGCTGAAAATCAACAAAACCACGAAAAGTTCTTGTATTTGAAGATAAAATATTTTTGCTTTGAAGAAGAAAGATCTAGCTGACTGAAATAAGTTGATTAGATGAAAACCAACAAAATTTGACAAGAACCACGAAAAGTTCTTGTATTTTAAGATAAAATCTGACGCTATTAAAGAAAAAACTTCTCGCTCGCTGAAATATGTTGATTTGCTGAAAATCAACAAAACCACGAAAAGTTCTTGTATTTGAAGATAAAATCTTTTTGCTTTGAAGATGAAAGATCGAGCTGACTGAAATAAGTTCATTGGATGAAAACCAACAAAAATTGACAAGAACCACGAAAAGTTCTTGTATTTTAAGATAAAATCTGACGCTATTAAAGAAAAAACCTCTTGCTCGCTGAAATATGTTCATTTGCTGAAAATCAACAAAACCACGAAAAGTTCTTGTATTTGAAGATAAAATCTTTTTGCTTTGAAGAAGAAAGATCCAGCTGACTGAAATAAGTTCATTCGATCAAAATCAACAAAAATTGACAAGAACCACGAAAAGCTCTTGTATTTTAAGATAAAATCTGACGCTTTTAATGAAAAAACTTCTCGCTCGCTGAAATACGTTCATTTGCTGAAAATCAACAAAACCACGAAAAGTTCTTGTATTTGAAGATAAAATCTTTTTGCTTTGAAGAAGAAAGATCTCGGTGACTGAAATAAGTTCATCAGATGAAAACCAACAAAAATTGACAAGAACCACGAAAAGTTCTTGTATTTTAAGATAAAATCTTGAGCTATTAAACAAAAAACTACTTGCTCGCTGAAATATGTTCATTTGCTGAAAACCAACAAAACCACGAAAAGTTCTTGTATTTGAAGATAAAATCTTTTTGCTTTGAAGAAGAAAGATCCAGCTGACCGAAATAAGTTCATTTGATGAAAATCAACAAAAATTGACAAGATCCACGAAAAGTTCTTGTATTTTAAGATAAAATGTGACGCTATTAAAGAAAAAACTTCTTGCTCGCTGAAATATGTTCATTTGCTGAAAATCACCAAAACCACGAAAAGTTCTTGCAGTTGAAGATAAAATCTTTTTGCTTTGAAGAAGAAAGATCCAGCTGACTGAAATAAGTTCATTTGATGAAAATCAACAAAAATTGACAAGAACCACGAAAAGTTCTTGTATTTTAAGATAAAATCTTACGCTATTAAAGAAAAAACTTCTTGCTCGCTGAAATATGTTCATTTGCTGAAAATCAACAAAACCACGAAAAGTTCTTATATTTGAAGACAAAATCTTTTTGCTTTGAAGATGAAAGATCGAGGTGACTGAAATAAGTTCATTGGATGAAAACCAACAAAAATTGACAAGAACCACGTAAAGTTCTTGTATTTTAAGATAAAATCTGACGCTATTAAAGAAAAAACCTCTTGCTCGCTGAAATATGTTCATTTGCTGAAAATCAACAAAACCACGAAAAGTTCTTGTATTTGAAGATAAAATCTTTTTGCTTTGAAGGAGAAAGATCTAACTGACTGAAATAAGTTGATTAGATGAAAACCAACAAAATTTGACAAGAACCACGAAAAGTTCTTGTATTTTAAGATAAAATCTGACGCTATTAAAGAAAAAACTTCCAGCTCGCTGAAATATGGTCATTTGATAAAAATCAACAAAACCACGAAAAGTTCTTGTATTTGAAGATAAAATCTTTTTGCTTTGAAGAAGAAAGATCCAGCTCACTGAAATAAGTTCATTGGATGAAAACCAACAAAAATTGACAGGAACCACGAAAAGTTCTTGTATTTTAGGATAAAATCTGACGCTATTAAAGAAAAAACTTCTCGCTCGCTGAAATATGTTCATTTGCTGAAAATCAACAAAACCACGAAAAGTTCTTGTATTTGAAGATAAAATCTTTTTGCTTTGAAGAAGAAAGATCTAGCTGACATAAATGAGTTAATTCGATCAAAACCAACAAAAATTGACAAGAACCACGAAAAGTTCTTGTATTTTAAGATAAAATGTGACGCTATTAAAGAAAAAACTTCTCGCTCGCTGAAATATGTTCATTTGCTGAAAATCAACAAAACCACGAAAAGTTCTTGTATTTGAAGATAAAATATTTTTGCTTTGAAGAAGAAAGATCTAGCTGACTGAAATAAGTTGATTAGATGAAAACCAACAAAATTTGACAAGAACCATGAAAAGTTATTGTATTTTAACATAAAATCTGACGCTATTAAAGAAAAAACTTCCAGCTCGCTGAAATATGGTCATTTGCTGAAAATCAACAAAACCACGAAAAGTTCTTGTATTTGAAGATAAAATCTTTTTGCTTTGAAGAAGAAGGATTGAGGTGACTGAAATAAGTTCATTGGATGAAAACCAACAAAAATTGACAAGAACCACGAAAAGTTCTTGTATTTCAAGGTAAAATCTGACGCTATTAAAGAAAAAAACTTCTCGCTCGCTGAAATATGTTCATTTGCTGAAAATCAACAAAACCACGAAAAGTTCTTGTATTTGAAGATAAAATCTTTTTGCTTTGAAGAAGAAAGATCTAGCTGACTGAAATAAGTTGATTAGATGAAAACCAACAAAATTTGACAAGAACCACGAAAAGTTCTTGTATTTTAAGATAAAATCTGACGCTATTAAAGAAAAAACTTCCAGCTCGCTGAAATATGGTCATTTGCTGTTAATCAACAAAACCACGAAAAGTTCTTGTATTTGAAGATAAAATCTTTTTGCTTTGAAGAAGAAAGATACAGCTCACTGAAATAAGTTCATTGGATGAAAATCAACAAAAATTGACAAGAACCACGAAAAGTTCTTGTATTTTAGGATAAAATCTGACGCTATTAAAGAAAAAACTTCTCGCTCGCTGAAATATGTTCATTTGCTGAAAATCAACAAAACCACGAAAAGTTCTTGTATTTGAAGATAAAATCTTTTTGCTTTGAAGAAGAAAGATCTCGCTGACATAAATGAGTTTATTCGATCAAAACCAACAAAAATTGACAAGAACCACGAAAAGTTCTTGTATTTTAGGATAAAATCTGACGCTATTAAAGAAACAACTTCTCGCTCGCTGAAATATGTTCATTTGCTGAAAATCAACAAAACCACGAAAAGTTCTTGTATTTGAAGATAAAATCTTTTTGCTTTGAAGAAGAAGGATTTAGGTGACTGAAATAAGTTCATTGGATGAAAACCAACAAAAATTGACAAGAACCATGAAAAGTTCTTGTATTTTAGGATAAAATCTGACGCTATTAAAGAAAAAACTTCCAGCTCGCTGAAATATGGTCATTTGCTGAAAATCAACAAAACCACGAAAAGTTCTTGTATTTGAAGATAAAATCTTTTTGCTTTGAAGAAGAAAGATCTAGCTGACATAAATGAGTTAATTCGATCAAAACCAACAAAAATTGACAAGAACCACGAAAAGTTCTTGTATTTTAAGATAAAATGTGACGCTATTAAAGAAAAAACTTCTCGCTCGCTGAAATATGTTCATTTGCTGAAAATCAACAAAACCACGAAAAGTTCTTGTATTTGAAGATAAAATATTTTTGCTTTGAAGAAGAAAGATCTAGCTGACTGAAATAAGTTGATTAGATGAAAACCAACAAAATTTGACAAGAACCATGAAAAGTTCTTGTATTTTAACATAAAATCTGACGCTATTAAAGAAAAAACTTCCAGCTCGCTGAAATATGTTCATTTGCTGAAAATCAACAAAACCACGAAAAGTTCTTGTATTTGAAGATAAAATCTTTTTGCTTTTAAGAAGAAAGATCCAGCTGACTGAAATAAGTTCATTCGATCAAAATCAACAAAAATTGACAAGAACCACGAAAAGCTCTTGTATTTTAAGATAAAATCTGACGCTTTTAATGAAAAAACTTCTCGCTCGCTGAAATACGTTCATTTGCTGAAAATCAACAAAACCACGAAAAGTTCTTGTATTTGAAGATAAAATCTTTTTGCTTTGAAGAAGAAAGATCTCGGTGACTGAAATAAGTTCATCAGATGAAAACCAACAAAAATTGACAAGAACCACGAAAAGTTCTTGTATTTTAAGATAAAATCTTGAGCTATTAAACAAAAAACTACTTGCTCGCTGAAATATGTTCATTTGCTGAAAACCAACAAAACCACGAAAAGTTCTTGTATTTGAAGATAAAATCTTTTTGCTTTGAAGAAGAAAGATCCAGCTGACCGAAATAAGTTCATTTGATGAAAATCAACAAAAATTGACAAGATCCACGAAAAGTTCTTGTATTTTAAGATAAAATGTGACGCTATTAAAGAAAAAACTTCTTGCTCGCTGAAATATGTTCATTTGCTGAAAATCACCAAAACCACGAAAAGTTCTTGCAGTTGAAGATAAAATCTTTTTGCTTTGAAGAAGAAAGATCCAGCTGACTGAAATAAGTTCATTTGATGAAAATCAACAAAAATTGACAAGAACCACGAAAAGTTCTTGTATTTTAAGATAAAATGTTACGCTATTAAAGAAAAAACTTCTTGCTCGCTGAAATATGTTCATTTGCTGAAAATCAACAAAACCACGAAAAGTTCTTATATTTGAAGACAAAATCTTTTTGCTTTGAAGATGAAAGATCGAGGTGACTGAAATAAGTTCATTGGATGAAAACCAACAAAAATTGACAAGAACCACGTAAAGTTCTTGTATTTTAAGATAAAATCTGACGCTATTAAAGAAAAAACCTCTTGCTCGCTGAAATATGTTCATTTGCTGAAAATCAACAAAACCACGAAAAGTTCTTGTATTTGAAGATAAAATCTTTTTGCTTTGAAGAAGAAAGATCTAGCTGACATAAATGAGTTAATTCGATCAAAACCAACAAAAATTGACAAGAACCACGAAAAGTTCTTGTATTTTAAGATAAAATGTGACGCTATTAAAGAAAAAACTTCTCGCTCGCTGAAATATGTTCATTTGCTGAAAATCAACAAAACCACGAAAAGTTCTTGTATTTGAAGATAAAATATTTTTGCTTTGAAGAAGAAAGATCTAGCTGACTGAAATAAGTTGATTAGATGAAAACCAACAAAATTTGACAAGAACCATGAAAAGTTCTTGTATTTTAACATAAAATCTGACGCTATTAAAGAAAAAACTTCCAGCTCGCTGAAATATGGTCATTTGCTGAAAATCAACAAAACCACGAAAAGTTCTTGTATTTGAAGATAAAATCTTTTTGCTTTTAAGAAGAAAGATCCAGCTGACTGAAATAAGTTCATTCGATCAAAATCAACAAAAATTGACAAGAACCACGAAAAGCTCTTGTATTTTAAGATAAAATCTGACGCTTTTAATGAAAAAACTTCTCGCTCGCTGAAATACGTTCATTTGCTGAAAATCAACAAAACCACGAAAAGTTCTTGTATTTGAAGATAAAATCTTTTTGCTTTAAAGAAGAAAGATCTCGGTGACTGAAATAAGTTCATCAGATGAAAACCAACAAAAATTGACAAGAACCACGAAAAGTTCTTGTATTTTAAGATAAAATCTTGAGCTATTAAACAAAAAACTACTTGCTCGCTGAAATATGTTCATTTGCTGAAAACCAACAAAACCACGAAAAGTTCTTGTATTTGAAGATAAAATCTTTTTGCTTTGAAGAAGAAAGATCCAGCTGACCGAAATAAGTTCATTTGATGAAAATCAACAAAAATTGACAAGATCCACGAAAAGTTCTTGTATTTTAAGATAAAATGTGACGCTATTAAAGAAAAAACTTCTTGCTCGCTGAAATATGTTCATTTGCTGAAAATCACCAAAACCACGAAAAGTTCTTGCAGTTGAAGATAAAATCTTTTTGCTTTGAAGAAGAAAGATCCAGCTGACTGAAATAAGTTCATTTGATGAAAATCAACAAAAATTGACAAGAACCACGAAAAGTTCTTGTATTTTAAGATAAAATGTTACGCTATTAAAGAAAAAACTTCTTGCTCGCTGAAATATGTTCATTTGCTGAAAATCAACAAAACCACGAAAAGTTCTTATATTTGAAGACAAAATCTTTTTGCTTTGAAGATGAAAGATCGAGGTGACTGAAATAAGTTCATTGGATGAAAACCAACAAAAATTGACAAGAACCACGTAAAGTTCTTGTATTTTAAGATAAAATCTGACGCTATTAAAGAAAAAACCTCTTGCTCGCTGAAATATGTTCATTTGCTGAAAATCAACAAAACCACGAAAAGTTCTTGTATTTGAAGATAAAATCTTTTTGCTTTGAAGGAGAAAGATCTAACTGACTGAAATAAGTTGATTAGATGAAAACCAACAAAATTTGACAAGAACCAGGAAAAGTTCTTGTATTTTAAGATAAAATCTGACGCTATTAAAGAAAAAACTTCCAGCTCGCTGAAATATGGTCATTTGATAAAAATCAACAAAACCACGAAAAGTTCTTGTATTTGAAGATAAAATCTTTTTGCTTTGAAGAAGAAAGTTCGAGGTGACTGAAATAAGTTCATTAGATGAAAACCAACAAAAATTGACAAGAACCACGAAAAGTTCTTGTATTTTAAGATAAAATCTGACGCTACTAAAGAAAAAACTTCTCGCTTGCTGAAATATGTTCATTTGCTGAAAATCAACAAAACCACGAAAAGTTCTTGTATTTGAAGATAAAATCTTTTTGCTTTGAAGAAGAAAGATCCAGCTCACTGAAATAAGTTCATTGGATGAAAACCAACAAAAATTGACAGGAACCACGAAAAGTTCTTGTATTTTAGGATAAAATCTGACGCTATTAAAGAAAAAACTTCTCGCTCGCTGAAATATGTTCATTTGCTGAAAATCAACAAAACCACGAAAAGTTCTTGTATTTGAAGATAAAATCTTTTTGCTTTGAAGAAGAAAGATCTAGCTGACATAAATGAGTTAATTCGATCAAAACCAACAAAAATTGACAAGAACCACGAAAAGTTCTTGTATTTTAAGATAAAATGTGACGCTATTAAAGAAAAAACTTCTCGCTCGCTGAAATATGTTCATTTGCTGAAAATCAACAAAACCACGAAAAGTTCTTGTATTTGAAGATAAAATATTTTTGCTTTGAAGAAGAAAGATCTAGCTGACTGAAATAAGTTGATTAGATGAAAACCAACAAAATTTGACAAGAACCATGAAAAGTTATTGTATTTTAACATAAAATCTGACGCTATTAAAGAAAAAACTTCCAGCTCGCTGAAATATGGTCATTTGCTGAAAATCAACAAAACCACGAAAAGTTCTTGTATTTGAAGATAAAATCTTTTTGCTTTGAAGAAGAAGGATTGAGGTGACTGAAATAAGTTCATTGGATGAAAACCAACAAAAATTGACAAGAACCACGAAAAGTTCTTGTATTTCAAGGTAAAATCTGACGCTATTAAAGAAAAAACTTCTAGCTCGCTGAAATATGTTCATTTGCTGTAAATCAACAAAACCACGAAATGTTCTTTTATTTGAAGATAAAATCTTTTTGCTTTGAAGAAGAAAGATCTGGCTGACTGAAATAAGTTCATTGGATGAAAACCAACAAAATTTGACAAGAACCACGAAATGTTCTTGTATTTTAAGATAAAATGTGACGCTATTAAAGAAAAAACATCTCGCTCGCTGAAATATGTCCTTTTGCTGAAAATCAACAAAATCACGAAAAGTTCTTGTATTTGAAGATAAAATCTTTTTGCTTTGAAGAAGAAACATCTAGCTGACTGAAATAAGTTCATTGGATGAAAACCAACAAAATTTGACAAGAACCACGAAAAGTTCTTGTATTTTAGGATAAAATCTGACGCTATGAAAGAAAAAACTTCTCGCTCGCTGAAATATGTTCATTTGCTGAAAATCAACAAAACCACGAAAAGTTCTTGTATTTGAAGATAAAATCTTTTTGCTTTGAAGAAGAAAGATCCAGCTGACTGAAATAAGTTCATTGGGTGAAAATCAACAAAAATTGACAAGAACCACGAAAAGTTCTTGTATTTTAAGATAAAATCTGACGCTATTAAAGAAAAAACTTCTAGCTCGCTGAAATATGTTCATTTGCTGAAAACCAACAAAACCACGTAAAGTTCTTGTATTTGAAGATAAAATCTTTTTGCTTTGAAGAAGAAAGATCCAGCTGACTGAAATAAGTTCATTGGATGAAAACCAACAAAAATTGACAGGAACCACGAAAAGGTCTTGTATTTTAAGATAATATCTGACGCTATTCAAGAAAAAACTTCCAGCTCGCTGAAATATGGTCATTTGCTGAAAATCAACAAAACCACGAAAAGTTCTTGTATTTGAAGATAAAATCTTTTTGCTTTGAAGAAGAAAGATCCAGCTGACTGAAATAAGTTCATTAGATGAAAATCAACAAAAATTGACAAGATCCACGAAAAGTTCTTGTATTTTAAGATAAAATCTGACGCTATTAAAGAAAAAACTTCCAGCTCGCTGAAATATGGTCATTTGCTGAAAATCAACAAAACCACGAAAAGTTCTTGTATTTGAAGATAAAATCTTTTTGCTTTGAAGAAGAAGGATTTAGGTGACTGAAATAAGTTAATTGGATGAAAACCAACAAAAATTGACAAGAAGCACGAAAAGTTCTTGTATTTTAAGATAAAATCTGACGCTATTAAAGAAAAAACTTCCAGCTCGCTGAAATATGTCCATTTGCTGAAAATCAACAAAACCACGAAAAGTTCTTGTATTTGAAGATAAAATCTTTTTGCTTTGAAGAAGAAAGATCTCGCTGACTGAAATAAGTTCATTTGATGAAAATCAACAAAAATTGACAAGAACCACGAAAAGTTCTTGTATTTCAAGATAAAATCTGACGCTATTAAAGAAAAAACTTCTAGCTCGCTGAAATATGTTCATTTGCTGTAAATCAACAAAACCACGAAATGTTCTTTTATTTGAAGATAAAATCTTTTTGCTTTGAAGAAGAAAGATCTGGCTGACTGAAATAAGTTCATTGGATGAAAACCAACAAAATTTGACAAGAACCACGAAAGGTTCTTGTATTTTAAGATAAAATGTGACGCTATTAAAGAAAAAACATCTCGCTCGCTGAAATATGTCCTTTTGCTGAAAATCAACAAAATCACGAAAAGTTCTTGTATTTGAAGATAAAATCTTTTTGCTTTGAAGAAGAAACATCTAGCTGACTGAAATAAGTTCATTGGATGAAAACCAACAAAATTTGACAAGAACCACGAAAAGTTCTTGTATTTTAGGATAAAATCTGACGCTATGAAAGAAAAAACTTCTCGCTCGCTGAAATATGTTCATTTGCTGAAAATCAACAAAACCACGAACAGTTCTTGTATTTGAAGATAAAATCTTTTTGCTTTGAAGAAGAAAGATCCAGCTGACTGAAATAAGTTCATTGGGTGAAAATCAACAAAAATTGACAAGAACCACGAAAAGTTCTTGTATTTTAAGATAAAATCTGACGCTATTAAGGAAAAAACTTCCAGCTCGCTGAAATATGGTCATTTGCTGAAAATCAACAAAACCACGAAAAGTTCTTGTATTTGAAGATAAAATCTTTTTGCTTTGAAGAAGAAAGATCCAGCTGACTGAAATAAGTTCATCAGATGAAAATCAACAAAAATTGACAAGATCCACGAAAAGTTCTTGTATTTTAAGATAAAATCTGACGCTATTAAAGAAAAAACTTCCAGCTCGCTGAAATATGGTCATTTGCTGAAAATCAACAAAACCACGAAAAGTTCTTGTATTTGAAGATAAAATCTTTTTGCTTTGAAGAAGAAGGATTTAGGTGACTGAAATAAGTTAATTGGATGAAAACCAACAAAAATTGACAAGAAGCACGAAAAGTTCTTGTATTTTAAGATAAAGTCTGACGCTATTAAAGAAAAAACTTCCAGCTCGCTGAAATATGTTCATTTGCTGAAAATCAACAAAACCACGAAAAGTTCTTGTATTTGAAGATAAAATCTTTTTGCTTTGAAGAAGAAAGATCTAGCTGACTGAAATAAGTTCATTTGATGAAAATCAACAAAAATTGACAAGAACCACGAAAAGTTCTTGTATTTCAAGATAAAATCTGACGCTATTAAAGAAAAAACTTCTGGCTCGCTGAAATATGTTCATTTGCTGTAAATCAACAAAACCACGAAATGTTCTTTTATTTGAAGATAAAATCTTTTTGCTTTGAAGAAGAAAGATCTGGCTGACTGAAATAAGTTCATTGGATGAAAACCAACAAAATTTGACAAGAACCACGAAAGGTTCTTGTATTTTAAGATAAAATGTGACGCTATTAAAGAAAAAACATCTCGCTCGCTGAAATATGTCCTTTTGCTGAAAATCAACAAAATCACGAAAAGTTCTTGTATTTGAAGATAAAATCTTTTTGCTTTGAAGAAGAAACATCTAGCTGACTGAAATAAGTTCATTAGATGAAAATCAACAAAAATTGACAAGAACCACGAAAAGTTCTTGCATTTTAAGACAAAATCTGACGCTATTAAAGAAAAAACTTCCAGCTCGCTGAAATATGGTCATTTGCTGAAAATCAACAAAACCACGAAAAGTTCTTGTATTTGAAGATAAAATCTTTTTGCTTTGAAGAAGAAACATCCAGCTGACTGAAATAAGTTCATTAGTTGAAAATCAACAAAAATTGACAAGATCCACGAAAGGTTCTTGTATTTTAAGATAAAATCTGACGCTATTAAAGAAAAAACTTCCAGCTCGCTGAAATATGGTCATTTGCTGAAAATCAACAAAACCACGAAAAGTTCTTGTATTTGAAGATAAAATCTTTTTGCTTTGAAGAAGAAGGATTTAGGTGACTGAAATAAGTTAATTGGATGAAAACCAACAAAAATTGACAAGAAGCACGAAAAGTTCTTGTATTTTAAGAGAAAATCTTGCGCTATTAAAGAAAAAACTTCTCGCTCGCTGAAATATGTTCATTTGCTGAAAACCAACAAAACGACGAAAAGTTCTTGTATTTGAAGATGGAATCTTTTGGCTTTGAAGAAGAAAGATCCAGCTGACTGAAATAAGTTCATTGGATGAAAACCAACAAAAATTGACAGGAACCACGAAAAGTTCTTGTATTTTAAGATGAAATCTGAAGCTATTAAAGAAAAAACTTCCAGCTCGCTGAAATATGTTAATTTGCTGAAAATCAACAAAACCACGAAAAGTTCTTGTTTTTGAAGATAAAATCTTTTTGCTTTGAAGAAGAAAGATCCAGCTGACTGAAATAAGTTCATTTGATGAAAATCAACAAAAATTGACAAGAACCACGAAAAGTTCTTGTATTTCAAGATAAAATCTGACGCTATTAAAGAAAAAACTTCTAGCTCGCTGAAATATGTTCATTTGCTGTAAATCAACAAAACCACGAAATGTTCTTTTATTTGAAGATAAAATCTTTTTGCTTTGAAGAAGAAAGATCTGGCTGACTGAAATAAGTTCATTGGATGAAAACCAACAAAATTTGACAAGAACCACGAAAGGTTCTTGTATTTTAAGATAAAATGTGACGCTATTAAAGAAAAAACATCTCGCTCGCTGAAATATGTCCTTTTGCTGAAAATCAACAAAATCACGAAAAGTTCTTGTATTTGAAGATAAAATCTTTTTGCTTTGAAGAAGAAACATCTAGCTGACTGAAATAAGTTCATTAGATGAAAACCAACAAAATTTGACAAGAACCACGAAAAGTTCTTGTATTTTAGGATAAAATCTGACGCTATGAAAGAAAAAACTTCTCGCTCGCTGAAATATGTTCATTTGCTGAAAATCAAGAAAACCACGAAAAGTTCTTGTATTTGAAGATAAAATCTTTTTGCTTTGAAGAAGAAAGATCCAGCTGACTGAAATAAGTTCATTGGGTGAAAATCAACAAAAATTGACAAGAACCACGAAAAGTTCTTGTATTTTAAGATAAAATCTGACGCTATTAAAGAAAAAACTTCTAGCTCGCTGAAATATGTTCATTTGCTGAAAACCAACAAAACCACGTAAAGTTCTTGTATTTGAAGATAAAATCTTTTTGCTTTGAAGAAGAAAGATCTCGCTGACATAAATGAGTTTATTCGATCAAAACCAACAAAAATTGACAAGAACCACGAAAAGTTCTTGTATTTTAGGATAAAATCTGACGCTATTAAAGAAACAACTTCTCGCTCGCTGAAATATGTTCATTTGCTGAAAATCAACAAAACCACGAAAAGTTCTTGTATTTGAAGATAAAATCTTTTTGCTTTGAAGAAGAAGGATTTAGGTGACTGAAATAAGTTCATTGGATGAAAACCAACAAAAATTGACAAGAACCATGAAAAGTTCTTGTATTTTAGGATAAAATCTGACGCTATTAAAGAAAAAACTTCCAGCTCGCTGAAATATGGTCATTTGCTGAAAATCAACAAAACCACGAAAAGTTCTTGTATTTGAAGATAAAATCTTTTTGCTTTGAAGAAGAAAGATCTAGCTGACATAAATGAGTTAATTCGATCAAAACCAACAAAAATTGACAAGAACCACGAAAAGTTCTTGTATTTTAAGATAAAATGTGACGCTATTAAAGAAAAAACTTCTCGCTCGCTGAAATATGTTCATTTGCTGAAAATCAACAAAACCACGAAAAGTTCTTGTATTTGAAGATAAAATATTTTTGCTTTGAAGAAGAAAGATCTAGCTGACTGAAATAAGTTGATTAGATGAAAACCAACAAAATTTGACAAGAACCATGAAAAGTTCTTGTATTTTAACATAAAATCTGACGCTATTAAAGAAAAAACTTCCAGCTCGCTGAAATATGGTCATTTGCTGAAAATCAACAAAACCACGAAAAGTTCTTGTATTTGAAGATAAAATCTTTTTGCTTTTAAGAAGAAAGATCCAGCTGACTGAAATAAGTTCATTCGATCAAAATCAACAAAAATTGACAAGAACCACGAAAAGCTCTTGTATTTTAAGATAAAATCTGACGCTTTTAATGAAAAAACTTCTCGCTCGCTGAAATACGTTCATTTGCTGAAAATCAACAAAACCACGAAAAGTTCTTGTATTTGAAGATAAAATCTTTTTGCTTTGAAGAAGAAAGATCTCGGTGACTGAAATAAGTTCATCAGATGAAAACCAACAAAAATTGACAAGAACCACGAAAAGTTCTTGTATTTTAAGATAAAATCTTGAGCTATTAAACAAAAAACTACTTGCTCGCTGAAATATGTTCATTTGCTGAAAACCAACAAAACCACGAAAAGTTCTTGTATTTGAAGATAAAATCTTTTTGCTTTGAAGAAGAAAGATCCAGCTGACCGAAATAAGTTCATTTGATGAAAATCAACAAAAATTGACAAGATCCACGAAAAGTTCTTGTATTTTAAGATAAAATGTGACGCTATTAAAGAAAAAACTTCTTGCTCGCTGAAATATGTTCATTTGCTGAAAATCACCAAAACCACGAAAAGTTCTTGCAGTTGAAGATAAAATCTTTTTGCTTTGAAGAAGAAAGATCCAGCTGACTGAAATAAGTTCATTTGATGAAAATCAACAAAAATTGACAAGAACCACGAAAAGTTCTTGTATTTTAAGATAAAATGTTACGCTATTAAAGAAAAAACTTCTTGCTCGCTGAAATATGTTCATTTGCTGAAAATCAACAAAACCACGAAAAGTTCTTATATTTGAAGACAAAATCTTTTTGCTTTGAAGATGAAAGATCGAGGTGACTGAAATAAGTTCATTGGATGAAAACCAACAAAAATTGACAAGAACCACGTAAAGTTCTTGTATTTTAAGATAAAATCTGACGCTATTAAAGAAAAAACCTCTTGCTCGCTGAAATATGTTCATTTGCTGAAAATCAACAAAACCACGAAAAGTTCTTGTATTTGAAGATAAAATCTTTTTGCTTTGAAGAAGAAAGATCTAGCTGACATAAATGAGTTAATTCGATCAAAACCAACAAAAATTGACAAGAACCACGAAAAGTTCTTGTATTTTAAGATAAAATGTGACGCTATTAAAGAAAAAACTTCTCGCTCGCTGAAATATGTTCATTTGCTGAAAATCAACAAAACCACGAAAAGTTCTTGTATTTGAAGATAAAATATTTTTGCTTTGAAGAAGAAAGATCTAGCTGACTGAAATAAGTTGATTAGATGAAAACCAACAAAATTTGACAAGAACCATGAAAAGTTCTTGTATTTTAACATAAAATCTGACGCTATTAAAGAAAAAACTTCCAGCTCGCTGAAATATGGTCATTTGCTGAAAATCAACAAAACCACGAAAAGTTCTTGTATTTGAAGATAAAATCTTTTTGCTTTTAAGAAGAAAGATCCAGCTGACTGAAATAAGTTCATTCGATCAAAATCAACAAAAATTGACAAGAACCACGAAAAGCTCTTGTATTTTAAGATAAAATCTGACGCTTTTAATGAAAAAACTTCTCGCTCGCTGAAATACGTTCATTTGCTGAAAATCAACAAAACCACGAAAAGTTCTTGTATTTGAAGATAAAATCTTTTTGCTTTGAAGAAGAAAGATCTCGGTGACTGAAATAAGTTCATCAGATGAAAACCAACAAAAATTGACAAGAACCACGAAAAGTTCTTGTATTTTAAGATAAAATCTTGAGCTATTAAACAAAAAACTACTTGCTCGCTGAAATATGTTCATTTGCTGAAAACCAACAAAACCACGAAAAGTTCTTGTATTTGAAGATAAAATCTTTTTGCTTTGAAGAAGAAAGATCCAGCTGACCGAAATAAGTTCATTTGATGAAAATCAACAAAAATTGACAAGATCCACGAAAAGTTCTTGTATTTTAAGATAAAATGTGACGCTATTAAAGAAAAAACTTCTTGCTCGCTGAAATATGTTCATTTGCTGAAAATCACCAAAACCACGAAAAGTTCTTGCAGTTGAAGATAAAATCTTTTTGCTTTGAAGAAGAAAGATCCAGCTGACTGAAATAAGTTCATTTGATGAAAATCAACAAAAATTGACAAGAACCACGAAAAGTTCTTGTATTTTAAGATAAAATGTTACGCTATTAAAGAAAAAACTTCTTGCTCGCTGAAATATGTTCATTTGCTGAAAATCAACAAAACCACGAAAAGTTCTTATATTTGAAGACAAAATCTTTTTGCTTTGAAGATGAAAGATCGAGGTGACTGAAATAAGTTCATTGGATGAAAACCAACAAAAATTGACAAGAACCACGTAAAGTTCTTGTATTTTAAGATAAAATCTGACGCTATTAAAGAAAAAACCTCTTGCTCGCTGAAATATGTTCATTTGCTGAAAATCAACAAAACCACGAAAAGTTCTTGTATTTGAAGATAAAATCTTTTTGCTTTGAAGGAGAAAGATCTAACTGACTGAAATAAGTTGATTAGATGAAAACCAACAAAATTTGACAAGAACCAGGAAAAGTTCTTGTATTTTAAGATAAAATCTGACGCTATTAAAGAAAAAACTTCCAGCTCGCTGAAATATGGTCATTTGATAAAAATCAACAAAACCACGAAAAGTTCTTGTATTTGAAGATAAAATCTTTTTGCTTTGAAGAAGAAAGTTCGAGGTGACTGAAATAAGTTCATTAGATGAAAACCAACAAAAATTGACAAGAACCACGAAAAGTTCTTGTATTTTAAGATAAAATCTGACGCTACTAAAGAAAAAACTTCTCGCTTGCTGAAATATGTTCATTTGCTGAAAATCAACAAAACCACGAAAAGTTCTTGTATTTGAAGATAAAATCTTTTTGCTTTGAAGAAGAAAGATCCAGCTCACTGAAATAAGTTCATTGGATGAAAACCAACAAAAATTGACAGGAACCACGAAAAGTTCTTGTATTTTAGGATAAAATCTGACGCTATTAAAGAAAAAACTTCTCGCTCGCTGAAATATGTTCATTTGCTGAAAATCAACAAAACCACGAAAAGTTCTTGTATTTGAAGATAAAATCTTTTTGCTTTGAAGAAGAAAGATCTAGCTGACATAAATGAGTTAATTCGATCAAAACCAACAAAAATTGACAAGAACCACGAAAAGTTCTTGTATTTTAAGATAAAATGTGACGCTATTAAAGAAAAAACTTCTCGCTCGCTGAAATATGTTCATTTGCTGAAAATCAACAAAACCACGAAAAGTTCTTGTATTTGAAGATAAAATATTTTTGCTTTGAAGAAGAAAGATCTAGCTGACTGAAATAAGTTGATTAGATGAAAACCAACAAAATTTGACAAGAACCATGAAAAGTTATTGTATTTTAACATAAAATCTGACGCTATTAAAGAAAAAACTTCCAGCTCGCTGAAATATGGTCATTTGCTGAAAATCAACAAAACCACGAAAAGTTCTTGTATTTGAAGATAAAATCTTTTTGCTTTGAAGAAGAAGGATTGAGGTGACTGAAATAAGTTCATTGGATGAAAACCAACAAAAATTGACAAGAACCACGAAAAGTTCTTGTATTTCAAGGTAAAATCTGACGCTATTAAAGAAAAAACTTCTAGCTCGCTGAAATATGTTCATTTGCTGTAAATCAACAAAACCACGAAATGTTCTTTTATTTGAAGATAAAATCTTTTTGCTTTGAAGAAGAAAGATCTGGCTGACTGAAATAAGTTCATTGGATGAAAACCAACAAAATTTGACAAGAACCACGAAATGTTCTTGTATTTTAAGATAAAATGTGACGCTATTAAAGAAAAAACATCTCGCTCGCTGAAATATGTCCTTTTGCTGAAAATCAACAAAATCACGAAAAGTTCTTGTATTTGAAGATAAAATCTTTTTGCTTTGAAGAAGAAACATCTAGCTGACTGAAATAAGTTCATTGGATGAAAACCAACAAAATTTGACAAGAACCACGAAAAGTTCTTGTATTTTAGGATAAAATCTGACGCTATGAAAGAAAAAACTTCTCGCTCGCTGAAATATGTTCATTTGCTGAAAATCAACAAAACCACGAAAAGTTCTTGTATTTGAAGATAAAATCTTTTTGCTTTGAAGAAGAAAGATCCAGCTGACTGAAATAAGTTCATTGGGTGAAAATCAACAAAAATTGACAAGAACCACGAAAAGTTCTTGTATTTTAAGATAAAATCTGACGCTATTAAAGAAAAAACTTCTAGCTCGCTGAAATATGTTCATTTGCTGAAAACCAACAAAACCACGTAAAGTTCTTGTATTTGAAGATAAAATCTTTTTGCTTTGAAGAAGAAAGATCCAGCTGACTGAAATAAGTTCATTGGATGAAAACCAACAAAAATTGACAGGAACCACGAAAAGGTCTTGTATTTTAAGATAATATCTGACGCTATTCAAGAAAAAACTTCCAGCTCGCTGAAATATGGTCATTTGCTGAAAATCAACAAAACCACGAAAAGTTCTTGTATTTGAAGAAAAAATCTTTTTGCTTTGAAGAAGAAAGATCCAGCTGACTGAAATAAGTTCATTAGATGAAAATCAACAAAAATTGACAAGATCCACGAAAAGTTCTTGTATTTTAAGATAAAATCTGACGCTATTAAAGAAAAAACTTCCAGCTCGCTGAAATATGGTCATTTGCTGAAAATCAACAAAACCACGAAAAGTTCTTGTATTTGAAGATAAAATCTTTTTGCTTTGAAGAAGAAGGATTTAGGTGACTGAAATAAGTTAATTGGATGAAAACCAACAAAAATTGACAAGAAGCACGAAAAGTTCTTGTATTTTAAGATAAAATCTGACGCTATTAAAGAAAAAACTTCCAGCTCGCTGAAATATGTCCATTTGCTGAAAATCAACAAAACCACGAAAAGTTCTTGTATTTGAAGATAAAATCTTTTTGCTTTGAAGAAGAAAGATCTCGCTGACTGAAATAAGTTCATTTGATGAAAATCAACAAAAATTGACAAGAACCACGAAAAGTTCTTGTATTTCAAGATAAAATCTGACGCTATTAAAGAAAAAACTTCTAGCTCGCTGAAATATGTTCATTTGCTGTAAATCAACAAAACCACGAAATGTTCTTTTATTTGAAGATAAAATCTTTTTGCTTTGAAGAAGAAAGATCTGGCTGACTGAAATAAGTTCATTGGATGAAAACCAACAAAATTTGACAAGAACCACGAAAGGTTCTTGTATTTTAAGATAAAATGTGACGCTATTAAAGAAAAAACATCTCGCTCGCTGAAATATGTCCTTTTGCTGAAAATCAACAAAATCACGAAAAGTTCTTGTATTTGAAGATAAAATCTTTTTGCTTTGAAGAAGAAACATCTAGCTGACTGAAATAAGTTCATTGGATGAAAACCAACAAAATTTGACAAGAACCACGAAAAGTTCTTGTATTTTAGGATAAAATCTGACGCTATGAAAGAAAAAACTTCTCGCTCGCTGAAATATGTTCATTTGCTGAAAATCAACAAAACCACGAACAGTTCTTGTATTTGAAGATAAAATCTTTTTGCTTTGAAGAAGAAAGATCCAGCTGACTGAAATAAGTTCATTGGGTGAAAATCAACAAAAATTGACAAGAACCACGAAAAGTTCTTGTATTTTAAGATAAAATCTGACGCTATTAAAGAAAAAACTTCCAGCTCGCTGAAATATGGTCATTTGCTGAAAATCAACAAAACCACGAAAAGTTCTTGTATTTGAAGATAAAATCTTTTTGCTTTGAAGAAGAAAGATCCAGCTGACTGAAATAAGTTCATCAGATGAAAATCAACAAAAATTGACAAGATCCACGAAAAGTTCTTGTATTTTAAGATAAAATCTGACGCTATTAAAGAAAAAACTTCCAGCTCGCTGAAATATGGTCATTTGCTGAAAATCAACAAAACCACGAAAAGTTCTTGTATTTGAAGATAAAATCTTTTTGCTTTGAAGAAGAAGGATTTAGGTGACTGAAATAAGTTAATTGGATGAAAACCAACAAAAATTGACAAGAAGCACGAAAAGTTCTTGTATTTTAAGATAAAGTCTGACGCTATTAAAGAAAAAACTTCCAGCTCGCTGAAATATGTTCATTTGCTGAAAATCAACAAAACCACGAAAAGTTCTTGTATTTGAAGATAAAATCTTTTTGCTTTGAAGAAGAAAGATCTAGCTGACTGAAATAAGTTCATTTGATGAAAATCAACAAAAATTGACAAGAACCACGAAAAGTTCTTGTATTTCAAGATAAAATCTGACGCTATTAAAGAAAAAACTTCTGGCTCGCTGAAATATGTTCATTTGCTGTAAATCAACAAAACCACGAAATGTTCTTTTATTTGAAGATAAAATCTTTTTGCTTTGAAGAAGAAAGATCTGGCTGACTGAAATAAGTTCATTGGATGAAAACCAACAAAATTTGACAAGAACCACGAAAGGTTCTTGTATTTTAAGATAAAATGTGACGCTATTAAAGAAAAAACATCTCGCTCGCTGAAATATGTCCTTTTGCTGAAAATCAACAAAATCACGAAAAGTTCTTGTATTTGAAGATAAAATCTTTTTGCTTTGAAGAAGAAACATCTAGCTGACTGAAATAAGTTCATTAGATGAAAATCAACAAAAATTGACAAGAACCACGAAAAGTTCTTGCATTTTAAGACAAAATCTGACGCTATTAAAGAAAAAACTTCCAGCTCGCTGAAATATGGTCATTTGCTGAAAATCAACAAAACCACGAAAAGTTCTTGTATTTGAAGATAAAATCTTTTTGCTTTGAAGAAGAAACATCCAGCTGACTGAAATAAGTTCATTAGTTGAAAATCAACAAAAATTGACAAGATCCACGAAAGGTTCTTGTATTTTAAGATAAAATCTGACGCTATTAAAGAAAAAACTTCCAGCTCGCTGAAATATGGTCATTTGCTGAAAATCAACAAAACCACGAAAAGTTCTTGTATTTGAAGATAAAATCTTTTTGCTTTGAAGAAGAAGGATTTAGGTGACTGAAATAAGTTAATTGGATGAAAACCAACAAAAATTGACAAGAAGCACGAAAAGTTCTTGTATTTTAAGAGAAAATCTTGCGCTATTAAAGAAAAAACTTCTCGCTCGCTGAAATATGTTCATTTGCTGAAAACCAACAAAACGACGAAAAGTTCTTGTATTTGAAGATGGAATCTTTTGGCTTTGAAGAAGAAAGATCCAGCTGACTGAAATAAGTTCATTGGATGAAAACCAACAAAAATTGACAGGAACCACGAAAAGTTCTTGTATTTTAAGATGAAATCTGAAGCTATTAAAGAAAAAACTTCCAGCTCGCTGAAATATGTTAATTTGCTGAAAATCAACAAAACCACGAAAAGTTCTTGTTTTTGAAGATAAAATCTTTTTGCTTTGAAGAAGAAAGATCCAGCTGACTGAAATAAGTTCATTTGATGAAAATCAACAAAAATTGACAAGAACCACGAAAAGTTCTTGTATTTCAAGATAAAATCTGACGCTATTAAAGAAAAAACTTCTAGCTCGCTGAAATATGTTCATTTTCTGTAAATCAACAAAACCACGAAATGTTCTTTTATTTGAAGATAAAATCTTTTTGCTTTGAAGAAGAAAGATCTGGCTGACTGAAATAAGTTCATTGGATGAAAACCAACAAAATTTGACAAGAACCACGAAAGGTTCTTGTATTTTAAGATAAAATGTGACGCTATTAAAGAAAAAACATCTCGCTCGCTGAAATATGTCCTTTTGCTGAAAATCAACAAAATCACGAAAAGTTCTTGTATTTGAAGATAAAATCTTTTTGCTTTGAAGAAGAAACATCTAGCTGACTGAAATAAGTTCATTAGATGAAAACCAACAAAATTTGACAAGAACCACGAAAAGTTCTTGTATTTTAGGATAAAATCTGACGCTATGAAAGAAAAAACTTCTCGCTCGCTGAAATATGTTCATTTGCTGAAAATCAAGAAAACCACGAAAAGTTCTTGTATTTGAAGATAAAATCTTTTTGCTTTGAAGAAGAAAGATCCAGCTGACTGAAATAAGTTCATTGGGTGAAAATCAACAAAAATTGACAAGAACCACGAAAAGTTCTTGTATTTTAAGATAAAATCTGACGCTATTAAAGAAAAAACTTCTAGCTCGCTGAAATATGTTCATTTGCTGAAAACCAACAAAACCACGTAAAGTTCTTGTATTTGAAGATAAAATCTTTTTGCTTTGAAGAAGAAAGATCCAGCTGACTGAAATAAGTTCATTGGATGAAAACCAACAAAAATTGACAGGAACCACGAAAAGGTCTTGTATTTTAAGATAATATCTGACGCTATTAAAGAAAAAACTTCCAGCTCGCTGAAATATGTTCATTTGCTGAAAATCAACAAAACCACGAAAAGTTCTTGTATTTGAAGATAAAATTTTTTGCTTTGAAGAAGAAAGATCCAGCTGACTGAAATAAGTTCATTTGATGAAAATCAACAAAAATTGACAAGAACCACGAAAAGTTCTTGTATTTCAAGATAAAATCTGACGCAATTAAAGAAAAAACTTCTTGCTCGCTGAAATATGTTCATTTGCTGAAAATCAACAAAACCACGAAAAGTTCTTGTATTTGAAGATAAAATCTTTTTGCTTTGAAGAAGAAAGATCGAGGTGACTGAAATAAGTTCATCAGATGAAAACCAACAAAAATTGAAAAAAACCACGAAAAGTTCTTGTATTTTAAGATAATATGTGACGCTTTTAAAGAAAAAACTTCTCGCTCGCTGAAATATGGTCATTTGCTGAAAATCAACAAAACCACGAAAATTTCTTGTATTTGAAGATAAAATCTTTTTGCTTTGAAGAAGAAAGATCCAGCTGACTGAAATAATTTCAATTGATGAAAATCAACAAAAATTGACAAGAACCACGAAAAGTTCTTGTATTTCAAGACAAAATCTGACGCTATTAAAGAAAAATCTTCTAGCTCGCTGAAATATGTTCATTTGCTGAAAATCAACAAAACCACGAAAAGTTCTTGTATTTGAAGATAAAATCTTTTTGCTTTGAAGAAGAAAGATCTGGCTGACTGAAATAAGTTCATTGGATGAAAACCAACAAAATTTGACAAGAACCACGAAAGGTTCTTGTATTTTAAGATAAAATGTGACGCTATTAAAGAAAAAACTTCTCGCTCGCTGAAATATGTCCATTTGCTGAAAATCAACAAAATCACGAAAAGTTCTTGTATTTGAAGATAAAATCTTTTTGCTTTGAAGAAGAAAGATCCAGCTGACTGAAATAAGTTCATTGGATGAAAATCAACAAAAATTGACAAGAACCACGTAAAGTTCTTGTATTTTAAGATAAAATCTGACGCTATTAAAGAAAAAACTTCCAGCTCGCTGAAATATGGTCATTTGCTGAAAATCAACAAAATCACGAAAAGTTCTTGTATTTGAAGATAAAATCTTTTTGCTTTGAAGAAGAAAGATCCAGCTGACTGAAATAAGTTCATTAGATGAAAATCAACATAAATTGACAACAACCACGAAAAGTTCTTGTATTTTAAGATAAAATCTGACGCTATTAAAGAAAAAACTTCCAGCTCGCTGAAATATGGTCATTTGCTGAAAATCAACAAAACCACGAAAAGTTCTTGTATTTGAAGATGAAATCTTTTTGCTTTGAAGAAGAAGGATTTAGGTGACTGAAATAAGTTAATTGGATGAAAACCAACAAAAATTGACAAGAACCACGAAAAGTTCTTGTATTTCAAGATAAAATCTGACGCTATTAAAGAAAAAACTTCTCGCTCGCTGAAATATGTTCATTTGTTAAAAATCAACAAAACCACGAAAAGTTCTTGTATTTGAAGATAAAATCTTTTTGCTTTGAAGAAGAAAGATCTAGCTGACTGAAATAAGTTGATTAGATGAAAACCAACAAAATTTGACAAGAACCACGAAAAGTTCTTGTATTTTAGGATAAAATCTGAAGCTATTAAAAAAAAAACTTCTCGCTCGCTGAAATATGTTCATTTGCTGAAAATCAACAAAACCACGAAAAGTTCTTGTAGTTGAAGATAAAATTTTTTGCTTTGAAGAAGAAAGATCGAGGTGACTGAAATAAGTTCATCAGATGAAAACCAACAAAAATTGACAAGAACCACGAAATGTTCTTGTATTTTAAGATAATATCTGACGCTTTTAAAGAAAAAACTTCTCGCTCGCTGAAATATGTTCATTTGCTGAAAATCAACAAAACCACGAAAAGTTCTTGTATTTGAAGATAAAATCTTTTTGCTTTGAAGAAGAAAGATCCAGCTCACTGAAATAAGTTCATTGGATGAAAATCAACAAAAATTGACAAGAACCACGAAAAGTTCTTGCATTTTAAGACAAAATCTGACGCTATTAAAGAAAAAACTTCCAGCTCGCTGAAATATGGTCATTTGCTGAAAATCAACAAAACCACGAAAAGTTCTTGTATTTGAAGATAAAATCTTTTTGCTTTGAAGATGAAAGATCCAGCTGACTGAAATAAGTTCATTAGTTGAAAATCAACAAAAATTGACAAGATCCACGAAAAGTTCTTGTATTTTAAGATAAAATCTGACGCTATTAAAGAAAAAACTTCCAGCTCGCTGAAATATGGTCATTTGCTGAAAATCAACAAAACCACAAAAAGTTCTTGTATTTGAAGATAAAATCTTTTTGCTTTGAACAAGAAGGATTTAGGTGACTGAAATAAGTTAATTGGATGAAAACCAACAAAAATTGACAAGAAGCACGAAAAGTTCTTGTATTTTAAGAGAAAATCTTGCGCTATTAAAGAAAAAACTTCTAGCTCGCTGAAATATGTTCATTTGCTGAAAACCAACACAACGACGAAAAGTTCTTGTATTTGAAGATGGAATCTTTTGGCTTTGAAGAAGAAAGATCCAGCTGACTGAAATACGTTCATTGGATGAAAACCAACAAAAATTGACAGGAACCACGAAAAGTTCTTGTATTTTAAGATAAAATCTGACGCTATTAAAGAAAAAACTTCCAGCTCGCTGAAATATGTTAATTTGCTGAAAATCAACAAAACCACGAAAAGTTCTTGTATTTGAAGATAAAATATTTTTGCTTTGAAGATGAAAGATCGAGGTGACTGAAATAAGATCATTGGATGAAAACCAACAAAAATTGACAAGAACCACGAAAAGTTCTTGTATTTTAAGATAAAATCTGACGCTATTAAAGAAGTAACTTCTTGCTCGCTGAAATATGTTCATTTGCTGAAAATCAACAAAACCACGAAAAGTTCTTGTATTTGAAGATAAAATCTTTTTGCTTTGAAGAAGAAAGATCGAGGTGACTGAAATAAGTTCATGAGATGAAAACCAACAAAAATTGACAAGAACCACGAAAAGTTCTTGTATTTTAAGATGAAATCTGACGCTATTAAAGAAAAAACTTCCAGCTCGCTGAAATATGGTCATTTGCTGAAAATCAACAAAACCACGAAAAGTTCTTGTATTTGAAGATAAAATCTGACGCTTTTTATGAAAAGAATTCGAGCTCGCTGAAATATGTTCATTTGCTGAAAATCAACAATACCACGAAAAGTTCTTGTATTTGAAGATAAAATCTTTTTGCTTTGAAGAAGAAAGATCGAGGTGACTGAAATAAGTTCATTCGATGAAAACCAACAAAAATTGACAAGAACCACGAAAAGTTCTTGTATTTTAAGATAAAATCTGACGCTATTAAAGAAAAAACTTCCAGCTCGCTGAAATATGGTCATTTGCTGAAAATCAACAAAACCACGAAAAGTTCTTGTATTTGAAGATAAAATCTTTTTGCTTTGAAGAAGAAAGATCCAGCTGACTGAAATAAGTTGATGAGATGAAAACCAACAAAATTTGACAAGAACCACGAAAAGTTCTTGTATTTTAGGATAAAATCTGACGCTATTAAAGAAAAAACTTCTCGCTCGCTGAAATATGTTCATTTGCTGAAAATCAACAAAACCACGAAAAGTTCTTGTATTTGAAGATAAAATCTTTTTGCTTTGAAGAAGAAAGATCCAGCTGACTGAAATAGGTTCATTGGTTGAAAACCAACAAAAATTGATAGGAACCACGAAAAGTTCTTGTATTTGAAGATAAAATCTGACGCTATTAAAGAAAAAACTTCCAGCTTGCTGAAATATGTTCATTTGCTGAAAATCAACAAAACCACGAAAAGTTCTTGTATTTGAAGACAAAATCTTTTTGCTTTGAAGATGAAAGATCGAGGTGACTGAAATAAGTTCATTAGATGAAAATCAACAAAAATTGACAAGAACCACGAAAAGTTCTTGTATTTTAAGATAAAATCTTGCGCGATAAAAGAAAAAACTTCTTGCTCGCTGAAATATGTTCATTTGCTGAAAATCAACAAAACCACGAAAAGTTCTTGTATTTGAAGATAAAATTTTTTGCTTTGAAGAAGAAAGATCCAGCTGACTGAAATAAGTTCATTTGATGAAAATCAACAAAAATTGACAAGAACCACGAAAAGTTCTTGTATTTCAAGATAAAATCTGACGCTATTAAAGAAAAAACTTCTTGCTCGCTGAAATATGTTCATTTGCTGAAAATCAACAAAACCACGAAAAGTTCTTGTATTTGAAGTTAAAATCTTTTTGCTTTGAAGAAGAAAGATCGAGGTGACTGAAATAAGTTCATCAGATGAAAACCAACAAAAATTGACAAGAACCACGAAATGTTCTTGTATTTTAAGATAATATCTGACGCTTTTAAAGAAAAAACTTCTCGCTCGCTGAAATATGTTCATTTGCTGAAAATCAACAAAACCACGAAAACTTCTTGTATTTGAAGATAAAATCTTTTTGCTTTGAAGAAGAAAGATCCAGCTCACTGAAATAAGTTCATTGGATGAAAATCAACAAAAATTGACAAGAACCACGAAAAGTTCTTGCATTTTAAGACAAAATCTGACGCTATTAAAGAAAAAACTTCCAGCTCGCTGAAATATGGTCATTTGCTGAAAATCAACAAAACCACGAAAAGTTCTTGTATTTGAAGATAAAATCTTTTTGCTTTGAAGATGAAAGATCCAGCTGACTGAAATAAGTTCATTAGTTGAAAATCAACAAAAATTGACAAGATCCACGAAAAGTTCTTGTATTTTAAGATAAAATCTGACGCTATTAAAGAAAAAACTTCCAGCTCGCTGAAATATGGTCATTTGCTGAAAATCAACAAAACCACGAAAAGTTCTTGTATTTGAAGATAAAATCTTTTTGCTTTGAACAAGAAGGATTTAGGTGACTGAAATAAGTTAATTGGATGAAAACCAACAAAAATTGACAAGAAGCACGAAAAGTTCTTGTATTTTAAGAGAAAATCTTGCGCTATTAAAGAAAAAACTTCTAGCTCGCTGAAATATGTTCATTTGCTGAAAACCAACACAACGACGAAAAGTTCTTGTATTTGAAGATAAAATCTTTTTGCTTTGAAGAAGAAAGATCTGGCTGACTGAAATAAGTTCATTTGATGAAAATCAACAAAAATTGACAAGAACCACGAAAAGTTCTTGTATTTCAAGATAAAATCTGACGCTATTAAAGAAAAAACTTCTAGCTCGCTGAAATATGTTCATTTGCTGTAAATCAACAAAACCACGAAATGTTCTTTTATTTGAAGATAAAATCTTTTTGCTTTGAAGAAGAAAGATCTGGCTGACTGAAATAAGTTCATTGGATGAAAACCAACAAAATTTGACAAGAACCACGAAAGGTTCTTGTATTTTAAGATAAAATGTGACGCTATTAAAGAAAAAACATCTCGCTCGCTGAAATATGTCCTTTTGCTGAAAATCAACAAAATCACGAAAAGTTCTTGTATTTGAAGATAAAATCTTTTTGCTTTGAAGAAGAAAGATCGAGGCGACTGAAATAAGTTCATCAGATGAAAACCAACAAAAATTGAAAAAAACCACGAAAAGTTCTTGTATTTTAAGATAATATGTGACGCTTTTAAAGAAAAAACTTCTCGCTCGCTGAAATATGTTCATTTGCTGAAAATCAACAAAACCACGAAAAGTTCTTGTATTTGAAGATAAAATCTTTTTGCTTTGAAGAAGAAAGATCCAGCTGACTGAAATAAGTTCATTGGGTGAAAATCAACAAAAATTGACAAGAACCACGAAAAGTTCTTGTATTTTAAGATAAAATCTGACGCTATTAAAGAAAAAACTTCTAGCTCGCTGAAATATGTTCATTTGCTGAAAACCAACAAAACCACGTAAAGTTCTTGTATTTGAAGATAAAATCTTTTCAGCAAATGAACATATTTCAGCGAGCTGGAAGTTTTTTCTTTAATAGCGTCAGATTTTATCTTGAAATACAAGAACGTTTCGTGGTTCTTGTCAATTTTTGTTGGTTTTCATCCAATTAACTTATTTCAGTCACCTAAATCCTTCTTCTTCAAAGCAAAAAGATTTGATCTTCAAATACAAGAACTTTTCGTGGTTTTGTTGATTTTCAGCAAATGACCATATTTCAGCGAGCTGGAAGTTTTTTCTTTAATAGCGTCAGATTTTGTCTTAAAATACAAGAACTTTTCGTGGTTCTTGTCAATTTATGTTGATTTTCATCCAATGAACTTATTTCAGTGAGCTGGATCTTTCTTCTTCAAAGCAAAAAGATTTTATCTTCAAATACAAGAACTTTTCGTGGTTTTGTTGATTTTCAGCAAATGAACATATTTCAGCGAGCAAGAAGTTTTTTCTTTAATAGCGTCAGATTTTATCTTGAAATACAAGAACTTTTCGTGGTTCTTGTCAATTTTTGTTGATTTTCATCAAATGAACTTATTTCAGTCAGCTGGATCTTTCTTCTTCAAAGCAAAAAATTTTATCTTCAAATACAAGAACTTTTCGTGGTTTTGTTGATTTTCAGCAAATGAACATATTTCAGCGAGCTGGAAGTTTTTTTCTTTAATAGCGTCAGATATTATCTTAAAACACAAGACCTTTTCGTGGTTCCTGTCAATTTTTGTTGGTTTTCATCCAATGAACTTATTTCAGTCAGCTGGATCTTTCTTCTTCAAAGCAAAAAGATTTTATCTTCAAATACAAGAACTTTACGTGGTTTTGTTGGTTTTCAGCAAATGAACATATTTCAGCGAGCTAGAAGTTTTTTCTTTAATAGCGTCAGATTTTATCTTAAAATACAAGAACTTTTCGTGGTTCTTGTCAATTTTTGTTGATTTTCACCCAATGAACTTATTTCAGTCAGCTGGATCTTTCTTCTTCAAAGCAAAAAATTTTATCTTCAAATACAAGAACTTTTCGTGGTTTTGTTGATTTTCAGCAAATGAACATATTTCAGCGAGCTGGAAGTTTTTTCTTTAATAGCGTCAGATAATATCTTAAAATACAAGACCTTTTCGTGGTTCCTGTCAATTTTTGTTGGTTTTCATCCAATGAACTTATTTCAGTCAGCTGGATCTTTCTTCTTCAAAGCAAAAAGATTTTATCTTCAAATACAAGAACTTTACGTGGTTTTGTTGGTTTTCAGCAAATGAACATATTTCAGCGAGCTCGAAGTTTTTTCTTTAATAGCGTCAGATTTTATCTTAAAATACAAGAACTTTTCGTGGTTCTTGTCAATTTTTGTTGATTTTCACCCAATGAACTTATTTCAGTCAGCTGGATCTTTCTTCTTCAAAGCAAAAAGATTTTATCTTCAAATACAAGAACTTTTCGTGGATTTGTTGATTTTCAGCAAATGAACATATTTCAGCGAGCGAGAAGTTTTTTCTTTCATAGCGTCAGGTTTTATCCTAAAATACAAGAACTTTTCGTGGTTCTTGTCAAATTTTGTTGGTTTTCATCTAATGAACTTATTTCAGTCAGCTAGATGTTTCTTCTTCAAAGCAAAAAGATTTTATCTTCAAATACAAGAACTTTTCGTGGTTTTGTTGATTTTCAGCAAATTAACATATTTCAGCGAGCTGGAAGTTTTTTCTTTAATAGCGCAAGATTTTCTCTTAAAATACAAGAACTTTTCGTGCTTCTTGTCAATTTTTGTTGGTTTTCATCCAATTAACTTATTTCAGTCACCTAAATCCTTCTTCTTCAAAGCAAAAAGATTTTATCTTCAAATACAAGAACTTTTCGTGGTTTTGTTGATTTTCAGCAAATGACCATATTTCAGCGAGCTGGAAGTTTTTTCTTTAATAGCGTCAGATTTTTTCTTAAAATACAAGAACTTTTCGTGGATCTTGTCAATTTTTGTTGATTTTCATCTAATGAACTTATTTCAGTCAGCTGGATCTTTCTTCTTCAAAGCAAAAAGATTTTATCTTCAAATACAAGAACTTTTCGTGGTTTTGTTGATTTTCAGCAAATGACCATATTTCAGCAAGCTAGAAGTTTTTTCTTTAATAGCGTCAGATTTTACCTTGAAATACAAGAACTTTTCGTGGTTCTTGTCAATTTTTGTTGGTTTTCATCCAATGAACTTATTTCAGTCACCTCAATCCTTCTTCTTCAAAGCAAAAAGATTTTATCTTCAAATACAAGAACTTTTCGTGGTTTTGTTGATTTTCAGCAAATGACCATATTTCAGCGAGCTGGAAGTTTTTTCTTTAATAGCGTCAGATTTTATGTTAAAATACAATAACTTTTCATGGTTCTTGTCAAATTTTGTTGGTTTTCATCTAATCAACTTATTTCAGTCAGCTAGATCTTTCTTCTTCAAAGCAAAAATATTTTATCTTCAAATACAAGAACTTTTCGTGGTTTTGTTGATTTTCAGCAAATGAACATATTTCAGCGAGCGAGAAGTTTTTTCTTTAATAGCGTCACATTTTATCTTAAAATACAAGAACTTTTCGTGGTTCTTGTCAATTTTTGTTGGTTTTGATCGAATTAACTCATTTATGTCAGCTAGATCTTTCTTCTTCAAAGCAAAAAGATTTTATCTTCAAATACAAGAACTTTTCGTGGTTTTGTTGATTTTCAGCAAATGAACATATTTCAGCGAGCGAGAAGTTTTTTCTTTAATAGCGTCAGATTTTATCCTAAAATACAAGAACTTTTCGTGGTTCCTGTCAATTTTTGTTGGTTTTCATCCAATGAACTTATTTCAGTGAGCTGGATCTTTCTTCTTCAAAGCAAAAAGATTTTATCTTCAAATACAAGAACTTTTCGTGGTTTTGTTGATTTTCAGCAAATGAACATATTTCAGCAAGCGAGAAGTTTTTTCTTTAGTAGCGTCAGATTTTATCTTAAAATACAAGAACTTTTCGTGGTTCTTGTCAATTTTTGTTGGTTTTCATCTAATGAACTTATTTCAGTCACCTCGAACTTTCTTCTTCAAAGCAAAAAGATTTTATCTTCAAATACAAGAACTTTTCGTGGTTTTGTTGATTTTTATCAAATGACCATATTTCAGCGAGCTGGAAGTTTTTTCTTTAATAGCGTCAGATTTTATCTTAAAATACAAGAACTTTTCCTGGTTCTTGTCAAATTTTGTTGGTTTTCATCTAATCAACTTATTTCAGTCAGTTAGATCTTTCTCCTTCAAAGCAAAAAGATTTTATCTTCAAATACAAGAACTTTTCGTGGTTTTGTTGATTTTCAGCAAATGAACATATTTCAGCGAGCAAGAGGTTTTTTCTTTAATAGCGTCAGATTTTATCTTAAAATACAAGAACTTTACGTGGTTCTTGTCAATTTTTGTTGGTTTTCATCCAATGAACTTATTTCAGTCACCTCGATCTTTCATCTTCAAAGCAAAAAGATTTTGTCTTCAAATATAAGAACTTTTCGTGGTTTTGTTGATTTTCAGCAAATGAACATATTTCAGCGAGCAAGAAGTTTTTTCTTTAATAGCGTAACATTTTATCTTAAAATACAAGAACTTTTCGTGGTTCTTGTCAATTTTTGTTGATTTTCATCAAATGAACTTATTTCAGTCAGCTGGATCTTTCTTCTTCAAAGCAAAAAGATTTTATCTTCAACTGCAAGAACTTTTCGTGGTTTTGGTGATTTTCAGCA
The DNA here is from genome assembly GCF_035084215.1 of Heptranchias perlo. NCBI lineage: Eukaryota > Metazoa > Chordata > Chondrichthyes > Hexanchiformes > Hexanchidae > Heptranchias > Heptranchias perlo. The sequence continues at coordinate 36,519,386 of NC_090354.1, read as the reverse complement.
AATGAACATATTTCAGCGAGCAAGAAGTTTTTTCTTTAATAGCGTCACATTTTATCTTAAAATACAAGAACTTTTCGTGGATCTTGTCAATTTTTGTTGATTTTCATCAAATGAACTTATTTCGGTCAGCTGGATCTTTCTTCTTCAAAGCAAAAAGATTTTATCTTCAAATACAAGAACTTTTCGTGGTTTTGTTGGTTTTCAGCAAATGAACATATTTCAGCGAGCAAGTAGTTTTTTGTTTAATAGCTCAAGATTTTATCTTAAAATACAAGAACTTTTCGTGGTTCTTGTCAATTTTTGTTGGTTTTCATCTGATGAACTTATTTCAGTCACCGAGATCTTTCTTCTTCAAAGCAAAAAGATTTTATCTTCAAATACAAGAACTTTTCGTGGTTTTGTTGATTTTCAGCAAATGAACGTATTTCAGCGAGCGAGAAGTTTTTTCATTAAAAGCGTCAGATTTTATCTTAAAATACAAGAGCTTTTCGTGGTTCTTGTCAATTTTTGTTGATTTTGATCGAATGAACTTATTTCAGTCAGCTGGATCTTTCTTCTTAAAAGCAAAAAGATTTTATCTTCAAATACAAGAACTTTTCGTGGTTTTGTTGATTTTCAGCAAATGACCATATTTCAGCGAGCTGGAAGTTTTTTCTTTAATAGCGTCAGATTTTATGTTAAAATACAAGAACTTTTCATGGTTCTTGTCAAATTTTGTTGGTTTTCATCTAATCAACTTATTTCAGTCAGCTAGATCTTTCTTCTTCAAAGCAAAAATATTTTATCTTCAAATACAAGAACTTTTCGTGGTTTTGTTGATTTTCAGCAAATGAACATATTTCAGCGAGCGAGAAGTTTTTTCTTTAATAGCGTCACATTTTATCTTAAAATACAAGAACTTTTCGTGGTTCTTGTCAATTTTTGTTGGTTTTGATCGAATTAACTCATTTATGTCAGCTAGATCTTTCTTCTTCAAAGCAAAAAGATTTTATCTTCAAATACAAGAACTTTTCGTGGTTTTGTTGATTTTCAGCAAATGAACATATTTCAGCGAGCAAGAGGTTTTTTCTTTAATAGCGTCAGATTTTATCTTAAAATACAAGAACTTTACGTGGTTCTTGTCAATTTTTGTTGGTTTTCATCCAATGAACTTATTTCAGTCACCTCGATCTTTCATCTTCAAAGCAAAAAGATTTTGTCTTCAAATATAAGAACTTTTCGTGGTTTTGTTGATTTTCAGCAAATGAACATATTTCAGCGAGCAAGAAGTTTTTTCTTTAATAGCGTAACATTTTATCTTAAAATACAAGAACTTTTCGTGGTTCTTGTCAATTTTTGTTGATTTTCATCAAATGAACTTATTTCAGTCAGCTGGATCTTTCTTCTTCAAAGCAAAAAGATTTTATCTTCAACTGCAAGAACTTTTCGTGGTTTTGGTGATTTTCAGCAAATGAACATATTTCAGCGAGCAAGAAGTTTTTTCTTTAATAGCGTCACATTTTATCTTAAAATACAAGAACTTTTCGTGGATCTTGTCAATTTTTGTTGATTTTCATCAAATGAACTTATTTCGGTCAGCTGGATCTTTCTTCTTCAAAGCAAAAAGATTTTATCTTCAAATACAAGAACTTTTCGTGGTTTTGTTGGTTTTCAGCAAATGAACATATTTCAGCGAGCAAGTAGTTTTTTGTTTAATAGCTCAAGATTTTATCTTAAAATACAAGAACTTTTCGTGGTTCTTGTCAATTTTTGTTGGTTTTCATCTGATGAACTTATTTCAGTCACCGAGATCTTTCTTCTTCAAAGCAAAAAGATTTTATCTTCAAATACAAGAACTTTTCGTGGTTTTGTTGATTTTCAGCAAATGAACGTATTTCAGCGAGCGAGAAGTTTTTTCATTAAAAGCGTCAGATTTTATCTTAAAATACAAGAGCTTTTCGTGGTTCTTGTCAATTTTTGTTGATTTTGATCGAATGAACTTATTTCAGTCAGCTGGATCTTTCTTCTTAAAAGCAAAAAGATTTTATCTTCAAATACAAGAACTTTTCGTGGTTTTGTTGATTTTCAGCAAATGACCATATTTCAGCGAGCTGGAAGTTTTTTCTTTAATAGCGTCAGATTTTATGTTAAAATACAAGAACTTTTCATGGTTCTTGTCAAATTTTGTTGGTTTTCATCTAATCAACTTATTTCAGTCAGCTAGATCTTTCTTCTTCAAAGCAAAAATATTTTATCTTCAAATACAAGAACTTTTCGTGGTTTTGTTGATTTTCAGCAAATGAACATATTTCAGCGAGCGAGAAGTTTTTTCTTTAATAGCGTCACATTTTATCTTAAAATACAAGAACTTTTCGTGGTTCTTGTCAATTTTTGTTGGTTTTGATCGAATTAACTCATTTATGTCAGCTAGATCTTTCTTCTTCAAAGCAAAAAGATTTTATCTTCAAATACAAGAACTTTTCGTGGTTTTGTTGATTTTCAGCAAATGACCATATTTCAGCGAGCTGGAAGTTTTTTCTTTAATAGCGTCAGATTTTATCCTAAAATACAAGAACTTTTCATGGTTCTTGTCAATTTTTGTTGGTTTTCATCCAATGAACTTATTTCAGTCACCTAAATCCTTCTTCTTCAAAGCAAAAAGATTTTATCTTCAAATACAAGAACTTTTCGTGGTTTTGTTGATTTTCAGCAAATGAACATATTTCAGCGAGCGAGAAGTTGTTTCTTTAATAGCGTCAGATTTTATCCTAAAATACAAGAACTTTTCGTGGTTCTTGTCAATTTTTGTTGGTTTTGATCGAATAAACTCATTTATGTCAGCGAGATCTTTCTTCTTCAAAGCAAAAAGATTTTATCTTCAAATACAAGAACTTTTCGTGGTTTTGTTGATTTTCAGCAAATGAACATATTTCAGCGAGCGAGAAGTTTTTTCTTTAATAGCGTCAGATTTTATCCTAAAATACAAGAACTTTTCGTGGTTCTTGTCAATTTTTGTTGATTTTCATCCAATGAACTTATTTCAGTGAGCTGTATCTTTCTTCTTCAAAGCAAAAAGATTTTATCTTCAAATACAAGAACTTTTCGTGGTTTTGTTGATTAACAGCAAATGACCATATTTCAGCGAGCTGGAAGTTTTTTCTTTAATAGCGTCAGATTTTATCTTAAAATACAAGAACTTTTCGTGGTTCTTGTCAAATTTTGTTGGTTTTCATCTAATCAACTTATTTCAGTCAGCTAGATCTTTCTTCTTCAAAGCAAAAAGATTTTATCTTCAAATACAAGAACTTTTCGTGGTTTTGTTGATTTTCAGCAAATGAACATATTTCAGCGAGCGAGAAGTTTTTTTCTTTAATAGCGTCAGATTTTACCTTGAAATACAAGAACTTTTCGTGGTTCTTGTCAATTTTTGTTGGTTTTCATCCAATGAACTTATTTCAGTCACCTCAATCCTTCTTCTTCAAAGCAAAAAGATTTTATCTTCAAATACAAGAACTTTTCGTGGTTTTGTTGATTTTCAGCAAATGACCATATTTCAGCGAGCTGGAAGTTTTTTCTTTAATAGCGTCAGATTTTATGTTAAAATACAATAACTTTTCATGGTTCTTGTCAAATTTTGTTGGTTTTCATCTAATCAACTTATTTCAGTCAGCTAGATCTTTCTTCTTCAAAGCAAAAATATTTTATCTTCAAATACAAGAACTTTTCGTGGTTTTGTTGATTTTCAGCAAATGAACATATTTCAGCGAGCGAGAAGTTTTTTCTTTAATAGCGTCACATTTTATCTTAAAATACAAGAACTTTTCGTGGTTCTTGTCAATTTTTGTTGGTTTTGATCGAATTAACTCATTTATGTCAGCTAGATCTTTCTTCTTCAAAGCAAAAAGATTTTATCTTCAAATACAAGAACTTTTCGTGGTTTTGTTGATTTTCAGCAAATGAACATATTTCAGCGAGCGAGAAGTTTTTTCTTTAATAGCGTCAGATTTTATCCTAAAATACAAGAACTTTTCGTGGTTCCTGTCAATTTTTGTTGGTTTTCATCCAATGAACTTATTTCAGTGAGCTGGATCTTTCTTCTTCAAAGCAAAAAGATTTTATCTTCAAATACAAGAACTTTTCGTGGTTTTGTTGATTTTTATCAAATGACCATATTTCAGCGAGCTGGAAGTTTTTTCTTTAATAGCGTCAGATTTTATCTTAAAATACAAGAACTTTTCGTGGTTCTTGTCAAATTTTGTTGGTTTTCATCTAATCAACTTATTTCAGTCAGTTAGATCTTTCTCCTTCAAAGCAAAAAGATTTTATCTTCAAATACAAGAACTTTTCGTGGTTTTGTTGATTTTCAGCAAATGAACATATTTCAGCGAGCAAGAGGTTTTTTCTTTAATAGCGTCAGATTTTATCTTAAAATACAAGAACTTTACGTGGTTCTTGTCAATTTTTGTTGGTTTTCATCCAATGAACTTATTTCAGTCACCTCGATCTTTCATCTTCAAAGCAAAAAGATTTTGTCTTCAAATATAAGAACTTTTCGTGGTTTTGTTGATTTTCAGCAAATGAACATATTTCAGCGAGCGAGAAGTTTTTTCTTTAATAGCGTCACATTTTATCTTAAAATACAAGAACTTTTCGTGGTTCTTGTCAATTTTTGTTGGTTTTGATCGAATTAACTCATTTATGTCAGCTAGATCTTTCTTCTTCAAAGCAAAAAGATTTTATCTTCAAATACAAGAACTTTTCGTGGTTTTGTTGATTTTCAGCAAATGAACATATTTCAGCGAGCGAGAAGTTTTTTCTTTAATAGCGTCACATTTTATCTTAAAATACAAGAACTTTTCGTGGTTCTTGTCAATTTTTGTTGGTTTTGATCGAATTAACTCATTTATGTCAGCTAGATCTTTCTTCTTCAAAGCAAAAAGATTTTATCTTCAAATACAAGAACTTTTCGTGGTTTTGTTGATTTTCAGCAAATGACCATATTTCAGCGAGCTGGAAGTTTTTTCTTTAATAGCGTCAGATTTTATCCTAAAATACAAGAACTTTTCATGGTTCTTGTCAATTTTTGTTGGTTTTCATCCAATGAACTTATTTCAGTCACCTAAATCCTTCTTCTTCAAAGCAAAAAGATTTTATCTTCAAATACAAGAACTTTTCGTGGTTTTGTTGATTTTCAGCAAATGAACATATTTCAGCGAGCGAGAAGTTGTTTCTTTAATAGCGTCAGATTTTATCCTAAAATACAAGAACTTTTCGTGGTTCTTGTCAATTTTTGTTGGTTTTGATCGAATAAACTCATTTATGTCAGCGAGATCTTTCTTCTTCAAAGCAAAAAGATTTTATCTTCAAATACAAGAACTTTTCGTGGTTTTGTTGATTTTCAGCAAATGAACATATTTCAGCGAGCGAGAAGTTTTTTCTTTAATAGCGTCAGATTTTATCCTAAAATACAAGAACTTTTCGTGGTTCTTGTCAATTTTTGTTGATTTTCATCCAATGAACTTATTTCAGTGAGCTGTATCTTTCTTCTTCAAAGCAAAAAGATTTTATCTTCAAATACAAGAACTTTTCGTGGTTTTGTTGATTAACAGCAAATGACCATATTTCAGCGAGCTGGAAGTTTTTTCTTTAATAGCGTCAGATTTTATCTTAAAATACAAGAACTTTTCGTGGTTCTTGTCAAATTTTGTTGGTTTTCATCTAATCAACTTATTTCAGTCAGCTAGATCTTTCTTCTTCAAAGCAAAAAGATTTTATCTTCAAATACAAGAACTTTTCGTGGTTTTGTTGATTTTCAGCAAATGAACATATTTCAGCGAGCGAGAAGTTTTTTTCTTTAATAGCGTCAGATTTTACCTTGAAATACAAGAACTTTTCGTGGTTCTTGTCAATTTTTGTTGGTTTTCATCCAATGAACTTATTTCAGTCACCTCAATCCTTCTTCTTCAAAGCAAAAAGATTTTATCTTCAAATACAAGAACTTTTCGTGGTTTTGTTGATTTTCAGCAAATGACCATATTTCAGCGAGCTGGAAGTTTTTTCTTTAATAGCGTCAGATTTTATGTTAAAATACAATAACTTTTCATGGTTCTTGTCAAATTTTGTTGGTTTTCATCTAATCAACTTATTTCAGTCAGCTAGATCTTTCTTCTTCAAAGCAAAAATATTTTATCTTCAAATACAAGAACTTTTCGTGGTTTTGTTGATTTTCAGCAAATGAACATATTTCAGCGAGCGAGAAGTTTTTTCTTTAATAGCGTCACATTTTATCTTAAAATACAAGAACTTTTCGTGGTTCTTGTCAATTTTTGTTGGTTTTGATCGAATTAACTCATTTATGTCAGCTAGATCTTTCTTCTTCAAAGCAAAAAGATTTTATCTTCAAATACAAGAACTTTTCGTGGTTTTGTTGATTTTCAGCAAATGAACATATTTCAGCGAGCGAGAAGTTTTTTCTTTAATAGCGTCAGATTTTATCCTAAAATACAAGAACTTTTCGTGGTTCCTGTCAATTTTTGTTGGTTTTCATCCAATGAACTTATTTCAGTGAGCTGGATCTTTCTTCTTCAAAGCAAAAAGATTTTATCTTCAAATACAAGAACTTTTCGTGGTTTTGTTGATTTTTATCAAATGACCATATTTCAGCGAGCTGGAAGTTTTTTCTTTAATAGCGTCAGATTTTATCTTAAAATACAAGAACTTTTCGTGGTTCTTGTCAAATTTTGTTGGTTTTCATCTAATCAACTTATTTCAGTCAGTTAGATCTTTCTCCTTCAAAGCAAAAAGATTTTATCTTCAAATACAAGAACTTTTCGTGGTTTTGTTGATTTTCAGCAAATGAACATATTTCAGCGAGCAAGAGGTTTTTTCTTTAATAGCGTCAGATTTTATCTTAAAATACAAGAACTTTACGTGGTTCTTGTCAATTTTTGTTGGTTTTCATCCAATGAACTTATTTCAGTCACCTCGATCTTTCATCTTCAAAGCAAAAAGATTTTGTCTTCAAATATAAGAACTTTTCGTGGTTTTGTTGATTTTCAGCAAATGAACATATTTCAGCGAGCAAGAAGTTTTTTCTTTAATAGCGTAAGATTTTATCTTAAAATACAAGAACTTTTCGTGGTTCTTGTCAATTTTTGTTGATTTTCATCAAATGAACTTATTTCAGTCAGCTGGATCTTTCTTCTTCAAAGCAAAAAGATTTTATCTTCAACTGCAAGAACTTTTCGTGGTTTTGGTGATTTTCAGCAAATGAACATATTTCAGCGAGCAAGAAGTTTTTTCTTTAATAGCGTCACATTTTATCTTAAAATACAAGAACTTTTCGTGGATCTTGTCAATTTTTGTTGATTTTCATCAAATGAACTTATTTCGGTCAGCTGGATCTTTCTTCTTCAAAGCAAAAAGATTTTATCTTCAAATACAAGAACTTTTCGTGGTTTTGTTGGTTTTCAGCAAATGAACATATTTCAGCGAGCAAGTAGTTTTTTGTTTAATAGCTCAAGATTTTATCTTAAAATACAAGAACTTTTCGTGGTTCTTGTCAATTTTTGTTGGTTTTCATCTGATGAACTTATTTCAGTCACCGAGATCTTTCTTCTTCAAAGCAAAAAGATTTTATCTTCAAATACAAGAACTTTTCGTGGTTTTGTTGATTTTCAGCAAATGAACGTATTTCAGCGAGCGAGAAGTTTTTTCATTAAAAGCGTCAGATTTTATCTTAAAATACAAGAGCTTTTCGTGGTTCTTGTCAATTTTTGTTGATTTTGATCGAATGAACTTATTTCAGTCAGCTGGATCTTTCTTCTTAAAAGCAAAAAGATTTTATCTTCAAATACAAGAACTTTTCGTGGTTTTGTTGATTTTCAGCAAATGAACATATTTCAGCGAGCAAGAGGTTTTTTCTTTAATAGCGTCAGATTTTATCTTAAAATACAAGAACTTTTCGTGGTTCTTGTCAATTTTTGTTGGTTTTCATCCAATGAACTTATTTCAGTCAGCTCGATCTTTCATCTTCAAAGCAAAAAGATTTTATCTTCAAATACAAGAACTTTTCGTGGTTTTGTTGATTTTCAGCAAATCAACATATTTCAGCGAGCGAGAAGTTTTTTCTTTAATAGCGTCAGATTTTATCTTAAAATACAAGAACTTTTCGTGGTTCTTGTCAAATTTTGTTGGTTTTCATCTAATCAACTTATTTCAGTCAGCTAGATCTTTCTTCTTCAAAGCAAAAATATTTTATCTTCAAATACAAGAACTTTTCGTGGTTTTGTTGATTTTCAGCAAATGAACATATTTCAGCGAGCGAGAAGTTTTTTCTTTAATAGCGTCACATTTTATCTTAAAATACAAGAACTTTTCGTGGTTCTTGTCAATTTTTGTTGGTTTTGATCGAATTAACTCATTTATGTCAGCTAGATCTTTCTTCTTCAAAGCAAAAAGATTTTATCTTCAAATACAAGAACTTTTCGTGGTTTTGTTGATTTTCAGCAAATGAACATATTTCAGCGAGCGAGAAGTTTTTTCTTTAATAGCGTCAGATTTTATCCTAAAATACAAGAACTTTTCGTGGTTCCTGTCAATTTTTGTTGGTTTTCATCCAATGAACTTATTTCAGTGAGCTGGATCTTTCTTCTTCAAAGCAAAAAGATTTTATCTTCAAATACAAGAACTTTTCGTGGTTTTGTTGATTTTTATCAAATGACCATATTTCAGCGAGCTGGAAGTTTTTTCTTTAATAGCGTCAGATTTTATCTTAAAATACAAGAACTTTTCGTGGTTCTTGTCAAATTTTGTTGGTTTTCATCTAATCAACTTATTTCAGTCAGTTAGATCTTTCTCCTTCAAAGCAAAAAGATTTTATCTTCAAATACAAGAACTTTTCGTGGTTTTGTTGATTTTCAGCAAATGAACATATTTCAGCGAGCAAGAGGTTTTTTCTTTAATAGCGTCAGATTTTATCTTAAAATACAAGAACTTTACGTGGTTCTTGTCAATTTTTGTTGGTTTTCATCCAATGAACTTATTTCAGTCACCTCGATCTTTCATCTTCAAAGCAAAAAGATTTTGTCTTCAAATATAAGAACTTTTCGTGGTTTTGTTGATTTTCAGCAAATGAACATATTTCAGCGAGCAAGAAGTTTTTTCTTTAATAGCGTAAGATTTTATCTTAAAATACAAGAACTTTTCGTGGTTCTTGTCAATTTTTGTTGATTTTCATCAAATGAACTTATTTCAGTCAGCTGGATCTTTCTTCTTCAAAGCAAAAAGATTTTATCTTCAACTGCAAGAACTTTTCGTGGTTTTGGTGATTTTCAGCAAATGAACATATTTCAGCGAGCAAGAAGTTTTTTCTTTAATAGCGTCACATTTTATCTTAAAATACAAGAACTTTTCGTGGATCTTGTCAATTTTTGTTGATTTTCATCAAATGAACTTATTTCGGTCAGCTGGATCTTTCTTCTTCAAAGCAAAAAGATTTTATCTTCAAATACAAGAACTTTTCGTGGTTTTGTTGGTTTTCAGCAAATGAACATATTTCAGCGAGCAAGTAGTTTTTTGTTTAATAGCTCAAGATTTTATCTTAAAATACAAGAACTTTTCGTGGTTCTTGTCAATTTTTGTTGGTTTTCATCTGATGAACTTATTTCAGTCACCGAGATCTTTCTTCTTCAAAGCAAAAAGATTTTATCTTCAAATACAAGAACTTTTCGTGGTTTTGTTGATTTTCAGCAAATGAACGTATTTCAGCGAGCGAGAAGTTTTTTCATTAAAAGCGTCAGATTTTATCTTAAAATACAAGAGCTTTTCGTGGTTCTTGTCAATTTTTGTTGATTTTGATCGAATGAACTTATTTCAGTCAGCTGGATCTTTCTTCTTAAAAGCAAAAAGATTTTATCTTCAAATACAAGAACTTTTCGTGGTTTTGTTGATTTTCAGCAAATGAACATATTTCAGCGAGCAAGAGGTTTTTTCTTTAATAGCGTCAGATTTTATCTTAAAATACAAGAACTTTTCGTGGTTCTTGTCAATTTTTGTTGGTTTTCATCCAATGAACTTATTTCAGTCAGCTCGATCTTTCATCTTCAAAGCAAAAAGATTTTATCTTCAAATACAAGAACTTTTCGTGGTTTTGTTGATTTTCAGCAAATCAACATATTTCAGCGAGCGAGAAGTTTTTTCTTTAATAGCGTCAGATTTTATCTTAAAATACAAGAACTTTTCGTGGTTCTTGTCAAATTTTGTTGGTTTTCATCTAATCAACTTATTTCAGTCAGCTAGATCTTTCTTCTTCAAAGCAAAAATATTTTATCTTCAAATACAAGAACTTTTCGTGGTTTTGTTGATTTTCAGCAAATGAACATATTTCAGCGAGCGAGAAGTTTTTTCTTTAATAGCGTCACATTTTATCTTAAAATACAAGAACTTTTCGTGGTTCTTGTCAATTTTTGTTGGTTTTGATCGAATTAACTCATTTATGTCAGCTGGATCTTTCTTCTTCAAAGCAAAAAGATTTTATCTTCAAATACAAGAACTTTTCGTGGTTTTGTTGATTTTCAGCAAATGAACATATTTCAGCGAGCGAGAAGTTTTTTCTTTAATAGCGTCAGATTTTATCCTAAAATACAAGAACTTTTCGTGGTTCCTGTCAATTTTTGTTGGTTTTCATCCAATGAACTTATTTCAGTGAGCTGGATCTTTCTTCTTCAAAGCAAAAAGATTTTATCTTCAAATACAAGAACTTTTCGTGGTTTTGTTGATTTTCAGCAAATGAACATATTTCAGCAAGCGAGAAGTTTTTTCTTTAGCAGCGTCAGATTTTATCTTAAAATACAAGAACTTTTCGTGGTTCTTGTCAATTTTTGTTGGTTTTCATCTAATGAACTTATTTCAGTCACCTCGAACTTTCTTCTTCAAAGCAAAAAGATTTTATCTTCAAATACAAGAACTTTTCGTGGTTTTGTTGATTTTTATCAAATGACCATATTTCAGCGAGCTGGAAGTTTTTTCTTTAATAGCGTCAGATTTTATCTTAAAATACAAGAACTTTTCGTGGTTCTTGTCAAATTTTGTTGGTTTTCATCTAATCAACTTATTTCAGTCAGTTAGATCTTTCTCCTTCAAAGCAAAAAGATTTTATCTTCAAATACAAGAACTTTTCGTGGTTTTGTTGATTTTCAGCAAATGAACATATTTCAGCGAGCAAGAGGTTTTTTCTTTAATAGCGTCAGATTTTATCTTAAAATACAAGAACTTTACGTGGTTCTTGTCAATTTTTGTTGGTTTTCATCCAATGAACTTATTTCAGTCACCTCGATCTTTCATCTTCAAAGCAAAAAGATTTTGTCTTCAAATATAAGAACTTTTCGTGGTTTTGTTGATTTTCAGCAAATGAACATATTTCAGCGAGCAAGAAGTTTTTTCTTTAATAGCGTAAGATTTTATCTTAAAATACAAGAACTTTTCGTGGTTCTTGTCAATTTTTGTTGATTTTCATCAAATGAACTTATTTCAGTCAGCTGGATCTTTCTTCTTCAAAGCAAAAAGATTTTATCTTCAACTGCAAGAACTTTTCGTGGTTTTGGTGATTTTCAGCAAATGAACATATTTCAGCGAGCAAGAAGTTTTTTCTTTAATAGCGTCACATTTTATCTTAAAATACAAGAACTTTTCGTGGATCTTGTCAATTTTTGTTGATTTTCATCAAATGAACTTATTTCGGTCAGCTGGATCTTTCTTCTTCAAAGCAAAAAGATTTTATCTTCAAATACAAGAACTTTTCGTGGTTTTGTTGGTTTTCAGCAAATGAACATATTTCAGCGAGCAAGTAGTTTTTTGTTTAATAGCTCAAGATTTTATCTTAAAATACAAGAACTTTTCGTGGTTCTTGTCAATTTTTGTTGGTTTTCATCTGATGAACTTATTTCAGTCACCGAGATCTTTCTTCTTCAAAGCAAAAAGATTTTATCTTCAAATACAAGAACTTTTCGTGGTTTTGTTGATTTTCAGCAAATGAACGTATTTCAGCGAGCGAGAAGTTTTTTCATTAAAAGCGTCAGATTTTATCTTAAAATACAAGAGCTTTTCGTGGTTCTTGTCAATTTTTGTTGATTTTGATCGAATGAACTTATTTCAGTCAGCTGGATCTTTCTTCTTAAAAGCAAAAAGATTTTATCTTCAAATACAAGAACTTTTCGTGGTTTTGTTGATTTTCAGCAAATGAACATATTTCAGCGAGCAAGAGGTTTTTTCTTTAATAGCGTCAGATTTTATCTTAAAATACAAGAACTTTTCGTGGTTCTTGTCAATTTTTGTTGGTTTTCATCCAATGAACTTATTTCAGTCAGCTCGATCTTTCATCTTCAAAGCAAAAAGATTTTATCTTCAAATACAAGAACTTTTCGTGGTTTTGTTGATTTTCAGCAAATCAACATATTTCAGCGAGCGAGAAGTTTTTTCTTTAATAGCGTCAGATATTATCCTAAAATACAAGAACATTTCGTGGTTCTTGTCAATTTTTGTTGGTTTTCTTCCAATGAACTTATTTCAGTCACCAAGATCTTTCTTCTTCAAAGCAAAAAGATTTTATCTTCAAATACAAGAACTTTTCGTGGTTTTGTTGATTTTCAGCAAATGAACATATTTCAGCGAGCTGGAAGTTTTTTCTTTAATAGCGCAAGATTTTATCTTAAAATACAAGAACTTTTCGTGGTTCTTGTCAATTTTTGTTGATTTTCATCTAATCAACTTATTTCGGTCAGCTGGATCTTTGTTCTTCAAAGCAAAAAGATTTTATCTTCAAATACAAGAACTTTTCGTGGTTTTGTTGGTTTTCAGCAAATGAACATATTTCAGCAAGCAAGAAGTTTTTTCTTTAATAGCGTCACATTTTATCTTAAAATACAAGAACTTTTCGTGGTTCTTGTCAATTTTTGTTGGTTTTCATCCAATGAACTTATTTCAGTCACCGAGATCTTTCCTCTTCAAAGCAAAAAGATTTTATCTTCAAATACAAGAACTTTTCGTGGTTTTGTTGATATTCAGCAAATGAACATATTTCAGCGAGCAAGAAGTTTTTTCTTTAATAGCGTCACATTTTATCTTAAAATACAAGAACTTTTCGTGGTTCTTGTCAATTTTTGTTGGTTTTCATCCAATGAACTTATTTCAGTCAGCTGGATCTTTCTTCTTCAAAGCAAAAAGATTTTATCTTCAAATACAAGAACTTTACGTGGTTTTGTTGATTTTCAGCACATGACCATATTTCAGCGAGCTGGAAGTTTTTTCTTTAATAGCGTCAGATTTTATCTTAAAATACAAGAACTTTTCGTGGTTCTTGTCAATTTTTGTTGATTTTCATCTGATGAACTTATTTCGGTCAGCTGATTTTTCTTCTTCAAAGCAAAAAGATTTTATCTTCAAATACAAGAACTTTTCGTGGTTTTGTTGATTTTCAGCAAATGAACATATTTCAGCGAGCGAGAAGTTTTTTCTTTAATAGCGTCAGATATTATCCTAAAATACAAGAACTTTTCGTGGTTCTTGTCAAATTTTGTTGGTTTTCATCTGATGAACTTATTTCAGTCAGCTCGATCTTTCTTCTTCAAAGCAAAAAGATTTTATCTTCAAATACAAGAACTTTACGTGGTTTTGTTGGTTTTCAGCAAATGAACATATTTCAGCGAGCAAGAAGTTTTTTCTTTAATAGTGCAAGATTTTATCTTAAAATACAAGAACATTTCGTGGTTCTTGTCAATTTTTGTTGGTTTTGATCGAATTAACTCATTTATGTCAGCTAGATCTTTCTTCAAAGCAAAAAGATTTTATCTTCAAATACAAGAACTTTTCGTGGTTCTTGTCAATTTTTGTTGATTTTCATCAAATGAACTTATTACAGTCAGCTGGATCTTTCTTCTTCAAAGCAAAAAGATTTTATCTTCAAATACAAGAACTTTTCATGGTTTTGTTGATTTTCAGCAAATGAACATATTTCAGCGAGCGAGACGTTTTTTCTTCAATAGCGTCAGATTTTACCTTGAAATACAAGAACTTTTCGTGGTTCTTGTCAATTTTTGTTGATTTTCATCAAATGAACTTATTACAGTCAGCTGGATCTTTCTTCTTCAAAGCAAAAAGATTTTATCTTCAAATACAAGAACTTTTCATGGTTTTGTTGATTTTCAGCAAATGAACATATTTCAGCGAGCGAGACGTTTTTTCTTCAATAGCGTCAGATTTTACCTTGAAATACAAGAACTTTTCGTGGTTCTTGTCAATTTTTGTTGATTTTCATCAAATGAACTTATTACAGTCAGCTGGATCTTTCTTCTTCAAAGCAAAAAGATTTTATCTTCAAATACAAGAACTTTTCATGGTTTTGTTGATTTTCAGCAAATGAACATATTTCAGCGAGCGAGACGTTTTTTCTTCAATAGCGTCAGATTTTACCTTGAAATACAAGAACTTTTCGTGGTTCTTGTCAATTTTTGTTGATTTTCATCAAATGAACTTATTACAGTCAGCTGGATCTTTCTTCTTCAAAGCAAAAAGATTTTATCTTCAAATACAAGAACTTTTCATGGTTTTGTTGATTTTCAGCAAATGAACATATTTCAGCGAGCTAGAAGTTTTTTCTTTAATATCGTCAGATTTTATCTTAAAATACAAGAACTTTTCATGCTTCTTGTCAATTTTTGTTGGTTTTCATCCAATGAACTTATTTCAGTCACCTAAATCCTTCTTCTTCAAAGCAAAAAGATTTTATCTTCAAATACAAGAACTTTTCGTGGTTTTGTAGATTTTCAGCAAATGACCATATTTCAGCGAGCTGGAAGTTTTTTCTTTAATAGCGTCAGATTTTATGTTAAAATACAAGAACTTTTCGTGGTTCTTGTCAAATTTTGTTGGTTTTCATCTAATCAACTTATTTCAGTCAGCTAGATCTTTCTTCTTCAAAGCAAAAATATTTAATCTTCAAATACAAGAACTTTTCGTGGTTTTGTTGATTTTCAGCAAATGAACATATTTCAGCGAGCGAGAAGTTTTTTCTTTAATAGCGTCACATTTTATCTTAAAATACAAGAACTTTTCGTGGTTCTTGTCAATTTTTGTTGGTTTTCATCCAATGAAATTATTTCAGTCAGCCGGATCTTTCTTCTTCAAAGAAAAAGATTTTATCTTCAAATACAAGAACTTTTCGTGGTTTTGTTGATTTTCAGCAAATGACCATATTTCAGCGAGCTGGAAGTTTTTTCTTTAATAGCGTCAGATTTTATGTTAAAATACAAGAACTTTTCATGGTTCTTGTCAAATTTTGTTGGTTTTCATCTAATCAACTTATTTCAGTCAGCTAGATCTTTCTTCTTCAAAGCAAAAATATTTTATCTTCAAATACAAGAACTTTTCGTGGTTTTGTTGATTTTCAGCAAATGAACATATTTCAGCGAGCGAGAAGTTTTTTCTTTAATAGCGTCACATTTTATCTTAAAATACAAGAACTTTTCGTGGTTCTTGTCAATTTTTGTTGGTTTTGATCGAATTAACTCATTTATGTCAGCTAGATCTTTCTTCTTCAAAGCAAAAAGATTTTATCTTCAAATACAAGAACTTTTCGTGGTTTTGTTGATTTTCAGCAAATGACCATATTTCAGCGAGCTGGAAGTTTTTTCTTTAATAGCGTCAGATTTTATCCTAAAATACAAGAACTTTTCGTGGTTCTTGTCAATTTTTGTTGGTTTTCATCCAATGAACTTATTTCAGTGAGCTGGATCTTTCTTCTTCAAAGCAAAAAGATTTTATCTTCAAATACAAGAACTTTTCGTGGTTTTGTTGATTTTCAGCAAATGAACATATTTCAGCGAGCTAGAAGTTTTTTCTTTAATAGCGTCACATTTTATCTTAAAATACAAGAACTTTTCGTGGTTCTTGTCAATTTTTGTTGGTTTTCATCCAATGAAATTATTTCAGTCAGCCGGATCTTTCTTCTTCAAAGAAAAAGATTTTATCTTCAAATAAAAGAACATTTCGTGGTTTTGTTGATTTTCAGCAAATGAACATATTTCAGCGAGCTGGAAGTTTTTTCTTCAATAGCGTCAGATATTTATCTTGAAATACAAGAAATTTTCGTGGTTCTTGTCAATTTTTGTTGATTTTCATCAAATGAACTTATTTCAGTCAGCTGGATCTTTCTTCTTCAAAGCAAAAAGATTTTATCTTCAAATACAAGAACTTTTCGTGGTTTTGTTGATTTTCAGCAAATGAACATATTTCAGCGAGCTGGAGGTTTTTTCATTAATATCGTCAGATTTTATCTTAAAATACAAGAACTTTTCATGCTTCTTGTCAATTTTTGTTGGTTTTCATCCAATGAACTTATTTCAGTCACCTAAATCCTTCTTCTTCAAAGCAAGAAGATTTTATCTTCAAATACAAGAACTTTTCGTGGTTTTGTTGATTTTCAGCAAATGACCATATTTCAGCGAGCTGGAAGTTTTTTCTTTAATAGCGTCAGATTTTATGTTAAAATACAAGAACTTTTCGTGGTTCTTGTCAAATTTTGTTGGTTTTCATCTAATCAACTTATTTCAGTCAGCTAGATCTTTCTTCTTCAAAGCAAAAATATTTAATCTTCAAATACAAGAACTTTTCGTGGTTTTGTTGATTTTCAGCAAATGAACATATTTCAGCGAGCGAGAAGTTTTTTCTTTAATAGCGTCACATTTTATCTTAAAATACAAGAACTTTTCGTGGTTCTTGTCAATTTTTGTTGGTTTTCATCCAATGAAATTATTTCAGTCAGCCGGATCTTTCTTCTTCAAAGAAAAAGATTTTATCTTCAAATACAAGAACTTTTCGTGGTTTTGTTGATTTTCAGCAAATGACCATATTTCAGCGAGCTGGAAGTTTTTTCTTTAATAGCGTCAGATTTTATGTTAAAATACAAGAACTTTTCATGGTTCTTGTCAAATTTTGTTGGTTTTCATCTAATCAACTTATTTCAGTCAGCTAGATCTTTCTTCTTCAAAGCAAAAATATTTTATCTTCAAATACAAGAACTTTTCGTGGTTTTGTTGATTTTCAGCAAATGAACATATTTCAGCGAGCGAGAAGTTTTTTCTTTAATAGCGTCACATTTTATCTTAAAATACAAGAACTTTTCGTGGTTCTTGTCAATTTTTGTTGGTTTTGATCGAATTAACTCATTTATGTCAGCTAGATCTTTCTTCTTCAAAGCAAAAAGATTTTATCTTCAAATACAAGAACTTTTCGTGGTTTTGTTGATTTTCAGCAAATGACCATATTTCAGCGAGCTGGAAGTTTTTTCTTTAATAGCGTCAGATTTTATCCTAAAATACAAGAACTTTTCGTGGTTCTTGTCAATTTTTGTTGGTTTTCATCCAATGAAATTATTTCAGTCAGCCGGATCTTTCTTCTTCAAAGAAAAAGATTTTATCTTCAAATAAAAGAACATTTCGTGGTTTTGTTGATTTTCAGCAAATGAACATATTTCAGCGAGCGAGAAGTTTTTTCTTTAATAGCGCAAGATTTTCTCTTAAAATACAAGAACTTTTCGTGCTTCTTGTCAATTTTTGTTGGTTTTCATCCAATAAACTTATTTCAGTCACCTAAATCCTTCTTCTTCAAAGCAAAAAGATTTTATCTTCAAATAAAAGAACATTTCGTGGTTTTGTTGATTTTCAGCAAATGAACATATTTCAGCGAGCTAGAAGTTTTTTCTTCAATAGCGTCAGATTTTATCTTGAAATACAAGAAATTTTCGTGGTTCTTGTCAATTTTTGTTGATTTTCATCAAATGAACTTATTTCAGTCAGCTGGATCTTTCTTCTTCAAAGCAAAAAGATTTTATCTTCAAATACAAGAACTTTTCGTGGTTTTGTTGATTTTCAGCAAATGAACATATTTCAGCGAGCTGGAGGTTTTTTCATTAATAGCGTCAGATTTTATCTTAAAATACAAGAACTTTTCGTGGTTCCTGTCAATTTTTGTTGATTTTCATCCAATGAACTTATTTCAGTCAGCTGGATCTTTCTTCTTCAAAGCAAAAAGATTTTATCTTCAAATACAAGAACTTTTCGTGGTTTTGTTGGTTTTCAGCAAATGAACATATTTCAGCGAGCGAGAAGTTTTTTCTTTAATAGCGCAAGATTTTCTCTTAAAATACAAGAACTTTTCGTGCTTCTTGTCAATTTTTGTTGGTTTTCATCCAATAAACTTATTTCAGTCACCTAAATCCTTCTTCTTCAAAGCAAAAAGATTTTATCTTCAAATACAAGAACTTTTCGTGGTTTTGTTCATTTTCAGCAAATGACCATATTTCAGCGAGCTGGAAGTTTTTTCTATAATAGCATCAGATTTTATCTTAAAATACAAGAACTTTTCGTGGTTCTTGTCAATTTTTGTTGATTTTCATCTAATGAACTTATTTCAGTCAGCTGGATCTTTCTTCTTCAAAGCAAAAAGATTTTATCTTCAAATACAAGAACTTTTCGTGGTTTTGTTGATTTTCAGCAAATGAACATATTTCAGCGAGTGAGAAGTTTTTTCTTGATGAGCGTCAGATTTTATCCTAAAATACAAGAACTTTTCGTGGTTCTTGTCAATTTTTGTCAGTTTTCATCCAATGAACTTATTTCAGTCAGCCGGATCTTTCTTCTTCAAAGCAAAAAGATTTTATCTTCAAATACATGAACTTTTCGTGGTTTTGTTGGTTTTCAGCAAATGAACATATTTCAGCGAGCTAGAAGTTTTTTCTTTAATAGCGTCAGATTTTATCTTAAAATACAAGAACTTTTTGTGCTTCTTGTCAATTTTTGTTGGTTTTCATCCAATGAACTTATTTCAGTCACCTAAATCCTTCTTGTTCAAAGCAAAAAGATTTTATCTTCAAATACAAGAACTTTTCGTGGTTTGGTTGATTCTCAGCAAATGACCATATTTCAGCGAGCTGGAAGTTTTTTCTTTAATAGCGTCAGATTTTATCTTAAAATACAAGAACTTTTCGTGGTTCTTGTCAATTTTTGTTGATTTTCATCTAATGAACTTATTTCAGTCAGCTGGATCTATCTTCTTCAAAACATAAAGATTTTATCTTCAAATACAAGAACGTTTCGTGGTTTTGTTGATTTTCAGCAAATGACCATATTTCAGCGAGCTGGAAGTTTTTTCTTTATTAGTGTCAGATTTTATCTTAAAATACAAGAACTTTTCGTGGTTCTTGTCAATTTTTGTTGATTTTCATCCAATGAACTTATTTCAGTGAGCTGGATCTTTCTTCTTCAAAGCAAAAAGATTTTATCTTCAAATACAAGAACTTTTCGTGGTTTTGTTGATTTTTATCAAATGAACATATTTCAGCGAGCGAGAAGTTTTTTCTTTAGTAGCGTCAGATTTTATCTTAATAATACAAGAACTTTTCGTGGTTCTTGTCAATTTTTGTTGGTTTTCATCCAATGAACTTATTTCAGTCAGCCAGATCTTTCTTCTTCAAAGGAAAAAGATTTTATCTTCAAATACAAGAACTTTTCGTGGTTTTGTTGATTAACAGCAAATGAACATATTTCAGCGAGCTGGAGGTTTTTTCATTAATAGCGTCAGATTTTATCTTAAAATACAACAACTTTTCGTGGTTCCTGTCAATTTTTGTTGATTTTCATCCAATGAACTTATTTCAGTCAGCTGGATCTTTCTTCTTCAAAGCAAAAAGATTTTATCTTCAAATACAAGAACTTTTCGTGGTTTTGTTGGTTTTCAGCAAATGAACATATTTCAGCGAGCGAGAAGTTTTTTTTTTAATAGCGCAAGATTTTCTCTTAAAATACAAGAACTTTTCGTGCTTCTTGTCAATTTTTGTTGGTTTTCATCCAATGAACTTATTTCAGTCACCTAAATCTTCTTCTTCAAAGCAAAAACATTTTATCTTCAAATACAAGAACTTTTCGTGGTTTTGTTGATTTTCAGCAAATGAACATATTTCGTCGAGTGAGAAGTTTTTTCTTGATGAGCGTCAGATTTTATCCTAAAATACAAGAACTTTTCGTGGTTCTTGTCAATTTTTGTCAGTTTTCATCCAATGAACTTATTTCAGTCAGCCGGATCTTTCTTCTTCAAAGCAAAAAGATTTTATCTTCAAATACATGAACTTTTCGTGGTTTTGTTGGTTTTCAGCAAATGAACATATTTCAGCGAGCTAGAAGTTTTTTCTTTAATAGCGTCAGATTTTATCTTAAAATACAAGAACTTTTTGTGCTTCTTGTCAATTTTTGTTGGTTTTCATCCAATGAACTTATTTCAGTCACCTAAATCCTTCTTGTTCAAAGCAAAAAGATTTTATCTTCAAATACAAGAACTTTTCGTGGTTTGGTTGATTCTCAGCAAATGAACATATTTCAGCGAGCTAGAAGTTTTTTCTTTAATAGCGTCAGATTTTATCTTAAAATACAAGAACTTTTCGTGGTTCTTGTCAATTTTTGTTGGTTTTCATCCAATGAACTTATTTCAGTCACCTAAATCCTTCTTGTTCAAAGCAAAAAGATTTTATCTTCAAATACAAGAACTTTTCGTGGTTTGGTTGATTCTCAGCAAATGACCATATTTCAGCGAGCTGGAAGTTTTTTCTTTAATAGCGTCAGATTTTATCTTAAAATACAAGAACTTTTCGTGGTTCTTGTCAATTTTTGTTGATTTTCATCCAATGAACTTATTTCAGTGAGCTGGATCTTTCTTCTTCAAAGCAAAAAGATTTTATCTTCAAATACAAGAACTTTTCGTGGTTTTGTTGATTTTTATCAAATGAACATATTTCAGCGAGCGAGAAGTTTTTTCTTTAGTAGCGTCAGATTTTATCTTAATAATACAAGAACTTTTCGTGGTTCTTGTCAATTTTTGTTGGTTTTCATCCAATGAACTTATTTCAGTCAGCCAGATCTTTCTTCTTCAAAGGAAAAAGATTTTATCTTCAAATACAAGAACTTTTCGTGGTTTTGTTGATTAACAGCAAATGAACATATTTCAGCGAGCTGGAGGTTTTTTCATTAATAGCGTCAGATTTTATCTTAAAATACAACAACTTTTCGTGGTTCCTGTCAATTTTTGTTGATTTTCATCCAATGAACTTATTTCAGTCAGCTGGATCTTTCTTCTTCAAAGCAAAAAGATTTTATCTTCAAATACAAGAACTTTTCGTGGTTTTGTTGGTTTTCAGCAAATGAACATATTTCAGCGAGCTAGAAGTTTTTTCTTTAATAGCGCAAGATTTTCTCTTAAAATACAAGAACTTTTCGTGCTTCTTGTCAATTTTTGTTGGTTTTCATCCAATGAACTTATTTCAGTCACCTAAATCTTCTTCTTCAAAGCAAAAAGATTTTATCTTCAAATACAAGAACTTTTCGTGGTTTTGTTGATTTTCAGCAAATGAACATATTTCAGCGAGCTGGAAGTTTTTTCTTTAATAGCGTCAGATTTTATCTTAAAATACAAGAACTTTTCGTGGTTCTTGTCAATTTTTGTTGATTTTCATCTGATGAACTTATTTCAGTCAGCCAGATCTTTCTTCTTCAAAGCAAAAAGATTTTATCTTCAAATACATGAACTTTTCGTGGTTTTGTTGGTTTTCAGCAAATGAACATATTTCAGCGAGCTAGAAGTTTTTTCTTTAATAGCGTCAGATTTTATCTTAAAATACAAGAACTTTTTGTGCTTCTTGTCAATTTTTGTTGGTTTTCATCCAATGAACTTATTTCAGTCACCTAAATCCTTCTTGTTCAAAGCAAAAAGATTTTATCTTCAAATACAAGAATTTTTCGTGGTTTGGTTGATTCTCAGCAAATGACCATATTTCAGCGAGCTGGAAGTTTTTTCTTTAATAGCGTCAGATTTTATCTTAAAATACAAGAACTTTTCGTGGTTCTTGTCAATTTTTGTTGATTTTCATCTAATGAACTTATTTCAAAAAGATTTTATCTTCAAATAAAAGAACATTTCGTGGTTTTGTTGATTTTCAGCAAATGAACATATTTCAGCGAGCTAGAAGTTTTTTCTTCAATAGCGTCAGATTTTGTCTTGAAATACAAGAACTTTTCGTGGTTCTTGTCAATTTTTGTTGATTTTCATCAAATGAACTTATTTCAGTCAGCTGGATCTTTCTTCTTCAAAGCAAAAAGATTTTATCTTCAAATACAAGAAATTTTCGTGGTTTTGTTGATTTTCAGCAAATGACCATATTTCAGCGAGCTGGAAGTTTTTTCTTTAATAGCGTCAGATTTTATCTTGAAATACAAGAACTTTTCGTGGTTCTTGTCAATTTTTGTTGATTTTCATCCAATGAACTTATTTCAGTCAGCTGGATCTTTCTTCTTCAAAGCAAAAAGATTTTATCTTCAAATACAAGAACTTTTCGTGATTTTGTTGATTTTCAGCAAATGGACATATTTCAGCGAGCGAGAAGTTTTTTCTTTAATAGCGTCAAATTTTATCTTAAAATACAAGAACCTTTCGTGGTTCTTGTCAAATTTTGTTGGTTTTCATCTAATGAACTTATTTCAGCGAGCTGGAAGTTTTTACTTTAATAGCGTCAGATTTTGTCTTAAAATGCAAGAACTTTTCGTGGTTCTTGTCAATTTTTGTTGATTTTCAGCAAATGAACATATTTCAGCGAGCGAGAAGTTTTTTCTTTAAAAGCGTCACATATTATCTTAAAATACAAGAACTTTTCGTGGTTTTTTTCAATTTTTGTTGGTTTTCATCTGATGAACTTATTTCAGTCACCTCGATCTTTCTTCTTCAAAGCAAAAAGATTTTATCTTCAAATACAAGAACTTTTCGTGGTTTTGTTGATTTTCAGCAAATGAACATATTTCAGCGAGCAAGAAGTTTTTTCTTTAATAGCGTCAGATTTTATCTTGAAATACAAGAACTTTTCGTGGTTCTTGTCAATTTTTGTTGATTTTCATCAAATGAACTTATTTCAGTCAGCTGGATCTTTCTTCTTCAAAGCAAAAAAATTTATCTTCAAATACAAGAACTTTTCGTGGTTTTGTTGATTTTCAGCAAATGAACATATTTCAACGAGCTGGAAGTTTTTTCTTTAATAGCGTCAGATATTATCTTAAAATACAAGACCTTTTCGTGGTTCCTGTCAATTTTTGTTGGTTTTCATCCAATGAACTTATTTCAGTCAGCTGGATCTTTCTTCTTCAAAGCAAAAAGATTTTATCTTCAAATACAAGAACTTTACGTGGTTTTGTTGGTTTTCAGCAAATGAACATATTTCAGCGAGCTAGAAGTTTTTTCTTTAATAGCGTCAGATTTTATCTTAAAATACAAGAACTTTTCGTGGTTCTTGTCAATTTTTGTTTTTTTTCACCCAATGAACTTATTTCAGTCAGCTGGATCTTTCTTCTTCAAAGCAAAAAGATTTTATCTTCAAATACAAGAACTTTTCGTGGATTTGTTGATTTTCAGCAAATGAACATATTTCAGCGAGCGAGAAGTTTTTTCTTTCATAGCGTCAGATTTTATCCTAAAATACAAGAACTTTTCGTGGTTCTTGTCAAATTTTGTTGGTTTTCATCTAATGAACTTATTTCAGTCAGCTAGATGTTTCTTCTTCAAAGCAAAAAGATTTTATCTTCAAATACAAGAACTTTTCGTGATTTTGTTGATTTTCAGCAAAAGGACATATTTCAGCGAGCGAGATGTTTTTTCTTTAATAGCGTCACATTTTATCTTAAAATACAAGAACCTTTCGTGGTTCTTATCAAATTTTGTTGGTTTTCATCCAATGAACTTATTTCAGTCAGCCAGATCTTTCTTCTTCAAAGCAAAAAGATTTTATCTTCAAATAAAAGAACATTTCGTGGTTTTGTTGATTTTCAGCAAATGAACATATTTCAGCGAGCTAGAAGTTTTTTCTTTAATAGCGTCAGATTTTATCTTGAAATACAAGAACTTTTCGTGGTTCTTGTCAATTTTTGTTGATTTTCATCAAATGAACTTATTTCAGTCAGCTGGATCTTTCTTCTTCAAAGCAAAAAGATTTTATCTTCAAATACAAGAACTTTTCGTGGTTTTGTTGATTTTCAGCAAATGAACATATTTCAGCGAGCTGGAAGTTTTTTCTTTAATAGCGTCAGATTTTATCTTAAAATACAAGAACTTTTCGTGGTTCCTGTCAATTTTTGTTGGTTTTCATCCAATGAACTTATTTCAGTCAGCTGGATCTTTCTTCTTCAAAGCCAAAAGATTCCATCTTCAAATACAAGAACTTTTCGTCGTTTTGTTGGTTTTCAGCAAATGAACATATTTCAGCGAGCTAGAAGTTTTTTCTTTAATAGCGCAAGATTTTCTCTTAAAATACAAGAACTTTTCGTGCTTCTTGTCAATTTTTGTTGGTTTTCATCCAATTAACTTATTTCAGTCACCTAAATCCTTCTTCATCAAAGCAAAAAGATTTTATCTTCAAATACAAGAACTTTACGTGGTTTTGTTGGTTTTCAGCAAATGAACATATTTCAGCGAGCGAGAAGTTTTTTCTTTAATAGCGTCAGATTTTATCTTAAAATACAAGAACTTTTCGTGGTTCTTGTCAATTTTTGTTTTTTTTCACCCAATGAACTTATTTCAGTCAGCTGGATCTTTCTTCTTCAAAGCAAAAAGATTTTATCTTCAAATACAAGAACTTTTCGTGGATTTGTTGATTTTCAGCAAATGAACATATTTCAGCGAGCGAGAAGTTTTTTCTTTCATAGCGTCAGATTTTATCCTAAAATACAAGAACTTTTCGTGGTTCTTGTCAAATTTTGTTGGTTTTCATCTAATGAACTTATTTCAGTCAGCTAGATGTTTCTTCTTCAAAGCAAAAAGATTTTATCTTCAAATACAAGAACTTTTCGTGATTTTGTTGATTTTCAGCAAAAGGACATATTTCAGCGAGCGAGATGTTTTTTCTTTAATAGCGTCACATTTTATCTTAAAATACAAGAACCTTTCGTGGTTCTTGTCAAATTTTGTTGGTTTTCATCCAATGAACTTATTTCAGTCAGCCAGATCTTTCTTCTTCAAAGCAAAAAGATTTTATCTTCAAATAAAAGAACATTTCGTGGTTTTGTTGATTTTCAGCAAATGAACATATTTTAGCGAGCTGGAAGTTTTTTCTTTAATAGCGTCAGATTTTATCTTAAAATACAAGAACTTTTCGTGGTTCCTGTCAATTTTTGTTGGTTTTCATCCAATGAACTTATTTCAGTCAGCTGGATCTTTCTTCTTCAAAGCCAAAAGATTCCATCTTCAAATACAAGAACTTTTCGTCGTTTTGTTGGTTTTCAGCAAATGAACATATTTCAGCGAGCTAGAAGTTTTTTCTTTAATAGCGCAAGATTTTCTCTTAAAATACAAGAACTTTTCGTGCTTCTTGTCAATTTTTGTTGGTTTTCAACCAATTAACTTATTTCAGTCACCTAAATCCTTCTTCTTCAAAGCAAAAAGATTTTATCTTCAAATACAAGAACTTTTCGTGGTTTTGTTGATTTTCAGCAAATGACCATATTTCAGCGAGCTGGAAGTTTTTTCTTTCATAGCGTCAGATTTTATCTTAAAATACAAGAACTTTTCGTGGATCTTGTCAATTTTTGTTGATTTTCATCTAATGAACTTATTTCAGTCAGCTGGATCTTTCTTCTTCAAAGCAAAAAGATTTTATCTTCAAATACAAGAACTTTTCGTGGTTTTGTTGATTTTCAGCAAATGACCATATTTCAGCGAGCTGGAAGTTTTTTCTTGAATAGCGTCAGATATTATCTTAAAATACAAGACCTTTTCGTGGTTCCTGTCAATTTTTGTTGGTTTTCATCCAATGAACTTATTTCAGTCAGCTGGATCTTTCTTCTTCAAAGCAAAAAGATTTTATCTTCAAATACAAGAACTTTACGTGGTTTTGTTGGTTTTCAGCAAATGAACATATTTCAGCGAGCTAGAAGTTTTTTCTTTAATAGCGTCAGATTTTATCTTAAAATACAAGAACTTTTCGTGGTTCTTGTCAATTTTTGTTGATTTTCACCCAATGAACTTATTTCAGTCAGCTGGATCTTTCTTCTTCAAAGCAAAAAGATTTTATCTTCAAATACAAGAACTTTTCGTGGTTTTGTTGATTTTCAGCAAATGAACATATTTCAGCGAGCGAGAAGTTTTTTCTTTAAAAGCGTCACATATTATCTTAAAATACAAGAACTTTTCGTGGTTTTTTTCAATTTTTGTTGGTTTTCATCTGATGAACTTATTTCAGTCACCTCGATCTTTCTTCTTCAAAGCAAAAAGATTTTATCTTCAAATACAAGAACTTTTCGTGGTTTTGTTGATTTTCAGCAAATGAACATATTTCAGCGAGCAAGAAGTTTTTTCTTTAATTGCGTCAGATTTTATCTTGAAATACAAGAACTTTTCGTGGTTCTTGTCAATTTTTGTTGATTTTCATCAAATGAACTTATTTCAGTCAGCTGGATCTTTCTTCTTCAAAGCAAAAAATGTTATCTTCAAATACAAGAACTTTTCGTGGTTTTGTTGATTTTCAGCAAATGAACATATTTCAGCGAGCTGGAAGTTTTTTCTTTAATAGCGTCAGATATTATCTTAAAATACAAGACCTTTTCGTGGTTCCTGTCAATTTTTGTTGGTTTTCATCCAATGAACTTATTTCAGTCAGCTGGATCTTTCTTCTTCAAAGCAAAAAGATTTTATCTTCAAATACAAGAACTTTACGTGGTTTTGTTGGTTTTCAGCAAATGAACATATTTCAGCGAGCTAGAAGTTTTTTCTTTAATAGCGTCAGATTTTATCTTAAAATACAAGAACTTTTCGTGGTTCTTGTCAATTTTTGTTGATTTTCACCCAATGAACTTATTTCAGTCAGCTGGATCTTTCTTCTTCAAAGCAAAAAGATTTTATCTTCAAATACAAGAACTTTTCGTGGTTTTCTTGATTTTCAGCAAATGAACATATTTCAGCGAGCGAGAAGTTTTTTCTTTCATAGCGTCAGATTTTATCCTAAAATACAAGAACTTTTCGTGGTTCTTGTCAAATTTTGTTGGTTTTCATCTAATGAACTTATTTCAGTCAGCTAGATGTTTCTTCTTCAAAGCAAAAAGATTTTATCTTCAAATACAAGAACTTTTCGTGATTTTGTTGATTTTCAGCAAAAGGACATATTTCAGCGAGCGAGATGTTTTTTCTTTAATAGCGTCACATTTTATCTTAAAATACAAGAACCTTTCGTGGTTCTTGTCAAATTTTGTTGGTTTTCATCCAATGAACTTATTTCAGTCAGCCAGATCTTTCTTCTTCAAAGCAAAAAGATTTTATCTTCAAATAAAAGAACATTTCGTGGTTTTGTTGATTTACAGCAAATGAACATATTTCAGCGAGCTAGAAGTTTTTTCTTTAATAGCGTCAGATTTTATCTTGAAATACAAGAACTTTTCGTGGTTCTTGTCAATTTTTGTTGATTTTCATCAAATGAACTTATTTCAGTCAGCTGGATCTTTCTTCTTCAAAGCAAAAAGATTTTATCTTCAAAAACAAGAACTTTTCGTGGTTTTGTTGATTTTCAGCAAATTAACATATTTCAGCGAGCTGGAAGTTTTTTCTTTAATAGCTTCAGATTTCATCTTAAAATACAAGAACTTTTCGTGGTTCCTGTCAATTTTTGTTGGTTTTCATCCAATGAACTTATTTCAGTCAGCTGGATCTTTCTTCTTCAAAGCCAAAAGATTCCATCTTCAAATACAAGAACTTTTCGTCGTTTTGTTGGTTTTCAGCAAATGAACATATTTCAGCGAGCGAGAAGTTTTTTCTTTAATAGCGCAAGATTTTCTCTTAAAATACAAGAACTTTTCGTGCTTCTTGTCAATTTTTGTTGGTTTTCATCCAATTAACTTATTTCAGTCACCTAAATCCTTCTTCTTCAAAGCAAAAAGATTTTATCTTCAAATACAAGAACTTTTCGTGGTTTTGTTGATTTTCAGCAAATGACCATATTTCAGCGAGCTGGAAGTTTTTTCTTTAATAGCGTCAGATTTTATCTTAAAATACAAGAACCTTTCGTGGATCTTGTCAATTTTTGTTGATTTTCAACTAATGAACTTATTTCAGTCAGCTGGATGTTTCTTCTTCAAAGCAAAAAGATTTTATCTTCAAATACAAGAACTTTTCGTGGTTTTGTTGATTTTCAGCAAATGACCATATTTCAGCGAGCTGGAAGTTTTTTCTTTAATAGCGTCAGATTTTGTCTTAAAATGCAAGAACTTTTCGTGGTTCTTGTCAATTTTTGTTGATTTTCATCTAATGAACTTATTTCAGTCAGCTAGATGTTTCTTCTTCAAAGCAAAAAGATTTTATCTTCAAATACAAGAACTTTTCGTGATTTTGTTGATTTTCAGCAAAAGGACATATTTCAGCGAGCGAGATGTTTTTTCTTTAATAGCGTCACATTTTATCTTAAAATACAAGAACCTTTCGTGGTTCTTGTCAAATTTTGTTGGTTTTCATCCAATGAACTTATTTCAGTCAGCCAGATCTTTCTTCTTCAAAGCAAAAAGATTTTATCTTCAAATAAAAGAACATTTCGTGGTTTTGTTGATTTACAGCAAATGAACATATTTCAGCGAGCCAGAAGTTTTTTCTTTAATAGCGTCAGATTTTATCTTGAAATACAAGAACTTTTCGTGGTTCTTGTCAATTTTTGTTGATTTTCATCAAATGAACTTATTTCAGTCAGCTAGATCTTTCTTCTTCAAAGCAAAAAGATTTTATCTTCAAATACAAGAACTTTTCGTGGTTTTGTTGATTTTCAGCAAATGAACATATTTCAGCGAGCTGGAAGTTTTTTCTTTAATAGCGTCAGACTTTATCTTAAAATACAAGAACTTTTCGTGCTTCTTGTCAATTTTTGTTGGTTTTCATCCAATTAACTTATTTCAGTCACCTAAATCCTTCTTCTTCAAAGCAAAAAGATTTTATCTTCAAATACAAGAACTTTTCGTGGTTTTGTTGATTTTCAGCAAATGACCATATTTCAGCGAGCTGGAAGTTTTTTCTTTAATAGCGTCAGATTTTATCTTAAAATACAAGAACTTTTCGTGGATCTTGTCAATTTTTGTTGATTTTCATCTGATGAACTTATTTCAGTCAGCTGGATCTTTCTTCTTCAAAGCAAAAAGATTTTATCTTCAAATACAAGAACTTTTCGTGGTTTTGTTGATTTTCAGCAAATGACCATATTTCAGCGAGCTGGAAGTTTTTTCTTTAATAGCGTCAGATTTTATCTTAAAATACAAGAACTTTTCGTGGTTCTTGTCAATTTTTGTTGATTTTCACCCAATGAACTTATTTCAGTCAGCTGGATCTTTCTTCTTCAAAGCAAAAAGATTTTATCTTCAAATACAAGAACTGTTCGTGGTTTTGTTGATTTTCAGCAAATGAACATATTTCAGCGAGCGAGAAGTTTTTTCTTTCATAGCGTCAGATTTTATCCTAAAATACAAGAACTTTTCGTGGTTCTTGTCAAATTTTGTTGGTTTTCATCCAATGAACTTATTTCAGTCAGCTAGATGTTTCTTCTTCAAAGCAAAAAGATTTTATCTTCAAATACAAGAACTTTTCGTGATTTTGTTGATTTTCAGCAAAAGGACATATTTCAGCGAGCGAGATGTTTTTTCTTTAATAGCGTCACATTTTATCTTAAAATACAAGAACCTTTCGTGGTTCTTGTCAAATTTTGTTGGTTTTCATCCAATGAACTTATTTCAGTCAGCCAGATCTTTCTTCTTCAAAGCAAAAAGATTTTATCTTCAAATAAAAGAACATTTCGTGGTTTTGTTGATTTACAGCAAATGAACATATTTCAGCGAGCTAGAAGTTTTTTCTTTAATAGCGTCAGATTTTATCTTGAAATACAAGAACTTTTCGTGGTTCTTGTCAATTTTTGTTGATTTTCATCAAATGAACTTATTTCAGTCAGCGAGATCTTTCTTCTTCAAAGCAAAAAGATTTTATCTTCAAATACAAGAACTTTTCGTGGTTTTGTTGATTTTCAGCAAATGGACATATTTCAGCGAGCTGGAAGTTTTTTCTTTAATAGCGTCAGATTTTATCTTAAAATACAAGAACTTTTCGTGCTTCTTGTCAATTTTTGTTGGTTTTCATCCAATTAACTTATTTCAGTCACCTAAATCCTTCTTCTTCAAAGCAAAAAGATTTTATCTTCAAATACAAGAACTTTTCGTGGTTTTGTTGATTTTCAGCAAATGACCATATTTCAGCGAGCTGGAAGTTTTTTCTTTAATAGCGTCAGATTTTATCTTAAAATACAAGAACTTTTCGTGGATCTTGTCAATTTTTGTTGATTTTCATCTAATGAACTTATTTCAGTCAGCTGGATCTTTCTTCTTCAAAGCAAAAAGATTTTATCTTCAAATACAAGAACTTTTCGTGGTTTTGTTGATTTTCAGCAAATGACCATATTTCAGCGAGCTGGAAGTTTTTTCTTGAATAGCGTCAGATATTATCTTAAAATACAAGACCTTTTCGTGGTTCCTGTCAATTTTTGTTGGTTTTCATCCAATGAACTTATTTCAGTCAGCTGGATCTTTCTTCTTCAAAGCAAAAAGATTTTATCTTCAAATACAAGAACTTTACGTGGTTTTGTTGGTTTTCAGCAAATGAACATATTTCAGCGAGCTAGAAGTTTTTTCTTTAATAGCGTCAGATTTTATCTTAAAATACAAGAACTTTTCGTGGTTCTTGTCAATTTTTGTTGATTTTCACCCAATGAACTTATTTCAGTCAGCTGGATCTTTCTTCTTCAAAGCAAAAAGATTTTATCTTCAAATACAAGAACTTTTCGTGGTTTTGTTGATTTTCAGCAAATGAACATATTTCAGCGAGCGAGAAGTTTTTTCTTTCATAGCGTCAGATTTTATCCTAAAATACAAGAACTTTTCGTGGTTCTTGTCAAATTTTGTTGGTTTTCATCCAATGAACTTATTTCAGTCAGCTAGATGTTTCTTCTTCAAAGCAAAAAGATTTTATCTTCAAATACAAGAACTTTTCGTGATTTTGTTGATTTTCAGCAAAAGGACATATTTCAGCGAGCGAGATGTTTTTTCTTTAATAGCGTCACATTTTATCTTAAAATACAAGAACATTTCGTGGTTCTTGTCAAATTTTGTTGGTTTTCATCCAATGAACTTATTTCAGTCAGCCAGATCTTTCTTCTTCAAAGCAAAAAGATTTTATCTTCAAATAAAAGAACATTTCGTGGTTTTGTTGATTTACAGCAAATGAACATATTTCAGCGAGCTAGAAGTTTTTTCTTTAATAGCGTCAGATTTTACCTTGAAATACAAGAACTTTTCGTGGTTCTTGTCAATTTTTGTTGGTTTTCATCCAATGAACTTATTTCAGTCACCTCAATCCTTCTTCTTCAAAGCAAAAAGATTTTATCTTCAAATACAAGAACTTTTCGTGGTTTTGTTGATTTTCAGCAAATGACCATATTTCAGCGAGCTGGAAGTTTTTTCTTTAATAGCGTCAGATTTTATGTTAAAATACAATAACTTTTCATGGTTCTTGTCAAATTTTGTTGGTTTTCATCTAATCAACTTATTTCAGTCAGCTAGATCTTTCTTCTTCAAAGCAAAAATATTTTATCTTCAAATACAAGAACTTTTCGTGGTTTTGTTGATTTTCAGCAAATGAACATATTTCAGCGAGCGAGAAGTTTTTTCTTTAATAGCGTCACATTTTATCTTAAAATACAAGAACTTTTCGTGGTTCTTGTCAATTTTTGTTGGTTTTGATCGAATTAACTCATTTATGTCAGCTAGATCTTTCTTCTTCAAAGCAAAAAGATTTTATCTTCAAATACAAGAACTTTTCGTGGTTTTGTTGATTTTCAGCAAATGAACATATTTCAGCGAGCGAGAAGTTTTTTCTTTAATAGCGTCAGATTTTATCCTAAAATACAAGAACTTTTCGTGGTTCCTGTCAATTTTTGTTGGTTTTCATCCAATGAACTTATTTCAGTGAGCTGGATCTTTCTTCTTCAAAGCAAAAAGATTTTATCTTCAAATACAAGAACTTTTCGTGGTTTTGTTGGTTTTCATCCAATGTCTAGCTGACATAAATGAGTTAATTCGATCAAAACCAACAAAATTTGACAAGAACCACGAAAAGTTCTTGTATTTTAAGATAAAATCTGACGCTATTAAAGAAAAAACTTCCAGCTCGCTGAAATATGGTCATTTGCTGTTAATCAACAAAACCACGAAAAGTTCTTGTATTTGAAGATAAAATCTTCTGGCTTTGAAGAAGAAAGATACAGCTCACTGAAATAAGTTCATTGGATGAAAATCAACAAAAATTGACAAGAACCACGAAAAGTTCTTGTATTTTAGGATAAAATCTGACGCTATTAAAGAAAAAACTTCTCGCTCGCTGAAATATGTTCATTTGCTGAAAATCAACAAAACCACGAAAAGTTCTTGTATTTGAAGATAAAATCTTTTTGCTTTGAAGAAGAAAGATCTCGCTGACATAAATGAGTTTATTCGATCAAAACCAACAAAAATTGACAAGAACCACGAAAAGTTCTTGTATTTTAGGATAAAATCTGACGCTATTAAAGAAACAACTTCTCGCTCGCTGAAATATGTTCATTTGCTGAAAATCAACAAAACCACGAAAAGTTCTTGTATTTGAAGATAAAATCTTTTTGCTTTGAAGAAGAAGGATTTAGGTGACTGAAATAAGTTCATTGGATGAAAACCAACAAAAATTGACAAGAACCATGAAAAGTTCTTGTATTTTAGGATAAAATCTGACGCTATTAAAGAAAAAACTTCCAGCTCGCTGAAATATGGTCATTTGCTGAAAATCAACAAAACCACGAAAAGTTCTTGTATTTGAAGATAAAATCTTTTTGCTTTGAAGAAGAAAGATCTAGCTGACATAAATGAGTTAATTCGATCAAAACCAACAAAAATTGACAAGAACCACGAAAAGTTCTTGTATTTTAAGATAAAATGTGACGCTATTAAAGAAAAAACTTCTCGCTCGCTGAAATATGTTCATTTGCTGAAAATCAACAAAACCACGAAAAGTTCTTGTATTTGAAGATAAAATATTTTTGCTTTGAAGAAGAAAGATCTAGCTGACTGAAATAAGTTGATTAGATGAAAACCAACAAAATTTGACAAGAACCATGAAAAGTTCTTGTATTTTAACATAAAATCTGACGCTATTAAAGAAAAAACTTCCAGCTCGCTGAAATATGGTCATTTGCTGAAAATCAACAAAACCACGAAAAGTTCTTGTATTTGAAGATAAAATCTTTTTGCTTTTAAGAAGAAAGATCCAGCTGACTGAAATAAGTTCATTCGATCAAAATCAACAAAAATTGACAAGAACCACGAAAAGCTCTTGTATTTTAAGATAAAATCTGACGCTTTTAATGAAAAAACTTCTCGCTCGCTGAAATACGTTCATTTGCTGAAAATCAACAAAACCACGAAAAGTTCTTGTATTTGAAGATAAAATCTTTTTGCTTTGAAGAAGAAAGATCTCGGTGACTGAAATAAGTTCATCAGATGAAAACCAACAAAAATTGACAAGAACCACGAAAAGTTCTTGTATTTTAAGATAAAATCTTGAGCTATTAAACAAAAAACTACTTGCTCGCTGAAATATGTTCATTTGCTGAAAACCAACAAAACCACGAAAAGTTCTTGTATTTGAAGATAAAATCTTTTTGCTTTGAAGAAGAAAGATCCAGCTGACCGAAATAAGTTCATTTGATGAAAATCAACAAAAATTGACAAGATCCACGAAAAGTTCTTGTATTTTAAGATAAAATGTGACGCTATTAAAGAAAAAACTTCTTGCTCGCTGAAATATGTTCATTTGCTGAAAATCACCAAAACCACGAAAAGTTCTTGCAGTTGAAGATAAAATCTTTTTGCTTTGAAGAAGAAAGATCCAGCTGACTGAAATAAGTTCATTTGATGAAAATCAACAAAAATTGACAAGAACCACGAAAAGTTCTTGTATTTTAAGATAAAATGTTACGCTATTAAAGAAAAAACTTCTTGCTCGCTGAAATATGTTCATTTGCTGAAAATCAACAAAACCACGAAAAGTTCTTATATTTGAAGACAAAATCTTTTTGCTTTGAAGATGAAAGATCGAGGTGACTGAAATAAGTTCATTGGATGAAAACCAACAAAAATTGACAAGAACCACGTAAAGTTCTTGTATTTTAAGATAAAATCTGACGCTATTAAAGAAAAAACCTCTTGCTCGCTGAAATATGTTCATTTGCTGAAAATCAACAAAACCACGAAAAGTTCTTGTATTTGAAGATAAAATCTTTTTGCTTTGAAGAAGAAAGATCTAGCTGACATAAATGAGTTAATTCGATCAAAACCAACAAAAATTGACAAGAACCACGAAAAGTTCTTGTATTTTAAGATAAAATGTGACGCTATTAAAGAAAAAACTTCTCGCTCGCTGAAATATGTTCATTTGCTGAAAATCAACAAAACCACGAAAAGTTCTTGTATTTGAAGATAAAATATTTTTGCTTTGAAGAAGAAAGATCTAGCTGACTGAAATAAGTTGATTAGATGAAAACCAACAAAATTTGACAAGAACCATGAAAAGTTCTTGTATTTTAACATAAAATCTGACGCTATTAAAGAAAAAACTTCCAGCTCGCTGAAATATGGTCATTTGCTGAAAATCAACAAAACCACGAAAAGTTCTTGTATTTGAAGATAAAATCTTTTTGCTTTTAAGAAGAAAGATCCAGCTGACTGAAATAAGTTCATTCGATCAAAATCAACAAAAATTGACAAGAACCACGAAAAGCTCTTGTATTTTAAGATAAAATCTGACGCTTTTAATGAAAAAACTTCTCGCTCGCTGAAATACGTTCATTTGCTGAAAATCAACAAAACCACGAAAAGTTCTTGTATTTGAAGATAAAATCTTTTTGCTTTGAAGAAGAAAGATCTCGGTGACTGAAATAAGTTCATCAGATGAAAACCAACAAAAATTGACAAGAACCACGAAAAGTTCTTGTATTTTAAGATAAAATCTTGAGCTATTAAACAAAAAACTACTTGCTCGCTGAAATATGTTCATTTGCTGAAAACCAACAAAACCACGAAAAGTTCTTGTATTTGAAGATAAAATCTTTTTGCTTTGAAGAAGAAAGATCCAGCTGACCGAAATAAGTTCATTTGATGAAAATCAACAAAAATTGACAAGATCCACGAAAAGTTCTTGTATTTTAAGATAAAATGTGACGCTATTAAAGAAAAAACTTCTTGCTCGCTGAAATATGTTCATTTGCTGAAAATCACCAAAACCACGAAAAGTTCTTGCAGTTGAAGATAAAATCTTTTTGCTTTGAAGAAGAAAGATCCAGCTGACTGAAATAAGTTCATTTGATGAAAATCAACAAAAATTGACAAGAACCACGAAAAGTTCTTGTATTTTAAGATAAAATGTTACGCTATTAAAGAAAAAACTTCTTGCTCGCTGAAATATGTTCATTTGCTGAAAATCAACAAAACCACGAAAAGTTCTTATATTTGAAGACAAAATCTTTTTGCTTTGAAGATGAAAGATCGAGGTGACTGAAATAAGTTCATTGGATGAAAACCAACAAAAATTGACAAGAACCACGTAAAGTTCTTGTATTTTAAGATAAAATCTGACGCTATTAAAGAAAAAACCTCTTGCTCGCTGAAATATGTTCATTTGCTGAAAATCAACAAAACCACGAAAAGTTCTTGTATTTGAAGATAAAATCTTTTTGCTTTGAAGGAGAAAGATCTAACTGACTGAAATAAGTTGATTAGATGAAAACCAACAAAATTTGACAAGAACCAGGAAAAGTTCTTGTATTTTAAGATAAAATCTGACGCTATTAAAGAAAAAACTTCCAGCTCGCTGAAATATGGTCATTTGATAAAAATCAACAAAACCACGAAAAGTTCTTGTATTTGAAGATAAAATCTTTTTGCTTTGAAGAAGAAAGTTCGAGGTGACTGAAATAAGTTCATTAGATGAAAACCAACAAAAATTGACAAGAACCACGAAAAGTTCTTGTATTTTAAGATAAAATCTGACGCTACTAAAGAAAAAACTTCTCGCTTGCTGAAATATGTTCATTTGCTGAAAATCAACAAAACCACGAAAAGTTCTTGTATTTGAAGATAAAATCTTTTTGCTTTGAAGAAGAAAGATCCAGCTCACTGAAATAAGTTCATTGGATGAAAACCAACAAAAATTGACAGGAACCACGAAAAGTTCTTGTATTTTAGGATAAAATCTGACGCTATTAAAGAAAAAACTTCTCGCTCGCTGAAATATGTTCATTTGCTGAAAATCAACAAAACCACGAAAAGTTCTTGTATTTGAAGATAAAATCTTTTTGCTTTGAAGAAGAAAGATCTAGCTGACATAAATGAGTTAATTCGATCAAAACCAACAAAAATTGACAAGAACCACGAAAAGTTCTTGTATTTTAAGATAAAATGTGACGCTATTAAAGAAAAAACTTCTCGCTCGCTGAAATATGTTCATTTGCTGAAAATCAACAAAACCACGAAAAGTTCTTGTATTTGAAGATAAAATATTTTTGCTTTGAAGAAGAAAGATCTAGCTGACTGAAATAAGTTGATTAGATGAAAACCAACAAAATTTGACAAGAACCATGAAAAGTTATTGTATTTTAACATAAAATCTGACGCTATTAAAGAAAAAACTTCCAGCTCGCTGAAATATGGTCATTTGCTGAAAATCAACAAAACCACGAAAAGTTCTTGTATTTGAAGATAAAATCTTTTTGCTTTGAAGAAGAAGGATTGAGGTGACTGAAATAAGTTCATTGGATGAAAACCAACAAAAATTGACAAGAACCACGAAAAGTTCTTGTATTTCAAGGTAAAATCTGACGCTATTAAAGAAAAAACTTCTAGCTCGCTGAAATATGTTCATTTGCTGTAAATCAACAAAACCACGAAATGTTCTTTTATTTGAAGATAAAATCTTTTTGCTTTGAAGAAGAAAGATCTGGCTGACTGAAATAAGTTCATTGGATGAAAACCAACAAAATTTGACAAGAACCACGAAATGTTCTTGTATTTTAAGATAAAATGTGACGCTATTAAAGAAAAAACATCTCGCTCGCTGAAATATGTCCTTTTGCTGAAAATCAACAAAATCACGAAAAGTTCTTGTATTTGAAGATAAAATCTTTTTGCTTTGAAGAAGAAACATCTAGCTGACTGAAATAAGTTCATTGGATGAAAACCAACAAAATTTGACAAGAACCACGAAAAGTTCTTGTATTTTAGGATAAAATCTGACGCTATGAAAGAAAAAACTTCTCGCTCGCTGAAATATGTTCATTTGCTGAAAATCAACAAAACCACGAAAAGTTCTTGTATTTGAAGATAAAATCTTTTTGCTTTGAAGAAGAAAGATCCAGCTGACTGAAATAAGTTCATTGGGTGAAAATCAACAAAAATTGACAAGAACCACGAAAAGTTCTTGTATTTTAAGATAAAATCTGACGCTATTAAAGAAAAAACTTCTAGCTCGCTGAAATATGTTCATTTGCTGAAAACCAACAAAACCACGTAAAGTTCTTGTATTTGAAGATAAAATCTTTTTGCTTTGAAGAAGAAAGATCCAGCTGACTGAAATAAGTTCATTGGATGAAAACCAACAAAAATTGACAGGAACCACGAAAAGGTCTTGTATTTTAAGATAATATCTGACGCTATTCAAGAAAAAACTTCCAGCTCGCTGAAATATGGTCATTTGCTGAAAATCAACAAAACCACGAAAAGTTCTTGTATTTGAAGATAAAATCTTTTTGCTTTGAAGAAGAAAGATCCAGCTGACTGAAATAAGTTCATTAGATGAAAATCAACAAAAATTGACAAGATCCACGAAAAGTTCTTGTATTTTAAGATAAAATCTGACGCTATTAAAGAAAAAACTTCCAGCTCGCTGAAATATGGTCATTTGCTGAAAATCAACAAAACCACGAAAAGTTCTTGTATTTGAAGATAAAATCTTTTTGCTTTGAAGAAGAAGGATTTAGGTGACTGAAATAAGTTAATTGGATGAAAACCAACAAAAATTGACAAGAAGCACGAAAAGTTCTTGTATTTTAAGATAAAATCTGACGCTATTAAAGAAAAAACTTCCAGCTCGCTGAAATATGTCCATTTGCTGAAAATCAACAAAACCACGAAAAGTTCTTGTATTTGAAGATAAAATCTTTTTGCTTTGAAGAAGAAAGATCTCGCTGACTGAAATAAGTTCATTTGATGAAAATCAACAAAAATTGACAAGAACCACGAAAAGTTCTTGTATTTCAAGATAAAATCTGACGCTATTAAAGAAAAAACTTCTAGCTCGCTGAAATATGTTCATTTGCTGTAAATCAACAAAACCACGAAATGTTCTTTTATTTGAAGATAAAATCTTTTTGCTTTGAAGAAGAAAGATCTGGCTGACTGAAATAAGTTCATTGGATGAAAACCAACAAAATTTGACAAGAACCACGAAAGGTTCTTGTATTTTAAGATAAAATGTGACGCTATTAAAGAAAAAACATCTCGCTCGCTGAAATATGTCCTTTTGCTGAAAATCAACAAAATCACGAAAAGTTCTTGTATTTGAAGATAAAATCTTTTTGCTTTGAAGAAGAAACATCTAGCTGACTGAAATAAGTTCATTGGATGAAAACCAACAAAATTTGACAAGAACCACGAAAAGTTCTTGTATTTTAGGATAAAATCTGACGCTATGAAAGAAAAAACTTCTCGCTCGCTGAAATATGTTCATTTGCTGAAAATCAACAAAACCACGAACAGTTCTTGTATTTGAAGATAAAATCTTTTTGCTTTGAAGAAGAAAGATCCAGCTGACTGAAATAAGTTCATTGGGTGAA
Organism: Heptranchias perlo; assembly: GCF_035084215.1. Classification (NCBI taxonomy): domain Eukaryota; kingdom Metazoa; phylum Chordata; class Chondrichthyes; order Hexanchiformes; family Hexanchidae; genus Heptranchias; species Heptranchias perlo. Next base: position 36,480,349 of record NC_090354.1, on the reverse strand, counting down.
AATCAACAAAAATTGACAAGAACCACGAAAAGTTCTTGTATTTTAAGATAAAATCTGACGCTATTAAAGAAAAAACTTCCAGCTCGCTGAAATATGGTCATTTGCTGAAAATCAACAAAACCACGAAAAGTTCTTGTATTTGAAGATAAAATCTTTTTGCTTTGAAGAAGAAAGATCCAGCTGACTGAAATAAGTTCATCAGATGAAAATCAACAAAAATTGACAAGATCCACGAAAAGTTCTTGTATTTTAAGATAAAATCTGACGCTATTAAAGAAAAAACTTACAGCTCGCTGAAATATGGTCATTTGCTGAAAATCAACAAAACCACGAAAAGTTCTTGTATTTGAAGATAAAATCTTTTTGCTTTGAAGAAGAAGGATTTAGGTGACTGAAATAAGTTAATTGGATGAAAACCAACAAAAATTGACAAGAAGCACGAAAAGTTCTTGTATTTTAAGATAAAGTCTGACGCTATTAAAGAAAAAACTTCCAGCTCGCTGAAATATGTTCATTTGCTGAAAATCAACAAAACCACGAAAAGTTCTTGTATTTGAAGATAAAATCTTTTTGCTTTGAAGAAGAAAGATCTAGCTGACTGAAATAAGTTCATTTGATGAAAATCAACAAAAATTGACAAGAACCACGAAAAGTTCTTGTATTTCAAGATAAAATCTGACGCTATTAAAGAAAAAACTTCTGGCTCGCTGAAATATGTTCATTTGCTGTAAATCAACAAAACCACGAAATGTTCTTTTATTTGAAGATAAAATCTTTTTGCTTTGAAGAAGAAAGATCTGGCTGACTGAAATAAGTTCATTGGATGAAAACCAACAAAATTTGACAAGAACCACGAAAGGTTCTTGTATTTTAAGATAAAATGTGACGCTATTAAAGAAAAAACATCTCGCTCGCTGAAATATGTCCTTTTGCTGAAAATCAACAAAATCACGAAAAGTTCTTGTATTTGAAGATAAAATCTTTTTGCTTTGAAGAAGAAACATCTAGCTGACTGAAATAAGTTCATTAGATGAAAATCAACAAAAATTGACAAGAACCACGAAAAGTTCTTGCATTTTAAGACAAAATCTGACGCTATTAAAGAAAAAACTTCCAGCTCGCTGAAATATGGTCATTTGCTGAAAATCAACAAAACCACGAAAAGTTCTTGTATTTGAAGATAAAATCTTTTTGCTTTGAAGAAGAAACATCCAGCTGACTGAAATAAGTTCATTAGTTGAAAATCAACAAAAATTGACAAGATCCACGAAAGGTTCTTGTATTTTAAGATAAAATCTGACACTATTAAAGAAAAAACTTCCAGCTCGCTGAAATATGGTCATTTGCTGAAAATCAACAAAACCACGAAAAGTTCTTGTATTTGAAGATAAAATCTTTTTGCTTTGAAGAAGAAGGATTTAGGTGACTGAAATAAGTTAATTGGATGAAAACCAACAAAAATTGACAAGAAGCACGAAAAGTTCTTGTATTTTAAGAGAAAATCTTGCGCTATTAAAGAAAAAACTTCTCGCTCGCTGAAATATGTTCATTTGCTGAAAACCAACAAAACGACGAAAAGTTCTTGTATTTGAAGATGGAATCTTTTGGCTTTGAAGAAGAAAGATCCAGCTGACTGAAATAAGTTCATTGGATGAAAACCAACAAAAATTGACAGGAACCACGAAAAGTTCTTGTATTTTAAGATGAAATCTGAAGCTATTAAAGAAAAAACTTCCAGCTCGCTGAAATATGTTAATTTGCTGAAAATCAACAAAACCACGAAAAGTTCTTGTTTTTGAAGATAAAATCTTTTTGCTTTGAAGAAGAAAGATCCAGCTGACTGAAATAAGTTCATTTGATGAAAACCAACAAAAATTGACAAGAAGCACGAAAAGTTCTTGTATTTTAAGATAAAGTCTGACGCTATTAAAGAAAAAACTTCCAGCTCGCTGAAATATGTTCATTTGCTGAAAATCAACAAAACCACGAAAAGTTCTTGTATTTGAAGATAAAATCTTTTTGCTTTGAAGAAGAAAGATCTAGCTGACTGAAATAAGTTCATTTGATGAAAATCAACAAAAATTGACAAGAACCACGAAAAGTTCTTGTATTTCAAGATAAAATCTGACGCTATTAAAGAAAAAACTTCTGGCTCGCTGAAATATGTTCATTTGCTGTAAATCAACAAAACCACGAAATGTTCTTTTATTTGAAGATAAAATCTTTTTGCTTTGAAGAAGAAAGATCTGGCTGACTGAAATAAGTTCATTGGATGAAAACCAACAAAATTTGACAAGAACCACGAAAGGTTCTTGTATTTTAAGATAAAATGTGACGCTATTAAAGAAAAAACATCTCGCTCGCTGAAATATGTCCTTTTGCTGAAAATCAACAAAATCACGAAAAGTTCTTGTATTTGAAGATAAAATCTTTTTGCTTTGAAGAAGAAACATCTAGCTGACTGAAATAAGTTCATTAGATGAAAATCAACAAAAATTGACAAGAACCACGAAAAGTTCTTGCATTTTAAGACAAAATCTGACGCTATTAAAGAAAAAACTTCCAGCTCGCTGAAATATGGTCATTTGCTGAAAATCAACAAAACCACGAAAAGTTCTTGTATTTGAAGATAAAATCTTTTTGCTTTGAAGAAGAAACATCCAGCTGACTGAAATAAGTTCATTAGTTGAAAATCAACAAAAATTGACAAGATCCACGAAAGGTTCTTGTATTTTAAGATAAAATCTGACGCTATTAAAGAAAAAACTTCCAGCTCGCTGAAATATGGTCATTTGCTGAAAATCAACAAAACCACGAAAAGTTCTTGTTTTTGAAGATAAAATCTTTTTGCTTTGAAGAAGAAAGATCCAGCTGACTGAAATAAGTTCATTTGATGAAAATCAACAAAAATTGACAAGAACCACGAAAAGTTCTTGTATTTCAAGATAAAATCTGACGCTATTAAAGAAAAAACTTCTAGCTCGCTGAAATATGTTCATTTGCTGTAAATCAACAAAACCACGAAATGTTCTTTTATTTGAAGATAAAATCTTTTTGCTTTGAAGAAGAAAGATCTGGCTGACTGAAATAAGTTCATTGGATGAAAACCAACAAAATTTGACAAGAACCACGAAAGGTTCTTGTATTTTAAGATAAAATGTGACGCTATTAAAGAAAAAACATCTCGCTCGCTGAAATATGTCCTTTTGCTGAAAATCAACAAAATCACGAAAAGTTCTTGTATTTGAAGATAAAATCTTTTTGCTTTGAAGAAGAAACATCTAGCTGACTGAAATAAGTTCATTAGATGAAAACCAACAAAATTTGACAAGAACCACGAAAAGTTCTTGTATTTTAGGATAAAATCTGACGCTATGAAAGAAAAAACTTCTCGCTCGCTGAAATATGTTCATTTGCTGAAAATCAAGAAAACCACGAAAAGTTCTTGTATTTGAAGATAAAATCTTTTTGCTTTGAAGAAGAAAGATCCAGCTGACTGAAATAAGTTCATTGGGTGAAAATCAACAAAAATTGACAAGAACCACGAAAAGTTCTTGTATTTTAAGATAAAATCTGACGCTATTAAAGAAAAAACTTCTAGCTCGCTGAAATATGTTCATTTGCTGAAAACCAACAAAACCACGTAAAGTTCTTGTATTTGAAGATAAAATCTTTTTGCTTTGAAGAAGAAAGATCCAGCTGACTGAAATAAGTTCATTGGATGAAAACCAACAAAAATTGACAGGAACCACGAAAAGGTCTTGTATTTTAAGATAATATCTGACGCTATTAAAGAAAAAACTTCCAGCTCGCTGAAATATGTTCATTTGCTGAAAATCAACAAAACCACGAAAAGTTCTTGTATTTGAAGATAAAATTTTTTGCTTTGAAGAAGAAAGATCCAGCTGACTGAAATAAGTTCATTTGATGAAAATCAACAAAAATTGACAAGAACCACGAAAAGTTCTTGTATTTCAAGATAAAATCTGACGCAATTAAAGAAAAAACTTCTTGCTCGCTGAAATATGTTCATTTGCTGAAAATCAACAAAACCACGAAAAGTTCTTGTATTTGAAGATAAAATCTTTTTGCTTTGAAGAAGAAAGATCGAGGTGACTGAAATAAGTTCATCAGATGAAAACCAACAAAAATTGAAAAAAACCACGAAAAGTTCTTGTATTTTAAGATAATATGTGACGCTTTTAAAGAAAAAACTTCTCGCTCGCTGAAATATGTTCATTTGCTGAAAATCAACAAAACCACGAAAAGTTCTTGTATTTGAAGATAAAATCTTTTTGCTTTGAAGAAGAAAGATCCAGCTGACTGAAATAAGTTCATTGGGTGAAAATCAACAAAAATTGACAAGAACCACGAAAAGTTCTTGTATTTTAAGATAAAATCTGACGCTATTAAAGAAAAAACTTCTAGCTCGCTGAAATATGTTCATTTGCTGAAAACCAACAAAACCACGTAAAGTTCTTGTATTTGAAGATAAAATCTTTTTGCTTTGAAGAAGAAAGATCCAGCTGACTGAAATAAGTTCATTGGATGAAAACCAACAAAAATTGACAGGAACCACGAAAAGGTCTTGTATTTTAAGATAATATCTGACGCTATTCAAGAAAAAACTTCCAGCTCGCTGAAATATGGTCATTTGCTGAAAATCAACAAAACCACGAAAAGTTCTTGTATTTGAAGATAAAATCTTTTTGCTTTGAAGAAGAAAGATCCAGCTGACTGAAATAAGTTCATTAGATGAAAATCAACAAAAATTGACAAGATCCACGAAAAGTTCTTGTATTTTAAGATAAAATCTGACGCTATGAAAGAAAAAACTTCCAGCTCGCTGAAATATGGTCATTTGCTGAAAATCAACAAAACCACGAAAAGTTCTTGTATTTGAAGATAAAATCTTTTTGCTTTGAAGAAGAAGGATTTAGGTGACTGAAATAAGTTAATTGGTTGAAAACCAACAAAAATTGACAAGAAGCACGAAAAGTTCTTGTATTTTAAGAGAAAATCTTGCGCTATTAAAGAAAAAACTTCTAGCTCGCTGAAATATGTTCATTTGCTGAAAACCAACAAAACGACGAAAAGTTCTTGTATTTGAAGATGGAATCTTTTGGCTTTGAAGAAGAAAGATCCAGCTGACTGAAATAAGTTCATTGGATGAAAACCAACAAAAATTGACAGGAACCACGAAAAGTTCTTGTATTTTAAGATAAAATCTGACGCTATTAAAGAAAAAACTTCCAGCTCGCTAAAATATGTTCATTTGCTGAAAATCAACAAAACCACGAAATGTTCTTTTATTTGAAGATAAAATCTTTTTGCTTTGAAGAAGAAAGATCTGGCTGACTGAAATAAGTTCATTGGATGAAAACCAACAAAATTTGACAAGAACCACGAAAGGTTCTTGTATTTTAAGATAAAATGTGACGCTATTAAAGAAAAAACATCTCGCTCGCTGAAATATGTCCTTTTGCTGAAAATCAACAAAATCACGAAAAGTTCTTGTATTTGAAGATAAAATCTTTTTGCTTTGAAGAAGAAACATCTAGCTGACTGAAATAAGTTCATTAGATGAAAACCAACAAAATTTGACAAGAACCACGAAAAGTTCTTGTATTTTAGGATAAAATCTGACGCTATGAAAGAAAAAACTTCTCGCTCGCTGAAATATGTTCATTTGCTGAAAATCAACAAATCCACGAAAAGTTCTTGTATTTGAAGATAAAATCTTTTTGCTTTGAAGAAGAAAGATCCAGCTGACTGAAATAAGTTCATTGGGTGAAAAAAAACAAAAATTGACAAGAACCACGAAAAGTTCTTGTATTTTAAGATAAAATCTGACGCTATTAAAGAAAAAACTTCTCGCTCGCTGAAATATGTTCATTTGCTGAAAACCAACAAAACCACGTAAAGTTCTTGTATTTGAAGATAAAATCTTTTTGCTTTGATGAAGAAGGATTTAGGTGACTGAAATAAGTTAATTGGATGAAAACCAACAAAAATTGACAAGAAGCACGAAAAGTTCTTGTATTTTAAGAGAAAATCTTGCGCTATTAAAGAAAAAACTTCTAGCTCGCTGAAATATGTTCATTTGCTGAAAACCAACAAAACGACGAAAAGTTCTTGTATTTGAAGATGGAATCTTTTGGCTTTGAAGAAGAAAGATCCAGCTGACTGAAATAAGTTCATTGGATGAAAACCAACAAAAATTGACAGGAACCACGAAAAGTTCTTGTATTTTAAGATAAAATCTGACGCTATTAAAGAAAAAACTTCCAGCTCGCTGAAATATGTTCATTTGCTGAAAATCAACAAAACCACGAAAAGTTCTTGTATTTGAAGATAAAATCTTTTTGCTTTGAAGAAGAAAGATCCAGCTGACTGAAATAAGTTCATTTGATGAAAATCAACAAAAATTGACAAGAACCACGAAAAGTTCTTGTATTTCAAGATAAAATCTGACGCTATTAAAGAAAAAACTTCTAGCTCGCTGAAATATGTTCATTTGCTGAAAATCAACAAAACCACGAAATGTTCTTTTATTTGAAGATAAAATCTTTTTGCTTTGAAGAAGAAAGATCTGGCTGACTGAAATAAGTTCATTGGATGAAAACCAACAAAATTTGATAAGAACCACGAAAGGTTCTTGTATTTTAAGATAAAATGTGACGCTATTAAAGAAAAAACATCTCGCTCGCTGAAATATGTCCTTTTGCTGAAAATCAACAAAATCACGAAAAGTTCTTGTATTTGAAGATAAAATCTTTTTGCTTTGAAGAAGAAACATCTAGCTGACTGAAATAAGTTCATTAGATGAAAACCAACAAAATTTGACAAGAACCACGAAAAGTTCTTGTATTTTAGGATAAAATCTGACGCTATGAAAGAAAAAACTTCTCGCTCGCTGAAATATGTTCATTTGCTGAAAATCAACAAATCCACGAAAAGTTCTTGTATTTGAAGATAAAATCTTTTTGCTTTGAAGAAGAAAGATCCAGCTGACTGAAATAAGTTCATTGGGTGAAAAAAAACAAAAATTGACAAGAACCACGAAAAGTTCTTGTATTTTAAGATAAAATCTGACGCTATTAAAGAAAAAACTTCTAGCTCGCTGAAATATGTTCATTTGCTGAAAACCAACAAAACCACGTAAAGTTCTTGTATTTGAAGATAAAATCTTTTTGCTTTGAAGAAGAAAGATCCAGCTGACTGAAATAAGTTCATTGGATGAAAACCAACAAAAATTGACAGGAACCACGAAAAGGTCTTGTATTTTAAGATAATATCTGACGCTATTAAAGAAAAAACTTCCAGCTCGCTGAAATATGTTCATTTGCTGAAAATCAACAAAACCACGAAAAGTTCTTGTATTTGAAGATAAATTTTTTTGCTTTGAAGAAGAAAGATCCAGCTGACTGAAATAAGTTCATTTGATGAAAATCAACAAAAATTGACAAGAACCACGAAAAGTTCTTGTATTTCAAGATAAAATCTGACGCTATTAAAGAAAAAACTTCTTGCTCGCTGAAATATGTTCATTTGCTGAAAATCAACAAAACCACGAAAAGTTCTTGTATTTGAAGATAAAATCTTTTTGCTTTGAAGAAGAAAGATCGAGGTGACTGAAATAAGTTCATCAGATGAAAACCAACAAAAATTGAAAAAAACCACGAAAAGTTCTTGTATTTTAAGATAATATGTGACGCTTTTAAAGAAAAAACTTCTCGCTCGCTGAAATATGTTCATTTGCTGAAAATCAACAAAAATTGACAAGAACCACGAAAAGTTCTTGCATTTTAAGACAAAATCTGACGCTATTAAAGTAAAAACTTCCAGCTCGCTGAAATAAGTTCATTAGATGAAAACCAACAAAATTTGACAAGAACCACGAAAGGTTCTTGTATTTTAAGATAAAATTTGACGCTATTAAAGAAAAAACTTCTCGCTCGCTGAAATATGTCCATTTGCTGAAAATCAACAAAATCACGAAAAGTTCTTGTATTTGAAGATAAAATCTTTTTGCTTTGAAGAAGAAAGATCCAGCTGACTGAAATAAGTTCATTGGATGAAAATCAACAAAAATTGACAAGAACCACGAAAAGTTCTTGTATTTCAAGATAAAATCTGACGCTATTAAAGAAAAAACTTCCAGCTCGCTGAAATATGGTCATTTGCTGAAAATCAACAAAACCACGAAAATTTCTTGTATTTGAAGATAAAATCTTTTTGCTTTGAAGAAGAAAGATCCAGCTGACTGAAATAAGTTCATTTGATGAAAATCAACAAAAATTGACAAGAACCACGAAAAGTTCTTGTATTTCAAGACAAAATCTGACGCTATTGAAGAAAAAACTTCTAGCTCGCTGAAATATGTTCATTTGCTGAAAATCAACAAAACCACGAAATGTTCTTTTATTTGAAGATAAAATCTTTTTGCTTTGAAGAAGAAAGATCTGGCTGACTGAAATAAGTTCATTGGATGAAAACCAACAAAATTTGACAAGAACCACGAAAGGTTCTTGTATTTTAAGATAAAATGTGACGCTATTAAAGAAAAAACTTCTCGCTCGCTGAAATATGTCCATTTGCTGAAAATCAACAAAATCACGAAAAGTTCTTGTATTTGAAGATAAAATCTTTTTGCTTTGAAGAAGAAAGATCCAGCTGACTGAAATAAGTTCATTAGATGAAAATCAACATAAATTGACAACAACCACGAAAAGTTCTTGTATTTTAAGATAAAATCTGACGCTATTAAAGAAAAAACTTCCAGCTCGCTGAAATATGGTCATTTGCTGAAAATCAACAAAACCACGAAAAGTTCTTGTATTTGAAGATCAAATCTTTTTGCTTTGAAGAAGAAGGATTTAGGTGACTGAAATAAGTTAATTGGATGAAAACCAACAAAAATTGACAAGAACCACGAAACGTTCTTGTATTTCAAGATAAAATCTGACGCTATTAAAGAAAAAACTTCCAGCTCGCTGAAATATGTTCATTTGCTGAAAATCAACAAAACCACGAAAAGTTCTTGTATTTGAAGATAAAATCTTTTTGCTTTGAAGAAGAAAGATCTAGCTGACTGAAATAAGTTGATTAGATGAAAACCAACAAAATTTGACAAGAACCACGAAAAGTTCTTGTATTTTAGGATAAAATCTGACGCTATTAAAGAAAAAACTTCTCGCTCGCTGAAATATGTTCATTTGCTGAAAATCAACAAAACCACAAAAAGTTCTTGTATTTGAAGATAAAATCTTTTTGCTTTGAAGAAGAAAGATCCAGCTGACTGAAATAAGTTCATTGGATGAAAACCAACAAAAATTGACAAGAACCACGAAAAGTTCTTGTATTTTAAGATAAAATCTGACGCTATTAAAGAAAAAACTTCCAGCTCGCTGAAATATGTTCATTTGCTGAAAATCAACAAAACCACGAAAAGTTCTTGTATTTGAAGATAAAATCTTTTTTGCTTTGAAGAAGAAGGATTTAGGTGACTGAAATAAGTTCATTGGATGAAAATCAACAAAAATTGACAAGATCCACGAAAAGTTCTTGTATTTTAAGATAAAATCTGACGCTATTAAAGAAAAAACTTCCAGCTCGCTGAAATATGGTCATTTGCTGAAAATCAACAAAACCACGAAAAGTTCTTGTATTTGAAGATAAAATCTTTTTGCTTTGAACAAGAAGGATTTAGGTGACTGAAATAAGTTAATTGGATGAAAACCAACAAAAATTGACAAGAAGCACGAAAAGTTCTTGTATTTTAAGAGAAAATCTTGCGCTATTAAAGAAAAAACTTCTAGCTCGCTGAAATATGTTCATTTGCTGAAAACCAACAAAACGACGAAAAGTTCTTGTATTTGAAGATGGAATCTTTTGGCTTTGAAGAAGAAAGATCCAGCTGACTGAAATAAGTTCATTAGATGAAAATCAACAAAAATTGACAAGAACCACGAAAAGTTCTTGCATTTTAAGACAAAATCTGACGCTATTAAAGAAAAAACTTCCAGCTCGCTGAAATATGTTCATTTGCTGAAAATCAACAAAACCACGAAAAGTTCTTGTATTTGAAGATAAAATCTTTTTGCTTTGAAGAAGAAAGATCCAGCTGACTGAAATAAGTTCATTTGATGAAAATCAACAAAAATTGACAAGAACCACGAAAGGTTCTTGTATTTTAAGATAAAATGTGACGCTATTAAAGAAAAAACATCTCGCTCGCTGAAATATGTCCTTTTGCTGAAAATCAACAAAATCACGAAAAGTTCTTGTATTTGAAGATATTTCAGCGAGCTAGAAGTTTTTTCTTTAATAGCGTCAGATTTTATCTTAAAATACAAGAACTTTTCGTGGTTCTTGTCAATTTTTGTTGATTTTCATCCAATGAACTTATTTCAGTCACCTAAATCCTTCTTCTTCAAAGCAAAAAAGATTTTATCTTCAAATACAAGAACTTTTCGTGGTTTTGTTGATTTTCAGCAAATGAACATATTTCAGCGAGCTGGAAGTTTTTTCTTTAATAGCGTCAGATTTTATCTTAAAATACAAGAACTTTTCGTGGTTCTTGTCAATTTTTGTTGGTTTTCATCCAATGAACTTATTTCAGTCAGCTGGATCTTTCTTCTTCAAAGCAAAAAGATTTTATCTTCAAATACAAGAACTTTTTGTGGTTTTGTTGATTTTCAGCAAATGAACATATTTCAGCGAGCGAGAAGTTTTTTCTTTAATAGCGTCAGATTTTATCCTAAAATACAAGAACTTTTCGTGGTTCTTGTCAAATTTTGTTGGTTTTCATCTAATCAACTTATTTCAGTCAGCTAGATCTTTCTTCTTCAAAGCAAAAAGATTTTATCTTCAAATACAAGAACTTTTCGTGGTTTTGTTGATTTTCAGCAAATGAACATATTTCAGCGAGCTGGAAGTTTTTTCTTTAATAGCGTCAGATTTTATCTTGAAATACAAGAACGTTTCGTGGTTCTTGTCAATTTTTGTTGGTTTTCATCCAATTAACTTATTTCAGTCACCTGAATCCTTCTTCTTGAAAGCAAAAAGATTTGATCTTCAAATACAAGAACTTTTCGTGGTTGTTGTCAATTTATGTTGATTTTCATCTAATGAACTTATTTCAGTCAGCTGGATCTTTCTTCTTCAAAGCAAAAAGATTTTATCTTCAAATACAAGAACTTTTCGTGATTTTGTTGATTTTCAGCAAATGGACATATTTCAGCGAGCGAGAAGTTTTTTCTTTAATAGCGTCACATTTTATCTTAAAATACAAGAACCTTTCGTGGTTCTTGTCAAATTTTGTTGGTTTTCATCCAATGAACTTATTTCAGTCAGCCAGATCTTTCTTCTTCAAAGCAAAAAGATTTTATCTTCAAATAAAAGAACATTTCGTGGTTTTGTTGATTTTCAGCAAATGAACATATTTCAGCGAGCTAGAAGTTTTTTCTTCAATAGCGTCAGATTTTGTCTTGAAATACAAGAACTTTTCGTGGTTCTTGTCAATTTTTGTTGATTTTCATCAAATGAACTTATTTCAGTCAGCTGGATCTTTCTTCTTCAAAGCAAAAAGATTTTATCTTCAAATACAAGAAATTTTCGTGGTTTTGTTGATTTTCAGCAAATGACCATATTTCAGCGAGCTGGAAGTTTTTTCTTTAATAGCGTCAGATTTTATCTTGAAATACAAGAACTTTTCGTGGTTCTTGTCAATTTTTGTTGATTTTCATCCAATGAACTTATTTCAGTCAGCTGGATCTTTCTTCTTCAAAGCAAAAAGATTTTATCTTCAAATACAAGAACTTTTCGTGATTTTGTTGATTTTCAGCAAATGGACATATTTCAGCGAGCGAGAAGTTTTTTCTTTAATAGCGTCAAATTTTATCTTAAAATACAAGAACCTTTCGTGGTTCTTGTCAAATTTTGTTGGTTTTCATCTAATGAACTTATTTCAGCGAGCTGGAAGTTTTTACTTTAATAGCGTCAGATTTTGTCTTAAAATGCAAGAACTTTTCGTGGTTCTTGTCAATTTTTGTTGATTTTCAGCAAATGAACATATTTCAGCGAGCGAGAAGTTTTTTCTTTAAAAGCGTCACATATTATCTTAAAATACAAGAACTTTTCGTGGTTTTTTTCAATTTTTGTTGGTTTTCATCTGATGAACTTATTTCAGTCACCTCGATCTTTCTTCTTCAAAGCAAAAAGATTTTATCTTCAAATACAAGAACTTTTCGTGGTTTTGTTGATTTTCAGCAAATGAACATATTTCAGCGAGCAAGAAGTTTTTTCTTTAATAGCGTCAGATTTTATCTTGAAATACAAGAACTTTTCGTGGTTCTTGTCAATTTTTGTTGATTTTCATCAAATGAACTTATTTCAGTCAGCTGGATCTTTCTTCTTCAAAGCAAAAAAATTTATCTTCAAATACAAGAACTTTTCGTGGTTTTGTTGATTTTCAGCAAATGAACATATTTCAGCGAGCTGGAAGTTTTTTCTTTAATAGCGTCAGATATTATCTTAAAATACAAGACCTTTTCGTGGTTCCTGTCAATTTTTGTTGGTTTTCATCCAATGAACTTATTTCAGTCAGCTGGATCTTTCTTCTTCAAAGCAAAAAGATTTTATCTTCAAATACAAGAACTTTACGTGGTTTTGTTGGTTTTCAGCAAATGAACATATTTCAGCGAGCTAGAAGTTTTTTCTTTAATAGCGTCAGATTTTATCTTAAAATACAAGAACTTTTCGTGGTTCTTGTCAATTTTTGTTGATTTTCACCCAATGAACTTATTTCAGTCAGCTGGATCTTTCTTCTTCAAAGCAAAAAGATTTTATCTTCAAATACAAGAACTTTTCGTGGATTTGTTGATTTTCAGCAAATGAACATATTTCAGCGAGCGAGAAGTTTTTTCTTTCATAGCGTCAGATTTTATCCTAAAATACAAGAACTTTTCGTGGTTCTTGTCAAATTTTGTTGGTTTTCATCTAATGAACTTATTTCAGTCAGCTAGATGTTTCTTCTTCAAAGCAAAAAGATTTTATCTTCAAATACAAGAACTTTTCGTGGTTTTGTTGATTTTCAGCAAATGAACATATTTCAGCGAGCGAGATGTTTTTTCTTTAATAGCGTCAGATTTTATCTTAAAATACAAGAACTTTTCGTGGATCTTGTCAATTTTTGTTGATTTTCAACTAATGAACTTATTTCAGTCAGCTGGATCTTTCATCTTCAAAGCAAAAAGATTTTATCTTCAAATACAAGAACTTTTCGTGGTTTTGTTGATTTTCAGCAAATGACCATATTTCAGCGAGCTGGAAGTTTTTTCTTTAATAGCGTCAGATTTTGTCTTAAAATGCAAGAACTTTTCGTGGTTCTTGTCAATTTTTGTTGATTTTCATCCAATGAACTTATTTCAGTGAGCTGGATCTTTCTTCTTCAAAGCAAAAAGATTTTATCTTCAAATACAAGAACTTTTCGTGGTTTTGTTGATTTTCAGCAAATGAACATATTTCAGCGAGCGAGAAGTTTTTTCTTTAAAAGCGTCAGATATTATCTTAAAATACAAGAACATTTCGTGGTTCTTGTCAATTTTTGTTGGTTTTCATCTGATGAACTTATTTCAGTCACCTCGATCTTTCTTCTTCAAAGCAAAAAGATTTTAACTTCAAATACAAGAACTTTTCGTGGTTTTGTTGATTTTCAGCAAATGAACATATTTCAGCGAGCGAGAAGTTTTTTTTTTAATAGCTTCAGATTTTATCCTAAAATACAAGAACTTTTCGTGGTTCTTGTCAAATTTTGTTGGTTTTCATCTAATCAACTTATTTCAGTCAGCTAGATCTTTCTTCTTCAAAGCAAAAAGATTTTATCTTCAAATACAAGAACTTTTCGTGGTTTTGTTGATTTTCAGCAAATGAACATATTTCAGCGAGCTGGAAATTTTTTCTTTAATAGCGTCACATTTTATCTTAAAATACAAGAACGTTTCGTGGTTCTTGTCAATTTTTGTTGGTTTTCATCCAATGAACTTATTTCAGTCAGCTGGATCTTTCTTCTTCAAAGCAAAAAGATTTTATCTTCAAATACAAGAACTTTTCGTGGTTTTGTTGATTTTTAACAAATGAACATATTTCAGCGAGCGAGAAGTTTTTTCTTTAATAGCGTCAGATTTTATCTTGAAATACAAGAACTTTTCGTGGTTCTTGTCAATTTTTGTTGGTTTTCATCCAATTAACTTATTTCAGTCACCTAAATCCTTCTTCTTCAAAGCAAAAAGATTTCATCTTCAAATACAAGAACTTTTCGTGGTTTTGTTGATTTTCAGCAAATGACCATATTTCAGCGAGCTGGAAGTTTTTTCTTTAATAGCGTCAGATTTTATCTTAAAATACAAGAACTTTTCGTGGTTGTTGTCAATTTATGTTGATTTTCATCTAATGAACTTATTTCAGTCAGCTGGATCTTTCTTCTTCAAAGCAAAAAGATTTTATCTTCAAATACAAGAACTTTTCGTGATTTTGTTGATTTTCAGCAAATGACCATATTTCAGCGAGCTGGAAGTTTTTTCTTTAATAGCGTCAGATTTTATCTTAAAATACAAGAACTTTACGTGGTTCTTGTCAATTTTTGTTGATTTTCATCCAATGAACTTATTTCAGTCAGCTGGATCTTTCTTCTTCAAAGCAAAAAGATTTTATCTTCAAATACAAGAACTTTTCGTGATTTTGTTGATTTTCAGCAAATGGACATATTTCAGCGAGCGAGAAGTTTTTTCTTTAATAGCGTCACATTTCATCTTAAAATACAAGAACCTTTCGTGGTTCTTGTCAAATTTTGTTGGTTTTCATCCAATGAACTTATTTCAGTCAGCCAGATCTTTCTTCTTCAAAGCAAAAAGATTTTATCTTCAAATAAAAGAACATTTCGTGGTTTTGTTGATTTTCAGCAAATGAACATATTTCAGCGAGCTAGAAGTTTTTTCTTTAATAGCGTCAGATTTTGTCTTGAAATACAAGAACTTTTCGTGGTTCTTGTCAATTTTTGTTGAATTTCATCAAATGAAATTATTTCAGTCAGCTGGATCTTTCTTCTTCAAAGCAAAAAGATTTTATCTTCAAATACAAGAAATTTTCGTGGTTTTGTTGATTTTCAGCAAATGACCATATTTCAGCGAGCTGGAAGTTTTTTCTTTAATAGCGTCAGATTTTATCTTAAAATACAAGAACTTTTCGTGGATCTTGTCAATTTTTGTTGATTTTCAACTAATGAACTTATTTCAGTCAGCTGGATCTTTCATCTTCAAAGCAAAAAGATTTTATCTTCAAATACAAGAACTTTTCGTGGTTTTGTTGATTTTCAGCAAATGACCATATTTCAGCGAGCTGGAAGTTTTTTCTTTAATAGCGTCAGATTTTGTCTTAAAATGCAAGAACTTTTCGTGGTTCTTGTCAATTTTTGTTGATTTTCATCCAATGAACTTATTTCAGTGAGCTGGATCTTTCTTCTTCAAAGCAAAAAGATTTTATCTTCAAATACAAGAACTTTTCGTGGTTTTGTTGATTTTCAGCAAATGAACATATTTCAGCGAGCGAGAAGTTTTTTCTTTAAAAGCGTCAGATATTATCTTAAAATACAAGAACATTTCGTGGTTCTTGTCAATTTTTGTTGGTTTTCATCTGATGAACTTATTTCAGTCACCTCGATCTTTCTTCTTCAAAGCAAAAAGATTTTAACTTCAAATACAAGAACTTTTCGTGGTTTTGTTGATTTTCAGCAAATGAACATATTTCAGCGAGCAAGAAGTTTTTTCTTTAATAGCGTCAGATTTTATCTTGAAATACAAGAACTTTTCGTGGTTCTTGTCAATTTTTGTTGATTTTCATCAAATGAACTTATTTCAGTCAGCTGGATCTTTCTTCTTCAAAGCAAAAAATTTTATCTTCAAATACAAGAACTTTTCGTGGTTTTGTTGATTTTCAGCAAATGAACATATTTCAGCGAGCGAGAAGTTTTTTTTTTAATAGCTTCAGATTTTATCCTAAAATACAAGAACTTTTCGTGGTTCTTGTCAAATTTTGTTGGTTTTCATCTAATCAACTTATTTCAGTCAGCTAGATCTTTCTTCTTCAAAGCAAAAAGATTTTATCTTCAAATACAAGAACTTTTCGTGGTTTTGTTGATTTTCAGCAAATGAACATATTTCAGCGAGCTGGAAATTTTTTCTTTAATAGCGTCACATTTTATCTTAAAATACAAGAACGTTTCGTGGTTCTTGTCAATTTTTGTTGGTTTTCATCCAATGAACTTATTTCAGTCAGCTGGATCTTTCTTCTTCAAAGCAAAAAGATTTTATCTTCAAATACAAGAACTTTTCGTGGTTTTGTTGATTTTTAACAAATGAACATATTTCAGCGAGCGAGAAGTTTTTTCTTTAATAGCGTCAGATTTTATCTTGAAATACAAGAACTTTTCGTGGTTCTTGTCAATTTTTGTTGGTTTTCATCCAATTAACTTATTTCAGTCACCTAAATCCTTCTTCTTCAAAGCAAAAAGATTTCATCTTCAAATACAAGAACTTTTCGTGGTTTTGTTGATTTTCAGCAAATGACCATATTTCAGCGAGCTGGAAGTTTTTTCTTTAATAGCGTCAGATTTTATCTTAAAATACAAGAACTTTTCGTGGTTGTTGTCAATTTATGTTGATTTTCATCTAATGAACTTATTTCAGTCAGCTGGATCTTTCTTCTTCAAAGCAAAAAGATTTTATCTTCAAATACAAGAACTTTTCGTGATTTTGTTGATTTTCAGCAAATGACCATATTTCAGCGAGCTGGAAGTTTTTTCTTTAATAGCGTCAGATTTTATCTTAAAATACAAGAACTTTACGTGGTTCTTGTCAATTTTTGTTGATTTTCATCCAATGAACTTATTTCAGTCAGCTGGATCTTTCTTCTTCAAAGCAAAAAGATTTTATCTTCAAATACAAGAACTTTTCGTGATTTTGTTGATTTTCAGCAAATGGACATATTTCAGCGAGCGAGAAGTTTTTTCTTTAATAGCGTCACATTTTATCTTAAAATACAAGAACCTTTCGTGGTTCTTGTCAAATTTTGTTGGTTTTCATCCAATGAACTTATTTCAGTCAGCCAGATCTTTCTTCTTCAAAGCAAAAAGATTTTATCTTCAAATAAAAGAACATTTCGTGGTTTTGTTGATTTTCAGCAAATGAACATATTTCAGCGAGCGAGAAGTTTTTTCTTTAATAGCGTCAGATTTTGTCTTGAAATACAAGAACTTTTCGTGGTTCTTGTCAATTTTTGTTGATTTTCATCAAATGAAATTATTTCAGTCACCTAAATCCTTCTTCTTCAAAGCAAAAAGATTTGATCTTCAAATACAAGAACTTTTCGTGGTTTTGTTGATTTTCAGCAAATGACCATATTTCAGCGAGCTGGAAGTTTTTTCTTTAATAGCGTCAGATTTTATCTTAAAATACAAGAACTTTTCGTGGTTGTTGTCAATTTATGTTGATTTTCATCTCATGAACTTATTTCAGTCAGCTGGATCTTTCTTCTTCAAAGCAAAAAGATTTTATCTTCAAATACAAGAACTTTTCGTGATTTTGTTGATTTTCAGCAAATGGACATATTTCAGCGAGCGAGAAGTTTTTTCTTTAATAGCGTCACATTTTATCTTAAAATACAAGAACCTTTCGTGGTTCTTGTCAAATTTTGTTGGTTTTCATCCAATGAACTTATTTCAGTCAGCTGGATCTTTCTTCTTCAAAGCAAAAAGATTTTATCTTCAAATACAAGAACTTTTCGTGATTTTGTTGATTTTCAGCAAATGGACATATTTCAGCGAGCGAGAAGTTTTTTCTTTACTAGCGTCAGATTTTATCTTAAAATACAAGAACTTTTCGTGGTTCTTGTCAAATTTTGTTGGTTTTCATCTAATGAACTTATTTCAGCGAGCTGGAAGTTTTTACTTTAATAGCGTCAGATTTTGTCTTAAAATGCAAGAACTTTTCGTGGTTCTTGTCAATTTTTGTTGATTTTCATCCAATGAACTTATTTCAGTGAGCTGGATCTTTCTTCTTCAAAGCAAAAAGATTTTATCTTCAAATACAAGAACTTTTCGTGGTTTTGTTGATTTTCAGCAAATGAACATATTTCAGCGAGCGAGAAGTTTTTTCTTTAAAAGCGTCACATATTATCTTAAAATACAAGAACTTTTCGTGGTTTTTTTCAATTTTTGTTGGTTTTCATCTGATGAACTTATTTCAGTCACCTCGATCTTTCTTCTTCAAAGCAAAAAGATTTTATCTTCAAATACAAGAACTTTTCGTGGTTTTGTTGATTTTCAGCAAATGAACATATTTCAGCGAGCAAGAAGTTTTTTCTTTAATAGCGTCAGATTTTATCTTGAAATACAAGAACTTTTCGTGGTTCTTGTCAATTTTTGTTGATTTTCATCAAATGAACTTATTTCAGTCAGCTGGATCTTTCTTCTTCAAAGCAAAAAATTTTATCTTCAAATACAAGAACTTTTCGTGGTTTTGTTGATTTTCAGCAAATGAACATATTTCAGCGAGCTGGAAGTTTTTTTCTTTAATAGCGTCAGATATTATCTTAAAATACAAGACCTTTTCGTGGTTCCTGTCAATTTTTGTTGGTTTTCATCCAATGAACTTATTTCAGTCAGCTGGATCTTTCTTCTTCAAAGCAAAAAGATTTTATCTTCAAATACAAGAACTTTACGTGGTTTTGTTGGTTTTCAGCAAATGAACATATTTCAGCGAGCTAGAAGTTTTTTCTTTAATAGCGTCAGATTTTATCTTCAAATACAAGAACTTTTCGTGGTTCTTGTCAATTTTTGTTGATTTTCACCCAATGAACTTATTTCAGTCAGCTGGATCTTTCTTCTTCAAAGCAAAAAGATTTTATCTTCAAATACAAGAACTTTTCGTGGATTTGTTGATTTTCAGCAAATGAACATATTTCAGCGAGCGAGAAGTTTTTTCTTTCATAGCGTCAGGTTTTATCCTAAAATACAAGAACTTTTCGTGGTTCTTGTCAAATTTTGTTGGTTTTCATCTAATGAACTTATTTCAGTCAGCCAGATCTTTCTTCTTCAAAGCAAAAAGATTTTATCTTCAAATACAAGAACTTTTCGTGGTTTTGTTGATTTTCAGCAAATGAACATATTTCAGCGAGCAAGAAGTTTTTTCTTTAATAGCGTCAGATTTTATCCTAAAATACAAGAACTTTTCGTGGTTCTTGTCAATTTTTGTTGATTTTCATCAAATGAACTTATTTCAGTCAGCTGGATCTTTCTTCTTCAAAGCAAAAAATTTTATCTTCAAATACAAGAACTTTTCGTGGTTTTGTTGATTTTCAGCAAATGAACATATTTCAGCGAGCTGGAAGTTTTTTCTTTAATAGCGTCAGATAATATCTTAAAATACAAGACCTTTTCGTGGTTCCTGTCAATTTTTGTTGGTTTTCATCCAATGAACTTATTTCAGTCAGCTGGATCTTTCTTCTTCAAAGCAAAAAGATTTTATCTTCAAATACAAGAACTTTACGTGGTTTTGTTGGTTTTCAGCAAATGAACATATTTCAGCGAGCTAGAAGTTTTTTCTTTAATAGCGTCAGATTTTATCTTAAAATACAAGAACTTTTCGTGGTTCTTGTCAATTTTTGTTGATTTTCACCCAATGAACTTATTTCAGTCAGCTGGATCTTTCTTCTTCAAAGCAAAAAGATTTTATCTTCAAATACAAGAACTTTTCGTGGATTTGTTGATTTTCAGCAAATGAACATATTTCAGCGAGCGAGAAGTTTTTTCTTTCATAGCGTCAGGTTTTATCCTAAAATACAAGAACTTTTCGTGGTTCTTGTCAAATTTTGTTGGTTTTCATCTAATGAACTTATTTCAGTCAGCTAGATGTTTCTTCTTCAAAGCAAAAAGATTTTATCTTCAAATACAAGAACTTTTCGTGGTTTTGTTGATTTTCAGCAAATTAACATATTTCAGCGAGCTGGAAGTTTTTTCTTTAATAGCGTCAGATAAAATCTTTTTGCTTTGAAGAAGAAAGATCTGGCTGACTGAAATAAGTTCATTGGATGAAAACCAACAAAATTTGACAAGAACCACGAAAGGTTCTTGTATTTTAAGATAAAATGTGACGCTATTAAAGAAAAAACATCTCGCTCGCTGAAATATGTCCTTTTGCTGAAAATCAACAAAATCACGAAAAGTTCTTGTATTTGAAGATAAAATCTTTTAGCTTTGAAGAAGAAACATCTTGCTGACTGAAATAAGTTCATTAGATGAAAATCAACAAAAATTGACAAGAACCACGAAAAGTTCTTGCATTTTAAGACAAAATCTGACGCTATTAAAGAAAAAACTTCCAGCTCGCTGAAATATGGTCATTTGCTGAAAATCAACAAAACCACGAAAAGTTCTTGTATTTGAAGATAAAATCTTTTTGCTTTGAAGAAGAAAGATCCAGCTGACTGAAATAAGTTCATTAGTTGAAAATCAACAAAAATTGACAAGATCCACGAAAGGTTCTTGTATTTTAAGATAAAATCTGACGCTATTAAAGAAAAAACTTCCAGCTCGCTGAAATATGGTCATTTACTGAAAATCAACAAAACCACGAAAAGTTCTTGTATTTGAAGATAAAATCTTTTTGCTTTGAAGAAGAAAGATCCAGCTGACTGAAATAAGTTCATTAGTTGAAAATCAACAAAAATTGACAAGATCCACGAAAGGTTCTTGTATTTTAAGATAAAATCTGACGCTATTAAAGAAAAAACTTCCAGCTCGCTGAAATATGTTCATTTGCTGAAAATCAACAAAACCACGAAAAGTTCTTGTATTTGAAGATAAAATCTTTTTGCTTTGAAGAAGAAAGATCTGGCTGACTGAAATAAGTTCATTGGATGAAAACCAACAAAATTTGACAAGAACCACGAAAGGTTCTTGTATTTTAAGATAAAATGTGACGCTATTAAAGAAAAAACTTCTCGCTCGCTGAAATATGTCCATTTGCTGAAAATCAACAAAATCACGAAAAGTTCTTGTATTTGAAGATAAAATCTTTTTGCTTTGAAGAAGAAAGATCCAGCTGACTGAAATAAGTTCATTGGATGAAAATCAACAAAAATTGACAAGAACCACGTAAAGTTCTTGTATTTTAAGATAAAATCTGACGCTATTAAAGAAAAAACTTCCAGCTCGCTGAAATATGGTCATTTGCTGAAAATCAACAAAATCACGAAAAGTTCTTGTATTTGAAGATAAAATCTTTTTGCTTTGAAGAAGAAAGATCCAGCTGACTGAAATAAGTTCATTAGATGAAAATCAACATAAATTGACAACAACCACGAAAAGTTCTTGTATTTTAAGATAAAATCTGACGCTATTAAAGAAAAAACTTCCAGCTCGCTGAAATATGGTCATTTGCTGAAAATCAACAAAACCACGAAAAGTTCTTGTATTTGAAGATGAAATCTTTTTGCTTTGAAGAAGAAGGATTTAGGTGACTGAAATAAGTTAATTGGATGAAAACCAACAAAAATTGACAAGAACCACGAAAAGTTCTTGTATTTCAAGATAAAATCTGACGCTATTAAAGAAAAAACTTCTCGCTCGCTGAAATATGTTCATTTGTTAAAAATCAACAAAACCACGAAAAGTTCTTGTATTTGAAGATAAAATCTTTTTGCTTTGAAGAAGAAAGATCTAGCTGACTGAAATAAGTTGATTAGATGAAAACCAACAAAATTTGACAAGAACCACGAAAAGTTCTTGTATTTTAGGATAAAATCTGAAGCTATTAAAAAAAAAACTTCTCGCTCGCTGAAATATGTTCATTTGCTGAAAATCAACAAAACCACGAAAAGTTCTTGTAGTTGAAGATAAAATTTTTTGCTTTGAAGAAGAAAGATCGAGGTGACTGAAATAAGTTCATCAGATGAAAACCAACAAAAATTGACAAGAACCACGAAATGTTCTTGTATTTTAAGATAATATCTGACGCTTTTAAAGAAAAAACTTCTCGCTCGCTGAAATATGTTCATTTGCTGAAAATCAACAAAACCACGAAAAGTTCTTGTATTTGAAGATAAAATCTTTTTGCTTTGAAGAAGAAAGATCCAGCTCACTGAAATAAGTTCATTGGATGAAAATCAACAAAAATTGACAAGAACCACGAAAAGTTCTTGCATTTTAAGACAAAATCTGACGCTATTAAAGAAAAAACTTCCAGCTCGCTGAAATATGGTCATTTGCTGAAAATCAACAAAACCACGAAAAGTTCTTGTATTTGAAGATAAAATCTTTTTGCTTTGAAGATGAAAGATCCAGCTGACTGAAATAAGTTCATTAGTTGAAAATCAACAAAAATTGACAAGATCCACGAAAAGTTCTTGTATTTTAAGATAAAATCTGACGCTATTAAAGAAAAAACTTCCAGCTCGCTGAAATATGGTCATTTGCTGAAAATCAACAAAACCACAAAAAGTTCTTGTATTTGAAGATAAAATCTTTTTGCTTTGAACAAGAAGGATTTAGGTGACTGAAATAAGTTAATTGGATGAAAACCAACAAAAATTGACAAGAAGCACGAAAAGTTCTTGTATTTTAAGAGAAAATCTTGCGCTATTAAAGAAAAAACTTCTAGCTCGCTGAAATATGTTCATTTGCTGAAAACCAACACAACGACGAAAAGTTCTTGTATTTGAAGATGGAATCTTTTGGCTTTGAAGAAGAAAGATCCAGCTGACTGAAATAAGTTCATTGGATGAAAACCAACAAAAATTGACAGGAACCACGAAAAGTTCTTGTATTTTAAGATAAAATCTGACGCTATTAAAGAAAAAACTTCCAGCTCGCTGAAATATGTTAATTTGCTGAAAATCAACAAAACCACGAAAAGTTCTTGTATTTGAAGATAAAATATTTTTGCTTTGAAGATGAAAGATCGAGGTGACTGAAATAAGATCATTGGATGAAAACCAACAAAAATTGACAAGAACCACGAAAAGTTCTTGTATTTTAAGATAAAATCTGACGCTATTAAAGAAGTAACTTCTTGCTCGCTGAAATATGTTCATTTGCTGAAAATCAACAAAACCACGAAAAGTTCTTGTATTTGAAGATAAAATCTTTTTGCTTTGAAGAAGAAAGATCGAGGTGACTGAAATAAGTTCATGAGATGAAAACCAACAAAAATTGACAAGAACCACGAAAAGTTCTTGTATTTTAAGATGAAATCTGACGCTATTAAAGAAAAAACTTCCAGCTCGCTGAAATATGGTCATTTGCTGAAAATCAACAAAACCACGAAAAGTTCTTGTATTTGAAGATAAAATCTGACGCTTTTTATGAAAAGAATTCGAGCTCGCTGAAATATGTTCATTTGCTGAAAATCAACAATACCACGAAAAGTTCTTGTATTTGAAGATAAAATCTTTTTGCTTTGAAGAAGAAAGATCGAGGTGACTGAAATAAGTTCATTCGATGAAAACCAACAAAAATTGACAAGAACCACGAAAAGTTCTTGTATTTTAAGATAAAATCTGACGCTATTAAAGAAAAAACTTCCAGCTCGCTGAAATATGGTCATTTGCTGAAAATCAACAAAACCACGAAAAGTTCTTGTATTTGAAGATAAAATCTTTTTGCTTTGAAGAAGAAAGATCCAGCTGACTGAAATAAGTTGATGAGATGAAAACCAACAAAATTTGACAAGAACCACGAAAAGTTCTTGTATTTTAGGATAAAATCTGACGCTATTAAAGAAAAAACTTCTCGCTCGCTGAAATATGTTCATTTGCTGAAAATCAACAAAACCACGAAAAGTTCTTGTATTTGAAGATAAAATCTTTTTGCTTTGAAGAAGAAAGATCCAGCTGACTGAAATAGGTTCATTGGTTGAAAACCAACAAAAATTGATAGGAACCACGAAAAGTTCTTGTATTTGAAGATAAAATCTGACGCTATTAAAGAAAAAACTTCCAGCTTGCTGAAATATGTTCATTTGCTGAAAATCAACAAAACCACGAAAAGTTCTTGTATTTGAAGATGAAATCTTTTTGCTTTGAAGAAGAAGGATTTAGGTGACTGAAATAAGTTCATTGGATGAAAACCAACAAAAATTGACAAGAACCACGAAAAGTTCTTGTATTTTAAGATAAAATCTTGCACTATTAAAGAAAAAACTTCTAGCTCGCTGAAATATGTTCATTTGCTGAAAACCAACAAAACCACGTAAAGTTCTTGTATTTGAAGAGAAAATCTTTTTGCTTTGAAGAAGAAATATCCAGCTGACTGAAATAAGTTCATTGGATGAAAACCAACAAAAATTGACAAGAACCACGAAAAGTTCTTCTATTTTAAGGTAAAATCTGACGCCATTAAAGAAAAAACTTATCCCTCGCTGAAATATGTTCATTTGCTGAAAATCAACAAAACCACGAAAAGTTCTTGTATTTGAAGATAAAATCTTTTTGCTTTGAAGATGAAAGATCGAGGTGACTGAAATAAGTTCATGAGATGAAAATCAACAAAAATTGACAAGAACCACGAAAAGTTCTTGTATTTTAAGATAAAATCTTGCGCGATAAAAGAAAAAACTTCTTGCTCGCTGAAATATGTTCATTTGCTGAAAATCAACAAAACCACGAAAAGTTCTTGTATTTGAAGATAAAATTTTTTGCTTTGAAGAAGAAAGATCCAGCTGACTGAAATAAGTTCATTTGATGAAAATCAACAAAAATTGACAAGAACCACGAAAAGTTCTTGTATTTCAAGATAAAATCTGACGCTATTAAAGAAAAAACTTCTTGCTCGCTGAAATATGTTCATTTGCTGAAAATCAACAAAACCACGAAAAGTTCTTGTATTTGAAGTTAAAATCTTTTTGCTTTGAAGAAGAAAGATCGAGGTGACTGAAATAAGTTCATCAGATGAAAACCAACAAAAATTGACAAGAACCACGAAATGTTCTTGTATTTTAAGATAATATCTGACGCTTTTAAAGAAAAAACTTCTCGCTCGCTGAAATATGTTCATTTGCTGAAAATCAACAAAACCACGAAAACTTCTTGTATTTGAAGATAAAATCTTTTTGCTTTGAAGAAGAAAGATCCAGCTCACTGAAATAAGTTCATTGGATGAAAATCAACAAAAATTGACAAGAACCACGAAAAGTTCTTGCATTTTAAGACAAAATCTGACGCTATTAAAGAAAAAACTTCCAGCTCGCTGAAATATGGTCATTTGCTGAAAATCAACAAAACCACGAAAAGTTCTTGTATTTGAAGATAAAATCTTTTTGCTTTGAAGATGAAAGATCCAGCTGACTGAAATAAGTTCATTAGTTGAAAATCAACAAAAATTGACAAGATCCACGAAAAGTTCTTGTATTTTAAGATAAAATCTGACGCTATTAAAGAAAAAACTTCCAGCTCGCTGAAATATGGTCATTTGCTGAAAATCAACAAAACCACGAAAAGTTCTTGTATTTGAAGATAAAATCTTTTTGCTTTGAACAAGAAGGATTTAGGTGACTGAAATAAGTTAATTGGATGAAAACCAACAAAAATTGACAAGAAGCACGAAAAGTTCTTGTATTTTAAGAGAAAATCTTGCGCTATTAAAGAAAAAACTTCTAGCTCGCTGAAATATGTTCATTTGCTGAAAACCAACACAACGACGAAAAGTTCTTGTATTTGAAGATAAAATCTTTTTGCTTTGAAGAAGAAAGATCTGGCTGACTGAAATAAGTTCATTTGATGAAAATCAACAAAAATTGACAAGAACCACGAAAAGTTCTTGTATTTCAAGATAAAATCTGACGCTATTAAAGAAAAAACTTCTAGCTCGCTGAAATATGTTCATTTGCTGTAAATCAACAAAATCACGAAAAGTTCTTGTATTTGAAGATAAAATCTTTTTGCTTTGAAGAAGAAAGATCGAGGCGACTGAAATAAGTTCATCAGATGAAAACCAACAAAAATTGAAAAAAACCACGAAAAGTTCTTGTATTTTAAGATAATATGTGACGCTTTTAAAGAAAAAACTTCTCGCTCGCTGAAATATGTTCATTTGCTGAAAATCAACAAAACCACGAAAAGTTCTTGTATTTGAAGATAAAATCTTTTTGCTTTGAAGAAGAAAGATCCAGCTGACTGAAATAAGTTCATTGGGTGAAAATCAACAAAAATTGACAAGAACCACGAAAAGTTCTTGTATTTTAAGATAAAATCTGACGCTATTAAAGAAAAAACTTCTAGCTCGCTGAAATATGTTCATTTGCTGAAAACCAACAAAACCACGTAAAGTTCTTGTATTTGAAGATAAAATCTTTTTGCTTTGAAGAAGAAAGATCCAGCTGACTGAAATAAGTTCATTGGATGAAAACCAACAAAAATTGACAAGATCCACGAAAAGTTCTTGTATTTTAAGAAAAAATCTGACGCTATTAAAGAAAAAACTTCCAGCTTGCTGAAATATGGTCATTTGCTGAAAATCAACAAAACCACGAAAAGTTCTTGTATTTGAAGATAAAATCTTTTTGCTTTGAAGAAGAAAGATCCAGCTGACTGAAATAAGTTCATTAGATGAAAATCAACAAAAATTGACAAGATCCACGAAAAGTTCTTGTATTTTAAGAAAAAATCTGACGCTATTAAAGAAAAAACTTCCAGCTCGCTGAAATATGGTCATTTGCTGAAAATCAACAAAACCACGAAAAGTTCTTGTATTTGAAGATAAAATCTTTTTGCTTTGAAGAAGAAGGATTTAGGTGACTGAAATAAGTTAATTGGATGAAAACCAACAAAAATTGACAAGAAGCACGAAAAGTTCTTGTATTTTAAGAGAAAATCTTGCGCTATTAAAGAAAAAACTTCCAGCTCGCTGAAATATGTTAATTTGCTGAAAATCAACAAAACCACGAAAAGTTCTTGTATTTGAAGATAAAATCTTTTTGCTTTGAAGAAGAAACATCTAGCTGACTGAAATAAGTTCATTAGATGAAAACCAACAAAATTTGACAAGAACCACGAAAAGTTCTTGTATTTTAGGATAAAACCTGACGCTATGAAAGAAAAAACTTCTCGCTCGCTGAAATATGTTCATTTGCTGAAAATCAACAAATCCACGAAAAGTTCTTGTATTTGAAGATAAAATCTTTTTGCTTTGAAGAAGAAAGATCCAGCTGACTGAAATAAGTTCATTGGGTGAAAATCAACAAAAATTGACAAGAACCACGAAAAGTTCTTGTATTTTAAGATAAAATCTGACGCTATTAAAGAAAAAACTTCGAGCTCGCTGAAATATGTTCATTTGCTGAAAACCAACAAAACCACGTAAAGTTCTTGTATTTGAAGATAAAATCTTTTTGCTTTGAAGAAGAAAGATCCAGCTGACTGAAATAAGTTCATTGGATGAAAACCAACAAAAATTGACAGGAACCACGAAAAGGTCTTGTATTTTAAGATATTATCTGACGCTATTAAAGAAAAAACTTCCAGCTCGCTGAAATATGTTCATTTGCTGAAAATCAACAAAACCACGAAAAGTTCTTGTATTTGAAGATAAAATTTTTTGCTTTGAAGAAGAAAGATCCAGCTGACTGAAATAAGTTCATTGGGTGAAAATCAACAAAAATTGACAAGAACCACGAAAAGTTCTTGTATTTTAAGATAAAATCTGACGCTATTAAAGAAAAAACTTCCAGCTCGCTGAAATATGTTCATTTGCTGAAAACCAACAAAACCACGTAAAGTTCTTGTATTTGAAGATAAAATCTTTTTGCTTTGAAGAAGAAAGATCCAGCTCACTGAAATAAGTTCATTGGATGAAAACCAACAAAAATTGACAGGAACCACGAAAAGGTCTTGTGTTTTAAGATAATATCTGACGCTATTAAAGAAAAAAACTTCCAGCTCGCTGAAATATGTTCATTTGCTGAAAATCAACAAAACCACGAAAAGTTCTTGTATTTGAAGATAAAATTTTTTGCTTTGAAGAAGAAAGATCCAGCTGACTGAAATAAGTTCATTTGATGAAAATCAACAAAAATTGACAAGAACCACGAAAAGTTCTTGTATTTCAAGATAAAATCTGACGCTATTAAAGAAAAAACTTCTTGCTCGCTGAAATATGTTCATTTGCTGAAAATCAACAAAACCACGAAAAGTTCTTGTATTTGAAGATAAAATCTTTTTGCTTTGAAGAAGAAAGATCGAGGTGACTGAAATAAGTTCATCAGATGAAAACCAACAAAAATTGAAAAAAACCACGAAAAGTTCTTGTATTTTAAGATAATATGTGCCGCTTTTAAAGAAAAAACTTCTCGCTCGCTGAAATATGTTCATTTGCTGAAAATCAACAAAACCACGAAAAGTTCTTGTATTTGAAGATAAAATCTTTTTGCTTTGAAGAAGAAAGATCCAGCTCACTGAAATAAGTTCATTGGATGAAAATCAACATAAATTGACAAGAACCACGAAAAGTTCTTGTATTTTAAGACAAAATCTGACGCTATTAAAGAAAAAACTTCCAGCTCGCTGAAATATGGTCATTTGCTGAAAATCAACAAAACCACGAAAAGTTCTTGTATTTGAAGATCAAATCTTTTTGCTTTGAAGAAGAAGGATTTAGGTGACTGAAATAAGTTAATTGGATGAAAACCAACAAAAATTGACAAGAACCACGAAACGTTCTTGTATTTCAAGATAAAATCTGACGCTATTAAAGAAAAAACTTCCAGCTCGCTGAAATATGTTCATTTGCTGAAAATCAACAAAACCACGAAAAGTTCTTGTATTTTAAGATAAAATCTTTTTGCTTTGAAGAAGAAAGATCTAGCTGACTGAAATAAGTTGATTAGATGAAAACCAACAAAATTTGACAAGAACCACGAAAAGTTCTTGTATTTTAGGATAAAATCTGACGCTATTAAAGAAAAAACTTCTCGCTCGCTGAAATATGTTCATTTGCTGAAAATCAACAAAACCACGAAAAGTTCTTGTATTTGAAGATAAAATATTTTTGCTTTGAAGAAGAAGGATTTAGGTGACTGAAATCAGTTCATTGGATGAAAACCAACAAAAATTGACAGGAACAACGAAAAGTTCTTGTATTTTAAGATAAAATCTGACGCTATTAAAGAAAAAACTACCAGCTCGCTGAAATATGTTCATTTGCTGAAAATCAACAAAACCACGAAAAGTTCTTGTATTTGAAGATAAAATTTTTTGATTTGAAGAAGAAAGATCCAGCTGACTGAAATAAGTTCATTGGATGAAAATCAACAAAAATTGACAAGAACCACGAAAAGTTCTTGCATTTTAAGACAAAATCTGACGCTATTAAAGAAAAAACTTCCAGCTCGCTGAAATATGGTCATTTGCTGAAAATCAACAAAACCACGAAAAGTTCTTGTATTTGAAGATAAAATCTTTTTGCTTTGAAGAAGAAAGATCCAGCTGACTGAAATAAGTTCATTAGATGAAAATCAACAAAAATTGACAAGATCCACGAAAAGTTCTTGTATTTTAAGATAAAATCTGACGCTATTAAAGAAAAAACTTCCAGCTCGCTGAAATATGGTCATTTGCTGAAAATCAACAAAACCACGAAAAGTTCTTGTATTTGAAGATAAAATCTTTTTGCTTTGAAGAAGAAGGATTTAGGTGACTGAAATAAGTTAATTGGATGAAAACCAACAAAAATTGACAAGAAGCACGAAAAGTTCTTGTATTTTAAGAGAAAATCTTGTGCTATTAAAGAAAAAACTTCTC
The DNA here is from genome assembly GCF_035084215.1 of Heptranchias perlo. Taxonomy (NCBI): domain Eukaryota; kingdom Metazoa; phylum Chordata; class Chondrichthyes; order Hexanchiformes; family Hexanchidae; genus Heptranchias; species Heptranchias perlo. The sequence continues at coordinate 36,450,502 of NC_090354.1, read as the reverse complement.
GCTCGCTGAAATATGTTCATTTGCTGAAAACCAACAAAACGACGAAAAGTTCTTGTATTTGAAGATAAAATCTTTTTGCTTTGAAGAAGAAAGATCCAGCTGACTGAAATAACTTAATTTGATGAAAATCAACAAAAATTGACAAGAACCACGAAAAGTTCTTGTATTTCAAGATAAAATCTGACGCTATTAAAGAAAAAACTTCCAGCTCGCTGAAATATGTTCATTTGCTGAAAATCAACAAAACCACGAAAAGTTCTTGTATTTGAAGATAAAATCTTTTTGCTTGGAAGAAGAAAGATCTAGCTGACTGAAATAAGTTCATAAGATGAAAACCAACAAAAATTGACAAGAAGCAAGAAAGGTTCTTGTATTTTAGGATAAAATCTGAAGCTGTTAAAGAAAAAACTTCTCGCTCGCTGAAATATGTACATTTGCTGAAAATCAACAAAACCACGAAAAGTTCTTGTATTTGAAGATAAAATCTTTTTGCTTTGAAGAAGAAAGATCTAGCTGACTGAAATACGTTCATTAGATGAAAATCAACAAAATTTGACAAGAACCACGAAAGGTTCTTCTATTTTAGGATAAAATCTGAGGCTATTAAAGAAAAAACTTCTCGCTCGCTGAAATATGTTCATTTGCTGAAAATCAACAAAACCACGAAAAGTTCTTGTATTTGAAGACAGAATCTTTTTGCTTTGAAGAAGAAAGATCCCGGTGACTGAAATAAGTTCATTGGATGAAAACCAACAAAAATTGACAAGAACCACGAAAAGTTCTTGTATTTTAAGGTAAAATCTGACGCCATTAAAGAAAAAACTTCTCCCTCGCTGAAATATGTTCATTTGCTGAAAATCAACAAAACCACGAAAAGTTCTTGTATTTGAAGATAAAATCTTTTTGCTTTGAAGAAGAAAGATCTCGGTGACTGAAATAAGTTCATCAGATGAAAACCAACAAAAATTGACAAGAACCACGAAAAGTTCTTTTATTTTAAGATAAAATCTTGCGCTATTAAAGAAAAAACTTCTTGCTCGCTGAAATATGTTCATTTGCTGAAAACGAACAAAACCTCGAAAAGTTCTTGTATTTGAAGATAAAATCTTTTTGCTTTCAAGAAGAAAGATCCAGCTGACTGAAATAAGTTCATTAGATGAAAACCAACAAAAATTGACAAGAACCACGAGAAGTTCTTGTATTTTAACATAATATCTGACGCTTTTTATGAAAAAACTTCCAGCTCGCTGAAATATTTTCATTTGCTGAAAATCAACAAAACCACGAAAAGTTCTTGTATTTGAAGATAAAATCTTTTTGCTTTGAAGAAGAAAGATCTAGCTGACTGAAATGAGTTCATGAGAAGAAAACCAACAAAATTTGACAAGAACCACGAAAAGTTCTTGCATTTTAGGATAAAATCTGAAGCTATTAAAGAAAAAACTTCTCGCTCGCTGAAATATGTTCATTTGCTGAAAATCAACAAAACCACGAAAAGTTCTTGTATTTGAAGATAAAATCTTTTTGCTTTGAAGAAGAAAGATCCAGCTGACTGAAATACGTTCATTAGATGAAAACCAACAAAATTTGACAAGAACCACGTAAAGTTCTTGTATTTGAAGATAAAATCTTTTTGCTTTGAAGAAGAAAGATCCACCTGACTGAAATAACTTAATTTGATGAAAATCAACAAAAATTGACAAGAACCACGAAAAGTTCTTGTATTTCAAGATAAAATCTGACGCTGTTGAAGAAAAAACTTCCAGCTCGCTGAAATATGTTCATTTGCTGAAAATCAACAAAACCACGAAAAGTTCTTGTATTTGAAGACAGAATCTTTTTGCTTTGAAGAAGAAAGATCTCGGTGACTGAAATATGTTCATTGGATGAAAACCAACAAAAATTGACAAGAACCACGAAAAGTTCTTGTATTTTAAGGTAAAATCTGACGCCATTTAAGAAAAAATTTCTCCCTCGCTGAATTATGTTCATTTGCTGAAAATCAACAAAACCACGAAAAGTTCTTGTATTTGAAGATAAAATCTTTTTGCTTTGAAGAAGAAAGATCCAGCTGACTGAAATAACTTAATTTGATGAAAATCAACAAAAATTGACAAGAACCACGAAAAGTTCTTGTATTTCAAGATAAAATCTGACGCTATTAAAGAAAAAACTTCCAGCTCGCTGAAATATGTTCATTTGCTGAAAATCAACAAAACCACGAAAAGTTCTTGTATTTGAAGATAAAATCTTTTTGCTTGGAAGAAGAAAGATCTAGCTGACTGAAATAAGTTCATAAGATGAAAACCAACAAAAATTGACAAGAAGCAAGAAAGGTTCTTGTATTTTAGGATAAAATCTGAAGCTGTTAAAGAAAAAACTTCTCGCTCGCTGAAATATGTACATTTGCTGAAAATCAACAAAACCACGAAAAGTTCTTGTATTTGAAGACAGAATCTTTTTGCTTTGAAGAAGAAAGATCTCGGTGACTGAAATATGTTCATTGGATGAAAACCAACAAAAATTGACAAGAACCACGAAAAGTTCTTGTATTTTAAGGTAAAATTTGACGCCATTAAAGAAAAAACTTCTCCCTCGCTGAAATATGTTCATTTGCTGAAAATCAACAAAACCACGAAAAGTTCTTGTATTTGAAGATAAAATCTTTTTGCTTTGAAGAAGAAAGATCCAGCTGACTGAAATAAGTTCATCAGATGAAAACCAACAAAAATTGACAAGAACCACGAAAAGTTCTTGTATTTAAAGATAAAATCTGACGCTATTAAAGAAAAAACTTCTTGCTCGCTGAAATATGTTCATTTGCTGAAAATCAACAAAACCACGAAAAGTTCTTATATTTCAAGATAAAATCTTTTTGCTTTGAAGAAGAAAGATCTAGCTGACTGAAATAAGTTCATTAGATGAAAACCAACAAAATTTGACAAGAACCACGAAAAGTTCTTGTATTTTAGGATAAAATCTGTCGCTATTGAAGAAAAAACTTCTCGCTCGCTGAAATATGTTCATTTGCTGAAAATCAACAAAACCACGAAAAGTTCTTGTATTTGAAGATAAAATCTTTTTGCTTGGAAGAAGAAAGATCTCGCTGACTGAAATAAGTTCATAAGATGAAAACCAACAAAAATTGACAAGAACCACGAAAGGTTCTTGTATTTTACGATAAAATCTGAGGCTATTAAAGAAAAAACTTCTCGCTCGCTGAAATATGTTCATTTGCTGAAAATCAACAAAACCACGAAAAGTTCTTGTATTTGAAGACAGAATCTTTTTGCTTTGAAGAAGAAAGATCTCGGTGACTGAAATATGTTCATTGGATGAAAACCAACAAAAATTGACAAGAACCACGAAAAGTTCTTGTATTTTAAGGTAAAATCTGACGCCATTTAAGAAAAAACTTCTCCCTCGCTGAATTATGTTCATTTGCTGAAAATCAACAAAACCACGAAAAGTTCTTGTATTTGAAGATAAAATCTTTTTGCTTTGAAGAAGAAAGATCCAGCTGACTGAAATAACTTAATTTGATGAAAATCAACAAAAATTGACAAGAACCACGAAAAGTTCTTGTATTTCAAGATAAAATCTGACGCTATTAAAGAAAAAACTTCCAGCTCGCTGAAATATGTTCATTTGCTGAAAATCAACAAAACCACGAAAAGTTCTTGTATTTGAAGATAAAATCTTTTTGCTTGGAAGAAGAAAGATCGAGCTGACTGAAATAAGTTCATAAGATGAAAACCAACAAAAATTGACAAGAACCACGAAAGGTTCTTGTATTTTAGGATAAAATCTGAGGCTATTAAAGAAAAAACTTCTCGCTCGCTGAAATATGTACATTTGCTGAAAATCAACAAAACCACGAAAAGTTCTTGTATTTGAAGACAGAATCTTTTTGCTTTGAAGAAGAAAGATCTCGGTGACTGAAATATGTTCATTGGATGAAAACCAACAAAAATTGACAAGAACCACGAAAATTTCTTGTATTTTAAGGTAAAATTTGACGCCATTAAAGAAAAAACTTCTCCCTCGCTGAAATATGTTCATTTGCTGAAAATCAACAAAACCACGAAAAGTTCTTGTATTTGAAGATAAAATATTTTTGCTTTGAAGAAGAAAGATCCAGCTGACTGAAATAAGTTCATCAGATGAAAACCAACAAAAATTGACAAGAACCACGAAAAGTTCTTGTATTTTAAGATAAAATCTGACGCTATTAAAGAAAAAACTTCTTGCTCGCTGAAATATGTTCATTTGCTGAAAATCAACAAAACCACGAAAAGTTCTTATATTTCAAGATAAAATCTTTTTGCTTTGAAGAAGAAAGATCCAGCTGACTGAAATAAGTTCATTAGATGAAAACCAACAAAATTTGACAAGAACCACGAAAAGTTCTTGTATTTTAGGATAAAATCTGACGCTATTAAAGAAAAAACTTCTCGCTCGCTGAAATATGTTCATTTGCTGAAAAACAACAAAACCGCAAAAAGTTCTTGTATTTGAAGACAGAATCTTTTTGCTTTGAAGAAAAAAGATCTCGGTGACTGAAATATGTTCATTGGATGAAAACCAACAAAAATTGACAAGAACCACGAAAAGTTCTTGTATTTTAAGGTGAAATTTGACGCCATTAAAGAAAAAACTTCTCCCTCGCTGAAATATGTTCATTTGCTGAAAATCAACAAAACCACGAAAAGTTCTTGTATTTCAAGATAAAATCTTTTTGCTTTGAAGAAGAAAGATCTAGCTGACTGAAATAAGTTCATTCGATGAAAACCAACAAAATTTGACAAGAACCACGAAAAGTTCTTGTATTTTAGGATAAAATCTGTCGCTATTAAAGAAAAAACTTCTCGCTCGCTGAAATATGTTCATTTGCTGAAAATCAACAAAACCACGAAAAGTTCTTGTATTTGAAGATAAAATCTTTTTGCTTGGAAGAAGAAAGATCTCGCTGACTGAAATAAGTTCATAAGATGAAAACCAACAAAAATTGACAAGAACCACGAAAGGTTCTTGTATTTTACGATAAAATCTGAGGCTATTAAAGAAAAAACTTCTCGCTCGCTGAAATATGTTCATTTGCTGAAAATCAACAAAACCACGAAAAGTTCTTGTATTTGAAGACAGAATCTTTTTGCTTTGAAGAAGAAAGATCTCGGTGACTGAAATATGTTCATTGGATGAAAACCAACAAAAATTGACAAGAACCACGAAAAGTTCTTGTATTTTAAGGTAAAATCTGACGCCATTTAAGAAAAAACTTCTCCCTCGCTGAATTATGTTCATTTGCTGAAAATCAACAAAACCACGAAAAGTTCTTGTATTTGAAGATAAAATCTTTTTGCTTTGAAGAAGAAAGATCCAGCTGACTGAAATAACTTAATTTGATGAAAATCAACAAAAATTGACAAGAACCACGAAAAGTTCTTGTATTTCAAGATAAAATCTGACGCTATTAAAGAAAAAACTTCCAGCTCGCTGAAATATGTTCATTTGCTGAAAATCAACAAAACCACGAAAAGTTCTTGTATTTGAAGATAAAATCTTTTTGCTTGGAAGAAGAAAGATCGAGCTGACTGAAATAAGTTCATAAGATGAAAACCAACAAAAATTGACAAGAACCACGAAAGGTTCTTGTATTTTAGGATAAAATCTGAGGCTATTAAAGAAAAAACTTCTCGCTCGCTGAAATATGTACATTTGCTGAAAATCAACAAAACCACGAAAAGTTCTTGTATTTGAAGACAGAATCTTTTTGCTTTGAAGAAGAAAGATCTCGGTGACTGAAATATGTTCATTGGATGAAAACCAACAAAAATTGACAAGAACCACGAAAATTTCTTGTATTTTAAGGTAAAATTTGACGCCATTAAAGAAAAAACTTCTCCCTCGCTGAAATATGTTCATTTGCTGAAAATCAACAAAACCACGAAAAGTTCTTGTATTTGAAGATAAAATATTTTTGCTTTGAAGAAGAAAGATCCAGCTGACTGAAATAAGTTCATCAGATGAAAACCAACAAAAATTGACAAGAACCACGAAAAGTTCTTGTATTTTAAGATAAAATCTGACGCTATTAAAGAAAAAACTTCTTGCTCGCTGAAATATGTTCATTTGCTGAAAATCAACAAAACCACGAAAAGTTCTTATATTTCAAGATAAAATCTTTTTGCTTTGAAGAAGAAAGATCCAGCTGACTGAAATAAGTTCATTAGATGAAAACCAACAAAATTTGACAAGAACCACGAAAAGTTCTTGTATTTTAGGATAAAATCTGACGCTATTAAAGAAAAAACTTCTCGCTCGCTGAAATATGTTCATTTGCTGAAAAACAACAAAACCGCAAAAAGTTCTTGTATTTGAAGACAGAATCTTTTTGCTTTGAAGAAAAAAGATCTCGGTGACTGAAATATGTTCATTGGATGAAAACCAACAAAAATTGACAAGAACCACGAAAAGTTCTTGTATTTTAAGGTGAAATTTGACGCCATTAAAGAAAAAACTTCTCCCTCGCTGAAATATGTTCATTTGCTGAAAATCAACAAAACCACGAAAAGTTCTTGTATTTCAAGATAAAATCTTTTTGCTTTGAAGAAGAAAGATCTAGCTGACTGAAATAAGTTCATTCGATGAAAACCAACAAAATTTGACAAGAACCACGAAAAGTTCTTGTATTTTAGGATAAAATCTGTCGCTATTAAAGAAAAAACTTCTCGCTCGCTGAAATATGTTCATTTGCTGAAAATCAACAAAACCACGAAAAGTTCTTGTATTTGAAGATAAAATCTTTTTGCTTGGAAGAAGAAAGATCTCGCTGACTGAAATAAGTTCATAAGATGAAAACCAACAAAAATTGACAAGAACCACGAAAGGTTCTTGTATTTTCGGATAAAATCTGAGGCTATTAAAGAAAAAACTTCTCGCTCGCTGAAATATGTTCATTTGCTGAAAATCAACAAAACCACGAAAAGTTCTTGTATTTGAAGACAGAATCTTTTTGCTTTGAAGAAGAAAGATCTCGGTGACTGAAATATGTTCATTGGATGAAAACCAACAAAAATTGACAAGAACCACGAAAAGCTCTTGTATTTTAAGGTAAAATCTGACGCCATTTAAGAAAAAACTTCTCCCTCGCTGAAATATGTTCATTTGCTGAAAATCAACAAAACCACGAAAAGTTCTTGTATTTGAAGATAAAATCTTTTTGCTTTGAAGAAGAAAGATCCAGCTGACTGAAATAACTTAATTTGATGAAAATCAACAAAAATTGACAAGAACCACGAAAAGTTCTTGTATTTTAAGATAAAATCTGACGCTATTAAAGAAAAAACTTCTTGCTCGCTGAAATATGTTCATTTGCTGAAAATCAACAAAACCACGAAAAGTTCTTGTATTTGAAGATAAAATCTTTTTGCTTGGAAGAAGAAACATCGAGCTGACTGAAATAAGTTAATAAGATGAAAACCAACAAAAATTGACAAGAACCACGAAAGGTTCTTGTATTTTAGGATAAAATCTGAGGCTATTAAAGAAAAAACTTCTCGCTCGCTGAAATATGTTCATTTGCTGAAAATCAACAAAACCACGAAAAGTTATTGTATTTGAAGATAAAATCTTTTTGCTTTGAAGAAGAAAGATCCAGCTCACTGAAATAAGTTCATTGGATGAAAATCAACAAAAATTGACAAGAACCACGAAACGTTCTTGTATTTTAAGATAAAATCTGACGCTATTAAAGAAATAACTTCTCGCTCGCTGAAATATGTTCATTTGCTGAAAATCAACAAAACCACGAAAAGTTCTTGTATTTGAAGATAAAATCTTTTTGCTTGGAAGAAGAAAGATCTAGCTGACTGAAATAAGTTCATAAGATGAAAACCAACAAAAATTGACAAGAACCACGAAATGTTCTTGTATTTTAGGATAAAATCTGAGGCTATTAAAGAAAAAACTTCTCGCTCACTGAAATATGTTCATTTGCTGAAAATCAACAAAACCACGAAAAGTTCTTGTATTTGAAGACAGAATCTTTTTGCTTTGAAGAAGAAAGATCTCGGTGACTGAAATATGTTCATTGCATGAAAACCAACAAAAATTGACAAGAACCACGAAAAGTTCTTGTATTTTAAGGTAAAATCTGACGCCATTAAAGAAAAAACTTCTCGCTCGCTGAAATATGTTCATTTGCTGAAAATCAACAAAACCACGAAAAGTTCTTGTATTTGAAGATAAAATCTTTTTGCTTTGAAGAAGAAAGATCTAGCTGACTGAAATACGTTCATTAGATGAAAACCAACAAAATTTGACAAGAACCACGAAAAGTTCTTGTATTTTAGGATAAAATCTGACGCTATTAAAGAAAAAACTTCTTGCTCGCTGAAATATGTTCATTTGCTGAAAATCAACAAAACCACGAAAAGTTATTGTATTTCATGATAAAATCTTTTTGCTTTGAAGAAGAAAGATCCAGCTGACTGAAATAAGTTCATGAGATGAAAACCAACAAAATTTGACAAGAACCACGAAAAGTTCTTGTATTTTAGGATAAAATCTGACGCTATTAAAGAAAAAACTTCTCGCGCGCTGAAATATGTTCATTTGCTGAAAATCAACAAAACCACGAAAAGTTATTGTATTTGAAGATAAAATCTTTTTGCTTTGAAGAAATATTCAGCTGACTGAAATAAGTTCATTAGATGAAAATCAACAAAAATTGACAAGAACCAGGAAAAGTTCTTGTATTTTAAGATAAAATCTGACGCGATTAAAGAAAAAACTTCCAGCTCGCTGAAATATGGTCATGTGCTGAAAATCAACAAAACCACGAAAAGTTCTTGTATTTGAAGATAAAATCTTTTTGCTTTGAAGAAGAAGGATTTAGGTGACTGAAATAAGTTCATTGGATGAAAACCAACTAAAATTGACAGGAACCACGAAAAGTTCTTGTATTTTAAGATAAAATCTGACGCTATGAAAGAAAAAACTTCCAGCTCGCTGAAATATGTTCATTTGCTGAAAATCAACAAAACCACGAAAAGTTCTTGTATTTGAAGATAAAATCTTTTTGCTTTGAAGAAGAAAGATCTAGCTGACTGAAATACGTTCATTAGATGAAAATCAACAAAATTTGACAAGAACCACGAAAGGTTCTTGTATTTTAGGATAAAATCTGAGGCTATTAAAGAAAAAACTTCTCGCTCGCTGAAATATGTTCATTTGCTGAAAATCAACAAAACCACGAAAAGTTCTTGTATTTGAAGACAGAATCTTTTTGCTTTGAAGAAGAAAGATCCAGCTGACTGAAATAAGTTCATTAGATGAAAACCAACAAAAATTGACAAGAACCACGAAAAGTTCTTGTATTTTAAGGTAAAATCTGACGCCATTAAAGAAAAAACTTCTCCCTCGCTGAAATATGTTCATTTGCTGAAAATCAACAAAACCACGAAAAGTTCTTGTATTTGAAGATAAAATCTTTTTGCTTTGAAGAAGAAAGATCTCGGTGACTGAAATAAGTTCATCAGATGAAAACCAACAAAAATTGACAAGAACCACGAAAAGTTCTTTTATTTTAAGATAAAATCTTGCGCTATTAAACAAAAAACTTCTTGCTCGCTGAAATATGTTCATTTGCTGAAAACGAACAAAACCACGAAAAGTTCTTGTATTTGAAGATAAAATCTTTTTGCTTTGAAGAAGAAAGATCCAGCTGACTGAAATAAGTTCATTAGATGAAAACCAACAAAAATTGACAAGAACCACGAGAAGTTCTTGTATTTTAAGATAAAATCTGACGCTTTTTATGAAAAAACTTCTACCTCGCTGAAATATGTTCATTTGCTGAAAATCAACAAAACCACGAAAATTTCTTGTATTTGAAGATAAAATCTTTTTGCTTTGAAGAAGAAAGATCTAGCTGACTGAAATGAGTTCATGAGAAGAAAACCAACAAAATTTGACAAGAACCACGAAAAGTTCTTGCATTTTAGGATAAAATCTGAAGCTATTAAAGAAAAAACTTCTCGCTCGCTGAAATATGTTCATTTGCTGAAAATCAACAAAACCACGAAAAGTTCTTGTATTTGAAGATAAAATCTTTTTGCTTTGAAGCAGAAAGATCTAGCTGACTGAAATACGTTCATTAGATGAAAACCAACAAAAATTGACAAGAACCACGAAAAGTTCTTGTATTTTAAGGTAAAATCTGACGCCATTAAAGAAAAAACTTCTCGCTCGCTGAAATATGTTCATTTGCTGAAAATCAACAAAACCACGAAAAGTTCTTGTATTTGAAGATAAAATCTTTTTGCTTTGAAGAAGAAAGATCTAGCTGACTGAAATACGTTCATTAGATGAAAACCAACAAAATTTGACAAGAACCACGAAAAGTTCTTGTATTTTAGGATAAAATATGACGCTATTAAAGAAAAAACTTGTTGCTCGCTGAAATATGTTCATTTGCTGAAAATCAACAAAACCACGAAAAGTTCTTGTATTTCAAGATAAAATCTTTTTGCTTTGAAGAAGAAAGATCTAGCTGACTGAAATAAGTTCATTAGATGAAAACCAACAAAATTTGACAAAAACACGAAAAGTTCTTGTATTTTAGGATAAAATCTGACGCTATTAAAGAAAAAACTTCTCGCTCGCTGAAATATGTTCATTTGCTGAAAATCAACAAAACCACGAAAAGTTATTGTATTTGAAGATAAATTTTTTTTGCTTTGAAGAAGAAAGAGCCAGTTGACTGAAATAAGTTCATTTGATGAAAATCAACAAAAATTGACAAGAACCACGAAAAGTTCTTGTATTTTAAGATAAAATCTGACGCTATCAAAGAAAAAACTTCCAGCTCGCTGAAATATGGTCATTTGCTGAAAACCAACAAAACCACGTAAAGTTCTTGTATTTGAAGATAAAATCTTTTTGCTTTGAAGAAATATCCAGCTGACTGAAATAAGTTCATTCGATGAAAATCAACTAAAATTGACAAGAACCACGAAAAGTTCTTGTATTTTAAGATAAAATCTGACGCTATTAAAGAAAAAACTTCCAGCTCGCTGAAATATGGTCATGTGCTGAAAATCAACAAAACCACGAAAAGTTCTTGTATTTGAAGATAAAATCTTTTTGCTTTGAAGAAGAAGGATTTAGGTGACTGAAATAAGTTCATTGGATGAAAACCAACTAAAATTGACAGGAACCACGAAAAGTTCTTGTATTTTAAGATAAAATCTGACGCTATTGAAGAAAAAACTTCCAGCTCGCTGAAATGTTTTCATTTGCTGAAAATCAACAAAACCACGAAAAGTTCTTGTATTTGAAGATAAAATCTTTTTGCTTTGAAGAAGAAAGATCTTGCTGACTGAAATACGTTCATTAGATGAAAATCAACAAAATTTGACAAGAACCACGAAAGGTTCTTGTATTTTAGGATAAAATCTGAGGCTATTAAAGAAAAAACTTCTCGCTCGCTGAAATATGTTCATTTGCTGAAAATCAACAAAACCACGAAAAGTTCTTGTATTTGAAGACAGAATCTTTTTGCTTTGAAGAAGAAAGATCCCGGTGACTGAAATAAGTTCATTGGATGAAAACCAACAAAAATTGACAAGAACCACGAAAAGTTCTTGTATTTTAAGGTAAAATCTGACGCCATTAAAGAAAAAACTTCTCCCTCGCTGAAATATGTTCATTTGCTGAAAATCAACAAAACCACGAAAAGTTCTTGTATTTGAAGATAAAATCTTTTTGCTTTGAAGAAGAAAGATCTCGGTGACTGAAATAAGTTCATCAGATGAAAACCAACAAAAATTGACAAGAACCACGAAAAGTTCTTTTATTTTAAGATAAAATCTTGCGCTAGTAAAGAAAAAACTTCTTGCTCGCTGAAATATGTTCATTTGCTGAAAACGAACAAAACCTCGAAAATCTTTTTGCTTTCAAGAAGAAAGATCCAGCTGACTGAAATAAGTTCATTAGATGAAAACCAACAAAAATTGACAAGAACCACGAGAAGTTCTTGTATTTTAACATAAAATCTGACGCTTTTTATGAAAAAACTTCTAGCTCGCTGAAATATTTTCATTTGCTGAAAATCAACAAAACCACGAAAAGTTCTTGTATTTGAAGATAAAATCTTTTTGCTTTGAAGAAGAAAGATCTAGCTGACTGAAATGAGTTCATGAGAAGAAAACCAACAAAATTTGACAAGAACCACGAAAAGTTCTTGCATTTTAGGATAAAATCTGAAGCTATTAAAGAAAAAACTTCTCGCTCGCTGAAATATGTTCATTTGCTGAAAATCAACAAAACCACGAAAAGTTCTTGTATTTGAAGATAAAATCTTTTTGCTTTGAAGAAGAAAGATCTTGCTGACTGAAATACGTTCATTAGATGAAAATCAACAAAATTTGACAAGAACCACGAAAGGTTCTTGTATTTTAGGATAAAATCTGAGGCTATTAAAGAAAAAACTTCTCGCTCGCTGAAATATGTTCATTTGCTGAAAATCAACAAAACCACGAAAAGTTCTTGTATTTGAAGACAGAATCTTTTTGCTTTGAAGAAGAAAGATCCCGGTGACTGAAATAAGTTCATTGGATGAAAACCAACAAAAATTGACAAGAACCACGAAAAGTTCTTGTATTTTAAGGTAAAATCTGACGCCATTAAAGAAAAAACTTCTCCCTCGCTGAAATATGTTCATTTGCTGAAAATCAACAAAACCACGAAAAGTTCTTGTATTTGAAGATAAAATCTTTTTGCTTTGAAGAAGAAAGATCTCGGTGACTGAAATAAGTTCATCAGATGAAAACCAACAAAAATTGACAAGAACCACGAAAAGTTCTTTTATTTTAAGATAAAATCTTGCGCTAGTAAAGAAAAAACTTCTTGCTCGCTGAAATATGTTCATTTGCTGAAAACGAACAAAACCTCGAAAATCTTTTTGCTTTCAAGAAGAAAGATCCAGCTGACTGAAATAAGTTCATTAGATGAAAACCAACAAAAATTGACAAGAACCACGAGAAGTTCTTGTATTTTAACATAAAATCTGACGCTTTTTATGAAAAAACTTCTAGCTCGCTGAAATATTTTCATTTGCTGAAAATCAACAAAACCACGAAAAGTTCTTGTATTTGAAGATAAAATCTTTTTGCTTTGAAGAAGAAAGATCTAGCTGACTGAAATGAGTTCATGAGAAGAAAACCAACAAAATTTGACAAGAACCACGAAAAGTTCTTGCATTTTAGGATAAAATCTGAAGCTATTAAAGAAAAAACTTCTCGCTCGCTGAAATATGTTCATTTGCTGAAAATCAACAAAACCACGAAAAGTTCTTGTATTTGAAGATAAAATCTTTTTGCTTTGAAGAAGAAAGATCCAGCTGACTGAAATACGTTCATTAGATGAAAACCAACAAAATTTGACAAGAACCACGAAAAGTTCTTGTATTTTAGGATAAAATCTGACGCTATTAAAGAAAAAACTTCTTGCTCGCTGAAATATGTTCATTTGCTGAAAATCAACAAAACCACGAAAAGTTATTGTATTTGAAGATAAATTTTTGTTGATTTGAAGAAGAAAGAGCCAGTTGACTGAAATAAGTTCATTTGATGAAAATCAACAAAAATTGACAAGAACCACGAAAAGTTCTTGTATTTTAAGATAAAATCTGACGCGATCAAAGAAAAAACTTCCAGCTCGCTGAAATATGGTCATTTGCTGAAAACCAACAAAACCACGTAAAGTTCTTGTATTTGAAGATAAAATCTTTTTGCTTTGAAGAAATATCCAGCTGACTGAAATAAGTTCATTAGATGAAAATCAACAAAAATTGACAAGAACCACGAAAAGTTCTTGTATTTTAAGATAAAATCTGACGCTATTAAAGAAAAAACTTCCAGCTCGCTGAAATATGGTCATGTGCTGAAAATCAACAAAACCACGAAAAGTTCTTGTATTTGAAGATAAAATCTTTTTGCTTTGAAGAAGAAGTATTTAGGTGACTGAAATAAGTTCATTGGATGAAAACCAACTAAAATTGACAGGAACCACGAAAAGTTCTTGTATTTTAAGATAAAATCTGACGCTATTAAAGAAAAAACTTCCAGCTCGCTGAAATATGTTCATTTGCTGAAAATCAACAAAACCGCGAAAAGTTCTTGTATTTGAAGATAAAATCTTTTTGCTTTGAAGAAGAAAGATCTAGCTGACTGAAATACGTTCATTAGATGAAAACCAACAAAATTTGACAAGAACCACGAAAGGTTCTTGTATTTTAGGATAAAATCTGAGGCTATTAAAGAAAAAACTTCTCGCTCGCTGAAATATGTTCATTTGCTGAAAATCAACAAAACCACGAAAAGTTCTTGTATTTGAAGACAGAATCTTTTTGCTTTGAAGAAGAAAGATCTCGGTGACTGAAATAAGTTCATCAGATGAAAACCAACAAAAATTGACAAGAACCACGAAAAGTTCTTTTATTTTAAGATAAAATCTTGCGCTATTAAAGAAAAAAATTCTTGCTCGCTGAAATATGTTCATTTGCTGAAAACGAACAAAACCATGAAAAGTTCTTGTATTTGAAGATAAAATCTTTTTGCTTTGAAGAAGAAAGATCCAGCTGACTGAAATAAGTTCATTAGATGAAAACCAACAAAAATTGACAAGAACCACGAGAAGTTCTTGTATTTTAACATAAAATCTGACGCTTTTTATGAAAAAACTTCTAGCTCGCTGAAATATGTTCATTTGCTGAAAATCAACAAAACCACGAAAAGTTCTTGTATTTGAAGATAAAATCTTTTTGCTTTGAAGAAGAAAGATCTAGCTGACTGAAATGAGTTCATGAGAAGAAAACCAACAAAATTTGACAAGAACCACGAAAAGTTCTTGCATTTTTGGATAAAATCTGAAGCTATTAAAGAAAAAACTTCTCGCTCGCTGAAATATGTTCATTTGCTGAAAATCAACAAAACCACGAAAAGTTCTTGTATTTGAAGATAAAATCTTTTTGCTTTGAAGAAGAAAGATCCAGCTCACTGAAATAAGTTCATTTGATGAAAATCAACAAAAATTGACAAGAACCACGAAAAGTTCTTGTATTTTAAGATAAAATCTGACGCTATCAAAGAAAAAACTTCCAGCTCGCTGAAATATGGTCATTTGCTGAAAACCAACAAAACCACGTAAAGTTCTTGTATTTCAAGATAAAATCTCTTTGCTTTGAAGAAATATCCAGCTGACTGAAATAAGTTCATTAGATGAAAATCAACAAAAATTGACAAGAACCACGAAAAGTTCTTGTATTTTAAGATAAAATCTGACGCTATTAAAGAAAAAACTTCCAGCTCGCTGAAATATGGTCATGTGCTGAAAATCAACAAAACCACGAAAAGTTCTTGTATTTGAAGATAAAATCTTTTTGCTTTGAAGAAGGAGGATTTAGGTGACTGAAAGAAGTTCATTGGATGAAAACCAACTAAAATTGACAAGAACCACGAGAAGTTCTTGTATTTTAACATAAAATCTGACGCTTTTTATGAAAAAACTTCTAGCTCGCTGAAATATGTTCATTTGCTGAAAATCAACAAAACCACGAAAAGTTCTTGTATTTGAAGATAAAATCTTTTTGCTTTGAAGAAGAAAGAGCCAGTTGACTGAAATAAGTTCATTTGATGAAAATCAACAAAAATTGACAAGAACCACGAAAAGTTGTTGTATTTTAAGATAAAATCTGACGCTATCAAAGAAAAAACTTCCAGCTCGCTGAAATATGGTCATTTGCTGAAAACCAACAAAACCACGAAAAGTTCTTGTATTTCAAGATAAAATCTTTTTGCTTTGAAGAAATATCCAGCTGACTGAAATAAGTTCATTAGATGAAAATCAACAAAAATTGACAAGAACCACGAAAAGTTCTTGTATTTTAAGATAAAATCTGACGCTATTAAAGAAAAAACTTCCAGCTCGCTGAAATATGGTCATGTGCTGAAAATCAACAAAACCACGAAAAGTTCTTGTATTTGAAGATAAAATCTTTTTGCTTTGAAGAAGAAGGATTTAGGTGACTGAAAGAAGTTCATTGGATGAAAACCAACTAAAATTGACAGGAACCACGAAAAGTTCTTGTATTTTAAGATAAAATCTGACGCTATTCAAGAAAAAACTTCCAGCTCGCTGAAATATGTTCATTTGCTGAAAATCAACAAAACCACGAAAAGTTCTTGTATTTGAAGATAAAATCTTGCACTATTAAAGAAAAAACTTCCAGCTCGCTGAAATATGGTCATTTGCTGAAATTCAACAAAACCACGAAAAGTTCTTGTATTTGAAGATAAAATCTTGCACTATTAAAGAAAAAACCTCCAGCTCGCTGAAATATGGTCATTTGCTGAAAACCAACAAAACCACGTAAAGTTCTTGTATTTGAAGATAAAATCTTTTTGCTTTGAAGAAATATCCAGCTGACTGAAATAACTTAATTTGATGAAAATCAACAAAAATTGACAAGAACCACGAAAAGTTCTTGTATTTCAAGATAAAATCTTGCACTGTTAAAGAAAAAACTTCCAGCTCGCTGAAATATGTTCATTTGCTGAAAATCAACAAAACCACGAAAAGTTCTTGTATTTGAAGATAAAATCTTTTTGCTTTGAAGAAATATCCAGCTGACTGAAATAACTTAATTTGATGAAAATCAACAAAAATTGACAAGAACCACGAAAAGTTCTTGTATTTTAGGATAAAATCTGAGGCTATTAAAGAAAAAACTTCTCGCTCGCTGAAATATGTTCATTTGCTGAAAATCAACAAAACCACGAAAAGTTCTTGTATTTGAAGATAAAATCTTTTTGCTTTGAAGAAGAAAGATCTCGGTGACTGAAATAAGTTCATCAGATGAAAACCAACAAAAATTGACAAGAACCACGAAAAGTTCTTTTATTTTAAGATAAAATCTTGCGCTATTAAACGAAAAACTTCTTGCTCGCTGAAATATGTTCATTTGCTGAAAACGAAAAAAACCACGAAAAGTTCTTGTATTTCAAGATAAAATCTTTTTGCTTTGAAGAAGAAAGATCCAGCTGACTGAAATAAGTTCATTAGATGAAAACCAACAAAAATTGACAAGAACCACGAGAAGTTCTTGTATTTTAACATAAAATCTGACGCTTTTTATGAAAAAACTTCCAGCTCGCTGAAATATGTTCATTTGCTGAAAATCAACAAAACCACGAAAAGTTCTTGTATTTGAAGATAAAATCTTTTTGCTTTGAAGAAGAAAGATCTAGCTGACTGAAATGAGTTCATGAGAAGAAAACCAACAAAATTTGACAAGAACCACGAAAAGGTCTTGCATTTTAGGATAAAATCTGAAGCTATTAAAGAAAAAACTTCTCGCTCGCTGAAATATGTTCATTTGCTGAAAATCAACAAAACCACGAAAAGTTCTTGTATTTGAAGATAAAATCTTTTTGCTTTGAAGAAGAAGGATTTAGGTGACTGAAATAAGTTCATTGGATGAAAACCAACAAAAATTGACAAGAAGCACGAAAAGTTCTTGTATTTTAGGATAAAATCTGACGCTATTAAAGGAAAAACTTCTTGCTCGCTGAAATATGTTCATTTGCTGAATATCAACAAAGCCACGAAAAGTTATTGTATTTGAAGATAAATCTGTTTGCTTTGAAGAAGAAAGATCCAGCTGACTGAAATAAGTTCATTGGATGAAAATCAACAAAAATTGACAAGAACCACAAAAAGTTCTTGTATTTTAAGATAAAATCTGACGCTATTAAAGAAAAAACTTCCAGCTCGCTGAAATATGGTCATTTGCTGAAAATCAACAAAACCACGAAAAGTTCTTGTATTTGAAGATAAAATCTTTTTGCTTTGAAGAAGAAGGATTTAGTTGACTGAAATAAGTTCATTGGATGAAAACCAACAAAAATTGACAAGAAGCACGAACAGTTCTTGTATTTTAAGATAAAATCTTGCGCTATTAAAGAAAAAACTTCTCGCTCGCTGAAATATGTTCATTTGCTGAAAACCAACAAAACCACGTAAAGTTCTTGTATTTGAAGATAAAATCTTTTTGCTTTGAAGAAGAAAGATCCAGCTGACTGAAATAAGTTCATTGTATGAAAACCAACAAAAATTGACAGGAACCACGAAAAGTTCTTGTATTTTAAGATAAAATCTGACGCTATTAAAGAAAAAACTTCCAGCTCGCTGAAATATGTTCATTTGCTGAAAATCAACAAAACCGCGAAAAGTTCTTGTATTTGAAGATAAAATCTTTTTGCTTTGAAGAAGAAAGATCCAGCTGACTGAAATAAGTTCATTTGCTGAAAATCATCAAAAATTGACAACAACCACGAAAAGTTCTTGTATTTCAAGATAAAATCTGACGCTATTAAAGAAAAAACTTCCAGCTCTCTGAAATATGTTCATTTGCTGAAAATAAACAAAACCACGAAAAGTTCTTGTATTTGAAGATGAAATCTTTTTGCTTTGAAGAAGAAGGATTTAGGTGACTGAAATAAGTTCATTGGATGAAAACCAACAAAAATTGACAAGAAGCACGAAAAGTTCTTGTATTTTAAGATAAAATCTTGCGCTATTAAAGAAAAAACTTCTCCCTCGCTGAAATATGTTCATTTGCTGAAAATCAACAAAACCACGAAAAGTTCTTGTATTTGAAGATAAAATCTTTTTGCTTTGGAGAAGAAAGATCCAGCTGACTGAAATAAGTTCATTAAATGAAAACCAACAAAAATTGACAAGAACCACGAAAAGTTCTTGTATTTTAAGATAAAATCTGACGCTATTAAAGAAAAAACTTCTAGCTCGCTGAAATATGTTCATTTGCTGAAAATCAACAAAACCACGAAAAGTTCTTGTATTTGAAGATAAAATCTTTTTGCTTTGAAGAAGAAAGATCCAGCTGACTGAAATACGTTCATCAGATGAAAACCAACAAAATTTGACAAGAACCACGAAAAGTTCTTGCATTTTTGGATAAAATCTGAAGCTATTAAAGAAAAAACTTCTCGCTCGCTGAAATATGTTCATTTGCTGAAAATCAACAAAACCACGAAAAGTTCTTGTATTTGAAGATAAAATCTTTTTGCTTTGAAGAAGAAAGAGCCAGTTGACTGAAATAAGTTCATTTGATGAAAATCAACAAAAATTGACAAGAACCACGAAAAGTTCTTGTATTTTAAGATAAAATCTGACGCTATCAAAGAAAAAACTTCCAGCTCGCTGAAATATGGTCATTTGCTGAAAACCAACAAAACCACGTAAAGTTCTTGTATTTCAAGATAAAATCTTTTTGCTTTGAAGAAATATCCAGCTGACTGAAATAAGTTCATTAGATGAAAATCAACAAAAATTGACAAGAACCACGAAAAGTTCTTGTATTTTAAGATAAAATCTGACGCTATTAAAGAAAAAACTTCCAGCTCGCTGAAATATGGTCATGTGCTGAAAATCAACAAAACCACGAAAAGTTCTTGTATTTCAAGATAAAATCTTTTTGCTTTGAAGAAGAAGGATTTAGGTGACTGAAAGAAGTTCATTGGATGAAAACCAACTAAAATTGACAGGAACCACGAAAAGTTCTTGTATTTTAAGATAAAATCTGACGCTATTCAAGAAAAAACTTCCAGCTCGCTGAAATATGTTCATTTGCTGAAAATCAACAAAACCACGAAAAGTTCTTGTATTTGAAGATAAAATCTTGCACTATTAAAGAAAAAACTTCCAGCTCGCTGAAATATGGTCATTTGCTGAAAATCAACAAAACCACGAAAAGTTCTTGTATTTGAAGATAAAATCTTGCACTATTAAAGAAAAAACTTCCAGCTCGCTGAAATATGGTCATTTGCTGAAAACCAACAAAATCACGTAAAGTTCTTGTATTTGAAGATAAAATCTTTTTGCTTTGAAGAAATATCCAGCTGACTGAAATAACTTAATTTGATGAAAATCAACAAAAATTGACAAGAACCACGAAAAGTTCTTGTATTTCAAGATAAAATCTTGCACTGTTAAAGAAAAAACTTCCAGCTCGCTGAAATATGTTCATTTGCTGAAAATCAACAAAACCACGAAAAGTTCTTGTATTTGAAGATAAAATCTTTTTGCTTTGAAGAAATATCCAGCTGACTGAAATAACTTAATTTGATGAAAATCAACAAAAATTGACAAGAACCAGGAAAAGTTCTTGTATTTTAGGATAAAATCTGAGGCTATTAAAGAAAAAACTTCTCGCTCGCTGAAATATGTTCATTTGCTGAAAATCAACAAAACCACGAAAAGTTCTTGTATTTGAAGATAAAATCTTTTTGCTTTGAAGAAGAAAGATCTCGGTGACTGAAATAAGTTCATCAGATGAAAACCAACAAAAATTGACAAGAACCACGAAAAGTTCTTTTATTTTAAGATAAAATCTTGCGCTATTAAACAAAAAACTTCTTGCTCGCTGAAATATGTTCATTTGCTGAAAACGAACAAAACCACGAAAAGTTCTTGTATTTCAAGATAAAATCTTTTTGCTTTGAAGAAGAAAGATCCAGCTGACTGAAATAAGTTCATTAGATGAAAACCAACAAAAATTGACAAGAACCACGAGAAGTTCTTGTATTTTAACATAAAATCTGACGCTTTTTATGAAAAAACTTCCAGCTCGCTGAAATATGTTCATTTGCTGAAAATCAACAAAACCACGAAAAGTTCTTGTATTTGAAGATAAAATCTTTTTGCTTTGAAGAAGAAAGATCTAGCTGACTGAAATGAGTTCATGAGAAGAAAACCAACAAAATTTGACAAGAACCACGAAAAGGTCTCGCATTTAAGGATAAAATCTGAAGCTATTAAAGAAAAAACTTCTCGCTCGCTGAAATATGTTCATTTGCTGAAAATCAACAAAACCACGAAAAGTTCTTGTATTTGAAGATAAAATGTTTTTGCTTTGAAGAAGAAGGATTTAGGTGACTGAAATAAGTTCATTGGATGAAAACCAACAAAAATTGACAAGAAGCACGAAAAGTTCTTGTATTTTAGGATAAAATCTGACGCTATTAAAGGAAAAACTTCTTGCTCGCTGAAATATGTTCATTTGCTGAATATCAACAAAGCCACGAAAAGTTATTGTATTTGAAGATCAATCTGTTTGCTTTGAAGAAGAAAGATCCAGCTGACTGAAATAAGTTCATTGGATGAAAATCAACAAAAATTGACAAGAACCACGAAAAGTTCTTGTATTTTAAGATAAAATCTGACGCTATTAAAGAAAAAACTTCCAGCTCGCTGAAATATGGTCATTTGCTGAAAATCAACAAAACCACGAAAAGTTCTTGTATTTGAAGATAAAATCTTTTTGCTTTGAAGAAGAAGGATTTAGGTGACTGAAATAAGTTCATCGGATGAAAACCAACAAAAATTGACAAGAAGCACGAACAGTTCTTGTATTTTAAGATAAAATCTTGCGCTATTAAAGAAAAAACTTCTCGCTCGCTGAAATATGTTCATTTGCTGAAAACCAACAAAACCACGTAAAGTTCTTGTATTTGAAGATAAAATCTTTTTGCTTTGAAGAAGAAAGATCCAGCTGACTGAAATAAGTTCATTGTATGAAAACCAACAAAAATTGACAGGAACCACGAAAAGTTCTTGTATTTTAAGATAAAATCTGACGCTATTAAAGAAAAAACTTCCAGCTCGCTGAAATATGTTCATTTGCTGAAAATCAACAAAACCACGAAAAGTTCTTGTATTTGAAGATAAAATCTTTTTGCTTTGAAGAAGAAAGATCCAGCTGACTGAAATAAGTTCATTTGCTGAAAATCATCAAAAATTGACAACAACCACGAAAAGTTCTTGTATTTCAAGATAAAATCTGACGCTATTAAAGAAAAAACTTCCAGCTCTCTGAAATATGTTCATTTGCTGAAAATAAACAAAACCACGAAAAGTTCTTGTATTTGAAGATGAAATCTTTTTGCTTTGAAGAAGAAGGATTTAGGTGACTGAAATAAGTTCATTGGATGAAAACCAACAAAAATTGACAAGAAGCACGAAAAGTTCTTGTATTTTAAGATAAAATCTTGCGCTATTAAAGAAAAAACTTCTCCCTCGCTGAAATATGTTCATTTGCTGAAAATCAACAAAACCACGAAAAGTTCTTGTATTTGAAGATAAAATCTTTTTGCTTTGGAGAAGAAAGATCCAGCTGACTGAAATAAGTTCATTAAATGAAAACCAACAAAAATTGACAAGAACCACGAAAAGTTCTTGTATTTTAAGATAAAATCTGACGCTATTAAAGAAAAAACTTCTAGCTCGCTGAAATATGTTCATTTGCTGAAAATCAACAAAACCACGAAAAGTTCTTGTATTTGAAGATAAAATCTTTTTGCTTTGAAGAAGAAAGATCCAGCTGACTGAAATACGTTCATCAGATGAAAACCAACAAAATTTGACAAGAACCACGAAAAGTTCTTGTATTTTAGGATAAAATCTGACGCTATTAAAGAAAAAACTTCTTGATCGCTGAAATATGTTCATTTGCTGAAAATCCACAAGACCACGAAAAGTTCTTGTATTTGAAGATAAAATCTTTTTGCTTTGAAGAAGAAAGATCTGGCTGACTGAAATAAGTTCATTGGATGAAAACCAACAAAAATTGACAAGAACCACGAAAAGTTCTTGTATTTTAAGATAAAATGTGACGGCTGTTAAAGAAAAAACTTCTCGCTCACTGAAATATGTTCATTTGCTGAAAATCAACAAAACCACGAAAAGTTCTTGTATTTGAAGATAAAATCTTTTTGCTTTGAAGAAGAAAGATCTAGTTGACTGAAATAAGTTCATTAGATGAAAACCAACAAAATTTGACAAGAACCACGAAAAGTTCTTGTATTTTAGGATAAAATCTGACGCTATTAAAGAAAAAACTTCTCGCTCGCTGAAATATGTTCATTTGCTGAAAATCAACAAAACCACGAAAAGTTCTTGTATTTGAAGATAAAATCTTTTTGCTTTGAAGAAGAAAGATCCAGCTGACTGAAATAAGTTCATTGGATGAAAACCAACAAAAATTGACAAGAACCACGAAAAGTTCTTGTATTTTAGGATAAAATCTGACGCTATTAAAGAAAAAACTTCTCGCTCACTGAAATATGTTCATTTGCTGAAAATCAACAAAACCACGAAAAGTTCTTGTATTTGAAGATAAAATCTTTTTGCTTTGAAGAAGAAAGATCTAGCTGACTGAAATAAGTTCATTAGATGAAAACCAACAAAATTTGACAAGAACCACGAAAAGTTCTTGTATTTTAGGATAAAATCTGACGCTATTAAAGAAAAAACTTCTCGCTCGCTGAAATATGTTCATTTGCTGAAAATCAACAAAACCACGAAAAGTTCTTGTATTTGAAGATAAAATCTTTTTGCTTTGAAGAAGAAAGATCCAGCTGACTGAAATAAGTTCATTGCATGAAAACCAACAAAATTGACAAGAACCACGAAAAGTTCTTGTATTTTAAGATCAAATCTGACGCTATTAAAGAAAAAACTTCCAGCTCGCTGAAATATGGTCATTTGCTGAAAATCAACAAAACCACGAAAAGTTCTTGTATTTGAAGATAAAATCTTTTTGCTTTGAAGAAGAAAGATCTAGCTGACTGAAATACGTTCATTAGATGAAAACCAACAAAATTTGACAAGAACCACGAAAAGTTCTTGTATTTTAGGATAAAATCTGACGCTATTAAAGAAAAAACTTCTCGCTCACTGAAATATGTTCATTTGCTGAAAATCAACAAAACCACGAAAAGTTCTTGTATTTGAAGATAAAATCTTTTTGCTTTGAAGAAGAAAGATCGAGCTGACTGAAATAAGTTCATCAGATGAAAACCAACAAAATTTGACAAGAACCACGAAAAGTTCTTGTATTTTAGGATAAAATCTGACGCTATTAAAGAAAAAACTTCTCGCTCGCTGAAATATGTTCATTTGCTGAAAATCAACAAAACCACGAAAAGTTCTTGTATTTGAAGATAAAATCTTTTTGCTTTGAAGAAGAAAGATCCAGCTGACTGAAATAAGTTCATTGGATGAAAACCAACAAAAATTGACAAGAACCACGAAAAGTTCTTGTATTTTAAGATCAAATCTGACGCTATTAAAGAAAAAACTTCCAGCTCGCTGAAATATGGTCATTTGCTGAAAATCAACAAAACCACGAAAAGTTCTTGTATTTGAAGATAAAATCGTTTTGCTTTGAAGAAGAAAGATCTAGCTGACTGAAATACGTTCATTAGATGAAAACCAACAAAATTTGACAAGAACCACGAAAAGTTCTTGTATTTTAGGATAAAATCTGACGCTATTAAAGAAAAAACTTCTTGCTCGCTGAAATATGTTCATTTGCTGAAAATCAACAAAACCACGAAAAGTTCTTGTATTTGAAGATAAAATCTTTTTGCTTTGAAGAAGAAAGATCTGGCTGACTGAAATAAGTTCATTAGATGAAAACCAACAAAATTTGACAAGAACCACGAAAAGTTCTTGTATTTTAGGATAAAATCTGACGCTATTAAAGAAAAAACTTCTCGCTCGCTGAAATATGTTCATTTGCTGAAAATCAACAAAACCACGAAAAGTTCTTGTATTTGAAGATAAAATCTTTTTGCTTTGAAGAAGAAAGATCTGGCTGACTGAAATAAGTTCATTAGATGAAAACCAACAAAATTTGACAAGAACCACGAAAAGTTCTTGTATTTTAGGATAAAATCTGACGCTATTAAAGAAAAAACTTCTCGCTCGCTGAAATATGTTCATTTGCTGAAAATCAACAAAACCACGAAAAGTTATTGTATTTGAAGATAAAATCTTTTTGCTTTGAAGAAGAAAGATCCAGCTGACTGAAATAAGTTCATTGGATGAAAATCAACAAAAATTGACAAGAACCACGAAAAGTTCTTGTATTTTAAGATCAAATCTGACGCTATTAAAGAAAAAACTTCCAGCTCGCTGAAATATGGTCACTTGCTGAAAATCAACAAAACCACGAAAAGTTCTTGTATTTGAAGATAAAATCATTTTGCTTTGAAGAAGAAAGATCCAGCTGACTGAAATAAGTTCATTTGATGAAAATCAACAAAAATTGACAAGAACCACGAAAAGTTCTTGTATTTTAAGATAAAATCTGACGCTATCAAAGAAAAAACTTCCAGCTCGCTGAAATATGGTCATTTGCTGAAAATCAACAAAACCACGAAAAGTTCTTGTATTTGAAGATAAAATCTTTTTGCTTTGAAGAAGAAAGATCTAGCTGACTGAAATACGTTCATCAGATGAAAACCAACAAAATTTGACAAGAACCACGAAAAGTTCTTGTATTTTAGGATAAAATCTGACGCTATTAAAAAAAAAACTTCTCGCTCGCTGAAATATGTTCATTTGCTGAAAATCAACAAAACCACGAAAAGTTCTTGTATTTGAAGATAAAATCTTTTTGCTTTGAAGAAGAAAGATCCAGCTGACTGAAATAAGTTCATTGGATGAAAACCAACAAAAATTGACAAGAACCACGAAAAGTTCTTGTATTTTAAGATCAAATCTGACGCTATTAAAGAAAAAACTTCCAGCTCGCTGAAATATGGTCATTTGCTGAAAATCAACAAAACCACGAAAAGTTCTTGTATTTGAAGATAAAATCGTTTTGCTTTGAAGAAGAAAGATCTAGCTGACTGAAATACGTTCATTAGATGAAAACCAACAAAATTTGACAAGAACCACGAAAAGTTCTTGTATTTTAGGATAAAATCTGACGCTATTAAAGAAAAAACTTCTTGCTCGCTGAAATATGTTCATTTGCTGAAAATCAACAAAACCACGAAAAGTTCTTGTATTTGAAGATAAAATCTTTTTGCTTTGAAGAAGAAAGATCTGGCTGACTGAAATAAGTTCATTAGATGAAAACCAACAAAATTTGACAAGAACCACGAAAAGTTCTTGTATTTTAGGATAAAATCTGACGCTATTAAAGAAAAAACTTCTCGCTCGCTGAAATATGTTCATTTGCTGAAAATCAACAAAACCACGAAAAGTTATTGTATTTGAAGATAAAATCTTTTTGCTTTGAAGAAGAAAGATCCAGCTGACTGAAATAAGGTCATTGGATGAAAATCAACAAAAATTGACAAGATCCACGAAAAGTTCTTGTATTTTAAGATCAAATCTGACGCTATTAAAGAAAAAACTTCCAGCTCGCTGAAATATGGTCACTTGCTGAAAATCAACAAAACCACGAAAAGTTCTTGTATTTGAAGATAAAATCATTTTGCTTTGAAGAAGAAAGATCCAGCTGACTGAAATAAGTTCATTTGATGAAAATCAACAAAAATTGACAAGAACCACGAAAAGTTCTTGTATTTTAAGATAAAATCTGACGCTATCAAAGAAAAAACTTCCAGCTCGCTGAAATATGGTCATTTGCTGAAAATCAACAAAACCACGAAAAGTTCTTGTATTTGAAGATAAAATCTTTTTGCTTTGAAGAAGAAAGATCCAGCTGACTGAAATAAGTTCATGAGATGAACATCAACAAAAATTGACAAGAACCACGAAAAGTTCTTGTATTTTAAGATAAAATCTGACGCTATTAAAGAAAAAACTTCCAGCTCGCTGAAATATGGTCATTTGCTGAAAACCAACAAAACCACGAAAAGTTCTTGTATTTGAAGATAAAATCTTTTTGCTTTGAAGAAGAAGGATTTAGGTGACTGAAATAAGTTCATTGGATGAAAACCAACAAAAATTGACAAGAAGCACGAAAAGTTCTGTATTTTAAGATAAAATCTTGCGCTATTAAAGAAAAAACTTCTCGCTCGCTGAAATATGTTCATTTGCTGAAAACCAACAAAACCACGTAAAGTTCTTGTATTTGAAGATAAAATCTTTTTGCTTTGAAGAAGAAAGATCCAGCTGACTGAAATAAGTTCATTGTATGAAAACCAACAAAAATTGACAGGAACCACGAAAAGTTCTTGTATTTTAAGATAAAATCTGACGCTATTAAAGAAAAAACTTCTTGCTCGCTGAAATATGTTCATTTGCTGAAAATCAACAAAACCACGAAAAGTTCTTGTATTTGAAGATAAAATCTTTTTGCTTTGAAGAAGAAAGATCCAGCTGACTGAAATAAGTTCATTTGATGAAAATCATCAAAAATTGACAAGAACCACAAAAAGTTCTTGTATTTCAAGATAAAATCTGACGCTATTAAAGAAAAAACTTCCAGCTCTCTGAAATATGTTCATTTGCTGAAAATCAACAAAACCACGAAAAGTTCTTGTATTTGAAGATGAAATCTTTTTGCTTTGAAGAAGAAGGATTTAGGTGACTGAAATAAGTTCATTGGATGAAAACCAACAAAAATTGACAAGAACCACGAAAAGTTCTTGTATTTTAAGATAAAATCTTGCGCTATTAAAGAAAAAACTTCTAGCTCGCTGAAATATGTTCATTTGCTGAAAACCAACAAAACCACGTAAAGTTCTTGTATTTGAAGAGAAAATCTTTTTGCTTTGAAGAAGAAATATCCAGCTGACTGAAATAAGTTCATTGGATGAAAACCAACAAAAATTGACAAGAACCACGAAAAGTTCTTCTATTTTAAGGTAAAATCTGACGCCATTAAAGAAAAAACTTATCCCTCGCTGAAATATGTTCATTTGCTGAAAATCAACAACACCACGAAAAGTTCTTGTATTTGAAGATAAAATCTTTTTGCTTTGAAGAAGAAAGATCCAGCTGACTGAAATAAGTTCATGAGATGAAAACCAACAAAAATTGACAAGAACCACGAAAAGTTCTTGTATTTTAAGATAAAATCTGACGCTATGAAAGAAAAAACTTCTCGCTCGCTGAAATATGTTCATTTGCTGAAAATCAACAAAACCACGAAAAGTTCTTGTATTTGAAGATAAAATTTTTTTGCTTTGAAGAAGAAAGATCTAGCTGACTGAAATACGTTCATTGGATGAAAACCAACAAAATTTGACAAGAACCACGAAAGGTTCTTGTATTTTAGGATAAAATCTGACGCTATTAAAGAAAAAACTTCTTGCTCGCTGAAATATGTTCATTTGCTGAAAATCAACAAAACCACGAAAAGTTCTTGTATTTGAAGATAAAATCTTTTTGCTTTGAAGAAGAAAGATCCAGCTGACTGAAATAAGTTCATTAGATGAAAACCAACAAAAATTGACAAGAACCACGAGAAGTTCTTGTATTTTAACATAAAATCTGACGCTTTTTATGAAAAAACTTCTCGCTCGCTGAAATATGTTCATTTGCTGAAAATCAACAAAACCACGAAAAGTTCTTGTATTTGAAGATAAAATCTTTTTGCTTTGAAGAAGAAAGATCTAGCTGACTGAAATGAGTTCATGAGAAGAAAACCAACAAAATTTGACAAGAACCACGAAAAGTTCTTGCATTTTAGGATAAAATCTGAAGCTATTAAAGAAAAAACTTCTCGCTCGCTGAAATATGTTCATTTGCTGAAAATCAACAAAACCACGAAAAGTTCTTGTATTTGAAGATAAAATATTTTTGCTTTGAAGAAGAAAGATCCAGCTGACTGAAATAAGTTCATTAGATGAAAATCAACAAAAATTGACAAGAACCACGAAAAGTTCTTGTATTTTTGGATAAAATCTGACGCGATTAAAGAAAAAACTTGCAGCTCGCTGAAATATGGTCATTTGCTGCAAATCAACAAAACCACGAAAAGTTCTTGTATTTGAAGATAAAATCTTTTTGCTTTGAAGAAGAAGGATTTAGGTGACTGAAATAAGTTCATTGGATGAAAACCAACAAAAATTGACAAGAAGCACGAAAAGTTCTTGTATTTTAAGATCAAATCTGACGCTATCAAAGAAAAAACTTCCAGCTCGCTGAAATATGGTCATTTGCTGAAAATCAACAAAACCACGAAAAGTTCTTGTATTTGAAGATAAAATCTTTTTGCTTTGAAGAAGAAAGATCTAGCTGACTGAAATACGTTCATCAGATGAAAACCAACAAAATTTGACAAGAACCACGAAAAGTTCTTGTATTTTAGGATAAAATCTGACGCTATTAAAAAAAAAACTTCTCGCTCGCTGAAATATGTTCATTTGCTGAAAATCAACAAAACCACGAAAAGTTCTTGTATTTGAAGATAAAATCTTTTTGCTTTGAAGAAGAAAGATCCAGCTGACTGAAATAAGTTCATTGGATGAAAACCAACAAAAATTGACAAGAACCACGAAAAGTTCTTGTATTTTAAGATCAAATCTGACGCTATTAAAGAAAAAACTTCCAGCTCGCTGAAATATGGTCATTTGCTGAAAATCAACAAAACCACGAAAAGTTCTTGTATTTGAAGATAAAATCGTTTTGCTTTGAAGAAGAAAGATCTAGCTGACTGAAATACGTTCATTAGATGAAAACCAACAAAATTTGACAAGAACCACGAAAAGTTCTTGTATTTTAGGATAAAATCTGACGCTATTAAAGAAAAAACTTCTTGCTCGCTGAAATATGTTCATTTGCTGAAAATCAACAAAACCACGAAAAGTTCTTGTATTTGAAGATAAAATCTTTTTGCTTTGAAGAAGAAAGATCTGGCTGACTGAAATAAGTTCATTAGATGAAAACCAACAAAATTTGACAAGAACCACGAAAAGTTCTTGTATTTTAGGATAAAATCTGACGCTATTAAAGAAAAAACTTCTCGCTCGCTGAAATATGTTCATTTGCTGAAAATCAACAAAACCACGAAAAGTTATTGTATTTGAAGATAAAATCTTTTTGCTTTGAAGAAGAAAGATCCAGCTGACTGAAATAAGGTCATTGGATGAAAATCAACAAAAATTGACAAGATCCACGAAAAGTTCTTGTATTTTAAGATCAAATCTGACGCTATTAAAGAAAAAACTTCCAGCTCGCTGAAATATGGTCACTTGCTGAAAATCAACAAAACCACGAAAAGTTCTTGTATTTGAAGATAAAATCATTTTGCTTTGAAGAAGAAAGATCCAGCTGACTGAAATAAGTTCATTTGATGAAAATCAACAAAAATTGACAAGAACCACGAAAAGTTCTTGTATTTTAAGATAAAATCTGACGCTATCAAAGAAAAAACTTCCAGCTCGCTGAAATATGGTCATTTGCTGAAAATCAACAAAACCACGAAAAGTTCTTGTATTTGAAGATAAAATCTTTTTGCTTTGAAGAAGAAGGATTTAGGTGACTGAAATAAGTTCATTGGATGAAAACCAACAAAAATTGACAAGAAGCACGAAAAGTTCTGTATTTTAAGATAAAATCTTGCGCTATTAAAGAAAAAACTTCTCGCTCGCTGAAATATGTTCATTTGCTGAAAACCAACAAAACCACGTAAAGTTCTTGTATTTGAAGATAAAATCTTTTTGCTTTGAAGAAGAAAGATCCAGCTGACTGAAATAAGTTCATTGTATGAAAACCAACAAAAATTGACAGGAACCACGAAAAGTTCTTGTATTTTAAGATAAAATCTGACGCTATTAAAGAAAAAACTTCTTGCTCGCTGAAATATGTTCATTTGCTGAAAATCAACAAAATCACGAAAAGTTCTTGTATTTGAAGATAAAATCTTTTTGCTTTGAAGAAGAAAGATCCAGCTGACTGAAATAAGTTCATTTGATGAAAATCATCAAAAATTGACAAGAACCACAAAAAGTTCTTGTATTTCAAGATAAAATCTGACGCTATTAAAGAAAAAACTTCCAGCTCTCTGAAATATGTTCATTTGCTGAAAATCAACAAAACCACGAAAAGTTCTTGTATTTGAAGATGAAATCTTTTTGCTTTGAAGAAGAAGGATTTAGGTGACTGAAATAAGTTCATTGGATGAAAACCAACAAAAATTGACAAGAACCACGAAAAGTTCTTGTATTTTAAGATAAAATCTTGCGCTATTAAAGAAAAAACTTCTAGCTCGCTGAAATATGTTCATTTGCTGAAAACCAACAAAACCACGTAAAGTTCTTGTATTTGAAGAGAAAATCTTTTTGCTTTGAAGAAGAAATATCCAGCTGACTGAAATAAGTTCATTGGATGAAAACCAACAAAAATTGACAAGAACCACGAAAAGTTCTTCTATTTTAAGGTAAAATCTGACGCCATTAAAGAAAAAACTTATCCCTCGCTGAAATATGTTCATTTGCTGAAAATCAACAACACCACGAAAAGTTCTTGTATTTGAAGATAAAATCTTTTTGCTTTGAAGAAGAAAGATCCAGCTGACTGAAATAAGTTCATGAGATGAAAACCAACAAAAATTGACAAGAACCACGAAAAGTTCTTGTATTTTAAGATAAAATCTGACGCTATGAAAGAAAAAACTTCTCGCTCGCTGAAATATGTTCATTTGCTGAAAATCAACAAAACCACGAAAAGTTCTTGTATTTGAAGATAAAATTTTTTTGCTTTGAAGAAGAAAGATCTAGCTGACTGAAATACGTTCATTGGATGAAAACCAACAAAATTTGACAAGAACCACGAAAGGTTCTTGTATTTTAGGATAAAATCTGACGCTATTAAAGAAAAAACTTCTTGCTCGCTGAAATATGTTCATTTGCTGAAAATCAACAAAACCACGAAAAGTTCTTGTATTTGAAGATAAAATCTTTTTGCTTTGAAGAAGAAAGATCCAGCTGACTGAAATAAGTTCATTAGATGAAAACCAACAAAAATTGACAAGAACCACGAGAAGTTCTTGTATTTTAACATAAAATCTGACGCTTTTTATGAAAAAACTTCTAGCTCGCTGAAATATGTTCATTTGCTGAAAATCAACAAAACCACGAAAAGTTCTTGTATTTGAAGATAAAATCTTTTTGCTTTGAAGAAGAAAGATCTAGCTGACTGAAATGAGTTCATGAGAAGAAAACCAACAAAATTTGACAAGAACCACGAAAAGTTCTTGCATTTTAGGATAAAATCTGAAGCTATTAAAGAAAAAACTTCTCGCTCGCTGAAATATGTTCATTTGCTGAAAATCAACAAAACCACGAAAAGTTCTTGTATTTGAAGATAAAATATTTTTGCTTTGAAGAAGAAAGATCCAGCTGACTGAAATAAGTTCATTAGATGAAAATCAACAAAAATTGACAAGAACCACGAAAAGTTCTTGTATTTTTGGATAAAATCTGACGCGATTAAAGAAAAAACTTGCAGCTCGCTGAAATATGGTCATTTGCTGCAAATCAACAAAACCACGAAAAGTTCTTGTATTTGAAGATAAAATCTTTTTGCTTTGAAGAAGAAGGATTTAGGTGACTGAAATAAGTTCATTGGATGAAAACCAACAAAAATTGACAAGAAGCACGAAAAGTTCTTGTATTTTAAGATCAAATCTGACGCTATTAAAGAAAAAACTTCTCGCTCGCTGAAATATGTTCATTTGCTGAAAATCAACAAAACCACGAAAAGTTCTTGTATTTGAAGATAAAATCTTTTTGCTTTGAAGAAGAAAGATCCAGCTGACTGAAATAAGTTCATTGGATGAAAACCAACAAAAATTGACAAGAACCACGAAAAGTTCTTGTATTTTAAGATCAAATCTGACGCTATTAAAGAAAAAACTTCCAGCTCGCTGAAATATGGTCATTTGCTGAAAATCAACAAAACCACGAAAAGTTCTTGTATTTGAAGATAAAATCGTTTTGCTTTGAAGAAGAAAGATCTAGCTGACTGAAATACGTTCATTAGATGAAAACCAACAAAATTTGACAAGAACCACGAAAAGTTCTTGTATTTTAGGATAAAATCTGACGCTATTAAAGAAAAAACTTCTTGCTCGCTGAAATATGTTCATTTGCTGAAAATCAACAAAACCACGAAAAGTTCTTGTATTTGAAGATAAAATCTTTTTGCTTTGAAGAAGAAAGATCTGGCTGACTGAAATAAGTTCATTAGATGAAAACCAACAAAATTTGACAAGAACCACGAAAAGTTCTTGTATTTTAGGATAAAATCTGACGCTATTAAAGAAAAAACTTCTCGCTCGCTGAAATATGTTCATTTGCTGAAAATCAACAAAACCACGAAAAGTTCTTGTATTTGAAGATAAAATCTTTTTGCTTTGAAGAAGAAAGATCTGGCTGACTGAAATAAGTTCATTAGATGAAAACCAACAAAATTTGACAAGAACCACGAAAAGTTCTTGTATTTTAGGATAAAATCTGACGCTATTAAAGAAAAAACTTCTCGCTCGCTGAAATATGTTCATTTGCTGAAAATCAACAAAACCACGAAAAGTTATTGTATTTGAAGATAAAATCTTTTTGCTTTGAAGAAGAAAGATCCAGCTGACTGAAATAAGTTCATTGGATGAAAATCAACAAAAATTGACAAGAACCACGAAAAGTTCTTGTATTTTAAGATCAAATCTGACGCTATTAAAGAAA
Organism: Heptranchias perlo; assembly: GCF_035084215.1. Taxonomy (NCBI): domain Eukaryota; kingdom Metazoa; phylum Chordata; class Chondrichthyes; order Hexanchiformes; family Hexanchidae; genus Heptranchias; species Heptranchias perlo. Next base: position 36,416,969 of record NC_090354.1, on the reverse strand, counting down.
AAACTTCCAGCTCGCTGAAATATGGTCACTTGCTGAAAATCAACAAAACCACGAAAAGTTCTTGTATTTGAAGATAAAATCATTTTGCTTTGAAGAAGAAAGATCCAGCTGACTGAAATAAGTTCATTTGATGAAAATCAACAAAAATTGACAAGAACCACGAAAAGTTCTTGTATTTTAAGATAAAATCTGACGCTATCAAAGAAAAAACTTCCAGCTCGCTGAAATATGGTCATTTGCTGAAAATCAACAAAACCACGAAAAGTTCTTGTATTTGAAGATAAAATCTTTTTGCTTTGAAGAAGAAAGATCTAGCTGACTGAAATACGTTCATCAGATGAAAACCAACAAAATTTGACAAGAACCACGAAAAGTTCTTGTATTTTAGGATAAAATCTGACGCTATTAAAGAAAAAACTTCTCGCTCACTGAAATATGTTCATTTGCTGAAAATCAACAAAACCACGAAAAGTTCTTGTATTTGAAGATAAAATCTTTTTGCTTTGAAGAAGAAAGATCGAGCTGACTGAAATAAGTTCATCAGATGAAAACCAACAAAATTTGACAAGAACCACGAAAAGTTCTTGTATTTTAGGATAAAATCTGACGCTATTAAAAAAAAAACTTCTCGCTCGCTGAAATATGTTCATTTGCTGAAAATCAACAAAACCACGAAAAGTTCTTGTATTTGAAGATAAAATCTTTTTGCTTTGAAGAAGAAAGATCCAGCTGACTGAAATAAGTTCATTGGATGAAAACCAACAAAAATTGACAAGAACCACGAAAAGTTCTTGTATTTTAAGATCAAATCTGACGCTATTAAAGAAAAAACTTCCAGCTCGCTGAAATATGGTCATTTGCTGAAAATCAACAAAACCACGAAAAGTTCTTGTATTTGAAGATAAAATCGTTTTGCTTTGAAGAAGAAAGATCTAGCTGACTGAAATACGTTCATTAGATGAAAACCAACAAAATTTGACAAGAACCACGAAAAGTTCTTGTATTTTAGGATAAAATCTGACGCTATTAAAGAAAAAACTTCTTGCTCGCTGAAATATGTTCATTTGCTGAAAATCAACAAAACCACGAAAAGTTCTTGTATTTGAAGATAAAATCTTTTTGCTTTGAAGAAGAAAGATCTGGCTGACTGAAATAAGTTCATTAGATGAAAACCAACAAAATTTGACAAGAACCACGAAAAGTTCTTGTATTTTAGGATAAAATCTGACGCTATTAAAGAAAAAACTTCTCGCTCGCTGAAATATGTTCATTTGCTGAAAATCAACAAAACCACGAAAAGTTATTGTATTTGAAGATAAAATCTTTTTGCTTTGAAGAAGAAAGATCCAGCTGACTGAAATAAGGTCATTGGATGAAAATCAACAAAAATTGACAAGATCCACGAAAAGTTCTTGTATTTTAGGATAAAATCTGACGCTATTAAAGAAAAAACTTCCAGCTCGCTGAAATATGGTCA